>NC_090939.1:453996325-455277158 GCF_040938575.1 Ambystoma mexicanum | reverse complement strand
TGGGCATTTTCTTTTTAACCCCTAAACACTGCTTTTGCCGCAACCCATATGATCCCTGTGGCAAACTCTTCGTTCTCGTTTACCTCAAAATAATTTTCTATTCCTTCCATCCTGTTGTCCTTTACCACTGTGTCTATTAATGGCAGATCTTTGAACACCCATCTTCCCTATTACTTTTTCCTCTCTCAGTAGTTTTAATTTAATCATCACCGGGTCATGGTCTAACCATGTAACAGGGACAAGATTAACTTCCTTAAATAGATGCTTGTTATGTTGTTTATAAATATATGCAATATTAACTCTGATGCACTGGGGAGTAGAAGGTGTAAACCCTCTCAGACCCTCTGGGCACTTCCCATCAATCAACCCACCAACCAGTATATGCCCAATAGTAGGCTAATAGGGCTGGGCCCTCATTACGACCCTGGCGGAAAGTAACTGACATGACCGCCATAGCGTAAATAGCGTTTCCGCCATTGCACGATGGAGCAAAGTGCGGCCAATTCCTACCCATCGGGCACGAGCACCACGCCATGGCGGAAGTGCAAAGTCCGCGATGGCGGAAATGACCCCAAAACGGCCCATACCGCCGTCGCAATTCCGCCACCCATCTTAGCGGTCACCGTAATGAGCGGTCAGCGCAAATTACGGTCACCGTAAATATACGGAAACGGAAGTAAAAACATGGGGCCGGAACGGGAAACAGGACGCCGTACACCTATAAAATCAGAATCCCAACACAATCATAAAAAACCGACCCTGAGACACATCCCAACCCGTTAGCCACCCCATAATAAAAAAGAAAAATAGGAAAAGTTGCTAAAAAAGCGTGCGATCGCAAGCGGCAGGTCCACTTCTCCCATGAGGAACTCACCGTGCTCACAGAGACCCTCCAGGAGAACGCTGCCGTCGTCTTCTCGACGCAAATGACCAGGACGGCACTTGCGAACAAGAAGGACATATGGGCCCTGGTGGCACAGCGGGTAAGTGCGGTGGGGACCGCACCCCGCAACCCACAGCAATGCAGGAAGCGATGGGACGACTTGCGGATACGCGTCCGGAGCATACTTTCAGCCAACCGCAACATTGCCACAGCTACCGGGGGAGGATCTGATTCACCCATCAAGTTGACCCCCTGGGAAGAAATCTGTGCCTCCACCATTGGAATGGAGAGCATAGAGGGAGTCGGAGGGATGGAGAAAGGAGTGCAGACATCCGAAGAATCAGGTAGGTGGGCCAAATTAAACTACGCTAAATCCACAAAGTCCAATCATGTGAAGCACCATGTGTCCCCATAGTGCAATAGAAACACATGTCCAGGAGAACGTCCACATACATTGCCATGATAGCGCCCTGTAAAAGTCAGATTAAATACATAAATAAGTAAAAATCCTAAAAACACCCTCTGCATGTGCAACATGCACACCCTAACTGCAGGCTGCAAAATAACTGCACCCTCAATCCACACGAAAATGAGACCTCCCCCAAGGCCTTGACCCAAATCACCCTCAGGTACCACCCCAATGCATGTGATACATTGCCATTCCAATTACAACAGACCCATAAATAACGCTTGCCCTCCTTTACTCCACCACAGGGTCCGAATCAAACGACGAGCTTCAGGACACCCCTACCAGCACACCTGCAAAGAGGGCCAAGACCAACGGCCAAAGACCCTCCACCTCAGCTGCACGGATCAAGACACGTCAGCAGCACGAATCGAGTGGCAGCACACTGGAGGGGACATCAACAGGCACCCCAGCAGCCAGCATGTCCACAACAGCAGCACCACAGGTCCCCCCAATGGATGCCACAGAAGGCACTGCTTCTGGTGGCAGCAGCACCATAGGTGACACTGCTTTCATGCTAGCATGCTCCGACACAGAAAACGGTGCTGTAGATGTAGGATCCATCCATGACCTGTCCCAATCCCCCTGTATGTTTCATCCCGTACACCATGAGGAAACCACGCAGGGGCACCCACAAGACGACGAGTGGCCAACCCCCACAAGGCCTGTGGCAAGGCAACATGAGGTGATCAGCCCCTCTGTGACACCACCGGAAATGGGCATGGCCCAGCAGAGGCAACAGTCCCTCGAGCAGATGATAGTGCAACAGCAGCAACTGGCCACGCTCCTCAAGGAGCATGCTGATGAATGTGGGGGTTCTAAGGCAGCCATTGAAACATCTACTGAGACACTTAGGGCAGAAATGGAGCGAAGTACAGAGACACTAAAGGCACAAATTGGGGGAAGCACAGAGAGCCTGAGGGGACAAATGGAGAGAAGCACCGAGAGCCTGAGGGGGGAACTGCATGCGACGTCCAAAGATGTATGTGTTGAACTTGCCGCTGTGCGCCGTGTGCTCACTGAGCTCTCACAAACCCTTAGGGACATGCATGGACGTGAGCAGGCAGAGACATCATCCGTTGCAAGTTCCATCCAGGGCAGCCCCCAATGCAGATCTGGGAGGAACCTGCGCTCCACAGGCAGGGGTGCCCCTGATACCCAGAGAGGGGGCTTGCAATAGCGTCTGACCAATGACAATGAGCATCTCTGGACACTGGTGTTCTGGGGGGAGGTAGGAGGGTGGAGGGGGTGTGTAGGGTTCTTCCGGGTGGCGGGTCGATTGGGTGTGTAATACCATTTCACATTTGCAATACATATATACACATTAATCCAATGAGATGTGTGGACATTGATCTTTGTGTACGAGGCCTTTCTTGGCGTACAGGCCACATTGTGCATGTTCCCGACACACACAGTGCTACAAGTCCCATGTCCATGTAACAGCCACCAGGCGTGAGTACTAGAAGCATGCATCTATGATATTCTGACGAATCTCACGGGCCTCCTGTGCCTCGCGGACTCCTTGAGGTGCTGCCGCATCCCCACCCTCATCATGACCATCTTCAGGTGCTTGCAGTTCTGCGTCAGGGGGCATGGCCACATTTCTACGTACGCACATGTTGTGTAGCATGACACATGCCATGACCATCTTTGCAACCTTCTCATGGCGGTACAGGAGTGCCCCGCCAGACCTGCTGAGGCAGCGGAAACGAGCCTTCAGTAGGCCGAATGCCTGTTCTATGACTACACGGGTACGTGAGTGGGCATGGTTGTAGTCCTCCTCATGCTGGTTCTGTGGGTTCCGGATTGGTGTAAGGAGCCATCTCTCCAGTGGATACCCGGCATCACCTGTATGTGGACAAAGAAGGATGTTTGTGGAATAACATTGCTACGTACGCATCCCCCCCCTTCCTGCCACGTCATTGACGCATCACCTACCCCACATTCACATGCATTAAATGAGACTCACCGAGTAGCCAGGATCGGTGCCCTGCGTGTCGCTCCATGTAGCGTGGTACTGTAGAGTTCCTCAAGACCATAGAGTCATGGGTTGATCCTGGAAATCGGGCACAACAATGTGTAAAGATCCTGTTGGAGTCACACACCATTTGTACATTGATAGAATGATATTGTTTCCGGTTGCGGTACTGGACCTCCATGGCATGTGGGACAACCAATTCCACATGGGTGCAGTCGATGGCACCAATGCAACCCGGTATGCCGCCAAGTGCATGGAATCCCACTTTTGCGTTTGTGAGCTCCTGCTCCGAGCGTGGTAAAGAGATGTAGTCGTCTGCGTGCTTCAGGAGGGCATCAAGCACTTGGAATAGTGTCCGTGACAATAGTGGCTGTGAAATGCCATGCAACTGTCCGACTGTGTGCTGGTAGGTGCCTGTGGCCAGGAAGTGGAGTACAGACACCACCTTCAGTAGGGGTGGGATGGCGGTTGGGCTATCTATCATGCTGACAAGGTCAGCGTGTGTCATGTCGACAATGGCGGTTATGGTGTCCCGGTCCAAACGGTAGAGGGTGTGGATCTGCTCAGCAGTGAGGTTGAACAGATTGGCACGGAGGCGTGGGATTGCGGGCTGCCTGCGTGGTGGTAGTGGCTGTGCTGGTGGGCCTTGCTGCCCCTGCCTTGCCCTCCTCCTCCTCCTCCTGCGTCTCCTCTGTGCGGCCGGTTGTTGCAGTCGTTGGTGTTCGTCTTCTTCTTGAAGTTGGAGTACTTGCAGTGCTATCAGGTCCCTCAGGCCCAACATCGCTAGTCCTGTCGGTAGCATTTGGGAGTGGGTGTGGTTGTGGGAGGGGTTTGGGTGTGCAATTTGTGTGTTTTCAGGCTGTATAGCCTCCACCTGTGGTGATTCATTTCACCTGTGCCAGCTGCAATTACTTTTGGGCGAGCACGTCCCGCACACAACGCTGCTATTTGACGCATGGCATCTTGCAATTACAATCATGTATATGATCCCGATGGCAGTGAAATATTGGTTGATATGTTGATTCTGCTATGGTCCCATTGTTTCACATACTATTTTTGCAGTCGCGGACAAACTTGTGAAGGGTCAGTGGAATGTAGTACTCGATCAACGGTGGACCCTCATGCAGCACTGTACCGACATTCACCGACGGGCGGGAAGTCCCATTAGTGATTGAAGCCAGTTGCCATTTTCACACACAGCCGCACTACATAGATGTATTTGTGAATCCAAGCGTTCACAGATGCCTTTTCGACGTGATGTTGCAAATGAGGAATTCGAAGGACAGCGCTTTTGCTTTTCAACTAGCGGCGAGGAGACGCCCACAGGTCTGACTGGAAATGTAACGTTCTATTGTTGAATGTCCTTGGGACAGGGCCCATGACTAGAATGCAATGATTGATGTGAATTGAATGGGATGCGCAATAGCGTAGTGGACGATGAGGCAGGACGTCCCCAAATACATGTTACTTCACTACACTAGTGAACCGGGCAGGAGCACAGTGGATTTTGCAGACTGCATTACGCACAGACTCAATGGAAATTTCAAATGTAATGTGAGTAAATATTCAGGCGTTTCTATTCCGGGATGAGGGAATGATGAATGGATGCATGGACAGATGATTTAATTGAGAGTTTGTCATGTGCATGGCTTTTTGATATCTATCCCCTTCCCCTGCGCTATGTGATGCAAAGCTGCCATAGTGGGTCCATCATCTGTCTGCCCTTGTTGAACCCTCCCTGTCTCGACGCGCCTTCAAACACTTGTGTCTGTGCACGTTACTATTCACATCTAATGGATTCTGTTTTGACAGATGCATGCACACATACACTCGTTAGTAATAGTGTATTGAGCTCGATTTATGTCGTTATGATTCGCAAGTGATTTTTGGGTGACATTAATCCTTTTGAGTGTGCTAGCATGCATATGGTTGTATGTTTAGTGTGTTGAATGAACTGAGTGATTCATATGAAGTTCGGATGCCCATGCTATTATTTTTTTCTTTTGGGTGACAGGTATCTCCTCCCCTTTTGCCGCTGCCATCTGTACGCCACTCCTGCAGATGGGTTTTACACTCGACACCTGCAGCTTCGAGTTAATCAGTGGAGCACCATTACGATCTTATGGGACGATCGCCAATGGGCCACATGCCCTTACGCAGTACTAGTGGCTAGGAGCAACATATGTACCTTTCAGCTGGACTAGTGCCTACTTCATGGGACTGCCCTGCGGTTCTAGGCGCTTCCTTGTTGCCTTTTTGGTCGTAAATGTAGGCCCTGTGTACCATGAAGGAACAGGGCGTCACACAAGTAGAAGCTGGTCATTCATTGCGGATGCAGCCCACAGTGATGGAAATCATTTGGGAGTTAGTTTGAGAATAGCTGTATGGGCTTGGTGATTTGGATGTGCATTAAAATTATGTTCAGATATTGACCGTGTGGCCTTATTCTTTACTAGTGATGTTGCATATTCCGATTTGTGGCGCGATGTATTGTGAGATGATCTGCATTGGGTTCCGGCTTCTGAGTGGAGTTGTGTGGTACTGTACTGGCCGCGTTTGCCTACGAGGAGTTGTGCAATGTGGGCAGGGAGTGGAGTACAGGCACTCAGTAGGGCCATGTACAGTTGGTTCGCGATGCCGTAATTCTCACCATGGCGGAAAAGTACTTTCCGCCATGCTTGATGGCGTTGAGTACATGTCGGCTAGGGTCAGAATTCGGGTACCGTTGCGCCATGGCGGAAATTATGGTTTTGCAAGGCGCGCGTGCGCGTGCTTGGTGCAGTTAGCGTTGGCGTTCACTACGGTGTCGCTAATGGCATCGTACTTTACGGTGACGGGTCATGATCGCAACGAGCGGTATTCGATGGCGGTATTTCATTTCCGCCTTCGTTTTTGGAATTCCACCAGGGTCGTAATGAGGGCCCTAGACTGTACTCCTGATGTATTTCTGCTACCCCTTCAAGTCAGCATGCTATCTCTGTTTGGGCATGAACCCAAACACTCTCAGCAGCAATGATCTTTTAAGAGGGAAGTTGAGACCAGACCTGTAATTGGGTATCAATATTCATAAAATGCCCAGTGTATTTTCGCCTTTCTTCCTCACAACAGAACCTGCCTGCTCTCTTACAATCTTTATCAATCTCTCATGATAATTGTCTTCATTGATCCCCAGCCAAATTCCATTGACCCTGCATTGATCACTTCTCCCACTAACCCCCACCCTCCCAATTGTTCCCTCTTCACCTCTCCCCCATATTCCCAACTTTACCTCCTCCCCAAATGTTTTGTCCTCGTGCCTGTTATCAGTCCCTTTTGTTGATCCTTCGAAAGTCCAGTGGTATAAGACACGCTCTGAAACACTTGTGTATGAATGTGATATAAATAAAATATCATTTCATTTTCATTTCATATGTCTCATCTGGTTGTAGTTAAGCCAGGTTTTAGCTCGCTATCCACCCTATCCTTCCCTAATCGTGTACCTCTATCATCTCACCTACTTCTACAAACTCCCTTTCCCCTTTTTTAACAGTAGTCCCTTAATCCTTATCATGCAACTCCTCTTTGATCTATATGGCCCACTTGTCTCCTGAATTTGTATCTTTCATAATGCCGGGAAAGCACCTGGCCCCGACGGGATACCCATAGACAACTATAAAAGCATGGTGTATGAGCTAGCACCCAGACTAGCAGAGGTTTTTAATGAGTCAATAAACAAAGGCCAGCTCCCACAATCAATGCTTGCTGCAAATGTAATAGTGTTCCACAAGGGTGGGACCCCAAACTGTGCGGGCCATCTCCCTAATAAATGCAGACACCAAGATTGTGGCGAAATGCCTGGCACACGGCATAGAAAACAGTCTCCCACATATAATACACAAGGACCAAACAGGATTTATTCGCAACAGACACTCGAGTGACAATGTCAGAAGGTTGCTGCATCTGATTGTGGGGGAAAGAGAACCGAAGGACGTCTCAATCACAATGGAGGCAGAAAAAGCATTCAACAAGGTACAATGGGAGTTCATATTCCGGGTCCTGCCCCGCTACGGCTTTCCTCCAAAATTTAGCCAATTCATTAAACTACTATTCACAGGCCCGACTGCTGCAGTAGTCACCAATGGCATTACCTCCCTAACATTTGATCTACAATCTGGCACACGCCAGGGCTGCCCACTGTCACCCCCCCTGTATGCCTTCTCAATAGAGCCAGCAGCGATTAGACTATGAGCGGATGACGGATGGACGGACATACACCATGTTTCCCTGTATGCCAACGTCATGATGCTCACCGTAAACTATGGCCACACTGCCCTTCCGCATGTCCAATCAATCCTGCAAGAGGTTGACCCGATGGCCGGCTAGAAGATAAACTGGAGCAAATCCAAGGTCATGCCCCTGTGACATGACATCCTGTGGCACCCCGGTGGAGTGGATCCATCATCGCTCCAAACGAAGCATTTCAAATACCTAGGCATTAAGGTGAGCGCCTCACTAGACGACCTCTGAGACTTAAACTATCCACAGACCATAAAGAACATATGCCTAGACCTATGCAGATGGGACACACTGCCACTCTCCCTGACGGGAGGATAAATGCATTGAAAATGAACTCCTTACCCAAACTAATCTACGTCGCTATGATGATCCCAGTCAGCCCGACCCCTAAATCTATGAAAGACCTAGATCAAGCAATCACCAGGTTTATATGGAGAGGGAAAAAAGCACCAGTCCGCCTCTCAGTACTGGAGATGGGCAACGCAAATGGAGGACTGGCAGCCCAATCACTTAAAGCCTATCATCAAGCGGCACAGATATGCTGGATGAAGAGATGGCTAGACGCCGCAGATAACTCCAGCTGGAGGGCGATGGAATTGGCCCTTCTGAAACCACTATCCCCAATTGAAATCATGGTCATTCCACCTAATAAATTACCAGCAAACATCAAAAAACATCCGGTCATAGGGTCAATGATCTCCCAATGGCACAAACTGTGGGCCACTCAGGGGGTGCCCACTAGTTTACACCGCTATGGTGCAGCCTACGGGCAATATTATTGTATGGGCTGGCACATAAAGTCCATGGCAAAAAAATTACGAGAATGAGCAAACATACGGCTGATGGACATCAGTGAGGAGGGACACTAATATATTTCCCAGATGCACGAGAGGTACGAGGACTAGACCACAGAGATTGGCTCATATATCAAACCATACAGGTCACAATACACTCCCACATGACAAAGGGCTCACGCCTTCTCACACCGGCCCCATGCCAGAAAGGGATGGAACAACATCTGAATGCCTTCCCGCGTCTTCCCACTTTCTACCAGATGGCAATCCCCAGCAACCTAAGTCGGAGTCACTCACTGGCAATGGCATGGTCCGAGGACCTTGGCGTTCAAATAGGCATACCAGAAGTCCTCGAATACTTCACCGCTATCCCGGGAATGTCAGTGAATATCAGGGAATCAGGGAAATTCAATTTAAATTCCTGCAATGACTACATTACACCCTAGCGAAACTACACAAGTTGGGGTTGGCCCCCTCTACAGAGTGCTAGAGGGGATGTGGGGAGGTGGGCACGATAGGACACATACTATGGAAATGACCAGCAATCACTTCCTACTGGCACAGAGTACACAGACAAATAAAAGACATTGAGGGGACAGATGTTACCTATACACCCGAAACAATGCTTTTGGGGGTGGACCCCGATGAATGGCATACAGACATCTTAACTCGCAAACTCATCCACCTCATTCTGTTCACGGCACACAAACTCCTAGTCATCCACTGGAAGGACAACCCCCACCTTCAGATTCAGAACGAGCCAAACCTCTCTCCAAAACATATCAATCAGAAAAGGCAGCCTTCACTAGGCAGTCGGCTCAGTACCCCAGCAGAGGGATCAGATTTGGGGAAATAGTGGATCCATAGATATAAGGCAACTAAGGGGCATGTGGGCAGAATGATAGCACCTACCTAGAGCGATCGCACTACAGGCCAAGCAAGGGAGAGCAGTGGATGAACGTGAGCATTTGCGCATCCAGCAACAAATAAAATCGGCATTGCTCCCAACCGAGTGTACACATAGTTAAGGGTAGGGGGAGGGGGCAAGTTGAACCCAGTTACGGGGGTGGGAAGAGTTCAAGTTCAGGGACGGGGGAAACACGACTCCAGAACGTCTCAAGATTTTTGGCATCAAGAACAATTGTACCGTAGAAACGAACTGTATGCAAAAATCGTTACTCACCTGTATTGTGCATTGTATTGTGTATTGAAACCAATAAAAAGAGTTTGTATTTTTATTTTCAAATACTTCCTACTTTTTCTACTGTAAAGTAATTGTGTATTAATAGATTTCTAATACTATCACATTTCATAAATTATGGTTTACAAAAATTTGTTAAAATATGTAGATGTTGGTTGTAGCTGTGTTAACTTTATTTCGTTAGTTGTTTAAACTGTAATTAAACTGTAATTTGTATGATAGCCTCAACATTTCCCATTAAAGCTGTCCTCGAATGTTAACAAAAACCTTTTGAAAATAGTTGAATTAAAAAGCCAAACTTAAAATGTTTAAAATGTCAATTATATTGTCCTCATGTATAATAGCTTTTTAAAAAATACCAATAAAAGTTTATTTTTATAAACACATTATAACATGAATACTTTTATGAACTTGTGCAAGGTTTTTCTGGGTATCATTATAAAAGTCACCGGAAATTGAGGAAGTATGTACAAGCATACTTATAAGTTAATTATGAATAAAGATATATTGTGCAAATTTAATTTTCTTGTTACATAACTATACATTTTCTAGCTTGCTATTCTTTTCAATAAAATAATGTGGCGTCTTTTAAATTCTATGGCAATTGTTCTTTTATGGTAATTTCACACCATTGCATTCAAACAAAAAATAATCTTGCAGAACATGCATTATATCATGACCACTGTTTCTGGTGTTACCATGATGATAAATTATTCTTTCAGTTTTATAATTGATTCCACAAATAGAAACTTGAGAATTTGTTTGGTTTGTAATTAAAGTATGTAATTTTACACCAGATGCTCTACATCTTAATAAAACTAAAATGAGGTAGTTGGAACGATTTCCAACTTGAATTGTTTGTTTAATTGGTTGGTGACATCGTACACAAGCATCATTTGCAAGCTTGTTTTTAAACAGATCTTTAAATGGGATCTTATTAACATTAGGAATATATAACAGTAGAACATATTCCTTAATAATAGGTTGCATGCTGGAAAAATTACAAGACATGCATTGATTTTTATATACATATAGGGCCTCATTACGAGGCTTGCGCTCCCATAATGAAGGGGGCCGGTACGGGTCCGGCCCCCTTCATTACGGGAGCACCGATTACGAGCTTCCCATCGCGGGACCTGGATCGCACGCCTGGTAAAACCAGGTGTGCTTTCCGGGTCCCGCGAGGGGAAGAGGGAGGCAATAACGGGCCAGATGTAATCTGCCCATTATTGCCTCCCTCCCCATTCCCATTGAGCCCTATGGGGGCTCAAATGGTAATGAGAAATGGTTCCTTCAAGGAGGAATTACCGGGTCCACCAATGTTGGAATGACCCGGTTATTCCTCATTGAAGGAACCCAGTAATGGAGCGCGGAACAGAGGCAGCCATGGAGCTAATAGCTCCATGGCTACCTCCATTCTCGTAATGAGGCCCATAGTCTATGCCTATTGTATTATTAACATTATTCCAGCCAGATATAAGTACATTTTTAAATATTGCCAACAATAATTCATAAGGTTGGTGGTACCATAAGTGACATTTAAGCATTTTCTGTAAGTATAGAAGTATAACTATGTTCTTTTTGTGTCCTCTTAGTAATGTTACATATTATTGATTGCGCTGATAATATTAAAGTATTGTTACTTGTAAGCTTTATTTGAACCTGAAAAGGTACTTTTAACAGAATACGCAAAGGTACATTAGCAACACACTTCACTCCAGTATCATTAATAAAACCTGACAGGCTATTATCTTGCAATTTATTCAATGAATACAATGAATAAGAAAATATCATGGTTTTATTGTTTTAAAAACAGGTTTCAATTACTTGTGTTAATTGTAACAAATCGCTAAATAAAATAACATGTTTACCACCAAAAATTGAATAATCATTACATCTAAAAATGTCTTGCATGCACACAAATATAAATGCAAGTATTATATTAGATACTATAATAACTTCATTAATGATTAAAACTTTCATGTTTTTTAAAATTGTAGCCACTTCTTGTACTTTTTGGGCATGACTGGTAACATAAACAGTTTATACAGGTTTATACCGCCAATATTATACGCTGCCAGACCAGTAGGAGCTGTTGTGATACATGCTAATGGATTATTAAATGTTTCACGCATACATTTAGATATGACTTTAATTATGAAGCTTTTTCCGATATCTGCTTCTCCACTAAAATATAAGAAAGTTGGTTTAAAGTTCATACAGTCACAAACACTAATTTCATTTAAAGGCTCATGGTCAGTGTTAACATGAAACATCTTTTGGTCTACATTTAAATGAGCAAGTCCTTCGATGGTATCAGGCTGTTGGTTATATTATTGCATTGAAGCAAGAACATCTTGCATTGCTAATTGTGCTTAATTTATTTGTAGTGGTTTGCTAAGAGGATCAATTACATTTGCACTTGGATTGTATGTTGGTTTTTGGGTATCTTTAGCTAATTCCGTTTCTAACATTTCTTCTTGCTCGATTTCTTCATCAAGCATTTTAATACACTTTTTAAAAGGACATTTCATGTTTTCTTCATGATGTGAAAATGGCGCTTCTAAACTATTCCAATTTTCTATTAAGTCAGATTCTTTATGCAAAGGTAAAAACAGCTGTAGTAAGCAATAGTAATACAGTACCTTTTCATCTAATGAACCACAGGTTCGTTTTTGGTGATTAACTACATTGGTTTTACATATTAATTAAACAGCCATCACGTTTCATTGTTTTCTTTAACACCTACATGAAAATTGGAATATTCAAGGATTTCATATAGACACACATCTTCTAAATGGTCAGATCTATCAGTGTAGGGGTTATAAAGCATGTTTTGTTAACTATATCTTCACTGTCTGGGTTACAAATAACAATCATTTATATTTATTGTTAAGGTTTGAAAGTGTTATGTCTGCATTTTGGATAGCCAAGACTAATCCACTTAATAGCTACACGTTTCCTGTAAAGGTGTATTCCTCTTAGTCTATCTACTGCTTTGTATGCTCCACATTCATGGTGTGAGGGAGTTTTAACTCCTAAGCTAATTAAACATGATGAAAGTGACGTTTCATTAGTAATTTCTGCCCAAAGATCTTGTAGTTTAAATTCTGCTTTAGTTAACTATGATGTTAGGTATCTACTTACAGACATAGAATTGTCAGCTAAAAATGTAATATCTATTTGTGTATTCCACACACAGTAGTAGTCGTTTTAATTAATATGATGTTTTGGGATTTTCTTTTTACTTTTAGCATGGTGTCTAATAGCTGTAAGGTGGTAATTAATTATTGTTTCTTCACACAGCTTTCTTGGAAATCCAAATTGACATCTTTGGTAAAAGGGGTTCTTTCATTTGTATGTTCTTTTACAATTAGATGTGCATTTGTGATTTTGAAAATGCATTACATCGTCATATAAATTTGGACTTTTATCAGAGTTTAGAATTGTGCAAGGAACATGTTTTTCTATAAAGTTACACACTGTATTTTAATTACGTTCACAAAATCGAGGAGCCCTTCAACCCATAAAACCATTTGTGTATGAGGTGTTCCTCAGGCTTCATATTCCTTTCTCCAGAAGAAATGTTTAACTTTACCTATGGTGGGTACTGCATGTTCAAAAAATAAAGTTTAACATAGAAAGAAATCGATGATGAAAATGTTTTGATAGATTTACTGGATCAAGTGTGCAAAGTTAATTTGGAGTTAAACTGTTGATATTAGCAAGATGCATAAAGCAACAAACCACGTTGGTTGACCAAGGTTTCGTAACATGCAATTTAATTCTGATAAACGCCTATACCAATATTCGCGTGTTCCTCGCATGTTTGCTAAAATGTTTGCAATGCTACTTTCTAAAACTTGATAAATAGCTTCAACTTTTTCGACAAGTTTTGCTTATTTAGTTTCATAAAGCAAGTGAAAGATATATTCATAATTTACTCTAAATCTAGAATGTTTTGTATCCATTGAACTTGTTCTATATTCAGAAGCAGATATTTGTACCGGTCTACCATTTACTCTTCCACCCTCTCCTTTTGGGAGCAATTGAGCAAGCATATTTCTTCTAGGTTTTTATTGCACACACATAATAATAATGTGCCCATTACTAGTCTCATTTCGAATAATCCTATTGAAACACGTATAACTTCTTTTGCATCTAAAGGGTGGATAGTGTGTTCTTCATATAGGGTTTCTGTATTTTGTAGTTCAAACTTTTCAAACTGTGGCTGTTATTCTGTTACATCTTCAAGGTGTACATTCAATGTTGTTCAATATGTACATGTTCACAATGTTTATTGATTGCTTTTAACCATGTTGGTGATTGTGACACTTTCTGCTGTGTGTTTTTACTTTTTCTTGGCACTCCAATAATTCAAACTAATAGTGTGTTTTCACTATTATGACTTACACCTAAAGCTTTAGCATTATCTTAATATTTAAAAATAAGTAAATATACTACTTTGCCGTTTAAACCTTTTTTTTTAACTCATTAGCTAGTGTTTTTCCTGACTTGGTTTGCAAGCATACACTTGTTTGAAAAGGACGTGATCATTGAGCAATAATATGTCCATATAAGTTCAAATCTTGTAAGATTTTTGGAATAGGTTGAAGTTTCATATTTAGTAACTTAAAGTGTAGACATTTGTCAACCTTTTATTGTGAATCCTTGTTAATACAATTCTGTGCCGAGCTGTCGACAATAGAAGTCCCAATATTGTGGCTGCCCAATATTACTGTCACTTTGTTAGCTAAATGGGGTCATTCTATTTGCGCCAGCTCTTATATTGACAAAAATCTTAACAGGGCACACCGGTTTTTATACATTTCTTTAATTATTTGTATCTTCTTGTAATTTTATAGTTCAATATTCACATGGCTTCCATTGTTGTTCTCATGTTTGTTCAATTATAGTTCAAAATATATATTACCAGACTGATAGCTGTTTTTATGTTATCTTTAGCATACTGCTTAACCTCTTGAGTACAATTCTTAAAAACATTCAGTCTAATGGCTGCTTGAATCCTATTCTTAGTATTCTCTGGGAGCAATTCTCAAGTTCTCAAGTATAAATTATAACTCTCTCATAAATACAATTTTTAAACCTCTACACATGTTTCACCACTGTTTCTCCAGTGGATCTTCAGGAGGTTATCTGATTCACTAGTTTGGGAACTCATTATTTTCCAATTGCATTTCCATTTTTCATTAGGTTGCCTTGTGTTCTAATGTCTTGTGAGTCGTATTACTCTTGCATGATTGCCTATGCAGATCAGCATTTCAGAACGGGGACAATCAAATGCAACAAATCTGGAATAAGAGGTTATCCCAAACAAAAAGGCAGAAATGTAAGAGTCAATCTTTATTTAAAAGGTTTATAAAACATGTTGCAATTTAAAAAGTGTTTTTAAATATATACGAAGAGGCTAAAGTGCAAACATAGAAATTAAAATATTTACATATGTACAGTATGTTATCTAAATACAATATTGATTTTCAAATATTTACTTTTTCAAAGTATGTCATAATTGGTGGTATTTTAATTTTTGAAGATGAGTAGCAGCATCCATTTCGTCTACTGCAATTGTAGCTTCACATTTCAAACACCCTACAAAAGAATCAACATACTCTGCATCAAAGTCTGGTAAAGTTAGAAGTACCACAGTCTCACCAATTTCATATTTTTTAAGAATTTTGGAAGGTACAGGTTCATGTATTTTTTGTACTGTTTCACTTTCTGTATGCTTTCTTTTATAAATATGTTTTGTACTTGTTCTAATAACCGTTGAAGTGTGATTTTTACTTTTAGTGCCTTCATTTATTTTATTTTCATAAACATTTTTAAAATATATTTGCTTATGTCTATTACGTATATGTGACAGCATTGAAGAATTTCCCAAATTATATTTTTAAATGTGCTTTGCAGATATATATCTTTTTTAATGTGCTTTGCAGAGGACTTCTGTAACATTTCGGAGATCATCCGGGTGAGGCGTCTCTAAGAACTCACAAACCAGGATCTTATGTTTCCAAATGGCATTGTTCCTGAGGTTGGTATATGTTTTCTGTCAAGTTTTAGTTTTACTAGTGACACCACTTAAAATGGTTCTATTACTGTCAGTTGTGGGGACATTTCATTTTGATATGTCTTCTGTAGGTAAACTTTTAGATGTACCAGTACCAGTGATGGGTAATTTTTCTGAGAACTGATGTAGTGACCTTCGAGAGAGTAGTACTTTTCCATAGTAGGAGATCTAAGTTCTTTTTTTTTAAGGTAAGAGTTACCAAAGTTGGAATATGACTGGGTTTAATAGTAGTGGCAGTGTTCGAATAATTCTTTTCCCCAGAATGAACAAACTTGCCATAGTTGAAATAATACTAGAAGTAGTAGTACTAGGTAAAACATCTATGTTTGGAGCCTGTAAATTGAAGTTTGCACATTTGATACACCGCTAGTAACAGTAATAGAGGCTCTATCTGTTTTATTTTGCTGAATATCTGGACTCTGGCCAATTGGAACAGTACTAGCTGGAGCACCAGGCGATTTTTGTTTTGTTTTTCAGTTTCTTGGGCTACAGCATTGCCAAGTACTGCAACATTACTACAGGTGGTAATAAACAAATATCATTTTTATTCATTTTTATTGGTTAATTTTAGATATTTGGGATGGTGAATCAAGTTGCTGAAGTGTGGTGCAATCACCTTTAGATATAACATTTGCAGTATTTAAAAGCATATCATTATTTTTAGTGTTTTCGTTTACATCTTTTACAGGGTTTGTGCAGACTGAAGGAAAGACTTAAGGCCCGATTCATGAAATAAATTGAGCAGAAAATCAGCGCACAAGTCCCCGGTCGTCGATTCATGGAACGCAATGCGCGGGGCTTACCTGGGACTTCGGAGGAATCAGCGCCAGTCAAACACGTCACTGTGACAGCATGAAGGCCTTGCGTGAGACTCCCAGAGAAGGGCTGGCCAGCCCTACGCAGGCACTGAAAAAGGGGGCCGAACACGTGCAATGGGGAAGAATATGCAAAAATGTGGGCGTTACGAGGGACGTTCCACAGTCAGACAATCGCACCGCCCATACGTGCCCCAAACAACCGTACTCATGGCATTGAACAGGGATTGCCGGTGCATGAAAAAACACACGCAAATCCCGAAACACCTACGCCACGCAATAGCAGGCGTAAACGTCAACGCGCACACAAACATTGCATAAAAAGCATGCACGTTCAACAAACGCACGTATACAGCTACGATGAATGTACCATTTGTTGCAGCAGGGATCGTGGGACACCGCAGGAGGAGGAGGATGGCCAGGGCCTGGAACTTCCACCCAAGGACCACCCGTTTTGGGATTGCCCGGTGACAAGGTCTATGCCAGGTATAGGTTCCCACCTCATATCATCTTAGACCTGGTCACGGAGTGGTAAAATGACCTCACATCACCCACCCTGTGCTCCCAAGCACTGAGTCCCTTGCAAAATATGCACCATGTCCTGCATTGCTTGTCCACTGGCTTATTCCAGCAGATCACTGCCATAGTTGGGGGCATCTCACAGGCCACTCAGTCACGCTTCCTACACCAGGTTTTGGCCATAATATATATATATATATGCCCAGAACACCTGCAGAAAGGCAGGCAGTGGTGCCGGATTTCTATTGGGTGGCGCACTTCCCAAAAGTGCTTGGAGCCATTGATTGCACCCATGTTGCTCTGCGTCCAACTAGAGCAAAAGAGCACATATACCACAACCGAAAACACTGGCACTCCATCAACGTGCAGGTTGTGTGTGATGCCAAGGGCATCATTGCATCTGTCTATGTCAACTCTCCTGGCAGCCCCCATGACAGTTACATCCACAGGATGTCCCCCCTACACCGGGCCCTGGAAGCTGGCAAGCATGGCAACACATGGCTCATTGGTGAGTAGGAATGGTCATCCACATGCATGCAAGTTGCACACCTACAAATATACACTGTCAAGAAATGACAAACATTCTCGCCTCTACAGGGGACAGTGCCTACCCTCTGAGCACCTACATTATGATGCCAATCCGCAACCCCAACACACCTGCCCAGTTAAGATACAACACTGCCCATATTGCAACTCAAGGCATAGTGGAGCACACATTCGGAGTGTTCAAGTCATGTTTCCGCTCCCTTGACCACTCTGGTGGTGTGTTGTTATATGCACCACCTCTAGTCTGCAGGATCATTGTGGCAGCATGTGTCCTGCACAATGTTGCAACATAGCGTGGCGTCCCAGTGGACATGGTGGTGGCACCCCTTCCACACCCACAGGCCCACCGCTTGCATATGGCTGGGCAAAGGGCAAGTGGAGAAGCTGCATGTACCCAGACTGTGGCATGTTAATTCACCTAAACCCCCCTGTGAAGGGCACACGAGGCTCCTACATTCCAGGTTCCATTCAATGATGACAATGGGCCAATCCCCTGGGCCCACAAAACCACACTGAGAAAGTCCCTGTGGAAGTGCACATTTGTGTGCATCCCTTAGAACTAAAAGACTAATCATTGTGTATTGCCAAAAGAAACAAATTGAAGAGGGAGTATGCTACTACCACCATGCCAAACAATCCATTAAACCACCTCTGTGTCACCCAAAGCATCCCCTAAGTCATGTAAAATTATCATTAGACTGTGTCATGGTATGGCATGTCATGTAAAAGTATTTTCATAAAGGACCGATACACAAGGCAAGTGTCTCAAAGCGCTCAAAGATGGATGGAGCAAAGGGAAAAGGAACACTCGTTCAAAGCTCAATTTCTGAAGCAACAATAGTCTGTACCGGCAGATTAAGTGCATATTATACAATTAACAGTGGAGGTAACAGTGAATATGTTTGGCAATAATTCTACAGTTTTACCAAGTAAATGAATGTGCCACCATGCAGGGAGCCAGGACAGGGTGGAACAGACAGACGATCTACAGGCATGGTGCAATCCAAACGAGCAAGTGCACAGACATTTCCAGGGGAGTAGTAAATGGAGGGTGGGCACAAGTTCGGGGGGTGGTCCAAGTGCATCCAATTAGTGTAGGCAGGGGTAAGTGCAGAGAGATGCAACTCTCTAGGGTCAGCCACCAAGCGCAGTGATGATGAGGCTAGTGCAGGTACCGTAGGCAAGTGTGCTAAACAATGCCGGGGGTGCCATGGGCCTGTGAGACCCTGAGGTACATCAGGCGTCTAGTCATTGAACTGTAAGGAAAAAAGGAGAGAGAGAGAGAGAGAGAGAGAGCAGAGGGATAGGCTAACAGGGAAGAGGGAGAGAGAGAAGGAAGAGTAGAAGAGGAAACTCCTGAGGAGTTCCAGGAACTAAAGGAGATGAGGCTCCATACGGAGGGTGACAGGGTGGCTATTGCAGGGGGAGGCCCCTGCTGACGATAAAGATCTTCCTCCAAATCTCTTCTTCCAGAACTGGCTCTCTCGAAGAAGGTTGGCGGTACATGAGGAGAGGGCTCGGGAGGGAGAGTATTTCGGCATGAATCCTTGCAGATAGTTACTACCGAGGCACCACAAAGCCTTGTGGACAATGCATAGTTTCTTACATTTGACCCTTGCAGCCACGGTTAGCCAGTGGAGGGATATCAGTGCTAGACAGATGCGGTCCCTGGTCTTGATGACAAGGATAAGTCTTGCAGTCATGTTCTTCATAAGTTATAGATGGTGTAGATTTCGAAGCTTGGAGGGGGAGAAAGAGCCAGTTGCAGTAGTCCAGCCTGGAGTTAACCAGAGCTGTGGAGACAGTGACCTACTGGGGGAAAGTGCGAAAGGGTGCAGTACTTCTGAGGAGGTGTAGCTGATAGTTAAACTTTCGAGAGATTACTGAAATGTGACATGAGAAGGAGAGAGTGGATGCAAAAATGACCCCAAAGATCATTATCCGAGCAGGTGGGTGCGGCTGCTGGGCTACATGTATTGATGTACCTGCCTTTGTTACCATGCCTATGACCCCTGAAAATGGGACCCCCACTATTGCCAATTCTTCTACCTCA
Organism: Ambystoma mexicanum; assembly: GCF_040938575.1. Lineage (NCBI taxonomy): Eukaryota > Metazoa > Chordata > Amphibia > Caudata > Ambystomatidae > Ambystoma > Ambystoma mexicanum. Next base: position 455,257,540 of record NC_090939.1, on the reverse strand, counting down.
CCAGTTGAATGTATTGATGTACCTGCCTTTGTTACCATGCCTATGACCCCTGAAAATGGGACCCCCACTATTGCCAATTCTTCTACCTCACCAGTTGAATGTATTGATGTACCTGCCTTTGTTACCATGCCTATGACCCCTGAAAATGGGACCCCCACTATTGCCAATTCTTCTACCTCACCAGTTGAATGTATTGATGTGCCTGCCACTGTTACCTTACATATGAGCCCGGACACTACTGACCCCCCACCAGTCTCCACCCCTCCCTTACCCCCCCATCTCAAATGTGCCCTGATCAACGCCCGATCCGTCAATGCCCATGCCTTAGACATCCATGACCTCATCACCTCAAACAACCTAGACATCCTCTTAGTCACCGAAACGTGGCTGCATGAAGTCTCGGGCCCTGCGCTCTCCCTTGCACTCCCACCTGGATACACTATCATCAGGCAAGACCGCCCCACCAAAGGCGGGGGAGTAGCAATCATAGCCAAAGACTCAATTAACATCAGAAAAAATTATAAAACCACGAACAACACCAGTGACTACCTCCAACTTAAACTCTCCACCTCCCACCACTGCACCATTACACTCCATCTGGTCTACAGGCCACCTGGCCCCATAGGAGACTTCCAATCCACTATCACCCACCTTCTGGCAGACAACCTAAAGAAATCTACCAAAGCGATCCTCCTCGGTGATGTCAACCTTGGTCTTAATGACCCCAAGGACCCTGCCTCCAAAGCACTCAACTCATCCCTTGAAACTCTAGGCTTCTCCAACACTGTCACAGACCCCACCCACTCATTGGGCAGGACACTTGACTGGATTGCTCAGCACAACTGCCCTCTAACAATCACTGGCAACTCCCCCTCCCCATGGTCTGACCACCACATCATTACCTTCAACATCCCCACCTACGCCCCCCACCCCAACCCCCCCATCCTCTACCACCCGCCCTCACCAGAAGCGCTTGCCTCCTTACGAAAGAAAGACTTCTACCATTCCTCCAGGGTCCTGCCTTCAGACCTCCCTTCTCCAATAACCCAGAAACCCTGGCGCAAAATTACAATAAGGCTATATCAGCAGCAATCAACTCCATTGCTCCTCTCAAACCCCGAAAGTCAAAACCAACAAGCCACTCCAACACCTGGTTCACCCCAGACCTACTTAAACTCCGGATGAACAAACGCGCTGCCCTTAAGCGCTGGCAATCCTCCCAAGATGACAAAGACAAACTTGACTTCAAAACCCGCTCAAAGGAATACAAAAAAGCCATCATCCTAGCAAAAGCCAAATCATTTGAAACTAGAATCTCCGAAGCCAACTCCAACACCAAACAAATGTTCTCCATATTCAGGGAACTTGAAACCCCTACCCCTACACCCCAGAACTTCACTAAAGACAAAGCCTGGTGTGACGGCATCCAAACTGCCATGCGCAACAAACTAGACCTCCTTCAAGCCAAAATCTTGAACTCCAGACTCTCTCTTCCCAAGCCCCCCCACTCCCGCCCCCTCCCCCTCTCCAGAGGCCACCCCCACCTTCTCCTTCAAAACCATCCAAGAGAAAGACATCATCACCCTAATGAAAGGAATCAAACCCTCCAACTGCAAAGGAGACCCCTGCCCCGCCACCATTATCAAGGACTGTGCAGAGTCCCTCGTCCCATTTCTCACAGCTTTTGTAAACGCATCCTTCACCACAGGCATTGTACCCTCCTCCCTCAAGGAAGCTTGGGTCAGGCCCCTCATAAAAAAACCACACTTGACCCCACCTCACCCAACAACTACAGACCCATCACCACCGTCCCCTTCCTTCTTAAAATTCTGGACAAAGCAGCCTACCTGCAAGTCCAACACTTCATGGAAAAGAACCAACTACTAGGCCTGAGACAATCTGGTTTCCGCCCAAAACACGGAACCGAGACCGCCTTACTGGATTTAAAAAACCAGATGGATGATGCCAGAGACCTGGGCAAACCTGTCCTGCTCCTCCTCCTCGATCTCTCTGCTGCGTTTGACCTCGTGGATCAAAACGTCTTATGCCACCACCTAACCTCCACTGCAAACTTCTCAGCCCACGCTAGTGCCTGGATCACTTCTTTTCTACATGGAAGGACCATGCAGGTCTTCTCTGATCTAGCTACGGCATCCCCAACCATTATGCTGTGTGGTGTCCCTCAAGGCTCCTGCCTCTCTCCTACCCTCTACAACATATTCACTCGCCCTCTCTTCCTCATCCTTGACGCCATGGGGATCTCGTACACAAATTACGCGGACGACACGCAGATCCTCGTGACCCTGACAGGTGACTATGAGACTGATTCCAAGGCCCTTAACACCATCTATAACGGAATCCAAACTTGGATGGCCGCCAACAGCCTCTATCTCAACTCTGACAAAACTGAACTCCTACTTGTAGGCTCCCCCGACACTCTTAAAAAACTTGACGCTCAGTTCTCCCACTTCACCATTGACTCTATCACCATTCCAGTATCTGAGTCAGTGAAAACCCTAGGCGTCTACCTGGACTCCAATTTGTCCATGACTAGACAGGTGAATGCCATTGTCTCCTCAGCTGCCTACCAGGCCAAACTTCTCAATGCAGTTAGACCCTACCTCTCCAGCGACACCTGCACAAACATAGCTAGGGCTATCACTGGATCTCGGCTGGACTACTGTAATGTCCTCTTCCTAGGGACCTCCACAAAAAACCTTGAGAAACTGCAAGTTATTCAAAACAACGCCTTACGCGCAGCACAAGGCATCTCCAAAAGAGAACATATATCTACTGCAAGAAGAGCCTCCCACTGGCTACCTATAAAAGAGAGGATCATCTTCAAAACCTTGACCCTCACCCACAAATGTATCCACTCTGCAGCCCCAGCCTACCTTACACAAAGGATCCACCCGGCCATATCCGCAAGACCAACCAGAACCCCCTATACCAACCTACTCACGGTACCCATGATAAAAAAATCAAGAGCAGGGGGTTCTAGCTTCCCCTACCTTGCGGCTCTACACTGGAATGCCCTCACCACTGCCCTGCGAGCTGAACCTTCCCTGACCACCTTCCGCAAAACCTTGAAAACCACCCTGTTTGCTTGATTCGCTACCGTTTATCACCTACACTCGCCACATGTATACCTGACCTTTGTACGCCTCCATGCATAATATCTGTTACACCTAAATGTCAATGCCAAATGATGTAACCTATGCATAATGTAACTAAGCTTTCTGCAAGTAATAGCGCCAAAATGCCCCTGGGCTGCCTGCGCGCTATACAAATGTAAAAAATAAAAATAAAATAAAGGGAGTCTCACCAGAGAGAAAGTGGTGAAGCTGGAGCAGGGGTCCCAATGCAAACGATATCAGTCCTGGTGGCATTAAGGCAGAGGTTGTTTGCAGCACACCATGACTGAATCGTGGACAGTCAGATATGAGTGATGAAAAGGAGGCTCATGAGGGTAGCCTGAAAGAAAGTTCTAAGTCATCCACATAACACAGTAATTCAGAGGTGAAAGTGCTAATCACACGTGCAAAGGCTGCCATGTACATGTAGAAGGACCAGAGGGATAGCTTACATCCCTGGGGAACGCCACACTTTGAAAGAGCCATAGAAGAAGGTAAGGCTTTGAGTTCCACCTGGGATGGGTAGTCAGAAAGAAAGGAGGTTAACGACGCCATAGCCTGATCCGTGAACCCTGTGCACCATACCCACTATAGTGGACTTCTGCAGTGGTGGATGAGAATAATTAACATACTGGTCAAATGTGTAACATTCCATAACTATCAATTTAAAGAAGATCTTACCTGTCCCCTTGCCATGCAGTTGACACTCAGATTTCATGACATGAAATAGCCATCATTACTGACGTAAGGAACTGCAAAGAAAAACATGAAACTTAGTCCATATAACACATACATGCCAATAACTAATTGAAGAGCGACAGGCCCCCCTCAGTGAAATGAAACACATGCCAAACACAAGTCCCAGTACAGCCATCAACATGTGTCCCTGCACACATGCACAAACACCTGCACACTGCATGCAATCCAAACACACAATACACACACACATACTCACCCAACAACATCACCCGCACTGCCTGTCCCCCTCAATGACATGCAGCAAATGTGAATGCAACACATTCCCATTCATTACACAATGTCACATACACAATGCACACTTCGCTCCCCATGCTGCATGAAACTGTGAAGACAGCACATATACATAGAATTTAACCCAACCAAACCATGGGCCACCTTTGGAAGACTACCAATGTCATGATAAGGCTGGCCATCACCTGTGTAGTATAGGGACAGTGCACTGCACACAGTCATGGAAGCACATTATCAATTAACACATGTGTTGTGCATTGCTTAGGCATTCATACAATAACCCCAAAAGTTGCCACGGGCACACAGGGCAACAGGTTGTTGACAGGTGAATGTAGACAATGATTTACTAACAGAGATCGATCATACAATCAATACCACTAAGAAATCGTGACAATAACAGGGAGGGTAGACAAGGCCACATTGCATTCTGACTGTTCACAACGTGCAAGTGTACAGGTGATGTTGTGAAGGGAAAATGTTCAGATTAATGCATGCAGAACATGTTGTGGTGAAAAGGGCAGAAAATAATACACAAATGTAAGTGATACGTCACGTAGTGATGCTGGTCATGAGCAAGTTCAGTATAAACACAGTACTTTACATAATACATGTGGGGGGTCAGGGCACCAAGGACACATAAGGGCCATGGACATGAGGCACACCACGGCATCAATAGCATGAAGAGAGTGGGTGAAGAAAATGGAGAAGAGAAAGGACTTGATTACTGTGAACTTAAGGAGTTCATGCTCATGGCACAGAGGGAGAGTGAGTCTATTACACAGAAGGCATCACGCATAGTAAATGAACCCACCACCAGCCCTTCCAATACCGAAGTGCTTCACACACAGGGAGTAGTTGCCAAAGGGATGCATGAGTATAGAAGGGGAGTATTTCATCAGGAAGCGTAGAAGACAGTACATGGACCCAGACAGCCCTATGGATGATATACAGGGATAACAATGTAATACGTGCTGAGACCATGAGCTACTGAAGCCTTTATATTGCAGGAGAGATGTTGTCCCTGGCCTTGAGTCAAATGACGAGTCTTGCAGACCTAATCTGGGTAAGCTGTGGGGGTCGCAGGGTGGGCAAACAAACTCTTCGGAGTAGGATGGTTACTGTAGCATGGAGAGTACCACAGCACATGTACCATTGCACATTTGTGTGATAGTGTGGAAGGGTACAGTAACTTTGAGCATCAAGAGCTGCAAGTCAGACTTCTTGACAATCTCACAAATAAGAGGCATAAAGGGAAGGGGCTAGTCGAGGATGAATCCAAGATTGCTGCCTTGGAATGAGGGGGCAGAGAGTGAGCACATGTAGGAAGGACAGAGTCAATGACAAAAGTAGGCTGCAGGGGAGCCAATCGGGATACTCTAATTTTTGAATGGCGCACACGACGAGGTCATTTGCAGTGCACCAGTCAAGGATAGCTGAGAGGCAGTCATGGTGAATGAGGGTGCAAGTGTGTCAGTATTAACATTGCTGAAAAGTAGTGTGTCATCAGCATAGCACATGAATCTGTTGTGCAATGAGTCAAAGGAGTGTTGCAGCAGGGAAATGTATATCTAAAAGATGCATGGCTAAAGAATGGACACCTGCGTGATGCCACAGGTGAAGGCTGAACTAGGGTAGAAGAAAGGACACAAAATGATTTATTTGGAATCATTGTTTAGGAATGAGCTAAGGAAGTCCACTAGCCCTTCATGGAGCATCTTAATGAGCATGGAACGCCTCACTGTGTGAAAAGCAGATGAGATATCAAGAAGGATGAGGACACTAGGGGATTATGATTTGAGGGATTCGACTATTCATTTATGTTTGTCCTAGTTTCAATCCATACTGGTGTCCATGGACATCCCCAACAACGACCTCATGGGTGTCAATTTGTGGGAGGGCTAACTTGTCAGGCAGTTTCCCCAGGAAGGTGCTGTAAGAAATGTGCCAGTAGTTTGGTGGACAGGAATGCCCTGCAAATGGCACAGTAAGGATGATGCACACAAGTGAGTGCTTGATGGAGGATGTAAACTAAACAACAGGAAAGGAATGTTTGAAGAGATCAGCAGAACAGTTGCCAGAGAGGAGATGTTGCCATTGATGGTACAGTATTAGCAGCCGCACACCAGTTGGGATGACACCTTCATGGAGTTGTCAACTCAGGTGACTACTTCAGGGGAGACATGAGTGAAAGCGGAGAATGAGGAATGATGAGTGTTAGGGGGAGCAGAGGTGCAGAGGGTTGTGCTTGAACAGCCTGTCACAACTAGGTTTAGTCAGTCATGTGTATTTGCAAAACATGTGTGATGCAAGCGCATTCCAAAGGTACTGTGAAGGAGCTGTTGCACAATATACAGTGAATGGCTTGGAAATTACTGAAATACTCACCTCTTGCACCTCTGCCAGAACCATGCTTGATGTCACAATGTACTGCTACACACCGAAGGAGCCGAAATGGAAGACATAAGCAGACAACAGAAAGCAATGTGATACATCATGCAACGATAAAATCATGCTAAAGGTACACTGTTAACCACCAGACCATGGTCAATGCAGACTTCATTGTCACAGCATACCAATGGTCAAATACTACATCCCTTCAAATACCACAGTACAATGCACTCAGCCATGTTGCACTAGAAGCTGCAAACACCATGGTGCAGCATGATTCATGAGAGAGCACAAACACCACTAATCCTAATGTGCTGGTACACAACATATCATCCCACAAAATTTCATACATAGCAACATGTTTGTGGCTTTAAACTGCTGCTGCACACCATAATAGTTGATCCATAATCTGGAAAGGCCAAATGTGGCATTCAGCCATCATCCCACAAACCCTGCTAGGAATCTGAAGTGTCACTCAGTACACATGATAAAACTTCCATGAGACACACATCCGCCCAGACATCAGAACCTGCCACAGGCCTCAAACAGTTGACCATGCTACCCACTCCAGAAGAACCATGAAAGCCCCACACAGTAAGAATGCACAGTTATCATAATCAGTGAACAGTGGCCCCAGCAATCCACCTGAAGAACATGAACATACCCATTATTAGAAGCACCCCATGTGAAACATGCCCCCTTAAGAAGTAGTGTTTGACCACAAGCTAAGTCAATCTAAAGTGAACACAAACAGTGCCACACTCACATGCAAACACCATACAAGTGTCCGCAAATGCCATTCACTTACCTGTCTAGGGAACCCACCTGCCTTGCATACATTGCACACCGTCGTGAGACGATTCCCCTGAATTGAATACGATGCATAGTAACAGCACAAACAACATGTACATACATGACATCACATGATTACCTAAAGAAAATATGCAGATACCACCTACTGCAGGAGCAACCCAGGGTGCCACAGGGTGAATGGAAATAAATAGTGATTATCCCAGGAGTACAGTGTACCACAACAGAGAGGGGGAGAGAGAGTGACACAGAGAGGGAATACCAAGGAAATGACAGATCAACGAGTACACTGCCTGGTCTTCAGATGTACAATGACATGCTGTACAACACAGTAGGTGCACCCATAGAGGACTACACATAGGTAGGTAACACAGTGACATGAGTACCACTTAAATTACCATACCGGCATGTCAGCATGCAAAGGACATATAAGATAAGCAAGACATGCAGCAAACATGCACACCAATGATGCATGCTCAACATGCAAGACATTGCTAAAGCTTGCCCACTGAATGTGAAAGCATGGTGTCAATCCCGCATCACCTTAACCTGGAACTGTGTTTCCTAATCAGGTACAGGAAAGACTGTGCCTCGTGGAGGGCATGGGGAGCATGGACTTGAAATGGTGCAGGGTGTCTCCCCCGGGACAGCAGTCACTGCCACATCAGGGATTACTGAAACAACATTGGAGAAGACATTAAAAAAGCCATTGTGAAGTACCATTGACACAGCACACACATGCAATGGAACACCAAACCCATAATTATCTGCACATGCCATCCTGTGCACCACTATGCAAACATGCTAGTTGACTTCACTAGACATGCCTGTATGTACACCAAAGCACACATGTTGGCCTTGAGGTGTTAATGGCACACCTCAAGGGAAATAAAGAAAGAAATGAACAAATATTACAACCAGGAAAGGGCAAAACCAAATATGCAATGCAACATCCAGGCTTGGGGGCATTAAAAAAATAGAAATTAATATAAAAAAGAATTAAAATGTCCAGCATGGACCGGGGTGGGCGGGTAGGCACCAGACAGGAGGGCGGAGCAGGTTACACATCAACTCCCACATGGGTGGATGTGGAAAAACAAATTACCTCCATCAGCTCACGGACTGTACGCCTACTTTGGACCGGGAGGTATGTCTCTGCTGTGACCACCTTCCTGGGTAGAATCAGAAGGTGGTAGTGGTGCAGGTGGCTCACCACATAGTGCATGGCAGCGGCCAGGCATGACACTGATGAATGCATCAGCAACATGAAGTTTCAGAGGTCACCATGCATGACCTCACGGGTTGCACGGATTTCCTCCAAGATGGTTTGCCTCAATAGTTGCATCACATGTTGGTACTGTGTCTTGTGGACTGCCTCTTCCACTTCGACTGAAGCTCTGTGGGCCAACAACTCTTGCCTCAGGGCTTCCCTGTGGGCCCGACCCTCTGCAAGCAGGGATGCCTGCAGAGACCTCAGATTGGCCCGTCGTCTCATGCTGTTGGCCTTCATGTGCAGCCTGTGTGAGCGGCATGTGGACCCCAATGTCTGCAGCTCATGGGATCATGGAACTGGCCACCCTATCCATGCCCTCAGCTAAGATCTCATAGGCAGCACCCTCTTGTTGTGCAACACGCAACATCAACTGCTCCCACATTATCTCCCCAGCCTGCACACATCCACCACGTGTGCGGGGCTCACACCTGCCTGACCCAAGGGAGCATGGACCTTGCTGTGATGCCACTGTCTGTGGCTGCAGGACTGCATCCCTCCCTTGGACATCTGGCCCAGGACCAGAACCCAATATTTGGGAGTGTGGCCTTTCAGCCGTAACCACCACAGACAGCCGTGACACCACTGACTGCCCTTGTGAGGGCACCTAACCCCTTACAGACTCATGGGCAACAATAGCTCCAACACTTGGTCCACTCACCTCTGACAGCATTAAAGACTGGACATCAGGTTCAGCACCAGAGCTACTGGATTAATCAGAGTCTGTCATACCTAGACATTCCCAGGATGGTCTGTAGCACCAGTGGATCTCATGGGCTGCCACACCACATCCTCCACTGGTGGTCTGGGCAGGCTCAGACTCTCATTCCTCCACTACCTCCTCCTCTGCATCTAGTACCTCATCACCTGCACAAGGACATATAAAGACATGAAGATTGATGTTAATTACGTCAACAATAAACATCTGTGTCACATTGCTGTCCTGCAACAGATTGCTGTGCATGTTACCATGCGATAAATCACATTCACATACTATGTGCAAGAAGCCATCTGATCATGGCATATGCAGAGTTGCAGCAAAATCCCATGTCCATGGCCATGTAGACAGTGGACACATTGCCAACAGACATGCTTCTCTGAAAGCACATTCTGGGCCATGGCACAGCAAACTATTGATTAATACATGCTAAATGGGCATCATCAGTGGCTCTGTAACATGCTATTACATTACATGTCAACACGTATACACACATACACAGCCAAGTGCACATCAATTACATGCCACACCAGTGTGGAACTGGCACAGGGAGTGCACACTATGTGGACATGGCCTGAGTGTGGAGTCCCAGGTGTGTAATGTTGAGAGGGTAATTACAGGCACTGGGAGATAGGACAAAGGGACAGTGACACACAAGAGGGACAGGGACCCATGGAGTGTGTGCTGAGTGTGGGAGGTTAACAGCGATGAATCCTGACAAATATTTGACAATGGGGTCAGTGCCATAGGTGCAGCGGGGATGTGCACAGTGTTAAAGAAAATGCAATGTTACTCATGGCACACTGTGAGACCAGTTGGCAGTCTTCATGGAAGTTATCTGTAGCATGGAACCACATGCGTACATGTGTAAATGGACAATCTACACCATGCAGTGCATGATGTGTAACACGTGCTTCAGACAGAAGCACTTGTCTAGCAGAGCAGAGTCACTGACATCACTGAGGCAACTAACTAGATGCCACGTTGTGGTAGCATGTTGAAAATGTTGTTTGTGTATGCTGGTGGGTGATGACTACTGTCACAATGCCATGTGCAATGGATGTACTACACATGGGTTGTGTCCACTCTAGAGTACACTATGCATGAGTCAGTACACCATGACATGGTTCACCCAGGGCAGTCATTCAAATGCAGGCACAAGTGCAACACAATCAAACTTCTTTTTTTCCCCCTCCACATACTCAGGATGCACAAGCTTGGTCACTCACTGGACGTGGCCTCGTAATCTGGCAGGTCTCCCACGCCTGTCACTTGATCCATATGAATTAACTGTCTCATGACCTGTTCATGCGGGCTGAGCTCCTGCTCCTCTTGTGGCCCCCCTCCAGTTGCCAGAGCAGAGGCGAGGTTGGCACTTGTCTTGGATTTGCCGTGATGGTTGAGGTCATTCCACCGGTTCATGACCTGAGAAGCAGTGCACCTCTCATACCCTAAGGTGTTTATCTCATCTGTGACATGCTGCCAATGCACCACACGCTGAGCAGGTGTATGTGTGCTCCCTGGTTGCAGGCACATGTTACGGTGGTGTGCGCCCATGTAGTCTACAATAATTTGGAGTACATCATCATTGAAGCTCCTCTTCCTCGATGTGGCAGTGTCCTGTGCCATGCCATGTGGTTGAGCCTCTTCCTGCTGTGCAGTCTTTGCCTTTTTGGCACGTGGTGCAGACCCTGTGTGGCTGGGCCCACTCAGGACACCAGATGCTGGACCACTAGTGGCCTGGGCTATGGCATCACCCACTGATGCTGGGACAGCAGCTTTCACCTCACGTCCCTTACCCTTCGAGACACAGACAGCAGCTGCCACTCTAGGTCTGTGACCCTGGGGGGGCAGCAGCTTCCACTGCAGGTCCCTGACTCTGGGGTGACAGCAGCTGCCACTGAAGCTCCCTGACCGTGGTGGGGGGCACAGCTTTTCTTGCACGTCCCCTACCCTTCGAGACATGGACAGCAGCTGCCTCTGCAGGTCTGTGAACCTGGGAGGAGGGGACAGCAGCCTCCGCTGCAAGTCCCTGACCATGGGGGTGTCACATATTTCTCTGCACATCCCCTACCCTTCAAGACACGGACAGTAGCTGCCACTGCAGGTCTGTGACCCTGGGGGGGAGGCACAGCAGCTTCCGCTGCAGGTCCCTGACCTTGGGTAGGACAGCTGCTTCTGCTGCAGGTCCCTGCCCCGGGCAGGGTGAGCAGCTTCTGCTGCATGTCCACGACCCCTGGAGGGGGGGGTCAGCAGATTCCACTGCATGTCCCTGACCCCAGCCACCTCTGCCATCTTTTCTCTTGGGACCTTTCCACTCATGGTCCAGGTGGACTTGAACAATGGAAAGCACACCAAGTAATTGTCCTGGGCAATCCGAGTCAGGGGGCAATGTACTTGATGGAAAACATACTTCTGTGGTCCAGAAAGGCTCAAAAGTACCCCATGTGACAAAATAAATGGGAGGTGTAAAGCACAGGCACCCCGAAAAACAAAAGAAATGTGTACATGAGACCTCAATAGCTTCCATTAAAAAAAGCCTTACGCGATACGCTGTGGCACCAAGCAACACAAAAAATGCATACGCGAAGCCCGGAAAGCTACTGTAATAGTATGAATGGAGGTAGGCAATACACAGGGGCACCCAGAGTATGGAAAATGTGTACGCGATTCAACGTTAGCCTCTGAAAAAAGAAAAGTACACACACGTATGCGCAGAGGCAAATCCCCCACCAAAATAAGAAGTTTGTACGGTCCCAGAAGTAAACGAATTGCATGGCACCACAAAAATCCCAGTAATCCACTTGTACGTCTACTCCCAATTGCATGTACAGTCTGATTTGCTTCTACGCGTACTTCTACATCCCTCAATCGGGCGTACTGAATGCCAGCGCGCAGCGTATGTCACATAGCTTACACGCTGAGGTCCTTTCCTCTGATTTCACCTGCCCGCGATAATTTCAAACGCACAAAGTAACCGTCACTCTGTATTTTCCGGCTGTCCACGCAGTAGACACGGAAGACCCATGCTCCTGCCTACGAGCCTTGAAATCTGCCTCCTACCAAGCCTTTTGCTGCTGCCTACCCACTGTGTGTGCCTGGTGCCCACCTGCCCTGCATTTTGAGTGCCTGCTGTTCAGCCATTGCCAGTGCTCCTGTCCTTGGCCCTGTGACCACCTCAGCTGTTTCACCAGACTCCCAACGTGCCCGACCATCACCACTGCTCCACAGCCCAGCTCCACGACCACCTTGCCCACCCACACCTGCCTCAGTCGTTGTCATGACTCAACCATCATCTTCTGAGCTAAGTGGTAACCCCATGGCAGCGAGGCAGAGGGCAGTCAGCTTCACTGCCAAGGAAGCTGACATCCTGGTGGAGAAGGTCCTGGGGAATTTTGATGCCCTCAAACCAGCAACGCAAGTCAGTAAGGAAGGACGTCAGCGGATCTGGGACGGGATAGTGGGTGCCATCAATGCGGAGGGCGTGGCTTCCTGCACCTTTAAGACTGTGCATAAGCACTGGGAGGAACTGAAATCCAGGACCCACACAAGACCCTGCGCTTCATCCTGGCTGGTGCTTCCACGGAGGCGTACCGGTTGCGCAGGTGCTAACTGAGTGTCACAAACATGCAGGTCCTGGAGATGTTTTACCCAGCGCCGCACACCCAGGTCAGCGATTTGCAACAACGCCTGGAGTCGTCTGGTGAGTATCCATGTGTTGCGATGCTCTACAGTGCATGTGCATGTTGCAGCATGTTGGGAGTGTGCCCCTTAGGCGTGCAGCAAGTATGCCTGTAATACGGATGGGTACGTGCATGCTTAAGACATTGCTCTCCATGTGTGTATCGGAGCAAACGTCTTCTGAATGAGCTATTCCTTGCCTTGTGTGTTGTACTGCTGCCTTTCAGACCGTGCACATGTGTTGGTAGTTGTGCCTGAGACGTGCTGGTGTGACAGTTGAAATATTGTTGCATGCGTCACATGCCTGCATGATGTTCATGTGTATGTGGGAAAGATGGGAATGTGTGACTGGCCATCACCCACGCATGGAAGCATCACGTGCATTTGGATGTCTGACGTAGTCATGTAGTGGGGATACAGTTACCGGGGCTCTGATGTGATTGCTCCTCACACTGCTTGCAGATTCTCTTTTGATGTGTGTGTATGACATGTGTATGTGCACATGAGGCAACTGTGTGTGGCAAACACAATTGCTTGGTTGTCAGAGTGGCATGTACATTGATATGATTGTCTGTTGTGATGGACAAGCATGTATGTGTATGTACATGTATGTGGATTGCATGTACATGTGTGTGGTGGTAGCGGGTGATGTTTGTTCCCTTGACTCCTGAACTTCATGTAAATATTTGGATTTCCGTGCACACATTGGTGCAGTACACTGATTTTTGTGTTCTATGTCTCCTTTTTCACAGTTGCATCGGAAGAAGAGGGCGGAAGCAGTGCTGTGGAGCATGGCAGCAGGGATGCCTCCACCAGACAGAGGCGCAAGGCCCAGTCACGCCCCCTTGACAGCACATCGTCGAGGAGCGAGGTGGCTGGGGCCACGCCGGACCATCGGGCAATGCTGCTGAGGGTAAGTCCAAGAAGGCGAAGGTGGGAATGGACTCTTCAGCAGTGGGGGGGGGCAGGTGAGGCAACACAGGGGTCAGCCAGTGAGGAAGACGCTCCGGAGTCATCCAGGTTGTCAGGGGTTGAGGGGGATGAGGCGGCCACAGGAACACAGCCAGGCGGGGGGATGAGGTGGGTGTGACTACTGCAGGCCTGCTCCCGGGGCATGAACATGTGCAGGCCACCCTTGAGGTGCCTGTGCACATTCCTATCCCTGGGCCAGCAGATGCAGCTGTATGCACCTGCCGGCATGCCTCAACCCGGACCCAGCCCCAGGTGTCAGACGTTTCCACATAGACTGACACCCCAATGTCATCGGCTGTAGCCATACAGGACATTGTGGTACCCCTGCAGGTCAGTGTGGTGAGGCGTACCGGTGTGATACGTGATGTGCAGGCTTGCCGTAGAGTGCCTACACGTCATCACAATGATGTATGGCGTCTCCTCACATGGCTAGAAACAATCCTGGTCCAGTTTGTGCTGCGTTGGCTGCTTAGTAATGCAAGCCCCTCCTCATCTTCCACCTCTGTGCGCCAGTCGTCCTCCAGGGTGCCTTCCGGCCCACATACCACCAGGGCCTCCCGTGCACCAGTCCCACCCAGATTGCCCCATCTCTTGGAGCAAACAACCCTGCCTGAGTTGGGAGTTGACAGTTAATCAGCTGAGCTGGTCACCATGCCAATCTAGGCACCGACAGGAAACCCAGCAATGGAGGGACAGCAGGCACCCACAAGGAGGGCACTGACCGTACACCCCCCAGTAACATCATCAGACCGCAGGGTGTACACACAAAGCAGGCACTGAGTGTTATGGCAGCAACAGGCTCTAAGGAGGAGGCTCTTTTTCTCAGGGCATAACATCACGAGGCGGCAGGTACACGGCATCAGGCAGGATGCTATTGTGGACCTACGATCAGGGATGTCTTCTGTGTTCATGTGCTATGGGTAGCTTATAGGAGCAGAGAGGCAGCAGGCTCGGGAGCTGATGGTGATGATGGCCGTGCGGCAGTTGCACCGCATCAGGCAAGGAGGCAGGCCACCATCCTGGAGGCAACTTGCAGAGAGTTGGAGGGGTTGGAAAGACATATGCTGTAGGCCCTGCAAGCATTCCAGGAAACAAGGTATCCCCCCCTGGGCGTAGTGGACTGTTCCATGGTCACCAGCATGGCACATGACTTTGTTAATGATGTGTAACACACATGTAGTGCATTCACCTTCAGCAGCATGTGGTATCACAGATTTCCTTCTCTCAGGTGTTTGTCAACCTCTACCACTGGGAAACAGCAGTGGCACTTTTTGATTATTCCACAGTGGCCGCACAATTCACTACTCTCTGTGAGTCATGCACTCTCTGACTGCCCTATCCTTCACCCATGCCTGGACTGGTCATGTGATAGTTTACTGACGATTTCTTTTCAACCAGCTCACTCATGCTCAGGCTGTGACACACATGCCCATTGTTTGTGGATGTCGCAGACATTGTTGGTATGTTTTCTTCTGTCGTGGGCACACATTCTGTCACTGTGCTTTGATGACATGCCATTGTCGCATGGGCAGCATGAACCAGTTTTACAAATCACTTGTCACATGTGTATTTTGGGGGATGATTGAGGAAGGGTATGTGAGCAGATGCTCCACATACCCACATACACATACACATGGATGTAGCTCCGGTGAATGTATTTATTTTGATTTGCAGGATACATAATCATGATGATAATCATGCCGCAGTCACACCACAGAGGTTCAGGTGAGCTACAGATGATCATTGCAGTGGTGATGTGTCACACTGTCATGGTACTGCCTGCAGCGGTTGTCACAGGTGAGGGAGCCTGGGGGTGGTGCCCCTTCTGGAGGGGGCTGCATGGGGGTTGTGTCCCTGCATGAGTGGTCTGCCTGCAGGGGGTGTCACAGGTGAGGGTGCCTGGGGGTGGTGTCCCTTCATGAGTGGGCTGCCTGCAGGGGGTGTCACAGGTGAGGGGGCCTGGGGGTGGTGTCCCTTCATGGGTGGGCTGCCTGCAGGGTGTGTCATAGGTGAGGGGGCATGGGGGCGGTGTCCCTTCATGAGTGGGCTGCCTGCAGGGGGTGTCACAGGTGAAAGGACCTGGGGGTAGTGTCCCTTCTGGAGGGGGCTGCCACAGGGGGTGTCACAGGTGACAGGGCCTGGGGGTGGTGTCCATTCTGGAGGGTGCTGCCTGGGGGTGGTGTCCCTTCATGAGAGGGCTACCTGCAGGGGGTGTCACAGGTAATGGTGCCTGGGAGTGGAGTCCCTTCATGAGTGGGGTGTCTGCAAAGGGTGTCACAGGTGACAGGTCCTGGGGTTGGTGTCCCTTCTGGAGGGTGCTGCTTTGGGCTGGTGTCCCTTCATGAGTGGGCTGCCTGCAGGGGGTGTCACAGGTGAGGGGGCCTGAGGGTGGTGTCCCTTCTGGAGGGGTCTTCGTGGGTGTGGTGTCTCTTCATGAGTGGGCTGCCTGCAGGGGATGTCACAGGTGACGGGGCCTGGGGGTGGTGTCCCTTCATGAGTGGGCTGCCTGCAGGGTCTGGGGGTGGTGTCCCTTCATGAGTGGGCTGCCTGCAGGGGGTGTCACAGGTGATGGGGCCTGAGAGTGGTGTCCCTTTTGGAGGGAACTGCATGGGGGTGGTGTCCCTTCATGAGTGGGCTGCCTGCAAGGGGGGTCACAGGTGACGGGGAATGGGGGTGGTGTCCCTTCGTGAGTGGGCTGCCAGCAAGGGGTGTCACAGGTGATGGGGCATGGGGTGGTGTTCCTTCATGAGTGGGCTGCCTGCAGGGGGTATCACAGGTGATGAGGCCTGGGGTGGTGTTGCTTCTGGAGGGGGCTGCATGGGGGTAGTGTCCCTTCATGAGTGGGCTGCCTGTAGGGGGTTTCACAGGTGAGGGGGGCTTGGGGTGGTGTCCCTTCTGGAGGGGGCTGCCTGGGGGCTGTGTCCCTTCATGAGTGAGCTGAGCTGCCTGCAGGGGGTGTCACAGGAGAAAGGGCCTGGGGGTAGTGTCCCTTCTGGAGGGGGCTGCCTGCAGGGGGTGTCACAGGTGACAGGGCCTGGGGGTGGTGTCCCTTCTGGAGGGGGCTGCATGGGGCTAGTGTCCCTGCATGAGTGGACTGCCTGCAGGGGGTGTCACAGGTGAGGGGGCCTGGGGGTGTTGTCCCTTCATGATAGGGCTGCCTGCATGGCCTGGGGGTGGTGTGCCTTCATGCGTGGGCTGCCTGCAGGGGATGTCACAGGTGATGGGCCTGAGGGTGGTGTCCCTTCTGGAGGGGGCTGCATGGGGGTGGTGTCCCTTCATGAGTGGGCTGCCTGCAGGGGGTGTCACAGGTGAGAGGTCCTGGGGATGGTGTCACTTCCTGAGGGGGCTGCTGGCAGGGTGTGTCACAGGTGACGGGGCCTGGGGGTGGTGTCCATTCTGGAGGGTGCTGCCTGGGGGTGGTGTCCCTTCATGAGAGGGCTACCTGCAGGGGGTGCCATAGGTGATGGGGCCTGGGAGTGGAGTCCCTTCATGAGTGGGCTGTCTGCAGGGGGTGTCACAGGTGACGGGTCGTGGGGTTGGTGTCCCTTCTGGAGGGTGATGCTTGGGGCTGGTGTCCCTTCATGAGTGGGCTGCCTGCAGGGAGTGTCACAGGTGAGGGGGCCTGAGGGTGGTGTCCCTTCTGGAGGGGTCTTCGTGGGCGTGGTGTCTCTTCATGAGTGGGCTGCCTGCAGGGGGTGTCACAGGTGGGGGGGCGTAGGGGTGGTGTCCCTTTTGGAGGGGGGCGCATGGTGGTTGCGTCCCTGCATGAGAGGGCTGCCTGCAGGGGATGTCACAGGTGATGGGGCCTGGGGGTGGTGTCCCTTCATGAGTGGGCCGTCTGCAGTGGGTGTCACAGGTGATGGGGCCTGAATGTGGTGTCCCTTTTGGATGGTGCTACTTGGGGCTGGTGTCCCTTCATGAGTGGGCTGCCTGCAGGGGGTGTCACAGGTGAGGGGGCCTGAGGGTGGTGTCCCTTCTTTAAGGGTCTTCGTGGGCGTGGTGTCTCTTCATGAGTGGGCTGCCTGCAGGGGGTGTCACAGGTGGGGGGGGCGTAGGGGTGGTGTACCTTCTGGAGGGGGCCACATGGTGGTTGTGTCCCTGCATGAGAGGGCTGCCTGCAGGGGAAGTCACAGGTGATGGGGCCTGGGGTGGTGTTCCTTCATGAGTGGGCTGCCTGCATGGGGTATCACAGGTGACGAGGCCTGGGGTGGTGTTGCTTCTGGAGGGGGCTGCATGGGGGTAGTGTCCCTTCATGAGAGGGCTGCCTGTAGGGGGTTTCACAGGTGAGGGGGGCTTGGGGTGGTGTCCCTTCTGGAGGGGGCTGCCTGGGGGCTGTGTCCCTTCATGAGTGAGCTGAGCTGCCTGCAGGGGGTGTCACAGGTGAAAGGGCCTGGGGGTAGTGTCCCTTCTGGAGGGGGCTGCCTGCAGGGGGTGTCACAGGTGACAGGGCCTGGGGGTGGTGTCCCTTCTGGAGGGGGCTGCATGGGGCTAGTGTCCCTGCATGAGTGGGCTGCCTGCAGGGGGTGTCACAGGTGAGGGGGCCTGGGGGTAGTGTCCCTTCGGGAGGGGGCTGCCTGGGGGTGGTGTCCCTTCATGAGTGGGCTGCCTGCAGGGCCTGGGGTGGTGTGCCTTCATGAGTGGGATGCCTGCAGGGGGTGTCACAGGTGATGGGCCTGAGGGTGGTGTCCCTTCTGGAGGGGGCTGCATGGGGGTGGTGTCCCTTCATGAGTGGGCTGCCTGCAGGGGGTGTCACAGGTGAGAGGTCCTGGGGATGGTGTCACTTCCTGAGGGGGCTGCTGGCAGGGGGTTTCACAGGTGAGGGAGGCTTGGGGTGGTGTCCCTTCTGGAGGGGGCTGCCTGGGGGCTGTGTCCCTTCATGAGTGATCTGAGCTGCCTGCAGGGGGTGTCACAGGTGAAAGGGCCTGGGGGTAGTGTCCCTTCTGGAGGGGGCTGCCTGCAGGGGGTGTCACAGGTGACAGGACCTGGGGGTGGTGTCCCTTCTGGAGGGGGCTGCATGGGGCTAGTGTCCCTGCATGAGTGGGCTGCCTGCAGGGGGTGTCACAGGTGAGGGGGCCTGGGGGTGGTGTCCCTTCGGGAGGGGGCTGCCTGGGGGTGGTGTCCCTTCATGAGTGGGCTGCCTGCAGGGCCTGGGGGTGGTGTGCCTTCATGAGTGGGCTGCCTGCAGGGGGTGTCATAGGTGATGGGCCTGAGGGTGGTGTCCCTTCTGGAGGGGGCTGCATGGGGGTGGTGTCCCTTCATGAGTGGGCTGCCTGCAGGGGGTGTCACAGGTGAGAGGTCCTGGGGATGGTGTCACTTCCTGAGGGGGCTGCTGGCAGGGGGTGTCACAGGTGACGGGGCCTGGGGGTGGTGTCCATTCTGGAGGGTGCTGCCTGGGGGTGGTGTCCCTTCATGAGAGGGCTACCTGCAGGGGGTGCCATAGGTGATGGGGCCTGGGAGTGGAGTCCCTTCATGAGTGGGCTGTCTGCAGGGGGTGTCACAGGTGACGGGTCGTGGGGTTGGTGTCCCTTCTGGAGGGTGATGCTTGGGGCTGGTGTCCCTTCATGAGTGGGCTGCCTGCAGGGGGTGTCACAGGTGAGGGGGCCTGAGGGTGGTGTCCCTTCTGGAGGGGTCTTCGTGGGCGTGGTGTCTCTTCATGAGTGGGCTGCCTGTAGGGGGTGTCACAGGTGGGGGGCGTGGGGGTGGAGTCCCTTCTGGAGGGGGGCGCATGGTGGTTGTGTCCCTGCATGAGAGGGCTGCCTGCAGGGGATGTCACAGGTGATGGGGCCTGGGGGTGGTGTCCCTTCATGAGTGGGCCGTCTGCAGGGGGTGTCACAGGTGATGGGGCCTGAATGTGGTGTCCCTTTTGGATGGTGCTACTTGGGGCTGGTGTCCCTTCATGAGTGGGCTGCCTGCAGGGGGTGTCACAGGTGAGGGGGCCTGAGGGTGGTGTCCCCTCTGGAAGGGTCTTCGTGGGCGTGGTGTCTCTTCATGAGTGGGCTGCCTGCAGGGGGTGTCACAGGTGGGGGGGCGTAGGGGTGGTGTACCTTCTGGAGGGGGCCGCATGGTGGTTGTGTCCCTGCATGAGAGGGCTGCCTGCAGGGGATGTCACAGGTGATGGGGCCTGCGGGTGGTGTCCCTTCATGAGTGGGCTGCCTGCAGGGTTTGGAGGTGGTGTCCCTTCATGAATGGGCTGCCTGCAGGGGGTGTCACAGGGGACGAGGCCTGAGAGTGGTGTCCCTTTTGGAGGGAGCTGCATGCGGGTGGTGTCCCTTCATGAGTGGGCTGCCTGCAGGGGGCTGTCACAGGTGAGGAGGCCTGGGAGTGCTGTCCCTTCTGGAGAGGACTGCCTGGGGGTGGTGTCCCTTCATGACTGGGATGTCTGCAGGGGGTGTCACGGGTGAGGGGGTCTAGGGGTGGTGTCCCTTCATGAGGGGGCTGCCTGCAGGGGGTGTCACAGGGGACAAGGCCTTGGGATGGTGTCCCTTCTGGAGGGTGCTGCCTGGGGGTGGTGTCCCTTCATGAGAGGGCTTCCTGCAAGGGGTGTCACAGGTGACAGGGCCTGGGGTGGTGTGTATACTACAGTGGTTCATGTGCAGTGGGGGGTATCTGGACAGGGTGTGTCCCGAGTGTGGGGGCATGCAATTTCACTTGGCTGCGGCCTGGGCTTGTGTGTGAGGGCACACGTTTTGTCTGTGGTGCGGCCGGGGATTGCGAGGTGTTGTCACATGGTTTTGCTGGGGTATGGCCTGGGCTTGCGTGGGAGGGCATGTGTTTTCTCTGGGGGGGAAGCTGGGTATTGCGAGGTGTTGTTGTGCGATTTCGCTGGGGTGCTGGATGCTGGGCCAGTGATGGCGTGGAGGCTTGCACCGTGTTCATCCTTTCACTTGCTTTTTCGTGTGCATGGAGGCATGTTGGGGATGTTCCTTGCGCAACTTGCTATTACTTGCGCGACGGCTACTAATGCCTCTTGGAATTAATGAATACGCATGCCGCGCAACTTTTTATCTGCGTCACGGCTTGCGCAAGGTCATTCTCGGCGCGCAGCCCTTTCACCATTTCTGCTCCCGATTCCATGAATCTGGCCCTTAATCAGCAGACTGTTCAACACAAAGACATTTATAGAAACAATGGCTATATAGTTTTATTGTTTACTAACCCAATTTATAGTTAAAATAATTATTTACACGCTTTTAATATTTCCTTTTACTGTTCTGAACTAACACCTTTTAAATATTAACTACTAACACATTGTACCATTATATTTGTATTATATCCACCTCGAGGGGTGAGGGCAGGAGCCCCCCCAAACCCCCAGCCCAGCAGAGGATCGAACCGAGGACCCAAGCGTGCATCGGATCAGGGCCTGCCTGACCCTGTCCACGCAAGTGCCTGACTCGCCCATGCCGGGCGCATCGCGGCACGAAATCGAGGCTAATCCTCGATCTAACCAGGAAGAACCACCGGCAGGCGGATCGCCGGCCAGTCGAAGGCCATACTAAGGCCTGTTGTGTGCCCCAGGTCCCCCCACTTCCGACATCCACCTCGAGGGGTGAGGGCAGGAGCCCCCCCAACCCCCCAGCCCAGCAGAGGATCGAACCGAGGACCCAAGCGTGCATCGGATCAGGGCCTGCCTGACCCTGTCCACGCAAGTGCCTGACTCGCCCATGCCGGGCGCATCGCGGCACGAAATCGAGGCTAATCCTCGATCTAACCAGGAAGAACCGCCGGCAGGCGGATCGCCGGCCAGTCGAAGGCCATACTAAGGCCTGTTGTGTGCCCCAGGTCCCCCCACTTCCGACATCCACCTCGAGGGGTGAGGGCAGGAGCCCCCCCAACCCCCCAGCCCAGCAGAGGATCGAACCGAGGACCCAAGCGTGCATCGGATCAGGGCCTGCCTGACCCTGTCCACGCAAGTGCCTGACTCGCCCATGCCGGGCGCATCGCGGCACGAAATCGAGGCTAATCCTCGATCTAACCAGGAAGAACCGCCGGCAGGCGGATCGCCGGCCAGTCGAAGGCCATACTAAGGCCTGTTGTGTGCCCCTGGTCCCCCCACTTCCGACATCCACCTCAAGGGGTGAGGGCAGGAGCCCCCCCAACCCCCCAGCCCAGCAGAGGATCGAACCGAGGACCCAAGCGTGCATCGGATCAGGGCCTGCCTGACCCTGTCCACGCAAGTGCCTGACTCGCCCATGCCGGGCGCATCGCGGCACGAAATCGAGGCTAATCCTCGATCTAACCAGGAAGAACCGCCGGCAGGCGGATCGCCGGCCAGTCGAAGGCCATACTAAGGCCTGTTGTGTGCCCCAGGTCCCCCCACTTCCGACATCCACCTCGAGGGGTGAGGGCAGGAGCCCCCCCAAACCCCCAGCCCAGCAGAGGATCGAACCGAGGACCCAAGCGTGCATCGGATCAGGGCCTGCCTGACCCTGTCCACGCAAGTGCCTGACTCGCCCATGCCGGGCGCATCGCGGCACGAAATCGAGGCTAATCCTCGATCTAACCAGGAAGAACCGCCGGCAGGCGGATCGCCGGCCAGTCGAAGGCCATACTAAGGCCTGTTGTGTGCCCCAGGTCCCCCCACTTCCGACATCCACCTCGAGGGGTGAGGGCAGGAGCCCCCCCAACCCCCCAGCCCAGCAGAGGATCGAACCGAGGACCCAAGCGTGCATCGGATCAGGGCCTGCCTGACCCTGTCCATGCAAGTGCCTGACTCGCCCATGCCGGGCGCATCGCGGCACGAAATCGAGGCTAATCCTCGATCTAACCAGGAAGAACCGCCGGCAGGCGGATCGCCGGCCAGTTGAAGGCCATACTAAGGCCTGTTGTGTGCCCCAGGTCCCCCCACTTCCGACATCCACCTCGAGGGGTGAGGGCAGTAGCCCCCCCAACCCCCCAGCCCAGCAGAGGATCGAACCGAGGACCCAAGCGTGCATCGGATCAGGGCCTGCCTGACCCTGTCCACGCAAGTGCCTGACTCGCCCATGCTGGGCGCATCGCGGCACGAAATCGAGGCTAATCCTCGATCTAACCAGGAAGAACCGCCGGCAGGCGGATCACCGGCCAGTCGAAGGCCATACTAAGGCCTGTTGTGTGCCCCAGGTCCCCCCACTTCCGACATCCACCTCGAGGGGTGAGGGCAGGAGCCCCCCCAACCCCCCAGCCCAGCAGAGGATCGAACCGAGGACCCAAGCGTGCATCGGATCAGGGCCTGCCTGACCCTGTCCACACAAGTGCCTGACTCGCCCATGCCGGGCGCATCGCGGCACGAAATCGAGGCTAATCCTCGATCTAACCAGGAAGAACCGCCGGCAGGCGGATCGCCGGCCAGTCGAAGGCCATACTAAGGCCTGTTGTGTGCCTGTTAGGAGCCAGGGGCCAGGAACTCTGCCCGTTCTGCTCCAGGTAAGCTAGCGCTGCCACATGCATAATACCATCAGCATCTAATCCACAGTGCATTACCTACGCTCCTGTCTAATTAACGCTGCCACCCCACACGGCTGCACATGCCCATGCTGTCCCTGCCTATAACGTGCTACTCGGATACTTCGCATCTCATCTCCTGACCCAGACTGGAATGTCTACCTAACGCCATCTTGTATCTAGATGACCTTATACTGTGCCTAGTAAATTGTGTTGCACTACTGCTTGCTGCCTAATTGTGCCTTTTCGCATCTAGATGTCCTTATACTACGCCCCTCCTCCTGCTAAAATTCGAATCTAGGCACCCCTGAACCTATGCATTTAATTTGCGTCCCATTGCATTGTTAACGTATCGATACACCCATGATAACTACCATTGCTGCATCCACTTACTCAGGCCCTAGTTTTCTGGGTGCTACTTATACCCAGGTGTTCATGGCTCACCTCAGTGTGTCGTGCCCTACGGTCGTTAATGTACCACCTTAACTGTGTTGTGCCTTATGGTCGCTAACGGACCACTTTAACTGTGTTGTGCCTTATGGTCGCTAACGGACCACTTTAACTGTGTTGTGCCTTATGGTCGCTAACGGACCACTTTAACTGTGTTGCGCCCTACGATCGCTAACGTACCACTTTAACCGTGTTGTGCCTTATGGTCGCTAACGGACCACTTTAACTGTGTTGTGCCCTACGGTCGCTAACGGACCATTTTAACTGTGTTGTGCCCTACGGTCGCTAACGGACTACTTTAACTGTGTTGTGCCTTATGGTCGCTAACGGTCCACCTTGATTTGTAGTGCCCTATCATCATTAACAGACCATGCACTCTAGCCCATACTGTATTTCGTGAATATCATGCCCTTTATCGCTAGGCGTAGCCCCAGCTTCAACTAGCCACTTGCACTACACTTTGCGTCACCTAACCAGACATCTTAGCGAAACAAGGGAAGTAAATTGCACCAGCGGACCACACCAACTACCATGTGCAGAAACTTGACCTCCCTGACCCTATTAGCTACAATCATGACCTTTGCTTCCCTTAGCTCTCGCCCCCCCACAGATAGAAACCTGCGACTCAGGGCTAGGCTACCCTGCATATACGAACCTAAAAGAAACAGTACAAACAATACTGCTAGATTCCCAACTATACAGACACACATGGATAAGCAAACCTTAGCTATGACACCTATAACTCCAACCCCTACTCCTATTCACCACCCCCAAAAGAAACGCCGGAGTCAAAATAAGCACACAGATACACTTGCAAGTCATCCACCTCCCAACAACACCCTAACTCTTACTGGATCCCTTATCAATGCCAGATCCATGGTAGCTCATGCAATTGAAATTGCTGACATACTAAACAACAGTAGCATTGACTTCCTTGCCGTAACTGAAACCTGGCTCCATGAGGCAGCAGGACCCTCACTGATGTTAGCCATACCTGACAACTACCAGATCCACAGAGTAGACAGACCCAATGCCAAAGGCGGTGGCTTAGCAATCATCGCGAAAACCACCTTGCCGATCCGACTCACCACCTCACACCCCTGTGCTTCCTGCGAAGTACTCTCAGCAAAAATACAACTCTCCAACAACCGCACGCTAGCCATTCTCCTGATCTACAGGCCCCCAGGTCCCCTGGGAACCTTTGAAGATGACCTTACTACCCTCATAGCGAACAATACCCAAAAACACTTGCAAACGCTGCTGATGGGCGACTTCAATATCGGTTTCAATGAGCCTGGCAATAAAAATGCCCTCTCTATAACATCTATCCTAAATGACCAAGGCCTTACCCAAAAAGTTCTCTCCCCTACACATGCTAAAGGCAGAACCCTTGATTGGGTCTCAGAACTCAACTGTAACATAGTTATCACTGCCATCACCCCTCAAATATGGACTGACCACTTTCTAATAAATTTCACTGCCACACTTGACCTCCCCAGCCCCAAAACTATCAAAATGATACCACCACTCCCTACCAGAAGTAAAAAAGATATTACTACAGAAAAACTTATCCCCCTCCTCCTGCCCACTATTAACGGCCTGAAGGACAACACCGACCCAGACACACTAGTAGACACCTTTAACAAAGCTATGTCTCACGCACTAGACACCATTGCACCTGCAAAACTACGCAAAGCTAAGCAAGAAGCCCACCTTAATGCCTGGTTCACCCCCCAGCTTAAGGACCTTAGAAAACAGAAACGAAAACTTCAAACTATCTGGCGTAATTCGCCCACCAACGACAACAAAGCCAAGCTAACCCAAGCTACAAAACACTACAAGTCTGAAATTATCAATTCTAAAAAAAACGTATTCAATGACAGAATTACTAATGCCAAATCGAATACCAAGGAACTATTTGCCATCCTCCGGGAAATGGAATCCCCTATCCAACCACCTGACACGGTCTCAAAGGACAAGATATGGTGCACTAATATACAGAACGCCCTATCTAACAAAATCTCCACCCTCCAACTTAAAATAAGGAATAAAAAAGACACCCTCTCTCCTACTGATCAACAAGTGCCTCCTGCAACTGAACCTATCACTATCCACCCTTTCAGCTTTAAACCCATCTCCATCATTGACACTGAAAAGGTTATCCTCTCACTGAAGCCCTCTAACTGTAAGGGCGACAGCTGCCCAGCTCAAATAATAAAGGACGCTGCCAGAGACTTAGCCCCTTTCATCTCGAAGCTTATCAACTCATCCTTCAAATCCAACATAGTGCCTGCCAATTTAAAAGAATCCTGGGTCCTCCCCCTTCTCAAAAAACAAACCCTCGATCCATCTATCCCGACCAACTACAGGCCCATCACCACGGTACCCTTCCTACTAAAAATTATCGACAGAGTAGCCTATCTCCAAATTCAAGAGTACCTAGAAGCCAATCATCTCCTAGGCTCGCGCCAATCGGGCTTCCGCCCCCTCCATGGCACGGAAACAGCCCTGCTAGATCTCAAAACCAAAATGGAGGAATTTAAGGATAATGGGAAAACAGCGTTGCTACTCCTACTGGACTTGTCAGCAGCTTTTGATCTGGTGGACCATGCAGTCTTATGCAACCACCTCAAGTTGGCTGCCAACTTCACAGGAGACGCTATAGCCTGGGTCCAATCCTTTCTAGCTAACCAGACTATGAGAGTGTTCTCCTCTTCCACGTGGGCTGACCCTATCCAAATCACATGTGGAGTCCCACAGGGCTCCTGTGTCTCACCCACTATGTACAATATCTTCACCAAGCCATTGTTCGACAAGTTGGACAGACTGGGCGTCACCTACACTAATTACGCAGATGACACCCAGATCCTCATACCCCTTTCGGGCAACTATGAAGTGGACTTGGCTCTGGTGAATAAAATTTACATCCTCATTCAAGCATGGATGGCCACACATGGCCTCTGCCTGAACGACGATAAAACTGAAATCCTGCTCCTTGGTTCAGACCACAAATTATCCAAACTCACCCCGGACTATACCTCATTTAACATTGATAACAACACTATCAAGGTTATGCGTGAGGTCAAAACCCTGGGTTTTTACCTCGACTCAGCTCTCACCCTCAAAAAGCAAGTGAACTCCCTTGCCTCCTCAACCACCTACACGTGTAAACTCATCCGGGCCGCTAGACCCTTCCTGTCCAGTACCAGCTGCCTCACCTTGGCCAATGCCCTTGTCATGTCCAGACTGGACTATTGCAACGCCTTATACTCAGGTGCCAACAAGTCGGTCACTGACAAACTCCAGAGATTACAAAATAACGCTCTTAGAGCAGCACTGAACATCCCATGCAGGGAACATATCTCCAAACACCGGACAGAAGCCCATTGGCTAAAAATAAAGGACAGAATCCTACTTAAAACTATTTCCCTCACTTCTAAATGCCTCAACAATCAAGCACCCTCCTACCTAGCGGAAAGAATCAACTGGAGACCCTCTAACTGACTGACGAGATCTACCAACACCTTCCTACTGGAAGTCCCCAGATTCAAACTTACCACAGCGGGCGGTGCTAGCTTCCCAGTTAGAGCTGCACAAGCATGGAACATACTCCCTTCTGACCTTAGATGCCCCTTACCCTACACAAGATTCAGATCCTACGCTCTCAAATGGCTGCACAACAATGACATGCAACGACCCTCACCCTAGCGGAAACGACACAACCTGCTAAAATGTTACTCTTATATGCTTAACCCTTGTTATTTTATATGCATTGTACCACCCACTGTATGTGACCACTGTTTTGCTGTGTTAGCCTGTGTCAGGCTTTGTAACTAAGCTTCGAGTCCTCTTGTACTGCTGCGCCTAGATGCCCACGGGCTCGGAGCGCATTACCAAATAAATAAACAAACAAACAAACAAACAAACGTACACTTACCATGTTTACTTCTTTTTG
This sequence comes from Ambystoma mexicanum, assembly GCF_040938575.1. Classification (NCBI taxonomy): domain Eukaryota; kingdom Metazoa; phylum Chordata; class Amphibia; order Caudata; family Ambystomatidae; genus Ambystoma; species Ambystoma mexicanum. The sequence continues at coordinate 455,229,749 of NC_090939.1, read as the reverse complement.
AAGAGGAAAGTGGCAGTCATACAATTCCATGCATGGACATATATTGCTATATTTATATTCCAATACCTGGATGTTTTTTTTAAATTATTGACAGTATGCAAATACATATAATCGTATGTTAAATTTATACAAGGCCTTTTTGTATTTGTATTTGTATTTTATTTATTTATATAGCGCAGCCAGGCCCAAGGGCAACCGGGCGCAAATCTTGGCACAGGGTGTAAATTTACAGTACAGGTTACAACATGGCATAGAAACAGTATAATGTACAAGATTATTTACAGTCACAGAGTATAAGTTGTTAATGCAAAGTGCACATTGCAATATTAACAGGTAGCGAGGAGATATACAAGCAGAGGTAGAATATGAGCCTGCAATACATTGGTCATTTAGACAAGATTAGAGACTAACCATAATTTGGTTCTTTGTTTGAAAATGGTAGGGGAGTGTATGGATCTAATAGTTGCGGGAATGGAGTTCCAGAGTTTGGAGGCAAGGACCGGGAAGCTGATTCCCCCAGGTTTCTGCAGTTTGTATCTGGGGATGGTCAGAGAGTGTGCTTGAGCAGATCTGAGTAGATGGGTAGGAGTGTAGTGCGAGAAGCGCATGGCGAGGTAGGTAGGGGCCTGGTTGTTCAGGCATTTGTGTGTGAGCGTGAGCGATTTCAGCGAAATTCTTTGTGTCACTGATAGCCAGTGTAAACTTCTCCTAGTCTCAGAGATGTGAGCGGGTCTGGAGATGTTGAGGGCAGCTCTGATTGCATTATTCTGTGTAACCTGAAGCTTGTTCAGGTTATGTTGGCTGGTCCCAAGATATAGGGCATTACAATAATCTAGTTTGGGCATAACCAGTGTCCTGGCTAGGATCGTACAGTTCTGTGTGGTAAGGAAGGGGCGACAAGCTGTGATAAGCTTACATGTGTAGGCAGAAGCCGAGACAACTGAATTGGTTTGTCTGTTGAGGGATAGGGTGGAGTCAAGGTAAATTCCTAACGTTTTGGTGTCAGATGAGACTTTGATAGTGTTACCATCAATAATGAACTTCTTGAAAGCGGTGTCAAGTCTGTTCAGTTGTTGTTGGGATCCCAGGATGAGGAGCTCCGTTTTATCGTTGTTAAGACAAAATTCATGCTGGGCCATCCAAGCTTGGATGACTTGATAAATGTAATTCAAGGCTTTTGTATCCGCTAAGTAGTCTCCTGTGATTGGGATGAGTATCTGGGTGTCATCGGCGTAGTTGGTGTAAGTGACGCCCAGATAATCAAGGACATCAAACAGTGGTTTAGTGAAGACATTATATAAAGTAGGTGAGGTGCATGAGCCCTGGGGTACCCCGCAAGGGACCGGGGTAGGTTCTGCAACCGCTGTGGGTGAGAATACCCTCATTTGCCTGTTGTCCAAGAAGGAGCTGATCCATTTGGTAGCTTTAGTGGAAAAGTGGACGGCAGCCTTCAAGTGGCGACAGAGGATTTCATGGTTGACCAGGTCAAAACCTGCCGATAGGTCTAGGAGTAATAGTAGGGCTAATTTGCCATTATCTTTTAGGTCCTCAATTTGGGTTTTCAAATCTGGTAGTGCTGTTTCGGTCCCATGTTTGGGACAGAAACCAGATTGTCTTGTGCCAAGCAAGTTGTTGTTGTCTAAATAGTTTTGAATTTGTAAGTACGCGGCCCTGTCCAGAATTTTCAACAAGAAGGGGACCGTGGTGATCGGTCTGTAATTGGTGGGGATACTAGGGTCCAGTGTAGGTTTTTTCAGCAGAGGGATGACCCAGGCGTCTTTAAGATTATCGGGAACAATGCCCGAGTGGAATGAGGAATTGATAAATTCAGTGATGAAAGGTGCAAGCTAATGTGCAGATTCCTTGATGATAGGTGCGGGACAAGAGTCACCTTGGCAATTGGAAAGTTTCATTTTGCTGATGATGCTTTCCACCTCGTTGGTGGTGAGAGGGGTGAAGCTAAAAGGGGTGTGTGTGAATGGTGGGTTTCTAGGTTTAGTGGAAGGCAAGTTGCTATTTTGTAGGCAGTTTTGTTTAATATTAATTTTGGCCTGTAATGTGAATATTTTATTAAGGAGGGCTTTTTGAATGTTTTCGCACCAGGTGCTGTCCTTATTGCAGTTATCCGGGGTGGAGGAAGGGTTTTCTAATTCCTTAAGAATTTTGAATAGCTCCTTGGTGTTGGATTCCGCCTGAGAGATGCCTTGATTGTAGGTCTCTTTTTTGGCTAGTAGGATTGCTTTTTGCTTTTTCATTCCAAAAGAACTAACAGGAAGGGTTTTTGGATGTATTAATACTATGCACAAACATACATTTGTTTGCTCAGCTCATATTAATAGGAAGAAATATGAATTCCTTTTATTCTGTAAAGAGCACACATCAACGTACCATTGGTATGTTCAGTTAATAATAATGGGAAAGGTTTCTTAATGTATCAAAACCACACACAGACGTACCATGGTATGACAGCTCATATTAATGGGAAAGCGTATTATATTCATAAATAGCATGCAGGAATATATATTTGTATATTCAGTTCATAATAATGGAAAGGGTTTTTAAATGTTTTAAATGTATTACTAGTATGCACATGCATACATTTGTATGTTCAGTTGATATTAAGTACAATACTTTATTACTAAATGATTTACAGAGAGGGTATGTTTTTAATTTGTAACCTTTGTAAGATATCAATTATTTAATTGACTAGTAAATGCATATATTGAATTAAATCTTTTATTTACATGCCTCCATTGAGCAAACATCAAAAGGCATTTCCATTGTTACATTCACTGAAAAGAAAGTGCACACATTTAACTTCTTGAAAGGAAACAAGCATACATTTACTTTTGCAAAAGAATAATAATACTACTGGGTGGATGTGGTAAATTATTTGAAAGGTTTGTAAAAGAAACTTACTTTGCCTCCGCACGGGTCACTGGCTTCAATCAAAATGTTTACTATTGTTAAGTGGGTGAGGTTGGGAAGGTGGCATGTTTCAGTATGGCTAAAAGCATTTACTACAAATGCATGTGTTGTGAAACAAGTTCTGGAGAGTATTTCTGTATTTTTATTGGTGATAAATATAGCAACATCACTGTAGTTTCATAACGCATGCACAATGACTTATTGTTGGCACGTTCATATTTGAAGGAAAAAGTCCTACGTACTAATTTTTATTTTTTTTATTAATAACAGTGGTATGGGTAATTTAAACCTGTTTTTTTACCTGTTTTGGAGTAATTAAATATATGCATCCGCAACATGAGTGTAATTAACATTAAGCATGCACTTGTTTTTTGTTTGTCCTTATATGGTGCAATGTAATGATAGTGTACCTGTGCACGATGGTTTTGTAATGTTACACATGCGCTTGTTTCCATGTGCAGTATAATGACAGTGAACATGCACATCTTTTTAATGTTCACATATGCATGCAGACATTTTGATAGTGGTTTAGTTGTGTGCAGTGTAAGGGTAAAATTAAAGAGCAGGTAATTGTATAAGCAAATCTGTGTATTTTTGCATGTTTTGTTATTTGTATTTAATTTGTATGGTTTAACATGAGTGTAAATGTAGGGTTATATACATAATTTACATTGCGCATGTGCTTGTAATTACATAAGTAATGTAACTCATGTATGCGCTTGTAAAGCAAATGAATTGCTGTTTATATTTTGCATGTACAAATGTATATAGTTATGTATGTATTTCACAGTACGCATTTGCTTGTTTTCCACTTGCGTATGTTCATTAGAAGAGCTAACGTTAGAAACGTTTCTGTTGCATCTAATACACAAAATTGAACAAGTGTTTCAAAAGGGATTGTATACATCCATATATGTATGTGTGTGAAATACATTGACAGCATTAGATATTTCCTATTTTTCTTTCATTTTAGGGAAAGACTGTGTTGATAATTGGTGATACCTGAATTGCTTGGCTTGAACATTATGTGAGACGAGTGCTGACTCTCCTGCCATTACAACATGTGAATGTGGAATGGCATTGATATTGCAGCGTGAAATGGAAAGGCATAGCAGAGAAACTTGTTCAGTATCATGACAGTGACAAAATACCAGATTTTATTTTGTTACACAGTGGCGGAATGGACTTGGGATACAGAAGAGGAACTGAATTATGTTCAGAAATGAAAAATGACGTGGTACGCCCACTAGTATTGTTTCTAAGAATCAAATGTGTGTTTTCCTGCTTGGCAGCATGTAGAATTTGGATGCTCAGAAGTGCTAATCATCGGAAAATAGATGTATACATACATTGTTAGTTAAATATGGCCTACATTTAATTTTTCACCATAACATAAAAAGTCAAAATCGAACTATTTTTTGAGTTCTTGGAGTACATTTTACCAATAAGGGAAATAGTTTGCTGTACTTATGTTTGTTGTATTCTCGGCAGCATTACGTTTATGTGTGTATTGTATACAGCATGTTTATTGGTTTTTAAAATAAATTGTTATGAATTTCCTTGCTTTAGTTCATGTTGTAATGTGTTCACAGTGGGGTTAGGTGTACGCAGGGGGGTGTATAGTGTGTTTGTACATGATAATATTGACTGCATATTGTTGCATAAATTGTCATATATTTCCGTGGATTTTGTTGTAATGTGCACACAGTGGTGGTGAGTTGTATGTTGTGTGTGGTTATGATTATATGTGCATGTTGTTGCTTGACTGTCATATGTATGCATGTTATGTGTGTTCATTGTTGCTTTACTATTTTTGCAGGTTTTATATATGGCATGTAGTGTATATTGTACTGTGTACACAGTGAAGTGTGTAGTATAGTGTGTGTGTTCATGATGATGTTGGGTGGATATTGTTGCTTTACTGTCTTTCAGGTTTTATAGATGGCATGTAGTGTATTTTATAATGTGTACGCAGTGGTGGTGTCTGCATATGGTGTGTGTATGGTGTGTGTGTTCATATTAATTTTGGCTGCATATTGTTGCTAAGTGGCAGGCTATTTTGCAAGTCTATGCAAAAAGGACGAGCATACTCGTCCTTGGCAGTTACGGGGTTACTGTCTTTCAGAGTTTATAGATAGAAGTATGCTGGGGGAGGGGGGGCAAACAACATAGACCTCTACCTGCACCTGAGCTATTAATTTGAGGGAAAGAATCCTGCTTGTGGATACGCTGGGTCAATGAAGACCCTGATCCACTGTAAACATGTAATTATTCCAAGAAAAAGAAACCTAAACCAATCAAGCGCCAACATCAAATCATCAAAGAGATCAATAAATACATACAGATCCAAGATTATAACAAAGGCATATGCCTTTAGGACGGAAACACATGAAAAACAGCCAGCACATGTTACAACCAACTGAGGTCTTTTTGAAGGCGGTGCTTGTCAAGCGCAGCATTGAATGAAAGTTATAACATATGCCAAACATAAGAAAACAAAACAAAGAGAATTTTCTGACAACAATTAGCCATTCATTATCCAAGAAGAAGAGGGAGGACAATTAAGGCACAGAGGGAGAGGAGGGAAAAATCAAAAACAAAAAGAAAGAGTTTTTACAGAATGAAAACAGTTTACTGCATCTATTGTACTGTAGAAGCAGAAAAGATCACTCACATAATTAATTATTAAAAATAAACTCCATTTTGAAATTCTTAAGTACCTTAAAAGACAAAAGCACTTGAGCTTGCGAGTAAACAATGTAGTCCAAATACCTACATGCATTAAGTCACCATACACCCCTATAGACATGTCTAATCGGAGCATCAGTTATGTTAGTTCATTAATTTACGTCATAGTCTCTAATATGATGTAGGACTAGAGGGAACCACTTGCATTGGTGGTCATACATAACTCCATTTCAGGGTACTTGAAAGTCTTAAAACAAATGAAAACTAAATGAATCAGATTGTGCTAGTTAAAACTCATGAACGTCTTTAGCATGTTCAAGTTAAACGTCACAAATATAAACCTGAGGTCCATACCACCTTAAATTTCCCATGACATGAGCTTTAAAATAGTTCTCAACATACCTAAATAACTGGGCCATTAAGAATCCGACTGAATAGGTCAGAATGATTAATGCAATATAGATGCATACAGCTTAGTCCTCATTCTGAATGGATTACAAAAAAAGAGAAACAAAATCAAGATGCGTTCACGCACTTGTCTAGTAGAATAGAGAATAAAGATGAAGTCAATGTCATACCGGCATAAACCAAAAACTCCAAAAAACAATATGCAACGAGTTACAGCAAGGTTCCAATATATATATCAAGAGTTACATACAATCATAAAAGCATAGAATCATTCTCAAAACAACCACATAGTGTATACACCAGATTAAAAGAATCCAACAACTGTGCAGACGGTTATACTTACACTAACCCAAAGGTCTGAAACCCCAGCTGTGTTTGGCGTGTGCCGGTCGTGTCCAAGATCTATTCCACAATCGAGCGTCATCCTGATGTTTAAGTAGGCAAAGCCTTAGTCATGTGAGGAGAAGAATAGTACCATGTAAATGGAAAAGAGCACTTATAGGTTGGATGCCCCAATGACTGACTGACTGACTGATAATGTAGTCCTGGAATAATATCAGAGAACAAGTGCAGATTGTGAACATGCTCGTGCTCAAGGTGTGAGTTAAGCATGCGCATGCCAGCCACGGAAACATAACAAAATACGATAACAACAACAAAATATAGACGCAAAGGCCTCGCAGCAGACCTGTCTACATGCAGTTACCAGGCTGAACAGACAATGAAAGCTATTTCTTAAAGCGTCATCAACCTATAATGTAATTCAAGGCAATTATAACAAAATGGAAATCTTCACAAATCGGATTCCAGCCGGCCGCCATCCGGCCCTGAATGTGGAGACGTTCAAGTGCTTTCAAAGTGCGGTGCTTGGCAACAAACAGTTATCCATCGAAAAGTGTGTTGGTATGTACAACATTTCAAACATGCGAAGCAATGAGAGTCCCCATGATTGCAAAGGTTATCTGTGACCCCAAGTCGAATTTCCCAACACTGATCCTTGGTGCATATTTAATGTACTAACAATACCTTTGACATGGAGCAAAACATGTTAATAAGTAAAAACATTAAGTATCAGGCATACTTTTCTAAATAAATAAATATTGTTCAAATTCTAGTGCAATCCTGTGGAAGATTAAAGAATGTGGACACAAGTATGGAACAAGACCCAGCAAAGGCAGCCAGGGGGTGTATGTTGGGGTGCTATTTATGTTTTAATTACGTCAAGACATGCCTTCTTAAAGTTTTGACTTAATGGTGAACGCTTTGCCATTGATTTGTTGACTGCATGCTTTCCTCCAGCAAGATCACAACAAATCAGGAAGAGGTTATGAAGTCTCCTGTCACACAATCAAGCAGCAACAAGGGATTGGTTAAAAACACAAGTGATACAATTTCTGCAGTGCTTGCAGTGATGTGTGCCAATGGCATATAAAACCACGTCATCCACATTCTGCAATGTTTGAATTACGACTTGTAAGCTTTTGCAGCAACAATTGTGTTGTCCCTGTGGATCAGACCGGTGCTCCAATGGCAGCTCAAACTGAAGAACATGAAGAAAGAATTTCAGTTGAATATCCCCAGTTAAGATCTAGTGACAACTGATGCCTTTCTCACTGGATGGGGCAATACAGAGTGGACACAGGTTTGGGGTTTGTATTCGGCAATAGACAAATCATTGGCCCAAGGATAGAGAATTGCGGACACATTTTATGGCAATTATAGTATCACCGCAGTCCCTTAGCATCACAGCAAAGGCCTATATGAACCTGGTTCTTCTAGCTGTGATTCATATTCAGTTCATAATTAATGCTACTGCTGACAGACTCTGGAGGGTGTTTCTTGCTTTTATGGTTCTCTGCCTATCTGAGGGTGCTTTTCAACATATCTGCCACATGTTCAGGTGACTGGGACCTACATACAACGAAGGCAATGCAATCTAGGTGTGTGAGACTGGAGGTTGATGTTGTGACATTCAAATGGCCAAAATTGCTATTGCTACTCCCTCCATTTCCATTGATGCCAAGAGTTCTAAAATGGATCAGAAGTAAAGTCAGCACAGTGATTTGGGAAGTTCCGTTCTGTACCAAATGGACATGCTTCCTAGTGTTACAGGAGTTGGCATTAGCCCCAGGTATGGGGTTAAGGTTGTTGATTTTTCCAGTCAGTTCACCAGTGTTGATGTAGATTCGGGTACACTAGCTCAGTTAATCAGCTTCACAATTTAAAGTCAAGGGTTGTTGCAACAGCTTGGCCTGTCAGTGGAAGCATCGGGGTAGTGCAGCAAACTAGGAGAGTGTCAAATGCTAGATCACTTTAAATTGAACTGGTCAGGCCTTATGCGAAGGTAGAGCTAAACTGTCTTTCACATGAGGTGCTCTTTCAGGAAGCCATATATTTTACCAGAAGGTTAGATTATTTAGGAGTTCTGTCTTACCTTTTTCCACATATAAAGATGCTTCCAGAGGCATTAATACTTAGACAAGGGCTAATCTTCTTGTTGAAAATGTATTCCTCGTTTAACTTCGACTAGGACATTGTTATCCCATCTTTAGGGTCTGCCAATAGGGAGGAAGAGGTGAAGGGCTTGGATCACTTGGATGTTAGGAGGGAGGGCCTGGTGTATATGGCTCATCCTGAGTTGCTTAGGAACTAAGACAATTTGTTGGTTATCTCTGGTGGAAGTAGGAAAGATTTGAAACCAATGGTGGTAAATCGGGTTAGATGGTCTTTGTAGGAATTACATTTCCCGGTCTGGTTCAGAGAATGGGTTGCTGTCTCCAGGGAAGAGAGCTTGGTAATTCCTTTGGTAACGATTGCTGAGAAGCAAAGTGAGCCACCCCTTCAAAGTTCACAGCACTTTATCGAGTTTAAGTTGAAAGGGAGGAATAGGCCTCAGCGGGGGCCCCATTTCAGTCACAATTAAAACAAAGTTGACAGATGTGTCACACGTGCCCTTAAACGCCAGTAAACCATTATTTTGGGGTTCAAAGTGTTTATGCTATACGAATTGCCTGAATATGGCTCTCAGTCACTGTGGATGTGTTTGGCATGTCCTCGTGAGGTGGGGACAGTAGCAAGGGACGAGTACAAGAGATAATGGCACACTGAATCTGGCAATGGTTTAATGATGTGATACACATATTTGCCTACTGTGAATCCAGAGCTTCTCTTATGTGGAAACTTTTCTGATAGGCACAGTCCCAGAGAAATTATTTTCTGCAGAGAAATGCTCCAGTGTACTGTTGTTCACCTGGCATTTGTGTGTGTCATATGCACTATGTAGGAGAGTATAGGCTGCACACACCCGGAAGTTATGGAGTGAGCTTCCTAGCTTTCTTAGCTCTGATTCAGGACACGCATGTATAGCCCATCTGTTGGCGGCACGTGCATTTGCTCAACGAACCCTGGCCTGGAAGGTGTCATTAGGTGTCTGAGCACCTACCCGAGACCATCTCCTCACCTACCCTTTTGATTTACACCATGATTGCAACCCTGAGTTCAGAAATATGTGAGCACTTCAGAAATCCCACATAACATAACATAATATAACATAACATAGCCTCTCAACCCATCACTACTTCCAGGTTTGATGGCTTGGATACTTTACTGGATATTAATGTTCCCGTTTGACACTTTGCTGTTCAGGCTCTTCCCTTGCCCCTGCCTTTCTACATCCCACCTCACGCCACTCACCAACTATCCAATCTGCTCAATTGACCAGCCTTTGCACCTACAACCTGATCCCTGGCTGCTCCTGTGGCTGACCATGGCAATAGAAGAGGGCCTTTGTCTGGCACACCCGTTCTCCATTTCCATGGAAGTAATCTTAGTTTTAGTTATTATTTTTTGCAAAAGCACTTGACACTGAGGTCCCGGTTCTCAACTGGGTCTTAAGTACCGAAAAGGTCATTAAAAGGGTTAACAAACTTTTTCGGTACTTAAGACCTATTCTGAAGGTGGCGCATTCTTCCGAACTCCAAAGCCACTTTCGGAATATATGTGGCAGTTGCTAGGATGGGTGGGAAACCAACCTAGCAACCGTCACATTTGTTACCTGCCACTTAAGACAGGAATTCCTGTGGCACTCCTCGACTTTTAAATGTGCGCTTAATTGGCACACATATACGGTACCATTTCGGTGCCGGTATTGTGGAGGAGTGCCACAAGACGCCTTGCTGCATTGCAGGTGGGTGGACAAACCAGTAAAGTAAGCAGCTTCAGCCTTGTATCCTGCAATGTTGAAGCTGCTTATTACTTACTTTTGCCGTATAAGGGCGGAGTGGATTGGGACTGTAAATGAACACCTAACGAAAGTGTTCATGAACACCCATGTTCTCGGCAGCACTTTCGTAAAATAACTAAAATGACGTTATTTTACCAAAATGTTGCCAAGATTTCAGGATTGCACCCGTTGTGCCGATAACAGGCGCAATGCTGAAGGTGCACTGTCGTGCACTACGAGGACGCCCAGGCACACTTGAGAATAGTGGTGGAGCCTGGGCGTCCTGATTTGGCGGAGTGAATCCTGCACTTTAGCACGTTCACTGCGCCAACTCAAAAACCAGGCCCTCAGGGCCCGATTATCATCTAGGTGCCGTGAGCATGGTAGACAGCATGCTTCACTGCGCCTTTTCCTGATTCCCAGGCACCATGCTTATTCCGAAGTGGTCCTGGGCATCCGTGCAGTGCACGGCACAAGACGTGTCGTAGACTGTCTGAAATCTCCCTTATTTGGACTTTATGGGCGGTGTAGTTCTCGACAGCATGTTTCGTTAAATAGCATAAGATGCGCAATTTAACAAAGTGCTGCAGAGAACACCCTCCTGGCACCAGTTAACTCTCGCATTCACATCTGGAAACCACCAGACTTTCTGGTCCCCCATACCCTTCCAAGCACTCCCCTGACATGCAAGGAGCAACCCCACACCCCCACTTGAATTGCCTAAAAACGTATGTATGTGAATGCAGGTGCTAACAATGAACTGCTTTCCATCACCAGGCACAGCTCAGGTGCACATAAAGCAACACCTATTTCTAACTTGTTCTGCACCGGCTCATCATCCACAGCACTACATTTCGGATAGTACCGTGCTCTTCTGGCGTCCTTCCTCCACAATAGCGAAACTGCAGCAAGCGCACCGCCACCCTAACGAAATTCTCTCCTTAGCATCTGAGATGTAATGCCGGTCCACTAATGCCAATAATGTCTTCTGTGGGGGGATCTCCTGGGATGGTAGTGGCCCGCCATCCCTATAAACTCCCCAGAGAAGGCGTATTGCCTAAATTGTAAATCTGGTAATGTACAGGCCTTTGGAAGGGCCAGAAGAGAGGGGCAGTTGCTAAGTTTAGTGGCAAAGATTTATTTGGACATTTCATTAGGAATTAGGAAGCAGTAAGAAGGGTAAGGGCTAGAGGCAAGATAATACAAGAGAGCTCTGTAGGATGCACCCTAAGTGGAAAGGTAGGCCAAAGGGTAAAACGCTCTTTAAATGGACCTTAATTGCTCCTCGCCTGATGACAGTGCAGTGATGCCGGCTAATCCGTGGGAAGGCAGGATCCTGGGGATTAGGCAGGTCAGTCCCTTGTCACATGTCCAGGGAAAGCACCGCACTGTCAATGAGAGAGGATACATTCAGATTCCTAACAGGATTTGAGGCTCTTTTTTAAAAACAAGAGTGCCCAGAGTGCATGTGGCCCTGTCATTGTGATCCCAAGCAATTCATTCTTAGGCAAATGCGTATCTCGGCATCGCATGGTCCCTTCTGCGTGCACTGATTGCTTCCTGTACTTGCACACCCAAACCATTTGCTTGCATGGAGTTCCCACTCGTCCTTCTATTATGGGGTTACAATAACAACCCCTATACATGCTACCTTTGATCAGCGCATGCTGGGAGGGCAGTGTAGGCAACCTCTTCTGTTGGGTTAGTGGCAGGGTCAGGGGGTAGGAAATGAAGGTTCCAGTGCCTGAAGGGGTGAATCTGTGAGTGGTATTTCTGCATTTTGCCTTCAGTCTCTCTTACTAATGTGTTCTTGAAAAGGATGCTGGTCAAAGGAAGGAAAGGGGGTTCACCCTAGAAATGTGATGCGCCCCCAGGTTTCCCATTAGGTGACCATCATCTTGGTGGTAGGAGGAAGAAGTTGCCCTCTTCTAATGCAAGCTTTTTCCTCCTATTCAGTTTGACCACTAGGTTCAATAATAATGGCTAGTTGCAGCCAATTTTAAGCAGAAACCAAGTATAGTGCCTCATTACGAGGCGGGCGGAATGGGTTTAACGGCACCGGTAATGGTGCTGGTGCCGTTAAACCCACTCCGCCCTATTGCGAGGTTCCCTAGCGGGACCCGGAAAGGACGTCTGGTCAGGCCAGACCTCCATTCCGGGTCCCGCGAGGGGACCAAAGAGCTATCGTGGGACCCGGGAGCTAACAACGGGCCTGTTATTAATGGGCCGGTTGTTAGCTCCCTCCCCATTCCCATTGAGCCCTATGGGGGCTCAAATGGGAATGGGGATTGGTTTTGTGAATGAGGAATTACCGGGTCCTCCAGGGTTGGAATGGCCCGGTAATTCCTCATTCAAGGAACCCGGACAGGATTTTGGAGGCAGCTACCTCCAAACTCCTAATGAGGCCCAAAGTGTCTGTTTTGTCTATCAGTTTATATTTCTGTGCTCAAATTTCTGTGTGTGCACATGCTTTTTAGTTGGGCTAGAAGATGGGCTTTAGCGCTACCTGAAAGCTGAAACGAATGCATTGGAGTACAGCTAGGGAGAGATGCCATATGAGGAGGGACACAATGCTTGTAGGTGTTGTTTGGTTGTTTATCCACTCATTGACTGCCCAATGCCATGCAAATCCCTATGGCCATTCACACCTGCTTCCTGCCCCTCCCCACCCAAAACACACCCTCCTGGGATCACTTTGAACCAACTTCATAAAGCCTTAAAATCAAACTTTGCACTCGAAGTGCCTGCCAGGGTTTTTCCAAAGTAGTCCTCTGAGAGATAATAGTTGAATTGGTGCTGCACACAAGCTACTGATGTGATAAAAATGTCTCAACCGGGTGTGCCTTTAGCACCTTGATTTATAAGCAGTATGCATGTCGTTCATTGAAGTCCTGTTAAAAACAAGCATTAACAAAGCCAACAGTCTTGGCTTGTGTTTTGGTATTTCATAGCCATTTGCCAGATGCTGCTACCATGTTGCTACCAAAAATGGCCAATTAGTACTATTGCGGCAATGCCAGGCAAACATCTTTCCATTTCTACAAAAAAGTCAAAACTGTTGGCTTTGTCAATGCTTGCTTTGTGTTGTTGGGCACTTAGAGTGGAAGGGCAGCCTGGCCGTGGGGCCTCCCCGACTCCCCCACAATACGTTTGACATGCTTCAGGGGTACCAGCTCTGTTAAGTTGGTAGCGTAGACTGGAGGTGTGTCGGCATGTGCCTATTTTCACAGGCAAAGGGCCAATCAGATATATGCGTGTGTGGCCTACTGGCAGATGGTCTCTGCACGAGTGAATGCATACTTTCATCACTTTGGAGAAGCTGCATGGGCCCAGTACTCTTTAGCAGCATAAACAGGCAGAGGACTGAACTATCTTGTCCTGGACCCCACCAATGCAAGTCCTGGCCCAGGTGGTCCAAACCCGCTCATTGACCTGTGGGGCATACATATTGACAATATATATCACACAACATATGCTGAATTGTTTCTTGTCCGTAAAAACTGGACTACTGCTATTGTTAATCTTTAAACTATGGAGCCAATCCAGGAATCCCTGATGCCACAATTTGTGAGGTGCAAAGTGTGCCTCACATTACTAGGATCAATTTCCCTGCCCAGAAATCCCTTCTACGCAACATAGATTTAGATATGATATGATATGTCATTCATAACGCGCCTAGTTGAGTCATGTGTCCACGCATTCCTGACACCTCGATGTATATTGCCAGTCCATCAAGAATACTTTATTTCGGCACGAGGCCATACAAGCAGAAAACATTAAACACGTACGTAGATTAAAAGCCCAGCATATATCAAGTTAAAAAGATGTTATAAGACAAACATTCATATATCAATTCATAAATAGAAAAGAATGGGCTTCACAGGCCCGGTTGGGCAAGGAGCTTAAATTCGGCTTCTCTTATTCTCTAGGTCCATAGCAGGTCATTTTAGACTGCAAACAGCACATCTGCTTGGCACGAGCTCCTACAGAAAGTCTCGACGCTGTCTAGCGTACTAATACCATCATTCTTCAGACAGTGTTTTAGCTTGCTTGTGCGAATTCTAGAGTACTCGGGAAAATAAACAAGAAATGCTAAACAGATTCAAAAAATCCTTCACAGAAGCGACAACAGACTTTCTCAGTTCTGTACAGCAGGTCCGTCAAGGCTGACAAAGGGAGGTTGTTCAGTCTTAATTTCATGAACAGGGCACGCGCGAAAGTCAATTTTATATCCATCTCATAATTCCCACACGCCCCTGATACCTTGTTCGCTAAATAAAACCAACTGGTGGCTAAAGATAAACAGTCAGCGATCTTTTTGCCAAGAGCCCATTCTCTGTAGGCATCTTTAATGACAGAGTTACCAATCCCTTGCATTAATGTTGGGTCAAGCCAAAAGCATTCCAGGTTGAAAGAATAGAATATTGACCGGATTTAGGCCAACCATGGGAGATTGCTGGCTCTATCATAGTTCATCAGGTCCATAAGTGCCTCCTGGTAATTCCCTAATTCCCGGTTACACCACAGTTTCGCCCAATACAGCATTGGTTTCGAAGCAATTAAATCACTGATAGAGGTCAAACCAAGTTCAAGGTGCACAAACAAACGAGGTGCACTCTTCGGGAGAATAGGGAGCTTTTTTAGGAATATGTTTTTTGTGGTATTTAAACTGGAGATTCTCCCATAGCCCTACAGTTCTACTCTATATATTGCGACGACCATTGCCTGAGGTGTGGATATTTCCAGTGCTGAGGGAACTGTTATTCCCAAACGTCTTAGCAAAGTTTACTATGGCGGTGCTTCTTCAAAAGAGATGTAGATTATTTTAACACGTCACCCACTTCTTTAGGGAAAACTCCTGATGATCACCCAAAGTTACACCAGGATTTGTCAACAAACTCTTGGTTCCTTCCCTTGGTTCTAGAAAAGTTAATCTGTCCTCTTTATAAAGACTGGACAAATGAGTATACCAGATGTTCTCAGTAACTCCAAGTTCAATTGTGTTGCATTTATTGGTTTTCTGAACCAATGCGAGTGGGGCACAAGGGACTGTGCCTTAGCCACATAGGTTTATACAGCACTGTTTATACATTTTCATTTTAGGGGTCTGCATGCCAGTAAGTGATGGTAACACGCATGTAGAGCATGAGCGTTTCAAGCGGATGCATGGAACTGTTGTCAGGGGTCTGAAAAGGTACTGCAGTAGTCCCTCTGCCTGACCTGAGCAGGGGAGACCAGATGCAGATGAATTAGCTAGAGGAAAGGCTGCCCATTAAAGTGCATTTGTTTGTGGAGCAGGAAGAGCTTCGGTGTACCACAGCCATAACATGGCTGCCTCCTGCATGCCGAGCCTGTGGGTTGGGTGAATTTGCCCTTGCAAAGCCATTTTCTTGGGCAGATTCCCTTTTGTAAATCTATCCACCCCTCAAGTGCTGGGTATTTGTTTCCTTGCATGTTCAAATATCACACAAGCATGCAAAGAAACGTTTGGGGTTCAATGTCTATGAGTCTAAGTTTCCATAACTCCAGTATATTAGGATGCTTTTATTTATATGAACTTTTCCAACATATGTATTAGTGTCTTCTTACATCACGTACGCATACTAGCACTTATCAAATCTTCCGATACCTGGACATCGGACCCCCGAGGACGTTCAACCTACAGCGCGTTGTGACCGTACCAATGGTGAAAGGCACCATACAAATGACGCAATACAATACAATACATGTACAGCAAATGTTCCCCATGTGACCATACCAATGGTAAAAGGCACTATACCAATGACACAATACAATACAATGCAATACATGTACAGCAAATGCTTTTATGAGGAATGTACCCACTCTAAGCAACAAATCATCATTTCATTGAATTCCAAGACAAAGGATAGATTCATCTCAAGTTATCACGATTTTGTGCAAATTTTGTACAAGGTATCTCAAAAACAGATTTAGGGTATCCATTGTTAATGGTTCCAATCAAGCATTCCCACTAAGTCAGTGCCTTGTCTGGGATTGCTCAAGGGAAGCCCTTATTTATATATTTTTATGACAAGTTATAATCTGGATGATGAACCCTTGTATAACGCCCCTCTCTTAGAATCCCCCTGACCCCACTGAGCCAAGAAGTAGGTTTGTTTTGCAAATTAGAAAGGTTTATTTGAAAAATTAAACAACAGATATATATCACACTTTATAATGAATTAATATTTGATATCACACTTATGAGTATAATGTCGATCAACAAGGGATATTGTTATACTAGCACACTTATTTTATTACTTAGGAGTTGGTGCGGAAAGAACAAGGTAGCTGGGAATGCTTTATGGTTTCAAGGAGATGCAAAGATGAATAAAAGGCAGTACAGAAATAAACTTGATATGATTTCAGCAAAAGATAATATGATCACTTTTTCTCTGACAATTCACTCCCCCCCTATGCAATGTAAGGCGATGGAAGTAACACACACAGGGCCTCATTAGGACCCAGGCGGTAAGGGGTTTACGGCGGCGTAAACAGCGCCGAACCTTACCGCCTGATTCCGAGGTCCCTTAGCGCCAAGGAGGATTTAACACCTGCTTTTAGGAGGTGTTAAAATCCATGGCGCTAAGGGACCTTGTTGTTAATTACGCCACCGTAATTTACGGTGGCGTAATTAACGCCTTCCCCACTCCCATTATGCCCTATGGGGCAAAAATGGGAATGGGGAAGGGTAAATGGGGATTGGGGACTTACCGCCCGCCAACCTCGGAATGGGGCGGTAAGTCCGCCAACCACCATGGCGTAAACGTAGTTTACACCATGGTGGTAAAGGTACGACCCAGGCGGTAACTTACCGCCTGGGTCGTAATGAGGCCCACAGTCTTCAGGAATACAATCACAGTACAATACGAATTCAGTTCCCCCCTAGCAAGCTTATCGCACCAGGGATGATTTTGAAACACAGGCGAAAGACTTTCAGGTGATTTGCAAGGGAGTGAAATATGCTAAAATTGATTTTAATTCCCTCTAGAGGTTAAGGGTGGGTGAGTGAGAGATACTTTAAATCAGTTCAGGTCCACACTAACAATGATTAATGAGGGATTATCAGGTTGAAAACGGATTTCGGTAATGGAAGCAAAGGACAGATCTTTCTACACGTGGTTGAAATGAAGCAAATGTC
The DNA here is from genome assembly GCF_040938575.1 of Ambystoma mexicanum. NCBI lineage: Eukaryota > Metazoa > Chordata > Amphibia > Caudata > Ambystomatidae > Ambystoma > Ambystoma mexicanum. The sequence goes on along the minus strand of NC_090939.1, from coordinate 455,212,341 downwards.
AAATTGGGGCACTTTTTCCGAGTGCGTCGAGCGCAAATACGGAGGCACTATAAGGAGTGGCAAGTAGAGCTTGTTGGAAAGCTGGGAATCTTAGCTTCCAAATGAAAGTTAAATCTCGTTCCTAGCACAAACGGTTCAAGAGATACGGACGATTTTATGAAGGTAGTTTTTCAGAAATTAAATAATGATTCAAAATGGCAAATGACACTTTTACAGGTTTAAAATCGGAGAACGGACACACGATTCTATGATGCAGTTTTGGACAGGTTAAATGTTTTGAATCAGATTATTTTAAGCTAAGAGATGGGTTCTGCACAGTTCTAGCTGGGTACTCACACTATAAATTTGAAAGGAATGGCCTCATCACGGATCTGGTCAACAAGTTTAGCTGCGGTTCTCTCTTCTCGGCGGGTCAATCAGGCACCGGTTCTGTTCACAGCAGTCTGGTCTGGGTCTCTGGTTCTGCTGGTCTGGATCAAGTGGATTCTGGATACCGCACTGCTTTCTGGGTACTGGTTCTGTTCTGGATACACAGGACTCTTAGCAAGCAGCAAACCACACAGCCCAGCGGTTGAATAGTTTGCAAAAGATTTTGAGGCCTGCTGAAGAGTTCAGCTCTTTGGAGTTTTTCTTCTGGAGTTAGTCTGGATCTCTGGAGTTCTGGCCTCTGGAGTTCTCCGTCAGCGTGCTGCGCAGGAATTCATTTGAAGGTTGGAAAATGAATGTCTCTGTCCGGCTTCCAGTGGCTCTTTTTATGTTTTTTGAAAATGGGTGTGGATGCTAACTTTCTATGCCCAACCCACTCACGATTTGATAGGTCAAGGATTTCTCTTTATCCTGATTTGAGAAGGGAGCAGTGAATCAGAGTCTCACAGTCTATTGAAGAAACGCCCCTTTGCTTTACCTTAGAAAATCATTTTCATAACTAAACACATTTCCCAGATACACAAGTGGTTGACATTACATACACACATCATATATCACATAAGGTAGTTTCTGTTACAACTCTGATGTTTCTAAGAGCTTGGATTAAGAAATGACAACATTTTGCGCTTTTTGGTTGGTTTTCCAATATTGGATTTTTACCAAAAATTACACAGATGTACACCATCTCTCTACACATATTCCAGTAATTTACTGTGTCTCTAGCATAAACACAGTGTCTGTAGTATTAATAATTAGCGGGGTTTTGCCTCAGAACATCACAGAGCAACCAGCCTAGTCTTGAACTGGGAGTGAATGTGTCATTTTAAAGATCCCAAAGTTGTACATTTCTGTCATCTGGTTACTATTAGTTATCAGTATTCTTATAAAACATATATTTGCCTTCAATTCACTTCACTTCATTGTTTGGGTCTGCCCCGAGAAGCTTGGTGAGCCAGATGGTCACATGGCCTTCTTTGCTGGCAGGGCACTGTTTACAGTCAACGCCCAAATCAGCATATCCTATTCAATGGAAAGAGTCTTATGTGTTGGGTCCTGCAGGCTGGAGGAGAAACCCCTCCCTCTCAATCAACAGGGCGATGTGATATCCTGCCTTCTTGTGTGGAGTTCTGAGGTGAGAAGGTTTCCCAGCCTCTTGGACTGTTAATTGAATCAGCCTGTCTTCTGGGAACAGAAGGTGTTTAAGAATTTTAATTAACCAAAAGGCTTTGAAGTTTCCAGCTGGCTCAGGATCCTTTTGCAACTCCTGAAATACAGTTCTCCTGTCAGAGTTTAGACCGTTAGCACCGGTTTGTATCCAATGCCGGTATTGCACCCATTTTTTTTAGAAGTTGTCTTGAATTAACTCTGTTTCAAAAAAGGGATTTTCTTGATAGTATATAATCATTGCTCAACATGGCCTTGGTGTGGATTCTGTAATAGAATAATTTTGTGCGCCTTATTTTTAGCCATTTTTGACATTAATTAAAATGGATTTTGAACAGATGGTCTCCTGTATTAGCTATCTTGCAATGTTTGAAATGGACATTTTAAGCTTGCATTCAAAGAAACAGAGGTGGTTTAAAAGCGCTTTTGAGCTAACAGGCCCTGCTGTTTTTCCTTGGGCACCACATTTTACCCATGGCGCTTCCGGTCCATCACGCTCGCACTGGTGGTGGCAGGTTAGGTGACCATTTTGGTGTGCGCGAAACTGTGCGGTTCTCGTGGATTCCGGCGCAACGTGGGCTTTTCGGCCATCTTGGATTTTCTAAGCCCACAGCACCAACTGTTGCAGCTTAATGACTCAAACGTGGGTCAATACCCATGACACCATCCCATCTCCTTCAGGACTCTTCGTTCAAATGGAAACATGTCTCTCCTGAGCACTCTACGAAACAAGGGGGTCCTGCCACTTATTACTGCAACATACCATGATTGGTGTATGTAATATTATTCAGAGGTAGTGGCTAGAATTAATCTGCCTTTAGAACCCATATGGAGCCTAATTCTAAGGTTCATGAAGTCATTGCAAAATAGAGTAGGCTAAAACATGTATTGTCAAGACAGCCCTCTCAAATTGGCTGTGTCATTAACTTTTTTCCAGTTCCTGATTACGTATGGTAAATAGTTATGGTGCTAATTATTCCATTCTTAGCAATTTGACACATGCTTTACCTTACGTATTTATACAAAGAACACAGAGCAAAACTGCAAAAATTATAGACAGTGCAATGTGTGGGTACCACACATTTGTTCAAAGGCAGTACTTATGTGCATTGTTGTGGATACACCAAACAGTTCAAAAAAACATATTATCACAATTATAGACACAAATATACATAGTGTAATAGTGCAACATCATCAATATTTCTATATTCGTGTCCCCATCTATGACCTAACATAGGTCGCGCTGCAGCCAAAAAGTGACCAATCCTGGGTCTATGTTTGGGCTACAGTTCAGGATGCCTTCTTCTGGGCCTTGGACCATGTCTCTCTAAATAAAGAACACACATATAAACTTAAATGAAGATACAAAGATAACCAGGGTGTTGGGGATGGGTGTATCAATAAATTAAAATAAGGCAGACATCTCTTCCTAAGTAAGCACCACTGACCTTGTGCGATTTCCCTTGGGCGAGGAGTTGAACGTAGAGTTGGTTCTGTTAAACGCTAGGAGCTTCTAATGTGCCACTGTGATGAGACGGATGGACGTCCTTGCTAGGTTTGAAGAGTATGTGGGCCTGTTGGTGGTACAGGCTGCTCTCCCTGTTATCAAATGGACTCTGTTGCGATAAGCAGAGCAGCTTTATGTAGAAATGCGATTTAAGGAAAGACCCACATATGTTTTAGAAAGAACATGGACAGTAAAAAAAGCAGGGGCACAGTTGGAGCTATTGGACGCTCCCTGTGATGTAAGCCATAAGGTAAATACCCTGTACTTCATGTGTTTAAGTGTTGTTTCTTGAGATGCGAGGAGGCTCTGTATGATAATAACCTGAAACCACTCAGGTTGCGCGTGCACCTCTGTCCGTGACAAACTGAAAAATAATAAACGGGCTGTGGCACTGGAATTCAGTACATGGTATGCATAGAGGAAAAGGGGCGAAGGAAGGCAGCTTACCTACGCTGCAAAGGCTGCAGAGTTGCGCAGAGCTCTGGCAGCAGCGAGCAGGCAGGCACTGCCCTTCATTGCAAAGGAGCTGTTTTGGGAAAAACCGTGCATGTGTGTCGGGGCAGTAACAACTAAACAGAGATAGCACGCAAGCGCGTAGTAGTAATTGTGTGCCGGACCATGTTTGGACTGTTGCCATGGAAACCCGAAGCAGATGAATTATAGTAAAGAGCTGTATCTAGATAACACGGTCACATTCTAGAAATATAGAGGTACGGTTTCAATAACCATAAATGCATAAGGAGCTCCAGTTATACTAGGGGACCGGCATGGGAGGGGGCATGCTGAGAAGGGTAAAAAAGAGGAGTGAGTCTCACCTGTGCTGAATGCCAAATGCCATTCCATGAGATGTATAAATGAAATGGAGCAATTCATCTATATGGGCACACTGGCCTTGCCTTGTTGAGTCTTAAAGAGATAGATTGAAGTTTTAACATCCACCATGCTTCCTTGTGATTGAGGGCGTTGCTGACATTGGTGTTATATTGGACTCGTCGATCACCCACCATCCAATGTCATCTTGACTATGTTGGTGCTCAATGAAGTGGCATACCAGGGGGGCAGTTTGTGTCCTGCAGCGTATCCTTGAGCGGTGTTCCCCAATTCTCGTATTAACTTGTCTTGTTGTCTGGCCCCCATATCTAAGGCCGCACGGGCATTCTATGACATAGATGACATTCATGGTCTTACAGTTGGAAAAGTGTTTTAGGGTCCAATCTTTTACCACCACCTCAAATGTTTTAATTTTCTTTGTAAATTTGCACACAGTGCATGACCCACATGGGTAGTGTCCTGAGATGTCTCTGAGATTCCAAAAGCAGTTCTCGCCTTTTTGGTCAGCCTGGCATGGGTGAGGTAGTTTGAGATTTTTGGAACATTTTAGTGCCATCCTGGGGCTGGGTTCATCCAGAAGTCTAAGTTGGACCAGCGGCCAAAACTGTTTGATTATCCACTTAATCTTGGTAGTGTCTGGACCGAGAGTGGTAACGCATGTAATGATGTTTTGTTCTGGAGCCCTGGTATTCGGTTGTAGTAATGCTTCCCTTGGGGTGCAAAGAGCTCTCTTGCGAGTGTTTTTCAAATGTTTTTTAGGATAGCCTTGGCCTTGAAACCGGTAAACCAGTTGTTGGGTGTGTTATCTATATTGTGGAATCTCAGTACAGTTACTCGTTAGTCTAAGGAATTGGCCAAAAGGTAAGTTATCCTTTAGGTTCTTGGGGTGGCTGCTCCTGTAATGTAGCAGTATGTTCTGGTCTGTGTCCTTCTTGTATAAGGTACAGATTAATTTGGCATCTTGCGCCATGACAGTTAGGTCAAGAAAGTTGATGGCTCTGGGGCTACTGTTAATGGTACATTTTATTTCAGGGGTTTGAGTATTGAGACAGGCATGGAATTCATTCAGTGCCATAGAATACCCCTTCCAAATAAAAATAATGTTGTCTATATACCTCAATCACTTGTTGATATTGTTGCGGAATGGGTTGATGTCATTAAGGACATAGGTCTTTTCATACTCCGCCATTTAAATGACAGCCAGGCTGGGGGCAAAGACAGCACCCATGGCTGTGCCGCAGATCTGGAGATGTAAAGTGTGATCAAGCGTGAAGTAGTTTTGGGTAAGGGCCAATTCCAGAAGCTTGATGATGAAGTTAACAGGTACTCTTCTTTGAGTCATATGGTGTGTGAGGTGACCCCTCACACACTCAAGGGCTGCTCCTTGAGGAAAGCTAGTATAGAGAGCCTTTATGTTTGTGCAGCCGAGCGTTGGAGAGCAGTCGCCGGTGGCCTGAGGGATCAGCAGACGTCGGCAAGCCCTGCCAGGCCCCCGCGGGCCTCCGTGAGTCCTTGCCTGTGAAATTGTTTTTTGTTTTAATTGGCATTCGCGCTCTGAGCGCGCGTTGTGTGTTGCCTGCTCACCCCCACCCACTTCCTGGTCCTGGTCTCCCTTCCCGCCTTCCTGCCCGCCCACACCCCCCTCCCCTTCCCCTCCTCCCTCCGCCTATATCCTTCCCCTTCCTGGGCAGCCCCCCTGCCCGGCAGCCCCCGGCTAAGGGCCCATCAGGCAAAGGGCGGCTCCTACGGTTGCGGCACCCTGTGTGTCTGCAGGTGTCCGCAGGGGACGCCAGGCGCCTGGAATCTCTCGCCACCTGCTCGTGTCCCGTAGTTGTGGTAAACTTGTTTTTTTTCCCCCTCGCAGGATTCTCAAACTTAGGTGGCATTTGTACCTAATACGCACTCACTGCCTACATGTGGTAAAATTGTTTTTTTCCCCCTCGCAGGATTCTCAAACTCAGGTGGCATTTTTACCTAATACGCACTCACTGTCTAACTGTGGTAAACCTGGGCTTGCCGCTCACTTCCTGCCTTCGTGCTCTTGCTTCGTCTGTCTCCCCCCCTTTCCCCCTACTCCATGGTGCTCTCTACCTCGCCTATCTTCTCTAACTGCTTCTCCATTGACTATCCTGCTCTCCTCACTAAATCTGGTAGGAAAAAGTTTAAAAAGGACATCCTGGTCTCCAACCGAGGCCTCCCTATCGCTGGCACCTACACTAGTGCCTGCTCCAAGGAAACTCTTACTGACATCCTCTTTTTCATGCCCTCGCCTGACCTATGGACCCTTCATATGGTCTCTGTGCTCTCTCCTTTCTCCTCTTCTCCCATTAATGGTGGCACCCGTTGGGATGTCCTCTTGGCCTCCTTCCTCTTCTCTAAGGCCATCATGAATGTCTACGCTAATGGGACTGTCCTGGTCCAAGGCCCTCAGGCCAACCTTCACCTCTTTGATAGACGCTTCCCACGCCTCATCAACTTCCTTTCCTCTCCTGCTGTCCCCCCTCATCTGTCCTCGGCTACCTTGCCTCTACCCTCCCTCCCTGCCCCCTCTCTTGCTCCTTCTTCACCTCCCTATTCTACACCTCCGCAGGGTGTACCTCTGATCTGTACCCCTCCCCGGAAATCCTTCAAGGATGGCAACCTTCTCCACATTGCCACACTCAACGCTCGCTCTGCCATCAGGCATTCCTCTGATATCTGTCACCTTCTTGAGGAACTGGACCTTGACGTCCTCGGTCTTACTGAGACATGGTTCATGGCTAGCTCTGTCACCAGCTTTGACACACTCCTACCTGATGGCTACAAGATCCTCTCCTTGCCCAGACCCAACCGTGCAGGGGGGGTAGCCCTTATCTTCCCTGAGTGGATTCCTGCCACTGTCACTCCTACGCAGACCTACTCCTCTTTTGAATGTCTTGTCTGCCGACTCTCTCTCTCTCCTAGCCATTCCCTTACCGTGGCTACTATCTATCGGCCACCTGGTCAAATTTCCACCTTCCTCTCTGAGTGGGCTGACCTCTCCTCCTCACTCCTGTCCTCTACCACTCAACTCCTCTTTCTTGGTGACTTCAACATCCACCTAGATGCCTCCTGTCCCCCCACTGGACTCTTTCGTGATCTCTGCAACTCTCTCTCACTCTCTATTCTCCCGTCTGGGCCTACTCATTCTGCAGGGCACACTCTTGATGCTCTGATCTCTTCTGACCTTCCCCTCTCTGTCCCTCTCTCCACTCCTCTCTCCTGGAGTGATCACTTTTTCCTATCCACCCACCTCACCCTCCCTACCCCACAGGCAAAGCCACCCTCATCATTGCCACCCACCTTCTCGGTCATCCGACCCATGAACGCGTGTCAGTTGCGGCTTTCGCTGCCACCTTCTCGCCCCACCCTCCCCCTTCGGCTGACTCCCACCCTGACACAGCCCTCTCCTTGCTCCACTCTGCTATATCTGATACTCTTGATATCCTTGCCCCTGTCATGAAAATCCGCCTGAAGCCCAAAGCCAAATGTAACTCCTGGTATGATTCGGATCTCGTCACCCTAAAACGCAAGTGCAGGGTGGCAGAGAGGAAATGGCGTGCTTCATGTTCATCCTCTGACAAACTGGCCTGCCGCCTGCTCCAAAGGTGTCATGATCTCTGCTTCCAAAAGGTCAGGGTTTTCCCAACTCCCTTGGAAGCAGATCCATAACCCAGGTTCCGAGTGCCAACCAGTCCCATTTGGGACCTTTTGGACCCAGTCCTGGCGCCAGTGGCACCAGGCTCATAAATATGCCCAGTCCCAGCGCTGGAAGCGCCGGGCTCATAAAGCTTGGGTGGACTTACTTGCAGCAGACCATGCTGCTTACTTGCCTGCCAGTTGAGCCTCTGATCCTCTTCTGTTTGGAACTACTTTTCCTGTTGGGTGGGGCAGGAGCCACTCCCTAGATTCAGAACACTGGAACTCTTCTGGAAAGCAGGAACTCTTTTCTTACCTAGGCGTGGCTGTGGAAGGAGACACCTAAGCACTACAGGAGGCTATTTAAACCACACCCGGTGGATGAATCTTGCTTTGCGTTATTCTGCATCCTCTGCAGCAGAACGCTCATCGTGTCTTCTGCATCGGATCCTAGGCCTAAGGAAAAAGGCTTACCATCCTGAATCCAGTCTTCAGCAACACCTATAAAGACAAGAAAGAACAGGTTAGCATTCCGGCATCTGAAAGACAAAGGCTTACCTACTCTTCGTGCACTCCGGAGGTCTTCACACTGCATTCCGGCATCTGAAAGACAAAAGCTTACCAACTCTTCGCACGCTCCGGAGGCCTTTGGCGCTGCATCCCGCATCTGAAAGACAAAACAAGGTGCGTTTAAAGACATTGTGGAACTTTAATACTCACGTGCCATTACTCCTTTCCACATCTAACCCAGTGGGTATTCCGGCACCCTGCAGCCGCTCCGAACTCGTACCTGCAAAATAAAAAGACAGTTAGAGCGCATCGTGAAGCAGGCAACAAGCGCTTACTTACGTGCTTCCAGGCGCTTCTATTCATCGCACGGACTCCATCTTCAACTCACTTCAGCCCGCCATCCGCCATCGCCGGAACCCTGCAAAACAAGAGACATCATTACTAAAGACTTTAAAGATAATAGAATTACTCGAAACTTACCGTTCGTGCAGTAAACGACGGACAGCAGTCCTCTGAAGTCAAGAGGCCTTCGCTACCTACCCAGTGAAGAAACTGGTTACAGCACCCTGCCCCGAGGCAGATGGAGAGCTCGGCATTCACTTACCTAAGGTGAGAGCGTTAACCTTTGGGGGTCTACAGGAGAGCAAAAAAGGAAAGAGATAGGGACACCCCAATAACCCCAGTTCATTAATCCCATATTTTCTATCTGCAGACATCTCACTCTTGAAGTCAGGCATACAGTGCACAGAGGTCCAGCCCAAAGAGCCAACCGGGTGCTACACATCACCTTTGAAGATACGGTAGTTGCCCATTCAAGACCGGCGCCTCTGCGAGAATCAGGTGAGCGTTAAAGAACGCAAAGCCTACCGCAAAACTCTCGCCCAGGCGCTATGGAAACCTTGGATACTGACCACCTAGCCCGGTTACTTGGGGAATTAAGGGCAGAAGTGCATGCAGCTCGTCAGGAAACGAATGCTCTAAGAAGGGAACTAATTATTTCCAAGGAGAGAACAGACGGTCTTGCTAGACAATTGCTACAGTCACAAGCCGGACAGACCCCGTTACCCGCATCAGGGGCAAATCTTCCTTCAACATCCTCTATGAATCCAGTGCAGATCAACCTACCTGGGAATGTACCTCTGGCTCCGCCCGAACGATTTTCTGGTGACCCAAAGAGGTTTGCAGTATTTATCAATCAGTGCCGGTTGCACTTCTTATGCCGGCCAGCAGCCTTTCCAACTGATCAAGCTAAAGTAGCTTTTGTACTTTCGTACCTTAGTGGCAATGCGGCAGACTGGTCGATCCCTCTAGTTAATCAAGATGATCCGGTTCTCCATGATTTTCAAGCCTTTCAGCTTAGTATGGAAAAACTGTTCGCAAGACATTCACAGGGGCAGGCCTTGGACAATGAGCTTCTTTCGTTGCGACAGGGTAATCAAGACCTTTTGGCTTATATTGCATCTTTCAATAGACTAATAGTGGAAACTCAATGGCCTGAGGACAAAAGGATTACGCTGTTTTATAGAGGTCTACGTGGAGAGCTCAAAGACGTTTTAGCCCAAGTAGTGAATCCCCCACAAGACTGTTCGGATTATATAGACTTGGTCGTTCAAATAGATCATAGACTGCAGAACAGGAAGGCCGACCGTTCCAAGTTTGATGCTCGAGTATTTTCCAAATCGCCAACTCCTTCCAAAGGAGTAGACTCCGGGGAACCCTTGCAAATAGGGGGTCTGAAAGGTCCTCTAACACAAAAGGAGCGGGAAAGGAGAAAACAGTTGCAATTATGCCTATATTGCGGAAACTCAGGTCACTTTCTTCGAGACTGTCCGGTGAAACCTGCCAAGAAGGCAGTAGGAGCTGCAGTTACCAAAGTTACAAACTCTGAGCAGGGAAACGACCTCGCCCGACAAGAATAGAGGTCCTCTTGCCGAGCGTGAAAACCAGTTCCGTGACCTTGCATTTCGTGATACCTATGGTCCTCATTAGCCCTGATAATCCGGATCGATTACATGCAATTGAAGCTTACGTCGATAGCGGTGCCATCGGCAATTATGTGGATCATGAAATGGTTTTGAGGATGAATCTAACTCTTTGTCCCAAGGCTGTAAAGGACGTCATTACTACAGTGGATGGTACGGAGATAGCCTCCGGGCCAGTAACGCATACCACTCAAGAGGTGATGCTAGTAAGTCAAGATGGACACCATGAGAAGATCGTGTTCGATGTGATCAAGGCCCCTCAGTTTCAGATTATTCTAGGAATACCTTGGTTAGAGAAACACAATCCTCTGATCGATTGGCGAGCAAGAACGGTCCAGTTTCCAGAATGTGTCTCTACTTGTCACCCTCCACCTGGTGTTGCACTGGCAGCAATTTCTTCAGAGACTCCCCAGTTACCTCCCGAATACCTAGAATACCAAGATGTTTTCCGGAAGGATCAGGCTAACTCTCTACCTCCTCATAGGTCTTATGACTGACAGATAGACCTGATACCTGGATCTACTCCTCCTTGTAGTAGAATTTATGCCCTCACCGAGCCTGAGAACCTTCACCTTCGACAATACCTGGATCAATACCTGGCGAATGGGTTTATTCGTCCTTCCAAGTCCCCTGCTTCTTCAGCTTTGTTCTTCGTTCCAAAAAAGGAAGGAGACTTTAGAACTTGTATCGATTATCGCTCCCTGAACCAGATCACCGTTAAGAATAGATATCCGTTACCTTTGATCCCTGAACTCCTGGACCAAGTCAGAAAAGCATGCATATATACAAAGCTGGATCTTAGAGGAGCTTACCACTTGGTACGAGTAAAAGAGGGCGATGAATGGAAAACGGCCTTCCGCACCAAGTATGGGCTATTTGAATATCAGGTCATGCCCTTCGGACTTTGCAATGCCCCGGCCGCCTTTCAATATTTTATGAACGATGTCCTCAGAGAGCTCATAGATGTGTGTGTTGTTGTTTACATTGACGACATCCTTGTTTATTCTTCATCGGAATCTGAACATTGGAAACACGTGAAAATGGTCCTCGAAAGATTGCGTCAACACAAACTTTTCGCTAAGTTGGAAAAATGTGTTTTCAATGTGACTGAAGTTGAATTCTTGGGATTCATATTATCACCTGGGCGAGTACGTATGGATTCAAAGAAGGTCGATGCAGTTCTCAAATGGCCATCACTATCCTCCGTAAAAGGTGTGCAAAGCATGTTAGGCTTCACTAACTTTTACCGCAGGTTTATCCCCGAATTCTCTCGGATAGTCCAGCCCATCACTGCCTTGTTAAAGAAAAACAAACGTTTTGAATGGTCTACCGAGGCGGAACAAGCTTTCCAGGATTTGAAGACTAAATTTATCTCTGCACCAATCTTAAAACACCCTCGCCCCGAACTCCCCTACATCGTGGAAACTGATGCTTCAAGCCTTGCCATGGGGGCAGTTCTATCACAAAAGGACCCGGTAACCAATCAGTTGCATCCCGTGGCATTTTGGTCCCGCAAATTCTCGCCTCCTGAAATCAATTACACGATTACTGACAAGGAACTTCTGGCTATCAAGTCTGCCTTTAAGGCTTGGCGGCATTATCTGCTGGGGGCCCGACACACAGTTACTGTGATTACGGATCCCGAAACCTGCAATATTTGAAAACCGCAAAAGCCCAATCCTCTAGACAACTCCGTTGGGCATTATTCTTTGCCGAGTTTGACTTCATAATTACCTATCGACCTGGTACAAAGAACGGTAAAGCTGATGCCCTTTCTCGGATGGGAGTGGAAGAACACTTGATCAACCCTAAACCTGTACCAATCATTCCCGAACAAAGAATTCTGGGTGTAATCACCACCGAATCCATAGAGGAAGTTAAGGATAAAGCCAGGCAACTTGTAACTCCAGCAGACATACAGAATTGGCATCTGCAGGGAAAGGACTTTGCAGTAAAGGACAACTTATTGTATTTCCAAGAACGATTATACCTACCCAGCACAGATTCACAGAAAAAAGTAATCTCTTGTTATCACGATTCTTTAATGGAAGGTCATCCCGGTATGGCCAAGACCTCAGAAAAGATCAAGCGCTACTTCTGGTGGCCGTCTTGGAAAAAAGATATCAGAGACTTTATAATGTCCTGTGGAGTATGCGCCCAAAACAAGAGTCAAAAGGAAAGACCAGCAGGCCTCTTACGCCCTATTGACATCCCACCTCGCCCTTGGCATACGCTTTCTATGGACTTCATCACCGATCTACCTCCATGCTCCGGATACAATACGATTCTAGTAATCATGGACTTATTCTCCAAGATGGCGCATTTTATTCCGCTCAAAGGCTTGCCAACAGCAGCAACTCTGGCCCGAGAATTTCTCGAAAACATTGTCCGACTACACGGTTTTCCTTCGGTTCTAATTTCGGATCGAGGTAGTCAATTTATTTCTCATTTTTGGCGAAGTTGCTGTCGGTCGGCTCAAATTGATGTGAGACTATCGACCAGTCACCACCCTCAGACCGACGGACAAACCGAGAGGACCAATGAAACTCTGGAACAGTATTTACGCTGCATGCGGCAACAAACTGAAAAAACTTGGAAAGACATCCTTTGGATAGCCGAATATGCCTACAATAACTCTGTCCATTCCGGAACTGGGAAAACACCGTTTTTTCTTTTGTACGGCAGTCACCCTCGAACCTCGGAGTTGGATCCCCTCCAAGATCTTGAAACACCAGCAGTAGACTACCTGCATTCTACAATCACCCAAGCCTTTAAGGAAGCTGTTTCTCACCTTCAAAGGGCTAAAGAACAATACAAGAAAGGAGCAGATCAACATCGGAAGGAAGCCCCTCAATATCAAGTAGGGGACCAAGTCTGGTTATCCACCAAATATCTACCTCTAAAAGGGCCACGCACATTCAACCCAAGATACCTTGGTCCCTATTCCATCACTACCATAGTAAACCCAGTAGCGGTCAAGTTGGACTTGCCCCCGCACATGAAGATACATCCGGTCTTCCACGTCTCTCTGTTAAAACCCGTGCAACCTCAAACCCGACTAACTAAATCTCCAAAACCCATCCTAGTTGATGGAGAACTCGAGTTTGAAGTCAAAAGCATTCTGGACTCCAAGATCTCCAAATCTAAACTATTTTACCTAATTGACTGGAAAGGCTACGGCCCCCAAGAGAGATCCTGGGAACCTGCTGAATATGTCCACGCTCCTCGCCTAATCAAAAGATTTCACCGAACATTTCCTGACAAGCCAAAATCCCCCGGAGAAGCCCGGTTTGGGAGGGGCCTTGAGGGGGGGTACTGTCATGATCTCTGCTTCCAAAAGGTCAGGGTTTTCCCAACTCCCTTGGAAGCAGATCCATAACCCAGGTTCCGAGTGCCAACCAGTCCCAATTGGGACCTTTTGGACCCAGTCCTGGCGCCAGTGGCACCAGGCTCATAAATATGCCCAGTCCCAGCGCTGGAAGCGCCGGGCTCATAATGCTTGGGTGGACTTACCTGCAGCAGACCATGCTGCTTACTTGCCTGCCAGTTGAGCCTCTGATCCTCTTCTGTTTGGAACTACTTTTCCTGTTGGGTGGGGCAGGAGCCACTCCCTAGATTCAGAACACTGGAACTCTTCTGGAAAGCAGGAACTCTTTTCTTACCTAGGCGTGGCTGTGGAAGGAGACACCTAAGCACTACAGGAGGCTATTTAAACCACACCCGGTGGATGAATCTTGCTTTGCGTTATTCTGCATCCTCTGCAGCAGAACGCTCATCGTGTCTTCTGCATCGGATCCTAGGCCTAAGGAAAAAGGCTTACCATCCTGAATCCAGTCTTCAGCAACACCTATAAAGACAAGAAAGAACAGGTTAGCATTCCGGCATCTGAAAGACAAAGGCTTACCTACTCTTCGTGCGCTCCGGAGGTCTTCACTCTGCATTCCGGCATCTGAAAGACAAAAGCTTACCAACTCTTCGCACGCTCCGGAGGCCTTCGGCGCTGCATCCCGCATCTGAAAGACAAAACAAGGTGCGTTTAAAGACATTGGGGAACTTTAATACTCACGTGCCATTACTCCTTTCCACATCTAACCCAGTGGGTATTCCGGCACCCTGCAGCCGCTCCGAACTCGTACCTGCAAAATAAAAAGACAGTTAGAGCGCATCGTGAAGCAGGCAACAAGCGCTTACTTACGTGCTTCCAGGCGCTTCTATTCATCGCACGGACTCCATCTTCAACTCACTTCAGCCCGCCATCCGCAATCGCCGGAACCCTGCAAAACAAGAGACATCATTACTAAAGACTTTAAAGACAATAGAATTACTCGAAACTTACCGTTCGTGCAGTAAACGACGGACAGCAGTCCTCTGAAGTCAAGAGGCCTGCGCTACCTACCCAGTGAAGAAACTGGTTACAGCACCCTGCCCCGAGGCAGATGGAGAGCTCGGCATTCACTTACCTAAGGTGAGAGCGTTAACCTTTGGGGGTCTACAGGAGAGCAAAAAAGGAAAGAGATAGGGACACCCCAATAACCCCAGTTCATTAATCCCATATTTTCTATCTGCAGACATCTCACTCTTGAAGTCAGGCATACAGTGCACAGAGGTCCAGCCCAAAGAGCCAACCGGGTGCTACACATCACCTTTGAAGATACGGTAGTTGCCCAGTCAAGACCGGCGCCTCTGCGAGAATCAGGTGAGCGTTAAAAAAGGCAATACCGTCTCTCTGTTCTCACCAAGAAGAGAGCCCTTATCCAAGCCCGCATCTCTGCGGCATCTAACAACTCGGCTGAACTCTTTCAAATCTGCAAGGAGCTTGCCAACCCTGCTGCAGTCTCTACCTCTCCTGTCCCCTCCCAGGCCCTCTGCACTGCACTGGCCTCCCACTTCATCTCTAAAACTCAGGACATCCTGTCCTCACTCTCCTCCTATCACCTCCCCCCCTCTCTTCCCTGCTCTTCCTCTGGCCCTTCTGCAGCTACCCCTCCTCCCTCCTTCTCTGCCTTTCCCCTTTTTTCTGCTGACGAGGTTTCCAGACAAGTCCGATCTATGAAAGTCTCATCTAAACAGATTCACCCCTGTTCCTCCAAAACTATCAAGGACCACATCGACTCCCTGGCTCCTGCCCTGGCTGACTTTTGCAACCACTCCTTCGCCTATGGAGTCTTCCCATCCCCCCTCAAGCACTCCCTTGTGCACCCTCCCCTTAAGAAACCCTCTGCCGACCCCTCCTGTCCTGCTAACTATCGCCCAATCTCCATCACTCCCTTCCTGGGCAAGCTCCTGGAGAAACTGGCCATCTCCCAGCTTAACCTCCATGCTGAAGCTGTTGATAGTCTCCATGACCATCAATCTGGCTTCAGAGCGGCCAGAAGCACGGAAACTGCTCTCCTGAACATCCGTGAGGGCCTGCTCTTGAACCTCGACTCCAACACTCCGTGTGTTCTCATTCTGCTCGATCTCTCTTCTGCCTTTGACACTGTCAACCATGCCATCCTGCTCAACCGTCTCCGTGATAACCTGGGTATCACTGGTCAGGCTCTGGCGTGGCTGACCTCTTTCCTTTCCAATCGACCCTCCCAGGTACAACTTGGGTCCTTCCTCTCTGACATCTTTTTCTCCACCTGTGGCGTTCCCCAGGGATCTAATCTCTCTCCCTGGCTGTTCAACCAGTATCTGGCACTCCTTGCCCACCGCATCGCCGCCCTCTGCCCCAACTTTCAGTGCTATACGGACGATACCCAGCTCATTTTCAGGCTATCCTCGGCCTCCTCCTCTCCCTCCCTCATCTCTGACTGTCTGTCTGCTATCCAGGAATGGTGTGCTGCCAATGACCTCTGCCTTAATGCTAGTAAGACTGAGATCCTACTCATCGGCACACCCACTCCCTCCTTCCCTGCAGCTCTTTGGCCGGCCTCTCTTGGCCCTCTTCCTGCTCCTACCTGCAAGGCAAAAAACCTCGGGGTCATCTTCGACTCCACACTCTCTTTCTCTCCTCATATATCTGACGTCTCTAAGAAGTCACATTACCAGCTGCACCTCCGCAGAGGTATTCTTCCCTTCCTCTCCTTCCCCCAGAAGCTCACTGTCTCCCGAGCCCTGGTTCTCTCGAAGCTGGACTACTGTAACAGCCTCTATCTTAATCTGCCTGCCTCCACTCTCCGCCCTCTACAACTGTCATGATCTCTGCTTCCAAAAGGTCAGGGTTTTCCCAACTCCCTTGGAAGCAGATCCATAACCCAGGTTCCGAGTGCCAACCAGTCCCAATTGGGACCTTTTGACCCAGTCCTGGCGCCAGTGGCACCAGGCTCATAAATATGCCCAGTCCCAGCGCTGGAAGCGCCGGGCTCATAATGCTTGGGTGGACTTACTTGCAGCAGACCATGCTGCTTACTTGCCTGCCAGTTGAGCCTCTGATCCTCTTCTGTTTGGAACTACTTTTCCTGTTGGGTGGGGCAGGAGCCACTCCCTAGATTCAGAACACTGGAACTCTTCTGGAAAGCAGGAACTCTTTTCTTACCTAGGCGTGGCTGTGGAAGGAGACACCTAAGCACTACAGGAGGCTATTTAAACCACACCCGATGGATGAATCTTGCTTTGCGTTATTCTGCATCCTCTGCAGCAGAACGCTCATCGTGTCTTCTGCATCTGATCCTGGGCCTAAGGAAAAAGGCTTACCATCCTGAATCCAGTCTTCAGCAACACCTATAAAGACAAGAAAGAACAGGTTAGCATTACGGGCTTCAGTGACAGCTCTTCACTTACCTGGTCCATCGGCTGTCACCAACGCCTCGCACTGCATTCCGGCATCTGAAAGACAAAGGCTTACCTACTCTTCGTGCGCTCCGGAAGTCTTCACACTGCATTCCGGCATCTGAAAGACAAAAGCTTACCAACTCTTCGCACGCTCTGGAGGCCTTCGGCGCTGCATCCCGCATCTGAAAGACAAAACAAGGTGCGTTTAAAGACATTGGGGAACTTTAATACTCACGTGCCATTACTCCTTTCCACATCTAACCCAGTGGGTATTCCGGCACCCTGCAGCCGCTCCGAACTTGTACCTGCAAAATAAAAAGACAGTTAGAGCGTATCGTGAAGCAGGCAACAAGCGCTTACTTACGTGCTTCCAGGCGCTTCTATTCATCACACGGGCTCCATCTTCAACTCACTTCAGCCCGTCATCCGCCATCGCCGGAACCCTGCAAAACAAGAAACATCATTACTAAAGACTTTAAAGACATTAGAATTACTCAAAACTTACCGTTCGTGCAGTAAACGACGGACAGCAGTCCTCTGAAGTCAAGAGGCCTGCTCCCCTTATCCAGTGAAGAAACTGGTTACAGCACCCTGCCCCGAGGCAGATGGAGAGCACGGCGTTCACTTACCTAAGGTGAGAGCGTTAACCTTTGGGGTTCTACAGGAGAAGAGAAAGGGAAGAAGAGAGAGACATTCAATAACCCAGTTCCTTAATCCCATATTTTCTATCTGCAGACATCTTACCCTTCAAGTCAGACATACAGTGCACAGAGGTCCAGCCCAAAGAGCCAGCCGTGTGTTACACATCACCTTTGAAGATACGGTATACGCCCAGTCAAGACCGGCGCCTCTACGGGAATCAGGTGAGCGTTACAGAACGCAAAGCCTACCACAAAACTCCCGTCCAGGCGCTATGGAAACCTCGGATACTGACCAGCTAGCCCAGTTACTTGGGGAACTAAGTGCAGAAGTGCATGCAGCCCGTCAGGAAACGAATGCTCTAAGAAGGGAACTGATTATTTCCAAGGAGCGAACAGATGATCTCGCTAGACAATTGCTACAGTCACAAGCCGGACAGACCCCGTTACCCGCATCTGGGGGAAATCTTCCTTCTACATCCTCTATGAATCCAGTGCAGATCAACCTACCTGGGAATGTACCTCTGGCTCCGCCCGAACGATTTTCTGGTGACCCAAAGAGGTTTGCAGTATTTATCAATCAGTGCCGGTTGCATTTCTTATGCCGGCCAGCAGCCTTTCCAACTGATCAAGCTAAAGTAGCTTTCGTGCTTTCGTACCTTAGTGGCAATGCGGCAGACTGGTCGATCCCTCTAGTAAATCAAGATGATCCGGTCCTCCATGATTTTCAAGCTTTTCAGCTCAGTATGGAAAAACTGTTCGCAAGACATTCACAGGGGCAGGCCTTGGACAATGAGCTTCTTTCGTTGCGACAAGGTAATCAAGACCTTTTGGCTTTTATTGCGTCTTTCAACAGACTGATAGTGGAAACTCAATGGCCTGAGGACAAAAGGATTACGCTGTTTTATAGAGGTCTACGTGGAGAGCTCAAAGATGTGTTAGCCCAAGTAGTGAATCCCCCACAAGATTGTTCGGACTATATAGACTTAGTCGTTCAAATAGATCACAGACTGCAGAACAGGAAGGCCGATCGTTCCAAGTTTGATGCTCGAGTATTTTCCAAACCGCCAACTCCTTCCAAAGGAGTAGACTCCGGGGAACCCATGCAAATAGGGGGTCTGAAAGGTCCTCTAACACAAAAGGAGCGGGAAAGGAGAAAACAGTTGCAATTATGCCTCTATTGCGGAAACTCAGGGCACTTTCTTCGAGACTGTCCGGTGAAACCTGCCAAGAAGGCAGTAGGAGCTGCAGTTACCAAAGTTACAAACTCTGAGCAGGGAAACGACCTCGCCCGACAAGAATAGAGGTCCTCTTGCCGAGCGTGAAAACCAGTTCCGTGACCTCGCATTTCGTGATACCTATGGTCCTCATTAGCCCTGATAATCCGGATCGATTACATGCAATTGAAGCTTACGTCGACAGCGGTGCCATCGGCAATTATGTGGATCATGAAATGGTTTTGAGGATGAATCTAACTCTTTGTCCCAAGGCTGTAAAGGACGTCATTACTACAGTGGATGGTACGGAGATAGCCTCCGGGCCAGTAACGCATACCACTCAAGAGGTGACGCTAGTAAGTCAAGATGGACACCATGAGAAGATCGTGTTCGATGTGATCAAGGCCCCTCAGTTTCAGATTATTCTAGGAATACCTTGGTTAGAGAAACACAATCCTCTGATCGATTGGCGAGCAAGAACGGTCCAGTTTCCAGAATGTGTCTCTACTTGTCACCCTCCACCTGGTGTTGCACTGGCAGTAATTTCTTCAGAGACTCCCCAGTTACCTCCCGAATACCTAGAATACCAAGATGTTTTCCGGAAGGATCAGGCTAACTCTCTACCTCCTCATAGGTCTTATGACTGCCAGATAGACCTGATACCTGGATCTACTCCTCCTTGTAGTAGAATTTATGCCCTCACCGAGCCTGAGAACCTTCACCTTCGACAATACCTGGATCAATACCTGGCAAATGGGTTTATTCGTCCTTCCAAGTCCCCTGCTTCTTCAGCTTTGTTCTTCGTTCCAAAAAAGGAAGGAGACCTTAGAACTTGTATAGATTATCGCTCCCTGAACCAGATCACCGTTAAGAATAGATATCCGTTACCTTTGATCCCTGAACTCCTGGACCAAGTCAGAAAAGCATGCATATATACAAAGCTGGATCTTAGAGGAGCTTACCACTTGGTACGAGTAAAAGAGGGCGATGAATGGAAGACGGCCTTCCGCACCAAGTATGGGCTATTTGAATATCAGGTCATGCCCTTCGGACTTTGCAATGCCCCCGCCGCCTTTCAATATTTTATGAACGATGTCCTCAGAGAGCTCATAGATGTGTGTGTTGTTGTTTACATTGACGACATCCTCGTTTATTCTTCATCGGAATCTGAACATCGGAAACACGTGAAAATGGTCCTCGAAAGATTGCGTCAACACAAACTTTTCGCTAAGTTGGAAAAATGTGTTTTCAACGTGACTGAAGTTGAATTCTTGGGATTCATATTATCACCTGGCGGAGTGCGTATGGATTCAAAGAAGGTCGATGCAGTTCTCAAATGGCCATCACCATCCTCGGTAAAAGGTGTGCAAAGCATGTTAGGCTTCGCTAACTTTTACCGCAGGTTTATCCCCGAATTCTCTCGAATAGTCCAGCCCATCACTGCCTTGTTAAAGAAAAACAAACGTTTTGAATGGTCTACCGAGGCGGAACAAGCTTTCCAGGATTTGAAGACTAAATTTATCTCTGCACCAATCTTAAAACACCCTCGCCCCGAACTACCCTACATCATGGAAACTGATGCTTCAAGCCTTGCCATGGGGGCAGTTCTATCACAAAAGGACCCGGTAACCAATCAGTTGCATCCCGTGGCATTTTGGTCCCGCAAATTCTCGCCTCCTGAAATCAATTACACGATTACTGACAAGGAACTTCTGGCTATCAAGTCTGCCTTTAAGGCTTGGCGGCATTATCTGCTGGGGGCCCGACACACTGTTACTGTGATTACGGATCACCGAAACCTGCAATATTTGAAAACCGCAAAAGCCCAATCCTCTAGACAACTCCGTTGGGCATTATTCTTTGCCGAGTTTGACTTCATAATTACCTATCGACCTGGTACAAAGAACGGTAAAGCTGATGCCCTTTCTCGGATGGGAGTGGAAGAACACTTGATCAACCCTAAACCTGTACCAATCATTCCCGAACAAAGAATTCTGGGTGTAATCGCCACAGAATCCATAGAGGAAGTTAAGGATAAAGCCAGGCAACTTGTAACTCCAGCAGACATACAGAAGTGGCATCTGCAGGGAAAGGACTTTGCAGTAAAGGACAACTTATTGTATTTCCAAGAACGATTATACCTACCCAGCACAGATTTACAGAAAAAAGTAATCTCTTGTTATCACGATTCTTTAATGGAAGGACATCCCGGTATGGCCAAGACCTCAGAAAAGATCAAGCGCTACTTCTGGTGGCCGTCTTGGAAAAAAGATATCAGAGACTTTATAATTTCCTGTGGAGTATGCGCCCAAAACAAGAGTCAAAAGGAAAGACCAGCAGGCCTCTTACGCCCTATTGACATCCCACCTCGCCCTTGGCATACGCTTTCTATGGATTTCATCACCGATCTACCTCCATGCTCCGGATACAATACGATTCTAGTAATCGTGGACTTATTCTCCAAGATGGCGCATTTCATTCCGCTCAAAGGCTTGCCAACAGCAGCAACTCTGGCCCGAGAATTTCTCGAAAACATCGTCCGACTGCACGGTTTTCCTTCGGTTCTAATTTCGGATCGAGGTAGTCAATTTATTTCTCATTTTTGGCGAAGTTGCTGTCGGTCGGCTCAAATTGATGTGAGACTATCGACCAGTCACCACCCTCAGACCGACGGACAAACCGAGAGGACCAATCAAACTCTGGAACAGTATTTACGCTGCATGCTGCAACAAACTGAAAAAACTTGGAAAGACATCCTTTGGATAGCCGAATATGTCTACAATAACTCTGTCCATTCGGGAACTGGGAAAACCCCGTTTTTTCTTTTGTACGGCAGTCACCCTCGAACCTCAGAGTTGGATCCCCTCCAAGATCTTGAAACACCAGCAGTAGACTACCTGCATTCTACAATCACCCAAGCCTTTAAGGAAGCTGTTTCTCACCTTCAAAGGGCTAAAGAACAATACAAGAAAGGAGCAGATCAACATCGGAAGGAAGCCCCTCAATATCAAGTAGGGGATCAAGTCTGGTTATCCACCAAATATCTACCTCTAAAAGGGCCACGCACATTCAACCCAAGATACCTTGGTCCCTATTCCATCACTACCATAGTAAACCCAGTAGCGGTCAAGTTGGACTTGCCCCCGCACATGAAGATACATCCGGTCTTCCACGTCTCTCTATTAAAACCCGTGCAACCTCAAACCCGACTAACTAAATCTCCAAAACCTATCCTAGTTGATGGAGAACTCGAGTTTGAAGTCAAAAGCATTCTGGACTCCAAGATCTCCAAATCTAAACTATTTTACCCAATTGACTGGAAAGGCTATGGCCCCCAAGAGAGATCCTGGGAACCTGCTGAATATGTCCACGCTCCTCGCCTAATCAAAAGATTTCACCAAACATTTCCTGACAAGCCAAAACCCCCGGAGAAGCCCGGTTTGGGAGGGGCCTTGAGGGGGGTACTGTCATGATCTCTGCTTCCAAAAGGTCAGGGTTTTCCCAACTCCCTTGGAAGCAGATCCATAACCCAGGTTCCGAGTGCCAACCAGTCCCAATTGGGACCTTTTGGACCCAGTCCTGGCGCCAGTGGCACCAGGCTCATAAATATGCCCAGTCCCAGCGCTGGAAGCGCCGGGCTCAATGCTTGGGTGGACTTACTTGCAGCAGACCATGCTGCTTACTTGCCTGCCAGTTGAGCCTCTGATCCTCTTCTGTTTGGAACTACTTTTCCTGTTGGGTGGGGCAGGAGCCACTCCCTAGATTCAGAACACTGGAACTCTTCTGGAAAGCAGGAACTCTTTTCTTACCTAGGCGTGGCTGTGGAAGGAGACACCTAAGCACTACAGGAGGCTATTTAAACCACACCCGATGGATGAATCTTGCTTTGCGTTATTCTGCATCCTCTGCAGCAGAACGCTCATCGTGTCTTCTGCATCTGATCCTGGGCCTAAGGAAAACGGCTTACCATCCAGAATCCAGTCTTCAGCAACACCTATAAAGACAAGAAAGAACAGGTTAGCATTACGGGCTTCAGTGACAGCTCTTCACTTACCTGGTCCATCGGCTGTCACCAACGCCTCGCGCTGCATTCCGGCATCTGAAAGACAAAAGCTTACCAACTCTTCGCACGCTCTGGAGGCCTTCGGCGCTGCATCCCGCATCTGAAAGACAAAACAAGGTGCGTTTAAAGACATTGGGGAACTTTAATACTCACGTGCCATTACTCCTTTCCACATCTAACCCAGTGGGTATTCCGGCACCCTGCAGCCGCTCCAAACTTGTACCTGCAAAATAAAAAGACAGTTAGAGCGCATCGTGAAGCAGGCAACAAGCGCTTACTTACGTGCTTCCAGGCGCTTCTATTCATCACACGGGCTCCATCTTCAACTCACTTCAGCCCGTCATCCGCCATCGCCGGAACCCTGCAAAACAAGAAACATCATTACTAAAGACTTTAAAGACATTAGAATTACTCAAAACTTACCGTTCGTGCAGTAAACGACGGACAGCAGTCCTCTGAAGTCAAGAGGCCTGCTCCCCTTATCCAGTGAAGAAACTGGTTACAGCACCCTGCCCCGAGGCAGATGGAGAGCACGGCGTTCACTTACCTAAGGTGAGAGCGTTAACCTTTGGGGTTCTACAGGAGAAGAGAAAGGGAAGAAGAGAGAGACATTCAATAACCCAGTTCCTTAATCCCATATTTTCTATCTGCAGACATCTTACCCTTCAAGTCAGACATACAGTGCACAGAGGTCCAGCCCAAAGAGCCAGCCGTGTGTTACACATCACCTTTGAAGATACGGTATACGCCCAGTCAAGACCGGCGCTCTACGGGAATCAGGTGAGCGTTACAGCAACTCATCCAGAACAGAACTGCAAGACTTGTCCTTGGCCTCAAGCCCAGGGACCGTATCCCTCCAGGACTGAAATCTCTACACTGGCTCCCAGTGGCTGTGAGGATTAAGTTAAAACCCTCTGCATTGTCCACAAGGCCTTCTGGGGCCTGGGGCCTAAATACCTTCAACTCTCTCTTCCTAAATATCTTCCTTCCCGAGCCCTACGCTCATCGGTCTCCAACTCCCTCAGGTCAGCCGCTTCTCGAAGCAACGAGCTGGGGGTAGATCTCTCTCCGCGGCAGGAGCCTCCCTCTGGAACAGCCTTCCTGTCTCCCTGAAACTTGAGGAGAACCATCTCCGGTTCCGGAAGCACCTCAAAACCTTCCTCTTCACTTCTGCTTTCTCTCTCCCTCTCCCCTGCTAAATTCTTCACCATAACTGCACTGATTCTGCAACTGGGCCACTCTCACCGACCTCGGTCCTGGGCCCAGTCACTCTTCACTTGCACTGCCTCCCTGGCAACCCCTGCACTGCGGGACTGTCTCTGTATCACTACAGCCTCCCCCCCAGCACTTGTCTGCACTTACCTTGCACTTGCCACCAGCTGGCCCTATTTATTTATTATTTTATTTCTATTCTACTATTTGTACTGCACTCCCCCCCTCCCCCTTCCCCTTGCACTTTTTCCCTTCCCCCTATCCCTGCACTTGCGCGGTCTGAATGACACCTGGCCTAGTAGGATCGTTGTCTGTCTTCCCCTTGTTCCCCCCTCCCTGCCTCGTCGCGCCTTGAAACACTTGTGTATAGGCGCGTTACAAATGCCTTATCATATCATATGTTCATTGTCACCAGGATGTCTTTGGCCTTGTTGTATAGTGCATCCTCAAAGGCTGTAATTGTAGACATACGGCCTCATTACGAGGTTGCCGGTAAGCGGAAAATGATACCGGTAATGGATTATCGGCATCGCTTACCGCTCCGGTGTATTTTCCGACCTGTAAACCCGGTATTAGTGGCACCCTAAATAACGGTGCTGCTAATAGCAGCATGGGCGCGTACCCGCACCCCTTTGGGGAGCAAATACCGGCATGCCAGTAATAGGAGGACATCCCAACCCACGCGGACATGCAAATGCCGGCATCGCAAAGCCGGTATTCACGGGCTGCACGATGCCGGCCATACAGGCATCACGGAGCACCCGCAAACAGCAATCAAGAAACAAGCCAACTGGCACAGGTGCACACAATCCCCACAGGTGGAGTCAATGGAGGCTGGGCCTGATAAAATGAGCACACCCACACACCACACCCCTTCCAACACCAAAATGCTACCACTAGCTGTTGCAATCATGGCGCTGGAGGACATGCCCATACTGCTACAACTACAGCAACAACAGCAACAACAACAACTACAGCAGCAACAACAGGCAGCACAGACGAGACGCAGGAGGAGAAGGAGGGTGAGACAGGCCCAGCAATTACCACCAGCGCAGCCAGCAGTGCCTCATAGGCAACCACCAATCCCTCGCACCAGACTCAGCCCTTTTAACCTAACCCCTGAGCAGATCCACACCCTGTACCGATTGGACCGTGACACCATCACCACCATAGTGGACATGATACAGAACCACATTGCCAGCCTCATTGAAATACGCACTGCCATCCCCCCGCTACTAAAGGTGGTGTCTGTGCTCCACTTCCTGGCCACAGGTACCTACCAATACACAGTGGGCCAGCTGCATGGCATTTCACAGCCACTATTTTCACGCATATTGAACCAAGTGCTGGATGCCTTCCTGAAGCACTCAAGCACCCACATATCCCTACCACGGACTGCCCAGGAGATAGCCCACACCAAAGTAGGCTTCCATGCACTGGCAGGCATGCCCAATTGTGTTGGTGCCTCGACTGCACCCATGTGGAATTGGTAGTCCCTCATGCCATAGAGGCGGTGTACCACAATCGCAAGCAATACTACTCCATCAATGTGCAAATGTTATGTGATTCCAGCAAGACCATCACACATTGCTGCGCCCGATTTCCTGGATCAACACATAATGCCATGGTACTGCGCAACTCCACGCTACCCCGTCACATGGAACGACATGCTGGACCATGTGCCTGGCTGCTTGGTGAGTTGCACAACTGTCCCATGGCAGTGCTTTGGGGTACTGATGTGTAGGGATACATCAGGGGGGGCATACTCCACCTGGGTGGGAAAGGGGGGGCATATTCCACCTGGGTGGCAATTGCCGGTGATTGGAGAATGCATGCAGAGATAAACACTCCTGACCTGAACCGGCCAAATGGAACATGAGACATCACTGGGCCACATTTCACAAATTATGCATTTCGATGACAACATGTAAGAGGCACAACCAGGCCACCATGGTGAGGGCAAGCAATGCATGAATGAACAGGATGGCAACTGTGGCAATGTGGTCAGTGTGACCATGCACAGTGAAGAATGAACAGCATGAATTGGAGGCTAAACATTATTGCACTACCACAGCACATCTGCCTCAGCATGCATTAATACACCCTGCATCATCTATTGAACGCCGTCCAGACTACCACACCTCATGACAGTATAGATTGCATTTAGGTGACATATTTGCATGCGTACAGGGACATGTGCATACCCACACCAAATAGCTGCCGCCATGACTGTGCTCCCTGAAGGTGGCAGTTCAGAGTGACACACACCTATTTGTATCTGCTTGGAGGTGATGGAGGATATCCCTTGACGCTGTGGCTACTTACCCCTGTGTGGAACCCACAGAACAGCCATGAAGAGGAGTACAATCGTGTGCACACCTGTACCCGTGTTGTGATTGAGCAGACCTTTGGCCTGTTGAAGGCACGGTCCCGCTGCCTCAGCAGGTCTGGCGGGGCACTCCTATATAGGCCTGAGAAGGTGGGCGAAGATCACCATGGGCTGTGTCATGCTGCACAACATGCGCATCCAGAGAAATGTACCACTGCCACCTGACATTGATATGCATGGCCCAGTTGAGGATGATGAGGATGGCGACGGAGGTGAAGTAGCCCCCCTGCCAGTACGTGATGCACGGGATGGCCATGCTGTACGCCAAGCACTAATTCATGAATACTTCTGAAACACAGGGACTATGATAGACATGTGTCAGTGACACAGTGGCTCCATGTGGACATGCACACTTGTATCGTTGGGAGTTGGCCACTGAACACCATTGCACATTAAATGTACATGCACAAAATGAAGAATGTCCAGCCATTTCATTTTTGGCACACAACGGGTGTATTTTTCAAACAGGCAACAATGTGAACACTCCCCCCCGAACCCCCAGTGAACTCCCTAACCCACCCTACAAACCCCAAATGTCCCAGTGAACTCCCCAACCCACCCTACAAACCCCAAATGTACTCTAATGATTGTTCCCTTCACTAACAACCATGTGTCCAACGGCAATTGTCTGGCCAATCTACTTCTTGGCCTTTTTGGTATCCGGGGCTGGCATCTCCGAGTGCCGTGCACTCCTCAGGGCTTGTGTGGGCTGAGGTTGAACGTGTTGTAGCAGAGGACGTGTCAGAGGCAGGTTCCACGTCTGCTCCAAGGCGTGGCCGCTGCATATGGTGCAGGATGGACGTTAGCACTTGCTTTACTGCTCCCAGACAGTCCCTCATGACGATTTCAGGTGCGTTAACGGCAGCAGTGTTTGCAGCGATGGTTGCTGTGGTCTTCCCAATGGCAGTAGCAATGGCCCTCCTCGTGTCCTCCCCATCGGCAATATACTGCCGCATGAGATCAAGCATTGACTCCTGTCGTGCCCCCACCCTCGACAGGCGAGCCTCAAAGGTGTTGGTGGTACGGGACCGGCCCCTTTCATTCCGTCAGCACCAAATACGAGGTTCCCTTTGCGGGACCCGTACCAGACGTCTGGTAAAACCAGACATCTTTTCTGTGTCCCGCGAGGGGAAGAGGGAGGTAACAACGGGACACTTGTAATGTGCTTGTTGTTACAACCCTCCCCATTCCCACTGAGCCATATGGGGGCTCAAATGGGAATAGGGAATGCTTCCTGCAAAGAGGAATTACCGGGTCCTCCCATGTCGAAATGACCCGGTAAGTCCTCATTGCAGGAACCCGGTAATGTAGCCCGGTTTGGAGGCAGCCATGGTGCTGACAGCACCATGGCTACCTCCAAACTCCTAATGAGGCCCTTTGTCTTCTAAGAAGAGTGCCGGTTTGTTACGTATGCTGAGTCTCACTGGGACTAGATTGGCTTTCAAGTAATCCCTTAAAAAGTGGCCATGGACCTCTGTCCTGAAACATTTCTTTTTCAATTTGAGGAGTTTGTCACCTGAGGCTGTTGATGTTGTAGACTGGGTGGCTCCCGCCATGTTAAAGAGTGTTGTGCCAGTATTGAGGACATGTATTGTCATGACAGCCCTCTCAAATTGGCTGTTTCATTAACTTTATTCTTGTTTTTGATTACATAGAGTAAAACATATGGTGCTAATTATTCAATTCTTAGCAATTTGACATGTGCTTTGCTCAACGTATTTATACAAAAGCACAGAGCAAAACTGCAACAATTATAGACAGTGCAATGTATGGGTACCACACATTTGTTCAAAAGCAGTACTTATGTGCATTGTTGTGGATACACCAAACAGTTCAAAACACATATCACAATTATAGACAAAAATATGCATAGTGTAATAGTGCAACATCATCAATATACCTATATACGTGTCCCCGTGTATGACCTAACATAGGTCGGGCTGCAGGCCAAAAGTGACCAATTCTGGGTCTACGTCGGGGTGAAATTTCCCAGATGTACTGTGGACTCTACAGCTAGGTGATTGCTGGGTCCCTGGACGTTTCAGCTACAGTTCAGGGTGCCTTCTTCTGGGCTTTGGTTCGTGTCTCTGTAAAGAGAAAACACACGTATAAACTTAAATGAAGATAACAAGATAAAAAGATAGCCAGGGCGATGGCTCTAGGGAATGGGTGTACCAATACATGAAAGT
The DNA here is from genome assembly GCF_040938575.1 of Ambystoma mexicanum. Classification (NCBI taxonomy): domain Eukaryota; kingdom Metazoa; phylum Chordata; class Amphibia; order Caudata; family Ambystomatidae; genus Ambystoma; species Ambystoma mexicanum. The sequence goes on along the minus strand of NC_090939.1, from coordinate 455,183,800 downwards.
GAGGAAGACATCTATACCTAAGTAAGCACTACTGACCTTGTGCCATTTCCCTTGGGGGAGGAGTAGAACGTGGATTTGGTTCTGTTAAAGGCTAGGGGCTTCTAATGTGCCACTGTGATGGGACAGATTGACGTCATTGCTAGGTTTGAAGAGCATGTGCGCCCATTGGTGGTAGGGGCTGCTCGCCCTGTTATCAAGTGGACTCTGTTGGGATAAGCAGAGTAGCTTTAGGTAGAAATGCGATTTAAGGCAAGACCCTCATATTTTCAAGAAAGAACACGGAAGGTAAAAACAGCAGGGGGGCAGTTGAAGCTATTGGGCGATCCCTGTGATGTAAGCCATATGGTAAATACCTTGTACTTTGCGTGTTTAAGTGTTGCTTCTGGAGATGCGAGGAGGCAGTTTTCCCTACAGACCCTACTATGATACCAACATGGGGATGATGCAGGGCACGCAGCACAAAGTGGCGCTAGTGGACGGGCGTGCATATAGACTATTCTGGTGGACAGCCAGTTACCAAAACTGCGTATCATTTGACCATTGTCCTTAAGTGTTGCCAGCGTGGTTAAGACGGCTCACTACATCTGTGAATTTCTTCTTGCTAATCACACTGCTTCAATGTATGTGCTGGGCATTTAGACAAGATATGTTACAGGTTGAATTGGCACAGATTTAAGATCACGGCCAGGCCTCAACCGTTTTGCAAAAAAAATGTAATTGGTTTATGGTCTGAAGTCAAAATATACAGAAGCTTACAGGTACAATAGAACAAAGGCAGGAATGTCTATGTAAGGCCACTTACTTCTGTGCTGGCTCCTGTCAGGAGGGGCTGCAAAGTCAGCAGAACATTGTTCAGGGGAGGGTGGAAGGTTTTATCCGCCAAAGGAATGGAATGTAAGTTTAAAGGAAGCATTGGAGTCCATTAAGGGGTTGCAGTACAATATGCCGGACATCACATTCTCACAAGCTCCACGTTATGTTTATAACAGAGCATGTAGAATCTCAAGGAAGTAGCCAAATCAGGGATGCAGACTTTTATAATGTCAGCTGGATTTAAGAGTACATGTTTGGGAACTATGAAGTGCCTGTTCTACCACAGTGACGGCTCGTTTCCTCTAGCCTGTATTTAGAATGTCCAGGAACACGTTGAGCAGAAATGATTTTACACCCACGTGATTTGTAAGCGAATCTTTAATGCATTTGCTGAGCATTTGGACAAGGTATTTTTGAAACATAGAATCGGCTTTTTCTTGACGCATTTCATTTCACTGCGCAATACAATCAGTGGCTTTGTCAGACTCATGATTAATAGAAAGTTCGCAGTGTGTACCTGATGTGCCAGCAGTTCTGTTTCTATTTTTACCCTCACCTCCTCTGCCGCCGTTTCATTTTTTAGCAAGCAGGAACAAGCAGCATCGAAATTCACTGTTGAATGGTAGAAAGAATGCAGGCTGCACAACGTCTTTCCTGGACTACCCAGTGGGGGGACGGGGCGGTGAGTGAGTGATTGGGGGGGGGGGGGGGAAGAGAGAGAGAGAGAGAGAGAGAGAGAGAGAGAGAGAGAGAGAGAGAGAGAGAGAGAGAGAGAGAGAGAGAGAGAGAGAGAGAGAGAGAGAGAGAGAGAGAGAGAGAGAGAGAGAGAGAGAGAGAGAGAGAGAGAGAGAGAGAGAGAGAGAGAGAGAGAGAGAGAGAGAGAGAGAGAGAGAGAGAGAGAGAGAGAGAGAGAGAGAGAGAGAGAGAGATAACTTAACAGAGGGATAACATGGTATATCACTGGGAGACAGGGATCAGCATGAGCGCGTGTGAAAGGAAAGGACTGAAGAGAGTGGAAAAGCATAGGGAGAGAAAGGTGTAAGAAAATAAATACAAGTGTGTAGAACAGGCTTGTCCAACCTTTTTGAATGTGGGGCCGAAGCATTAACTGCTGAGCCAAAAGTCAACAACCTCACCCAAAGCAGTATGTTAAAAAGCGATAGTGTGTGACCTTTGACACAGTGTTAGACCGCACTGTCACTGATGTAACACATTGTCATGCTGGTTGTGCCCAAAATATGCCTTTGTAGCAACATGTCCATGCTGGTTGTTCCCAATTTAGGCAGCATTGTCCTGTACAAAGCATGATTGATGCTACCTGAGCATGTGCAGTGTGCCCAATACATATGCAAGATTATCTCGGTAATATACATTCATTACTTGACTGCAGCAAAAGAAACACTGCTACAAGACCAGCGGCTCTGTGTGCAAACAACTTGACTCGCACACTTAACGTTTTCTTTCTTTCAGCAATAAATCAGCACAAAGAGCGAACGCAGTCCCCCACTACCAGAAATAATGCATTAGAGTATCCCACATTTGGGGACATCGCAGGGGTCAGCAAATCTGATGTGCAATGGATGAGACGCATCCTGGGAGATATGCCTTTCGGATCACAGATTCTCCCCTGCCAGGTAAGTGTTGCAAGCAAGAGGGCAGGGGTTGGGCCTGTTCTGGAAACCCTGATAAGCGAGGGAGATAGGGCAGGCTCTGACCCAGCCCCAGCCCTCCCGGAAGCCCTGAGCCTCTGCAGAGCTGCCTGTCCCATGTGTAGGTGGAAGCTCTGGCAGGTAGAGCCCAGCAGAAGAGGCACATTGTAGCACAGTTCTTTTCATCAGACCCTGCTACCTCACCCGGGTCAGCCCCGCCTTTTCCTGATATTTTACAAAAAATTATCTGTTTCATTAGATCTCTGTTAGATCTGGTTTGATCAACCATTTTTGACATTAGATCTGCTGCAGAACAGAGCACCCCTCTTGACTGCATCAAAACCCTGCCACTAGACCTGGGTCTCTGTGTGAAACCAACCTACTCACACACGTGACTCTTTCTTTCTTTCAGCAATACATCAGGGCTGTGGACCCCTGAGCTGCTCAGGGCTGGCCCGCTTTACTGCAGCAAAAGAAACTCTGCTACAAGACCAGGGGCTCTGTGTGCAAAAAACGTGACGCTCACACTTAACTTTTTCTTTTTTTCTCCAATAAATCAGGGGAAAGTTGCAAGCAAGAGGGCAGGGGTTGGGCCCGTTCTGGAAGCCCCACTAATTGGGGTTGAGTAGGCAGGCAATGACCCAGCCCCAGCCCTCCCGGAAGCCACGACCTGGTTAACTTATTTATTTATGCAATGTTTGTCGGATACAGGTATCCGACAAACATTGCATAAATAAATAAATCTTCCGGGTCCACGTATCTGACAAACTTCTCATAAATAAATAAATTAACTGGGTCGTGGTGGAGGACTGTAACTGCCTCTGTTGAACCCTTCCAGAGGAAGTTACAGTCCTCGGCCATGACCCGGTCCTCGGCCACGACCTGGTTTATTTATTTATGCAGTGTTTGTCGGATACAGGTAGCCGACAAACAATGCATGAATAAATAAATCCGTCTCACGGGCCACATAAAATGGCTTGTAGGGCTGCATTGTGGAAATCGGGGCTGGCGAGACATCACGTGAAAATAAAGAGCCCGTGCACCCGGAAAACCGGCAGTTCGCGAGTATCTCTGCAACCAGTGCGGCGTGTTTTCATTACCTCTGCGCCACTAGGCCCACAGCCTCCAGTAATGGCGCAGCTCCGATACTCACACTGCAGGGGGAGCCCTGCAGTAGAATTAAACAAGAGTGTGAGGGCAGGAGGTGAAAGAGACCATGGCATGGAGGAGGCTTCTGACAACGCTCATGGACAAGCCAGGAAGTTACATTTGCATAGAAAATGAAAAGAGGATAGAAAGAAATGATATTTCTTAGTACGTGTGTGGAGTAATTGGGTAAATTGAGGAGAGACTGCGAGGGGAGAACCAAAGGAAGACAGATTATATTAAAGTGGGGAAGAGTAATCAGAAATGGGTGAGAGTGGCCAATCCCCAAAGATGCTTTGTTTAAACTAGACTGAGAAATGCTGGATGTCAGAGCCATAGGTTGAGGGAGGGCAAATTGTACAAGTACAGGGTGTTCAGGATCTGGTACCATTACATCCAACTCACAGGGTTTTGTTTTTTGCTTTCATGTGTAGTATTGTGGGTTCTATGAAGTTTTTTTTTGCCCGTTTATTTTTCGACGATTTCTTCTGTGCAGCTTTTTCCACTTTCTATCCAAAAAAAGCAGGGGAATCCAGCTGCATCCTCACTCACCTCCCTTCCCTATATATATATATATATATATATATATATATATATATATATATATATATATATAAACAAAGAAAGTATGCAGGAGAATCCTTCTTCTGCTTGCAAGCAGCGGCACTCTCTTGGATAGTTTCAATGATATACTCCGACTCCCATGGGCTTCAGACCATTTCCTTTTATTAAGTTAATGTGGACATAACGGACAGCAAACAACAACGCGTTTCACCCTAGAGGGCTTCATCAGTTTGTACAAACAAGATTCGCAAAGACCTGTTTATATTTATGTCAGTGTCCCTCTTTAGTTTCGATAACCTAAACTAGCCCCATAGGTGTTTAACATAGGTGATGCAGCCCGCCATGTTGGAACATATTCATACTAGAGATGGAGACATCTTGGCTTAGAAACTATGCAAGTTTATACATACATGCATCAATACAATCTGTATATTTGCATCTTATTATAACACACACTTGTGACTGCTGTAGATATCGGAGGTGGTTATACTTTTAGCAGTATGCTATTTATCACACTTTGGATTGACACCCCCGTAGCATTAGGCGCTGGGTTCAGATACATAAAGTGCATAGTGCCTAGCAGCAGTTGTCGATGCTCCATATTAAAGTGCTTAGTGCTTGTGCGGAATGGTTTAAAACATTATCTCTAAAGCATTTAAGATTAAAGCAGTTATAGAAGTTCCATAATAAAGTAGTTAGTGCTTTGTGCGGAATGGTTTAAATAATATTACCACATAGTTTCTGGGATCAAGCTGCATCATTAGCTCAGAGACCCAGATATCACACATTTTTTTGGACCTACTTTTTGGTCGTTTTAAAAAAAAAAAAACTACTGGATGGATTTCCACCAAATTTACAAAAGCATGCTTTCAAGACAAAGCTGCCGATCCTGCCACAAATTTGGTGAAAATCCGTCCAGCAGTTTGGGCTGTAGGCGTGAGCAAAGTTTTTCTCCATTCAGTCTATGGAGTAAACATTTTTTGGGGACCCCCCCTACAACTTTGCCCCCCCTGGAAGAAACCTCACCAAACTTTGCAAAATAATTCATATACTTTTTTTGCAAAGTTTGGTGAGGATTCGTTCAGGGGGAGCAAAGTTATAAACTGCCAAAAAAGTGCTCTTCCTATGGGATTAGCAACTTAACCATAACTACACGGCCGATATATAACTATATATTATAGTGCGGCAATAGCCACACTATAGTTAAGGTGTGTACCTAGTTCCATAGGAAACCCAAACACGTTATTGCTAATAACCTATGACTTGCAGGACACATTTTTCTGATATTTTGCAAACCAGATGTTTGTCATGGGTCCCCCCAGACTGGAACTTTTGAGAAAGATTAATTAAAAAATGAAAAGAATGTATCAAGGAAGCTAAATAAACCCTGTTTTTGGTCTACTCGCATTCATTTTCCCATAGAGAAAAAGCCCAAATTACTGCGTAACGCAGGGAAAAAAGCACTGACGGAATTGGACCAAATAAGAAATGACATGGGCACGAAACGTTGACTCGATTTCCGGGATGGGTTTGGGGTTATTCTGTCCAGAAGTTTTTAAAATATTTGATGTACAAGAGTGGTCCCCCTTCTCTCAAAAATATAGCTATATCTCCCATGGTGCTCTGCAGCTGAGAGGCTTTTCAGAAATTAAAAAGCAGCCATTGAATTCCCAAAATTCTATTGCTAATAACTTTTGGCTTGCTGGATGGATTTGGATGACATTTTGAAAACAAATTGTTTGTTAAGGGTTTCTCCCCGAACAGAAAAATGGGAACAATATGTTATAAAATGAAAATGTTATTAACAAAACTAAATACCACAATTTTCAGCCCATTTATTTTCCCATGGAGAAAAAGTGCCGTTTTTGAACATCTGTAGCGTAAAAACTGCAGGGTGAATTTGGACCAAATAAGAAACAACTTGGGCACAAAGCGTTGACTTAATTTCCAAGACTGGTTTGTGGTAAATCCATCCAGTAGTTTCTCAAATATTCAACAGAGAAGGGGGTGCCGCCTGCTCATTAAAACCTTTTTATCACCCTTCGTGCTTTGCAGCAAAGAGGCTGAATGAGGCTAATAACATTTGACTTGTTGGAAGGAGATGGATGCAATTCTCCAAATAAAAAGGTTGTCAAGGGCACCCCCAAATTGGACATTTTTTTAAAAATTTGTTAAAAAATGAAAACGGTATAAAGAAAGCTAAATAAACCCTGTTTTTGGCCTTCTCGCATTCATTTTCCCATAGACAAAAAACACAAATTACTGCGCAACGCAGGGAAAAAATCACTGGACGGAATTGGACAAAATAAGCAATGACATGGGCACGAAACGTTAACTCAATTTCCGTGACGGGTTTGGGGTTATTCTGTCCAGAGGTTTTTTAAATATTTGCTGTAGAAGAGTGGCCCCCCTTCTCCCAAAAATATAGCTATATCTCCCATGCTGCTCTGCAGCTGAGAGGCTTTTCAGAAATTAAAAAGCAGCCATTGTATTCTCAAAATTCTATTGCTAATAAATTTTGGCTTGCTGGATGAATTTGGATGACATTTTGAAAACAAATGTTTGTTAAGGGCTCCCCCCGAACAGAAAAATGGGAACAATACGTTATAAAATGAAAATGTTATTAACAAAACTAAATACCACAATTTTCACCCCATTTATTTTACCATGGAGAAAAAGTGCCCTTTTTGAACATCTGTAGCGTAAAAACTGCAGGGTGAATTTGGACCAAATAAGAAACAACTTGGGCACAAAGCGTTGACTTAATTTCCAAGAGTTTTTTGTGGTAAATCCATCCACTAGTTTCTCAAATATTCAACAGAGAAGGGGGTGCCGCCTGCTCATTAAAACCTTTTTATCACCCTTCGTGCTTTGCAGCAAAGAGGCTGAATGAGGCTAATAACGTTTGACTTCTTGGAAGGAGATAGTTGAAATTCTCCAAACAAAAAGGTTGTCAAGGACACCCCCAAACTGGACATTTTTTGAACAATTCATTAAAAAATGAAAAGGCTATTAAGAAAACACAAAAACGCTGTTTTCAGCCTTCTCTCATTCATTTTCCCATAGAGAAAAGGTGCAGTTTTTGAACAGACGTAGCATGAAAACGCTTAACAGATTTGGATCAAATAATACATGATTTGGGCTCAAAGTGTTGACTTAATTCCTTTGACATGGTTTGGGGTAAATCCATCGAGTAGTTTTAAAAATATTCGACAGAGAATGGGGTGCCTCCTGCTCCTTAAAACCTTTATATCGGTCTTGGTGCTTTGCAGCAGGGAGGTTGAGAGAGGAATGTTTGACTTGCTGGATGGATTTGGTTGACATTTTCTACACAAAATGTTTGTCAAGGCCCCTCCCCCCTCAAACTGCAACGCTTGGGCACAATTCGTTAAAAAACTAAAATGTTATTAGGAAAGCATAACAATGCAGTTTTAGGGGGGCCTGGCTAGGCACATCATCGAAAATATGTCTGTCCAAGTGTCTCCAGCGAGGCAAAGGCTTGAATTGCTGAGTGCCCCTCTCTTGGCACCCTGTTATGGCATGATCGTAAGAGGAGGAAACTTACACAGTCCTGCAGTTTAATTCAAAGTTTGGTGGCTCCCAAACAGTGCTGGGGATCCCAGATGCTCGTGCTGGATTCAAGGCGGGCCTCTCGCCGCCATGATGGCATCTCAGTGCCACTGCAGTGCAGCCCTAGACAGGGCCTGAGGAGTTGCTGCGGCGGGTTTGCTGATGGTGAGGCACTGTAGGCAGACAGCAGAGCTGTGGGCAGGTGGCAGAGGTGCCTCTGAAGAGCTGAGCTGTGGACTGCAGCCGGTAGCGGGTGCAGGCTCCTGACTCCCTGTGACCTCAATGTGGTGATTGCTGCTCCAGCTATCTAGGTCCACCGGCGGAAGCCCCTGCCTTGCCTGGAAGTGAGTGGTCATCTTGATACAGACTGAGGGTCTCCAGTGACTTTCCTGCTGTGGAATCCGGGCCGTGTGTATGCTGGTGATGCCTTATAGCCGGATGCAGAGTTCCCCACGTGCAACCCAGTGCCTGCTGCCCCCTCTCGCCCCCCGGGTAGGTGCTTGTTGCTGTTAGTCTGCTTTTGGCCATGGGGGGGGAGTGAGGCCAATCCTGTGCCCTGATAACCTTTGTGCCATGTCTACAATTTGAGATCCATGGTGGGCCCAAAACACCTGGCTGTCTGGGAGGTGCACACCAATACTGACTCTTCCATGCTTGGAGGCTGGCAGGACACTGGGTACTTCGCCTGTTTCTAGCATCCATTCAGGTTGTCTGCCTGTGGGATTTTTTGCTGCACATAGCCAGCTCCTGGTGAAGTTGTCATCCCATGGCTGTGCCAGGCATTTATGGGTACCTGAAGCCAAAAGTACTTACTTTGCTGTAACAGTTGTGTGTGTCCGGTGCAGTCCTTTTGTTCTCTTAATTGGTGTGTTGGGGCCCAGGATTCCTTTGAGAGGGTCTTCAGATGAAATCAGCCGGCGTCACCTATGTGGCAATACTTCTCGTGGCAGCATAATTGCGTTGGGGTGTTCTAATCTTACCTCTCTTGGTGTCCAGATGCAGGGTGCCTTCAGCAAAACTGTTCTGCCTGGCAGCTAAGTGGAGAAGCCTGGTGAGTGGGGACATCCGGGGGTTCTTCCTCTGATCCCACTATTGCATGCATAATGGCAAAGACACCCAAATTGGGTAAACAAGGTAATATTTCGGCAATGTTGCAGCCAGCTGACAAGTGCAAACGTAGCTGGGTGGTGATGGACCAGGTGGATGGGGCTGACCCGCTACCGGCCCTGCTCACACAGATGCCCACCAAGATGGATTTGCAGGGGCTATTGGCTGAAATTCTGAACAAAATCCAGAAGTGCACAGAGGAACTCTCACAAAATCTTGGTGTTAGATAAAAGGGTCTCTGTGGCAGAGCAGCGTGTCTCTGAGGTGGAAGATACTCTGTATGAGGAATCATACAAGGTGGGGGAGGGCTTCAACATATTGGAGGCACTGGAGGCCCATTGTGATTCCTTGGAAGACAAGCAAGAGGATGGAGAGAATCGTTCCTGCAGGAACAACATCCAGATCCGTGGCATTCTCCTTGCTCTACGAGATGAGAAACTCCCTGCGTTTGTGGCGGACCTTTTTTTGCTGCATATTGGACCTTCCTGCAGACACTGAGATCGAACTGGACCAGACCCTTCGGGCTAGGACCCAGATGTATTCACCCCAGGACAGACCTCCAGATGTGCAGTCTCTGGTGCACTTATTCAGGTTGAAGGAACACATAATGACTAAGGAAAGAGCCTTACCTACCATTGACGTCAGTCACATCACTCTTCCCTTTACCAAGATCTGGCCTCTACTACGTTGGCAAAATGGAGGGCACTCAGGCCCTTGACTGAGTAGTTGTACAGCAGAGAGGTGAACTACCAGTGGGGTTTTCCTACTACGCTCCATTTCTCATACCAGCGGTAACGATCGGATGTGTGGTTGCTAAAAGAAGTGGAGTGTCTACTGCATGACAGGGAGGCATGGGTGAGGAGACCAAGGTTGAAGAGGTGTGCTCCGGTCCCAGGCGGGAGGGGGTAGAGAAATGGATGAAGGTGGGAAGAGGAAGGAAAGTTAAAGGTCCAGTCAGGAAGACCTGAGCAGGTTTGTCGCCAGCAGGATCGTGATCTGATCTTATGCGTTCTCTAAGGGTAGGTTTACATGGCCTATGATAATTAATAAGCTATATGAATTGGGCTCGAGTGGTGGGTGTGCTGAGGCAGTTAAGGTACTGTTGAAAGGTGATGGGTTGCCGTCAAAGCCGGTCTCCCATTCAGGATTGTTTGGATAATGGATTTGCATTTTTGTTTGTTTATCATTTGCAGTTGAGTTTGAGGAGGGTGGGGGCATGGGGTGGGACAGGGTTAAAGTTACAAATGTTCACTGTGGTACTGGCATTGGACATATATTTTTCCGGGAGATACATTTCGGTGTGTGATGGCGGGTAGTAGGGGGTTATGGCATTGCCAGAGTGTGTAACATGGCTGAGGAAGTAGTGGACCTGGGTCGGAGAAACCACATCTGGCTGGGCGTGTGGAACGTGCAGGAGCTGAACTACCCAATGAAAAGGAAATCTGTCCTGAGAAAATTGGGAGACATGTCCCTCTCCATAGTCTTCCTGCAGGAGACTCACCTGTTTGCACAGGATGAGAAACGCCTATGAGCCAGGGCATTCCCGAGACAGTTCTTTGCCTTAGGGGTGAAAAGAAGTGGGTTGTGGCGATACTGGTGGGCGGGCAAATGCCCCTTTCCAAGGCTAAGGTATTACGGGATCCCCAGGGATGATACATAAGTGTCATGGGTCTGCTCTGGGAATGAATGCTCACGCTGGTCTCTCTATATGCCCCTAATTCTGGGCAGAGTGTATTCTTGGATGATTATCTTTTACACACACTTCCCTTTGTAGAAGGGCAACATTTGCTGGGGGGGTGATCTCAACTTGATACCTAATAACCTGACGGACAAGACTCTGCCTGCTACTAAGCAGGACTTCAAGCATGCCATATATTTTGCTTTGTTCATTAGTGAGTTGGGATTGGCAGACGCCTGGAGACGGTTTCATGGTGAGGAGAAGGACTTTTCTTTCTATTCACATGTTCATAGGGCTTCTCAAGATTGGATCTCATGTTAGTTGCTGGTTGGTTGTACCCTTGTGTTCACAGATTGGACATAGGGATGCAGACGCTATCAGATTATGCCCCAGTGTCACTCACTTTGTCAATAGAAGGTAGGCCGGAGAGGGTCAGACGCTCCTGGCTTTATGATCCGGTCTTGAGGGACCCGTTCCTGTGTCAAGAGTTAGGGGAAGTGATAACTAACTACTGTTAAGAGAGGCGTGTCCAACCAGGAGAATAGCAAATTGAGTCCTCCCTGGGGATTGTAAGGATACCATGAAGGCAGTGGTTCGGGGGGAACTAATTAGAAAATCCACAGCAATCACCACGCAGTGGCAGATAGTCTGTGTGGGTCTAGAGACGGCGGTGAGAAAGGTGGAGAAGGAGCAGAAGCAGAAGTAGGTGAGTTCACATGTTACCTTTTGCACACTGAAAATAGCGTGCAAAAAACTTGAAGAGCACCTAACAGAGAGGACAGCCCAGGCAATGTTGAAGATAAGGCAATTTTATTATGCAAACGGGAACTGGGCTAACCACCTCCTGGTAGCTAAATCAATTACATTTCAGAACCATAATACAGTACTGCCACTGCATGACACTCAGGGTGGGGTGCAACGGTGTGATGATGATATTATGGGGATATTTGAGGCACAATTTGGGGCAGTGTTCTGGGGGATGACGGGTTGATGTTCAAACTGCTTATCTAGAGAGTGCAGGTTTGCCGAGATGATTGGCTGAGGAGCACAAGGATTTGGAACGACTAACTTTGCCAGGGGAAGTGGAATGGGCTGTCAAGACGCTGAAAAATAAGGCCCCTGGTCCAGACGGATTTACTTCTCCCTTCTATAAGGGGTTTATGCCTCTTCTGGTTCCCCATTTGGTGGATCTCTTTAACTCCTTTTTGGTGTCAAGGAGGGTAGCCCTGTCTATGGGTATCTCCATGACTGTGCTGATTCCCAAAGCAGGGAAAGACCTGATGCTTTGAGATTCCTATCACCCCATCGCCAACATAGACGCAAAGCTGTTTTCCAAAATACTGGTTCGCCAGTTAATGGAGGTTCTCCCTAGAATGATAGACAGTGATCAAACAGGGTTTATTACAGGGTGCAGCACATACAACAACATTAGGCAGTCCTAGACCTGTTGGAGGTGGGGCAGTTATCCGGGGTGGACATAGGGATAATTGCATTACACGCTGATAAGGCTTTTGACACAATGGGGTGGGGATATCTCTAAGGCGCTCCAGAACAGTTTGGTTTTGGTCTGGTCTACATCAGGTGGGTGATGGTCATGTATCCAGAACAATCGACCTCCCTTCAAGTTAATGGGCATCTTTCGTCTGGCCTCTCAATTACCAGGGGTACAGGGCTGCCCGCTGTCTCCGCTGATGTTTGCCCTGAGTTTGGAGAAACTGGCCTGCCACATTCGAAGCGATGCAGACATTGAGGGTATGGTGGTTGGGAGGATAAACTATAAGGTCGCTCTTTATGCAGATTATTTTCTGCTAATTCTGTGGAATCCCTGTACTTCACTCGCTGAGCTGTTGCGAGAACTGGCGGAGTCTGGTCGGGTTTCGGGTTTCAAAGTCAACTACGATAAGTCACATGGGTTGGATGTCTCCTTCCGGTCTCAGGATAGGCTCCCGATTAGCACTCTTGCCCGATTCAATAGTCCCAGGATTCTATTCCCTACTTAAGCATGCATATTTCCAGCAGGGTTTCAGAGGTTTTAGATGTAACTTCCCGTCTTTGTTCCAAGCGTTTTCTGATAACCTAATCAGATAGGGGAAGCAGGAAATATCCTGGTTCGGCAGGATTGTTGCAGTTAAGATGAACCTCATTCCACAGCTACTCTACCACTGTCTGTTAAGATCCCGGATCCAGAGCTCTGCACGCTTCAAGGGAGGTTTCCCAAGTTCATATGGGGTAATAAGCGGGTAAGGGTCTCAAGGAGGTGCTAATGAGGGCAGGTAGCTTGGGGCTCTCTGATGTACATCATTATAATTTGGCCACACAGGTGGCTAATGTGGTTACTTGGGGGTATGCTAGTATGTAGCCGAAGTGGAAAACTATCAAACAGGCCCACTTAGCAGCGGGACTAGGGCAATTTCCATATGTGGAGAAAGGGGGCTTGTTGCAAGCTCATGGATTCTCTTTGTTGGCTACAACCAGGAACACGCTATACTATATGGGGATTGCACTCCACAGATTGGGCACAATGCATGGGGCAGCTGCACCCATTTGGAATAATCTGGGTTTCTAGCCAGGATGTGATACAAGGAGGTTTGGGGGTGTTTGGCTGTTGGGCTGAGTAGCCTGCAACAGCTATATAGGTAATGGCATCCACTAACCTTCACTGAAGGCAAGGAAGCTTTTGCCCTGACCGAGCAGTTTTGTTACACTCAGCTGAGACACAAGTTTCTCACCCTCTCATGAAATGAGGTGCTACTAGGCCACTGAACGCACTTGAACTGACTGTGAAGGGGGTCTTCTCGGGCTGGGGTCTCTCCCATATATAAACTGTTGGGTGTAGGGGACCCAGTTGTGCACTTAACATACATGTGTAAATGGGAAAATGACCTGGGAGGGGGTATTGAGGATGAGGCATGGCTGAGAATATGGGAGCGGATGCACAAATCCTCTAGATGTGTTACTGATAGGGAATATTCGTATAAATTCTGCTACAGGTGGTACCTAACACCAGAACAACTGCATCACAAGTCCCCTGATTAGTCAGCTAACTACCGGCATGGCTGCGCTGAGGTGACTTCTCTGTTTCACGTGGTTTGGACTTGTGGGAAGGGAGGCTTTTTCTGGAAGGATGTACTGGCTTCCTATCTTCCTATGGATCCCTGGGTGGTATTGTTGGGTGATACAGGTGACTGGGTATTTCCGCTCTCTGGACCTATGGCCATTCTGATTGGGCACATTCTGTTGGTGGCCAATTAACCATTGCCAGAAATTGGAAATCTATGGCGGGCCCAGTGATTCAGATGTGGTGGGTCAATGGAGTATGGGATATCTTGGTGGTGGACAAAATCTCTGTACTGTGTGAGGGGAGGTATGGCAAAAATGTTAATATCTGGAAACCATTCATCGACTTTGCTGAAAGCTACCCGGCAATTGTGGAAAACCACCGGTTTATGAGGGACGTCTCATTATTTTAACAACGCTGGTTTGCAGGGGGGGTTCAAGGTTGGAAATATTCTTGATGTGCTGGGTTTACGAGATGTTGGACATTTACTGTTATGTGAGAAGTATGGCACTCTGTGGACCCTGCCATGATGTCTTCAGAAATATGATTCTTGTACTCATGTAATTTCCCACAGTATGTTAAATAAAGGTTTTTAAAAAAGAAAATGCAGTTTTCATCATACTCCCATTAATTTTCCTATAGAGAAAATGTACATTTTTTGTAAATACTGCAGCGCGAAAACAGTTGGGCAGATTTGGACAAAATAATAAGAATTGTGGGCACAAAACATCGACATAATGTGCTTGACTGGTTTGGGATGAATCCATCCACTAGTTTTTTAAATATTCAACAAAGACATGGGGGTGCCCCTGTTTCTTAAAACCTTTATATATATTGGCCTTGGTACTTTGCAGCAGAGAGGCTGAGAGGGTTTTCAGAAATTAAATGCATGCATTTCTTTTTTGCTCGATGCAAGTGATTCCCTCGATATTACTGGGAGATGCCGCAAATGAAAGAACTCAAAACACTATTTGGATAAGGAAAAAGGATGATATGGGTTGGGAGTCAGTTACGGGTAGAAAATATTTGGGTTATCTGCGTAAGAGCATTGGTATCTCACAAGATTACTGTGGCAATGCTGCAAGACGCACCCAGAAATGTCTTTGCGTCACACGAAGCGATAAGTGATAGGGGGAAATGGGAGAGGATTAGGGAGGGAAAAATCAATTGAGTGGAGTGAGTGGCTGGAAAAAAGAAGGGGGGGACATGTTGAGTGCCTGTGAGGATGTGGAAGACTTTAACTTGGTGCCATTTTTCTCATTATTGCAGGATTTGTCAGACCGCCACTATACCGCAGGAATTTCTGTTATTGGCAATGATTGCTGTGAAATTATTGCAGGAATAAAAAGGAGTTCGAAAAAAAGGTTTAACACCTGCAGTGCCCATATCTACTTGGCAGGGGGCAATTGGTGCTTGGTAACAATTAATGGTTTGGCATGGCCCAGTGACCATGGCTAGTGGGCCCAAAAGAAATCTATTGGTGCAACACGTACAGAGGCCACGGCCGAAGCCCACAGCTAGTGAGACCCCCACAAACTATGCAAAATGTTTGTGCACTGAGGAAACTAAGGTATAGCAAAACCCTGGAAATTCAGTGAAAAACTGTTAGCTAAGAGAGAGTTAAGGAGATCAGATTTTAACACAGCAAAACCTCTGAAAGGCAGCACTCACATTTCAATCAAGTCCACCTCAGAGCAGTAAATGAGTCACACGAATGAAACAGTGATAGTGGGTAATGAACAGGAGAGGGCCAGGGATTGAGGGGATTAGGCGGACCATGGAAAGAGAAGGGGGCACCTGGTGAGTGCCTGTGAGGATGTTCGAGTGTTAACGGGGGAATATTGGGCGAATACCGCAGGCATGGGCATTACAATGCCACTGTATATATAGTTTGTTACCATTATCAGTTGAATATCGGGGGATTCCCGCGGCGGTGGGGAGAGAGTGAGAAACAAAAGGTAATTTTACACCTTCAGTGATAACATCTCCTAGCCAGGGGGTAATGGGTCTCTGTGGCCCAGGTCATGGCTAGTGGGCTCCAAAGAAACCTATTGTTGCAACATGCACGGTGGTCATAGTCAAAGGCTATGGCTAGAGGGTCCCAAAGAAACCTATTGGTGCAACATGTACAATGGCATTGGCCAAGTGCAATTGCTAGTGGACCACGAAGAAACCTATTGATACAACATGTACAGTGTCCACAGCCAAAGGCCATGGCCAGTGGACTTAGAAGAAACCAATTGGTGTAAGATGCATGGCTAGTGGGCCCCAAATGTATCGATTGGCGCAACATGTATAGTGGCCATATATGTACATATTTCATACTTGCACAGTGCAATGTATTCTGCCCTTGTTTCTTTAAATGGAATGTGCGGTATACGTTTGTGAGTACATACAGACATTATTAAAAAGAAGAATAGTATGTAAGCATTCATGTACTTTGGAAGGTAATCTGTTATACTGGAATACAAATTCATAATGTATTTTCAAAAGAAATGACTGAACTTTATTAGTAATACCATTACTATGTCTATAATTACATTTTTTCTTTCTAATCTTCATTTCTTGTCTACAAAGGTAATTATGTAGCAGAAGTAACGATTTTTTTTTGCATGTTAACTAAACTTTGAGTTCTTAGATAATATATTATCACAATGCACAGGGGCACATACTTTCTTTTGTATGTGATTATTTTTTATAAACCTTTTCAAAAAGAATGTGTTCATGTAATGTTATTACTGTAATGCGAATTGTAAATTTAAATTTAAACATTGACTTTTTTCACAACACTTACTATTAAATATGTTTAATGTAACATGATGATGAAAGAGAGGTATACCATATTACCATGGACACAACTGATTGAGCTGCAGGGACGCAAATCACCAGATGTACAAAATGTGTGGATAAAGAGAGGGTGCCCATTGTCCCCCACTGATCTGGTGTGGCGGCAAGACAGTACAGGAAAGACTGTGATGTCTCTCAAGTTACTTGTAGTAGCGTTAGAGCAGTAACACCACCCAGCACACACCACAAGGGAATGTCTTGCAGCAACCATTTCTGAATAATGGTTTGTTCCAGACCTGCGTGAAAATATTGTATTGTGAATTTTATCATCAATTGCTCAGCTTGTCAACAATGTACAGCTGGACATACTTTGAGAATGGTGAGAGGAACAATACCCCGCCCTACAGGCCCATTTTGGCACATGCATATAGACTATGTCGATATGCTGCAAAGTTGTAATCGATACTGATATATGATCGTGGTCACATGGCCCTTTTCATGTTGGATAGTGGCATGAACATGTACCCATGTAGACGCCAAGTCAGCTGTTAAGTTCCTTCTGCTGAGGTGTTTCCCCGATGGGCAGTGTGTGAAGTCTAAGGTCAGATAATGGACCACACTTTGCAAATGGACCATTTTCGGCAACAGTTTTGCTAAATAATGCATGATTGTTTAACTGCCATGACTAAATATCTGAAATGTATTTCTCGACAGATCAAGGTGCAGCAGGGGAGCCAATAAGCAAGAAATGACAAAAGAGAAGAGATTTTAGATATCAATTCTGTGATATAACCTCCCCAACTCTTCCCTGGGGTCCTTTTATACCAAAGGAATTTTGATCGCAAGTGGCTTACACCACGATTTGATGGCCAATATTCTGTCCAGTATGCAACTCCCTCCTCATTAAAAGTGCTAGGGAAAAAGGCTTGGGTGCAAATAGGTGCTATACAAATGTGTAAAGGTCTGGCTCCCCTGTGGGACAAAGAGAGACCATGAAAAAAAGTCGAGGTGACCAGACCACAGATGAGGGCGAGAGTGAGAGCTGACCAGCAACACGACACATGACGTCACATACTTGAACAATGGACGTTTCTGAGAAAACAGACATTGTTCCCCTGATGTTTTTCATAAATGGTAGCAGGTGCCCCTCTCCAGAAAGAACACGGCATGATAACCTGTTCAGTGGTTTTTTCCCACTGTGAGAGTTTGCAGCCATCTGCTTTTTTCTCACTGTACCTTTCACAGATGGGAAATATCTATTTGCATATCAGTCTTTGTCCCACCGACATGGGCAGTCCAGCATCGAAATGCTATGGCAATTCCTTTCTGAACAAGAGTACCAACAGCAACCCCATACACATGTTTCAGCCTGGTTGGGCCTCAACAGTGAGGTGGAGCTGTGCCTCTCTGAGCACAGTGAGCAGAGAGTACACGTCTGGGTTCCCCGATGTATCTCAGGGTGACCAACCCAAAGTTCTTTCCTTGTTCCCTTGATGACACAGCATGAGTCCAGAAAGAGACTTTTGGAGAAGATGGACACCATTAGTATTGTGATTGTTGCTTTTTTTCTTTTCCCTTTGTTTCCCCTGGTTCATTTAAACAATGGCAATTCGATTTTATGTATCAATGACAGCATTGGCATAATTGTTAACATGAGTGGAGAAACAAAGAGAGTTAGGAGAGGTGTGTCCAATGAAGAAACCATTTTAAAACACCATGTCGATAGCTATAATGGAAGATTTATTAACTTGTGGTAACGCCACATGACCAAGGTGGGGAGAGAAAAATCAGATGAGACTACCTCATATCCTCCCTCATTCCACACGCTTTGAGCACCTCCAAAATGTTTGTGGGCAAAGAGGAACCAGAAAAAAGAGCACACTGCCTTTCACATCTAGCAATGTACATAATAAGAGGACAGATTCAGGGCAAAAAATGAAATGGGTTACAAAAGCAGGCTTGCATTATGAAGAAAACTATATTAAATGAAAAGAACCAGAGTGAGAGGAACAAAAGAAATGGTCATGAAATACATATTATCAGGGCCATGCAGAGGTAAGGTAGCAATGATCAAACATCCATTGTTGAAGTGTACAGATTCAAAAGGGAAAGAAATACCCTTCTGTTGGAATAGACCACAATTGCACATAATAGGGGAATTATTTACCTCTAAAGGATGGGTAGAACGAATAATGGTATGTAGAGCAGAAGCCCTGATAGGAGTATGGGAACAAGTTTGGGTGTGTGCAAACAGTTAATGTCTTGATGAATGGCCAAAAATGACCAATTTGTTAACTTGGATAGAAGATGAAAGAGGGCCAAAAGACATAATAAAGATGGTAAACATTTCCTTGTGCTTCAGAAACAATGGCGCTATGAAGGTAAGAGAGAATGAATGATGTGTTCGCATGCTGGAGTTGCAAGCCATTAAGGTAGGTTCAACAATACTGATGGACCACTATTGGGCCTGTGGTACCAAAGCTTATGCAGCACCCACCAGATTGGTACGGTATATGTTCACTGTTGCATGCACCAGCACTGGTACTGCCCCAGAGTAAGATTGGTGACTACCCCATGACAGATAATTAACAAAGGAATAAATGATCTTTGACAATACAGCGGACAGGTTGTTCAGGTAAGCATCGATGTTCTTTGCAACCCTCCTTATCTCGGGCTTACAAACAGTTGCCAATGCTAAGCGGTTTCAGATAAGTTGATTGGAGTTACTGCTTACGATCAAGGCCACTGAAAAGGGACTTAACACTATTAAGAAGGAATTGAGAGATATCCGGTTGATGACTCCCCAGAACAGATATGTCCTTGACTCCTCACTGCCATGTAGGGGGGAGTGTGCGCAAATATTGGCTCATTGTGTACTGGTTACTACATATTCACACCAGTACACAATGAGCTGAATGGGAGGTTGACAGAAGCAATAACATCCCAACAATACCTGTATACAAAAAAGGTGCAGGAGAATGATATAACAGAAAATGAGGACTGGTTTGAAGACTTGTTCTCATGGGTGCCAACCTGGCTGAGTAACATGTTTAAAATACTAAAATGCAGTACTAGTGCTAGTACTGCCTGGCCTATGTGTCCTACAAATAATATTGAAACAATGCAGAAGAGCAGGGAAGAAAATAGTGGAGAAGTACATGTTGACGATAATGCTGGTTGAACATAATGTAATGCATTGTTACATACAAACAGATGAACAACCCCATATTTGTGTCATAGAAAGGCCATTTGGGCCCCCTGTTACAATGTTAGAAACCCCATTAGATCCTCAGAATTATACAAAGCATTGGGTGGATTGTGATGGAAATGGAGAATGCTGTTTTTTAACGTGTGGCCCAGAGGAATATGTGGAACAGGGAGATAGCCTGAGGGGGGTGTCTACGGTGTGGATCCTGTGAGAAACCTGATCCAGGTGGCCAGGGAAGGGACATCACTCTTGGATCCCAAACCAGGGGGCAGACAAGCGAGGTAGAATCGCTTGGAGGAAGGATTCTTGGGGAGTGTCAGAGGGAAGAACTCAGGTGAGACATGATATTTTCCAAAAAGTGGAAGAAGCAAATAATAAAACAGAAGTCTTTATGGGATATTCCAAAGCCCAATCTTGGAAATCTGAAAAAAATATTAAAACCCTATACTGAAAGAAAAGTACAAAACAAAAGGGGAAAAATCACATTAAATTCTAATTTCCAACTTTTCTTTCTAACAATCCATCCTCCTTTTCCTCTGGTTTAGAGTTCTTGTGAAACCCAATCCTCTCATTCAATTTCCTTCTTATCGAAAGAGAGCTAAACAACGAATAAGAAAGAAATGCCTATTCCTGTTACGCTAAATGTTTTCATAAATAAAACCATACCACATAACTTTTATCCCCACTATTCTAGCAATTACAGATCCGACACCTCTAATATCCTTAGAGGATACTACAACTCCCATCTTCCCTATGACAGTCCTAATAGTGAGATGAGGAAGAAGACGGAAGCTGTGAAGATTCCCTATGGCAATGCTCCATGGCTATGCCCCTCTAACCAGGCCAGGCAGGGTCAGGCACTTAGCTACGATCACAAACCAGTAGGCAAAGGTGAGTTTGAGAAGGAGAGGAGATGAGATGGCGAGCAGCTGAGCAGAGGCTATTGAGAACCGAGCTTGAGAACGGGATGCCGAGATGCTACAAGGCTGCCGGTTGAAGCAGGAGAAAGCGTGGAGATGGAGCCATGTCTCTAAGAAGCCAAAGGTGTTTCTCAAAGGAAACCAAGAAGCTGGTTAAACTCTGAGAATGTTTTGCCAAAGATTGCTCGTTTCTATTGGACAGTGAAGCCGCCCAGTAAGGTCTGAGGGGCAGGAGGTGAGAGACCCTGACCTTGGATAAAAGAATCATGAAGGACGGGCTGTTAAAATACAGCCGGTGAGTTCAAAGTGATGAGAGAGCCCGGTTTGTAACAACGCAAATGATTACCAAGTTGCAAGGAAGGTTATGCGTAAGAAGCGAGACACGTTTAATGAAAGCTTTGATTGTTTTGAACTGTGTTGAAACAAAGTAACAGAGTGGTCCTGTAGAATGCTGTATTGTCAAAAGTATCTGTGAAATGTGAAAGTTAAACAAAGTATTGCAGAGGTGAAAAGCAAGTTAAATGAAGTTAATGGAAGTGAAAGCCGTCAGGAAAGGCTACAGAAGACAACATTGAGTGAAGCAAAATCTCGATGGGGATCAGATAAAACAGAACTGAGTGATTAAATGAATTGACAATTGACAAGAAAGTGGAACTTGTTGGGGTGCTATGGAGCACATTGGAGATGGAGACAAGGAAGTAGAACTTATTTTGGTTCTAGAAGGTATCATTGAGGATAGACTAACAGAATATATGGAATATGATAATCAGAATGCAACAGTTTCAGAGTAGTCAGGCATGGGAATAAGTAAAGCTGTGCCGTTTTGAAAATTCTTCTACATATATCGCATGAGGAAAGCAGGAAGATTAGGGAAGGGAACCCTGTGTATCAAGATGATGAAATATTGTAATGTAAAACATTAAAGAGTTAAAAGTAATGGGTAAAGAGAGTGTATGCTCTGGTGAGGAAAGCCAGAAAGATCCACCCAAGAACATTGTTCAAAGAAAACTGTGTTATTTTAGAAAGCATTGAATCAGGCGAGGGAAGCCTGAGAAAGAGAACATTGTTAAAATAGAACTGTGTTACGCTAGAATGCATTGAATCAGGCGAGGGAAGCCAGAGAAAGAGAATGTTGTTAAAGCAGAACTATTTTACACTAGAGAGCATTGCATCAGGCATTGGAAGCCTGAGAGAAGTACATGAACTGTGCGCTAAATAAGAAAACTCTTGAACTGCCTTTTTGTGAACTGTTTGGAACAAACAGAACTTTTGGAGATTCCGAGTGACTTAAGCTTGGGGAAGGGAGTTGAGAAGAAACTCCATGTCCATCCTGATATTCTTTTGAGACACTTTAATATTTTATCCAATACCAGACACATTGTTAAATTGACACTGGCAGATTCTTTACTTTTGACAGACTGACTTTTGGACTATTCATTCTTATTTATTTTAACAGTCAGGACTACTCCCATTTAGAAAAAAAGGAAAGTTAGGCATTCTTCAAACCCCAATTTTGTAAATAAAGTTTTTCGAAACTTGTATCATTGTGTCTGTGTCTACCTCTGGGCACCATGCCTTTCTCACAATCCCTAAAAATAGAGCTGAGAAGAGGACAACTCAAAGGTGTGTGGTCATTAAATTGACCAGAATGTGAGGTCATGATGCAAAATAAGTCAACACCAGGTATGGCCCAGCCCCAGTCATTCGCACAAGTGAACAAACCTATAAGCTGACAAATATCACTTGTGACCTGTTAATAGTTTGTTTAAACATTAGGGACAATGCAGTCACCATAAACAATGGAACAGGCTGCACCACACAATGTAGGGTCTATAGGTAGAGGGCACATAAGCTTAAAAAGGTTGGAGCAGACCCAGATAGGCTTACACAAAGTAGTATAGATATGAACATAGGTAGAAGTAGATGGCATAATAGATGGGCAGGGACTAAACCCATGGTGTCATGCAAACCATGACCCACGAAGAACATTAACATGGTGGACAGTGAACCAATGGACCATCATTTTAGATTGAAATGTGAAAGGCCTTCATTCTGAAATACTGAATCCTGAAATAAATTGAAACTGCTTTGCACAAACAAACACAACCCCAAGCCACACAAAACCAGACAGGCGTTTAGGTGTCAAGGTTATGAAACAGGGGGTCCCAACAGGGATTTGAAACCACTAGAAAACATTTCCCAGAAGAGCCCAGCATGTAGATCTAAAAGTTAATTTGTTTTTATTGGTAGCAGTGAGAACATACAGATAGCTTTTAATCTCCGGCTGCAATATGTGCCAAACAGCCTACTAATAAATAAACGCACGGAGCATCAAGTATGGGTAAGAATAGTGAGAAATCCAATACATAGATGAAAATGAGGTCTGAAGTAGTGGTCCCCTACCACGTGATCAGAACAATGGTTATTTATTCCTGGCTTGACTACACAGCGCACCTGCTATTTCCAGTGTGCAGCCCGACACAGGGGCAGCATCAAGGCCCCTAGCAAATTGGCAGAGGAAGGTCCCAGGCCTGAGATTAGGAAGGGAATTGACTTCTGCAAACTGAATCATAGAATTCCACCCATCTCTCCTTCCCCATCACGCATCCTGGCATCACATTAAAGTGCCCAAGGTCGGATGAGTAAACCACTGTCCAATCAAGATTGTGTCTGCCAGGGTGGCCACTGGAGCATGGTGCCAACCAATAAGGTAGCAGAATATAGTGTAAACATTTTTAGTAGGCTGACCTTAGAATGAGTGACCACAAAAGTGATGGGTGGAAAGTTTAGAATGAATCTGTACCACTGGCAATGCTTTGGGCAACCTTCCACTCAACCGTTTTTTACCCCGACTGTGCTATAGCAAAAGGGGTCCAGCCATATGCAAATCAGTCAGGTACTGCCACCAATGGTAGCAGCCCAGCCCAAACTGGTTGGCCAGGTCCCCTCTGCACAGAAACACAAGCAATCCCAGACATGTTTCAGCCTTGTTGGGCCTCATCAGTGAGGTGCAGCTTGGTTCTCTATGGCGCAGCGAGCAAGGGACCCCTGTCTGGGCATACCCTCTCTCACATAGTGAGACAAACTGTGACCATAAAAGTGATGGGTGGAAGGTTTTGAAAGAATCTGTACCACTGGCAATGCTCTGGCAACCTTCCACACCACCGTTTTTTAGCCTGTCTGCGCCATTGCAAAAGGGGTCCAGCCATATGCAAATCAGTCAGGTATTGCCACCAATGGTAGCTGCCCAGCCCGAACTGCAAGGCCAGGTCCCCTCTGCATGGAAACACATGCAATCCCAGACATGTTTCGGCCTTGCTGGGCCTCCTCAGTGAGGTGCAGCTTGGTACCCTATGGCGCAGCGAGCAAGGGACCCACGTCTGGGCATACCCTCTCTCACATAGTGAGACAAACTGTGACCACAAAAGTGATGGGTGGAAGGTTTTGAAAGAATCTGTACCACTGGAAATGCTCTGGGCAACCTTCCACACCACCGTTTTTTAGCCTGTCTGCGCCATTGCAAAAGGGGTCCAGCCATATGCAAATCAGTCACGTACTGCCACCAATGGTAGCAGCCCAGCCCGAACTGCTAGGCCAGGTCCCCTCTGCACGGAAACACAAGCAACCCCAGACATGTTTCAGCTTGTTGGGTCTCCTCAGTGAGGTGCAGCTTGGTTCCCCATGGCGCAGCGAGCAAGGGACTCACGTCTGGGCATATCCTCACTCACATAGTGAGACAAACTGTGACCACAAAAGTGATGCGTGGAAGGTTTTGAACGAATCTGTACCACTGGTAATGGTCTGGGCAACCTTTCACACCACTGTTTTTTAGCCCATCTGCGCCGTTGCAAAAGGGCTCCAGCCATATACAAATCAGTCAGGTACCAATGGTAGCAGCCCAGCCCGAACTGCTAGGCCAGGTCCCCTCTGCACGGAAAAACACAAGCAACCCCAGAGCAATGCCAGTGGTTAAGATTCATTCTAAACCTTCCAACCATCACCTCTTTGTTTTTGCTATGTCACACCGAGTGGGACGGGTATGCCCAGAGGTGGGTCCCGTGCCTGCTGGGCCTAGAGACCCAAGCTACTCCTCACTGATGAGGCCCCACAAGGCTGAAACATGTTTGGAGATGCTTGTGGTCTCGTGCAGAAGGGATGTGACCTAGCAGTTTGGGCTGGACTGCCCCTTTAGGGGTGGGGTCAAGCCTGATTTGCATATGGTCTTTCCCCTTCTGTAATGGCTTGGCAGGTGAAGAACGATGGTCTGGAGCGTTGCCCAGAGCAATGCCAGTGGTTAAGATTCATTCTAAACCTTCCAGCCATCACCTCTTTGTTTTTGCTATGTCACCCCGAGTGGGACGGGTATGCCCAGACGTGGGTCCCATGCCTGCTGGGCCTAGAAACCCAAGCTACTCCTCACTGATGAGGCCCAACAAGGCTGAAACATGTTTGGGGATGCTTGTGGTGTCGTGCAGAAGGTATGTGACCTAGCAGTTCGGGCTGGACTGCCCCTTTTGGGGTAGGGTTAAGCCTGATTTGCATATGGTCTTTCCCCTTCTGCAATGGTTGGGCAGGCAAAGAACGATGGTCTGGAGGGTTGCCCAGAGCAATGCCAGTGGTTAAGATTCATTCTAAACCTTCCAGCCATCACCTCTTTGTTTTTGCTATGACCTTAGGATGAGCCATCAGTTAAAGAATATCCAATAGTGGTAGCTATCATGTATACAATGTATAGGTGCTATGTTCCCTTAACCAATGTTAGAAGATGTTTTCTTATCACTAACAATGACAACATGTGTGATGTTTTTTGGACTTAAAAGCTTGTGTTTTACATTGTAAAATTGAAAATGTTTTTTTTGTGTTTTCCTGGTCGATTCATGTTTCAATAAACCTAGATGTTCTTGTGCACTTGTATTTACTCCATTTTCTTGAGTTTATTTCTTCATTGATTATTGTTTGGAACCACCTTAACAAGAAAAAACATGTTCCCTTAATTGCTAAGGACATTTCTGATGTGTCACTATTGCTGTAGTTTTGATTGAGATTGTGCCTTTATTCTAGTACATATCAGTAATTATATATTTTTTTACTATTGCAGGAAGACATTAAAGGCTATTACCTGCTACTTCTGAAGAAGGATATATTTGAACATGAAACACTTCAGGATACTGTGAAACAAGATATTTGGCATGTGTGACAGGTTACATTTTAATTTTAAGTCTTTTTCTGTCTGTTTTTGTCATAACTTTGTAATGTCATGATATGTTCCTTTGAATTATATAATGTAAACATTTTCCTTTCATCACTGAATATTTTGATTTACATTATAGAGTCAATTGTTAGAATATATATTATCTTTCTAAATAGCGTTGTAGAATTGTTTAATTTGAAAAGTTAAGACCCAAAGGTATATGCACATATTTATTTTCCCTGAATGTGTTTTAACTAAGTGATAGTTGAGTTAAATTAGCTTTCTATAACATTGGAGTGCAGCCCAAACACTATGTTAGTTAAGGTTCCGAATATTGTTTCTACTTTAAACAAGTATTCTGGGACTCTCACCAATGTCACTCACAGTCTGTGACAAGCAGTTTTCAAAATCAAGACATTCTTAATTAACAAACTATCTGCAGTATAACACGCATATCTAGTCATGATTTTATTGCAGGTTTAAAACTTTACATAGTCCGCGTTACATAAGCATTATTAGCCGATCCTTTGAGGTCACTATTAAATGATATCTGTCCTGAAGGAAACTTTACTATTACCCGCAATGGGACAGAGAAATAAGGAGAATGTGTCACTTTTCTCTACAAAAACACATTTAGAGTAGGTAAAACACGATTGTACTCCCTTGTGGAGTGGAAGCACTGCATCTTAAGTATATGCAGACTCTCTCTCTATGTTGATTGATTCTATTGTTAAGTAATCCTTCCCCGAATACAGCAATCCAATTTATTGGTGAATTTGGCAATGTGATAGCTTCACCTCATGCCACGTTGTTCAGATTTGATAATTTAAGGGGATCTAAACTTCTGGTTGGATAACCCCCATTGGGGAAATGCCAAATGTTTGCTATACCTTATCAATGACACAGGGTTCATTCGATTGGTATCAAATTTCATATGTTTACATGGCCATATTTTGGAATAGATTTTAGATGAGTCTAGTTGTGTTAAGGTCAGTAATCCTTTTTGTCCTTCCGTGATCAGATTAAGCACTAGTTCCGTGATCAGATTAAGCACTAGACAGTGTCAATATCAATACTATAGCTGATACCATTGAAGCTGACAAGATTGAAAAGTATGTTTATAAGCGGGAAAGTTTAACTCCAAAGATCTTAACTATGTTTTGTCACTTCTCAACAGACACAGGAAGGAGGCTTGGAGAACTATGGGCTTTCCCATTTGCTTGACACATTTTAGAGAAAATGGTATTTGAAGTGGATCAGCTAGCTTCTGCACAAAATAAGTTAGTGAACTTAATCCAGGAGAAAAGGAAACTCTAGCATAATACACATCTATGGTCACAAAAAAAGCCATTAGGTAATTAGAGAGGAAGGAAGAGTTAGGATCAAAATACCTAAATATTATACACAAGGAAATGCCATAACAATAAAAAATTGATTAAACAGGCAAAAATGGTGACTACACAAAGAGCATTTTTAAAAGCTCAAATGTCACTAAAGTTGTATTTAAGGTGCTTAGTGATCTACACTTCCCGGTGGCCCTAACCCATTTAGCTACTCCATCTCAAGCATCATGTGAACAATTGGCTCCGTTTCTGAGAATATAATTATATTCATTAAATCTAATTTTCTTTTAATAGCCCCAGAGGGTAATTTGGAGGGTCTCTGTGCGCTAGATGGATGTGCTCCAGTTCCAATTCCAACTGATTTTTCAGCCAGTTATGGAGACATCCTTACTTGAGCTCATTCTGAATCAGCCATGAATATTAAGGAGGTGGGATCAAAAATAGAGCTAGACCTAGCAAAATCATACATTCTTAATTGGGATCCGGCAAGGTCAAATGAGGTGGGGTTCTTCCTGATGTACCAAGATGGAGAGCACAGGTAAGTTACTTAAGTGTTTATTTTGTCCAGTTGCGCACTCGTACTATAAGTGTAAGATATACAGACACACATGCTGGCCCATCCATACACCAAGCAAGTTTCCACCAACTGCCTCTCACAGAGCACTCACTCACTCACTCACTCACCTACTCACTCACTCACTCACTCACTCAACCAGCACACAGCATTCCATAGCACATTCCACACACCTGCTTCCAATGCCGTAATCTACAGTCCCGCTTATTACTACACAAGGTTCTAAAACTTCTTAAGTTAGCAATATTTACACCTTTGTTAAAGAACCAGAGTGCGGATCCTGCAGATCCAGTAAGTTACTGCCCTATTTGACAGCTTCCATATCCTGCCAAAGGTATCGGGACTCTAGCATACCATTCTTCGAAATGCTGGTCATCTAGATGAGGTCAGATCTGCCTACATTTGCAAAACAAAAACTCAGAGATTTACTTCACCCGATGCCCACCCTATTTTCTCCAAGGCTCTGACCACCTGCCCCCCACATTATAAAAACAAAATGCCAAACACTGCTGTGATGTAGAAAATGGGGGGGATTTGCATTGAATACTGTGTGTCCGCCCACACCTCCATGTGATTGGCCACTAGCAGTCTGTCTGTAGCAAATCACATGGAGGCATGGACATAGTTGCTGGGACTGCCGGAAATCCCAGAGACTCCACGCTGTTCCCCGGAGACCCGGAGAAGAGCGTAAAAACCTGCAGAGTCGTGGATAAACCAGGAAACTATGCATGTCTGGATGAGGTGCTGGTGTGATTTCATTCAGAGTGCATTACACAACCAGTAGTAGTAGTGGCAGCTATGACTACATCGGAAGATGGGTGGATGCTGGTAGCATCAGAGCCATTATAGACATATTGGGAAGATTAGCAATGCATCTCATTTGGATAGATTTATGAAGATTAGTCATTAGTCACATTTAGATAGAATTGTGAAGAATCCCATGAGTCACATCTATATATTTAAAACACTTAGGTATGTTTCCGTACTCAACTGATGCAATTTATCAGTGTTAGGTTGCCCTCTGCTGTCCAAATGGCAAAGTGCACCCCCTTCAAGAACAACTATCATTTCAACATACAGATGCAATTTATCATTGTTAAATTGCACTCTTCCACAACAGCTACCATTTCAACAACCAGAATGATCATGGTTCTACATGCTCACCTTCACCTTCAATTATCGCAAACATTCAGAAGTTACTTCTTTGCACCCCCACTTCTCTTCACACAGGGCAAGGCGGTTCCAGTGTAAATGAACAGTTCATTACTGGCTCTACGTTTCAGTCTGTAAAGAGCAAAACGCTGTAGGACGAATGCTTCCTCACAAGCTAGAACTGAAATTAAATGCTGTAATTATACTACTACGCAATATTATACCATCACTGGGATTCTGCAATGGAACAAGGTTGACAATTGCGCATCTGCAAAGACACATCATAGAGGCCTGTGTGATTGATGGAACTTAGATACTGTTCTTATACCGCACATACCTTTCATTCCATTGATACATTTAGCCTTTTCAATGACCATTAAAAAATCACAGGAGCATACGTCCCTTTCCTTGAAGCGATCAGTGATAATTCCGATATTTAAGAAGGGGGGCAGAAGTGACCCTATGAATTACCGACCGATATTGACCTTTAAGATATGCTTGAACGACATATGTTATGCCGGGAGCAGCTAGTTTAGATAGAATTGTGAAGAATAGCCATGCGTCACATTTAGATAGATTTAGAAGATTAGCCTTGTCTCACATTTAGAAAGATTTTTCAAGATTTGCATTGTGTCATATTAAGATGGATTTTTGAAGATTAGCTGTGCGTCAAATTAAAATAGATTTGTGAAGATTAGCCATGTGTCACATTTAGACAGAAGTGTGAATATTAGCCATGCGTCACTAAAATAAATATTGAGAGTTCCCAATGCACTAACCACCCGGTACTGCTCCCCTCCTACATACATTCCTTGTACTATACACACCCATGGGCTACTCAAACCACACACAAACACACACCCAACATTACTAACATTTGCAAACAACAACAATCACAAGCACTGAACCTTACCTCTATGGACACAACAAACCAGTGCGCACAACCATAACCTTAAACATCACCCAATGTACACATAAAACACACAAACACACACAAAAACCGACATACCATAGCAGACATTCACATAAAACAAATAACCCAGGCACTGGGCCTAACCATTATGGATACGCAAGCCAGTGTGTTGACCACAACCTTAAATACCAGCCAAGTTACAAATAAAACACACAAACCCACATCCAACATAACACACATTCACATACAACAAAAAACCCATGCATGGGGCCTCAACCTTATGGATACAACAAGCTAGTGTACGCAAAAATCCCATCTGCAACTCACCACACACAGACACTGGTTTCTCCTGGTTCTGGACCTATCCTACCCCGCTACCCTCATTAACCCATCCTGTTCTGTTTCTTGCAGAGCCACGCAAGCCCCTGGGGTCTGCCTCTGAGTGGTAGCAGTGTGCGGCATAATTCTACATAACATTATTCTTTCGGACCTCTCTCCAGCTTTTGATTATGTGGTTTATGGTATTATGTTGAGGCACATCTATACATTTGGTCTAAGAGGCAATACATGGGAAAGGATAAAATGCATTTTAACCAATCGGACACAAGCAGTCACTTTACCACCTTTTCAAGCATTGCATAAGTGTATTACTTGGGGAGTGCAGCAGGGATTTTCTCTTCGCCCTCTACTGTTCAATGATTACATGAAGCCATTGACAGATTTGATTTGTGGTTTGACAGTATTTTTTTATGTATGCAGATGATACCCAGATGATCCTCTGAGTGGGGCAGACAGAAACAGATACAATAGGACATTTTTAATAGTGTATGGTGCACACCAGAGACTGGATGAATTGAAATTGGGCCTCATTACGAGGTAGGTGGTAAGGGATTACCGGCACCGGTAAGGACACTGATGCCGCTAATCCCTTATCACCCTATTCCGAGGTCCCTTAGCGAGTCCCTTCCTTAATGCCTGGTTTTACCAGGCGTTATGGATGGGACCTGTTAAGGGATTTCAAAGGGATTTCAAAGCTAATAACGGTACCGCAAATTGCTCCATGCCCATTGAGCCTTATGGGGACTCGAATGGGAATGGGGAATGATTCCCGGGATGGGGATTTACCGGGTTCTCCAATGTTGGAATGACCTGGTAAGTCCCTATTTCGGGAACCCGGACCCGGAATGCGGTAACGGGGTAGCTATGCTAATAGCACCATGGCTACCTCCTACCTTGTAATGAGGCCCATTGTCTTCAATTAAATGCACAGCAAACCAAAAATCATAATTTGTACTAAGTTCTCTAGGTCTTTAAATGAGTTGCCACCGGACAATACAGTCAATTGCCATTCCTTTCTGGCTTGGTGCAATATTTACTAGCCTGTATCGTTAGTGCTCCGCTCTGTGCATCAAAGACAATCCGTAATCTGAGTGTGTGGTTAGATTGGGACCTGTCCTTAAATGCGCCGACCAGCAAGGCGGCCAGTACGTGTTTCTTTCAGCTACGATCCATAAAAGATTTGTGGACGACTTCACATTCGCTGACAGGGTGCAATTGGTGAAAGCTTTTAGCTTGAGTCGGTTGGACTACTGTTATGCAATCTATTTAGGCTTGCAGAAAACATTTGATTAAGCTACAAGTTATTCAGAGTGCCGCAGCTAGAACTGCACTTCATTTGAGTCACCGCAACCACTGACATGGGTGGTACCAGTCCTGCTGAAGCCCTCCCATTTTGAGGCAGAAGGTATTGCTCTGCTGTGACACCCAGACAAGAAGAGCCTGTCAAATTTCTCACCTCGGAGAGCAGCATGTGTATTTATTCACTTTAAACAATCGTTAACGTGATGGCAGTAGCACATTTATAGAGGCAGAGCACAAATGGCTGCCCATGTGCTTTTGTCCACTCTGAAATGTACCACTCTGTTTTGTTTCAGGCATTTTGACTGGATATCAATAGACCCCCTATAATGAAGTCAAAGACTTATCTGGTCCAATGATTAGCATCTTTGCAAAACGAAATAGCCTATGTATTGGGATGAAAGCTGCATCTAATGTGCAAAAGGAAAGTGTAATAGCAAGTCATCCTCCTGAGCTCAGAGGAAGGGGGAAAGTCGATGGTGCAAAGGGTTTAATGGTGCCCCTCAATACCGCCTTTCAGAATTGCCATCCAGCCCCCCAGCATTTTGAGGCTGGCTCCTCCCTTGCGACCACATCTCAGTTGCACTGGTTCCCAGTGACAAAACCTGTCGAGCTCAAGGGTACACCTATTGCACAGGGACCCTTATTACTTAGCAGTCCAATGACACCTTATATTCCCAACAGTCTACTTAGGTCAGCATCCTCTGAACGGCTCCTTGTTCCTAAGTTTCAATATCAGAAAATAGGGTGGAGGTTCTTTTTCAGCACTAGCAGCCAAGCTCTGGAACACGGTACTGTTACCTACCTGCCACATAGATGATGATTTGGAGGTCAGATGCAAGCCGAGCCATTTTATGTTTCCTAGATAAATGATGGCACCTCTTCATCTCCTAGTTTAGTAACAGTCAGCAGAATGCTGGTCAATAGGTTTGAAGAGCTGTTAGTAGTGCCTTGATGCTATATAAATTAATTTACCTTACCTTGCCTTATTTATACTGCACGTCTCCAAATGTTCCTCTGCATAAGTTAAACAGTCCAACAAAATCTAAGGAGATAACAGAAACCTTAAACTGTCAGAAATGCAAGCTGGCAGACCACATAGACTACATCACGCAAATGAGAGAAATGTCATGCTAGGTAGTCTGACCAATAACTCAGTTTCACTCCGGTGGGTAGGGTATTCTGGACAATGGCACATACTGCAATGTTATCCATACGTGGCAACTTCAGTTGTTTAAAAAGCTTCCTTCACTGTGAAAATATAAGGGATGTTGCTGCTTCCCACCCATCAATGGCGACATCAAGGCAGGCGTAATAACCTTACGGCTGCCTTAATCGTCTTCATTTAATCTCCCGGGGACTTCAAAACGAGCTCCAAAGTGGTGGTGTACAAAAATACAAATCACTCACCCCTCATGTAGCTTAATAAAGGCACAATTGATTACATTGCGACTCTTTCATGAAAGGGTATTGCAAAAAAGAAATCCTGCAGTAGGTTTTAAGTTATGGCCCATACTGCCACTTCACCCCCACAATCCACAGTTTCATGATCTTCCGAAGGCCTAATGGGACACCAGGCCTAGCCTGCTTTTTCTGGACAAAATCATCACCCTCTACCTCTACGTCTATGTGCACCACTTATTGTTGAACCTATTCGGGAAATGGTTCAAAAGGCAAGTCCTCCTATAAGAGATCCAAAATAACATTCCGAGCATCTGTGCTCCCGCCCTGGACTGTGGCAAACCATCATACCTCTGGGTGCATAGTCAGGGAAAGATGCTGCCCCACTGTACCCATCTCAACAAGCAAGGAGTTCAACAAGCAAGGAGTTCAGCAAATGAGCGCACACACGCTCAACATCCTCAAGTGAGGATTTGTGTCTTTTTGTTTTTTGTTTAGCGCTCCGAGCGCGTGGTTGTGTTTCTCCCTCCCCTCTACCTTCGTGGTGCCCTCATCCAGCCCGCCTCCCTTGCCCGCCCACCCCCCCTATATACCGACCCTCCTGGGCAGCCCCCTGCCCGGCAGCCCCCACGGCTAAGGGCCCCTCAGGCAAAGGGCGGCTCCTACGGCTGCGGCTCCCACTGTGTCTGCAGGTGTCCGCAGGGGACGCTTGGCGCCGGTCTACCTGGTTAGCTCCACCTGCTCCCTCGGCCCGCCGCACCTACAACTGTTCACTTCATTCGCATGGTGCCTTCACTTCACTGTGCCCTGCTAATTGTGGTAAATTAGGGTTTTTCTCCCCTCGCAGGATTCTCAAACTTAGGTGGCCTCTCCACTGGGTACCTAATACGCATTTACTGTTGTTCTCTGAAATGTGGTAAACTAGGGGTTTCTCCCCTCGCAGGATTCTCAAACTTAGGTGGCCTCTCCACTGGGTACCTAATACGCATTTACTGTTGTTCTCTGAAATGTGGTAAACTAGGGGTTTCTCCCCTCGCAGGATTCTCAAACTTAGGTGGCCTCTCCACTGGGTACCTAATACGCATTTACTGTTGTTCTCTGAAATGTGGTAAACTAGGGGTTTCTCCCCTCGCAGGATTCTCAAACTTAGGTGGCCTCTCCACTGGGTACCTAATACGCATTTACTGTTGTTCTCTGAAATGTGGTAAACTAGGGGTTTCTCCCCTCGCAGGATTCTCAAACTTAGGTGGCCTCTCCACTGGGTACCTAATACGCATTTACTGTTGTTCTCTGAAATGTGGTAAACTTGGGCTTGCCGCTCACTTCCTGTCTGCGTGCTCTCATCTCGTCTGTCTTCCCCCCCACTCCCTCCTATTCCATGGTGCTCTCTATCTTGCCTATCTTCTCTAACTGCTTCTCTATTGACTATCCTGCTCTCCTCACTAAAACTGGTAGGAAAAAGTTTAAAAAGGACATCCTGGTCTCCAACCCAGGCCTCCCTATTTCTGACACCTACACTAGTGCCTGCTCCAAGGAAACTCTCACTGACATCCTCTTTTTCGTGCCTTCGCCTGACCTATGGACCCTTCATATGGTCTCTGTGCTCTCTCCTTTCTCCTCTTCTCCCATTAATGGTGGCACAACCGTTGGGATGTCCTCTTGGCCTCCTTCCACTCCTCTAAGGCCATCATTAATGTCTATGCTAATGGGACCGTCTTGGTCCAAGGCCCTCAGGCCAACCTTTACCTCGTTGATAGACGTTTCCCATGCCTCATCAACTTCCTTTCCTCTCCTGCTGTCCCCCCTCCTCTGTCCTCGGCTACCTTGCCTCTACCCTCTCTCCCTGCCCCCTCTCTTGCTCCTTCTTCACATCCTTCTTCTTCACCTCCGCAGGGCGTACCTCTTATCTCTACCCCTCCCCGGAAGTCCTTCAAGGATGGCAACCTTCTCCACATTGCCACTCTTAACTGTTGCTCTGCCACCAAACATTCCTCTGATATCTGTCGCCTTCTTGAGGAACTGGACCCTGACGTCCTCAGTCTCACTGAGACATGGTTCACGGCCAGCTCTGTCACCAGCTTTGACACACTCCTACCTGACGGTTACAAGATCCTCTCCGTGCCCAGGCCCAACCGTTCAGGGGTAGGTGTGGCCCTTATCTTCCCTGAGTGGATTCCTGCCACTGTCACTCCTACGCAGACCTACTCCTCTTTTGAATGTCTTGTCTGCCGACTCTCTCCCTCTCCTTGCCATTCCCTTACCGTGGCTACTATCTATCGGCCACCTGGTCACATTTACTCCTTCCTCTCTGAGTGGGCTGACCTCTCCTCCTCACTCCTGTCCTCAACTACTAAACTCCTCTTTCTTGGTGACTTCAACATCCACCTGGATGCCTCCTGTCCCCCCTCTGGACTCTTTCGTGACCTCTGCGACCCTCTCTCACTCTCTATTCGCTCATCTGGGCCTACTCATTCTGCAGGGCACACTCTTGATGCTCTGATCTCTTCTGACCTTCCCCTCTCCGTCCCTCTCTGCACTCCTCTCTCCTGGAGTGATCACTTTCTCCTATCCTCCCACCTCACCCTCCCTACCCCACAGGCAAAGCCACCCTCATCACTGACACCCACCTTCTCGGTCATCCGACTCATGAAGCGCGTGTCAGTTGAGGCTTTCGCTGCCACCTTCTCGCCCCCCCTTCCCCTTCGGCTGACTCCCACCCTGACACAGCCCTCACCACGCTCCACTCTGCTATATCCGATACTCTTGATATCCTTGCCCTTGTCATGAGAATCCGCCTGAAGCCCAAAGCCAAATGTAACTCCTGGTATGACTCGGATCTCATCACCCTAAAACGCAAGTGCAGGGTGGCAGAGAGGAAATGGCGTGCTTCATGTTCATCCTCTGACAAACTGGCCTGCCGCCTGCTCCAAAGGCAATACTGTCTCTCCGTTCTCACCAAGAAGAGAGCCCTTATCCAATCCTGCATCTCTGCAGCATCTAACAATTCGGCAGAGCTCTTTAAAATCTGCAAGGAGCTTGCCAACCCTGCTGCAGTCTCTACCTCTCCTGTCCCCTCCCAGGCCCTCTGCACTGCACTGGCCTCTCACTTCATCTCTAAAACTCAGGACATCCTGTCCTCACTCTCCTCCTATCACCTCCCTCCCTCTCTTCCCGGCTCTTCCTCCGGCCCTTCTGCAGCCACCCCTCCTCCCTCCTTCTCTGCCTTTCCCCTTTTCTCTGCTGACGAGGTTTCCAGACAAGTCTGATCTATGAAAGTCTCGTCTAAACAGGTTCACCGCTGTTCCTCCAAAACTATCAAGGACCACATCGACTCCCTGTCTCCTGCCCTGGCTGACTTTTGCAACCACTCCTTCGCCTCTGGAGTCTTCCCATCCCCCCTTAAGCACTCCCTTATGCACTCTCTTCTTAAGAAACCCTCTTCCGACCCCTCCTGCCCGACTAACTATCGCCCAATCTCCATCACTCCCTTCCTGGGCAAGCTCCTGGAGAAACTGGCCATCTCCCAGCTTAACCTCCATGCTGAATCTGTTGGTAGTCTTCATGACCATCAATCTGGCTTCAGAGCTGCCAGAAGCACGGAAACTGCTCTCCTGAACATCCGTGAGGACCTGCTCTCGAACCTCGACTCCAACACTCCGTGTGTTATCATTCTGCTCGATCTCTCTTCTGCCTTTGACACTGTCAACCATGCCATCCTGCTCAACCGTCTCCGTGATAACCTGGGTATCACTGGTCAGGCTCTGGCGTGGCTGACCTCTTTCCTTTCCAATCGTCCCTCCCAGGTCCAACTGGGGTCCTTCCTCTCTGACATCTTTTTCTCTACCTGTGGTGTCCCCCAGGGTTCTAATCTCTCTCCCTGGCTTTTCAACCAGTATGTGGCACTCCTTGCCCACCGCATCGCCACTCTCTGCCCCAACTTTCAGTGCTATGCGGACGATACCCAGCTCATTTTCAGGCTACCCTCGGCCTCCTCCTCTCCGTCCCTCATCTTGGACTGTCTGGGCCTCATTAGGACCCAGGCGGTAAGGGGTTTACGGCGGCGTAAACAGCGCCGACCCTTACCGCCTGATTCCAAGGTCCCTTAGCGCCATGGAGGTTTTAACACCTGCTTTTAGCCCTATGGGGCAAAAATGGGAATGGGGAAGGGTAAATGGGTTAATGGGGACTTTCCGCCCCACTCACCTCGGAATGGGGCGGTAAGTCCGCCAACCACCATGGCGTAAACATAGTTTACGCCATGGTTGTAAAGGTACGACCCAGGCGGTAACTTACCGCCTGGGTCGTAATGAGGCCCTCTGTCTGCTATCCAGGAATGGTGTGCCGCCAATGACCTCTGCCTTA
Source organism: Ambystoma mexicanum (assembly GCF_040938575.1). Classification (NCBI taxonomy): domain Eukaryota; kingdom Metazoa; phylum Chordata; class Amphibia; order Caudata; family Ambystomatidae; genus Ambystoma; species Ambystoma mexicanum. The sequence goes on along the minus strand of NC_090939.1, from coordinate 455,146,726 downwards.
ATGCCAGTAAGACTGAGATTCTACTCATCGGCACACCCACTCCCTCCTTCCCTGCAGCTCTCTGGCCAGCCTCTCTTGGCCCTCTTCCTGCTCCTACCTGCAAGGCAAAAAACCTCGGGTCATCTTCGACTCCACACTCTCTTTCTCTCCTCATATATCTGACGTCTCTAAGAAGTCACACTACCAGCTGCACCTCCTCAGAGGTATTCTTCCCTTCCTCTCCTTCCCCCAGAAGCTCACTGTCTCCCGAGCCCTGGTTCTCTCGAAGCTGGACTACTGTAACAGCCTCTATCTTAATCGGCCTGCCTCCATTCTCCGCCCTCTGCAACTCATCCAGAACAGGACTGCAAGACATGTCCTTGGCCTCAAGCCCAGGGACCCTATCTCTCCAGGACTGAAAACCCTACACTGGCTCCCAGTGGCTGCGAGGATTAAGTTCAAAACCCTCTGCATTGTCCACAAGGCCTTCTGGGGCCTGGGGCCTAAATACCTTCAACTCTCTCTTCCTAAATATCTTCCTTCCTGAGCCCTTCGCTCATCCGTCTCCAACTCCCTCAGGGTCAGCCGCTTCTCGAAGCAATGAGCTGGGAGTAGATCTCTCTCTGCGGCAGGGGCCTCCCTCTGGAACAGCCTTCCTGCCTCCCTGAAACTTGAGGGGAACCGTCTCCGGTTCCGGTAGCACCTCAAAACCTTCCTCTTTGCTTCTGCTTTCTCTCTCCCTCTCTCCTGCTAAATTCTTCACTGAAACTGCACTGAATCTGCAACTGGGCCACTCTCTCCGACCTCGGTCCTTGGCCTAGCCACTCTCCACTTGCACTGCCTCCCTGGCAACCCTTGCACTGCGGTACTGTCTCTGTATCCTTACAGCCCCCCCCTCCCCAGCACTTGCCTGCACTCACCTTGCACTTGCCACCAGCTGGCCCTATTATTTATTTTTTATTCTACTTACCCTGTACTGCACTCCCCCCCCCCCTTCCCCTTGCACTTTTCCCTCCCCCCTACCCCTGCACTTGCGCGATCTAAATGACACCTGGCCTAGTCGGATCGTTGTCTGTCTTCCCCTTGTTTCCCCCTCCCTGCCTCGTCGCGCCTTGAAACACTTGTGTATAGGCGCGTTACAAATGCCATATCATATCATAACATTACATCTGTTGCCACTTCATTCAAGTTAAGGGCTTAATCATGAACTTCACTGTTTCACTGGGTGCAGTGCTTTGCCTGCTCCAAGGAAAGTCCTGGAAATCAGTATGCTCAGCAATGGAACGGTGGAGCCTTTGCCTTCCAAAAGTAGGTGAATCGCCTACAAGAAAAGTAACTCGAGTGAGCTCAGCTGTACGACACCCTACCTTCTACAAGCCCTGGCCATCAAAGGTCTGGGAACACCCTTTCAGCTATCATGGAATAAATGCTCACCTGCTTGAATGAACAAAGTTGGAGCAATAACGATCACATGGCTTCAGCCTTCAAGGGGTCCTTGCATAATTATAATGCTAACCTGGGAACAGAGTTTAGATCTGATGCACAAGGGGAACACGTGGCTCCAATTCCTCCATGACACAGGTCAGGGCAGGCAGTACTGTATAGGACACCTTCACCTTATGCAGATATGCAGCATTGCACACGCCTGGTTGCATGTCGCAGCAAATCTGAAGCAGAGCAACATATCTTTTGTTTTGTGGCAGATCACCAAAAACACACAATACCACTCTGGACCATAAAACGCATCTCACAAATGTGATGAAACTTTCCCTTAAAGCCATCACTTGGTCAGCACCTGGCACCATCAAGTACAGGCACAGACTATACCATGCATCTAATAGCCGCGGTGTGGTTGAACAGCCTTTGGCGGAATGAAGCACTCTAAACTCAGAGTAAGCGAATGCACTGGTCTGCCCTGCATCCCCCGGGAATCGGTCGTATTACCCTCGTAAGTAAATGGCGCCAGGTTCATCCTAATCTTTTCCAGTAAAAGCACAGTCTATTCTGAATTATAATGCAATACCACTTAGTATTCTTTCAGAATGCACGGTTACCGTGTGCTCTGGATTAATCTCTTCCAGTTTCTATAGATTATGAACTGCCCTCTTGCTAAACCAGTTCTGCAACATTACCTGCTCCATGCAGCCTGCCCTATTCATCGGTATTGCAGCTGCAGACATGTAATTTTACAGGGCGATGGTGAGAGGCTGCGTGCCCATCACTGTGCCACGTGACACAAATTCTGACCGTATGCAATCTACAGTCAGGGGTGGACTGTGAACCAAAAGTGGCCCTGGATTACAGCATACTAACGAATGCAGTGGTAAAGTCCAACCCCTCCAAAAAATAAATTTGGATAAATGGGTTTAAATGGTGAATTTTAAAGCACATCTACCCATGTGCCGATTCATACAATTATCTGCGTGGAAAATAGGGAATTTGCACGACAAACTGCGCGTCAAATCCCATTTGACGATTCATGAAATCAACTGCACTGTACTTTTTTGCACTCTGCAGGGACATCGCGCAGGCTCAGCACATCACTGCGAGAGGCTGAGTACCTTGCGTGAGACACCATGTAGAGTCTGGGCGTGGCTTGAGCAAAGGGCGGGCTAGGGGGTGGAACTTGGAAAATGAGGAAGAACAAGGGAAAATGTGGGCGTTACGAGGAACTGCCTGCAGACCTTCTGTCGCACGCCCACTATTAAGCGGAACAATACTTATTCATGGATCCGACCATGCAACCTCTCGGTGGGGAAAAGGCCAGCAAAGCCATCATTCTATCCACAAACGAAGCCAGGCATACAGACACTTGCGCATATGATTCACCGCATAGAGATGAGATTGGGTGTCCGATTTAGGGGTGCGTGTATGCAGCCGGGGTTCCAATCTATTTTAGGGGTGTACGTATGCAGTGTAACGGGGTGCAGGTACGGTTTATGGGGGGTTTGCACACAGATTTTCCCGTGTTACCCGAGTTACGATAAATCATATGCATAGTGTCAGGGTGCTGTAAGAGTTACGGGAGACCGCGCGCAGGGTCCCAGAGATGCAGGCCTGCTTGATTAAAGGGTGCGTGGGTGTGTCGGGGAGATTCCGGTCACGACTTTTGTATACAGTAACGTTGCGTGAACAATTCCATGAATACACAGAGCTCACAGAGAGTTGTTATCAGCGCACAGACCTTTGCAGGATCTCAGCACACTTTTCCATGAATCGGGCCCTAAGTAGTTAAACATAACAAAAAACAGACATAACTGTTAAGAATGGGGAATAACATACTGGGAGCTTTATAACAAAAGCTTTGCATCAAAAGGATTTGTGGCATGAGAAGTAATGGAAGGGGTGGACTGACTGGGAGAGAGGGTAAGATGAGCAGAGTACCCACACAACAGCGGCCCAAGGTGTAGAGGCCCACCAGGAAATCTCTAGAATTCCCTGTAGGCCAGTCCACCATTGTCTATAGCCCATCTCTCCATCCTGATAAACCACTGTTGTTCAACACTGGCTTGTGCATCCTTTATGTCACCTAGGTGGTCTCTCAAGGCCCAGAAATGTAGCAGCTGTCTGTATATAACGTATGATGAATGCAAACTCTACAACAGAGGTCTGCAAGAAGCCCCCAAGGTAATCATTGTTTTTGGTGATTTGTATAGCTTCTCCAGGATTTAACCCATGGCACACGGCATGGTCTATTCTGCTCATAAGGAGAGCACATTGCCCCAGAGCTATACTCCCAGCCTCCATTCAGTGGTTTAATGGCAACCACTGCCTAAATAAATAAGTCCTATTTCGATATGTGGTATCGAAACGTATTCCATATGGATATTATGAACAGATGCTGTTGATTTGGCACTTGATCTTCAATGTATGAAGATGTCACAATGCTCTAGTCCATCTCGAGAGAACCACAAAGTGCCCAATGTATGTATCCATGTATGTATATATAACGCGCAAACGTAGCTTGGACGCAACAGAGTGCTATACAAAGGGGTTTCACCCGTGGGTTGCAAGTAGGATGCACGGGTAGAAAAGGAGCTGGGATGGGTAGAGGAAACAGGGGAGGGAGGATCCCCAGATGGGGAGAAAGGCTTGAGTTAAGTGATCATGGATTGGTGGGATGTTCTTTGAAAAATATGTATTTATGTATCTATGGGAATGTGCATATATGTCTGGATACAATCTAAATATCTGCTCATGAACTGCTACAAAACGGAGATTAACCTTTTTCTTGACATAAAAATAAGAGCACACTCCATTTCCGATGGCCTCAGGAATTCCATGAAAACCCTGAATGTGTAGTTTTAATCGGACCTTTCCTTCTCACGGCAGATTACGTCACAAGTGGTACGAACCTACAGCTCATGACTTTTAGAAAATTCACACACTCCTTCAAGCACAACATCGCACCAAACTCACAACTGCTCTGAAACTTTCTAGGCTACATTATTGCGGCATAGTCTCTGCCAGAGCCAGGAAATAGATACAAAATCAGAATGACATCCAAAATGAAGCAGCCAGACTGTCTGGCCCTGAGGAAGTCCAGGCAACAAAAGTGCTTCGCGGGATCCTAGTGAAAAAATCATCAAGTGTAAAATCCTCATGAAAAGGAAAGGTGGTCCATGCTTTGGACTACAATTCCGCAGTGTTTAACAGCAATTTTATTACAAAATCAATAAAATAGCAGCCAAGGCAATCTCAGCAGCCACCAACACACCTCCCTGAAGGCCTTTCAAGACCACCATTTTGAAAATACTATCTTCCATAAATATCCAAGATGACTGATCGTCTTAAAGAGATAGTGCTGTTACTATTAGCACATGAATTAATCTAACATTACTTACAATACCAACTAACATCTCAATTTCAATGCACTTTACACATTGTTAAAATACGAAGCTTTAAGAATCTATAGGTGTCACGTCGTTTGCCGAAGTACATTACCCAGTAATTTACTACTTTAAAATTACTTTGGGGGGAATGCTTATGTATTTTCAGGGTGGGAGCAGAGGCATTGCTAGGGAGGCTGTGGGAGCTGTAGCCCCGGGTCTTTTGATTGTAGCCCTGGATAGAAGCTCAGGGGCTACAACCACAAGGCTAGCTTGCCCCGAGACCCGACAGTCCCGACATTATCGTAGCCCCGGATCTTTTGCAGACCTAGCAGCACTCCTGGTGGTGGGATAGGTGGGGTGGTGGGGTTTGAGGGTGGGGGTGGTGGTGGGGAGGAACAGGGTTATGAGGAAACGAACGGGGTTATGGGGAAACCCCATTTAAAAAACAGTAGAGAAAACCAAAGTAATTCGAAATTATTTAGCCAAAGTAAATTACCACGTTGTATTGTGCTTCGGAAAAAGAACATAGAACCGATTCTATGGTTGTCTTCAAAGCCATTAAAGAATATGGCTATATAATCACCAAAGACTGTCAGGAACCATTCTCTTTAAACCACTAAGTTCATACGAAGATATGACAGACCTCCAAGAGGGATCCCTTCTGTTTGATAGCAAAAGTCACTAGCATCGCATCAGTAACCACATGTAGCTGATAGCTCCCATTGTGGGTAGTTCATGTTGGGGGTTGAAGACAATATTCAGAGTCGGTGTGCAGCAAAGCTGACATCATTTTCACGGAAATACTTCTTGGGTTGACTGTAGTGCTTGATAACATGTGAGTGAAAATGTACCAATTCTTTCCTAATTGCCATAGCTCAAAAGAACACCTTCCACTTTAGATGTTTGGAGGCCAAGTAACTTTTAACAAATGCTGCTCAAATGCCTTTCCGTGCTATGCCCACAGTTATGACTGTGCTAAACCAACATCACTGCCAGAAGTTCTCTTCTACAAGAATTCTTAGCACGTGCCTGCTTACTTAGTTCAAGAAAGAAGTGGTGAACCCAATATTCCACAGACGCGCCTTATCACAGGAGGGGAGAATACCACACCATACTGCAGCTTCATCTTTCTTTACCTCGCGACTGCCTCTAACACTGTGGATTGACCTCTCTCCCAGCCCTCTGTAACCAAGGTATTCAGTGTACTGCACTCATCAGGATTGCCTCCTATCTCTCTGATCAAACATGTTCTACTACCGTGAATACCGAAGCCTCTGCTTCATTCCCCATCCCAGAGGGTGTCTCCCCCAGATCTGTCACCAATCCTCTTCTCTTTACCCTCTAGATCTCCTCCCTTGGAGAGTTCATCTTTTCATTTTGTTTTTTCTGCTGCCTCTTTGCTGATAACACTGATAATTTCTTCCTTTCCTGACTTAACCCCCCAAACTCCCAGAATATCACTGACTGCCTCTTGACTCTCCCCCACAGCATAGAACTTTCTTCAACTCCTGTAAAACCGATGTTCAGGTATCCCCCAGCCCGAAATTCCCCACCCTTCCTTTCCTCACCAATAACCTCCCCTCACAACCCCCCCACCCCCAGGCTCTCCCTGAAGGCGAGAAGCCTTGGGGTCCACTTTGACAGTGATCTAAAGTTACAAATGATCACCCCGTGTACTACTGTTGCTGCTAGGATCCGCCTGCTGACTATTTGGAAGATCTGCCCTCTTCTCACGGACCATCCAATAAAACTCTCATATACACTTAGTTACCTTGTCTACTGATCGAACCTCCTCTTGTGCCTCCCCCTCTATGCCTTTGCATCCCTTCACAAAATTCCCTGTTCTTCACCTACTTCTCTCCATCACCTTATTGATGGCTTACTCTCTATAGCCCCCCAACCTCCCTGCTGCTATCACCCAGTACGTTCCACCTTGCGCCCTGCGTTTCAGCCCTCTCTTCAATCTCACCATCCTTCCCCCCACCTGGTACATCACCTCCATTCCATTCCGTGCCCCTACTCGCCCTCACCACTGAAACTCCCTGCCCACTGAAATCATGGACCATGAGCATGCATGGGCCTCATTACGAGTTTGGAGGTAGCCATGCAGATTTTAGCGGCATGGCTACCCCCAAACTCAGGTCCGGGTCCCGCAAAAGGGGACTTACCCAGCCATTCTGACCTTGAAGGGCCTGGTAATTTCCTTTCGCGGGGCTCAATGGGAATGGGGAGGATGCTAACAACGGGCCCGTTAATGACAGGCCCATTGCTAGCATCCTGTTCTGCTAGCGGGTCCCGCTCTGCACGTCTGGTCTGGCCAGGCGTACAGAGCGGGACCTGCTGCAGAACTCATAATGGGGCAGACCGGTATGAACGGTGCTGGTCCCTTACCGGCACCGTTCATACCGTGGCCACCACAGTTGTCCCAAGAGGATAGCTCAGTGGCAACGTGCTCGCCTTGGAAGCAAGACGACACAAAGCAACACAGGTTCGATCCCCGTGTCTGCGCTTAGAAAACTCTGGGTATTTAAGCGCGTTATAAATATGCAACTAAGGCAACAACAACAACTAAAATTCTGTAACAGCGCCTCGATGCCCCAAGGCAAATAAATAAATAAATACAGTTGTAATGAGGCCCAGTATCTCCTTCACAATGATAGTGGTACCACACTTAAAAATGCAAATAAATAAATAAATAAATACAGTTGTAATGAGGCCCAGTATCTCCTTCACAATGATTGTGGTACCACACTTTGCTAGCAAACAGCACAACGTTTCCCACAGGTACCCTTCTCCCCTATTATCATCGCATATACACTGACATCCCTTGTATATGATCCTTGAATGCCCTCTGTCATTTTCATTGTTCAATGGCTCCTATTCTAAACGACCCCTAAAATCACCCGGCTCATTTTCCATTAAAAACATCTATTTTATGGCAGACCATTACATGATTGCCCAGGCTACTGTGTGTACCTAAAGGAAAGATGTGTTTTTTGGTGAAACACCATGTCGTCCTCAGTAAACACAAATGCTAATTATAAATACATCAAACACATATTTTGTTCTGATGCAATGCTGTGTGACGCAACATGCATTGTTATCATGTTTGATTTGTTTTGTATTTGCACGTGTAGATAAAGTCATGCTTTGCACATGAGTTGCTTCATGTGTCTGTCGTCCGTGGTGTGGCAGGAGAATGCAGGGTGGACTTACTCCAGGTAGATTGGAATGTGTCTTTAGCTCACTTGATGATTTACTCCTTAAGGTTTCCCTTATTAAAATTGTTGAATATAAGCAATATCGACTATATCCGAGTGTCATTAGCCTGTTATCACACCAGACAGAGTACCCCTCACACTCACTGAAAAGACAGCAAAGCCCCTGTAGAAGGTCCGACTGTAGGTACTAAGTGAACAAATTGATTACTAATAATCAATTTAAAAGAAGAACGATCTAGAAAGAATGCTAGGATACTTTTCCGAGCAGTCTTTCTAAATCAACCCGTCTGCCCCTGCGACGCACACCAGTGTGCGCATGGGCTGACAGGCATGGTGGGACCCAGAGGAGGAGTTGTGCAAGTCTGAGGTGAGCGCACAAGTGACTGTCTCTGTGTGTCTGTGTGTAAAAGGAATGTTTGTGAAGGGGAGGCAGCGGAGCAGGGAGTAAATGTAACTGGTTGCATGTTTGGGTGTTGGCGTGTGTGTGAATGTGGTGGGGGTTGAGTGGGTATGCTTGGGGCGAAAGGGGCTGTAGGGGGTGGGGGAGCAGGGAGGAATATGTGGGTGGGGGGTGTGTAACCACTGAATTGATGCTATTTGCACTTTTTGAGGGCTGTACAAAATCAAACGAAATAAATCAGTCTTTTTTATATGCTGCCTTCAAAAAGCAGAAATTTCACATAGAACCCTGACTTCAGCACTGAAACAAATAGGGCATGCATAATTCCCCTACCAAAAGGAGATACTAAAGAGAGGAGAAGAAGGGCAAGTGTGCAACTCGAAAGCACGCGACAAGCATTGTGATGGATGCTGGTGATCTTTTAATACATTGTCTATGATAAATCTGCAGGTTGTTTGGGTACATTCTTTGCTAATTGCATAAAAGTGTCTTTTGTTTTTTAAGAACTGGAATAAAGTATTTAGGAATGTAAAATGAGGCATAAAGTAAAGTAATGGAATGACACCATTAATCATACATCTAACTGCACCAAATTACTAGAGCAGAGGGCGGTTTTAGAAGGTGATTTCTAGTACCCCAGGCACTTCTGCTTCTGTACTCAAAAGATGGTGCTGTGTTTTTCATCCTTATCTGTCTTCCATGTGCTGAACGAAGCCAGTTGACAGAAGCAATATGAGTGAGTGGATCAACGTTCATTTTGCTGTCTTTGTGGAATGTTTTTTTTTTATTTATTGATTTTTATTCAGATCCAAACATTACATAAAATTCATTAATACAACCATATATACATACAGTAATACTTACTGCTATAAAATGTTATATGAGAGAGGGTACAAGACAAAAATAAATAAAAGCAGTGTTCTCAGAAATGCTTACCATTGTAGCAAAATGCAAAATGTAATTTAGGCAAAATATAAATATGCAGTTAATAAACATATTATACTATTAAGCAATTCAAGCCTATAAATGAATTATTATTGAAACTTTTTAAATTTCTAATCCTGGCATTATTCAGAGATGATTGTAAGAATCCGATCAAATCTAAAATTAAATAGTACTTAGGACATGAAACAAAACATAAACTGCAACAGACAGAAAAAGAAGGGTACAGACAGAGGGGAGAGGTTAAAACAGACACATATTAATATAGCATTTCATATGGACTATGCATTTGCATTTAAATTTATATAATGACATAACTGTAATCACTTTACTAGATAATGATTTTGAAGTTTATTATGAATTGGTGCCATCTAAATAATCAATAAAGAAATACAATTTCTTCTCAAATTTGATTGACAGAACAGGTGTATCTGCAATACATTTCTCCATTCTATGAATAGTACATATATCGTTCCACCATCCCTTTATCGTAATCGTTTTGAGGTCTTCCAGTTAGATTTTATCAAACAGATTGCTATTAGGATGAACACATAAAAAATCCATAAATTGGTATAATTTTCAATGAATTAAACACCGGATTACATAATAAGATATTAGATAGACTTAAGGGAATGGAGATTTTAAATAAATGTTGAAGAGAATTCCATACATGATACCAGCATTTTTTCAGAAAAGAGCACTCATAGAACATATGTATACATGAGCCGGTTTCCAAACAACATGACCAAAGAAAATCATCATTTGTAAATGTAGCCTTAAATAATTTTAATGGGGTTAGAAAGGCTCTATAAACGAAATAATAATTATGTGTTTGCATTAAATGTGCTGAAGCTGAAACCACCTTAATCTTGTACCAGATCATGGACTATGTCAACTCGTTGAACTGTATTTCACAATCCACCTGCAATTGTAATTCTGACAACCATTTACATACTGTAGGTCTTCCTTTATTCAATATTTTATAGACATTAAATGCTTTGAATAAATGATGGGACTCCATATACCAAAGTCTGGTTGGGTCGTTAGCTAGTCTGTCTATGCCAATCATATTCAAATAATCCAAAAAGGCATTCATCAGAGTGAAATATTGATTAGATGTAAAGCTATGAATAGCATATTTATGTTGAAATTATTTAAATGTAAGAATATTAGTTCCAATTGTAATTTGGTTAATATATCTTACTTCCTTGTTTAACCAGGATTTACATAGCACAGGTCTACCATGTATGTTTACATTTTTATTACACCATACGAACTGCGATGGAGCTTTCAATGGTTTATTTATATGCTAGAAAAGGAATTCTTGTAGATAGGAAATAGTCAAATACATTGATTTGGACAAAGATTGATTTAGATGTATTGATAATATAGGTTATATCTTTAATATCAAAGTGAGAAACCATTTATATTTCAGCTATCAACTACTTGGGTATATGGTCATGTTCACTTGGGAGAAACTATTTTTGAGCTTTCTTGAGTATAAATGCCTTGTGATCACACTTAAAATCAGGAAATCTAACACCTTCATTTTCATGTGAGTTTTTTAATTTACTTAAAGAGATTCTCTTTTTTTCTTGTGACCCCACAAGAATTCTAGAAGAATTGTGATGAAAGATTTAAGAAAAGACACTGGCAGTAGAATATGAAGCATTTGTAAATAATACAGAACATCCGGCATGAACATCATCTTAATGGATTCCATCTACCTCACTACGTCAGCTATCGCAGGAATCACAAAGCTAGTGAATCACGCAATCCTGCTAAAAGGGTTTGCATATTCAATTTAATTATTTTTGCACACAAGGATGCAATGGAGATTTCTAAATATTTAATGGAAACTGAGACAGAAGACTGTCCAGGAAGTAGCATTGCCTATTCAGAACGTTTTTTCATATGGAAACTGGACACCACATTAAACGAGAATTGCCAAAATCATGTTTGAGACACAAAGAATTAAGTGGTAGAATTTCTGATTTGTCTTTATTTAATTCCCAGATTAATCTGAAAATGTTTTAATTGTATCCATTAAGTTGGTGATTGTCTTCCTGGGGCTCCTCTGATTGTCTTCCTGGGGCTCCTCAAATGTCATCAGCATAGGCTGCAATTTTCATTTCAGATTTGTCACACTTAATACACGGAAAATCATTGTTTATTTGAACAAGTTCCAACAAATGTTCAGGGGATAAATCAAAAAGAATTGAAGATAAAGGGCAACCATATCGGGTACCTATTTGCAATTAAAAGAAATAGGAGAAATTACCATTCATAATAATAGACATTTTGTGGTCAGAATATAAGAGTTTAACCAGGGACAGAAACCCACCTCCAATGCCATGCCACTTCAGTGCTTCAAAAAGATAATCTCACTCTACATGATCAAATGCTTTTCAGCATCTAAAGCGATAGACATATAACTCTCAGTTGTTTCTTTTTGTTAATAATATGACGCACATCCATAAACAATCTAGCATTGGAAGATATATTCCATCCCTTAATAAACCCTACCTGATTGGATTTGATTAATTTGTGTGTGAATAATTTGATCCTATTTGCAAAATATTTGGCAAAAATGTTATACTCCAAGTTGATTAGTGACATTGGTCTATAATTTTTAGGCAGTTCATTATCCTTATCCAGTTTTGGGAAAAGGATCAAAAGGGTTTCAGTAAATATGCTAAATTCCTTACCAATCCCAGAATTTATTTTATATAGGGAATGTAATTTGGGGGCAAGGTTGAAGCAAAGCGTGCATAGAGAAACCAACTAGGCTGAGTGTTTCACCCTTGTTTAAATCTTTTATGGTTTTGAAGATCGTATAAACATGTACAGGATTATCTAGGGGACTTAAGCTAAGATCTGAGTAAAGATTTCTTTTTAATTGACCAAATAGATTATTAAAATCATTTTTTGAGTCAATATGGTCTGATGTATATAAATTCTGTAAAACTTGGTAAAACATCTAGGATAGCTTTCTCGTATGACACTATGACCCCTTACCTTACGTTTATATTTAAGTCAAACCCCACAGGCTTGTTCTGATAGTTTTTTTTTATTAATAGCAAACTTCAAGGATACCATTTCCCAATTTAGTCATTCTCCACTTTGTTGTTAGATCTCTTTTAAAGCTTATTCAATTGGGTAGGAAGAATATCTAAATCTTCCTTCACCTTTCTTTTTGGCCACAAATGAAATGATATGACCACGTAGCGTTGCCTTGTAAGAATCACAATTATTTACTGGTGCGTTATCTGCATCGTCATTCATTCTTAAAAAAGAGTGATGAAATTTGATACCAGACTTTGCAACTTTATCGTCATCCAATAAAGTATTCTTACAAGTCCACCAGCATTTTGCTGCTTTTAAATTGACAGGTTGACCTTTCTAAAAATGGATCGATCATTTTACATGTGTTTTTTTTCCCACTTTATTTGTATTGAAAATGTTTTCATAGAACAAAGGAAAGGCAGGTATACAGTCAATTGAACCGCAAAAAACATCCCCCCCTCCATTCCCACCACCCATCACCCTCCACCACCCTCCGCTCAAGAACTACCAAACTCAGCCATGTGTTGGGGATAATTGTAATAAATATACTGAGACCAAATGTGAAATCATAACTGACATAATGGGTTCTACAATAAAACAAACATAAGCAAAAGGTTCCATGTCTCTGGGAGCCATGTGGGTCTTACAGCGGCAGAGAATCAAAGTCTAAGGGCCTCACACCCTTCATGCAAGAGGACCGTGCACCAGTCTAGCAAAAAAGAGTCCATCCTCTTATGCGTGATTGCTGTTAATTTCTTGTGTGTAAAGATAGTCCACAGCTTAGCGAGCCACTCTTCTTTGGACGGAGTAGAGGAGTGTTTCCAGTTCTGGGCAAGAGCTAGTCTCCCGGCCCTAAACATAGCTTCAATCCCCTTCGGGAAGCTGGTGGACTCCGAATCAGGGGAAGGGACACCAAGGAGCAAGTCAATTGGGTGTAAGTCCGGGGAGATGCCTACAATATCTTTGATCCAACTTAAAAGCTCGGACCTGTAGATCTGGATGGACAGACACTCCCACCACAAATGACACCAAGTTCCATGCTGGCCACACATCCTAGGTCAGAGAGGGGATACCCCAATAATATTTTTTGACAACCTATCCGGGGGGAGGTGCCAGGCGTGGAGAATCTTAAAGTTGTGTTCCATAGTCGCCGTATAAAGGGTCCCCGAAAAGAGTGCCCTATAGACTGCCCCCCAGGTTGTCTCCTCCAATACCATCCCCAGATTTTTCTCCCAGTAGAGTTGGAAGCCCTACCTCCCCTCCAGCCCTGCCGTAATCAGTAACCTATAAATCTTCGAGAGTGAGCCCTTACTGGAGGTGGATTCCACAATTATTTTCTCAAAGGGTTTGAGGGGGCGAGCCAGATCAGTGCACCATCTGGGGTTGGTCAGAATGCCTTTAACACGGAGGTAATCAAAGATCGACATCGATCTCTCACCCATGACTTTCGCTAACTTAGCATAGTCAATGAAGATGTTCTGGCTAAGCAGTTGGGTGGCTTTCTCCAGGCCCATGTCCGACCATGACTGAGTGTTACACAAACCCTTGTTGCCCAGGTCGAAGGGGGGACCCCACAAGGAGGACAGGGGGGAGGGCCATGAGTAAAGGGGTGCATTTGCAGCATTGCTCTTCCAAGAAGCCCAAAGGACCGATAGAGTGTGGTGCATTTTGAAGTGGTCAGGGAGGACCTTAGTTGGAGCCCATAAGAGGTCCCTTACCTTTCAGGGTGTGTGTGGGTATCCTCTATATACCTCCAATACATGCCCATCTCATCTCTCATGTGTTCCAACATTACCCTGAGTTGAGCTTCCTTGTGGTATTGTCTGAAATATGGCAGCCCAAATCCTCCAAAGGACCTCGGGAGAGTGAGGGTTGCGTGTTTAACCCTAGGCATCTTCCCATTCCAAATGAAATGCTGGATCGGGGTGTGTAAGGTCAAGAAGAAGGAGTTTGGGATAGTGATGGGGAGGGCCGAGAAAAGATAGAGAAGATGGGGGAGAATGTTCATTTTAATTGAAACCATACAGCAGAACCAAGAGAGAATCAGGGGGGCCCAGCGCAAGAGGTCTTTTGTGATCTTGTCAAGAATTGTGGAGAAATTCATCACAAAAAGGGCTCCTAGGTCCCTAGGAAGGAGGATTCCCAGGTATGGGGGGGCCTTCCGTTCAATTCTCATACCTTCTAAGGTGTCCCCTCCCTCGATTGTCCAGTCCCTTTTTCCCATGGGCATTATACATGATTTGGAGTGGTTTATCTTCAAGCCAGAGAATTTACCAAAGGTGCGTCAATAAGAGATGGAAGGGAAACTTGTAGGTTGGTCATATAGGCAAGAATATCGTCGGCAAAGAGCGAGAGTTTAAAGTCATGGTCCCCACAGCGAACACCCGTGATCCCTTGGTTTAGTCTTATGGTGATTGCTAGGGGCTCCATTGCCAGGGTGTACAGATGGGGGAGAAATGGGGCAACCCTGCTGAGTCCCTTGCAAGAGGAGGAGGGGGGAGAAAACTGAACCATTTACGGCCACTCTAGCGGCAGGGCCATTATACAGTGTAGCTATCCACCCATAGAATTTCTCTGCCAGGCCCATTCTTTGCAGGACCTTGCCCATGTAAGGCCACTCGACCCAGTCAAAGGCCTTTTCTGGATCCAAAGAGATGGAATAGGTTTCCAGGTCCTTACCTGAGGATTCATGCATCAAGTCCAGGGTCTTTCTTATATTATCTGACCCCTGTCTGCAAGGAATGAATCCCACCTGGTCTCCGTGGACCAGGGAGGGGAGGTGCTGGGCCAGCCTATTAGCAAGTCATTTTGCTAGGATTTTTACATCTTTATTAAGAAGATAAATAGGTTGGTAGGATTGGCACTGGGTTGGGTCTTTCTCCTCTTTAGGTATCACCACCATAAGGGCCGATAAGATCGACTTGGGCAGGGAACCCTTGTCTAGAGCCGCATTGAACAACTTAGCCAAAAATGTAGCTAGAGTGGAGCGAAAGCATTTGTAGAAGAGAACCGTGAAGCCATCGTCAACTGGTGCGGTGCATCCTTTCATGGTACCAATGGTGTCTATTACCTCTTGAGGAGTGATGGGCATCTCGAGGGGGTCAGCTTTCTTGGGGGGAGGCAGGGTATCGGGACGGAGTTCAGAAATCGGTCGGTATCCACCCCATTCCCAGTATATTCTGTCTTGTAGAGTCGTTCATAATACTGGCGGAACTGTTCGCTATCAGAAAATCATCTACACATTTGTCTCCCTCGGTTGAGCGCAATAAATCCACCCTCCTACTGTTTTTAAAATCCCTCAACTTCCAGGTGAGGATCTTGTCTACCTTTTCACCCTTTTACATGTATCTTTACTTAAGGAAGGTCAGCTTCCTTTCCGTCTGTTCCACCAGGAGAGCTGACAATTTCGCCTTTAGCTGTTGGAGCTCTGCCCATTTACCCGGGAACATTTGGGATTGTAATTTACCCCCCGGTTGAAGAGTATCTATTTTATCTCTAAGGAGTCTCTCCTCCCTCACCCGTTCTTTCTTTCTTCTCGCATCCATATCAATGAGAACACCCCTAATTGTAGCTTTGAAGGCATTCCAGATTCCCGCTACGCCCACCTTGCCATTATCATTAAATGCAAAGTACTCTTTATGGAGGTGAGAAGGGATTGGGCTCGTTCCTTGTCTTGCAGCAACAAATCATTGCATGACCACCTTGAACTATGCAGGGGTCTCGGGGGAACCCCTAACCGGACCCGAACTAGGTTATAGTCCGACCAAGGGATTAGTTCTACATTAAGGTCAGTTATTCTATCCTGAATGGAGGTGTTCACCAGGACATAATCAATTCTGGAGAATGTAGCGTGGGTTTTAGATAAAAATGTAAACAGAGGTTCACATCCTTGCCGTGTCATATGAGAGGCCCAGTTCCTCGTTCACCCTATGGAACCCAGGGACCATCCTCCTTTGTG
This sequence comes from Ambystoma mexicanum, assembly GCF_040938575.1. Lineage (NCBI taxonomy): Eukaryota > Metazoa > Chordata > Amphibia > Caudata > Ambystomatidae > Ambystoma > Ambystoma mexicanum. Next base: position 455,130,328 of record NC_090939.1, on the reverse strand, counting down.
CTTGTGTGACTGCATAGGGGCCCTTAGACTTCCTGCCCCCTTCGGGGTTGAGGACCATGTTGAAATCCCCGCCCACAATTAGATCCCCCTCCGCAAATGCCATGATCTTAGGTTTCACCCCTTCCCAGAATTGGTCTTGAGCCTCGTTCGGGCAGTAGATTGAGACTGCCCTCACCTTACTACCTCTGATTTCCCCCTTGGCCATTAGATAGCACCCCTCAGCGTCTTTGGCTTTGGCTTTTGATGCGCCTTGGGAGACACCACCAGCTCTACCGCTCTCTTCTTAACCAGGCAAAAAGCGTTTAATACCTCCTGTATGGATCTGGCCCTGTGGGATGGATCCTTCCATCTAGCCCAATGGGTTTCCTGGAGAAACAAGAAGTGTAATTTTAGCCTATTAAACTCCCTCACCACCATAGACCTCTAGTGGGGGGAATTCAAATCACTAACATTAAGAGAACCCAACATCAGTGTTTGGTTAGTGTCATCCATTGGGGGGACACTTTCAGGTTCCCTCTAGGGATCCGTATGATATCCATGTCCCCCTCTCGGCTCAGTAAATTCAGTTTCCACACAAGAGAACAGGTCCCCTTGGAAGGAAGGCCACGACCTGGTGGTTGAAACAAGTAAGAACCCAAAAACAACAAGAACAATAACCCCAAGAATCCTCCTGCCCCCGAGCGCCTGGACTCCCTGTGACATAAAGAATGTCGTAAGGCCAGGCCACCAGTGTCTTCCTCCTCAGGGTTGGCAAATGAAGCACAGTACCCCCTCTCTGAGCCCCCTCCCCTTAAGCACAAGTAGAAACAGAATACATTGTCATCCGCTCCCCCTCCTCACGGGACAGGTACCCAAACTTCTCCAGTCTTTTAGTGAATGGATCAAACATGGTCAAAAGACAAAGTTCCACCTTGGGTTTTCCGAGGAGAAATAAGGAATCCGATTCTTCTGACACCGCCAGTTGGCACAAGCTGTGGCTGGAGTGCGGTCAGTGAATGGAAGATTTCAGAGAGGCCGGTGTTGCTCTCCTGAACTTCCTGTTACCACGAACCTGGCGTCTTTCGTTGAAGCTGTTGGCTTTCTGGGGTCCTGTTAACTCTCTCCCCCTGACGTCTTGGTCACCTCCCGCGGTGGGCTCACCCAGGAGTTTTCGGAACTCCTTATGGATGTCGTCCTCTGTAATTAAGGAGTATTTATAACCTTCATATTCAAACGAGAGGGACAAAGGAAATCCCCACCTGTACCTTACTGCCTTGGACTGAAGCCATTTTGTTAGGGGGCCACATAGTCTTTGCTGTGCCAAGGGGAAAAAGCCGATAAATCCTCGTAGATCGTGATCTATGAGTCCTCCCAGTGAATTGGGCCCTTTCTACGTGCCATTTCCAAGATTTTGCTCTTCTCTGAGAAATAGTGGATTCGCACTAGTAACGACCAGGGGCCCCCAGTGGACGCCCCAGCCCTGTGTGCCCAATCGATTGTCGGTTCGTTGGTGTTGCTTTCATCAAAATGTTTCCTGATCACAGCATTGGCAGCCTTTATAATGTCCGCCTGTGTCTCGCCTTCGCGCTCCGGGAAACCCAGGAATCTCAGATTGCTATGTCGCTCCCTGTTCTCCAAATCATCCAACTTTAGGGGGCATTTCTCTTTCATTCTTTCCAATTCGGAGAGGCGCATGTCTATTTGGGTTTCCAGGAGGTCAACTTAAGTTTGGTTTGCTTCCAGGGCTTTGACTCGGTCGTCCGTGGTGTCCACTTTTTTTATCCAAAGAGTCCAGCATCTTGCCAATGTCAGCTCTGAAGCCTCGGATTTCGTCTAGGAGGGCAGCCATGCCCTTACTCACCGATTGGGCCTCCATTTCCCCTTTCAGCGAGGAGGAGGGCATGTCGGGTGTATCCAGTGCTGGGGCGGGAGCATGGCAACATTTCTGCAGGGACTCCACCCAGTTCATCTACGGACACCAGGGGGGCCGAGCGATCCAATTCGGGTGATACTCTCTCCCAGAACGCGGGCCACAGAGAGTGACACAGACAGAGGGGGAAGAGTGCAGAAGACACCAGAGGGAGGCTTCACGGCTGTTCAAGCGTCGGGGAAGTTGCAATCTGTCTGAAGGATTCCTTCGACTCTCAGCGGGCTAACGTCAGGTGGGACCTTGTGCGACAGTGGCCAACGATGCTCCCACGCACCTCTACCTCCACTCCAGCCCCAAGGGGGGATGTGGCAGCTGTACTCAGGGGCTGGCAGTGGGTGAGGAGTATGTGTGTTAGAGGGTGGGGTCACGAAGGTGTTGAGGTCCACTGTGACTCTTGGTGGGGGGCCAGCTGAACGAGCAGTCCCTGACACTCACTAACGTTCAGCACAGTTCTTGTGACCTCCAGGCAGGCTGGATGCAGAAGCGCGGTCATAGAGGGGGGTTTCTCACTCCTTCCCCCGTGAGGTACCTCTATCTTCAAGGAAGTGCCACCCCACCACCCCCGGCTCCTCAGGAAGCAGAGACCTCATATCCTAAAGGCAGTCACAAAGGTAGGGCACATGGCATGTATTTGCTGCTTGTGGGTTCAAGGGGCCCCAGCAGGGAGCACTTGCTGGCGACGTTGGAATAAGCAGTCGGGAATGGTGTGGATACCTACGGGAGTAGTGCTCCCTTATCTCCAGGTGCTCTTTTGGCACGGGCTGGAGGTCGGCGGGGGGGCTGTCTCCACCCCAACATAGGTCAGGCGAGGCGTTGCACAGGGGCACCTTCTCCCAGTCTGGGACCCCCGCCTTGGGTTAAAACAGTTAAATGGGGTATCACAAGCTCACCCCGATCAGCTTGTGCTTGCTGTGCGGCTGGAGACTGCCTCAGCCCCCCCCCACCAGAAAAAAAGATTCACCAGGTTTCTCGATTCCGGATCCCCTCCCCGCTGTGCAGGCTGAGGTGTTGGGCCATGCTAACAGAGCCCACAAGGGCTGCGAGGGGATGGGGGGCCCCCCGGAGCTCTGACCTGGCAATGTGCAAGCTACTTCTGTGACTTGGTGCAGCGACTCATTGTTACAGCTTGCAGGGCTCCTCAGGTCCATCAGGAAGAGGGTGCGTCACTGTCCACAGCTTACAGTTCCTCACGGTCACCAAATCAAACCTGCCGCGGCGGCCAAGAGACTGCTGGGTGTCGGGTCAAGCCAGAATGCACGGCTCTGGTGTGTCGAGCTTGTGAGCCATGAGGTGGCTCCTGTTGTAGACTTTCACACAGTAGGGTTTTAAAGAGGAGTTGCCCTAGCCAGGTACGTTTTCGGTACCACTGGCGGTCTTCCTTGGACTACGGGTACTTGAGGGAGGCTCGAACAAGGGAATCTGGTGTGAGCAACATCCGGGGTTGAGTCAGCGTGAGCAGGACCTCCCAAGGAGAAAGTTACAACGACTGGCCACTGGAGCGCGGCGGGGTCTCTCAGAGGGGAAGGTGCAGGAAGGTTAGGAAATCACCCGCTGCAGTTGTGAATGCATGGGTAGTAAGGGTCACAGGGCCGGCTTAGTTCAAGCCGGAGTCAGCTCTGGGATGTTGAGTAACTCCCTGAGGGGAAAGCCATGGAAGCAGGGTGAAGGGGGGGGGAGACCCTGGATCCACCAGTCAGGTGTCTGGAAGCTGAATGGTGGGGTCCCCCAGCTGTTGGTCCAAGTCCTTTAATGCTCTCACCCCCGACAGTCCCCCCACTTCCCTCTCATTACCCCAAACTAACTGTGTAGGGGTTAGGGCCGCGGGTCGTTAGCTTTGGTCTGCGGCTCCTGGTGGCTCCACCACGTCTGCTGCTCCTTCTCCTTGTTCTGCAGCGGGAGGGGAGGTGTGGGTGCTGGTGGGAGACGCCGAAGGATAAGGCGGGAGGCGGTGGGGCACTACGCTCCTCGGTGGGAAGTTCCTCATCATCAAAGCTTCAACACGAGCCCCCCAGACGGGGGCCCATGGTGGTGGAAGGTCCAAGTCTCTGCTGCAAGGCAGGATCGGTCGAGGGTGCCCACAGGTTCTGGATCCCAATAACGTGTCAGTCGGCAACCTTTCCTCAATGGCCCACTCGGCCCGTGGGGGGAGACTGAGGGGTGTGGGAAGCCGCCCACTGTTCACTGGCCTCAGGCCTCGCCTGCACCATAGTATCTTGTGGATTGTCATAGAGCCGCAGGGCAGGCAACGGGGCTTGCACACTCCTCCTTTTCTCTGCCGGCCCGTATCTCAAGTTGTACGTCACGTAGAAGGACCGGAATTCTTTCCGTTAGCTGCTCCAAGGGCTTAGGATGCTCTGGAGGGGAGTGGGGGAGGTCGGATATTCACTCCTGTGGGATGGGGGTGCTCAAATACCTTATTTCAACCCCTGAGGAGGAGACCGACAGAGATGCGTCAACACATCTCAGCGCCCCCTAGTGGCTCCATTTTACATATATTTTATTTGTTTTGATTCATAGAGAACCTTTACCAAAATATATCACAACAGCACCATTTCGGACCTCATAATTAAAACTTCAATTCATTTACCTATTTACAGATCTTACTTTGGTGCATTTAAAATATACTCAATCCAAATCCATGAATTCATATACTCATAAAATCCATGTCAAATTCATGACACAGTTCATATTAGTAAAAGTTCACATAAAGTATCTATTAAAATACATCATAAAATGTTCTCAATTCATTTATTCTGTGCATTATCCCTTTAGTGTTTGGGCTTAGTTATCTGTCACTGAACTAGTTCCCGAGGTATCAAATACGACGAATATTAAAGACCAATGGGATTCCCAGGTCACACCTTTGTGATTTCTAATGCTACTGCTCAAACATTCTAAAATCACTTTCCAAACTGAATATAAACTGCTGTGCACAGATTCCAAATCTGTGTTTAAAAAGTAGCACCAAAATTCATCACTTTTAATTGCATCATAACTTCCCACAAACTGGCCCATCTTTGTCATACACATATGTCCCTTTATTGGACACAATGGGGGTCATTAAGCGTATGGAGGTAGCCATGGTGCTATTAGCGCCATGGCCACCCCCATACCGCATACCGGGTCCGGGTTCCCTGAAAAGGGAAATACCGGGCCATTCCAAACTTGGAGGACCCAGTATTTTCCCATTCAGGAACCTATCCCCTTTCCTATTCGAGCCCCCATAGGGCTCAATGGGAATGGGGAGGGAGCTAACAACGGGCCCGTTAATAACGGGCCTATTATTAACTCCCTGGTCCTTTAGCGGCTCCCACTCAGGGCGCCTGGTAAAACCAGCCGCCCTTAGCGGGACCCACTAAAGGACCTCGTAATGCGACGGTATGGGGTTAACGGCACCAGCACCCTTACCGGCGCCATTAACCCCTTACCGCCAGCCTCGGAATGAGGCCCAATGTTAACACATGTCTTGGTGTTTCCATGTGCTCCTCTATCCTGGACATATAACAGATTCACTATTCCACTTTTAGGCCCACATTTGCACCTTGCAAAGCCAGCAGAGGCAGCTGGTTTGTTCGAAATTTCAACATGAAGTTCCGAACCGTCGGGCTAGGGCACTTCAAAAGATATTGTTTGGCTTTATAATAACTATGAGCATTGGTCTATACATATTTAAAATATGTAATTTTTGCAGGGGTGCATAGTTTTACAGCCAATCCCACTGTTTCGCCTTGTTTTTATATACAGCTTTCAGGACCTCAGAGCGTGTGCCCCTCTAAAATTCTGGAGACCAATTCATGTTTATAAAACATGACTCATTTAGGGTATCATAGGTTTGATGGCTTCCCTTTTCATACGATGAGCCCAGGAGTTGCAGCATTTGACATGTTGGTCGATTCCTTGGTTTCATATAAAGAGTGCCCCTTTGTATGAGTGCTTGGCTCATGGGGGACACTAATCCCAGTTCTAACCTTAGGTAGGCCATTGGCGTGGTGTTTGGCAAACCCAGGAGCTGTCTCCAGAATTGGCCTTCCACCACGTTTAGCCATGTCAGGTCCCCCATGGCCAATGCATCAAGTCCATAGAGCATAGCTGGCGAGCAGCTCAGTTTGTAGAGATTTAAGATCCCCTCGAGCGAATATCCTGCGGTTTGCTTTGCAAATTTGTTAATCAAACATTTCAATTGCCTCGCCTTTCTCTTTTTGCTCTCAACTATGACTATATGGTCCCCCGCTACTGATAGCTGCAGTCCCAGATATAAGTAGCTGTCTATATATTCCACCTTTTGTGAGTCAGTTTGCAGGTGACCCTAGAGATCTTACTTCTTGAGACCACCATGATTTTGGTCTTACCCATGTTAATAGCTAGGTCATTCTGTTTAGCATTTTCTGACAGTATCTTGAATTTGTTTTTCACACCTCTTATTGTGCGGTTCAACAGAACAAGGTTGTCTGCATGCAATAAGCTGGCTATCTGCTTGGAACGGATTTAAACTGGGCATCCCTCTCCCTCTAATAGCTTAGCCAGCAAGTAAGCCAGATACAAACAGAACAGTAGGGGTGCAAGATTACATCCTTGTCTGACACCCTGGTTTACTTTCACCGGGTTAGTCAGAAGATCCATACTATTCAGAGGGACCTGCACACTATTCCCTGTATTGAGCTGAACAAGAATGTCCAATAGCAATTCTGGACAGCCCCAGGTGCGCAGCTTTAGCCAAAACCGTGCCTGGTTGACGGTGTCGAAGACCGCACTGAAGTCCACCCAGATCAAATATAGTGCAGGGTTGCCCTTTATTGCTGCTTCGCTAATAAATGTGTCAAGCATCCTAATATTGTGTGTCATTGTGGATCCTGCTCAAAAACCAGTTTGTGGGTAGTCCAGGATCTTAATATCCTTTGCCCAGTCCTGTAGTGCTTGGATCACAAATCCAGAGATCAGTGTACCTGTACCAGTGTACCTGTAACATCTAGCAAAGAGTTTTCCGGACTCTCTCTATCTCCTTTTTTGTAAATTGGCAAAAGTGTTGCCTTCAGCCATGTTCTTGGAACCAAACGTTATGTGCATACCTTTGCAAATTAACTTTTCAGTACCACTGCCCATGCACTCGGATTACCTTTCAGAAAGGCCTTCGACAACCCGTTGTGGCCTGGTGCACGAGAGGCCTTTAATTTCATAATTGCAGTATGTATGTCGTCTCCAACTGAGGCTATTAGGCATCTCCCCGCCGTACCTACCTTTACTTTTTGAACAAACTTCATTCCAAAATGATTCCCTATGAACTCAACCCACTTGCACTCTGGAATCGGATTAAGCATGCTGCCTCTAGTGTCCCCCTTGGCCTTTGCCAGCATTTGCCATTTGGTGTGGGTATTACCTCTGCAATGTGCCACAAACATCTGCTGCCATTGGGTGTTTAAGGCTGAGAACCTGTTTTTCAACCGGCTCTTGTATTCCCTTTTAATTTTCCTTATCTTGGCCTCTAAAATGTGGATTGGCTGTACCACTCCTTTTTCTTGCCTCAACATTCTACACATCCATTGTTGACATCCCGAATTTCGATCTCAAAGATCTTTTTGTCATTTCCTTTATGTACTACCACTTGGCTATCCCGCACCGACCCTGTTTCTACAGATAGTTTTTCCAGCCATGTACCAATTTGACTGACTTTCAGCCCCTACCAGCTTTCCGTGTCCAGTTCAATCTGTGAGTTAGTTTATCTCAAGGCCCTGCTTCTCTTCTTAGATGACCAACTAATCCTATTTCTCCCATGGTTAATCTCCACCTCACGCACTCACCCCATCAACCTTGGACACATTTTTAGGACTATGGAGAGTATCAGCATGTGATGGTCACTGAAATGCGTTTCTCTGGCTTGCAGTCCCAGCACACTTTCAGAGCAGGCATTGGTCCCGAAGAAGTAGTCCAGTGTTGATTGTTTCTTACCCATGGACCAGGTACTTTGCCCCAGGATATCTCCCGGGGTCCTTCCATTGTACATCAACATGCCCCACTCTTTCAGCATATCTATCCATAGGTTCCCTTTTTTGTTTCCCCTGAGGGTTTTCATTGTGCTAACTCACTCAACACATCTGTATTTCGGGCTAGGTTCCCTATCTCTACATCCAGCGTTTAAATCCCCACCCAGCAGGATTAATTCACGATCCCCTTCAACAACCCAGGCAGAGAATATTTTGTCAATACTCTCACGAATTTCATCCAGATTTACCCCGTCAGGTGGTACCTATATTTTAGTTAGCAATACAGCCGTTTCTCCTTACAATCCATTTACCACTGCTTCAATAGGCTGACAGCCTGATTCATGGAATTATTTGCGTGAAAAACGCAGATTTGTGCGCCTTTCTGCCCGAAAATCTCTGTTTGAAGGATGGGGATTTTCGAGCAGAAAGGCACGCAAATCTGCGCTTTTCACGCTAATAATTCCATGAATCAGGCTATGAATGTTTTGTGAGCTCACTATCATGTTTACATTTTTCAGATGGACCCCTTACGTGATGCCTATAATACGACCTCCAAAAGGGCGGCCTCTAGGGCCCTTTGTCGCCTCTTGCTGAAATAGTGTGAAATCTTCTATGTGACTCTTGGGTGTGAGCCACGTTTCTTGGAGGTAAACCACATCAAGGTCATTAAGTAGAGAAAGGGAGCCATTATCATCTAGTAAATGTATGTTTCCCCTGGTGTTCCAACTGCCTATCTTCAGAGTTCACTGCCGTACCACTAATTTCTGCATGAGGAACTTTCCAAACCAAGCCCATCCCATGTCATCGTCCAGTACTCCCTCCTTGCCCACAACCCTCTTGTTTGAGGCTAATGTCTCAGATACAGAGTTGGGCACAGACTGTGGGGCAATTATATCTGTTGGACAGTCCACCACGTATCCCACGTACCGGATAGATTTCTGGTGTCTCCGGATCAGCGATGTCCCTTTGGCCGAAACACAGTGGACTCTCACAAAGTTTCCTTTGTTAATTTTCACTGGCTGGACGAAACTGAAGTCCCCGGATGACAGTACTCCTAGTGCCGGTATGCTCGTACACACTTTGAGCAAATCTGACCTGTTTGTTCGGTTTCCTGTGAATGTCAAAGGCCCCCTACCCAAGGTAAAAAAATGTCAGCTCCTTCACAGGAATACTTGGGGATGGGTCATGTGCAGGGCCTGATGGTTCAGATAGGACCACTGCCTCATCTTCTAGGCCCAGTAGGTTGTGTGCCTCAAGCAACAGTAACAACTCCCCCTGGACAGCTGGTACTGTTTTGTTTGTGGCACCTCGTTTAGCAACCAGCTGGTCAATGTGCCTGGGGGCTTTGGTCCGCCCTTCCGTTTCTTTTCAGACTTCCTCCCGGATTCCTTAGTTTGTATTTGTTCCAGTATAATGGATGTAGAATTAAGAAGCTCGGACAGCTGTTTTTGGCCCTTGTTTTGGCCTTTTCTGCTTTCTGCTTGTTTTCTCATTTTAGCCCTTTTTTGCCATATGCCTTTTCTTCCTTGTTTTGTACATTGAGAGGTCATTTTCAGCTTCCGGACCGTCCTGTGTGGGTTATCCTGATTGAATGATGATTGACTCTTGTTCGTCACACTTTTTGGGTCAGTTCTCTAACTGTTCCGAGTTCAATCACTTCAAAGCTTTTTGAGGGGACTATTTGTCAATTGATTTAATACAGTGCCTTGTTTTTTCACCTCTTCGAGGATTACCCCACATAGTTTAAACAGGATCTTGACAGAAAAGTGTAACATTCCATCAGCCGCAGAAATGCTGTTACTAGAGTCTGGGACAACACTCCCCCCATCCCATTGATTGTCACACCATCCTCTTCCACTGTGTCCCTCACGGTTCCTGGGAGCAGATTGGGCGACACAGACAGCCTCTGGGTGGTTACATTTATGGGGCGGTCGGTTATTTCTGTGCCCTAAAGTACGACCGGCACTAGATCAACCTGAGTGGTCGGTCTTGTCAAGGTAGCAGCCGGATGAAGCACGGTTGCTTGTACTGTAGCCTTGGTTACTTCTGTGAATCCCATGTTGGAGGCGTGAGCATCTGTGCTTACTGGGGCGGGGGGAGTTATGTGCCTGGCCACTGTGCCAGGGAGTTTGTAACACACGGCTCACAGGGAGTTGTAATTAATATCCCCCTAATCAGTGGTTGAGAAGTCCAGTCAAGCATGAATAGTGCTAACGGCCTCATGTGTTTGTGCTGGTTTGGCGTAGGGGTCCATTCTTTGAAAATACGAGGTGATTATCCCCTTGTCCCCCACATGGCTCATTACTACTCTGGGCCCCCTAGTGGATGAATAGGTCTGGATCCTGGCTTCATCAGGTGCTCTTGCTTCTTTGGCCCCACACCTAGGGGGGTTCTTGGCTAAGGAATTGCCATTGCAGTGTTTTTGTAGCCTAGGTTTTAAATTTGTTTTTGACAGCATTATTGCTGACCAGTAGTTTTCAAGTAATACAGGCAGAGCGTCAGCACTGTTGTCCTTCCGATTCCAGAGTACATGCTCCGGCAAAGTCAATCACCTAGGACATACTGTCACACCTCCAACCCTCCGATACACACCCGACATGCATTCAACACTCCAGGGCATATACACTCACGGGGCTCAACCCACCCAGCAGCAAAAGGGTGCTCAAATGGCATGTTGTCCCTCCCTACCATCATCAAAGGGTGCCACGTTATGCCGACTGCGGTTCCCATGGCGGCTAGGGCTGCATCAACAATGGAAGTTACCATGGTGATGGAGGAACGCACGTCTAACACGTCGAATAACTCACGTGACGCTGGCGAACCCGCTCACATGATCCAATATCCATAGCAACGGTATAAATAAACGCTGAATGCGCTACACAGAGCTTCTCAGCTGTGTTTACTCTGGCGTGTAGCATTTTTTGTCTACGACTTTGCTTACTTCCTTGGATTCCTGATCTCGTTTTGCCTCATGGACTGCCTCTTGTGAAACCTCTTGTTACGGCAATCTATCCTGGCTGATTACCTGAACTGCTTTCCCACAGCTTACTGTTAAACGGACTGCTCGCCCTGCAATGGGGCTCCTCCGCTTGATCACCCGGACCTTTCTAACCACGGACTTTGTTTTTGGACTACTCTTGGATTTGCCCTCTTCAAACCACGTTTGGGCCTCATCATCCGGTTTGGACCTTTCCTCGTTAAAGCCTGGATCATAGTGGCAACCCAGCAAGTGCCTGTTGAAAACTAGGGCTGTTATTACTGGCCCTTTACTACTAACACACTGCCCCTTAGTGGGGGACAAGCAGAGGCAACCTGTTTCATCTCCTCCCTTCTACCATTCCCCAGATTCCCATCTGGTAGGTGGCCTGTTGTACATATGTTGTCATTTATACTGGTGGTGTGTAGTTAGCAGATTAATACATAACTTGCCTGTTTCCATTACAGCTACCTGGGGACCTGGTACTCCTGTTCCAGCCACCTGTGGCCCCAATAATCGGTCAGCGAGTTCTCTTTATCTCTCTGACTGGTACTTGGGAGCGGAGGTATACCTAAACTACGCAGACCTCGATTCTTGACACTTACACCCTGATCTTTTAGTAGTCTGAGTCACTGCCTATCGCCCACAGAGAGACAGTCACACACTCCTTGCACACTCTACCGAGATAGTATGGCCCTTGATGCTGGAAATTAGTAAGTTAATAATAGGCACACAAAAAAAGAATAGGCACAAATTGCCAAATTCAATAGCTTGGGAGTCGGCAGCTGCTGCAAAGCTCTGAGAGTAGCTCAGATCACTGTCCCCAACTTTCTGCTCTCTCAAGTTCCCTCTGGAGTGGGGTCCAGTTTGCAGTCACTACTCGGGGCAGACACATGGAGCACAGCACTGGTTTGGCAGTCTCCGCAAATACCTGCGGCCCCGGTTGTTATGCAATTCCGGCGCTCTGCTCACCAGTCGTTCAGCGCACTGCACCAGCCTTCTCCCCGGTCCACGGCTGTAGCGGAGCTCCAACACTCCCTCCATCTAGCTATAGGAAAGAACATCAAAACCATGTCAAGCCGCACTGAGTGTAAAACACTCAGCCGCTTCCGACAATAATGTTGTTAAAATCTCCACTGACAACCAGATTAAGTAAATCAGACTGCATTAGAAAAAAAATCATATCCGCCCAGAACATGGCATCCAGAATACTGTGAGCAAATTTTGACAATGGAAAACATTTGAGATTTCACTTGCAATTTAACTAAAGCCCATCTTCCTTTAGCATCAGACTCTTTATGTAGAATTTTGTAATTCATTCCTTTACTAATCAAAATTGCAACACCATTGCGTTTACCTTCAGCTTGGCTAGCTATTACTTCAACCCAATTTTTTTTCCATTTCACAGATTCCTGTAATGACAAATGCATTTCTTGTATACAACCTACCAATGGTTTAAATCGGTTCGAATGTGCAAGAACATTCTGGCTCTTAAGTGGATTGTTCAGTCCTTTCACATTCCAGGTGATTCATTTAAATTTCACTTTATTAATAGAGTATGAAGTTTCATCTTATCATGAGAAGTATTTGTGAGCCGACCCATCTGAACAATATAGCACCATGAAGATCCCATTCCAGATACACCAAGAACACAGCCTCATCACGGGTTTGGCGGTAACCGTTAAATGTGGCGGTAATGCTATTACCGCCACATTTAAGGGTCCGCCAAATCACGGGCTTGGTGGATTTACCCCCAGCTCTGAGCTGGGGGCAAATCCGCCGCGATTTTAATGATTTTCGGCACTATTGCCGCCAGTGGTAATAGCGCCAAACATTCTCCATTGGGACCAATGAGGAATGGGAAATTCCCAAATGGACTTAATGGGGAATGGGGACTTACCATTCTGCCATGTTAGCCCTAGCGCCAGGGGGTTTGGCGGTGGGGCTAATAGCCCTGGCGGTAATACCGCTGGGGTTAGCGCCCAACTCGTGATGAGGCCTATAGTATTGTAACTGTTTATGTCATTAGACCAAACAAAGATGACACAAGAGGAGAGAATCAGGGGTGAAAGGGAGAGTGGTTGCAGTACTGGATACCAGGGTCTAAATATACTTCTGCATTTGTCCTTGTAACATCCACACCCATAGCAGAGGATAAGCCACAAATATAACATCTTTAAAATACCTATAGACAAGTATGCAAACCGAAAAACTTGTATTTGGAGGCTGGGCAGGCATCCCCATTTCTCATGCCCACTCATTTTACTCTGATTGACTAACTGCTACTAAAAAACATGTTAATAAGCTAGTAGAACGCCTTGTTCATTCATGTGATAGGTGTTTGCTGATCGTGGGATTGATTTGAAGTATCCATCTCTTCCACCTTGTAAGATCTGATGCATTTTTTGTGATCTACAGCATCATCAAATGCTGAGGTTTTAACCTTTAATAGTAACTTTGAATGTACAGGGATGTACCAAGCCAAATCTGGCATTCAATTGCTTGAGAATGGGTTGAAATTACAGGAGTTCTTTTCTTCGTTGCGCAGTTGCCTTAGATACATCCTGGGATATGGACATTCTATGGCCATTCCATTTTAAATTATTCACTTCTTTAGCTTTCTTAACAATCAAATGAAAGTGTGTGTATTCAAGGAGTAAAAAGATAATTGTCAAGCGGCTAGCGTTGTTATGTGGGTAATGTTTGTTCAATACAATCCTATGTGCCCTTTGTATATTCAAAGCAATAGAAGAATCAAGTTTGAGAGTGTTAAGAAGCATTTCTTTTTAAATAGAACCACATCTTCTCACTCAACTGTTTCTACGATTTCTATTCTCTAAATCCTCATTTTGTTTTTGAAGGGCTAAGTCATATTTTTCCAAGCATACTACTCAATTTGTAACATCTTCTGCTTCTCCAGTCCTTCTTTCCACCTATACCATTATAGCTTCAAAATTAGACCATCTGTCATCTAGATGTTGAAGTTTAATATTTGTAGCCTCCATAAAGGGCTTAAGTGCTGTTAGCTCTAATAAAATGGCTTCCATGGTTGCCTTCATCAAGATTTGGCCAGAACATTTTTTGCACCTTTTTGAGATGCCTTTCGAAATAAACCTTCTATCTTCCTGTCGCCAAAGCACACATTACTTCTATAGGGTGCTTAAATATATATATATATGTATATATATATATATATATATATATATATATATATATTCAATGAAAAAACTTTGTTAAAGGGATGTTATGGTTAAGTTGCACTAATAAAAACCTATGAAATTCAATGAAAAAACGTTGTCATCAATGACATTTGTGATGTCATCTTTGATGTCCTGGGTATTAGTCTTAGCAGTGCATGGTGGTTGCGCGAGTTATGGTTGCTTAGATTACCATAACTGGGGAATTTCTGGGGTTTTTCGGTTTTACTTGTAACCATAACGTCCCTTTAACAAAGTTTTTTCATTGAATTTTATAGGATGTTATTAGTGCAACTTAACCATAACGTCCCCTTAACAAAGTTTTTTCATTGAATTTCAAAGGTTTTTATTAGTGCAACTTAACTATATCGTCCCTTTAAGAAAGTTTTTTCAATAAATCTCTTGGGTTTTTACCATTGCATGCTATTTTCCTACAACTTACTAATATCATACTTACCCAATATAGCAATATTTGTGTCCAATTTACAAAGTGTAATCTTAAAACTGTGCCATTTTCCACCTTCTAGCATCATTTTTAACTCTTCCAGACAGTGCCACATAACCATCCGCTGGCGCGCGGCATGATGACATGTCCGATAACCGTCTGCACTTTTCAATAAGATCTGTGCTTTGCAGATAGTTCGGAACTGCATTTTATCCTGATCTAGGAACTTTCAACTTCAAAATTTCCCTTGCACAGCTCCTACACCTATTCGTACTCATTATCCATTAACAATCTAGTACACCTTACATACTTTGAAACATTTTAGCAAAACTGCTATTTATCTTAAAAATGGCATCAGCTAATGCCATCCCTTCTCCCCAAGAGCCACCACCACCACCAGCTGGAGGACCTTCAAAACAAAAAAAGCGCAGTACTTCCTAGACAATGAAGAGGACCAACAAGATGCGGTAGAGGAAGTGCCTCCCTCTAGCACCCAGAGAGAATCATGGGTGTGGAGTTCTTTACCACTGTTGGGAATGTACCAAAGGCTATAGCTACCAAAGTAAAATGCACTGAGTGCAACTTTGTATTCAGTCACAGACTCCCCAGACAGTAATCCTACAGGACCACCTCCATGTGCTGCCACATCAAATCCAATAACCGCAATGCTCTCAGAAAGGTATTTCCTTTCTTAGCAAGTAGGAGGCTGTCTTCCTCTACCTCATCTTCCTCAACCAATACTGTAACCACACGGCCTACTTCTGTGCGACACAAAATCCCACCAGCTACGTTGCAAGCAACAAAAGAGGCTCTTGATCCATTTTCTTTTCGAAGACAACAGTCCTCTGTACATACTATAACCAAACATTCTGCAGAGGGAAGCACTTTGAAGCTGTAATCAAGGAGCATGAGAAACACTGCCCCCTACCTTAGAAAGAACAAACGGACAACATTTTACCCTATCTACCTGTCTCTCCATATTAGTGTTTGGTGACTCTTCCCTCATTTCCCTCCCCACCTTACGTTCTAAGCACTCCTGCCAAAAAAAGAAATACATCCAAAAACAACTAAATAAATGTTCCTTAAGGAACCACCATTCACAGTTAAAAAATGAAACTAAATAAAAAGTCTAGACTCCATCTACATTACATTTCTCAGTAAAATACATTGGCCCTCATTGCAACCCCGGCGGTAAACCATGGCGCTATTAGCACCATGGTTGGTGCCGGTGTTGTAACGAGT
This sequence comes from Ambystoma mexicanum, assembly GCF_040938575.1. Lineage (NCBI taxonomy): Eukaryota > Metazoa > Chordata > Amphibia > Caudata > Ambystomatidae > Ambystoma > Ambystoma mexicanum. The sequence goes on along the minus strand of NC_090939.1, from coordinate 455,114,580 downwards.
CCGTCATGGTGGAATGGGGCAATACCGCCCCATTCCAAGGTTGGCGGGGCGGTATTTCCCCATTTCACCATGGCCCTTCCCCATTCCCATTTTCGCCTCATAGGGCTCAATGGGAATGGGGAAGGCGCTAAGTACGGTACCACAAATTGCGGTACCGTAATTAGCACTGAGGTCCCTTTGCGGCACCCTACTTTAACGGCTGGTAAAACCAGCCGTTAAGGTCGGGTCCCGCAAAGCGACCTCGTAATCAGGCGTTAAGGGTTTAACGGCGCCGACACCTTTTACGGCGCCTTTAAACCCTTAACGCCAGGGTTGTAATGACCCCAATAGACTCAATAAGATTTTCCAACATTTCCATTTGCATTTTGTGTTATGCTAATGGGAATATTGTGATGTTCATCCCCCGTTCCAGCCCAAGTTATCAGCCCAAGCAAAGCGAGGGTGGATAACGAGGTCTTTGGACCATTATACCCACCATTCCAGCCCCTGTAATGAGGGATGAAGGCCATTAGGCTAGAGAGAAAAATCTCCTTAATATATATTGGCAACGTAAAGCAACAGGGACATGGGCTTTCCTCGATGAGTTGTGTGATATTATAGACAACATAATGGCAACAGAGAAAAATCCAAACATCATAATCTGCCAGAGGCGTCCCGGTGTAGGAAGGAAAATCCTTTTCCAAGATGGTCACCATGGAAAGGGAATGTGGGGTTCCATACAGGGCCCCTCTTCACTTTACATGGCAGCCTGCAGAAGGTGAAGAGAGAACCCTATGACCATTTAACTATGAGCACATTTTTCTTCCCTTTCAAACCTATCCCAATTTCAAACAGCTTTACCACAAAGACGGTCCCAGGTGGACATGGCCATTTTAACCCAATGTGTTGTCCCTCATGGTCATGGCCAGTAGCCAGATTGTCCGGATCATGACCTTATTCCATGACCCGGAGAATCTTGCTACGGGCTATACCTCAGTCACCAAAAAGGTATACCACTATTTTTGTACCTACATTATGACACTTGTTCAAAAATAAAACACGGGCACATTTGCAAAACCATACTTTCAGATCCTTGCCAATGCTCCTTACACAAGTTTGCTGGAAATCCGCCCATGTTTTATTTTTTCAAAAGTGTCAAATGTATGCACATACAATAGTCATATAACCTAGCCCCCACTTGACAAAATCCATTCAGACTTTATGAAAATATTTATATCTAGATCTAAAATCTTTTTGTCAAATTGCACCACATTTATAAGCTTTTACAATATTTTGGAGAAAAAAAAATATGGGACTCATCTTACAACTTTGCCCCTGGGGAGCAAAGTTGTAAGCCGCCCAAAAAAGTGCTCTTCCTATGGGTTTAGCATCTTAACCATAACTACTGGGCCGCTACTGCAGGCCCAGTAATATATACATATATATATATTCAGTAAAAAAAACGTTGTTAAAGGGACGTTATGGTTAAGTTGCGCTACTAAAAACCTATGAAATTCAGTGAAAAAACTTTGTTAAAGGGACGTTATGGTTCAAAGTAAAACCGAAAAACCCCTGAAATTCGGCAGTTATGGTAAGATAAGCAACCATAACTCACGCCGCCACCATGCACTGCTAACACTAACACCCAGGACATCAAAGATGACATCACACATGTCATTGATGACATCACTGATGACATCACGTGGCTGTCTCTCCCTTTTTTTACTTTCCTGATATAAATAAGCCGCATGATTTTCTTCAGTAACAGTCAGGAACAAAAAATTGTAAATTACTATATTCGTAGACTTATCCTTCAAGTATGTTCTTAGAATAATTCCCTTATGGTCCAGTCATATCATATGAAACATATACATAGGAGAAGTCAAGACCTTGAAAGACAGCAATCCCTTTTGTGCATCATCTTTGATGTCCTGGGTGTTAGTCTTAGCAGTGCACGGTGGTGGCGCGAGTTATTTTTCATAGCTTACCATAACTTGCGATTATCAGGGGTCTTTCGGCTGTACTTAGAACCATAACGTCCTTAAACAAACTTTTTTTAATATCACGCAAAAAATATACAAACATGGCGTGCAAAAACCAACTTCTCACAGATGGCTTTAGACAGAATGTTGCAAAGTAAGAATTTATGCTCGTTCACAGTGAAGGTCAGCTGCTTCCATTTTTTTCTCGGGCCCCGGAGAGGCTCACGAAGCGGACTATAAGGTTGTATTGTGTTTTGACCTTGACCGACAGAGATTGTGATGAAAGACTTCTCTTGAAGGAGTGTTGCTAAAACGTAATAGAAGATAAGGATGAAATTTATGAAACGAAACCACTTTTATATATTATATCACTATGCAAAAGATCGTTGGCACACGCTGAGTCGTATTTTGGGACTGCACCACTCGTAGACAATGGAAATTGCAATTGTACTGTAAGTAACCCTTTAGATTATTTTATACCAAATATAATTACAATAGCGTAGCATTAAAGACCGCTCAAGTTGAACTTGTTCGTTGAAAGTGGCATAATGTTTTCCACCGCACACTATCACCGCCGAATTGATCCCCTGTTGTTTAGAGGGCTCTGAAAAAGTCAGACGACACAGGGTGGGTTAATATAAATAATTTAACCGGTCTATAGGCGGTCAAGCGTTCTACTCGCTGTGCCACTTCACTGTAGCCTGTCAAGTGGCACAGCGAGTACAACGCTCGCTTTGATATCCGTGCACAGCTTGCTAACGCAAGTTTGAATCCCGGCAAGGCCAAACTCAGCCTTTCATCCTTCCGTGGTCGATAAATGAGCACCACACACCGTGGTTAATAATAAGCACCGCTTAGATACCTCACGGTTCTTAGCGCTATATGAATGGGAAAATATTATTATATTATTATTAACATACTCCGTTGCATTATCTTCGATAGCAAATAGTTTCACGGCCTAATAAATAAAATGATGATTTTTAATGAAGATCTGCTGGTGAGACTAATTTATGTTTTTTAAAACAGGTATGTGGCCCCATTTTGCCTATGTCACGATTTACAGACTCCAGCGGATGGGGTCTTCAACTGCCAGGTGCAGGTCCAAATATGCAACTTCATGACCCTCACCATTTTATGGGACAATCGCCAAGGACCAATATGCCCTTACGCAGTACTAGCGGCTACAAACAACATACCAACCAATAGGGTGGTCTAATGGCTCGTTTTTGGAGCAACCTTCCGATTATCAGAGCAACCATTTACTGCTTTTATCATAAACCAACAGCCTATCTACCGCAAAGGAACAACGCGTGGCTCCAAATAAACTTTTGCTGATTGAGAGCAGAGACAATAGCAAATCGCTGAATATTCACTAATGATTTCATGTGAAATAAATGTACTTTACCAAATGTACAATCCTGCTGTTTACTTTTAAACCACAGTTTCATATTCTGAATTGTGGCGCACTGAGTTGTAAGCTGATCTAACACCCTCTGTACCGCAAAGGAACATTGCGTGCCTCAACATGAACTTTTGCGGATCGACAACAAAGACAAATGCAAATTGCTGAACATTCTCTAAACATTTGATGTCAAATAAATGTACTTTACAAAATTTACAATCTTGCTGTTTGCTTTTAAATCACTGTTTCATATTCCGAATTGTGGCGCGCTGTGTTGTGACATAATATGTGTTGTCTTCCGGATTCTGTGTAAAGTCACTTAGGACTGGGCGCGTTTGATGACGCACCCTGGAATGTCACGGAGAGAGGCGGGGAATATAAATGCTTTGATAATATCAGGCTTAGGGGCGGGAGATATGATTTAGTGTCGCAAAAGCAAATCAGCCAGGTCAATAGCGCCAGTCATAGGATTATCACATAATGTCTGCGCACACCAGCCGGATTTATCGTTTCTTTAGTGGACAAAAAGTCGGTTGACGCCCATAGGAAATTGTACTATTAGCGGACAAAAGGAGTGGTCTTAAAACACTTTCCCCCTGACAACGAACAATACAAACAACGTTCTCAGAACACCCCCATTTTGTGTAATTGCAACCATTTCGGGACACCGCGAGTGTTCTTAGAACACATTCAACTAGACAGATTACAATACGGACAGTGTCCTGAGGACACCCCCAGTTTGTGTATTTACGAACAATTAAGTACACCGCGAGTGTTCATAGCTCATTTTTACCTTCCTTGCGAACAAAAATGACACATACTCCGTCCTCTAAAAACCCCACCATTTAGTTTATTTACAAAATGTCAGAACAGCCGTGTTCTCCGCGGACAAATCGAACGCACCCTCCCCAAACACTCTTACACACCAACACAGGGCACTAAATACAATTTTTTATCCACATTTCACCGCGCTGTACGCGGTCGACGGCGAATACAAGATGGCGGGCGCCACAGAAAATCTGACGCGCTCCACGCCCCTCGCCATCCAATCAGCGAACACGTCACATGTCCGCGGACATGACGCAAGGCCATGGGCCAATCGGGGTGCTGTCCGCGGAGCGAACAGGGAAGTCCGTCACTAAATTTTTTGCCTTACATTTTGGTCATTTTTTAATAAACTACTGGACAGATTTACACCAAATTTGCAAAAGCACGCTTTCGGGACCAGGCCGCCGCTCCTCCCGCAAATTTGGTGTAAATCCGTCCAGCGGTTCGGGCTGTAGCCGTGCGCAAAGTTTTTTCCCATTCAGTCTATGGGAAAAAAAAAGTTTTGGGACCCCCCCTATAAATTTTCCCGCCCTGGACAAATCCTCACCAAACTTTGCAAAAAATATTCAGAGTGGGCCATATACTTTTTTTGCAATGTTTGGTGAGGATTCGTCCAGGGGGAGCAAAGTTATAAGCCACCCAAAAAGTGCTCATCCTATGGAAACACCAACTTAACGGCTGTTCTGACATTTTGTAAATAAACTAAATGGTGGGTGTTTAGAGGACAGAGTACGTGTCATTTTACACCCTATAATGGCCTTTCACGCCAAAACTTCAATACATGTAAGGATAAACGGTAAAGGAGAACTAACCGAAGCAATAAGCACGAATAGAGGTGTGAAACAAGGCTGCCCGCTAGCTGCAGTCTTGTTTAAATTATTCATTGCTGACATCCCGGACGCACTAACCAGAATACATTGTTTCTCGCCAAAAATAAATGGACATCAAATCTGGTACATATCTTATGCTGACAATTTAGTTTTGCTTGATCGAACACAAATAGGGCTACAGCGGCTACTACAGGGACTGCATCAATACATGAAGGAAAATGAATTAAGAATTAATGTAAACAAGACCAAAATAATGAAATTTGGGCCAGCAAAGGGAAAAAGAAATCGAGACTTCGTCTGGAGGATCGACAAAGATGAAATCGAAGTTGTCAATGAAATAAGATATCTAGGAGTGCAAATAAATACGTCAATCCGCGAAAACAATTGGGCATTACACTTATTGCAAAAAATGAACACGCTCTCTCTACAAGGAACAAGAATCCACAGCTTGTATGGAAAGTTCAGCCTAATTCCAGTGCGGCAATTCTATGTGCAAAAGGTGGTCCCAGGAATAACATATGGGTCAGAAACAGCGTGGAACCTGGACCACAAAATCTGGGCAAAATTAGAGGGCATTTTTTGGCGAAAAGTGTTAAGTTTGCCAAATTACATCTCAATTGTTGCAATAAGACACGAACTTGCACTAGAAGAACTGTATGGCTGTGTAGTATGGAAATCACTTGCGATGTTAAGAAAAATGCTGATTGAAAATCCTGCACCGGCTTCCAAAATACTAGCACCTATAGACAACTCAGAACATACAGGACTGCTCAAGAATTGGGTACAAAAGCTCGAAGATGTACTAAATGCGAGTGACATCAAACTTGAAATACTGTTAGATCAGCCGCAAACTGCAAAAAAAAAGCTACAACAATGGTTTTGGATAACAAATATGGCTAAATTAAAAGATCTTTCATCCACACTAGACCATAGTCCAGCTACGAACAAATTAAACAACCTGCCCCAATACCTACAGAAATTTCCTTCCAGATACCATCGAAAGGCGTTCCTGAAACTGCGACTAAACGCTATAAAGACAAAACAAATGCTAGTGGCACGTCATATCGAAAAAACAGATGACGATGGTTGCAGATTCTGCAAGTCACATACAGAATCACCAAAACATCTAATAACAGAATGCCCAGAACTTAAGATTGTAAGATCAATACACCTAGGGCAATTCGCGCCAAAAAATGACAACCTGGACGAATGGTGGCAAAGAATCTTAGGTGGAAGCTCTATCCACTTGACATGTTCGACAATAAACTTTCGAGACGCCTGTTTGGACAACGAAACTTAAAGGATAGTTCCGGGACTTTTTTTTTATTGTCCCTATGGTTCGGCCATGTGTTTTTAAGCATAAATCGGTAGATCGTAGAAAACTTTCCTATGGACCTTACCCGACTTTTCGTCCATTAACGCACTTGAAATCAGCCGCCATTTTCTGATAATCCTATCATTTCCCCCCATCGACCTGGCTCACCTGCTTTTGCGGCACTAAATCAAATCCCCCGCCCCTGAGCCTGACATCAGCAGACGCGTACCGCCCATTTCCCAACGCCAAAGCACGTTTCGTGTCAACAATCGCTGCGCCTCAGCTAATGAAGTGTCGCCATGGAAATGGCAGGACGCCTCTTTCCTCAATAAGTATAAACACACCGTTTCACAACACACAGCAGCAGATTTTCGATTCCATTACTCTCTGTGTGTTACTTTGAGTATTCTGTGACTCGTTTCTGTGCTCTGGTCAGCTACCTTCGCCGCTTCTAGGCCTTGTGAACACCTGTACCATCTCTGTAAATTATTTTACTTTCTTTACCACACAATGGCTACAATAATGCCGTATATGTACGAGCCCGAGTACACCGAGGAGGAACTACTGGAAAGGCAAGCACGCGAAAACGATGGGGATTCTGACGGCAGTTGGGAGGACCAGTCAACGGATGAAGAGCCTGGACCATGTCGCATGGACGGCGTCTCCACCTGGTGCACGTGCAATCGGTGCGAGCTAATGCCAACTGAGGAGGAGAACTGCTGCTGCCGTGAAAATTCCGGGTGCTTGGCCTACATTTCAGAAGGCGAGCCAAGTCCGCAATGCATCACCGAGCTGCCAGAGTTCAGGGAAGCCTGCCTCTCACGGACCGTGTTGAGGATGATGATGGTGCTTATGCACGAACTTCGCGGCACTGTTCGTCCGCGTAATCCGAGTAACGAGTAAGTATACTCTGGTTGTGATGTCAGTGATGCCACTACTATTTCATGGTCGTCTCCCACATATAAAATTACATCTACATATCATTCGAATGCATGTAAATTGGTTCCATATTGTGCATTTTCTAGATAGAATTTTTTTCAAAGCAGAATGACATTTTTTACCTGAATCGACAGTGATAAGAAAGTTTTGTCATTTTAATACAGTTTGCATCTTTCATTTTCACAGGTGGTACAGGCTGGTGGCCTATCGTTGCTTCACTTGGTGGCTTCACGGGAGGCTCGGACACCGCGTTCGGAGAGTAATACCTGCCTGTGCGGTACTTGCCATTAGACAACATTTCCCCAGCGACAGTGGACAATACCGCGGATTTTCCCTGGATGTGCTGCAACCGGAACTTTACAATGTGTAATGTTTATTATTTATGTTCAATTGAAATTAAGATGTAAAATAAAACCCAACATATATTTTAACAATGGTTGTTTTGATTTTTTAAATGAATCTAGTGTGTCTCCATTGAATAGTCTTCCTGTGCCTTGTCTTGTCACACCACATGTCTCCGGCCAGCATCCTCCCTCACGCTGGCCGCCCACCTTCAATCCACATAACCGTTGAACCCATATGCAGCAGACATACATATGTTATTTTGCGGGTTGGCATCAAGCCTCCCGGCCTTGCCTCCTCCCCCAAAAATACTTACCACACCACTTTGTTCAAGCGTTGGCAATAAAAGGCCGTTGGATTTTATTGATACAAAACATGGTTATAGGTAAATAATCAATATGGTTGATCATAATAAATCATCCTTTTGGGCACCGGGTACACAGATGACCCCCTCTGGCCCGTGCCGCCTTGCCACCACAGGCCAGCCTGCTGCTGACTAACTGCCTAGTCATCCAGGGTCTCCAGGGTGAACTGCACCCATATATTCTCCTGGGAGGGTGAGGTATTTATAAACTCACCCCCCTGCCTTCCATGTACTAGATCCTGCAGCCTGCCTCTTACATGCAGTTAGATGGCCTCTCCTTGGTGAGGCCCTGCGGCAAACGAGTCTTGTCTGCACGACCACCGCCCCAATCCACCCCCCGCCCTATCAAAGGCAGTTCGGACCGGGGTACTTGTGCTGGCAAGTGGAGCTGTCAGGGAGCGATAAAGGCCAAGAGGTGCCAAAGACCATGTACACTTCAAAGTGGTCTATAGAGCATGGGTTGTTGTTCCCATGTCTACCTCCAGACCCCGTGTCTCCTGCCAAGCATCCCCCCTCACGCTGGACGCCCCCCTGCAATCCACATAAGTGTGTCTCCATTCACGAGTATTCCTGTGTCTTGTCTGCACGACCACCACCCCAATCCACCCCCCGCCCTATCAAAGGCAGTTCGCACCGGGGTACTTGTGCTGGCAAGTGGAGCTGTCAGGGAGCAATAAAGGCCAAGAGGTGCCAAAGACCATGTACACTTCAAAGTGGTCTATAGAGCATGGGTTGTTGTTCCCATGTCTACCTCCAGACCCCGTGTCTCCTGCCAAGCATCCCCCCTCACGCTGGATGGCCCCCTGCAAACCGCATAATGCCACGACATATACACGTCATTCATTCACAAACACACCCCTGTTTCGAATTCTTTATAACCCACTTCATATTTCTAATGAGAACTTCTTTGCGCTTTGCTAGTCAACCCGTGAAGGTGCTGGTTATCTGCTCTTCGTCTCTGTGAACTTCCGTGACCACTTCGAGGAAACTCGTCAGTTTGCAACCTGTGAACTGCTCCCTGTTCTACGACAAGAAACTACTCTGATCCCTGCATCTAACTGTTTGTTCGTCAAGGTAAGGCCATGTACCATAATCATTTTGCGTCCAATTTCTTTTCGTTCAAGACAGTACATGCAAGGAACTAGTCACATGTTCTGAGTTTAGTCAAATTATTTTTCTATTTTTTTAAAGTTATTCAAATACTTATCCGCATGTGAATAACGTGTATAGTTCCAAGAACCAAAACGAACCTTGCATTGAACCTTTTATGTGTCATTTAATTTTTTTAACACATTGGTATTCATAGAGAATTGTTGATCTTTACTTTTCAGAACTTTCCACAATGCCTGCCTGTTCCATTGGCGGTTGCCCTTCGAAGACCCATAATAAATCTGAAGGTACTATAATGCATGTTTTCCCTAAGACAATAGATCAGATAAGAGAATGGGTCCGATATTGCGGATATCCACCGTCTGAGCTTGAAAGTAGAGTCCTAGAAGTCTTTGCGGACAAGAGGGGTGATCGATACCGCATCTGCAGCAGGCACTTTAGCTCAGACATGTACTCCACATCATTGCTAATAAAGAAGAACACACCGCGAGCGAGGCGAAAATTGCTCTCAACCGCTATTCCCACTCTATTCGTCCACATCCCTCCACTGGTGAGTCAAGTTTACGGATTTAGCTCTCGGCCTTGTGGTAGTGTGTAGCATTAGCTAACAATAATTTCCCCATTTATGTATCCACTCAATATGAAGGCGGAGGATTCTCCATCCGTGTCGTTATTGCAGTCATCAGCCACTTCAAGCGCCTATCGGGTAATCTTACTTGGCTATTCTGCCACTGACTTGTTTTAGGCATGTAAATCAATAGTTTTAATTGATCGTGTAATTATTTTACCTAATGGTACACCCTTGTACTCGTCCTCTAGTCTTTGTTTTCAGTTATAATTATTGTTATCCAAAATAATGCAAGTACTGTCTTTCAGGGAGATGCTGAGGAGTCCAACGTATTGACGACAACCGTTGATGTCACTCAGATGCTCGAGGTACGTTTCCGGACAGTTCCATCGATGGAGATCATCAGATCTTGCATTCTTGTAGCGTGATTGTTACACACAATGTTTCTTTCGTTTTTAGCCATTGATATGTCCTTCTGTCGTCGCCCTCCTATGTGTCTTCTTTTTTCAATATTGTGTTCATTACTAATGAAAGTCCTATGTTTCAGGGAGTCGATGGAGCATTAGTCCAAGAAGAAGGGGGAGCATGCAGTTACGGGTCGGCGCAACAGCTTGCAGAAGTGTGCACCGCAGTTACATCGTCCCTTGATGTTCTTATGCATTTCGAGGTATGGATACTGACATTTCGATCAAGCGAAATCATATGACGTGATTACATCCGCTATACTTCCTTCTTTATTAACGCAAGTACTATGTTTCAGGGAGATGACGGAGCTTCTTCTACAAGAACATCACCCCTAGTAGTTGATGCAGATCTCTGGGTGGTGACACTTCCAACGATCGAGCAAACGGAATCATATTTACATATCCATTATTTATTTTAGACAACTGATCATTTGTGCAGGTCTATTTAGATGAGCCGTTGACGCCTGCACAAAGTTTATGTTCTTTTCAACAAAATAGAAAACCATACTAATGCAATTACTGTGTTTCAGGGAGTTACTGAAGCATCATCTTCAATAATATCATCAATGGAAGTCTATGAGGAGCCCGAGGTATGGATCTTGACAGTTCCATCTAACCAGATCAACAATGCGTGAATAATTGTCGTTTGAATGTTCTACACAAAGCGTTCATTCGTGTTTTGCTATTGAGATGTACGTGGGTATTGGTCCCCAAGTACATTTTGTATTTTCAATATTATTATACATACTAATGAAAGTTCTATGTTTCAGGGAGTTGATGGAGCGTCAGTGCGTGATGGATGTGCTTATCATGAAAATATAGTCGTTGCAGCGCAAGAGGAAGTGGAGACATGCACACACGAGTCGGAGCAACAGCGTCCCGATGTTGAAGTTCGAGGCAAGAAAGTTTCAAAGAAAAGAAAGCAAAAGAAGGTTAGTGTCCTGGTCACTATATTATGTTGTTTTTCACTGTTAATAGTTCAATACTGTAAGTTGTGTTTAAACTGAACATCCCTTTTCCAATCTGTCCTCTAGTTGCGAGTGGGTGTACGAACTAGATCTACACAGACAGTGAAGCGAACGAGAGATGTTGCTTGTCAAACCTTTTGGCAGGGATCTGAGACTGGAGATGCATCGTGCCAATGGGAAGAATATGAAGTGATTGACAACGGAGCTATACCACCACCAGCCATTGATAGTGAATGTCCTCCTGGTAGTTCGGATGCAGTCGGAGATCAATTCACAGAATCCACACCCGCAAAAACTAAGACCGCGAGAAAGTTGAAGAAATTGTTTTATTCACCCATCGCCGGAGAAGGAACAGATGTTGCAATGGAAGAGAATGAAGTGGACGACAATGAAACACCATCAATATCACTGAACATAGCGGAAGACGATATCAGAGATTCTACCTTTCATGTGAGTGACATGTCCTCAACGTTACAGGCCGAACCAGCTGGGATGCAGAGTGACAGTATAAGGAAAGAGGCCAAATTCATTGTATTCGATAGTTGTTTGATTGATATTATTATTCGGATGAAATGTGGGCATTCGGTTGGTGGGGAAGTATGTTGGGAGCCATTGATTAATGTGACTCGTGCAATTCGAGGCTCTAACCTTAAAATACATGCCACCTGTACAAAATATAATCCTTTCTCATGGTCTGCACAACCCATGCTGGGGCAACTGCCAGCAGGCAATCTACTTTGTGCAGCGGCTGCACTTTTTAGTGGTTCAAGTTTTAAAAAGTTAGAGTCTTTCTTTCAGTTTGTGGGAATCCATTTCATTGCGAAAACTCAGTTCTACAAATACCAAACCGATTATCTATTTCCAGCCATTAGCGAAGCTTGGAGAATGGAAAAAATGTCTATTGATAGTACATTCGCGGGCAAACGGTTCAGGCTAGCCGGTGATGGACAGTGCGACAGCCCAGGATTTTCAGCCAAGTACTGCACCTACCACTTTCAGGACATGGAAAGTAAGAAAATTGTGAGTTCGGTGGTCGTGCAGGTGTCACAAAGTACATCCTCAGTGGCCATGGAGAAAGTTGGCTTTGTAGCATCATTGCACGAACTACAATCGCGGGGAATGGTGATCGACCTGATAGCCACGGACAGACACGTTTCAATTGCCAAGACAATGAGAGAAGAGTACAAAAATATAAATCACCAATTTGACGTTTGGCATCTTGCAAAAACAATCAATAAAAAAATTTCGGCTGCAGGTAAAAAAAAAGATATGCAAGGTATTTCACAGTGGTCCAAGTCAATCAGCAACCATCTTTGTTGGAGCTCAAAAACATGTGAAGGGTCGTTGGAAATTCTACTGGAAAAATGGCGGTCAGTAATGCTACACTGTAGCAACGTTCACCGCTGGACCACAAACCAACATTTCCACAATTGTGAACATGGCCATTTGTCCACAGAGGAGGCACGGAAGAAGAAGTGGTTGATTCCTTCATCACCCACTCACAAAGCCATTGAAAAGATTGTATTTGATAAAACTATAACAAGAGATTTGAGGGGACTCACGGAATTCTGCCACACAGGAGATTTGGAGGTGTTCCACAATATGTGCCTAAAGTACAGGCCAAAACGATTGCATTTTGGCATGGAGGGCATGATAAATCGGACTCTTCTAGCGGTCTTGGCACATAACCATAATGTTGGCCGTCAACAAAGTAGGACGACCGGAACTTTAGGGACGCTTCGCTACAATAAGGCCTTCACTAAAAGAAGTAAACAATGGGTGATCAAACCAGTGTTTGAGGATATGCAATATGAGTTTATTGAGAGACTTATTGTTGATGTCCTAGATAGGCACATACATGGAGTTGTGAACGAACCTGTGCAGGGGACAACTGCATTGCCACCCAACATTGCCTCTGTTTCATGTCCACCTAAAGCAGAGCTCATAGAGAAATACACATCACGGTTTAAATGATTGTAATTTGATTGTCTGTTCTCTCGAGTCTCCTCATGTCGCAGGCCCATTGAATATGTGTAGCTATGTATTGTGTAAATAAAAGTGATTGCTCAGTGTACATGCAATGTGTCTCTCCACCCTTGTTCATTTGCGCATTAAATTAAACCAAACAGTAATATAAATCATTTTTCAAAAAATATAGAATGTCTCCGTATTTATGGTTCGCTGGGGCTGCAAATGCACGCAGACAAAATGCAAAGATGGAGTGTAAATTTCAAGTCCTGTGAGATGGCCTTACACTGAATGTAGCTAACTAGGAATGTGTGCTCGTTCAAAGTGAAGGTCAGCTGCTTTGATTTTTTGCTCGGGTGCCGGAATGGCCCACGACTCAGTATAAGGTTCTATTGTTATTTGACCTTGACAGGCCGGGACCATCCCGAAAGACTTCTTTTTGGGGGTGTGGGGCAATAACGTAAGAAACGATAATGAATATAATTTCAGAAACGAAAGCCATTTAATGTTCGTTCATTAGAAGAAATAACGTCGGCATAGAAGGAGTGGTATTTCGGGGCTGCCCTACGCACAGACACAATGGAAAATGCAAATATAATGTAAGTAACTATTTAGATGAGTTTATACCGCAATTTAATTACTATACAGTAGCTTTAAAGACGGGTTAAGTTGTACTTGTTCGTTCTATGTGGCATATTGTTTTGTACCACGCACTATCTTGAGGAGAACCATCTCCTTTTACGGAAGCACCTCAAAACCTTCCTCTTTGCTTCTGCTTTCTCTCTCCCTCTCCCCTGCTACAACTGGTCCACTGTCTGCGACCTCGGTCCTGGGCCCTTCCACTCTCCACCTGCACTGCCTCCCTGTCAACCCCTGCACTGGGGGACTGTCTCAGTATCCTACAGGCCCCCCTTGACGTATAGTACCCAGTTGCACTGTCCTAGCTATGAAATAATTTCCCGACCTAATATATAAAATGAATAATTTTAATAAAGATCTGATGGTGAGACTAATTTCATTTTTTATGTTTTTCAAACAGGTACATCCTTCATTATTGCATGTGTCACGAGTACCAGACACCGGCGGATGGCTTTTTCAACCGCCAGTTGCTTCTCCGCGTGAACAACGTTACCACGCTGACCATTTTATGGGACGATCGCCAAGTACAAGTATGCCCTTACGTGGTACTAACGGCTAGATGCAACATACAGACCGTTGTGGTGGCCTAGTGCCTCGTTGTTGGAACAGCCATGCGATTATCAGTGCGACCGAAGAGCTTATTTTATCGTAAACCAACACCCTGTGTACTGCACACGAACATCGCTTGCCTCAAGACGAACTATTTTGGATCGAGAGCAAAGAAAAATGCAAATCGCTGAATATTCTCTAAACATTTGATGTCAAATAAATGTACTTTACCAAATTTACAATCTTGCGGTTTGATTTAAAAGTACAGTTTCATATTCCGAATTGTGGCGCGCTGTGTTGTGAGCTGATCTGTGTTGGTTTCCGGGTTCTGTGTGGAGTCGCGTAGAAGACGCCTGGGCGCGTTTGCCTACGCAGCACAGTCACGTCACGGATAGAGGCGGGGAATATGAATGTTTTCATAAAGTCTGTTTCAGGGGCGGGGGATTTGATTTAGTGCCGCAAAAGCAGTTGAGCCAGGTCGATGGGGGGAAATGATAGGATTATCAGAAAATGGCGGCTGATTTCGAGTACGTTAATGGACGAAAAGTCGGGTAAGGTCCATAGGAAAGTTTTCTACGATCTACCGATTTATGCTTAAAAACACATGGCCGAACCGTAGGGACAATAAAAAAAAAGTCCCGGAACTATCCTTTAAGTCTGGGCTAGTAAACTGAATTGGAAGATGTTGATTTTCTTAAAACGTTTTGGTAAAATTAAGGAAAAAATGTTGTGATAAAAGTTTGATTTAAAACTAAAAATTACAATTAAAAAAAAATAAAAAAAAAATAAAAAAATATGTGTCATTTTTGTTCGCAAGGAAGATAAAAATGAGCTATGAACACTTGCGGTGTACTTAATTGTTCATAAATACACAAACTGGGGGTGTCCTCAGGACGCTGTCCGTATTGTAATCTGTCTAGTTGAATGTGTTCTAAGAACACTCGCGGTGTCCCGAAATGGTTGCGATCACACAAAATGGGGATGTTCTGAGAACGTTGTTTGTATTGTTCGTTGTCAGGGTGAAAGTGTTTTAAGACCTATGGGCGTCAACCGACTTTTTGTCCACTAAAGAAACGATAAATCCGGCTGGTGTGCGCCGACATTATGTGATAATCCTATGACTGGCGCTATTTACCTGGCTGACTTGCTTTTGCGACAATTACACGGAAGGCGGTGAGCCATGGCGCTATTAGCGCCATGCCTCATGCCGGTAAAATACCGGCACCGCCTTGGCGGAAAGGGGATTTACCGCCCCATTCCAAGGTTGGAGGGGCGGTAAATCCCCCTTCCGCCATTGCCCTTCCCCATTCCCATTTCTGCCCCATAGGGTTCTATGTGAATGGGGAAGGCGCTAATTCGGTGCCGTAATTAGCTCTGAGGTCCCTTAGCGGGTTGGATTTTAACGCCTGCAAAAAGCAGGCGTTAAATCCCCCAACCCGCAAAGGGACCTCGTAGTAAGGCGGTAGGGATTTACCAGTACCAGTATTTTACCGGTACTGGTAAATCCCTAACGCCATGCGTGTAATGAGGCCCTAAATCATATCTCCCGCCCCTAAGCCTGATATTATCAAAGCATTCATATTCCCCGCCTCTCTCCGTGACGTTACAGTGTGCGTCATCAAACACGCCCAGTCCTCTCCAGTCTTAAGTGACTTTACACAGAACCCGGAAGAGAACACATATTATGTCACAACACAGCGCGCCACAATTCGGAATATGAAACAGTGATTTAAAAGCAAACAGCAAGATTGTAAATTTTGTAAAGTACATTTATTTGACATCAAATGTTTAGAGAATATTCAGCAATTTGCATTTGTCTTTGTTGTCGATCCGCAAAAGTTCATGTTGAGGCACGCAATGTTCCTTTGCGGTACAGAGGGTGTTAGATTAGCTTACAACTCAGTGTGCCACAATTCGGAATATGAAACTGTGGTTTAAAAGTAAACAGCAGGATTGTACATTTGGTAAAGTACATTTATCTCACATGAAATGTTTAGTGAATATTCAGCGATTTGCTATTGTCTCTGCTGTCGATCAGCAAAAGTTTATTTGGAGCCACGCGTTGTTCCTTTGCGGTAGATAGGCTGTTGGTTTATGATAAAAGCAGTAAATGGTCGCTCTGATAATCGGAAGGTTGCTCCAAAAACGAGCCATTAGACCACCCTATTGGTTGGTATGTTGTTTGTAGCCGCTAGTACTGCGTAAGGGCATATTGGTATTTGGCGATTGTCCCATAAAATGGTCATGAAGTTGCATATTTGGACCTGCACCTGGCAGTTGAAGACCCCATCCGCTGGAGTCTGTAAATCGTGACATAGGCAAAATGGGGCCACATACCTGTTTTAAAAAACATAAATTAGTCTCACCAGCCGATCTTCATTAAAAATCATCATTTTATTTATTAGGGCGTGAAACTATTTGCTATCGAAGATAGTGCAACGGAGTATGTTAATAATAAAATAATAATATTTTCCCATTCATATAGCGCTAAGAACCGTGAGGTATCTAAGCGGTGCTTATTATTAACCATGGTGTGTGGTGCTCATTTATCGACCACGGAAGGATGAAAGGCTGAGTTTGGCCTTGCCGGGATTTGAACTTGCGCTAGCAAGCTGTGCACGGATGTCAAAGCGAGCATTGTACTCGCTGTGCCACTTGACAGGCTACAGTGAAGTGGCACAGCGAGTAGAGCGCTTGACCGCCTATAGACCGGTTAAATTATTTATATTAACCCACCCTGTTTCGTCTGCCTTTTTCAGAGCCCTCTGAACAACAGGGGATCAATTCGGCGGTGATAGTGCGCGGTAGAAAACATTATGCCACTTTCAACTAACAAGTTCAACTTGAGCGGTCTTTAATGCTACGCTATTGTAATTATATTTGGTATAAAATAATCTAAAGGGTTACTTACAGTACAATTGCAATTTCCATTGTCTACGAGTGGTGCAGTCCCAAAATACGACTCAGCGTGTGCCAACGATCTTTTGCATAGTGATATAATATATAAAAGTGGTTTCGTTTCATAAATTTCATCCTTATCTTCTATTACGTTTTAGCAACACTCCTTCAAGAGAAGTCTTTGATCACAATCTCTGTCGGTCAAGGTCAAAACACAATACAACCTTATAGTCCGCTTCGTGAGCCTCTCCGGGGCCCGAGAAAAAAATGGAAGCAGCTGACCTTCACTGTGAACGAGCATAAATTCTTACTTTGCAACATTCTGTCTAAAGCCATCTGTGAGAAGTTGGTTTTTGCACGCCATGTTTGTATATTTTTTGCGTGATATTAAAGAAAGTTTGCTTAAGGACGTTATGGTTCTAAGTACAGCCGAAAGACCCCTGAAAATCGCAAGTTATGGTAAGCTATGAAAAATAACTCGCGCCACCACCGTGCACTGCTAAGACTAACACCCAGGACATCAAAGATGATGCACAAAAGGGATTGCTGTCTTTCAAGGTCTTGACTTCTCCTATGTATATGTTTCATATGATATGACTGGACCATAAGGGAATTATTCTAAGAACATACTTGAAGGATAAGTCTACGAATATAGTAATTTACAATTTTTAGTTCCTGACTGTTACTGAAGAAAATCATGTGGCCTAGATATGTCAGGAAAGGAAAAAAAGGGAGAGCCAGCCACGTGATGTCATCAGTGATGTCATCAATGACATGTGTGATGTCATCTTTGATATCCTGGGTGTTAGTGTTAGCAGTGCACGGTGGCGGCGCGAGTTATGGTTGCTTATCTTACCATAACTGCCGAATTTCAGGGGTTTTTCGGTTTTACTTTGAACCATAACGTCCCTTTAACAAAGTTTTTTCACTGAATTTCATAGGTTTTTAGTAGCGCAACTTAACCATAACGTCCCTTTAACAAAGCTTTTTTTACTGAATATATATATATATATATATAATTTACTGAAATTCCCTTCACAAATAATCTCCATCAAATTTCAAGATAGAGTTCAGGGATTGTGACCCCAAAGCTTCACTCACAAATTCTGACTATTATGTCAAACAAAACAGTACCTCTTTCTCTCCCATATAGAATAACAGTTTTTTTTCCCTGTGTTACGAAGTAATCCAGCCTCCAAGAAGTTGACAACTTCTATGCACTATGCGTTCCTCAGCAGCTGACAGGAAACTCAGCAGCACCTGTCACGGGACTCCACTCCACCGCTGTTGATGGCTCCTAGGACTCGAGGAAGTAAATAATGGAGCCAAAGCCCTCCTGTTGGATGACTGACTGCCCTGCAGCCCATCCGAACAGCAAAAAACATACGTTTGGCGTTTAAAGTATCTTTGGTCTGGTGCTTGCTATATATTTCAGCGAGAGCAAAATGGTAAGCCTGACCTTCCGCTTAATCTTAATTGATCAATGTTGGAGAAGAGAGCAGGCATTTTCTTTACATGGATTTTACTTAACACCTCAAGAAAGCGATACATTTCCTGGGCAATAGTCGCATCTGGTGGCTCTCTGCTAACTGCATTGCACATGTTTCCTACTAGCAATGGCACATCGGGACTGAGGCCGGTACAGAGACTCCCAGAACTCCCCTGTTTTTGCACAGAAAAAGATTTCACCAATTGTTTCAACTGCTATATTGGACACAGAGTCCTCACCCACCTTCTCCATCTCATTCTCACCACAGCTGCAACACCCCAGAATCAAGAATACAACTTACCTCGAAGGAAACCTGCACTTCCCCAAGTAAGGCATACCGAGATACAGGTGAATGGTTACTCCTTCTACTGAAGGGATGCAAGGACCTTGCAAGGTCTTGTTTCCATTAAAGGCATGGTCTAGTAAAACATTTTATTTAAAAAATAGATAGGCAACATAAACAAAAAAAAATACTAGCATTCTCTTTTTTAAAACTTCCTAGCCAGAGGAGCCTGAGAAACTTGGAAAGAAAAAACGCAGCGTTTTCCAACACAATAACGTTGTATTTATGTTTTCGGTCGCTTCAAAAGCGACCGCAAACATAAATACAACGTTTTTAAAGCTGCGGTTTTATTTCTAAGTTTTCCGGGCTCCTCCAGCCCGGAAAACTTAGAAAAAAAAACGCAGCTAGTGCTTATTTTTTTAAAAAAATAAATAGCACTTACCGAGATTCAGCTGCAGCTTTCCTGCTCTGGTCTCCGGTCCCCGTCCTCTGCGTACAGCACTAATGAAGGGAAAGCCACCCAGCGGTAGCTTTTGTTTACTACAGCTGGCTGGCTTTTCCTTCATTAGTACGCAAAAGCAAAAGCCAGCACAGGAGGCCATCCATTTCACAAAATGGATGCGCCCATGTGCTTGCTTTTGCGAATTTTGAGCTTGAATAGCTCAAAATTTTACATAGGAAGTTTTAAAAAAGAGAATGCTAGTATTTTTTTTTATGTTGCCTATCTATTTTTTAAATAACATTTTTTACTAGACCATGGCCCTCATTACGACCCAGGTGGTAAATTACCGCCTGGGTTGTACCCTTACCACCATGGCGTAAACTACGTTTACGCCATGGTGGTTGGCGGATTTACCGCCCCATTCCAAGGTGAGTGGGGCGGTAAATCCCCATTTCCCATTTTACCCTTCCCCATTCCCATTTTCGCCCTATAGGGCATAATGGGAATGGGGAAAGGCGATAATTACGGCACCGTAAATTACGGTGCCGTAATTATCGCCAAGGTCCCTTTGCGGCATGGATTTTAACGGCTGCAAAAAAGCAGCCGTTAAAAGCCATCCCGGAAAGGGAACTTTGTAATCAGGCGTTAAGGGTCGGCGCCGTTTACGGCGCCGTAACCTCCTTAACGCCTGAGTCAGAATGAGGGCCCATGCCTTTAAGTAACTGGACATTGTTAATGGGGAATAGGAGTGGATTAGCTGCCAGTGCCAAGGGTGGCGGGCGGTAATTCCCCAATCCCCATTTACCCTTCCCCATTCCCATTTTTGCCCCATAGGGCATAATGGGAGTGGGGAAGGCGTTAATTGCGCCACCGTAAATTACGGTGGCGTAATTAACATCAAGGTCCCTTAGCGCCATGGTTTTTAACACCTGCTAAAAGCAGGTGTTAAAACCTCCATGGCGCAAAGGGAACTCGGAGTATGGCGGTAAGGGATTACCGCCACCGCTCTCGTTAGCGGTGGCCGCTATCCCTTACCGCCATACTCGGAATGAGGCCCAATCCGTCTTACATTCTCATGACATGTATATACAATTCAGTCAAACTTTATTTTAGATTTTGTTTCAATTCCATGGATTGCAATCAAACGTTCTGAAAATACTTTTACAAATGAAAACCAATACGCGGTTTATTCAAGCATTTACATTGTTGAACTATGAAAATTACAGTTTAATTAAAATGCATGTTCAGCAAGAGTAGATGTAGATGAGAATGCAATGGCCTGTTCATTTATAGACGATTAAAGCACATATTCATTTGCAGAAATCGTTGTTTTCGACAAAAGGGTGCACGTGAGTAAAATTCTGATGTCGTTCACGTTATCAAAGGGAATTTGGTCAGTGCTAGGGCTGAAAGTGGAGAAAATATAAGGAAAATGTTCTGTAGGATTGAGTCCTTCTGAATGGCACTGTCAGTCCTTAAAGTTCAAAGGGCAGCGTCATGGAATAATTGATGTTAAAGGAAACAAACTATAGGATTTAAGTGTACACAGGCTTCCCCAAGTCTTCTACATCAAGTTAACATTATCGGATTTATAATCTGTATAGACTTACTTTCCATATGGGGAGGCGCTCATAGATTTGTCGACGTAATGACAAATCATTGTGCAAAGATGCAGTCAACGGCCATGCGATAATCTTGTCTGGCACCAAACCTAAGTAGAGGCATGCAATCCTGTGCAGGGGGAGGTAGCTTTTGGTGCAAGAGGGAGGTGGAGAGCTCCTGAAGGAGCACAAAGATTCTAAATGACTCATGGGGGATCCCACACTGGTGCAGTGAATGTTTTCAGTGGTGGGCCCACATTTCTTAGCAAATTTTCACGTGAGTGCTTCTGGAGGGGTTGAGGCCCCAATTTTTTTTAAATATGTGCTGAAATTATGGATTTTGCAGCACAATTTTTTAGAAAAAAGACTGACTGCCCTAAAATGCCAATCTAGCCATTTAGTAACACACCGTCCTTTCTTTTTTTAAACAATGGTTGATAAAAGAAAGGATGATGATTTTTATTCGGCATCTATGACAGATTCCCAATAAAAAATGTGATATTAACACACACCCACCTTCTCTCACCCACTCCCCGGCCCAGCACAAACACACATGTTCATACAAATTCACAGAACATATCCACACACTGTGT
The DNA here is from genome assembly GCF_040938575.1 of Ambystoma mexicanum. Classification (NCBI taxonomy): domain Eukaryota; kingdom Metazoa; phylum Chordata; class Amphibia; order Caudata; family Ambystomatidae; genus Ambystoma; species Ambystoma mexicanum. The sequence continues at coordinate 455,093,027 of NC_090939.1, read as the reverse complement.
AGAGGAGGAGCTAAGTACCTCTACCGGAAGTCCTGCCCCAATGCTGTCTATATATTGGCAACCAGAAATTGTGACATGAGAAATACCAGTGAGGGTACCCAAACTGTGAAAAGTTCTTGTAGCAAGGTATCCATTGAGAAAACTCTATATGTATCCGCAGAGAAATGACGGTCTTCTGAAAGAAGTTCCAGAAGAAGTGTGAAAATGAATGAAAGGGAAGACTGGTGATGTCACATGAAGCAGAAATAACGGACCCAGAAGAGATGCCAATGAAGAAAGGATATAGACCTCATAGAATCTGATGATGAAGTATTGCATAAGGCAACATTTTGGGAGTGAAATGAAGATTGCACGTGCGGAGAAGCACTGAAGAAAAAGCAAAGTCATTTTACAAATGTACAGACGTAGTAACACAAGTAAACAAAGTAATCATGAGGCTGGCTACGTAGTGAATAGACTGCAGGCGACGCGCCAATGTAAACATAGGAATGTATAGAATCTAGATGTTCCAAAATGCACTTTAACAAACTTGAACCCTGTGAATGAAAGGGTTGGAAGTGTGACACAGCTGAATGGAATAGCTGACAGTGAAGGAAGATTCAAGAAGGCTTGCCTGGCCCAGTGTCAACAGTCGGGGCTGCCGAGAGCCTGGTTATCTATTCTAGAAAATACAATGAACATGAGAAATAAGTCGAGCTCCTGTTTGAGGTGTAATGGAGAAACACTAAAAGTGCCAAGGTTTCTTCATTTGATAGTATTAAATGCAACAAAGGAGCTCAAAATGTGGTCTACAGACACATGGTCAGAGGAAAATAGACTTTGGGTTGAGCTACACCGAGACCAGAAGATAAGTCCATGCATTCACTCTTTTTTATTCTCAGACGCAGTGTGCCTCTACAAGGCAGAGTTCAAACGTATTAATTGAATGACAGACCACAGGAGTGATGATGAATGTTGGGCTAATTGAGTGGGGAGGCATGACCAGGCCAACCCTCCCAGCACCTGGGGTACCACCTTACATGCTGTTAGCGAGTGGAATATTCCAGATAGGTATGTCCGTTGTACTCCCTGTTTTAACGGATGTTATTAAAACAGTTGTTATTTGCCAACTTCTGTCTGATTGTTGAGGTATGAGTAAGATCTGCATCCTCATACATCTCAGATATTGTTACCTTGTCTTAAAGGACCCTAATGGGTTCAACAACATTCACTCACTCTTTCAAACGTGCACCCATACATCGTACACTGACTCATTCAAACACATAGTACACCAAAAAGTAAACTCTTCCCTGTACACAGCCCACATCCTCATGAACTCTGCCACAATTTCCAGAAAGCCTCAGGCTCCCGTGCAGCAAGAGCAGAAACCAGGAACTGCATTTCCTGGTTCCTGTACATGCAGGCAGAACCCAGAGGGCTGGTAACATGGCTCTCCATTATGTTTGTATGTCCATGGAGGTGTAGGAGCACTCCATCACACACACAAATGTGCAGTACCCAGCCTGCAACCCCAATGGGCCATGCAAAGCTGGGGAGCAAAACGCTCTGGCCTTGCATGGCTCATTGGACATGCCTGGCGGAGTATGAACTGTCAAAGTTCAAAGTTAAAGCAAGCCCAGGAGTGTAACAAGCATCTGAGAAAGCGCACCTGGGCTGGTGCCGCTCCCCCATAATGGACGAGGGTTCTGGTGGGTCGGCACCCCATCTCCCATTATGAAAGAGCAGCCCCTGGCCACAACCTATCTATGCCAGTAATGGTCTTTTTAAATCACATGCATGAATGCTGAAGCGCTTCTTGCATATGATTCAATGTGACCATTACTGGCATAGATGGGACAACCTATCTATGCACACTAATGGTCACTTCAAATCATAAGCATGAATGCTGAAACATTTTATGCATATGATTTAAAGTGACTGGCATAGATAAGATGATATACCTTTGCCAGTAATGCTCACTTTAAAACACATGCATGGAGATAGAAATGCTTCATGCATATGATTTAAAGTGACTGCTACTGCATAAATACTACAACCGATCTATGCCTGTAATGGTTACTTTAAATCACATTCATGAGGGTTGTGCCACAACCTATCTTTGCTATTAATGGCCTCTTTAAATCACAAGCATAAAAGCTAAAGTACTTCATACATATGATTTAAAGCGATCATCATTGGTGCAGGTGGGACAACCTATTTAGGCCATTAATGGTCACTTCATATTTATTTAATAATTGATTTGTAGGAGGAACAATGCTCTTTTGATAACAAAATAATGCACACTAGATAGGAAATCAGATTTGACAAGAAACATCAAGCTTCTTACAATGTGGTGAGTTTGATGGACATTCTGACCAGGTTTTGGAGGGGGAGTAAATTGTACAGTTACCGGGGAAAATGCATAAGTGGACATACATATGTTAAAGACAACGAACATTGGGCATTTTTAAGTGCAGGTAGGCGGTACGGCCAGCTGTGCTCGGGATGTGACCATTATGGGTGAAGTGCTAGAGAGGAGGCAGAGGAAGTGAGGGACAGAGGCAGATTAGAGGTGAGGGAAACGTGTTAGCTAGCAGGCAGATGAGAGGTATGTTAGGAGGGTAAGCTGGGGCAAGGAGGTAGGCTTTTGGTTTGGTTTTGAACAAATCCGTGTGAACTATTTCTCGGATGTCTCGGGAGGAGAATCCCATGCAACTGGAGCAAGAAGAGAGAAAGAGCAAAAGCAAAATAAAGCACAGGGATGACGAGGAGCTACAACGGTAGTTGAGGAAGCAAATCAGAGATTCTGAGAAGGCTTGTAGAGTTGGAAAGAAGAGGATAGATACAGTGATGCCTAACCATGGATAGATTTGTGAATCAGGGGAGGAGATGAAATTTAAATCTAGCCTTGTTTTGCATTGTCAGACATCCAGGCTGGTGACGGTACAAGGCAGGAGGTGTGAAGTGAGGGTGTTCAAAGAGAGTTCTGGTAGCGAGGTTAATGATCTTGTCGAGAGGACAGAAAGCATAGCCTGTGAGACTAGAGAGGATGCTGGCAGAGTAGTGCAGTTTTGAAAAGACAAGAATGGTTAAGAGATGTTTTGCTGTGTTGAAAGGAAGGAGGTGCCTGATTTTCCTAATATTTAGGAGTTTGAGATGGGCTGCCATTCCAGGTTTGGAGATGAAAGTAGAGAAAGTGTGAGAAGGGTCATATATGACACTGATGTTTCTAGCTGAAGAAGAGAAGGGGAGAGTGACAGGTGGGAGCTGGGTAGGCAGAGGAAGAGATGAGAGTGAGTGCAAAACCATCCAATATTTAATGGCAAAGAGGCAGATACAAATGTTGATAGAGAGATCAGAGGAGAGTTCAGGAAAAGAGAAGAAGATGTTGGCGTTGTCTGTGAAGAGTTGGTACTAGATCCTAAAGGAGGAGATTAGTGCCCCAAGAGCAGAGGTGTAGAGTGTAAAGGGGAGCAGACCTAATGATGAGCCTTATGGCACACCAACAGTTAGAGCAGAGGCATAGACGGGGTAGCGTTTGAGCGGGCAAGGCACTCCCAAAATCTGTAAATGCCCACTCAGCAACACTGTGTGGGCATTTACAGATGTTAATGTCACTGCGGTGAGCCCAACTACCTTTGCTTCAGGCCCCACATGTTAGACAATCCGGGCTACGTCTCTGAGTTAGAGGAGTGATTTGAGAGGTGTTGTTGCTCCAGGAGACAGAGAATTGGCAAGGTGCAAGGTAGGATTCATTCCAAGGACTTCATTGTGAATTCCACACAAAAAAAAGATTAAGGGGATCGGAGTGATCAACAGTATCAAAGGCAGCAGACAGGGCAGGGAGAATTAGAACAGAGGATACATTGGAGTGCTTAGCAGAGGTGATGAAGTTGGACACATTCATGACAGCAGTTTCCGTGGAGTGACAGGAGCGGGAAACCTGCTAGTAGGGGGTCTCCAAGGATGTGGATGTCTAAGAAATTGGTGAGACAGTTGAACATAACCCTTTCAAGCACTTTAGAGTAGTGTGGAAGGAGAGGCACAGGGCGAATGTTAGCCGATAGGTTTGGGTCAGCCCCTTGCTTTTTTAGGAGAGGGATGACCGTGGCTGTTTTGAAAACAGAGGGAAAGCAAGCAGAGTCAAAGGGCAGGTTGAAGAGTTCAGTGAGATGAGGGTCCACTACAGGCGCAATATTCTTGGCTAGCTGAGGAACATGAGGGTATGATGAGGCACAAGAAGGGTAATCCTTCATCAGTAGAGATAGCAATTCAACAGTATTAGAGTTACTAAAGTGGGAAATAGAGAAATAGGATGATGGTAGAGTAGGCAGAGTGTAAAATGTAGGAGGGAGTGTGAGTAAGGTCAGAAGAGAGGACCTAATTTGGGGAATTTTTGCAGCAAAGTATTCAGCTAGGCCGTTAGCTGTGAGAGTTGAGTTGATAGTCATAGAATTAGAAGGATTGAGGAGTGAGTATATAATGTGCATGAAGGCTGAACTGCTTTATGCATATGATTTAAAGTGAACATTACTGGCATAGATACGACAACCTATCAATGCCAGTAGTGGTCACTTGAAATCACACGCATAAAGCTGCTGCTACAATCTACCTATGCCAGAGCATTACTGGCATAAATAGGCTGTGGCAGCAGTTTCATGCATGTAATTTAAAGTGACCATTACTAGCACAGTGTTACGCTCACCTGGCTCCCACAGGGGCGTCGGTCGGACCCGGACAGCTGCTGTCTCCACCCACGTGATGCATAGTGCAGCGATGACTGACTGGATCTGCCCTCCTAATCTTGTCTGCTTAACTCGTAGAAATATTTTCCTGCAAGTGGAGAGATGGATTTAGCCACTTGTGGATTCAAGTGATGGCACCCCCACAGTCCTCCCCAACTAATCACCTCCGAAATGCCCTCACAGCAATCTCACCTTATATTCTTGAAAGATGAGCTCTCCATCCTGCGTGGATTTGCAGGGGCGCATCGATTCCAGTTACTTCACTGGTTTGAAGGCTCGGGAGAGTTCCGGAGAGTATTGACTCTGAGGTTCCTGGTGAGGACCAGTAAGTATTAAGTTCATAGAGTTCAATATGTCCGATGTTCACTCTTGATCCCCCCCTTCCTTTATTGTCTTGCAGCTGGCTCGTGACAAGATGCTCTTGTGGCAGCTGGTGGCGCTCAGGTAAGAGTCTGTATTACCCGGCGCTGTCCGGTAAATGTTGCACGAGGAAAACGTGTTGTTTTGTCTCTCTTTACAGATGCGGCACGTGAAAATATGGAGAGTCACAAAAAGATGCCTCCGGTGGTAAATCAGGTAAGTCTATGGTGGTAAGAATTATATTTGTTGGTTCCCTCGGCTCACCTTGTGGTTTTCTTTTGTCTCCTAGGTGCCGAAGTTCGGCAAAGAAATGATGGAGGGAGCGCCGACCCGAAGGATGCTGTGAAGACTGGTGAGTATGGCGCGGCGCTGCAGCTGGAGGTGCGGCGCGTGCCGAAATGATGTTCCTTACAGGTCCGGAGACAAGATGGATCCAGAATCAGGTGTGGAATAGAAATAAGTTTGTTTTCTAACCTTGTCCCTTTCTTTCCTCTTTGTTTTAGGAGCTCCGGATTCGAGGCGGGCGTGGCAGAAGACTGGATGCAGGCTGCAGGCACGGTGAGTGTTACACTGCTGGATGCAGAATAACACGAAGCGTGTGTTGCTGGTCGGGTGTGGTTTAAATAGCCTCAAAAGTAGTCCCAGGTAAGAAGTCCCTAGAACCACACCCGAGTAATAAATAGTCCCTGTAGAAAAATAGTCCCTTTCAGGCTTCATGTTGGATTGGAGTCATTTGCAGCATGGTCTGCCTGAGGTAAGTAATGACTATGAGCCTGGCGCCTTAGGCGCCAGGACTGATTCCTACTATGAGCCTGGCGCCTAAAGCGCCAGGACTGAACCCAGATAGCCCCTAGCCGGGGCTGCTGAAGTTTTACTAATTGTCTAGATGCCTGCCTCCGGGGCTGATGGGCTTGGTCCGGATGCCTGGGGGTAGGCATCATGACACACAGATAGGTTGGGGTCACAACATATCTATGCCAGTATTGGTCACTGTAAATCACATACATGAAATTGCTGCCACAGCATATCTGTACAAGCAGTCTCTGCAAGGGATTTTCAATGGTCAACCATATAAACTATATGTTTGGTCAGTGCATATTCCTTGCAGAGAGGTGTAAAGATGATACAAACACATGCACACACACACACGCAAGCAGACACATTGTCATCCAACACATATTGCATACATACATGCACAACTACACTTACTCAGCTAGTCATTCATACACACGCCATCCCATATAATGCACTACATTCAAACACATATTGGTTTTCTACTAATGGTTTGTATGCATTTGTTCCTGTTGGAATCACGCGATAATAGTCCTGTGCTTCATGATCCCTCTTTAGTATTTTTGTGTGCCTCAATGCCAACATTTACCATAGATCTTCTTCGGGGTTTCAGAGGCACCGCAGGGTATGCTGTCACCACTCCCTGTGAGTGGCGCCCTGAGTCACACACATCGGCAAACCACTCCCAGGTTTTTGGGATATCAACAGGGCTGGTGATAAAAAAAGACCCTATAATGGTGCGCTGCACTCGTCAGCGCACCACTCGCAGGTTTGTTTTATATTATTATATTATCAGGGCCAGTGCTCAGTCAGTGCCAGACCTGACTGAGCGGCTGTCCTGCGGGTGCATGGGGGTGGACCAGGTACCAGGGGATAGCCAAGGTGGGTGACGCCCCTAATGCTGCACTAAGCAAAGTCTAAAGCTTTAAGGAGAGGTACTAGAGATCTTTGCCTTATGACTGAGTTACTCTCCCAAAATAGAAATAAAAGTACTTTAGACTCAATGGTGTTGGGGCAATTTGAGTACTAGCAATAAGATATGTCCTTCCTAGCACAGGCCTAAATGTGGCCTACTAATATCATATGTTAGCTCAGTGGCAACACGACGCAGAGTAACACACGTTCGAATTCTGGGTCTGCGCTTAGAAACCTCTTCGGTATTAAGTCTGTTATAAAAAAAAAAATTATAGTTATAAATATGCGGGTGATAAGTGAAAGTGAACTATTCTCAATAAAATAGTGATATAAGTGATCATGATCAGTTAGAAGGGATAGGCTTGATTCTTGGGCTTCTGCACTTCTACATAACTCCAGGCTTTTCAGGAGTTTGCAGATAGTTTGGGGAGTGTTAAACCACGAATGATCATTGATGGTGGCTTGTTCCCTTCTTAGATTTCCAAGTTAAGAAATAGATGCTGCATTATTTCGTGTAGAATATAATTCACCATTGTTTAAGAGAGCTTAGCCTCTTTGGTTGTGAAAGCTAAGTTGAGCAATGTGGGGATGGTAGTTACACAATCTTCCCTATGTGCAGTGCATAGTTCATTACAGGCTGCGTAAGAAGGAGCTGATTTTGGAAGTCCCAATAAGCGTTTTATGAATTTTCCTGGCACATACACGGCAACTGTCTTCGACTTTGCCCAGTGACTCTGGTCAGAATCTGAAAGGTTGAGTTATAAAATGGTTGGTAAATGACTGGGCCATTAGGACGCTTCATTAGCATGTGCTTTTGCACTAATGGTTTGTGAAAGGGGTCTTCTCCAGTTAATCCAATTCTTTCACCTGCTCTAATATTACATCAGCTCACAGAGCATGCATGGATATTTCCTATCAGGGCCTACAACTAATATGTTAGACTTATCCACATTGCGTGATAGTTCTCCCTCTGGCGTGTAAGTTGTATAGATGTTAAATCGTATGTGTAAAGCCTTAGGTGTTCTCACTATTGAGACCAGATTATCTGTGGATGATAGCATCAGTTTTTCTCGCTGCCCCAGTATATGGATGTCTGATATAGCTTATTCCAAAGTCAGTCCTCGTGAATGTGCGTAAGGTTAAGCAGAATGGGGGCCAGGATGCAGCCATGTCTACTCTTCTGTTAACATGTAGGGGCCGAGTACAGCCTCCCCCCACTGTCATACCTCACCATCACACTGTTGTGTGAATACAAATTAGTCAGCAATGAAAGACGGCTCATAGGAAGCCCCTTCCTATCTACAGTTAGCCACAACCATTGGGGATTCACTGTGTCTTTCTCGGTCAGGAAAGCCAGAAGGATAGTTCATTGTTTTAGTGACCATGTACTATTTAATTAAAGGATAGCAAATAAGGGCTTGATCGGATCTACTAAATCCAAATCTATAACTATATTGGTTGCCACCTTATGTTAAATTCTCTTTAAGCAATTCTTGCAACTTGAAATAGATCGTCCTGGAGAAAGATTTTAGAAGGAGTGTCAAGCAGAAAGATAGACTATTTGGATTTGAAAAGTGACCTAATATCTTGTTTTAAAGATTGGAATGAGCACTGTCACACCTCCCTGTGATGGGGATATGATTAGTTTATAACACTGCATAATGTGCTTTAAGAAATACCTAAATGGTGTGCTTTTAACAGTCATCTGAAATACCCTTCACTCCAAGGCTGTTTTGCATGCCTAGTCATCCGGTGCTCATACCACTTCTATTGGCCTAAGAATTATCGAAAAATGTTTTGGCTTAATAGCATTGGCCAGTGTTACATTCCTCTTTCACAACTTCATTTTCCAGGGAGCTAATTGTGCCATTTATTTGTGAGTAACAATCATTGCCGTTGCTGCTAGCCCCATCTGTTGCTAGAATCTGTGTTTATGAGCAGGTCCTGAAATAGCCAGGCCTTCCAAAGTTGCCAAAGCTAGCCTTACTGGCTAGCATGCTGGGGTTTCTAAGATATCTTTGAAGGATGGTGGAGAAGACTGCAAAGCCACTAGGATGTCTCATGTGATGTCCTGGCAGGGAGATTAAACTAGCCCATGTGTTTATGTTGCGAGTCAATGTCCTGGGTACAGACAGCACAATGTAACTTTAGTTGTTAGCTTCTTAATTAACATATTTATCTCCTCTTGCCCTAATTTCAAGCTTTGACAAAACACTGTCTCATTGTTCAACTAGAAGGTAAAGAGCACTTTAATTAATTTGTATGTGATCAAGAATTCAACAAATGTTTTCATTTATCTTCAAAGTTAATGCTGCTGAAACATGATCACTCCCTGCAGTTTTTGTTCTATTATCTCTCTGGCAGATGATCAATGGTGGCATGGAAATAAAAAGTGTTCAGTAGTTGGCACATCCCTGGAGCCCTTTACTGTTACTTCTCCTGGAGAATTGGACAAAACGCGGCCATTGATTGCTCTCATAACCCACTGCACAAGGAAGGCATGAAAAAGCAAACCCTTGACTAGGAGAAATGTTCCTGGCTAAGACTTCGCCACTCTCAAATTATACTTCAAAGAGAGCATTGCCCATGGCTAGGTTCAAATCAACTCCTTGAAATCACTGTTATTTTGCCTGGTTGACTCAAGAGTGATTACATTATTCCATGTGTAGACATGTATTTATAGGACTTACTAGTTTATGGTGATTGGATATACATACCTTTTAGATATGAGCTTTAAGATCATGAAGTGTGCAGAGTCTGAATGCAATACAGTTATGTTACACTTTAATCCAGAAACCACTCATATACAAAGACCTACAGAGTTGAGTCCTCTTCTATTTTTGTTGACCATGATAACAATATGTCATGTCTCCATAAACACAGAGGGATTCAGGGAGCCATGCTCCTTCAAGAAAGATGATAGTAAACATTCAAAGGAAGTCCTTGCATTCTTTATCACCCATTTTAGTATGTGACACTTCTATGTTCCAGAATAGAATATTTTAAAGGGATCTTTGTCATTGCCCAGTTATCATAATGTTTGGCTTTTAACTCTAATAAATAAGCAAATCAGTATCTTCAAGAGAAGTTAGAACTACATATGGGAGTGTAAGAGTTAAGCAAACGATTGGTTTAATTTAGTGAGTTCTCCCTAGAAGCCATACTGTTGTAAAGTCAGTCATGCAGTCATAATCCTTGAAGAGGTCTATGTAATGATCTGAACACCCAAAGTTGCTTCATCTGCGGATTTGACCTAATTGGTGGAGGTTACATTTCAGATAATGGATACAATCTGAATACCTGCTATGTTAATGGAAACTGTTAAGTTAGAAGATAAGAGTTGTAACTCTTGAAATGTCAATGTCACTACAATTCAACCCCTTTTGCTATTTCTTGGGTGAAAGACAACCAATGGGGCTCCCCTAGTCATTACAATTGAAGAAAGGTTAAGTTAGATAGGCATTGATCCAATGGGATACCTTTTTAGTAAGGGAGCAAATGTTTTTTTTGCTCCAGTTCTTTTAGTTTGGTTGCACTAGTTAAAGTCACCACCAATGGAGTAATCTGGGTGGGTGGGGGGGGGGGGTGCCAGTAGATAAAGAGCTGGTTATCAAATAGAAAATCTTCTTTTTTTTGTCTTGGTAAGGACTCTGTACATACATCAGATGTTTCAGAGGTTTAGGTCACTCGGGTATCTCTCCCTTCTCCATTAGATTGGGAAGTTACTAATTTGGTGTTCCATCAAGAAGTATTTGTTTCCACATTTGTATGGCACCCTTTAAGTGCTGAAGCTCTTATATATATGTTTTAGGTTGGCTGTGCTGCCACAATACAATGAATGTCCAATTGAATTTCAGCCAGGGATTTTTCGATCACAGTCTATCAATCAATGAGAGTCATCTTATTTGTCTCAAGTAGACAGAGTCACTTATTGTTTGCATGCTTTCAATGGCAAGCCATTTCCTGATTGCTCTGTTAAGGTTTTGCTAAACCAGGATAGGGCCTGCATGCTTGTTTCAAGCGTTTTTATGGAAATGTTTACTTTGTTAAGTGCTACAAGTACTTAATACATGTATTTATTGTGTCTCATACAAACTTTGGTGAGAGATAAAATGTTTGTCTTTGTGACCCCCCAGATCCTTCTGCAGCACTTTCGATAAGGACATGTGCTTTGTCTTTCCTGGGGTCAGGTTGGACAGCAAACTTTCCTTAGATGCATCTGAATGTCCAGTTTGTAGCCTGCTCTCATCAGTGGTATGATGCAACTCAGATGGCAAGGAAATATCTGTCAGTGAGGTTGTTAAACAAGTGGAAATGAAGTCTCCCTGATCAATGGAGGACCTATCAATAGCAATACGGGAGACTATGGCTGGCTGTCAATTTGTTGGAGATCCGTGCTGCACCATGAGTGTTAGAACAGCTTTAACTCAGCTTGAATTCCACCTGGCTAATTTTAGTTTCAAGTACTCCTACTACTTGTTTTAAACAGCTGTCAATGGTTCGGTTGATTCATTTGTACTTATTTCCAATGGCCTCTGGCATTTTCCTATAGTGCTCCTACTTTGGGAAGAAGAAATCAGATAGAAGAAGGAAACTGACTACCTGGACTATTTGCCCTTCCTCTACACCAGTGATTCATCATTAGGAGCAAGGGGTAGTAAGTATGTTGACTTGTCAGAGAGCCATGAATCAAAATGAGTGTTAGAACAGCTTTACCACAAGTTGAGAAGGTGTAGGAGGGGAAATCATTAGGTGATTGGATCTTTGGCTCCAAACCTGTTCAGACCACTGGTTGTCTCCTTTACTCCTTCAGTGGCAGTGTTTGGAGGAGCAGTGCTGTTAGTTTGCATTTTTCTATGATAATTTAGTGTGAGCTAATCCATTCATTCATGCATCCATTTAGTATAAGCTATGTTTAGCATTATAGTTTGTTTTGATTATAGATTGATATTTGCCAAAATCTATGCAGATATGCTTGTTATTTTGCATAGCGCACATTCTGTGTTTCAAAGCGAATTGTGTTCACAGCTGAACCAGATTATTGTCCAAGAACCGTTCCGTGTCTGCCACAAGCTGTTCTACTAGATACAGATATTGTAGCATGTGTAGGTTCATTCTCCAAGAGGGTCGCTTGCATGTTGTGTCTCGTAGGGTGATGTGTAGGAGAACTGGGGCATGGTCTGATAGGGTGGTCGGGAGGATAGTCATTCTGTCACCAAGTATTGTGTGTTAGCTGGGGTGAGCCAATAATCCAGGCGGGAATAGCTATCGTGTGGGTGTGAGTAGAACGTAAAGTCTTGTCTTTGCCCGTGTGTGTCTCTCCATATGTCAATTAGACGAAGGTCATGCATTATTGATTTGAGGGCTGCCCGTTTCTTCACCTTGGTGGGTCTCCCTGTGGCTGTGCCTTGCCGATCTAGCAGGGGTTGAGGGCTAGGTTGAGGCCCCCCACCATCAATGTGATATTGCCCATGAACTGTGCACAGGCTGCAAACATCTTAATGAAAAAGGATGAAGTGTCCGAGGTGGGGGCATATACATTGAGAAGCGAGATGGGATGCTGGTGTAATCGACCATGAAGGAGCAAATATCTGCCCTCTTTCTCTGCGATTGTATGCTTGACCTGGAGTGGAACCTGACCTAATGAGTATAGTAACCCCTTTCTTCCCATAGTATGGAGAGTGAATCGCAGTACCCACCCATCCCCATTGTAGTTTCCTCGATTCTACGGCTCCTAAATGTGTTTCTTGAAGGAATATGGTGTCCCCTTTGAGATCCCACATTTTGTTGAACATTCTTCTGCATTTGATAGGGTGGCCCAAACCCTGAATGTTAAGTGAAACTAAGTTGATGATGAGGGCCATTGACTGTGTATGTGTGTCTTTACGTAATGCATTTGCGGTTAGATTTTGCACTGAGGTGATTGTGTTTGTGATGGCAGCTTGGTGGGACCACCGCCGGCTGATGATGGGAGTGTGCAACTCATTCCGGCTCCAACGTGAGCCCGTAACAACCCTTATCCCCACAATATGATTTGAAGGTTGAGTAGGCCTAACCAGGCGCCTATACCCAACAGATGGCACGATGTGCCAAAGCAAGAGGATCAGGGGAGCCGATGCTCGAGGCGGCCCCCCTCCCCTTATGCCACACCCTGCATCAGGTGCTTTACAGCACCACGTGTTCCTTTTGAGGCTGCGGCCTGCCTCAAATGGCCGGGGATGGCTGCTGCATAATCTTGATATTGTACGCTTATCTGTCCAATGGAGGATAGTTTGTCGCACTGTGCGTATAGATCCAGAGAGTGTTAGCAGATCTGGTCCAGTAGGGGACCAAATTGAGTTTTCGGTGTATGGCAATATGGAGCGGCCCACTTGTGTGGCTGTATGCCTTTAGCGCCTAGGCTCCCAAACCTTTGGATGCCGGCCATTCTTGTGCCACTTCCCACTTGACTGTGGTATTTCTGGGTTGGGGAGGGGCGATGGCTTGATCGCTGGGTCTCCGATGACTGTTGTTCAAAGTCCGTGGTAACAATGTCACCAAACTAGTAATGAGGCCCATGACTACTAAATTTCAAATAGTGGCAGACATCCAAAGCCTTCAGCACCTCAAAGAGCAAGCTGAATTCCTTGCGTCTCGTGGAGACTTCCATCAAGTAGTCGTTGAATATACAAATGTCTGCTGATTCTACTCTGATGGGGCTTACCGCTCTGTAGGCTTTCAGGATCGCCATTTTATGTTGAAAGTTGAGGAGGCGCATAGTGATGATCCGCGGGCGTTGGTCCGGGGATGGTTTGGGTATGGGTGCCTTGTGTACTCTCTCAATTATAATCTCTCTTGGGTTCTCAATTTTGAGGGTGTCTCATAGGAAGTTGTAGCTATAAGTCTCAAGGTTTGTTCCCTCCGAGTTCTCGGGGAGGCCCACCACCCGTAGGTTGTTCAGACGGGAGCGATTTTCTTGATCATTGATTTTCTCACCCAGTCTCTGGACCTCTCCTATGACCCCATCTAAATCAGTTGCCGTTGTTGTGAGGTTGTCCTCAATTGCGCTGATCCGCTGTTCATTGTCTGTGATGCACTCTGCCTGCGCGGCCAGACGGGCTTGCACATCTTGCAGATCACGCTTAATGTTCAGCACTGTGTTGTTTGTTTCCTGGGTCCGTTGTCCGATGATCTGCATTTCTGCTAGGATGGTCTGTAGCTGTGACTGAACGTCCATTTCCGCCTTGTTCCGGTTGGATCTCAGCGGTTGGGTGGATTGAGCAGGGTGTGCTGGCTCTTCAGGCTTTGAGGCGCACCCTTCTTTTGGCATGCCCGTTTGGCCCGTTATTCCTGGTCCACTCCGGGGTGCCTACCGGGTTGGTGGGATGTACGCCTTGCTTCAATATTCTGTGTGGGCTCCCAGCATTTGAGACTGTTCAATTTGGCTTACATGAGTCCGGTATACCCTGTCTGGTAACGGTTCCTCCAGGCCCCTGTGTTGGTGAAAGCGCTTGCCTCCTTATGTGGGGGTCCTTATAATGTTGTCCCTCTCGCCTACCTTAGTTTGTCGACACAGGGTTCCTGGGTTATGATGCCGTAGGTGTATGGTGGCTGATCTGTACAGTAGCCAGGTTATTGCCAGTGCCTCACGTGTGTCATTTTGTACGGGAGAACCCCTGCTAGAGTGGTTGTCCCACAAGTTAAGTGGGGGGTTAGTCCAATGCGGGGGAATTGTGCGGGGGCTCTGCTCCCCAGTGGCAGGCTGGAAGCCCTTTGTATTAAGTGGATGCAATCCGTTGGCTGGTTTATTTTCTGTTTGCTGGCATACTCTGTTGTGGTAGTGGTGGATGGAGGGGGGTTCTGCTGAGGTGCTGGGCAGGTGAGTTTGTGGTGTGCCCCCGCCTGTGTGGCTGTAGCTTATGTACCGTCATCCACCCTGAGGAGGTTGGGCTCCTCCCTGCCTGAAGGAGCGGTGCTCCGGTGAGGGGCAGTGGAGGCCCTGGGCAACTCCTTGTAGCAATTTCCCAACTCCAAGCATGCACAAGGTGCGGTATTATCAGGGTCTGCTGTAAATACGCTTGACTATTCACACTCAGATGTGGGGACTTGGCCTGCTTGGTTCCCAGCCCCGCCTGGGTTTGCCTAGGGCCCAACACAGCGCTCAGTTTATTGCTGCATGCACTAGGAGAGTGCATTGTGTTGTGTCAGGTCAACTGTTGCGGGTTCGGCTGTGTTGGGAGACACATGGGAGAAGGCTGCATCACTCCACTGGGGTCCCGCACGGCCCGGTGCCAGTCCTCACTCTGGGTCATAGGGGTTGGGGGAGCATATGGCATTTGAACTCTACCCGCTTATGACCATATATGTGGCACCAACCGGCTTTGAGGTCGGGTGCATCCCCTTCTTGATAGCCCTGATCCGGGCTCGCCCCCTCTTCCGCCCACTTACTGCGGATTGATGCTGCCGGCTTCTGCAGATTATACTGTGAGGACTTTGTCCCCACTGCTCCGGACACCCAGTTGTGGAGTCCTATGGGTGGGATCTTCTGCTCTCTGGCGGGGGCTGCTGGTTGTCAAGCGGCGGTGTTCTGCTTCCCACTTCGTTGGCGGAAATCCGGGGAAACTTATCTGTGTGGCAGTCCTGAGGCCGATACCGCTGCTTCCCCTGGTTTTTTGTTAGGGGAGTGTCCCACCCTTCACCTGCTCCGTCTCTCAGCTGCCCCCTGCTGTTGGGGGCCAGTTGCTCTTCGTAGGGTTGTGCAGCATGTTCGGCTGAGCCCCAATCCTTTTGAGAGTCCTCGCTTTGTAGATCGCAGCCAAAGCGTGTCCGGCTGTGACTATACACCACCGATGGCCCCTAAGCCCGTTAGCTGGGTGATGTGGATTTGGCAGGCTGAACTGGGGCTTGATTCCTGGAGCGGCCACCGCGAGTTAACTTCGGCTTCCGTGCACCATTTAACTTGTGTTTTGTTTCCTCTGGATCCAGAACACTTGCGCTTTAATATTCCTCCATTTACGACGCTGTCACTTGGATTTTACTGACATAATTATGCAATTCCATCCCCGTGCTAGCAGGCGCTCCATTAGCCCTCTGCCATCTTGCTCCGTGCCCCCTAGTGGTCCTGTTTATCATTGTTTTTTATCAAATTCAGCTCCGGAAGAAGGGGATTGAGTCCCCTAAACGCATAGAGCAAGATTTTTTTAGGAGATTATATACAAATCATCCGGGTGTTGGATATATAAAGATAAAAGATAAAAGAAGATAAGAAAGACTTATTTGGATTTTTCAACACTGTGTTGTATTCTAGAGTGTACATACATTTTTCAATATTACTGTTGAAGAAATTTCAGAAAGCCAGTCAGTTGGCAATACGGTGTGCAGGGGACGGGAAGGCCCATAAATTGGGCTCACATCTTTGCATTTATGATCACTGTCTCATGTCAGGGTAGTTATACCTCCCCTGCACCCTAACTGTGTTTGCATACTGTATACAATAGTTAAATATATGGTTTAATTAGAGTGTGCATGGTAATAATCTAGAGCTACTGCTCAGCAGACTTCCCCAGACTGGCTGCAGTCCCATTATGGAGTTGTCAAAGCCTGAGAGGAAACACTTTGATATATTAAAGCAGGCTCTACTCTTAAAGTTTGGGAAAACTCCTGCCCAATACTTAAAGATATTCAGACACCACAAAAAGAAAGGTGGCAATACGTATTTACATTTGTGAATGACTCTATTAAGAACTCGAGTGCCTGGGCTGAACACCATAAAGTGATCACTTTTGAAGGCAAGATACATCTTTTCATGCATGAACATGTTTGTGCCTCTTATTCCCGTAAGCTGCAACAGCACTTGGCAGATTCAAAGGAGTTAGATCTTAACAAACCGCCAATTTCTGCTGACCGTTGAGTATCTGATTGAGTTTCTCATAAGGACAAACATGTTTCTGGTAAGCATGTGGAGGGGAAAAGGCAAAAAGAGAAATAGGGTGGGCTTTCTGTTAAATCTTCATCACATAAGGCCCACAAAAAGTTTCATAAGGGTGGTAAGTCACAAGGAGAACATGTGAAGGATAGTGGGATCTATCCTCCTAAGCAGGAAAGTGGACGCCATAAGCCTCCCTACATACCAAGGTCCAGTGGCTCTTGTGTAACTTGTGGAGCATGTGACCATGTGGAGAGAGATCCCAGATTTAAGGGTGAGAACTTGGGGAACCATTCTGTGAATCTGGTCCTTCCTTATGAAGAAGAAGAGATTCTGGCAGGAGCATCCTTCTCCTTAGATGCTTTGCCCAGTGGTATTGCATATGAAGTATTCTTACTTTCCCTGGGATCCTGGGATCCTTGGAGGCTAGAGTTGCTGATGTTTATGCTTCTATACCTCATAATCCCAAGCTTTATTTTAGGGATAGTGTGCTAGTAGATGGTGTAGACACCTCTGCTATTAGGGGCACTGGGGGCAGTCAAACTGTGCTGGATTCCACACTGGTAAACTCAAGAGCTCTGGCCAGAGCTCCTCTAATGCCTGCCAAATTGTTTGATGGTCCCCCTCCCAACTTTCCGTCCCAACTTCCCAGCAATGCCTGTCACTCTTGCTGTCAATGAAGGAGTGGTCAGGACATTGTCAGTGCAAGTAGAAAACCACTGCAGGAGTTGCAAAACCTGCAAAACCTGTCAGTTGTCTGGCAAATGTGGAATAACGATCCCAGCTCCACCAGTACCACTATCAATCATGGGCATAACATTTGAGAGGGTAGGGATTGACGTTGTTTGTTCCCTTGATCCTCCTACAGCCTTATGCAGTAGATCTATCTTAGTAGTTGTTGATCATGTCACTAGACCATCATGTCACCAAGGCCATCACACTGAAGACAGTAAGTGCCAAATCAGTTCAGTTTCCAATGTATTACTAGGCATATTTACTAGGGTTGGCTTCCCTAAAGAAGTTGCGTATGATAAAGGCAGCAACTTCATGTTTAAGTAGATGCAGGCCATGCAAAATGAACGTGAGGTGTCTTACAAATGTTAATTCGCAAATTATCTACAGACAAATGGTCTAGTTGAGAGATTCAAAAGAAATGTCTAAAGCATGATTGGAGCCCCTGCGGTGCCCCAACGAAGGAAGTGGGATCTTCCGATGCCATGCTTATTATTTTCCATCTTGTGAGGCATCCTGGAGGGGTCTGCACTGCAACAGTCTGTATTCTTCAGCATTGCGGTACTGCATCTTGCAGTTGGACCTGACTGGAAGAAGCACCTGAACCTGCAACACCTGGGCACCCATCACCCAAACAAATAATGGAAGATCATGTCCCCAACCATTCCAGCGATTCCTGGATGATAAACAGTGTGACCTGGGACAATTGTTGTCAGGGGGCTAAGAAAACATATCTGTTCCTGTCTCCCCTTGTCCAAAGCCCTTTGTCCTCTAACTCCCTCTGTGCTTACCTTTGGGAGTCAAACCTGGGTGAAGTATCCTATCCCTGGACTAGCCTTGGGACTGAGATTGCACCAATAACGTATGCCTCGTTGGACAAATACCTACATTTAAAATTGTTTGGAACTGTTTTAAATCAGCACCAGCCCAATGTATCCTTTGTGACAATGCTTTCCCTGGTGAAACCTTTATTGGAACCTGTGACCTTTGGGCACTAGGCCCCCTGCATCTTAGGGCTAGACTTCTTAAGTAAATGGAATTGTACTTGTTAATGGTTCTATTCATTATATCTGCATCTGATTACTTACCTGCATTACCTGGTTATTTATTTATTGATGCATTGTGCCTACCTACTGGTGAATAATAATATATATATATATATTGGTGATATATGGTTTTGTGTGATAACACTACCTGCTAGCTCAATTTCCTAGTGTGTTCTAAGGCCTAATATATAATTGTATTTTTACACATTGACTATATACATCTCACTCACTCCAGAGACTACTGCTGTTCCACGTACCTTGATTGGGTTTCGGCTAAACTCTCAGAAGACTCCCTGTTCACCATAACTAGGGTGGCCCCCTGAAATCTTTGACCCAGTGTTGATTAAAGAAATCCATCTGAAGAATCTGCCAAGGGCTTGAGTTGGTACTTTGCATCCAGGCTTCTTCGAGCTATTTTCGATGGAAAGTCCCCAAGTTAGAAACACCAGGCCAGCCAATAAAAATTCAAAAGCGCTTCTGTTGGTAGCGTTTTGAGCTGTTTCCGTCACCAGCAGGCATCTTGGCAAATAGGTATTGTGACATTCTTTCGGTAAGAAAGACTTTTCAGTGGGGATCCATGTGATTCCGCTGAAGCCCCGTTTCCCAGCATGCAGCTGCAGACGACATATTCCCGATTCTCCCTCTTTTTGTCTTGACTTACTCTTTATGAGGGGGTCTCTCGGTAGCCTTTGTCCACCCACCGATCTATACAACTGTTCCTTCTTCCCTTTTTTCGTTTCTTTTTTTCATGTATCTTAACGATTTGCATGCCGTTCATTGAGAGGTTGCCATTAAAACTGCAGCATCACCAGTGGAGCGCTGATCTTGCAGACATTTATTTTTCTGCTATTGTTGTCTTGCCTGCATCCTGTAAAAATAGGTAACAACTCCCTGCCTGCAGCTATTTATTTATGCATTAAAAAAAAAAAAACGACATGCCTGCTGTTCGCCAAGATGTGGTGTCATAAAAATGTTATTTGAATAGACCATTTTAACCGTGCTACGAGTTACACAAATTTACAGAATAATAATGGTTCATTGTACTGCAGAAAAGTGTGCGTTTCGGACAAATCCACATTCAGATCTCAAAAAAGTAAATCACATATCGACAATTGCCTAATTAATCATTACTCACGGCTTCCAGATCTGTACTGGGTTAACAGCCATGGGCTCAGTTCTTTGAAAAAGGTCCTTGGGTCATTATTATCCGGTACAGCCCTTGTAGCCAGTGATAGCTAGTAGCATCACTAGTTTACATGCTGGGGTGCTAATAGCATTGCATTTGTTTGAAGCAAAGGGCAGAGGCAAACACACGACCCGTTGTTTCAAACATATACTCACAGAACATGATCAACAAGGAAATGGAAGTGAGGCTCTGAGTGAAGCCCCTCTTCCATTTTAATGGCAGCGCAGAAGCATGAGAAGAGCCATTCAAAAATGCAGCAACACCTATAGGTAAGTGGGAGGTGGAGAGTGGAGGGCAAGGGAGTGGAAGAAGGAGAAGAGGCAAAGAGGAAAGGGAGGGAGAGTGGAAGGCAGGTGCAAGCAGCAGTGGGTGTGCACAGAATGCAGGCTTGGCTCATGCGATTCAGCTTATGGTCCGAGCAGCCTGATGTAACGATTCCCTCGCAGGGGGTGCTTTACCACTTCAGGTAATGCCCTGGGGCCCATAGTTACAGGCCTGAGCAAATGGAGGGCCGTAACACAGGCCAGGGGCATTACCTGAAGCAGTAATGCCTCCCCTGCGAGGGGCTTATTGCTATTAGTAAGACTGGGGTACTAAAAGCTATTTTTTTCAGTTGCGAGATGCTCTGAAAAAAATGGCCACCAAGAAAGGGGAAATAAAGTCTGTTCTCCCTTTCCATGGCAGCTATTGAACATAATAATAAAAGAAAAATGCCAGACCTGGAATGGGAGAACGGACTACATATAGTCCTTTCTCCTTTACATGGAGTCCATTAAAATGAAGGAAAAAAAATGGTCACCATGGAACGGGAGACGGGACTACACATAGTCTCTTTTCCCTTTCCATGACAGCGTGTCGCAAATTGGGAGCAGACGCGCAGGGGACAGAAGTGTTCCCTGCATGTCTGGTCCCGATCAGGACCGGAATGAGTGGGGCAGAAGGGAGTGGGAGAAAAATCTACAGGAAAAGGGGGTGTTAGGCACTTTCCTTTTACCCAGTGGGGAAGATGGCAGTCTCCAGTCCTGAGGAGGCTCGGGATGGCAGCATTACAGTATGTTAATGCGCCCGTTCTGAGCCTCCTCATTGGTGAGGAGGCCAACAACCCCCCTCACTGGGTACCAATTAATGTTAAACATTGGTGGCAGTCGAATGGTTTCAAAGTTTCTAGGATCGAAAGTGACCATAGTCCAATAGTGATGTAATTTAAGACCTTACCACATTTTAGCATAGGTGCCAGCTAAAAAGAGTAGCAATCACTGTGGTCTGTGATGGGACTGTAACAAGATGGGCCTCATTACAAGTGAGGGGGAACGGGTTAACGGGACCCGCTAAAGGAGGTTGACCCGTTAAACCCGTTCCGCCTCATTACAAGGCCCCCTCGCGGGACCCAGTAAGCAACGGCTGGTCAAACCAGGTGTGCTTGCCCGCTCCTGCAAGAGGAATAGGGAGCAAACAACGGGCTGCTCGTAATCGGCCCATTGTTCGTCCCTCCCCATTCCCATTCAGCCCTATGGGGGCTGAAATTGGAATAGGAAGGTCCGGGCCTGGGTTCCTGGAGGGAGGAATTACCGGGCCATCCGAACTCGGAATGGCCCGGTAATTCCCCATTCTGGGAACCCGGACCCGATTTTGGCGGCAGCCATGCAGCCAATAGCGGCATGGCTACCGCCAAAATCGTAATGAGGCCCACAGTCTCACATGCCATAAATATATAATACCTTTCTCTAAACTACAAACATTCTTTGGAGTATACCACAAGAGGATGATTATGTAATAAACTTTTACACTCTGACCTTGCACTTTGTACCATATTTTGCAAATACCTCAGCCAAGGGGAATCAAAGTGATGGAGTTTGGTTTTATGATGAGTCCTGGCAAGCTAAGGTGTGCTTGCAGTATACAAATGTACTAAAAGCAAGAAGCCTGAAGCACTGCATAATTTATGGAATGGCCTACTGCTAGCTTGTAAAAAATAATGACTATCGGCTCTCTTGAATGTTAATACTAATCAATGGCAAAGACATGTGTTAGGTACGTTTTTCTAAGGTCCAACTGGTTCAGGACTTCATAAGACTCATATCTTGGTGTTAGGGATCCAACTCTTAATATAGGCCAGTACTAAACAAGTTGGTAGAGTGGCTGAGCAGCCAGGCTTATCTTAGGAGGGAGTTATGTGAGCTGTATGGCAGTACAAATAAATTACATACATAGACCCAAGAAAACACTTAGGGCCTCATTACACGGAAGGCAGTAAACCAGGGTGCTATTAGCACCATGGTTGCCGCCGGTACCATACCGGTACCACCATGGAGAAAAGGGGAATTACCACCCCATTCCAAGGTTGGCGGGGTGGTAATTCCCCCTTTCTCCGTGGCCCTTCCCGATTCCCATTTTTGCCACATAGGGCATAATGGGAATGGGGAAGGCGGTAATTACGGTACCGCAATTGAAACAATTCTTTTTTCTCCAAAAGAGCAAAGTTGGAATCCATGCCCCTGGGTGAACTGGCACAGGGTGGTTTAGGCGGTTTACCAACAAATCCCTTTAATAAGCGACTTTCCCCACCTCATATATAGATGGAAAGATGAAGGCACAGGAAAACCTAAGGTGGAACACACGTCACCTCAACTGCACAGGAGCATCAGGCAAAACAAACCACTCTAAACCGGAGCAGTCCGCTATAACGGTCCCTATTGGCCTCGCTCCACTCTCTCTTTCGTTCACACCACGAGAATAAGACCTCAAAGTGTATCCACACACATGCACACTCACACACGCATGCACCCACACACATGTAAAATCAATGCTAGCTGTGCGTCAGAGAACTGCTCCTTTATACCTGAATTACAAAGGTCCATATCCTAAAGGTGAAAGATGAAAGATA
Organism: Ambystoma mexicanum; assembly: GCF_040938575.1. NCBI lineage: Eukaryota > Metazoa > Chordata > Amphibia > Caudata > Ambystomatidae > Ambystoma > Ambystoma mexicanum. Next base: position 455,070,484 of record NC_090939.1, on the reverse strand, counting down.
TTTGCCTTTATTGTAACATCCGAGATTTGGCACTTCAGTGCAGATAAAACTATCAAAAAATGCATATTGACCTAAGAGACCATTCCTATTAACTGCGGAGCATACAATTTACCAACAGCATTTTTGTATTGCCTTTGTGTAAACCACATTTTTAAAAGCCGGTTTTGACATCAGACGATCAGACCACTGGAATGCCTGGACATAATGCTTTCTGTTTGGACCCTTAGGCAGTTGCTAGCTTTCAAGACCCAGGGAAGGACCAGGCATCTTGAAGTAAGTTACCCTAACAAAGCATCCACGTACGGAAAATTGCATGTTTTCTATATACGCATAACACCAAAAATAAACACTGGCCTTTCCCTCCTTTCAAACTATACCCCTCACTCCCTCCACACATGTCTGTCAACTGTTACTCCTTACATGCAAGAAATCACTGACCTCTCAATTCTAAAAAGCAGTCCCATTATATTTCTTCCACATTCAGCCTGTCAACACTTGCTTGTTTTATGTATTCTTTTTAAATGCCTCGGTTTTCCACCTGCAGAGACACAACGCTGCAGAGACACAATTCCAAATTCTGGGGGGGATAAATGCCATTATATCCCCCACCTAAATTTGTGGGGGGGGATTTGTCCCCCCATTTCCCCATGTGCCACGCCCATGGCTGTGAACAGATGGCCTACTGTGGGTGTAAAGGTTGCTAGGGTGTAGCGCACACAGGCTTGTGAATTAAACTGTTGAAATTCCTCACAATTCCAAAAACACAAATCCCTGACTTACTTTTTATGTTCATTACACTGAGGGCTACTCTTCAAGGTTACAGTTCTTAATCATTAGGAAGTGTCCATTAAGCGACCGCAACGTCGACACTTTCTTTTATTAGACTCTACCTCCACAGAAAAAGGGGTAGAATGGGAGGCACACCAATCCTCACCTCCTGTTGTAAGTACCTAATGGAACATATATACCTTCCACGCACAGTCGGGTGGGTGGGAATGTTGGATTCTAACAACGAACAGTGTGATCAAGAGTACTGATAAGTAGCCACAGCATTACCTCTTAGTACCTCGTCCTCATGCCAACCCGGAATCATGAGGATGTACCAAGAACACGGGATGATTGATTTAACTACAAAACAGGCAAACTGCTGGGTTTCGTCATGGTGTGAGTACTGAGATAGTGATTACTTTGTTCACGGATGATGTCAGACCTTTAGTGGCACGCTGATCCTTTCGAAACTCTCTGCAGTTTCAACACCACCAGCCATGCAGTACTCTTAGGCCACCGTGTAAGATTTGGAATTACCAGAAGAGAAGTAGATCGTATCAAATCTTTTCTGCCAAATCAGACCCAGACAGTTGCCATGGTCGCTATGAATATAAATCTTGTAAGGTGCCTTGTAGTGTTCTTCAAATACATATACAAAGGATGAGAGACACATATACAGATGAACTCATATACATATGCATACAACTCTTTACATGAGCAGATATAAACTCAGAGAATAGCCTTCTCATCCTCTCTTTACCAGCTTACCTCTTCAGGTACATATGGGGTACCACTCCAAGATGGCGAACCTAGCATGCCACTACATTCTGTTTGAGCAGTCTAGTATCTTAGTATCATGCTCACGCAGAAAAAGAAAAAAGATGAGATACTCCTTGATGCATTTGTTCACATGGGAACGCTGACACGCTGGCATACCATAACATGGCAGCTCTGTGCTACTCGCCAAACATGTCAGGATAGACTGACACTATTCTCTATTTCCACAAGGTAAGAGCAATGCTATCCCCTTAAATGATCAATATACACAGACTTTTCAACATTCTTTGTCCATAACTGGTGCCCTATTGGTATTTCCTACAGATGTCAGGGCACTCAAAAGACTTGCAAGACCCATGAACATCTTTGTTGCCCTATGTTGTTACACTATCAGGTTTTCAGCAGCATATTCAATTAAAATGATGGTAAGCTTTGCATTAACATTATTATTATTAATATGTATTAATTAAAAAAAAATTGACACAACATACTGAGTAAGCCATAAGCAATACGTTTTATTATATCGTTTTTTTCTAGGCACAAGTTTTTAGGACACACAGGGCCTCATTACGACTATGGTGGTAGCCATGCTGCTATTTGCGGCATGGCTACCCCCATACCGGGTACCGTGTACCGGGTCCGGGTTCCCTGAATGGGGAAATACCGGGCCATTCCGACCTTGGAGGGCCCGGTATTTCCCCATTCAGGGAACCCGGACCCGGTACATCCCCATTCCCATTTGAGCCGCCGTAGGGCTCAATGGGAATGGGGAGGATGCAAACATTAATGGGCCCATTGTTTATGTCCTGGTCTGCTCACGGGACCCGCTAAGGACGCCCGGCTTAAGGACCCGCTAAGGAGCCGCTAGGCGTCCTTAGCGGGTCCTGCGAGGAGACCTCGTAATGAGGCGGTAGGGGGTTAATATGGCCGGCAGCTCTACCGGCCCTGTTAACCCCCTACCGCCAGGGTCATAATGAGGCCCACGGTCTATATTGAAGATTTGCTGTGTGCATCCGTCTGGAGCACCAATTTGAGTGTATTTTTAGCACTGTTTACCCTACATATAAGTCTAGCGATAAACAGCATACAGCTTTGCTTTAAAAATTCTTTTAAAATGGCTCTGTTCAAACAATTATTTTTCTTCTTTGTTAAAGGGACCATCCAGGAGCCTATGAATAATGATAGCATCCTGATGAAGGCTCGGCCTTCAATAAATGCCCATGTGAGAGCTGAAACGTAGACGCAGAGACATATATTCTTTTTGAAACTTCTAAACTGTAAACAGAACAAATTGTAATGTTCTCATTTCATGACTATGGGCCTCATTAGGACCCTGGCGGAGAGGGTTTTACGCCAGCGTAGTGCATGGCGTACCTCTCCGCCATACTACGAGTTCCCGTAGCGCCATGGCGGCCTTTTCCGCCTGGTTTTACCAGGCGGAGAAAACCATGGCGCTACGGGACCTCGTTGTTAATTACGCCACCGTATTTTACGGTGGCGTAATTAACTCCTTCCCCACTCCCATTATACCCTATGGGGCAAAAATGGGAATGGGGAAGGGCAGAATGGGGATTGGGGATTTACCGCCCCGCCAAGGTCGGAATGGGGCGGTAAATCCGCCAACCCCCATGGCGCTATCGGCGGCTTTCCGCCATGCTTCGCGGTGCATTTAGCACCGCGAAATCCGCCTGGGTCCTAATGAGGCCCTATGTGTCCAATTGTGCAATGTGTACAGATTGTGACAGCCTGTATCTGCTCTGTGGGCAAAGGTGTATTTTTGTCACAGATATTTCACACTAAAATGTTCAATGTTTAGATGCTGCATTATCCATGTTGAATTTTGTATGCACTCTTGCGTTGTTTTTTATTTTCTTTAGCTCAGCTTGTGTACCTCTTTTTCACAATGGTATTGGCCTTCAACAAATTAACTGTAAATAATTGATGACAAATGCATTTCATTTTCTACAAATGTTTTTACTTTGATTAATTCCTAGCTCTAATGATTTTGCTTATTAAATGTTGCATTAAATAAAACATAGCTCTTTAAATGTTTCATACAACTCGTGTGCCATTTGTGTGGTCTTTTCTCTTGTTCTTTGTTCCTTTTGCTTTTGGGTCCTTAGAGCACACTTAAAATGTATTGTTGTGAGCGCTTGTGCATCATTTGCTTAGCATTCTTCAAGGTTCCACATTTCACCTTCAATATTCAATCTTTATTTTCAGCCTTTTGGAAAAAAACGATCATCACGAGTTGGGCGCTAACCCCGGCAGTATTACCGCCGGGGCTATTAGCCCTACCTCCAAACCCCCCAGTGCTATCAGCGTTGGATCACGGGTTTGGCGGAATGGTAAGTCCCCATTCCCCATTGGGCCCATTCAGGAATTTCCCATTCCCCATTGGGCAGAATGGGGAATGTTCAGCGCTATTACCGCCAGCGGTATTACCGGTATTACTGCACAGAGGAGTTGAGGTCAACTCTCAATGAAATAAAACAGCACTTCCCAAGCAAGGAAGCACCAAAAATGGCACAAGATAATAACAACCAAGCCCCAAAGTACCGTGAAGATAAAGAAGAAATTGTAGCTGGCTTCCTTCTAGGTGCAACGCTGCAGACCCTGATTCCTGCTCCTTGGTCATGGTGACGAAAGGGGGGACCTTTAGTGGGCTTTTGTGGCAGCACTTGAGAGAAGGGATAGGCAACAATGGATTCAGCTCTCTTCAGTGGCTCTTGGAGGTTTTGGCACCTTGTTTTCAGCACCAAGAATAAATAAATATTGCTGGTTGGATTCTTTTCGATTACTCAGTCTTGAACTCTGGTGAGGGGACTTTCGGTAAAGAATTCCTGCCACGGGAGATCCACATGGATGCCTGCAAAGTTTCAGCAAAGTTTGATCTTCAGAAGATGATGCACTTGATAATGGTCTGGTTACCACGAGTATTGGTGTTCTGCAGCCCAGGAAAGATGCAGGACATCAGGGGAGGCCCCAGAATGAAGAAAGTCTCGAGGCTTGTTGGTCCTATTAGCCTAAGGGAGGAAGTTGTCCTTGGGTGGATCTTCCCTGTCAATATCAAAATGGGGTCAGTTCAGATGCAGTGCTTCACCGGTGCTTCTGCGGTCCTGGGAGGTGCTGCTGGCATCTCTGCTCATCTTCTGCTTCTAATTCCATGCTCCAGTGGTTGACTGTCTCAAAATCCACACCTTAGATGCTGGAACCCATTCATTCACTCCCATGGAGCTGTCAACCACCTCGGGGGTAATAGCGCCAAAAATCGGCAAAATCGCAACGGATTTGCCCCAGCTCAGAACCAAGCCTGTGATTTGGCGGACCCTTAAATCTAGCGGTAATGGCATTACCACCGCATTTAAGAGTTACCGCCAAACTCATGATGATACATCTTTGACAAATTAGTTTATACACAGGTTGAACCCACATGTAGCAGCCTTTCTGTCAAAAGGAATTGTACATGCTGCATGTCGACAGTGGCTGACAGAATGGACAAGAACCATCTTAAATTTAATTCAGGAAAGATGGAGGTAAGGTTCTGCAGGAAGTCTCCTGCCACCTAGGACATCAGCATCTGCAAAACATCTCGGTTGGGAACCTCAGTGTGATATTGGATCAAAACAAATTACTATTGTCCCACAAATAAATAATGTAGTCAGCATTTGCTTTGCCTAGTTTAGAAAACTTTTTTTTAAAAAACACTTTACAACTGCAATTGAGCTTTCCCACCAATTGCTTGCAGAGATTACAAAGTTTTCTATATTTTCAGCGCCAGAATGCTTTTGACCACTTCTGTGGTGCACTCACAAATCATTATTGACTTCATTGGCTTCAATTTACAAAATTAATTACTTTCCAAGCCCTTTTTTTTGGGGCCAGCCATTATTTTATGGCCTAGAAACACAGATTATCGTCAACAGAATTCTACCCATATGCCACTAGTGAGAACTGAGATCTGGAAGCAAAGAATCATGAAATGCCTACATTCCATGTTACCAGATTGGTCTTGTTAGTCTCCTCGGTGTTGGCCCCACAACACTGCCATTCTCTGCTGCAATCCTTGTGCGGTACTGAAAAACACTATTATTTCTACAGGGAACGTACAACTTATTTATTTTCCTGGCTGATACTCATTTAGTTGTATGTGCACCAGAATGAATTTTGAGCTTATTTGTATAAGGTCTACTGGCACCACAGTGCCCTTTTTGCATGCAAGTATACATCCTATGAAAAAATAATTTAAAAAGTGATATTTACTAATATTGGTGATATCTGCTCCTGAATATACCCATGTTACACTTACACTTATCACCACAGTGTTATGTCTTCCTGTTGGAATGCTGCTTCCGAATTACACTGCTCCTGACTGCATCATGTCATTTGTATCCTGATTAAACCCTAAAGACATTTCTTAAGAAAAACAAATTCAACAGATAATGAAAAACGAACCCACAATTTCTGTGAGATGTCTTCAGTTGAAATGGCACAATAATAATTTAATTGGGATAGCCTGGGTTGAAATAGCAGTATTGAGTTTGTGGTATTGCCATAGATCATATGAGAACAGAGTAGCCACTAAGGGGATATTGTGCACACCCTTGAATGAAGACTATAAAGAACAAAACCTTTACCTAATTATGTACAGCAAACTAAACTTACATTATCAAAACACACCTAATTGTTTAGAAATATGAAGCAGTGGCAGGAGAAACAATGCTAGGACCCTTAGCATGAATGTAGCTGACTTTATGGATACGTTTTCCACCTTTAAGATGAATGGCAGCTCACATGACTATAATTAAGCTGGAAAGGGCAACTTTAATGTGGAAACATTAGGAATCACTGTGCTGGAGCGTACCTAGGTAGCCTGTGAAGCTTCACAAATTTAGGGTTCCTTTTGAAAGTGGGACATTACACAATACAGGAAAGCATCTGTACGCATAACAAAGGTAAGAGCTGTTTTAAAAGAGAAAAGATGGGACTAGAGGTCCATACGTTTATTAAAAAAGAAGGAAGTACCTTCTGAACAAATAATAAAGAGGATGGAAAAGTGCGTTAGCCACTCATCAAGGAATTAAAGCATATTTGGATATCCCAGGCTGCAGCACTGTTCAAGAAAGCTCTTCGGAGTCCAATATGCCATGATGGTCTTTGTCAAGAGCTCCCTTGTGTCAGGTGGCTTGTAGATCCTCTTCCTGGGCTTTCGGGGAGTTAGAGGGTGTTCCCAGGCACTGCACTGTCCCTAGTGGTGTGCATTCTTTTTTTTGGCCGCTGTTTCGTAAGTGGTCGGCTTCATTCTCACCTTTCTCTTGATCACTGAGCTGTATGTTATCATCACTCAGTTTAGGAATTGTAGTGCAAACACTGTTGCCCCCTTTCTGATGGGGTACATCTGAGGTATTAACAGAGATGATCACAGATGGCAACCTTGCAAGAAACAGTGGGTGTCCTTGGGAATTACAAGTACTGTACAAAAATTACCAAAGGGAGGAAAGTTCTCTCCTGAGACATTTGTTTTCAGCATGCAAAATACAGGTTTGCAACATGCAGGGCCAACTCATCTCTTCATCATATTGTGGTTGGTGGTTACGTACAATTAAGTTGGGTAATGATAACACATTTTATTAACATGTGAGGAAGTTGGAGGAATCTGACATGAAGCACCATATAAGAATGAACTATTATTACACTTGTATTATTCTATGTTCTACAAACATCTCACAGTAAAGGAAATCAGAAAACTGATATTTTGTAGACCATTCACTAATACATAAAAAGCATTTTAGGATGTTTTTCCAATTACTTTCATTGCGCCTTGGAATTATTCCTTCATCATACTGGCATATGGATCACTATAGGCACCTTTAAACGACACTGAGACCTCCCTTCTTGTTTCATAAACATGTGCCCACAAACTCCTGCTATCCTCCATGTGTGGGATGGACTTTATTATTATTTATCTTCTTCTGACATGATTTTCATCATACTTCTCTGCTTACCAAATCCTAACCTCAACCCCACACCTAGCCAGAATGCCTTCCTTTGACTGTGGTGTGTTTTGCTACAGATAATAGAGCTTTACCAAAGGTAAGTCTGCAAATAAATAAATAAATATCTGTATTTTTTTTTAGAGCACAGTCATTTTGGGTTTACTCCAATAACTCCTAGGAACCAATTTTCCCTTGTCTGAATGATCAATATCAAATTACATCCGACCTCCTTACATGGTTTCATCACTAATGCACACACATTTATACTCGCAAAATAGTACCTATTAATGTTATTGCTCTGACTTGACAGTTTAGCATGTCAGTATATTTATTATCTTGTAGAGATAATAATATGACGATTTAAAATAGTACATTAGTAAAATGGTATAGCCAACCAAAAAATCAATTCCCAATATAATCAGCAATGTCCTTCTATGTAATCCTAACATCCTATGCTTTTCCTAGTCCCTTCTGGGAAGCTAAAGCCTGCTGACAATCAGCAATGTGTAGAATCATCTAATATATGACACAGTATAAGTTTAAGAATATGCACCCATTAGTGCTGTCAGAAAGCCAGTTGCCGGGTAATGGTGTTTGAGCCACTGTGGTACCTATCAAAACGAATCCTTATCATAAATACAATGGCCACTAAAAGGCAATATTCTAAAAACAAGGAAAAGTCATTGAAACACAAAAGAGGTAAACCAAATCAGTCTACCTGCTGGATTCCTAACTCCCACTGATTTTTAGAAAATAAATACTTGAAAAAATGTATAGTTCATGAATGCTTTATGTTTATGAACAAAATGCAATTGGGCACAGAATGTGGCTTTTTACATTATTATTGTTTTACTAACAGTACATGTGTACAAGCAAGCCTTTTTTGATTTATGTTGGGAAATAATAAAGCAGAACAGGCCTGAATGGTACATCATAAAAAATGTTCTTTTTTTTATTTAAGTGCATATGGTCAAAAATGACCTTTCATACTACACAGTTAAAAATGAAACAATGTGATACAATATACATTAGCAATATACATTAATAACATTGTATTAATTACATGATGACTAAGAACCATACAGTACCAATAACAATCAATAAAACAATACATTATTCTTCGATATGATAAAATGGTTCTGTGTCAGTGCTTATTAGTCTACTAACCACGCTATAAAAATGTAATTTGGCAGAATTTGTACTTAGTTGGTAGTAACCAGTTTAACTTTCACAATCTGCCAAATATAGAATGCAGCAATTCTGCTGCAAATATTGCACTCCAGAATCGGTCTGATTCAATGTTACGAAATTTAAAGTAACCCTTGTTATACAATGTACGCAGGGTGATACATTGCGTGAGGATGTGATGTACTGTTTCTACTCTTTTTGCACATTACCTACATAATCGCTGATCCCTAGGGATGTCCCTCCAGACACCTGTGTTCCCCAGCACTGGTAAAATATTGAACCTTAGATATGGTATAAATCGCATTAATTCAGGTGAACACATTTTAGTTAGGTAGCTACGGGGATGCTGTAAACCAGCCTTGCTGAGAATACAGAAGATGTGTATGTCGCTCAGCCAAATAGGCCAAAGAGTGTATTCAGTCCAAATGTCTAGTTTTCTTTACAAACCCAGGCTGCTAGAAATCAGCAGCTGTTACAGATAATTCTCTCATACCAATGTCATTGAGATGTTTAAACACCTCAGCCTCTATGTCTTTGCACCAAATAGAACTGGATTTCCTTTGCGCATGTTCCAGTCCAAGACCAAGGAGAGAGGTGTTAGCTTGATTGCTAAAATTGATCTTGGCCCAGAACCTGCAAACTGCAACCTTCTAGAGAGAGATCAAACACTGGAGTCCCAGCTCCAATCTGATTCCCTCTACAGGAACAGCACTTGGTAGTCTCAAATGTGACCGTAGAATCTTAGCCTCTAATGCAGTTAAACAATAGAGTGCCCTTGCTGGGAAGGTTTCTAGGGCATATAGGATTCCAGAAGTCACATAAATCCTGTAGGCCCTAACCCTAGCTTCCATGGATGCACCAGCTCGGTCTTCTATAACCCTATCGATTGATAGCCACTTCCTCCAAGCCTTGGATGGAATAGTGTCAGCCAGATAGGAAAAAGATGGGTGAGCTCTGACAGTTATGCCCAAATATTCATATTCCCTCAGTTGCTCTAACTTAGTGGCACTCAATCGCAATGCGGTCATAATCTTGGCTTTGTCAGCATTAATCCAGAGTCCATTGGCTTCCGTGTAATGATGTAAAACATCTAGGGAGCGTTGCAGGCCAACTGTGGTGTCGTCAAAAAGGACTCTATTGCCTGCATAAGTAAGGCAGGGGATTGCCTCGCTACCCAATCGGGAGGGAAATTATTAGTAGTTTTCAGTGCTTGTATAAAATCTGATACATAGAGGTTCTATAGTAGGGGAGCAAAAACGCAACCCTGCTTTAGTCCTCTATTAGTAGGAAATAGGTTGGTGATATTACCCTCTTCTGAAAGACAAACTCTCACAAATGTGTTACCATAGAGCAACTTGAGAAAATACAAAATAGATAATTCTATGCCCGAGCTTGTAAGTTTATCCCAAAGTTTAGTTTGCCCAACACAATCAAAAGCAAAGCTGTTTTCCAAAGCAGATGTAAAGTACCCGATTGGGATCCTGAAAGGTATCCGATATTAAGGTGATTAGGACCCATTTGGAATGAGAGCTGCTGCAGTTTTTACTTAACCCAGTTTGGGTCAAATACAGGAGGCCTTTGCTTTCCGTCCATTCGGTCAGCAGTTGTAAGAGAAGCTTAGTTCAACATCGCTAAGAGTCTGTAGTTTCTTGGAAGTTCTTTTTGTCTATGTGGATCAAGACTGGCTGTTGCCAGGAACTTGGTATCCTGCCAGTCTCTCATACATGCAGGAATAAGGATTTATTATTTCAGCCCAATACTCAGGGTCACTGTCTGGGACAACCGCACTGGAGTTTTTAGACTTATTAATAGTCTCCACAATATCAACTTCTTTAATATGGTGCCATACCAACGATCCAAACATCAATTTATATTGTGGTATTTTAACTGGTTAATTGTTGTCCCAGTACAACTCCTCAATATGGTCACTGCATACTATTTCCGAGATGCCACAGATCTCCATAGCTGCGTATACCACTCTGTGGGTGCGAATCATAAAAATAATTAAACAGAATACAGGAGCCTGCAGAGCCGGTATCTGTGTTTGTGTGTATGGTCAGGTATGATATATGGAATTGCATTGAGCAACAGTCACCCACAAGATATAACTAGGTGTGGATGTAGTCTGGATTATGCTTGCTGAGAGTAGATTATTGAGGGAATACAAAGGTCTTCAGTTTTCCTCTGAACTCCATATGCTTTTCCATGGAACGAATGAATGTTGCTCCTCTGACATAGACTATTGTTCGCTCCACTTCTGATCCTTAAATCAGTGTGCAGTGAGTAAAGTGGTAGGTAGATGTTGATCTCAAACAGTTAGTGAGCTTGTAACAGACGGTATTGTACAAAAATGTCGCCCTCATTTGTGCACCCCCGCAGTAACTGCGACTTTGGAGGCGCACAAAATGAGGGTGACATTTACTGCGCCCAAGCAGAGCGGGGGCTGTGGTGGTGTCCCCCTCTCTACCTGGGTGCAGTAACGTGGGTCGGGGGTTGCAGGGCTGTCCCCCGCTTACCATTTCGGAAAGCGGGAGACACGTAAGAAAAAGAAAAGAAAAAAGCACCCTGTAGCGTCAGCTCTAACCCACGTTAGTGGGAAGAGCTGACGCTGCAGGGATCACAGGGTGCGCCCTAAAGGTGAGTGGAGTGGGGGGGTTGGGAGGGGTAATGTAGGCCTGGGGAAGCAGGCCCAGTGATCCATGTAATCACTGTGCCGCGCCCGTAACTGGTGTCAGCATTTTCGGCCGTCGCAGTTACGGAGGCGCAGTGATCACATAGATCCGTAACAGACAAATCGGTTTTCTGAAAAATTCAAGTACAGGATTATAATAGGCTCAATGAACCAGACCAAGTTCTTTAACTTCCATAAGTTTCGTCGGCAGCAACCAGTGGAGCCATTTAAGCCCCGGTGATATATGATCTTGGTGGCAAAACAGGAGGAAATGTCATGCTGCCAAATTATGAATTATGGTAAGTCTGTGCAATTGGGATTTTGGAAGCCCCAAATATATTGCATTACAGTATCCCAGACAACTAGAAATAAAGACATTCACAATTTGAACTCTTTGTGAGAACAGAAAGTAGACTAGGAATCTTTTAAGGCCCCTAGAATGGAAACATCATGTTTTGGAGCCTATACTAATCTGGGCCTCTGGTGAAAGCGAAGCATGAAACCAGACCCTTAGATTCTTAACTGTAAACACTGTGGCAGGACCTTTTCCTAGGGAGGATGGCCAATAGGTTACACACAATTCCCCTGCATATAAAGGGCCCAACCTGCATCCCAGCAAAGAGTTAATATGCACTGCTCTAGTACAATGACTGCAAAAGGGAATTTCTGTTGTATTTGCATTTAACTGTAGGTGGTTTGTGTTCATCCAGTCATAGACTTTCCATAAAATGTCTTAAGTGGGTTGCTGTATTATCACTTATGTGTCTCAAAGAACCACTATATGTGTGTCATCCGGATACATGTAACATTTAATATCAGAGTTACTGATCAAATCGACCAAAGGCTCTAGATATATATTGCACAGCAAAGGACTCTAATGATCCTTGTGGAACCCCACTAGAAACAGTCCTTTGTGCTGATTTTAACGGTGGCAAAGCCTCTGACTGTACTCTCCCTGTCAAAGGTTATGTGTGTATGTGTGTTTTACAGTGTGTCCATGTAACATCTGTTTTACCTGCCGCCCTCTGTCTTGAGCCGGATCTCCTTAAATTCCCGGAAACTTCTCAAGACTTTCCTCTTCTCTTCCTTCTCTCGCCCTCTACCGTGCTAACCCAGTTCTCTGTTTTTTCCCTCTCTCCCGCCTCCTCCTTACAGCATGCTGACTGGCTGCTGGGTGTACCTCAGAGCCTCACTGGTCCCCGGCACCACTGCCAGTCCTCTCTCACACTTGCCTCATGGCCCTACACCCCACCCACAATCAATGCAATTGAGAAATTAACCCAAGAGAGTGGCTCTCTCTGCACTTAACCCAGTCTCCACCAAACGGATGCTCTTGAGCCTCCCCCTCCTTGTGACCCTCTGTGCACTTGCTCGATCCGTATGCACCGCGCCTGAATATTGTCTGCTCTCCCTTGTCTTCACCCCTTAATTGCACGGTTGAAACTGCAGAATCGCAGTCAGGACTATTTGCTGTCTCCCAAACTGATAAATGTATTTTTTACGCACTTACTCTGCCTGTGCAGACTATTATCATCTCAGAATGTCAAGGGCTCCGAGTGACTGTTTGTTTTTCCCCATGTACCCACCCTCCTTGAGCGCTTTGAAACACTTGCCTGTGTATAGGCGCTATATAAATAATCAATACCATACCATACCATACCCACAAGAAACATAGCTTCAGTTTGGTATGTAGGCCCTTCAGACACTGTGCTATATGAGTATTTATAAAATTCATAACACCCCCTCCATAAACCATGAAACATGCTAATGAAATGTATAATCTTTTTAAAGCTGTGAAATTTAAATCAGTGAGAACAGAGTGGAAAGACAGCAGCTGTAGTGAGTGTAGAATAACAATAGGGAGGTTTTTCATCAGCTAAACTGAAAAATATGCAGTTGCATTTTTAGTTTGGATCTTAAACAGAAAGATGAATAAAGTTCATTGATTTCAGTTTGATGGTGAGTGAGACACACCTTGAGACCACTGGATAATTGCTCTGTCTGTCGCGTGATCAACTGACCAAAAACGTACCAACAGCTTGAGGAGTTGAACAGGGTTGTTTACTTGTCCCTGTTTTATTCTGTATGTATATTAATGACATATCCAAGTCTGTTTGTTTGTTTATTTATTTGATTGGCGCACCCAACCCGGGGGTAACTGGGCACCTTGCAAATAAGGGGTTACAAGAATACTTTAGGCATAGTTACAGGAGTTGACAGAGTTGACAGAGATGAAACATATTAACAGACTATTTACAAGAATACTTTAGGCATAGTTACAGGAGTTGACAGAGTTGACAGAGATGAAACATATTAACAGACTATTTACAAGAATACTTTAGGCATAGTTACAGGAGTTGACAGAGTTGACAGAGATGAAACATATTAACAGACTATTTACAAGAATACTTTAGGCATAGTTACAGGAGTTGACAGAGTTGACAGAGATGAAACATATTAACCGAGTATTTACAAGAATACTTTAGGCATAGGTGCAGGAGTTGACAGAGTTGACCGAGATGACACATATTAACAGACTATTTACAAGAATAATTTAGACATAGTTACAATCGTTACAGAACATACAGATGGTGGTGGGAAGGTGCAGTGTTAAGTTCTAACTGCTAGGTGCAGGCGTAAATAGGCATAAGTACACATTTCTAGAATACTTAGGTTATCGTTACAATGATACAAATAATAGGAATATAATACAGTAGAATATGTTCAGTTTGCCAAATACAAATACAGGAGAACATTTAGATATCTATCATTAGAGCAGGTCACTGTTGGTCGGTCTGGGTCTAGTTAGAGTACGTGAAAGAGGCATCGAAAGATATCCATGCTATTAATGGAAAGGTCATTCCCATGTTATCATATGCTGATGATTCACTTGTTTCCACAAGAACCCCCAAAGCTCACAGAGCTCAACTTCAGGCAGTAGCTTCCTTCTGGAACATCAACCATCTAATCTTAAATACATTCAAAGCAAAGGTGATGATGATCTGCAGTAAACATCACAGCAGGAAAGAAAAATGCAGTCTCAATATGGAGGATCAACACATTGAGGTAGTGGAATGCTTTACATGTCTGGGTGTAGTCATAGCATCAAACCTCTCTTGGAAAGAACAGGTAGAGCACAAAACCAGAAGAGCAGCAGTGGCAGGGAGAGCGATTATTAGATTTGTCCATAAGTGGACAACTTTGGGTCCAAGGTTCAAACGGTCCACCGAGCAAAGGCTCAGTAGTTTACGGAGTTGAGATCTGGGGCCTTGACAAGAAGGTTAGCAGAGTTGGTACATGTGAGCTCCAAATCTGGAAACAGTTCCTATATCTTCCCAAAGTGTTTCCGGCCTCGGTCCTGCCGCTGACATGGGTTTCCGCAGCCAAAAGAGGAGGGTGATGGATTCAGCAGCCAGTTATGCAGTAAAAGGAGTTACATCCAGGGACAATGAGCTGGTGGACTGGGCCTGGAACATTTCACTTAAGACTTTGTGTCCACATATAAGAACTAGCTGGTAAAAGACCTTACCACACTGGGTTTACGACACATTTCTGCCCCGTTCTACCATCCTACTGACACATATAGGTTGATGGTGAATAGGGTAAAAAACAACCAATTGATAAGAACAAGAAGGACAAAAGAAGAAGAGCTGGTACGTCTGGCCTGCCTAGTTGGGCTGACAGTTTTGTAATAGTTAGAGTTCAACAATCCTACATTTCGAATGTGTCCAATCCTCAAGTCAGGTGCCTTTTTGCACTGACCAGAGCAGGTACCCTTCCTCTGGTGAATAGTTTGAAAAAATTGAAAAGATTCCTCAGTGCAAAGTGCAAAATAAGCCAGGAGAAGGATGAAAACGTGAAGCATTTCCTTCTCACAATTCCAGCTTACGAATCTTTAAGGTCAAGAATGATCAAACCTCGTCTTTTGAAGAACGGTCACTATGTCGCTTCTTCTGGGGGACTTTGATTGTGACAACACTAAGTCAGTGGCAGGTTCCATCTATGGGACTTGGTGTCAGTGATTAACTATGCCAGGCATCCAATGAGTACAGGTTTAGGGATATCCAGGGGTTGTGAGTGAGTATGATCGGGTATATTGTCATCTCATCTGACTCTTCCCTGGGTAATATCCATGCACCCTATTGGGATAGTCTATATTTGGATGGTCTTCAGGGAGGCAATGGTGTAATGTGATCATGATAACACTTTTTGTACTAAACATTGTACCATATTACTATAAAGTGCAGCGTGAAATCGGGGCCATTTTGCATGGATATGACATTTCACACTTTATTTTAATGCAGTGCTTTGTAATTGTTCTCTTTTTCAATGAATATACACGACATGGGTTTTATTATTTTAAACTCTGTAAATCTTTTACCTTGCATTGAATATATATGGCATGTAACATTGCTGTACGAAAGGCTAAACTAGTCGAAAGTCTAAACACAATCTATGTGTCCAGATGTTGCAGATAACTTTGCAGTTCATGCTTCCAGGACACTCACAACAGGAAAATCATCATGCACATTTTAAGGCAAATTTCCAGGAAAATTCTGCTTTGCAGAATGTTGACTATTAGTAAAATCCCATTTTATATGAACCATTTGATAAGGAGGGCTGTGTCATCTCCCAGTATTCCATCATGTGAGCATCTTGTGAGCAACACTGAGGACAGGTGCGGTCTCCATGTAGATACTTCTTCTGCTTGTGCGCTGACTTGTACACCTATCTCTTTCTTTCAGCAGTTCAGTCTCATGATCAGCATTCAGTGGGTGGAACCCCTGGTGTGGTGACCTGGAAGAAGCGCACACTGGAACTATTGAAGACCCAAGGATACGTTGCCATGCTGATGCTGGAGTCTCTGTACTCGGGTAACCAGCTGTAGGCTTTTTTCTAAACCGAGTTAAGTTAGGGAATGGCTGGTCTGTTTTCACTGTAAATTGCTCTTGTGTGTACATGCAGTTCCTTGGTCTCTAGAGTTATGGTAGCCCATCTGTTTGCAGAAAAACCTCTTGCTTTCTGGTGATTTCATTTGAACTGGTTCAGCGGGTACTGGCAGTTGGAGCAAGACAGAGCTCTCAAGTTTCCTGTGGCAATGCATGAGAAGGCCAACCAGTCCTCCTTTTAGATTTCTGAGACTCTCTCCGCACTTACCCCAGTCTCCACCAACCGGATGCTCTTGATCCTCCCCCTCCTTGTGACCCTCTGTGCACTTGCTCGATCCGTATGCACCGCGCCTGAATATTGTCTGCTCTCCCTTGTCTTCACCCCTTAATTGCACGGTTGAAACTGCAGAATCGCAGTCAGGACTATTTGCTGTCTCCCAAACTGTTAAATGTATTTTTTACGCACTTACTCTGCCTGTGCAGACTATTATCATCTCAGAATGTCAAGGGCTCTGAGTGACTGTTTGTTTTTCCCCATGTTCCCACCCTCCTTGAGCGCTTTGAAACACTTGCCTGTATATAGGCGCTATATAAATAATCAATACCATATCATACCATACCCACAAGAAACATAGCTTCAGCTTGGTATGTAGGCCCTTCAGACACTGTGCTATATGAGTATTTATAAAATTCATAACACCCCCTCCATAAACCATGAAACATGCTAACGAAATGTATAATCTTTTTAAAGCTGTGAAATTTAAATCAGTGAGAACAGAGTGGAAAGACAGCAGCTGTAGTGAGTGTAGAATAACAATAGGGTGGTTTTTCATCAGCTACACTGAAAAATATGCAGTTGCATTTTTAGTTTGGATCTTAAACAGAAAGATGAATAAAGTTCATTGGTTTCAGTTTGATGGTGAGTGAGACACACCTTGAGACCACTGGATAATTGCTCTGTCTGTCGCGTGATCAACTGACCAAAAACGTACCAACAGCTTGAGGAGTTGAACAGGGTTGTTTACTTGTCCCTGTTTTATTCTGTATGTATATTAATGACATATCCAAGTTTGTTTGTTTGTTTATTTATTTGATTGGCGCACCCAACCCGGGGGTAACTGGGCACCTTGCAAAGAAGGGGTTACAAGAATACTTTAGGCATAGTTACAGGAGTTGACAGAGTTGACAGAGATGAAACATATTAACAGACTATTTACGAGAATACTGTATGCATAGTTACAGGAGTTGACAGAGTTGACAGAGATGAAACATATTAACAGACTATTTACAAGAATACTTTAGGCATAGTTACAGGAGTTGACAGAGTTGACAGAGATGAAACACATTAACAGACTATTTACAAGAATACTTTAGGCATAGTTACAGGAGTTGACAGAGATGAAACATATTAACAGACTATTTACAAGAATACTTTAGGCATAGTTACAAGAGTTGACAGAGTTGACAGAGATGAAACATATTAACCGAGTATTTACAAGAATACTTTAGGCATAGTTACAATCGTTACAGAACATAGAAATGGTGGTGGGAAGGTGCAGTGTTAAGTTCTAACTGCTAGGTGCAGGCGTAAATAGGCATAAGTACACATTTCTAGAATACTTAGGTTATAGTTACAATGATACAAATAATAGGAATATAATACATTAGAATATGTTCAGTTTGCCAAATACAAATACAGGAGAATATTTAGATATCTATCATTAGAGCAGGTCACTGTTGGTCGGTCTGGGTCTAGTTAGAGTACGTGAAAGAGGCATCGAAAGATATCCATGCTATTAATGGAAAGGTCATTCCCATGTTATCATATGCTGATGATTCACTTGTTTCCACAAGAACCCCTAAAGCTCACAGAGCTCAACTTCAGGCAGTAGCTTCCTTCTGGAACATCAACCATCTAATCTTAAATACATTCAAAGCAAAGGTGATGATGATCTGCAGTAAACATCACAGCAGGAAAGAAAAATGCAGTCTCAATATGGAGGATCAACACATTGAGGTAGTGGAATGCTTTACATGTCTGGGTGTAGTCATAGCATCAAACCTCTCTTGGAAAGAACAGGTAGAGCACAAAACCAGAAGAGCAGCAGTGGCAGGGAGAGCGATTATTAGATTTGTCCATAAGTGGACAACTTTGGGTCCAAGGTTCAAACGGTCCACCGAGCAAAGGCTCAGTAGTTTACGGAGTTGAGATCTGGGGCCTTGACAAGAAGGTTAGCAGAGTTGGTACATGTGAGCTCCAAATCTGGAAACAGTTCCTATATCTTCCCAAAGTGTTTCCGGCCTCGGTCCTGCCGCTGACATGGGTTTCCGCAGCCAACAGAGGAGGGTGATGGATTCAGCAGCCAGTTATGCAGTAAAAGGAGTTACATCCAGGGACAATGAGCTGGTGGACTGGGCCTGGAACATTTCACTTAAGACTTTGTGTCCACATATAAGAGCTAGCTGGTAAAAGACCTTACCACACTGGGTTTACAACACATTTCTGCCCCGTTCTACCATCTTACTGACACATATAGGTTGATGGTGAATAGGGTAAAAAACAAACAATTGATAAGAACAAGAAGGACAAAAGAAGAAGAGCTGGCACGTCTGGCCTGCCTAGTTGGGCTGACAGTTTTGTAATAGTTAGAGTTCAACAATCCTACATTTCGAATGTGTCCAATCCTCAAGTCAGGTGCCTTTTTGCACTGACCAGAGCAGGTACCCTTCCTCTTGTGAATAGTTTGAAAAAATTGAAAAGATTCCGCAGTGCAAAGTGCAAAATAAGCAAAGAGAAGGATGAAAACGTGAAGCATTTCCTCCTCACAATTCCAGCTTACGAATCTTTAAGGTCAAGAATGATCAAACCTCGTCTTTTGAAGAACGGTCACTATGTCGCTTCTTATGGGGGACTTTGATTGTGACAACACTAAATCAGTGGCAGGTTCCATCTATGGGACTTGGTGTCAGTGATTAACTATGCCAGGCATCCAATGAGTACAGGTTTAGGGATATCCAGGGGTTGTGAGAGAGTATGATCGGGTATATTGTCATCTCATCTGACTCTTCCCTGGGTAATAGCCATGCACCCTATTGGGATAGTCTATATTTGGATGGTCTTCAGGGAGGCAATGGTGTAATGTGATCATGATAACACTTTTTGTACTAAACATTATACCATATTACTATAAAGTGCTGCGTGAAATCGGGGCCATTTTGCATGGATATGACATTTCACACTTTATTTTAATGCAGTGCTTTGTAATTGTTCTCTTTTTCAATGAATATACACGACATGGGTTTTATTATTTTAAACTCTGTAACTCTTTTACCTTGCATTGAATATATATGGCATGTAACATTGCTGTATGAAAGGCTAAACTAGTCGAAAGTCTAAACACAATCTATGTGTCCAGATGTTGCAGATAACTTTGCAGTTCATGCTTCCAGGACACTCACAACAGGAAAATCATCATGCACATTTTAAGGCAAATTTCCAGGAAAATTCTGCTTTGCAGAATGTTGACTATTAGTAAAATCCCATTTTATATGAACCATTTGATAAGGAGGGCTGTGTCATCTCCCAGTATTCCATCATGTGAGCATCTTGTGAGCAACACTGAGGACAGGTGCGGTCTCCATGTAGATACTTCTTCTGCTTGTGCGCTGACTTGTACACCTATCTCTTTCTTTCAGCAGTTCAGTCTCATGATCAGCATTCAGTGGGTGGAACCCCTGGTGTGGTGACCTGGAGGAAGCGCACACTGGAACTATTGAAGACCCAAGGATACGTTGCCATGCTGATACTGGAGTCTCTGTACTCGGGTAACCAGCTGTAGGCTTTTTTCTAAACCAAGTTAAGTTAGGGAATGGCTGGTCTGTTTTCACTGTAAATTGCTCTTGTGTGTACATGCAGTTCCTTGGTCTCTAGAGTTATGGTAGCCCATCTGTTTGCAGAAAAACCTCTTGCTTTCTGGTGATTTCATTTGAACTGGTTCAGCAGGTACTGGCAGTTGGAGCAAGACAGAGCTCTCAAGTTTCCTGTGGCAATGCATGAGAAGGCCAACCAGTCCTCCTTTTAGATTTCTGAGACTTGTAGTTTTCCTAAATTTTTTTATATTTTAAATGGGAAAGAAAAAACGAAAAGTACCATAATCCAAAGGTAAGAAACAGGAAAAGGTGGGCTTCCCACGCATGACCACAGGACATTTGAGAGGTCTGATGGAAAGTGCCACAGACACCCCACTGCATGTATCATTGAATAGAAAATGCAGGAACCTTGGGTACAAGTATGATCAGCTCACAAAGGTCGCATCCCTCACAGAACTCATGGTGCAGACTCTAACATTTGATAGTGTTCACCTGGTTCCATTCTTGTGAGCCCATGATACTTTAGATTAAGGGTGCAAACACAGTTTAGTTGAACCCCCCCCCATCCTTCATGTTTCACGTGTCTAGGGTACTTCATTGGAAGTCTTTATCCATCGTTGTTCTTCTTTGCCTAGGGTACCCAAGGATTGTGATGTGGCAAAGTAAGGTTGGAGCGGTAGGTACTGGAATGCTTAAGACGTCTGCATTTTCCAAGGTGTCACATCTATGACCCTGGCCAATGGCTAACAAAAAATGTTACTTAATCTACTCTGTTTAGCTATCTGTATGACTGAAGTTCAATCAATGGCATTCATGATGGCGCTCAACTTTGGCAGCTCAGCCACCTATTGCATAGCTGGCCAACAGAAACTGCAAAAATCTGTAATGTTTTGTGTGATGCCCGTGCTCTATAAGGACCCACACTATTACCAAACAACCTTTGACACACTGTTAGACGTTATAGCACATGATAAAGGCATATCTGAAGCCTATTTTATGGGCCAGTTTCTAATAAGGATAGCTTCTTTCCTTTGTTTTTCATACCAGAATTTTACCTATACGGCTTCCCAATCAGAATACAATAATATGTTTCTATTGCTATGCAATGTCTGAAAATGTGTACAATTGTTTAAGTGCATGACATGAGGAAATCTGGAGGGTAGATTTAAAGTATTCCCTTTGTCTGCTGGCAAGAATCCCCCCGCCCCACGTGGTTCGTAAAGGAATTGATTCTTGCCAGGAATTCTCCATCATAAGCATGAAACGTTCAGCTAAGGACTGAGTAGAGCAGCTGTTTCAAGTGTCCCAAAGGTAAATGTCAAAACATGGGATGAGGACTACCCCTTATCTCACCAAAAGAAAGGCAAGACACAGGGCTAAGAATCAGCGGGAGATCAGAAATCTCGATGGAAGGAAGAAATGATGGGGGAGGAGAAGCAGACTGCAGCTCTCCAAACCTTGTAACAGCTCTACATCCACAAGACAATTCTAGTCACTAAGGGAACAAGTGACTGTTGTGTCGTTCTTTTAGATTCTGGCTGGGACATTTCCATATTTGAGGAACAACACAAACAACATTTAATAAACATTACAACACATCAGTGGGAGAATTCTATTGTGTTAATTTGGTGGCCCTTTAACTGGAAGTGAAAATAACCAATCAAAATGGAGGCACTCTTTTGGGCCAGATTACATATAAACAGCATTGTCTTTTGGCAGCTCAAGACTGAAACCCACTCCATGTTACTCAAAGTCCTAGGGCAGAAGATATCATTCAACACGCTTTTTCAAAAGGATTCGAGAAACACTTGGTGTAACATTCAAAGGTTTACATATAAAACTGTTCCTGATTTAGGGAATGTTTAATACACACAGCCAAATGCACTGAATTCATCTTCAAAAGTAAAACCGTATTGTTCGATGAGAATTCCTCAGAGCTGCATGAAGCGCCCAGGAACATTCTCCAGCAGAAAACAAATCCAGTTAGACAGTACTCCAAATTATTGCCAGTATGTGGATTTCATTAATTGTTCACATGGTGATTTGAAATAAACCTACTTATTAAAGGTGGATTTAATCATACAAACATTACCTTCAAAGGGATACGTATTTGATTTAACACAAAGAGAGGTTACAGTTCGGGGCTCCCATTGTCAGATGAGGGGAGCTTTCTCTCACAATCTCCTTTACTTTAATTTACTTTATTACATTTATAAAGCTTATCCATAGACCCATAGGTGTGAGGGCGCAGACAAGACAAGAAGATGAGAGAGAAGTCCGGAAGATCTAAGGAAAGGAACCGCAGACTAAAGAGCGACTATTTGAAAAGGAAAGTTTTAAGGCCCTTCTTGAAGGAGCTCAGAGCAGCTGAGTTTCTCAGTTGGTCTGGCAAAGTGTTCCAGAACGCCGGTGCTGCGAAGGCGAAGGCACCACATTGTGCTTTTTTACTTTTAACTTTGGGCTGGAAGAGCAGGTTATGGTTGTTAGAACGAAGATGTCTAACCAAGGTATTTATTCCAATATACCTTTGAAGATAGGCGGGCATCTTTCCCTTGAGGCAATTGAATGTGATGACCATGAGTCTAAAGGAGATTCTTGAGTCAACAGGCAGCCAGTGTAGCGCTCTCCGTGCCTCAGACACATGTGCCCTGAGTGTTAGACCCGATACCACTCTGAATGCTCCGTTTTGGACCACCTGAAGACGATTTATGTTTTTTTTACTGAAGCCTGCTAATAAGCTACAACAGTAATCCAAGTTTGAGCCAATAATGGCTCGAGCGATGGTCTCTGCATTGGGTTGAGAGATGAAAGGTCGCAGGTGGGACAGTAGTTTAATATAATAGGTGGCAGAGGATACAGTGCTGGCCACGTAAGATTTCATGTTGAGTGATTGATCCAAAACCACACCCAGGATTTTAACCTTGGGAAGAGTGGGGATGAAGGTGTCTCCCAGCTGGAAGTGTTTATAAACCGGGTCTAGTTTGGCCAAGATGCTGTCCGATCCCACGACCATGAGTTCCGTTTTGCTGCGGTTAAGAGCAAGATTATTCAGCATCATCCATTGTTCTATCATGGTAAAGATGCAATTAAGTTATTTTTCATCCTCCTCATGCTGGCCTGTAAGAGGGATGACACATTGTCATCGGCATAGTTGGAAAAGAGAACGCCTTCCTGGGCAAGATGGGCAAAAAAGGGAGACATGAAGATATTATAGATGCACAGCGACAAACTGGCGCCTTGTGGCACTCCAAATAGTGTCTGGATTGCTGGTGCTTTGGCATTGTTGGCACAGACCCTACTGGATCTGTTGGATAAGAAAGAAAGTAGCCAATTGGTAGCAGCCTGCGAGCAGTTGGCTACGGACATGAGCCTATCTGCTAGTATGGCATGGTCGACAAGATTGAACGCTGCCAATTGGTCCAAGGAGATCAGCAGGGAGATCTTTTGGGTGTCCATTCTTTGGAGTAGTTGAGACTTGAGATCCAGGATCGAGGTCTCAGTACCAAAACCTTGTCTAAACCCTGACTGGGAGGGATTAAGAATAGGATAGGCGTTGAGATGTTGCGCCAGTTGGATATAGGCTGCCCGGTCCAGTATCTTAAGTAAGAAAGGAGTATTAGTTATGGGTCTATAATTGGTGGGGACGTTTTGATCCAGGCTGGGTTTTTTTAATAGAGGGGTTACCCATGCTTGTTTCAGATCGTCTGGGACCATACAGTTCTGCAACGAGGTATTTACAAATTTACATATTGCTTGGACAAGAGAAGGGGGACATGTTTTAATGATTGTTGAGGCACAAGGGTCCCCTGTACAATTAGTTGCCTTAAGGTTATTAATGATAGAGGCCAACTCCTCCTCTGAAATGGGTGAGAAATCAAAGATGGGGATGTTGGGATCCCTAATGAAGGTGTTACTGACTGGATGGGTGTCTAATATGTTGGTAGCCCTTTTTTTGGTTGCTATGGAATCCTGGATACCATCCAGTTTATTTGCCATAGCATATTCTGGATGTCCAGACACCACTTGTCATTTTTAATGATTGTGGAGAGTGCCGGTTCTGGGACAGCCTCTTGTTTTTTTAAGATTTTGAATAATTCTTTAGAGTTCGATATGGCCTGAGAAATTCTGGAACCCAAGTAGGATTTCTTGGTATCCGTAATAGCTCTCTTATAGTTAATGGCAGCTTCCTTATAGTTTGAGAGTGCTGAGGGTAATTGATTGGTTTTCCAGCTATAGAATAATTTAAGAGAGAGGGCTTTGAGGGATTGGAGTTCAGATGAAAACCAAGGGTTGGTGGGTTTACTTTCAGAGGGTTTCTTTTTGTCTTTTATAGGCGCGAGAGAGTCCGCCACTAGTTTGAGGTTACAACAAATTTTCTTAGTGAGAATATCCAAATTACTTGTCTCTAAGATATGTAAAGTCTTAGAGGAAAATGGTTCGATTTTATCCATAGTTAAGAGCTTAGTGTTACGATATGCAGCAGCTACCGCGCGAGCTGTTTGAACTTTAGTGACAAATGGTATGGTGATAGAGAAGTGAACAGCATCGTGGTTCGACCATGGGCAGGGTGATACCGAAACCTCATGATAAGGGCAGTTAATAACTGCTACCCAATCAAGGGTATGTCCCAATTTGTGGGTAGGGACCTGCACTACTTGGGTGAAATCCAGATCACTAAAGGATTGCGCAAGTTCAGATGCCGTCTTGTCGTCAGGGTGGCCCAACCAGTAGTTGAAATCACCCAACACAATAAAACGTGAGTTGGGTTTTAGTAATGGGAGGAGGTAACTCGCAAGTTCTGTACAGAAATTGGCTAAGCATGTAGGAGGCCGGTAAATGAGGACTATATTCATTGTAGTTTTTGCGTTCATCCCTATTTTTATATGGAGGAAATCTATTCCATCCATAAGGTGACCCTTAACTTTCCAAACGAATAATGATTTCCTTAAGATATATGCTACCCCGACTCCCCTTCCAGATTCTCTGTCCTGCCTAATCATACAATATCCTTCCGGGATGGTGAGCTGTAATGCGGGACCAGATGCCGCAGTACCCCAAGTTTCCGTGATGGCGCAAATATCAAAGTTGTAGTCTTCAATGTAAGTGGAGACTTCATGGGCGTGTTTAGTCAAGGATCTAGTATTGAGCAGCATACACTTGAGGGAGCCAATAGGACGGGAAATGATATGGGTCCCTCCTTTGTTACAGCCAGACGAGATATTTGGCTGAGACTTAAGACTAGCAGAATCTAAGGGCTGGTCCTCTGAGGGTATGCCAAGAGGGTTAGGCGAAGTTGTGCAAGGGGCAGTATTGGCCTGGGAGAGATTGCTCATACGTGGTGGGGCAGTGGTGTTGGTGGGTTTAGGAGGTCTTTTCCATAATTATGAGACAGGACTCACCTCAAACACCGACACGTCCGGCCACGGACCAGCACAGAACGGCTTGCCCCCTTCGCGCCGGCGCGTTTGCGCCGGGTATAAACAGATAAGGCAGCCGAAAACTACAAGGCTGCTGGGATATGTAGTTTAAGTATCCCAGACACCACGAGCAGGAAAACAAACAAGTTCGAAGTCTTAGGAAACGTTTACAAGAATGCTGACAAAGAATGGCACGTTGTCTAAATGGCTAAACTGATAATGTCACACGTTAAAAGCGTTTCATTCCTATTACAGTTCTAAAACATATTAACCAAATAAAATCTTAAAATTATGCTAAACGAAATGCGGCGAAAATAGGGCAGCGTATTTAGAATGAGTCTTGAGGAAGGAGGGAGCTCCAGAAAAACATGCATATGTTCAGAGTCCTCACACGCTAATTGAGCTTCAGATATTATTGGGGTTGTTGAAACAATGGGAACTATGACTGAAGTGAAGTCTACGAAGAAGGTGAAGGTCTACGGGGAAAGTGAAGGACTAGGATGGAAGAGAAAGACTAGGACCAAGGGCTTGGACAATGAAGAACAACAATGCAGATGGACTGTGATGAAGGAGAAGAACCAGGACACAGGAGCAGAACCGTGATGAAGCACTAAGAAGAAGGGAGGACTGGGACAAAGGAGAAGGACTCTGAAAAAAACACTATGATGAAGGGCATGCACTTGGGTCAGGGAGAAAAACTAGGACCAAGAACTATGATGAAGGAGAATGAGTAGTACCCAGGACTAAGACAAAATGAAAGGATTGTGATGAAGAACAAAAAGAACGAGAAGGCTGGGAGACTGACTATGGTGAGTGACTAAGAGGAAGGAGAAGGATTCCAATGAAGCAGAAGGACAATGACTAAGGACTAGCAGGAATAAAGGTGAGGAAAAGGATACTAAAAATAGAAATTGTTTTATGCAGGCAATAAGTAGTATTGCCAGTTGCCACGCCAGCAACATGTTTCCCTTCTCTGCACCCTTTCTCGTCTCTATCTTGTCTGTAGCATTGAGTGGCCACAATGTGACGCTAAAACACTACCACATTTGGGAAACACAAAAAACAGCACGATAGGATATAAACATCATGATTGGATGGATTCATAAAAAGATAGCCACATTTAGAATATGCCTTTACACCAGCCTGAAAGCCAATATACACCTGAATGCTCTGGAAATGTGGGATTTGCCAACGTTCAACCAAATCAAAAAGGAATGTCAGTATTATTAATCCCTGATATTTAGCAGTAGTAGCCATCAGTGATAGGAGTGTGTGGGTGGGAGAAGAGGACACATTTCTTCAATTCATGCATGGCATATTTTGAGTGAGAATGCATATGCAAAATTAGTTCAAAGCAGTTCCAGAATTTTGGTGAGATGGTGGGTTTAATATCCCTTCAATAATAGGTCTCCTCAACCTATCCAAGGAGGGTGGCTGCATGGCTTGAAGACAGGTCAAAACAGCTCTGATGTGGCTTGCATGGTCATTCTCACAGAAATAATAACCAGTTTAAAAAATAAGATCAGTTCTATAGGCCGTCTGCCTGGCTTAATATATTGATCAGATAAGGGTGGAAAGTGCAATTTCAAGCACTCAAAGGGTGTATTGGCAATGAGCTTAATGAACGGTTGTCCTCCAGGCCTGAACTCGATTTGACCACTGAAATCTGCCTGCACCCTCAGTGACTGATCCCAGAAGGTATTGATGAGGAGATATCAGGTGATGAATATACACTAGTGGGATGTCAACACATCTGCCTTTCTCTCTTGCTAACAGTATAAAGCCTCTACTGGGTTACGAAATGTGAACATTTCCACCCGCTTCTTGGTGCCATATTACACAGCAAAAGCAATCTGAGCTTAACAGGTACCTCTGGGTTACCTTTAGATTTCTTCAGTAGGAGTGGAAGGACAGCTTCTTTGGTCTGGGGCACTGTATGTTTCCTGTGTGATGCTTTGTTCAGCTTAATCATGAATTGAGCCAAAATTGGAATGTCAAACCATGTTTCAATTATTATTATTATAATATGTGTTCTTATATACTGATAAATGCTGGATATCTCCTGATTCCAAGTGCTAGTATGACAGGTGTTATTAGTACCCTGCTAAATTGTACTCTACTTATTGATCTTAGAAGAAAGAAGGACGGTGTTGACCCTGTCCATGGATTGAAACTGGTGGGTGTCAATGAGTCTTTTAGATATTTAAAGACCTTGTTTGTTTGTGTGTTTTTTTGTTTGTTTTTTGTTTATTTATTTATTTATATATATAGCGCTCCAAACCCGGAGGTATCTGGCCGCATTACAGGTTTGTTAAGATTACATGTTGCAAGAGATATAATACAAGTACATAATATGCCAGTTACAGGAGATTATTTACACAATGAGGTAAACATAATTATGGAACAGTAATATACAAGGCAGATTTACAAGATATACAGACATACAATCATATTCTGAATAATAGCACTAGTGACAGCATGGATCCAGTTACAGGTACAGAGCCCGGAGCTAACTTATCGTTTTACTTCTAAAGCTGAAAAAAGAAGGATCTGCTCTTAGGATTACAGGCAGGCCATTCCAAAGCTGAGCTGCCATGACAGGAAAGCTGCTACCCCCTGCTTTCTTAAGCTTACATCTAAGGACTTTCAGACAAACCAAATGCACAGTCCTGGTGGGGTGTGTTGATATACTATTAGCAAATTTGTCAATGAGGTATTTAGGGGCTGCTTTAGTAAGGCATTTGTGGGAAAGGGTTACGGCTTTAAGCTGAATCCTATCCTTGACAGAAAGCCAATTACTGTTCTATCTAGCCTCCGAAATGTGTTGCCTTCTTTGAATACTTAGGGCCGTTCTTAAGGCATTGCTCTGTAAGATTTGAAGTTTGTTAACATTCTGTTTTCTAGAGCCCAAGAAGAGTGCATTACAGTAGTCTAATTTCGAGAGAATTAGCGATCTAGGTAAGGTACTGCAGCTGGCGGCTGTAGATAAGAATGGTTTGCAGGCATGGATAAGCATGGATAAACTTACAAGTATATGCTTTTGATGATGCTGTAGCATTGACTTGCCTCTGTAGGTTCAAGGCAGAGTCTAGGTAAAATCCCAACGTTTTTACCTCCTTAGCCACTTTGATGTCTATACCATCAATGTTGAAGGATTGAAACTGTTTGCTTAATTTATTGAGTCTGGCTGGTGCTCCCATGAGCACCATGAGCAAGAGCAAGAGCTCAGTCTTTTCATCATTCAGACAGAGGCTGTGAGAGGCTGACTCCAGAGATTTAGCCACTCCAAAGTCTAATCCCAGGCCCCTCCTTAGACCTCAGCATGCTTGACTTTAATTTACAGTTAATTTACAGTGCTTTACACACCCATGGTATCGCCCTCTATTTACAATTGTTTCATTGTTGTAAATTTATGTGATACGATTGTCATCAACTTTCAGTTAAACTCACTACATCGCAGTAATGTTTGTATCAGCATTAGTAAGAACTGCTCACCTGTAAATGTATAACATTGTTTGGTATTGTACATTTGTATTCTTTAATTTAATTTGCGTCTTGTGCACAACCGTGTAAAAATCTAACTTTGCCTCTTTATAATTGCAATTTTTCATTTCTGCTCTGTACATAATCTTGTAAAAACTAACCTTGCTTCTGTAAATTTGTAATTTTTAATTCTGTTCTGTATAATCTTGCCACCGTGATGTAATGCGCCCAGAAGCCTGAGGGCTTGGAGCGCTATACAAAGAAACAAAATACAAATACAAAATACTAAAAGGAATGTGCGCTACACTCTACTTTAACATTATTGGTTGATTTGCACTTCCTTACTCCCCCATCGCTCCTCTGCTTCCAGAGATTTAAAGAGGCATTGATGTAAATCGGGGCATTATGAAACACAAATAAAGTAAATGATATAAAAAAATAATAATATGGCAGGTATATTGAGGCAGAGGCTTAACAACTTGTTTTGTTGTAGTGTTTTAGGTCATGCTATGTGTGTTCAAGTTTCCTGAATCTGTAGGGTGTGTTCTTTATACTATGGGGCATTTAACACATTCCACAGCAATGAGCTTGTTCTCTGAATGGTGCTCAGTGTAGGTGTCATCTTTTTGGATGCCATTCACCAGAAAGACAATAAGCACTGCATGGGTGATCACAATGAAAAGGCTGGAGATGAAGTACACTTGACATATGAGGTGGCTAGAGCTAAAATGTTTGGCTTTGCTTGCAGGGCCATTTCTTCTTTGCCACAAGTAAATTTAGGGCCCGATTCATGAAATATTTTGCGGGGAAAATAGGCCCTTTGCGGGCCATTCTGCGCACAAAACCTCGCTTCTTCGATTAATGGAATCGACTTTGCAGGACTTTTCTGGACCTTGCAGGGACTCCACGCTGGTCTGACCCATCCCTGCCTGCAGTCGAGCGCATTGCACAGTACGCCTCGCAGAGCATGGGTGGGGCCTGCGCATCGACAAAATAAGGGGGAGGAATATGCATTTACACCATTTTCCACACAGAATGAGGAATAATGTGGCTGTGTTGAGGGACGGGACATGAAAAGCATTGGCACGCCTACTCAACTGCAAACCCAAGCAAATTCATACATTCCAGCGCGCAACCCTATGTCGGGAAAATGTACATGCAAACCTTGTGATCCAACCACCACATTATAGCAGGTGTAAAGTTCAACACGCAAGGGATTCAATGCATATAGAGCACACAATGCACACCATATGAACGTGCCACAGCCATGATGAACGCTGCAATAGTGGGAGTTATCATCCATGGACACACTGCTCCCAATACATCCATGGACACACTGCTCCCAGTACGTTACCCCCATTGAAAAGGTGCAGAAAGCACTAAATGTCCTTGCCACTGGCTCTTTCCAGCGTACTTCCAGTGTACCACTGCCATAGTTTGTGGGATATGTTGGTGGGATATCACAGGCCACACAATCCTGCTGTCTCCATCAGGTCTTGGCCTTCATTAAATCACATCCATGTCTGCATAGGTACATATATAGCCTGAGAACACTGGAGGAAAGGCAGAGTGGCAGAGAGTGTGCCAGGATTTATATGCAGTTGCACACTTTTCACATGTACCTGGAGCCATAGATTGTACACATCCTGCTCTACAGCACCCCGAATGACAGTGCACATATACCGCAATCACAAGCACTGGCCTTCCATCAATGTGCAGATTGTCTGTGATGCAAATGGAGTGATCATGCAAGTAAATTCCAATTTCCCTGGAAGCATGCACGACAGCTACATTTAATGCCAATCACCATTCTACTGTGCCTTGGCATCAGGAAAATATGGAACAACCTGGTTCATTGGTGAATATAAAAAAGACAAGAAGGGGCTACCCCTAGTTAACAGTGGTGGCAGGAGTAATAATTAATCTACAAATGGTCCAACACTATGTGTTAATTATTTGCAATGTATTAAATCTTTCTTAAAGGGGTACGTGTATCCATACTGGATATCACACTGGGTAACTTTGGCATAGGGAGGCACTGGAGTTGTGATGCTGATGAAAGACAGAAAATGAAGGTAGATTCAAAGTTAGCCATGAATAAGATTGCTAGACTCGGGGCGAATGCTGCACCCATTGCTGTGCCTTTTGTTTGGAGATAAAATTGTTTGTCGAATTCATAGTAATCCTACAGAGAGCCAGTGTCATAAACTCAATTATAAAATTATGAGGTACTCTGTTTTGTAGGTTATACCTAGTCATTTGTTCCGTAATGCATTCAATGGCCGCATTCTGGGGTATACTAGTGTACAGCAACTTGATGTCCATAGTCACTAACCATTGTGTGGAGGGAACAAAATCTAAGTTCTCAAATGTTTGGATGGTGTGGGTCGTATTTCTTAAAAAGGGTTCAGTCATTATACTCATCGGTTTAAGAAATGTGTCCACAAACTTACATAGTGGTTCGAGAATTGAGCCACATCCCGAGACTATTGGTCTGCCTGGGGGGTTCTCTGAGTTTTTGTTGATTTTTGCAAGGGCATAAAAAGTTGGAATGTGTCCCTGTGAGGTTTTCAAAAACTTGGATTCTTTATCCGAAATCCATCCCCTTTCAAAGCCAAAATTCACTGTTTCCTCAATCGTTATTTGAATATCTTTCATAGGATTTTTTTTTTCTAAATTCTGTAACTTTGGTGTCCTGTAAAAGGGTTAGGATCATTTTGTGGTATTAGGAGGTATTCATAATCACAATCCCACCACCTTTATCTGTGGAATTAATAATTAAATTGGAGTTTTTAGAGAGATCATCCAGGGCAGCACTTTCCTCCTTAGTGATGTTATGTTTCAGGAAGGTTTTCTTGCTTTTCAGAGTTTTGAGAACTTTCAAGATTTTTTTTTCTAAAGTAATGATATCTCAGGGAATTCGATTGTCCTGTGGAGTGAAGTTGGATGGCACGTGTAAACCTGAATCTGGATCTCTTTCCCTGTCTGGAAAGTCCTTAAAGAAGGTTCTTAGTCACACAGTTCTCAAGAACAGGTGAACTTCCATCTCAAGGGCAAACCGGTCAGTCTGTTGTGATGGTACATATGACAGCCCTTTGGACAGAATAGATATTTGGGCCCTCGAAAGTTCTGGTTTAGCTAAGTTGAAAATGGGCATGATCTGGGACTCTATTATTACAAATTTAAGCATCTCCTACCTCGCGTTTGACGTCTCAACGTGGTATAGGGTTGTAACCATGGTGGGCCCAAGCAGGCCCACCGTACCCGCCACTTTCTAAAAAAGGGGGTGGATGTGGTGGGAGATTGCCAAAGAAGGGTTGTTGGGTATACCTGGTGTTATCGTCCAAGTCGCTGCTCGAATCTGAAAAGGTAGCCCATCTCCTTTTACCCGGACCTCTTTGTTGTGCTGATGCCTGTTTCTTCACAGCTTCTAAGAACTGGTCCGATGTATAAGGAAAGATTTTTCGAATTTAAACTTGCAAATATCCTTTGCCAATTTCTTGTTTTTCTTAGAAATGGTTGCAGTATTGAAGTCATCAAACAGTTTGTTGAATTCTCTTAGTTGTTCTTGAGCGTTAGTCAATGCTGTCTTCAATAAGAAATTCTCCTCCTCCTTACCAAGGTCTTTTTTGATATCCGCACTGATTCTTTGGGCCGTTGTAATAGTAAGGACCACAAGGTCTCAAGTGCATTTAATGTCAACGTGAATACAATTAGTTGTGTATTCTTTGTCTGTTAAGGAAAAAACAGGCTTCATTCCATACTACAAGTCTTGCCGGTATGGTATTGGCTTTCAAGTAGTCCCGGAGAAATTGTCTGTGTAATTCCGTACTGAAATTCTTTTTCTTTAATTTCAGCAAGTCTTCGCTTGAGTTAGAATTTACCCCAATTAGATTTGTGGCTGTGGGGTTAAAAATCAATGGACCTTGAATGATCGCAGAGGTCTGTTCAACGATGTAGCTGAGGGTTTGATTCTTGGTCATCACCGTGTGGGTTGATACTCGAAGAGATCAAAAAGGTCTCAAGCTGTAAGCAGTAAGGGGTCAGCCCAACCACCGGTGTGTGGGTCCCTTGGTGTTGGAGATGTAACTGCAGAATTGGAAGGGCAGGTTATATAATTCAGTTAGTATCTCTAACTTCAATCTGGTGTATAGATCCCTAAGCAAACAGAGTAGCTAGTGTAGAAAAAGAAGAGAAGGGACTAGCCTTAGGTAACAGTGGTGGCAGCGGTAATAATTACTGAAAAAATCTACAAATGGTCCCATACTGTGTTAATTATTTACAATTGATTAAATGTTTCTTAAAGGGGCGCATGTATCCATACTGGATATCACACTGGGTAACTACGGCATAGGGAGGCACTGGAGTTGTGATGCTGATAAAAGACAATGATGTGGCTGAACTATATTGAGTGCTGGCCTGTTACAAGGGAAAAGTCCTGTGTACAATGTTCATCAAAACTTTACTGACTTACTACAATTGCCGGTTGGCCGTGAATACTAAACTCTCATTCCATTTAGACTGCTCACTCGCAGCTCTTCTCCAGAGCCAGTATTGGTGCCTGCAGAGGACACCAGCCTCCGCACACTGCGCCTGGAGTCTTCTGCAGGTAACCTGTTTCCTTCCCCACACCTGCTCGTTCTCCTCCCTACGGGGCTGTGGCTTTTACAACAGACTTTACCTCATACTTACCTGCCCTTCCATTTATTACAATTTGCGCCCGCACCTCTCCTTACCTTCATTCTGCCTGCTCCAATTCTCGTGTCCTCCCTGCTCAGGGTTCTGGACTTCTGCATTTTGCCCAATCAACTTGGACTCCAATGTACCCCCCTTGTTTTCGCCTCTTACTTCCAAGTACTGCAGTGTATTAGCACACGATGACAATAAGTGCCAATAACAACCATGTAAACATTTTTAGGGGAGCGTGTATACCCGCTATCACTGTTAAAGACGACGCCGTATAGGAATCCTGCCACACCAGCTGAGGTAAGATACAATGCTGCACATGTGGCCCCAAGGGGTATAGTGGAGTGCACATTCAGGGTGTTCAAGTCCAGTTTCTGCTCCTTAGACCACTCTGATGGGGTATTGATATATGCTGCACCAGTAGTCTGTAAAATCATTGTTGCAGCATGTGTACTGCACAATCTAGCCACACAGCGTGGCAAACCAGTCCATATGTCGGTGGGACCCCGCACTCAGCCACAGGCACCACCCTTGCCCTTGGTTGGCCAAAGGGCACAGGGAGAGGCTGCATGCAACCAGCTGGTGCAATCATACTTTATGTGAAAACCTGTCCATGTGTAGCACACACAATGAGGACACAGCCCTGGTGCTATTCAATGATGAATTGGGGCATATCTTCTCTGCCCATAACAATACCTTGAGAATGTGTGTCTGTGAGAGGCAAACTGTGTGTGTCCACTAGACATAATATAACATGCAACAAACACCAAAACAGTCATAGCAAATGGAAACAACAGAATCCATTTTGTTGTTGGGAAGCACATTCAGATCCCAGCCCCACTCAAACGATTCACATTGTGGAATGAACACTAGCATGTGGGGAATGCACAGGAGGGAGATGTGGGGACGGGGAATCATGTGGTTAGAGGTGACTTGTGCGAGACACGTGCATTGCAGAAGCACATACATATTTAGGTGAAAAGAACCTCTTGCTATGCAGAAGTGTCACGTACAATGCATTGCATGTGTATGATATACAGAACATGAACTAACATTGTATCTGACAGTAGGCCCCAATCATCGCAGGCTGTGTTTGAACCAGAGCATAACGAGGCCTCTTCTCTTGCTTGACTATGACATCACAACCCCCAGGCATGGCAGGGAACATGCACGTACAGACTCATACAAATATATACATTTACAACTTTGCACATTTAGACAAGAATGCAAGCAGCCAAATGGGAGTACGGCTGTTGCTGTTTGTAAATGTCATACCCATGGGAGCCAGGGTAGTGGTCCTGAGATGCCAGAACATGAGCTGAGATGTAGGACACCAGTGCACCAAAGGATAATGGTCATCCCTTTTGAATCACCAGACACCCAGAGATAAAGGACAGAAATTCATCATGAATCAGATGGATCACTGGGACATGCAAGTACCCCAGCACTACCCCTTGGGGGGAGTATCAGACAAAGGGGGCAACACAGAACAACAAGGTCTGTCTTTTGTACCAGGGAGAGCAAAGTGTGATGCCAACATCAATAAGATTGCAGTGAAAAGGCCTCATGGGTGCGCCTGTGTGTCTGCGATGAAAATTTGTAAACAGACGGGGTCTGGTCTTCCCATACACATTTGAAGAACACTAATGATTTCAGAGTCAATTATTTCTAATGGTGGAGGCACTAGCCAAATTGGCCTTGAAAAGAAAAAAAAGGGAACCGTGTCTCGGCTCTAGATGTTCAAATAAATTGACAAAGAAGTGCTGTATTAGAAAGATGGCACATATCAAGGACCCATGTTGAGACAGAAAAATGGTTGACTTAGTAGCCGTTATTTATTGACTGTGTTTGTAAAATAATTCTAAACAAACAAGGTCTTTGCAAACATTGATAGAAGCAGGGAGAACACACAGATCACAATGTATAGTGCATTCTCAAGAAATTAACACAGAAATACATATACATCTAGTACAACGCAGCTACTGTGTTGCATATACATGGTAACAAAAACACTCTTCAAGAGCAGTGTTTTACACAAATAGTAATAAAATAAAATCAGCAAACCCACAGAACTGGAGCCTAATGTAGTTAAGTGAGGAGGAAGTGAATTCCTAACAACTGTGAATTACATTGTAGGCTCTAACCCAGTTCAAAAGAAATTTGTTCTGGATGTACAAGTGACCAGTATATGGTCACAGTGGGTATGTAAAGACCAATCTAAGGTCAACATCGGAACATGATTTCCTGATGGTGTAGAATGGACTGCAATGAGAAAACAGTCTCCCTGTTTTTAAGGACCAGACTGACTCCAAAGTAGTCTATTGATCTCATGTTGATGGCCATGTGCACATCGTTAGAACGCAAGATAGGGTGGAGCAATTGAAAGCCTAACCAATCATTTCACAGTGACCCAGGGTGAAGAGGCCATGACCCATGTGTGAATAAGCTGGAGGATAAAATGAGACGGACAATGGGAGACTGGACAATATGTGAATATAAGCATGTAAATAGGCGATAGACAATGAGGGTTGTGGATGAACAGTGTACCTGAAATGCATCAAACATGATGACTTACATGGTCATAACGTGCTGCTTGTTAAGAATAAGACTGAGAGCTCTGTGGCAGTGGACTAATAATAACCTGTGCCCATTTCCATATTTCGTATACAAAACAAAGCTCTTGTACTTCCCGAAAAAGGGGGCACAAAGCCCTATTCCCTTGTGGGCTGTCAATTCAAGGTCTGTCTGTTGTGAGGTTACACCTACATTGTCCACAACAAAGCCCACAACAAAAGCAACAAAGTGCCGATCACTGTAACATGTGCCCCACTGAGTGCCATGCAACAAATGCAAACAAGAACTCCCCAGTCACCCATCACCACGTGTCCCCGCACCCATGCAGACAGATCCACACACCTCTGGCAAATGCAATTCAATCACCCCACACCATGACACCTTGCCCACCCACAACACCTACTCTTCCTTCCACACAGAGTGCCAAGCAGTGATGGAACAGGTACTACTTACCTCTTGTCCTGGTGAGGGGACATTGTGAACACACTGATCCGTCTTGAGTCAGAATGACACTGAGAGGACTCCCAAATAGAGATCACTGAGAGATTGGAAACCCAGAATCCCCTTGGAAGCACTCCCAATGCCACGAAATGGCATCCCCTGATTAAAGTGGCATCAGGACAGTGCAGTAAACACTGGCAGGGGAGCTGATGAAGGAAAGTCTAAGATGACGTAATGCAAACATGTCATCGATTGCAGTGAACACAGATCTGGCACAAGGCAGCTGGTCAAAGAGGCAGCATTCATACCGGAAGGCAGGGCAAGAGGCAACTGGCATAAAAGAGAAAAGCAGACAAGCGAAAGGAATCAAAAAAAGGAGGCCAAAGAGACTGCCACAAAAAAGGGAGTAGGGAACAGGCAAGAGGAAGGCAAGGCAGAGTTCACAGGGACTAGACTGCACAGGGACCAATGTGCTGTGAAATAAAGGGAGCATTGTGATTGACTGAGTGGCAGTCAACGGGCAGCAAAATATCTGCTAGTGTGCTGTGCATGGAACATGTCCCATGGGAAAAAACTACACAGGGCCAATGGCATGTGCCTGGTGTCTGTGGTGAACATGGCATCCCCCAAATGGACATGCAATGCTGTGCTGAGTGTGGATTTGACTCAACACACCACCCCCAGAAGGGACAGAAGTACCAAGAGTGGACTGCTAGTATGGGTAGGCATGATATGAACAGCTGAGTGAATGGGAAGGTGAGCGGCAGGCAACACACATGCAAAACCTGCAAGCAATCACACACTAGACTCCCATCACCATGTGTCCCAACACCCATGCAGCCAGATGGGCCACCCTCATGGCCTACACCACCAAATGCCCTACGGTGACAACCTCCCTCACAACAATCCCTCCACAACTAGTCCCTTCCTGATTGACATGCAAAAACAGCTAGCATACAGCCACCAGCCAACCGACACCATGTGTTCCTGCACCCATGAAGCCAGACCTGCTCACATAAGTACAAGGAAACAGAAAATACATCCCACACAGTGCTGGACTCCCTGCCACCAAAAACACCACAACAAATACCACTCTGAGTGCATTCGACTTGCCTGCACAAGGTACCAACTTGTCTGGTATCCACAGCAACCAACCTGAAACAACATTCTGAACTTGCAAATACATGCATTGCATCAATGTAAAGACACTGGACAGCCATGTCATCTCCCGTATGGAACAAGGAAATAGCCATGGAACTTCCAGTGTCAACGTCTGAAAGTACAACACAGCAAGCGTCCTCAACTTTCAACATACCACAAGCAAAAATCACCAACCGAAAAATCACTGGCAGCAACGGAAACAGATTACTAGCACAGCACGACATGCATCCTGGTAACAAACATCGCTCCCCCCCCGGGATGTAGCCACAAGTACAAGTCATGCACACCCACTGTCAGGTGGGACATGTTCCTTTGGGTCCCCCATGGCTGCATGGGAGGAAAAGGACTCTAATTGAGGAGGTGATGGTCTCGGGAGTAGAAGTACAAGTGTGGTAGCTGATGAGAAGGATGACAGAGGACAAGAGTGAGACAGGACACTGAGTGGTGAATATATAGCAGTGGAGTGGAGAGAGAGAGAGGTATAGGGGAATAGCAGTGCAAGGAGGAGACTGGCTGGTGGGAGATAAGAAGAGACATGTAGTACATTACAGTGGGTAAGGGCAGAGAGAAGGTGGGCAAGAGAGGAAGAAAGAAATAGAAACACATGAATAAAAACCAGCATGGTTAGAGATCCTGGAAGCCACATAGATGGAAAACTAGCATATGTTGCGGACGAGGAAGGACACACGTGGGTGATAGGGAAGGGCAGACTGGAAAACTAAGGCCACCTGTGAAAGGTCAATCAGCAGCTTCACTTCACAGAAATAACATGCATAAATCACCATGCCATTTAAACCTAAAATAGACCCATATCCACAAGATCCCCACAAATAAGTGCCTCCAACCACATGCCCATACCCTGCAACAACTCCTCACCCCCGTTGGACACCACTGTAAATGGACAGGAGGACAATGTGCAGCTATTCAATCACCCTCCAACAGACGGCACACCCTGGACGTGACTGTCCCAGTAAGTGTGCGTGGGTCACAGGGTACACTGACAACACCTACAGGGAGAACCAATGAACAGAAGGTGGGGGAGTGGACAATGTACCACATGCATGTGAACAAACACACATCTGCACTGACATTTACAGTGACTCAAACATAACACCCACAGGAAGAAAATGTGTTAGAATGCATGCAGAAATCGTGGTGATGACTAATAAAGATATAACATGAGAGACTGTGCTCATACCTACCTGCTGACAAAGCTGCCTTGATGTGATTCCATTATCACCTCCACTGGAAACTGTACCTTCACATATGTGAAAGGAGGGCCAGTGCCTGGCAGAGGGCATGGGGACTGGGGAGGTGAAAGGGTGCAAGGGGATGCATCAGAATTACTCGATCAACATGGCACGTGGTATGTCACATGTCATAGTACCAAACCATGCATGCAGCACATGTGCGGAAAAAGTCCATCAACCCATTGTTACCTGCACATGTCATCCTGTTGTTCTCAAGGCAACCATGGCAGTTGAGACCCCTGTCCATGGCTGTTGAGACCCCTGTCCATGGCTGCATCTCCAATACTGCACTCACCAATCCTTTGAGAGGGCAACAACACATCTCT
This sequence comes from Ambystoma mexicanum, assembly GCF_040938575.1. Classification (NCBI taxonomy): domain Eukaryota; kingdom Metazoa; phylum Chordata; class Amphibia; order Caudata; family Ambystomatidae; genus Ambystoma; species Ambystoma mexicanum. The sequence goes on along the minus strand of NC_090939.1, from coordinate 455,030,987 downwards.
CAAGGAAAATAAAAATACAAAGGCAGCAGAGCAGAACAGCAGGGGAGAGGAGGAGCAAAGGCAGAAGGAAAGAGGAAGTCTTGAGGTGCTTTCGGAATCGAAGATGGTTCTCCTCAAGTTTCAGAGTGGCAGGAAGGCTATTGCAGAGGGAGGCCCCAGCCGAAGACAGAGATCTACCCCCAGCTCGTTTCTTTTAGAAGCGACTGACCCTGAGGGAGTTGGAGGTGGAAGAGCGAAGAGCTCGAGAGAGAAGCTATTTACGGAGGGAGAGTTGAAGGTATTTTGGACCCAGGCCCCAGAAAGCCTTGTGGACAATGCAAAGGGTCTTGAATTTAATCCTTGAAGCCACTGGGAGCCAATGAAGAGATTTCAGGGCTGTAGAGATAAGATTTCAGGGCATGAGGCCAAGGACAAGTCTTGCAGTCCTGTTCTGGATGAGTTGCAAAGGGCAGAGAGTAGAAACAGTTACATTTAGAAAGAGGCTGTTGCAATAATCCAAGCTAGAGAGAACCAGGCTCGAGAGACAGTGAGCTTCTGGGGGAAGGAGAGGAAAGGCAGAATACCTCTGAGGAGGTGCAGTTGGAAGTCTGACTTTTTTGAGACATTGGAGATGTGGGCAGAGAAGGAAAGCGTGGAGTCGAAGATGACCCCGAGGTTCATAGCCTCGCAGGTGGGGATAGGCGGAGGGCCAACGGAGGCCAGCCAGAGAGTGACAGGAAAGGAGGGTGAAGGTGTGCCGATGAGGAGGATCTCCGTCTTGCTGGCATTCAGGTAGAGATCATTGGCGGCACAACACTCCTGAATAGCAGACAGGCAATCAGAGATAAGAGAAGGAGAGGAGGTGGCCAAGGGAAGGTTCAAAATGTGTTGAATGTCATCAGCATTGCACTGAAAATAGGAGCAGAAAACGACAATGCGATGGACAAGAGTTGCCAGGTATTGGCTGAAAAGCCAGGGTGAGAGGTTAGAACCCTGGGGAACACCGCAAGTAGAGAGGGAGATAGGTGAAAGGAAGGACTCAAGTTGAACCTGGGAGGGTCGATCAGAGATGAAAGAGGTCAGCCAGGCCAAAGACTTATCAGTGATACCCAGGTTGCCATGGAGACGGTTGAGCAGGATGGTATGGTTGCCCGTGTCGAAGGTACAGGAGAGATCGAATAGGATGAGGACAGAGGGGATGTTAGAGTCAAGAGTGGAGAGCAGATCTTCATGGATGTTCAGGAGAGCAGGGAGGAGAGTGTCAAAGCTTGTGACAGAGCTGGCCCTGAACCATGTCTTGGTGAGACCGAGGACATCAAGGTCAAGTTCTTCCAGGAGGTGGCAGATGTCAGAGGAGTGTTTGACAGCAGAGCGAGAGTTGAGAGTGGCAAGATGAAGAAGGTTGCCAGCCTTAAAGGCCTTCCGGGCAGGGGTAGAAATCAGAGGTATGCCCTGCGGAGGTTAAGAAGGACCCTGAGGGGGGCAGAAGAGGTGGGAAGAGAGGGCAAAGTCGCCAAGGGATGGGGGTGGAGGGGACAGCAGGAGATGAAAGGAAATTGATGAGGTGAGGGAAGCACCTATCAAAGAGGAGGAGATTGACCTGAGAGCCTTAGACCATGACAGTGCAATTTAGGTAGACATTAATGATGACCTTAGAGGAGCCGAAGGGGGCCATGAGGGCTTCCCAGAGTGTGCCACCATTAATGGGAGAGGAGGAGAAAGGACAGAGCACAGAGATCATATGAAGAGTCCATAGATCGACAAAGAGGATGTCGGTGAGGGTCTGTCTGGAGGAAGCGCTGAAGTAGGTGTCAGCGATAGGGAGACATCGGTTTGGAGGCCAAGATATCCTTTTTGAACTTCTTCCTACCAGACTTAGGGCCTGATCATGACTTTGGCGGTAACGCCGGCAGTATTACCACCAGCGGTATTAGCCCTACCGCCGAACTCCCCGGCGCTAATAGTGCTGGATCACGAGTTCGGCAGTAATGTTAATCCCCATTCCCCATTGAGCCCATTCGGGAATGCCCCATTCCCTGTTGGGCTCAATGGGGAATTTTCATGCTCTTACCGCCGGTGGATTTCCCGCCGGCAGTAATAGCGCGAATTTTCAGCGGATTTCCCCCCAGCTCGGAGCTGTTTGCAAAACACAGCTATATTTGATTTTAAGAGTAGTGGCGGAGGTGAGGGGGCAGGAGGTGTTGTCTGGGCTTCAGTGGGCTACCTGGGGTACTGGTGGAGGTGAGGGGGGCTGGTGGGTGGTGTCTAGGTTTGAGGGGGCTGCCTGGAGTAGTGGCAGAGGTGAGGTGGCTGGTGGGTGTTATCTGGGCTTGAGGGGGCTGCCTGGGGTAGTGGCAGAGGTGACAGGGGCGGGTGGTGGTGTCTGGGCTTGAGGGGCTTTCCTGGAGTAGTGGCGGGGGTGAGGGGGCTGGCGGGTGGTGTCTGGGCTTGAGGGGGATGGCTGGAGGTAGTGGCAGAGGTAAGGGGGGTCTGGTGGGTAGTGTCTGGGCTTGAAGGAGCTGCCTTGGGGTAGTGGCGGAGGTGACGGAGGCTGGTGGGTGGTGTCTTGCTTGATGGGGTTTCTGGGGGTATTTGCTGAGGTGATGGGGGCTGGTGGGAGGTGTCTGGGCTTGAGGGGGCAGACTGGGGGTTGTGGCAGAGGTAAGGGGGCTGGTGGGTGGTGTCTGGGCTTGAAGGGGCTGAGACACGGAAGTTTGCGCACAGGTTGGTGTTTGACTATGGTTTTGGATTGCGTGGGGGAGTGTTGTGGGAGTTCCTCACGCAGCTGGGTTTTCTTGGCGGGTCAGGTTGCTTTGCGATTTTGAATCCATGAACGCGGACCATGCATTGGAAACTTTGCACCTAGAGCCGTGCAGAGGCGCATTAGGTGTTATTTTACTGGTGCCGTTTTTGTCAGAAAAAAAATCGGTTATGTTCTGTTGTACAGGCATGTTATTCATTCAGCAATATTTGCCTAGTTTAATGTATCTCGGATAAACGAACTCTTTCTCACGGGGGAAACAATGCTGGAACTTTTGCTAAGATAAGCTTTTTTGGCATTTATTTGAAGCAGCGTCTGAGTTTGAAAGATGATTCAATTACACGTTCCGCTGGATATAGGGCGGGAACAGAACGCTCACGTTCACCGCTGCCGTCCTTGAAAACGCATTAATTACACGCACTTGGGAAAAGTACTGGACGAGGGCCAGGCAATGCCCCGGGAATACGACGTTCATCAAACACGCACAGGACACCAGATACCTTGAAAACAGTCCCTTCTTCCTCCCTCTTTTTAGTGATGTTGGAAACTATTGAGCATAATTTACTTATTTTTTTTTATCGAATGCTGAGTTATTTAGGTATTTTGTTGAAGTAGGAGATGACTTTGGTTTGCAGTAGGAGAATGCACGGTGCAACAGGGACTGTTTCAAGAGTCTGGAATTCAGTGCCCGGGGTTATGAAGTAAAAGTGTATGTAGCTTATCGAACCTAAGGTGTCCTAAGGTAAGAATTAATTGAATTTGGCACTAGTCTCACAGTCAGGCCAGAGGACATTTGCATCAATTGTATTTGGAAGGAGCTGCACGTCTAATCGCTGAAGCTTGTAATCTGCCTGTGTAGTAACCTCAGCAGTGCAATGTTAATACCAAGAACATGTGTTTAGTTTGAGGCACTGGAGTGAAAGGAGCGGTGGCTGGGGAGAGAAGAGTGATTGTGTTTCAAGCTGCCTTCTTTTGTTGCATTGAGGGACCTTCCTTAAACAGTGGCATGTCTGTTTCTGTTTGAAGTTGTTTTTTTTCTGATTGGAAATCGAAACGTTTGGAACCTTTTCTATGTATTGTGAGAAAGTTAACATGTGACAGGTTATCACCAAGAGATGTTGATTGAAACAGTCTAAATTCAATAAGGAATCATTTGGGGTTCTGTAAAAGATTGTTTCTCCAGGAAGCCATCATCAAGTAATAAGATGAAACGTAAAGTGTATCTTCTATTGGTCACCCATAGCTACACGTTTTAGTTGATGGTTCTGTTGGTGGCTCCAGGTGGTAAATTACCAAACAGAAGACGAGTTTCACTGAACAGCACGCCAGAAGATCGCACATCTTGCTCAGAATACAGCTGAGAATACCCTCATGAAGCACGAGAAACAAAAGGATTTTTTTTTCTGCCTAAGGTGACATACTCTTAGGGGCCTGTGGCGAACCTGTGATGTTTCTGTTTACAAGGTTGAGTTTCAAGTGTCAGCACAGCATTTCTTTAATGTGATAGACACGTCATTTTTTATATTTAAAATGTCTCTTGCTGAATCTTTGAGAAATGTACTACATTTCCCAGAACGCAGCATTATACCTTCCTTTTACAATGTCTTTGGGCTGCTTTGGTACTTCCAGTTTCCCAGAATGCTGAGTAACTACTGTTATCTCTTGCTTCTTAACTCTCTTGTCGCCTACTTAACCAACACAGTCACTCAACTTGGTTCCTCCTAATCATCCTCGTTTTGTATGTCTTCTCCCCCCCCCCTTGGTTGGCTGATACCCTATCTGCTCTGCTATCTTTTCATCCCTTTTGGCTCTTCCACATCTTGATACTGTCAATTTTCTTAATCGTGCTTATCTTGCTGCATCTCCTAATGATCTTTTGCATTCTACTCTTATCCCTAAGGTTTTCCCTGCACTTGTCCTGTATCTTACATTCCTTTTCAATTCTTTCCTTTCTACTGTTATGTATCCTTCTGAATTCAAGCATGCGACTATTATTCCTATCCAAAAAGAAATCCCCCCCTCGATTATTCTCTTCCTTCTAGCCATCGTCGGATTCTTTCCTTCCTTTTCTATCAAACCGTATTGGTTATTAACAAGTCTCCAATTTTCTTCATACTCATTTTCTGCTTCCTTTATTTTAATCTGACTTTCGATGTATGCAATCTACTGAGTCAGCTTTAATCCATGTCACTAATTATTTTCTTTCTGCTCGACATCTAAAACAATCCGCTATTCATGATCATCCTTCTTGACTAGCTATTATGTGGGCTAATGGCTTTTCTTTCCGGGCTCTCGTGAAACCTTTCTGGTCATTCTTTGTGTCTGCTGGGCTGGTACTTCTTTCTCCCTGCTTCCCATAAGGTTTGGGGGTTTCTCAGGGTTCTGTTCTTGGGCCTTTACTGTTTTCTCTCTAGACGTCCCCTCTTCATGTTGCCAATACTGGATTTTTCCATCATTTCTATGCTGATGACTCATCGATTTTTCCTTCTTTCTCTGATTTCACCGGTAATCTTCATTCGTCTCTCTCCACTTGCTCACTTAACATCCCACACTGGATCCACTCTATGCACTGCCATCTAAATCCTGCTACAACTGTAGTCCTTTCAACCTCTTTCTCTCCCTTTTTTCAATTCTGCCAGTAATGTGGGTGTCATTTTCGACACCTCACCTACCTTTTCTCTTCATATTTCTAATATTCCCAGAGCTGTTTAGTACAAACTTTTTAATATCCGTAAAATGATGCCTGTCCTGTCTATATCCGCTGCTAAGATTCTAGTCTCTGCATTTGTTTTCTCACGTCTGTTGTACTGTTCATCCCTTCGTCTAAGCCTTCCTGCTTTCCCTCTCGATACTTTCGGTCTATATCTATGTTTCCTCTGTTTGTGTTGGTCTTTCTCTTCCTCCTCGTGCTTCCATCTCTGCTGCTCTTCACTCATTGTCTGGCTTTCTTTTGACTCTCGTCTTCTTTTTCACTTTCTCTGCCTGGTAGTTACATATCGTCATGGCATTGCTCCCCCTTATTTTTCTTCCCTTATCTCTTTCTATTCATCGTCTCTCTCTCTTCGGTCTGTCCCTTTTTCTTCTTTCTGAACCCAGGCAACCTTGTGCACAGTCACGCTTTGGTCCTTTTCCCCTTCTTGACCCTAAATACTGAAACTCTCTTCTTTTGTCTATTTGATTTTTATCTTCTCTCTCTCTCTCTCTCTCTCTCTCTCTGTTCCGAGCCCATTTTAAATCCCACTTACTTATCTCCCCTGAATAATGTAACTCTTTTATTTGATTGATCAATTAATTGATTACTGTACTGTTTATTGTTTTATTGTACAGCGGTTAGGGGTAAGCGCTTTATCAATACAAATAAATACAAAATCTATTTTAGGCAAGGCTCTCCCGACCCTCTCACAAACAGGGGTGGACTGGGAACTAAAAGAGGCCCTGGAAATAATTACTGGGGACCAAAAGAGGACCTGGAAATAATTTGCAAAGTGGCCCCAAATGACACATTTTCAGCAAGCCCAATGCTTTTCCTATGAGAAAATTTGGAAATACCACACAAAAGAGGCCAAGGGTGCAGAGGCCCACCGGGAAATCTCCAGAGTTGCCTATAGGCCAGTCCACCACTGCTCGCAAACCTATAGACATCATTCTTCAATGATGTCTGCACGCTGTGGAGTGGGCATGCACGCAGCCATCCATACACCGAAAATAAGCCTCTCCTCGTGCACAACTCTGCAAAGCTCCCAAACTGCAGAAACGAGAAGCAGGATAGACCTCAGACCCTAACCGTGAGACAGATATTGCAGCCATGTTTTACACACATCCGGCTATTGGCACTGCTGAAAGAGGTATATATGGTTCATGGTTACAAGCACTTTATAGTAAGGATGAGTGTGGCGAAGAATTAAATGAGCGTGAAACCCAGTGTGCATTCTGCACTTAGTGATACAGCCATTTCACTGCTGACACACTTGTCAAGTGTAAAGATCTGAATCATTCGTGTGTTCACACAATGCTATTTAATTGCATGCAAAGCAGCATGGAACCATTAAAGGTGCAATTTGTCACCTTGCGCATTCTCAAGAGAGTATTTTGAAATAGGGCAACAGAAGTGCACCAGGATTCTCGTCTTGGAGTCTTAACCTTCAATTAAACACTTTCCTTTCATTCATATATTTTTAGCATGAATACACTCAATGTAACCTCTGAAAATACCCTTCCTACTTGAAAAGGGTCACTCTTGTATTAACACAAAAGATATGTATCTTCTGTGAACACCAAGGAACTAATAATTAACAACAAGCATAACATTACAAATTAAATTATAGACCCTGCAGCCTGGTTCCAGGTCCCTTACAAAATGTTTCAGAACATGAGCATATCCGAAGTGCACATTTGCATACCTTGCACCGCCAAGGTATGCACAACGTGCCCTCGTGGAGATTGCGACATTCATGCAGGACCCACTTGATGAAAATGCATGTTTCCACATTACAGAGAGAGAGAGAGAGAGGGAGAGAGGGATAGAGGGGGAGGGATAGAGGGAGAGGGAGAGAGAGGGAGAGAGAGAGAGGGAAATTAATTAAGAAATCACATAGATAGACTGAGAGAGAGAGAAAACAGAGAGAACTAGATGGGTGCCTGCTATGCTAGGAACAGCAGCTACTGTCTTTGAATGCTTTGGTGCTTTCATTACATTTCCCAGGTTGCAGTGTCAGGCTCTCTTTATCTTAAATTGTCCTTTCACTATGTTTCCCAGAATACAGCAACAGGATCCCCCTTCCTTAGAAATGCCTTTTAGTCTGTTTGATACTTTCAATACGTTTCCCAGAATGCAACACCAGATCGTTCTTTCTCTTATACTATCTTTTTGACACTTTGATACTTTCACTACATTCAAGGCTCAATTGAATTCCTCTCCAACTCTCATACTCGCTTGGTAGGCCTTCTCTCTACTAGCAGCACACATCTCTGCTTTTAAAATGCCAGTCATAACTCTTTAGCTCATGAAGGAACTCGCTTGGGGTGGAGTATAGAGCATCTGTTACTCTGTGGGCAATGCTCTGTCGTGGACCCTCTGCTGTCTTCCCACGTGACCTCCAGACCTCAGAATGCCTCCAATAACCATGTGTTGTTTTGCACAATCAACCTGGGTCCAGTCTCAGAAATTGCGTAGCACCGTGTCCTCTCAACACCCTTGAGCCATCTCCCCAATGGGCTTTTACAGCGATTTCCTCAGCCTCTTTCAGGTCTCCACCACCTCTCTCCTTCAGTGGTGTAATGTCCCCTTCTCATTCCTCTTCAGACTTCATACCATTGGTGCAGTGTCCCATTACCTGATCTTACTGGTCTCATTGGTTCACTGACGTCTGGCTCCTTCTTACTCCCCAGCGTTCTCAGCCCTTAACCACTTGCTGCATGTACCAGGGAAGAGATGTGAAAGTGCTGGCCGCCATCATGGAACACGATACTATTCTCTCTAGATCTGCATGGCCAGAGATTACTTCGATCTGTTCCCTGGACTTAACGGTGACGGGAAGTTTCCCTGCCCTACCAGGGTCTGCATGTAGCTCATATGTATTTGTGATGCAGTGGGGAGGCACTTTGTATTAGGTCTTAATAAAACAGTTGAAAGGAACAAGGTTAAGGGAACCGGATACTAGACATACTCCAGGCCACTTCAGTGTTTCCCAGAGGCTGCCCAGTTTCACAAGCTACAGTGCGAAACACATTGGACATTCTCACGTATCATTACAAATTAAAACTCTAATTTCAAAAGCATCCCTTCGGTCTGTAATATGTGTATTTGTAGACACCTCTTTAGACGGTCCGAAGCCGACGAATTGCAAATACTTTTTTGTATATGTAAATGTATATGTGGGGATAGGGGTTGGGATGGATGGTGTGGTGGGGTTGTGAGGTAGGGGGAAGTCATGGTGGGACCCCCTCCATTAAAAATCATATCGACCAAAAGTGCACAAACAAAGTTCATGTGTTTAAAAAGATGTCTATGAATAGACGTAGAACTTTCAGGACACCAGAGATGAAAACATATAGCTGAAGACTACAAATAAAGCAGAAGACATGCTGGTGCATTTTTTCATCCACCTTTTCTACCAAGATAAAATGAAGCCTAAAATATGTATTGTTTGATAATTAATTAATTAATTATCGAGCTTTTATAATGTTCCAAATCCCACCAGTTACAGACTCATATCACCTAACATTATCTGAGCTTCAGAGTATTTATTTATTTATTTATTTCATATAGCGCACATACAACTCTGAGGCATTGAGGCGCTGTTACAGCTACAAGTCAAAAATAGTCAAATTATGTCATACAATTGGGTAGAGTCAAGTAACAGGCAGTGGAGCATAGGTGCAGTTACAAAGTGTACCACAGATACTTAGATAGCAGACATTGTCATACATGTTAACATGTAATACAGAGGTGCTGTTGGATTTCTTTCTCTGGCGAGTCAACAATGTGGTCTGGTTAGGAGAAAAGCTGAGTTTTAAGAGCTTTACGGATGATCCAATGCGATTTCTCAGCCCTCAACGATGGGAGGAGGTCGGTCCAGAATTTTCGCAGCAAGGTAAGGGAAACTCGAGCCTCCGTCTTTGCATCTCTTTACTTTAGGGATGATTAGTTGATCAGTGTAGGGGAACCTAGTGGGTCTTGGGGAGTGAACTTTGGTGATTATTTGGGATAGTTAAGGGGGTGCAATATTGGAAAGGCAGTTGTGGGTAATGGATAGTGTTCAAAAGGTGATACGCTCCTGGATGGATAGCCAATGTGCTTCTCTCCTGGCTTTCGAGATGTGCTCTGTTTTCAGGATATTGAGGGCTGCTCTTAGGTCGTTGTTTTGTATGTCCTGGAGTATGTGGATGTTTGCAGCTGAGGTGCCTGTGAATAAGACATTACAGTAGTTGATCTTGTAGCCAATGATTGCATGGGCAATGGTGAGGCAATCATTTTTTGAGAGAATGGGTATTGAGGCATTGAGGACATTGGTGGCATAAACTAATGAAGAAGAAATGGTGTTTGCTTGTCTAGTCATAGTGAGAGAGGCGTCAAGGTAGACTCCTAGAGTCTTGACTGTAGTAAAGACAGGGATTGGACAATTGTCAATCCAGAAGGCAGTGTATTGATTGTTAAGAGCTTTGAGGGTATTTGGTGGGCCGACAATTAAGATTTCTGTTTTGTCACTTTTGAGGCACAGATGGTTTGCTGCCATCCAGGCCTGTATTGTAGTGTACATTTTGTTGAGGGTGTCAGAGTCATCTGTGTAGTTGCCTGAGAGTGGGATCAGGTTTTGGTGTCGTTGGCATAGTTGGTGTATGCTATGCCGAGGGAGTCAAGGATTTTGAAGAGTGGACTGGTTAATATATTGTATTGGGTTGGGTGGATGCAGGATCCTTGGGGGACACCACAAGTGATGGGAGAGGGAGAGGTGTAAGTAGTCTCTGAGAAGACCCTCGTGACCCTTCCTTGCAGGAAGTATGCAATCCAAGCAATAGCTTGAGGGGAAAAATTGGCGTTAGTGGTGAGATGGTGGCAGAGGATTTGGTGGTTGACTTAGTCGAAGGTGGCGGATAAGTCTAGGAAGAGGAGCAGGGCAGCAATGCCTTCATCCCTGATCTCGTCTAGCTGGTTTTTCAGGTCCATGAGGACAGATTTTGTACCGAGCACCCGGCCAGAAGCCAGATTGATGAATCACTAGGATTTTGTTATCCTCCAGGAGATGTTTGACTTGCAGGTAGGCTGCACAGTCCAGGATTTTTAGTAGGAAGGGGACAGTGGTGATTGGCCTGTAGTTTGTTGGGTCGATTGAAATTCTTTTCAGGAGAGGGAGGACCCAAGCTTCTTTGAGCCTAGCTGGAACAGTACTTTTGCCGAAGGATGCATTTATCAAGGCTGTGATGAAAGGGGCTAGCACGTCGGCACAGTCTTTGATTAGAGATGCAGGGCTTGTATCACCTTTGCATTTTGATGGTTTCAAACTTCTGATCAGTTTTAGTCCTTCGCTCTCAGAAAGGTCTCTGAAGAAGAATTGATATGTGGAGTGAATGGTGGGGCGGAGTGCAGCTGTTGCTTAGCGCTGTGGGGTCATTCTTGGGTTTTGCCTGTTGCGCAAGGATTTTCTAAGTTCAGGGTGTCAATTTTGCCTAGCATTGCTACTTGGATATCTGAACACCAAATTACATCTTTAGAGATGGTCGTGGGTGGTGAGCTGGGAGATTCAAGTTCTCTGAAAACAGTAAAGATTTCTTTTGCACTGTAATTGGCATTGTTAATTGTAGAGTTGAAGAAATTTGATTTAGCTGCGATTGTGGCGGATTTATACTGTTTGGAAATTCTGGTGAACTCACTTTTCAGAGTGTCGGAGGGATGCTTTATCCAAGCTAGCTGGGCTTGCTGTTTCATGTTACGTAGTACCAGGAGGTCAGAGGTAAACCAGAAGTTGGAATGTCTGACTGTTTTAGATTTGTGTGGAACTAGGGGGGAAATGATGTTTATAGCTTTGGATAGGATTGAAGAGTAAATATACACTAAAGTGTCAGGATTGGAAGAAAATGGGGGCTGGAGGCCAGGGGTGTTGAGCAGGGGCAGGATGCTGTCTCTAGTGAGCTTCAGTGAGCTTGTGTTGTAGCTTGGGTTAAGGGGTTACATGTGGATTTGGGCTAGGAGGGCTGTGGGATGGAGAAGTGGATGATATGGTGGTCTGACCAAGGACAGGGTGTGATGGCAGTTGTAGAGACCTTGTAGTTGTGGTCAGCAATCAAGTGTAGAGCACGTCCTTTCCTGTGGGTGGGATTGGTGGTGCGCTGGCAAAAGCCTAAGGTGTCTAGGGCATCGGAGAGCGATGTTGCTTGTGTGTCGTGGGGTCTTGAAGGCCCAAGTTAAGGTCTCCTAAAAGGAGGATTTTTGAGGAGGGTTTTAAGTTGTCCTGGAGAATGTGAAGCAGGTTTGACTCGAAGTTGTAGAGGAGGCTGGGTGGGCGGTAGATGAGGTGAAATTCATCACTTTTTATCATGGGTCTTGGGTTTTCAAATTGTGGATCAGTGTAACATTTCAGGGTATTTCCTTCCAGTGTGGAATGCCACTTGGAACTGGAAGGAAGGTTGATTTTCAGAAATGGAGAAGGGTTCTCATCAACAGTTTGTTGTCCTACTGCAATTACAGTGATGTCGGGGACTTGATTGTTCCTGAAATGGAACTCAATTTTGTCAGATTGCTGCTCAACCATGTGTCATGTGCCATTTAGACTGACATAGTTGGTTCTCTGTTTTAATTGTATTGGCCGGTTAGCCTGTGTCCAGAGGACCTTGTTCACACAGTCTATTAGTGGAGACAACTTCCGAAGGAAGTAATTCCGTAAGAGACAGGGGGTGCCCTCTGGAGTTATGACTATAACCCGATGTTTCACCTTGTGTCGCCCAATTTTGATCTCCAGATCTGCAGTCCCCTTAACAGGAATGTCATTCCCGTCAAAGTTCTGGAGTTGTCCAGGAAGAGGTGTGAGGGGAATTTGGTGACTCTCCCCCCTTCCTGAATGAAGTTGCTCGAATGCCCTTTTGGACAGAAGAGTGGCATGGGATCCGGTGTCCACCAGCTCTGAAATTGCACACTGCCCTTGCACCCGGACGGGGGCATAAAACCTAACTTCTTTCTCCTCCAGAGGGCAAAGGAAATAGATATTTTGGGCCAGCTGGGCAGTTAATTTCTTTATTTTGAACTGTGGGATCTTATGCCGGTTTTTGTGTCAGAGTTTGGGAATCTGTGAAGAAGAATCTGTGAAGCAAATGTGGCATCCTGAGATAGGTGGGATTTTGGAATCCCCCTTTTCCCTTGATTCTGTGCTGTTCCCTTTTCCCGGAGACAGTCAATTGAACCAGTTTGTGGGGAGGATCCCTCAGCCCTTTCTAAGTTCTCAAGATGACATTTCTGGGGTTCAGGGATAGGTGGTTCTAGGTCAGTCCCCATACCTACACAGTCTGAGATATGCTCTTTTGGGACCCATTTTTCTTTGGGAGGAATTCCCCATCCTTGAAAGAGAAGACTTTCTTCCCAGAATCCTCCAAAGATTCTTCCCCTTCAAACTGGAGGATGCGGACCTCCTCCACAAAATCCCCCTTCCTCCCGGGCCTCCTCCTTTGGAACCTGCTGGTTGTTGGGGTTCTTTCCCCGTCATTGTTCATGGATGCCAGACCCTGGGTTTGAGCTGTTCTGAGCAGCCATGTTCATCTGAGGGTTCTGCTGAGCCCTCAACATGCGACTCAGTTCTTGGGTCAAGTTGTGGACCTGGTGCTCCAGTTGTGATACCCTCTCTGCTGATACGGGGGTCTGAAGTTAACTCTTGGCTGCTCTCGGGAAGGGTAACTGTCCCTTCTCCCCGAGTACCCTTGATATGGAAGGTTTGCCTGGTAACCCTCCATTCTTGGCCTTCCTTCTCCCTGATTTGGTGGTCTAGACTCCTGCAAATGGAGAGAGAAATGAGGGTTGTTCTGAACATTGGAGTTTTGAGGGTACCTGGGGAAGAAACTTAACTAGAGGGTGGAAGATTACTGCCCTCCTGAGGGAAGCTTAGAGGGATGTTTCCTGGGGCCGTACTCACCTGATTGGATCCCCCTGGGCCGGGGGAGTCCATACACACCCCAATATGGGTCTATTCCCCTTGTACCTGGGGCTGATCTTGGTGGCAAAGTCAGGTGACATATTTGTGGTGTACCATGCCTGGCTACCACCTGCTTGGGACTGTTCAGAGGATCTTCTCTGGCTCTGGTTTTGTCATGATTCCTGCTCCTCATGTCCCCAGCCCTCCAAGATGTCAGGTTGGAGCCAGGCCACAATCCCCTACATGGCCCTCAAGGGCCCCTCAATCCCTCCAAAGACCCACTTGGAGTCAGACTTGGCGCTTGTGGCACCAGACTCACTCACTCCCATAGGATAACATTGGGGATTGGACTTGTAGTGCATTGATGGGGACAAGATGGATGCCCCCACATATTTCGGTTCCCAGAACTGCATGTGCGGTCTAGTCTTTTGGGTGTGGTTCAGCCCAGAGACACCTGGGATACCCAGAGACTACTTGAGCCACACCCAGGCTGAGAAACATGCTTTGCGTTTTCTGCACCTGCAACGTGACACTCACCGTGTTCGGATCGGTCTCCAGTAGGCCTGCATCTTTCTTTTGCAATCAGCTCCTGCAAGAGCAAGAACACTGTTAGGAACAGCCTTACCTTGCGGTGCTTCTGCCATCATTCATCGCTCCTTCTGTTCTGCGGGCATCTTCGGCGGTGTCATTCCCATCATGCCGCTTCCTACGGAAAAGGGAAAAGAACAGAAAAAAGGCATCAGTAAGCATTCTGCAAATCTTTGCTTATTTTTAAATACTGTACATGCTTCAAACGCTTACCTGAATCCCAGCCGCTCTGGGGGAACTCTGTCTCCGGAACTTCTCATCCATCTGCAAGAGGGAAAAGGCACTCCAGGTTAGCGTGGAAACATCTAGAGGCGCCGCATAGCGTGCTTACCCACCACATTTGTTCTTCATAACCGACATCCATGCTGAAAATGTTGTGGCACCTAAAAGACACAGAAAAAGAACTCCCCGGACTCCGGCCATCATCTAAGGAAGGAAAGGAACGAAGTTAGAGAACTGTTCAAAAGACTCATTATACTTACCTGTCGGACTCTTGCCAGTGAAGTAACTAGGCAGCAACGAGCCCGCATCAATCAATGCGCCCCTGCGCTGAAAGCAGGACGGAGAGCACACTATCCAAGAAAAAAAGGTGAGCTGTGGATCAAAGGGAAGGGTTGGACCCTGGGGAACAAGGGGTTCAAGCACACAGAGACAATAGGGAGTTAAACTCTACCAATCCTGTGTTTCAGGCCCAGTCTCCAGTCGAATAGCCTCCAGGGAAGGGTTCGAGGTTGTAAGAGGTCAGAACAGGCTGAGTGACGTCCCCGTGGATACCAGATGAGCGTTACAGGTTTTGTTGGTTAGTGGGAGGTGTTTTTTTATGCACTTCCATTTCTAGGTCCAAAATGGGGGTAACCTTCACATCTGCCACGTTGACAGCAGCGGGGATGTTGGTTTGTTTGGGGTTTTGGGGGGAATTCTAATTTTCTACTGGTTTTTAGATCTCATAGATCGGGATAGCTTGCTCTATTACCCAGTGCAGGGTCCTTTCAATGTGGAAGTCCCTAACCAACTGCTTCATAATATACTTGGGGAGCGCATGGAAATAGGTAGTGCTGAACTCCCTACTTTTTGTGTGCACCCGCATAATGGTTTGTGCAAATGCCCACTTCAATTCCTTGACAAATTCTCTCTGGGCATGATCCTCTCCGCACTGCAGGCTGTAGGCCACCTTGTGAGCCTCCTGGGGGTTTCTGTGCATGGATAAGTGCTTCAAGATGGTTGCCTTGTAGGTAGACCACCTTTAATGGTTTTGATCCTCCAGTCCAGCAAAGAAGCAGGAGTATTCTGGGGAGAATGTCCATTTGGCAAACTCCATAGAATTCTGATCATTTTTAATGCCAAATTACGTCATCATCTGGTCATACAGCTCCAGATGCTCCCCGAGTGAGTAATTGGCATTTTTATCATAGAGGGTCATGAAACTTCTAATGACTTTTTTCTGTATAATGGGGTCTTTCACCAGAGTTCTCTTTTGTTTGGCAGCCTTCTTTTTCTGCTGCACCTGAGTTCATTCACCCTCAGACTCAGAGCTGCTCCTATATGAGATCCCATCCCTATCCTATAGGCGCTCTCTGATTCTTTGAGCCTGGGAGCCTCTACCAAAATAATGGGGCCTAGTCTGTTCTCCCCTGTTGTATTGTGGGCTCTCTGGGTCACTTCCCTTGGACTCCCTCTTTCGCACAGGGGAGTACTTATCTGACTCCTCCCTTCTTCCGGGGTTGGTGGATAACTCCCCCGACCTCCCTGATTGGGTGGAGGTTTTCAGAATACTCTTTTGAGGCCTAAACTCAGGCTCCTTTTTATCTGCAAAGTGGAGCAGGTGGTTCCTTTGTAGCTTATGTTTCTGTCAGTCTAACTCCCTCATTTCCTCTTCTTAGGAGTCTTCCTGGTCATATACATTGGCCACAATATTTTTGAACCTGAATAGGGATGCACATCCATCAATCTCTGATGGACGCTGGCCTGCTGGCTCAATCATGCTGAGCCTAATTGAGTCCAGCTGCCTCATGGTTTCTGGTTCTGGTGAACCTGTGGACATGAAGTTATGAGTGCCTTGCACATACAGGGTGGTACGTTGGCTGGAGCCCTTGGTACAGAGGGCATCACGCTGTGATCAGGGTATTTTCCCCCGCCACTCTCTAACTGTTCAGGGTTCCTCAAATCTTTATTAAATCTAGCACACTCTTTTTCTAACCTCTCACATTTCTCTTTTTCAGCCCTATTTCTTAATAGTATGCAAAGGCCTGAGCCTTGTGCTCTGCTATCAGGGCTTGACTGGCCTCTATGACCTTTGCCTGTGCTACTTCTTGTCTCTGGAGTCCCCTGTTCTAATCACCAAAGGCCTCATTTTCTTTCTGGGCCTCTTGTATTGTCTGGGAGTACTCAGACCATTTATGTTGCAGGAAATACATCTCCTCATTCTGAGCATTTGTTGTCTGTAATGTCTGCTCTAGATCATGTTCTATTTGCCTTATGTGCCCCATTAACTTTTCATTTTCTACTTTTAGGTTAGTCAGTTCCTGAAAACATGACTCACTTCTCTCCAGGTCTGTTTTTAATGTGCCCACTTCCTGGCACAGGGCATCTTTTTCCTGATACAGTGCGCAATTCTGTTCACTAAGGTTATCTCTTTGTTGTTTTACGGCGCCTAACTTCTGGCGCTACTGGTCAAATTCTGTTTGGAAATGAACTTCATTAATGATTAACTTATTATTCTCCTCTTTTAATTATTTAATCTGATTTTGCAATCATATCCTCTAAGCAGGTTCTATTGTATATCACTTGTTGGTTCAATTTTAGTTAACTCTCTTACAGAGAGTCAACCCTTTCTTGGCACTCCTCTTTTAATGCAGATAATTGGGCCTCCTGTTATGAATTATTTTGTTGCTGTACTGCCAACTCTTCCTTTAACTGCTTGATGAGGTTTCCTAATCCTAAATCTAAGAATTTTGGCTCTCTCGCATTATCTCCTCTACCAACCTTAACTCACTCTTTATTTGATTTAAAAGCTCAGACTGGTTTTGCACAGAGGTTACACTGTCTTTGTACTTTTCTTCCATGACTAACATGTGGAGGTACATGCACGTAGTGTGTTGGGCCATCTTAATCTGCTCATCTTTGATGTTCTGAGTCATATAGAACTCAGTGTGGGCTTGATGTAACAGGCCACTGTCCTGCCACACATCCATGCTTATAGAGGTTACCTGTTGCATAATACTAGATAGCCAGGTTTCATGTTTTTGTTCTGCTCCTTCTGCTCTAACGAATAATTTGGAGTGTTCTTCCTTTGTCTCCACCCTGCTCTTACCAAGTTTAGGGTTACAATATTTTATTTTGAGACAGAGGCCTGATACCTGGGGTAAAAATTTTTGGATGGCGCCTTTCCAGTGTAACACAGTTTTCTAGCCACTAAAAGTAACACTAAATTCAATGTTTTAGTCTGCTGTGTTGGACTGTCATGGGTGAACACTCTAACCTCAATCACGACACGAGCCCCCACTTTGTCATGGTTTTATTACACTGCATACTCTAGCCAGGGACTCCTTCCCCAACAAAGAATAAGGTGTACAATAAAGTGCTTTTTATTTTTAATAAACCACAGATTTGTTTTGAGTAGGCCTCCAACCCGTCTCGCACCCAACATTCACAAACACCCTGTATCACAATGGACTAGGAACCAGTCCGGTGTGTATCAATAAGATATTTATTAATTTAGGGTTTAATGAAAAAGCAAAATCAAACAATTTTACAACAGCCACCAATGTTGTGACAAGACAAAGGCAATGATTCCTAAAGAACAATTAGTTCAGAAATCCTAACACAGTTTAGACAGATCTTTAATGGCAAAATAGGAAAAACGGTTTTGAATCAAGTAATAGCGCTAAGGTTTAGCACTCCCACCTGCAACACTCACCCCCAAACATCATCTACTTAATTGCTTTCAATGGAAGGCAGTGGCAAGGAGTAAGGATAGAAAGAGAAAATCGGATTTGGAATACAACCCACCATCCCGAGATGGGCAGTCAGAAAATTAAATGAAAACCTGTTTATGGCGCAAAGCGGCAGAATCAGATTTTGATTGTTACTCACACGGCTATGGGACAGAATGAAAGGAAATTCATGTTGCTACACTTGAGGAGATAGGGAAGCTTGGAGGCTACTAATAAGTACACAGAAAAACGTGGAAATTAGGTAGGAAAATCGATTTTGGAGAGAAAGCAAATGCAAAAGGAAAAAATACAAACAGCAAATGCAACTTCGTTTTATACGGGATTTGCAATGACAGGTAGCTAAGGAAAGGGTTTAGCTTTCAAAATTGGAAACTGATTTTCAAGGACAATTGTTACTCTCGATGGGACAATGGTTTGGGTTATTTAATAGGACAGGTGCAAGTTAGGAGTTTGTGGGGTAATGCACACAATACACGGGCAAATTTGGTTTTCAGTTACACAGAGACAAATCCTGTTGAGGCTATACTTTGATGACTATAGTTATTAAAGAAAGAGACTAGGCACAAAGGGGTTAATTTTGAATTTTAACCAACTCGTACCTTGAATTTCAATGGGGAATTAATTGATTTACTTCAAAATAATGCAAAGGATTTATACAGACAACTGAGAGATTTATCACAGGGAATACGCTAACATACACAGGCTAATACAGATTCTGCTATGGGAATTCTACTGGCAATTTGGGACTTTCAATGGGATTTTCAATGGGGGAAATATTGGATGCAATGTTACAAAAGGAGAGGTTTATGCAATTTGGGGCTGGGGTTATTTGCTACTTACAAAGTAAGCCTTGGTTTGGGATTCTGGGCAGCCAGCTGCATCTCAGGATACCCTGAACAGCTATGCAAGGGGTCTGGTCTCTGCACTCTCCTGGATAGGATTCTGGACAGTCAGCTTGATCTCAGGACACTCTGGACAGCTTTGCAAGGGATCTGGTCTCTGCACTCCCCGGGATGGAAAGGGTCAGCTTTCCCTCCATCCTCCTTCTCCATTCTCCCCGGATTCTTGTCTGTCTGTCTAGTACAGTCCCCACTTATATAGCCCAAATTACATCATTCATTTTACAATCTAGGGGGAGTACTCTAGAATTACTCCTACCCTGGGATAGGACAGTTCACCATTCCTCTCTCCTCCCCTGGACTTATTGGTTCAAGGGGAGAGAGCATAATCTGTCTGTTTGTCATTTATTATAGGTCTGTGTTCCCACGTCCACTTTTTAGCAAAACTGAGCTATGTATCATAGCTTCAAACTTATACTACCCACCGCCATAAGAAATAGATACGCCGTTTCAGTGGGTCATTTGGAATTGATAAAGACAAAGACCCTCTAACAGAAAATCCACGGCCCACTACTAAAGCATTTGAAATCGCACAGACTCATCCTGCAGAAGGGGACTGGGCAGTTTGTAAACTCTCACCAGCAGGGATTGGCAGAAAATTGTGGGCCCATCAATGCAGCTCCGTGACAAGTGAGCAGCAGAAAAGACTGCAGAAAATTATGGAAATCACTCCAACAATTCACACTTGGCTTCCAGCATGTGCAATCATCTCAGCATCACTCACGCCACTTCTGTGCGAACAAAAGTGCAGAAATGGTGCTGCACACTAAAATGTCATACACATGCTTTGCGCAGCATTCTTAGCAATTACATTGAATTTACTGCGCCATTGACACATCAAATGGACTACAGCAGCAAAGAATGAAGCTGTACATTTATTAAAAAAACAGCACATCGCGCATCTGTCTCAAAATATTTTGTAAGCATGCTATATTTTCATAAAAATACATAATTTCTTTCAAAGTGCCAACTTTCTGAGAACTCCGTTTGTTTTGTTACAGAACATGAATGCTGCGCGTAACAGCCCAAAAGATCAGTGACGATATGAAACATTTTAATCTGTATTCTCATTCAGTTTTGTATGATCCATATATTTCATTATAGTTAAGGTGAGTGCAAGTTTCATTGGAAAACCGATAATTGAATTGCTAATACCTTTTCAATTGCATGACGGATTTGGCTGATATTTTGCAAACAAAAACTGCCGGATGGAATTGGACCAGGTACAAAACAACTTGAGCACAGTTGACTCAGTTTCTGGGAGTGGTCTGGGGTTATTCCGTCCAGTAGGTGCCCCTTCTCCCAAAATCATAGATATATCTTCCATGGTGCATTTCAGAAGAGTGACTGAAAGACTTTTCAGAAATGAAAAATGAACCAGTTTTTCCCAAAATTCTAATGCTAATATCTTTTGACTTGCTAGATGTATTTGAATGAAGTTTTCAAAACAGAAAGTTTGTCAAGGGCCCCCAAACTGCACATTTTGGGAACAATACGTTATAAAAATGGAAAAAGCTATTAAGAAAACAAAACACCACAGTTTCACAGTTCTCAACCCATTCATTTTCCCATAAAGAAAAAGTGCAGTTTTTGAACAACTGTAGCATGAAAACCTATGGGCACATTTGGTCCAAATAAGAAACATATTGGGCTCAAAGGGTTCACCTAAATTTCATGACTGGTTTGGTGTAAATCCATGCAGTAGTTTTTAAAATATTTGACATAGAGAGTGGTGGCCTGGCTCCTTAAAACCTTTATCTCGGCCTTGGTGCTGTTTACAGCCATGAGGCTGTAGAGGAGGCCTCAAATAGGGCCTGCCCTCCAACCGACCATTTTGAAGTACCAGGAACGTTCACGCCGAGATATGTAATGTATGCTGAGCAAATAAACCAGCAGAGAGCCACAGTGGGGCTCTGTCCGGTACCTACCAGATGGACAGCACCTATTGAAGCACATGCACTAAATAAACCTTGGACAGTAAGGTACCCATTGAGAAAACAGTATCGACAAGTGAGACAGAATGACGAGTGTCAAAAGGTAATGCCTGAAGAAACCGCGAAAGTCCTAAAAGAAGATGAATGGTGACATCACAACAGCTCGGACTGACTCATAGATAAGGAAAACAACAACCTATGAATGACGAGAAGAGACAAAACATTATGGATAAGCGACATCCTGAGCGGAAGTTAAAAGGACAATGTCAAGTATAAGAAGCTTATGCCATAAGAGCAAAGAAGATATGCAACCAGTTCACACGTGTACATATGCTTGTAAATGCAAAAAAGCTAAGGAAATTCTGATGCTTGCTATGCTTAGTAGAAAACTAGATTGCGGCATGTGCCACAATATACATATCTACCTCAAAAGGAGCACTTTATATAACGGCTGTCCAGACAAGTGGTCGACGTAATTTGGTCGAAAACCAAATGGTCGAATTATTTTTTTTATTTATATATGTATTTTTTTGGTTTTCGTTTAGGGCAAAAAAGGGTTTTTTAGAAAAAAAGGGGGTTGGAGGGGGTTGGGGGGGGGGCCCCCAACAAAAAAACAAAAAAAGGGGTGAAAATAAAAAAAATAAAGAATTCGACCATTTGGCTTTCGACCAAATTGGTTCGACCATTTGTCGAGTCAACCAAATTTTTTTGACCAAATGTCTGGCAACCTATATAATGCATATGTCCACTTTGCAAAAGCCGCTTTGCAAAAGGGCAGAATCAACCACCAGTTACGAAGAGGCCCCAGAGAGAAGCCCCTCAAACCCAAGAATCAAAAGAAAAGACAGATACGAAACTCATATGCATGTGACCCGTGCAAAGAAACTAAGGTCATCTTAGCTGCCACAGGCTAATACAATTATGACACCAAGAGCGGAGTATCCTGTTCAAAGGAGTCGAGGTAAGCAGCAGCAGGCATTTGGTGGACAGAAAGCTAAAAATCAAATACACAAATTACATGGAGACGGAGACGATTTCACAGTGCCTAAAACACGTGACCTGCCAAACAAGAAGAGTTGGGACCTTCACACCTACGCACAGCCTTGAGCCATGAACAGATATCCGAGTTCTCCCAGACAGAGAGGTAACATAGAGGTCTAAAAACTAGAAACTAATTGACACATGGCCAGTGGGGCGGTGATGGATGATGGTACTGGTTGGTGGGAGGCTAGGGGAGCGGAAAGGCACCCTGCACCTGGCCGACCATCCTGCATGCTGATAAGTGAAGTGGAAAAATACAAGGTGACGTAGTACCAACCCAATCACAGTGCACCAAGTTATCTAGGATGCTACAGTTTGTAGAACCAATGGGACGTCGTACGTTTAGTGACGTCCGCAGTAGTTATTCTGAAGGAAGGTCTTAGATGCCCCACCTGACACTAGTTACCCAATCTCACACGATACTATCATATATAGATATTGTACCTGTAGTAAAGTTACCTTCCTATAACAAATAGAATTGCTTGCAACATTTTTAGCGTTTCACGTCAGTGATGACGAGTTTTTAGTATAAAGGATGTGATTCTTGTGAAGTTAATTGGAGTGTTGAAGCGAGAAGGAAGATCACGCAACCGCAGATATTCATAACTCCCTGTTTTTTGTACTTGTCATTAAACGGACTCCCTTTACCAAAACCATTGAGTTGTCATTATTAATTGATGCTTGAGAAGTAATCTGCATCCTCATCTATCTCACGGGTGCTGCTATTCCATCATAAAGTGCGGTTTGGGAAAACCCCAGTCCTATGGGCCGGCTGGGGGTCCCACCTGCACACTTAGTAGCAGAGGATGGTTATCGATTATCAATTTGATAAGATACCCATTGACCGTCGACATAAAGTAACTCTAGGTCTTTGGCAATATCACAAGTCCTTTGCCATCCGGCTAAGTAGAACCTGAAGCTCCCCGCAGATAGTGGGTAGTATAAAGAGCAAAACCTGCAGGTGTAGGTCTGAAGGGACCTGTACTTTCCCCTACAAACCCCTTCCCACTTCTACAAGTAGCTGAGTGGGTGAACGGCAGGAGAGGTGGTGACAGAGGCGGTGATCCCGACCATCCAGAGAGGAAATATGGGAACGGTGAGTGAAAAAGATTGAATATTTTGGCAAAAGTGCATGCTTAGAACAAAGCAGACACCTGAGAAGGGAGCGGGATACCAGGAGGATACCTGAGAAAAGAGGGGATACCGGTGAGGACACCCGATAAAAGAAAAAATACGCCCAAAATCGCTGTCTAAAGCGGTCCTACAGCACATGACAACATATTTGCATGCCACATACAAAGGTAAAAAGTTAGACAAACGCCTAGCTAGTTTAGAGCTCTGGAAGATGTACCAAGAGGACAAGGAGGAGGAGCCACCGGTAGATTGGATACTCAACGTATGTGGGTGAGATGCCTTCCGTGCCACCCGCCCCATCTGAAATGAAAATTGAAGTCAGTAAGGACAAAGCAATATACCCGCTAAGAGAGCTCAAAGCAGCCACGGGGTAGAGCAACCCGGCATATGAGTCACCTACGCAAAGTAGTGACGAAAGTCCAGACAAAGATAGAGATAGAGATATCACCTCCAAGGTCCTGAGAGACAAGGAGAGACTCGAAAATGAGAGGAAAGACCAGGCATAAGCAAGTACTTCTCTCGATACAGAGAGAGAAGGCAAAAGATGGAAAGGAAATGAGGATAGAACTGATGAGATAGCATTCACGCAGAACGTATGGATGGGAGGTCAGATTTAATTGAAACTCAATGGTAAAAGCATTGAGGACACGAATTGGAAAGAGAAGTTAGATGATGTACAGAGAACAGAGAAGGAAAAGGGAAAAGGATTGAGAGACGAAAACATCAGGAAAAAACATAGGCAGAGACGAGAGCAGTTATATCATGAAGAACCAGAAAGACAACGAGATCTTAAACAGAGAGCATCTAATGATCAAGACAGACAGGAACGAAGGCGAATAGAAGATGAGCAAAGGATACGGCAGATAACAACAAAGAGACAAAGGGATGAGGAAATATGAAGGGCAAATGAACGTAGAAATGCCAAGAAAGAGGAAGATAAAGTAAAATTCTTTCCTGAGTACGATTCAGTACCAGGCACGTCTAGGGTAAATATCGAGGATGACTTTGACGCAAGAAGCATCAGGGAGATGATCGATAGAATATACAATGAGATGGGACTAGAACACGTACCCCGAGGGGAAGGGGAGAACGAGCACCTGGAGAGCATTCAGCTTTATGATGCTGAGGGCGTCACCCTGAATAGTAGAAATAGAGAGCTATCCCTAGATAGGTTGGAAATAAGTAACAAGAAGGATGCGAGAAATTGTACAAGTTGGGCACAGGCAATGTCTGATGCAGAAAGAGAGGAATATGAAGAAAAGGAAGATGAGAAAAGACGCAAAAAATGTTTCTCAAGCGGAAAAGAAATAAGGTGGTCAGATTCTAGTGTGTCTGCACCGAGGACATCGGAATCAGCCACACAGTCAAGCCGACGCAAAGAAATATTATACGGGCAGAGGGGGGTGTCTCCACCACCCTATGTAAGCCAACTAAGGACATTACCAGGTAGGCGGCGATGCGAGAACATCACTCCTGCAACAGATAGAAAAACAATGAGAGAAGAGAGAGAGGGCTATGCATCCCAATTTCCGCTGCTCGAGAAAGTAGGAGCGAGACCACAGTATATTCCATGGCAACACATGGATTGGGAAAACCTGAAAAACAAGCTTCCAATGCTGACTTCGGGAGCCGGGAAATAGATACATGAGTTAGAAAAAATGATGGGAGGGAACACGTTAGCTATCTGGGATATTAAGGGTCTTTTAATCACCATACTTGCTGCTAGAGCTGATGAAGTGTGGACACGTGCAGGTTATCCTGGTGTGACGACAGTCAATATTGCGCATGACGGAGCACTGTTTAACAACTGCAGAGCTGCAGTCTGGAGAGCATTACGATAGCTATATCCGGATACTTCCGACATGGGAGCTACAATGTCATGAAAAATTAAGGAGTCAGAAGACCCTTTGCTTTACATTCAGAATTTCCAAGACACGTGGGTACTTGAAACGCGGGAATCTTGGGGGAAATCCATACCCGTGTTCTATCATATATTATGCCAACGGCTGTCAGATCAGGTACAGAAGTAGCTCAAGAATTTTGTAGGAATTGAGGCCAAACAGTGTGGTCTGAAATACAGTGGACCATAGCTCACTATTGCAGACTGCTGCAAGAAAATAATCGCAAAAAAGAGGCTACACGAAAAGGTGAAGAGGCAAAATTAGTGCAGAATAAATTGCCAAAATACGCCATTGAAGGGGCAATGATAAGTAGCACGGATGGATCAAACATGCAGCAGACCAATAATCAACAGCAGGTTAATTAGGGCAGTAATGGGTTTTACCCCAGAGGGAGAGGCTTTCGAGGAAGAGGTTTCCAGAGTAATCAGGGAAGTTTCCAAAACATGCTATATGGCAATCAGGATATGTCGAATGGGCAAATGATCAGACCACCACCAATATGTTGCACGTGTGGGATGACAGGGCATCTAGCACACACATGCAGAAGTCGAGGCATGGTGCAAAACGATCAAGGAGCCAGGGCAGGTATGGTGAATCCACCTGTGTTATCACAACAGGGAGGAAATGGAGTTGCACAAAATTAAACGATGCAACCGCAAGCTCCAGGAGCACAGCAAAGCTTGCAACCTCAGAATTTGATAAACTGTCCACAGGGGCAGTCCCAACAGTCGCCAATGCAAATGTCACAAGCAACAGGTATAGGTCAGGCTGTAAGCGATGGGGGAAGACCGTTCAAAAATGGGACAAAATTGTATATGGAGTAGGACAGCTCACTGGGAAACCTGATTTGTTCTATCCTATGAGTGATACCTGACCCTCGCCAGGAACCAAGGGTGGATGTCGTTATAGGGGATAAAGACTATTCCTTCTAAGTTGCCACAGGTGCGACACACTCGTGCATATGTGAAGGCAAGTTTTCCTTGTCCGGCGATTCGATAAATACTCAGGGCTTCACAGGAGCAACAAGTCGTGTTCCTTTTACAGACACACTTCCAGTCTCTATAGAAGAATGTGACATGAATGTGCCACTGTTATATTGAAGGCAAACCCCAGTAAATATATTGGGACGAGACCTAATGACAAAGTTAAACATGACAATCCCGTTCACGGAGAAGGGCATAGTATGTTCGACTCCAGGAATGCACTATTCACTATTTGAACGTATGCGAGATGATTAGAGCATACGCAGGACACACGGCTATGAGAGCTGTTCTATTGGAGCCAGAAATATTTGCATACGGAGTACGTGTGCTGATGGCATGGCTACCAGGCCTTGCAGATAAAACCATGAAGACCCCAGATGAGTTTCTGTTTAGGCCAAGAATACCTATGCACGAGGAAAAGGGTAAGTATTTCCCTTAATGATGCACACAGCCATAATACCAGGGAAAATGGCTTTGATCGATGGGTGTGAAGATGAAGGCCGACAGTGGTGCACAGTGATTGCCATTGAAGAAGGGTATAGGCTGACCGATGTCACAGATGACAAACTGTTCGATGATCGAACAGATGTCGAGGAAATAACAATTGAAGTGAATCTCATTTTTTGGGCGAGGATGATCAAAAGAGAAGTGCCCCAGAGAATGACGTTGGCACAGAACTGTCCTGAATATTTTGAGGTTGATATGGCCCAGGTGCCTGTCTCAGTATGGACCACAGGCCCCTATGACGTAGGTTTATTGAAAGGAGTAGGGAAAGTCAAAATTTAACTGAAACCAGGAGCTATTTTACCAAAGGCATGACAGTATCCCATGTCTAGGGAGGCAGATGAGGGAATTTTCAAGACAATTTCGGCTATGATGGAATAGGGCATCTTAGTGGCATCAGAGTTGTCATGCAATATCGCAGTTTATCCTGTGGGGAAATCAAAGGGAGGGCCTTGGAGGCTAATTCAAGATTTACGCCCAATAAACGATATTGTAGAGGCCGAGTTCCCTTTAGTCCTGAACCCGGATATGATCTTATGCAATATACCTGTTGAGGTCAAATATTTTACGGTGATTGACTTGAAAAATGCATTTTCCTCAATCCCATTGCATCAACACTCACAAGATCTGACGTCATTTCCCTTCAGGCAGATGCGTCTGAAAAGCACGAGGTTACCCCAGTGGTACTGTGAGTTGCCCTTGATTTTCAACAGAGTCCTGCAGATGGACTTAAGTAATATCGCATTAGAGTGTGTTGTCTTACAATATGTAGATGACACCTTAATTTGCAGCACCACAGAGGAAAAGTGCAGACACGATTCCATTCAGCTATTGACTATACTTGCTGAGAAAGGATACAAGGTTGACAAGGAAAAGTTACAATATTGTCACAAAGAAGTGCTGTACATAGGCCAATTGATCTCACATGAGGGGAAAAGAGTTACCCCGGAAAGGGCTGAAGCACAGCAAAGCCACACACGATAAAACAGATGCAGAGCTTCCTAGGTCTTTGCAATTACATCCAGGGACGTCATTTCACCAAAATGCCAGGGGTAGCGGAAGTGACATCACAGTGCCACACCCCCAAGAGTGACATCACAGGAAGTGATGCCATTTGACCACACCCCCACCGGAAGTGATGTCATTAGACCACACCCCCACATGACGTGATGTCATTTGACCACGCCCCCACCATGACATCACAGAAGTGGCCTTATAAAGCATTATCCCTCAGTGCACTAAGAAAAAAATGGTTATGATATCAGTGTATTGTGACATTTCATACAAGAATGGGTCATCATATGTAGCAGTGTCAAGGTACATGTTGTCACGTGAAGTGTATGAACCCCAAACCCCTCTTTATGTGGATCTGCCCTGTTATTTCAACAGGACTACAGAGCGAAATCACATTCTGGGGGGACAGGGACAGATAAGCGGTCATGGGGATAGGGGAAAGCCAGGATAAAAGGGGAGAGGGAGAATATTTCACCAGAAAACATGTATGGCATCCTCAGTTTTTAATGGATCTTCTTCTTGTGTTATTTTGGCTGCCAAAAGATTAGTTCAAAATGTGTTCAAGGCATACAGTGCATTACTGAGTGATACAAACTTCAGTACCAAAAGTCTCATCAGTCCTGTCCCCATATTTTATGGGGGAAAATCCTGGCTGCATTTTGCATTACTCCCACACTCACCAACACTCTTTATATGCCTAGGTTTCTGTTCCTACATGTTCATTGTCCCCCACACCGCGCACCTCTCCACAATGGTACACATTCCAACAATTAGTACTATTATATAGATTTTGGGATAATGCCCAACAGTTGCTCTTCCTTCACTCTGATCATAAGACTTAAAATGTAGTATCTTACCAGATTGAGCAGAACAGTGGCTTGACAGACGTGTCAGTGCTGCTGTTTCAATGGCATGTGAGTTGAAGATTATGACCCGAAGGCAGGTTGTTGCTTAGGTGACCGGAAACCAAAGGAGAGGTCTGTGAGTGTTCAATGGCAACAGATCAAGAAGACACAGAACTCTGGTAGTGGAACTGCAGGTGTTTGGTAGAGAAGAGGCTGCAAGTATGGCAGGTGCTGTTTTGAGGTCACAGAATACTGGCTGTGATGCGGATGGTGCCGGGCTGGTTTTAACAGAGGACACTGACTGGGTGTGTCTCATCATTGCTTGGTTGACTACAAATCATGGATCTGGTGCTGGCATTGTGAAGACAGAACTGTACGATGGGGCAGCTGGTGACTGGGTTAAAGGAAGTTGCTGCTTAGATGGCTCATCATTGCTTCATTGACTGGAAATGAAGAAGAGCCAGGCGGGAATCGGATAGCAAATGTTTTCATGACACAAAACTCCAGCCGTACTGCAGCTTCTGGCTGACTTGTCAAGAAGATGCTGATGGAGGATAGTCAAATTCTAAGAGACTGGCGGTTGACAGATGCTTGTGGCTGTGCTACTAGTAGTGCCTGTCTGGCTTCACAGGAAAATGCTAATTGAATGTCTTGCTGTTGCTTAGATTGAAAATCTGTAGGATGCCGGCAATGTGGCAGATGCTGGCATTTTAAAGACACACATGATGTTTCTGACGTAATGGTCCATTGTTGCTTAGCTCACTGGTAAAAAATAGGATGTTGACAAAACTCAACAGCATACCATGCAGTGTTTTGAAGATAAGACAAACTGGTTGTAGTGCATGAGCGATGGATCATGGCTGACTTCATGAGGAGAAGAGGCTGGTACTGTAGGAGAGTAGCAGATGGTTTTGAAGACTATGTGGTGCTGATTAAGTCTGTGTGACTTGAAAAAAAAGACCTAACAGGAAAATTGAGCTATAATCTAACAGTGTCAAAGAAAATAATGGTTCATCTTTTCAGAGGATACCTCCTGTGTCGCATGTCAGCAAATCGGTCAATGGAATCACTCAAATTACTGCCAAAAGATTAGTTAAAATGTGTTCAAGGCATACAGTGCATTACTGAGTGATACAAACTTCAGTACCAAAAGCCTCATCAGTCCTGTCCCATATTTTATGGGGGAAAAAATCCTGGCTGCATTTTGCATTACTCCCACACTCACCAACACTCTTTATATGCCTAGGTTTCTGTTCCTACATGTTCATTGTCCTCCACACCCCGCACCTCTCCACAATGTTACACATTCCAACAATTAGTACTATTATATAGATTTTGGGATAATGCCAGTGTCAAAGAATATAATGGTTCATCTTTTCAGAGGATACCTCCTGTGTCACATGTCAGCAAATCGGTCAATGGCATCACTCAAATTTACCTCGTCAACCTCCATAGGTTCACATGCCATTACCAACAAATCACTAAGTCTGTTGTCTCCACATCTATTTCACAAATAGTTTTTAACTCTTTTCAAACAGGAGAAGAAACTCTCATTTGTTGCAGTTGTAATCGCCAATGCAAGAACCAGATCCAACAGGTTTAGGACCTCATAAAAGCCTGTTGGATATTCATTGAGACAGAGTGAATACCTGCTAAAGTCTTATCAGATAAATAGCTCCTTGCAATGTCAAGGCCTCAATGCAATCCAGCATAATTTACTTGGGGCCCTAGGTAGTGCCGAGCAAGAACATCTGCAGATGAGTCCTCCAAGAAATGTTTAGCCCTTGGATTGAACATGCCGGCAGCCTTGATAAGCCCCATGTTATCTATAAAACGAGCATCAAACTCTCTTACAAACCTATCCAAGGTGGAGAAAAACACCTCTTGCTTTATCCGTTCAGTCTGTGGCATTCGATCCTCAGAGTGCTCATAATGTCCAGGCCTCTTCCCTACAGTAGTGCCAACAGGTATTCTTTCAGTGTGCTGCTCAGTTGGTGCTGCCTTACTGGTAAAGCTCTGCGGTCATGGTCTTCAACTGTTTCAATACCACATTTTTCTGCCAATTCCATTGCGTCATTGATGATTTTCACCCAATTGCATTCTTGTCGAAGGTTGACAAGGGCAGTTCTTGTCACTTGAATTAGGTTACTCGCATCTGGCAAATCAAAATTCTTTCTCTGAAGTTCATCAGATAACACACTAATCTTTTTCAGAATTGCTTCCATACTTAACAAAGTTAGCAAAAACTCAAAGCACTGCATATTTCCGAGAAGTCCTCTGGCTTCTGAACAAGCCTGCTTGTCACATTGTTGCGAAGATTCTATTACACTGAGAACAACTATAATGGTTTCAAATCGAGCCTGTATTTTTTTAACACAAGCGTACCAATAAAACCATCTAGTGCCACATAGTCTTTCTAATTCTTGTACTGCCAGACCGCTTTCTGTTTGAGCTTTTACAAAGAGTTTGTGTCGAGGAGAACTTTGTGAAAGGAACCCATACAAAGCCTGCAAAGTTGAGAACAAATCTTTCACTGTTTGTATGTTAGTGATAGTTTGCACTAACGCAAGGTTTAGACGATGTGCATGACAGTGGATGTAAAATGCCTGTGGAGCAATTTCTTTTATCTTTGCTTGCACTCCATTGAAACAGCCACTCATAACTGATGCCCCATCATAGCATTGTGCCACACAGTTCTTCCAGTCAAGGCCAGCATTACGTACAGATTTGTCAATGGCTGCAGCTAAACTGGAGGCATCCAACTTCTCCATGTGGTAACATCCCATGGCTTTTTCCTGAATGTTCCCATCTTGATCTACAAACCGGATCACAAAGCTCATCTGTTCTTTATGTGAAATGTCTTTGGTTTCATCAACCAACACTGCAAAGTGCTTTGTCACTTTCCTAACGATATTCTGACGTATAAGATTTGCCACAACTGAGATCATGTCATTTTGATGCTCAGGAGATGTGTAGTGCCCATATCTTCTAGCCATTTTTACTTTAAGAAGTTCATTATTATCAGACAGCAAACGCAATATTGCTAGGAAGTTTCCCTTATTGTGGGAGTCTTGCGATTCGTCTGTGGCTCGGAAAGCAAGTCCTTGATGACCCAAAAGACATACAACCTTTAGTAACTGCAGCACATGTTGACGATTCTCTTCAATCTCTTGGTCCCCAACCTTTTATAGCATTGAAACAATTGAGTGTTGAGGGCATGTAGTCTGTTGTACAAGCTCAAAACCTGTCCAAGCTACAACCGAAGACTTATGCTTATCAGAATCTGAGTACATCTTTAAAGAACGACGTGTCTTTTTCTATTTAGCGAAGCCAATGTCAACAAATGGAACATTGCCACATGCACGCCCCCCTCCTCCAGAATTAGAACCAAAATGTCTGCATGCAAAGCAGTATTCTTTATCTTTCAGAACTGAATACTCGAACCAAGGATATGTTTGGTAGTCTCTGTTAAATTTACGGGAACCAGTTACAGGGTATGCAGGAAGTTTAGGCTGTACCGTGTCACTGCATGGATTTGGTGACAGATCATTCACCACATAGTCATCTAAATTGGGAGCTGGTGATCTTCTTGGAATGCCCTGCTCAGCTAGACAAATCTGCATACTGTTATCGTTTTGCAACCAAGAGCGGCCTGTGCTCTCCCCGAGGAGTGAAATGTCAGGAGAGCAAGCAACAGTGGGGGGATCATCAAACATGCCAATACGGGAAGAACAATCCTCAACATCAGGGTTGAAAGAGCACTCAGCGCTATCCAGGAAAGCTGAAGTGTTGCTTAGGTCATCAGCATCACGTGAAACCATCACAACAATGTCTGCACGTGAACAAGAGCCTTCAGTGGCCACCACAAATGAAGGAGATGCTTTGTCAGCCAAGGAAGGTGGAGCTGTAGACAAAGTGTCAGCATGTGAAGATAGTGAACCAATGTCAGCACATGTAGATGCACTGTCTGCACCTGAAGAAGCAGCTTCGCTGCCAGAAAGAGTTGATGTGCTGGCCGATGGTTGGACAACATGTGCAGCTGTGCTTGAATTGCCACTTGAGGTATCATCAGACCTCTTGCGCTTGCTTGAATCAGAGCCTGGAGTAGGGCCAGCTCCTCTTGATTTTGGAGAAAACATATCAACGATTGACCTCTGTTTTGGATCCTTGGGTTTTCCTGTAGGTGAAGACATGTTCGTTCTTTTAGTACTGCTAAATCAGAAGCTATTATTCAAGCAAATGATGGATTCCTCAGTGTCCTCCCGACTTCTTTTGTGCTGCACTCTTCTTTGGAGGACCACTTCTGCTGAATACCAAAGAGGAGACAAATCTGAAATGTATTGCTTTGGCTTATAAGTTTATCACTGTACTCCCTGAAAATAAGCGAGTACTCCCCAAAAAGAAAATCAGATTGCAAATACTCCCAACAAAAAATAGGAAACAAACACTGTAGACCCTGAGCCCCTACTTTCACGCACACAGCTCCATGGATGTTTGGAGAGGGAGCGCACATAGATCCAAAGGAAGAAAGTACTATTATTACTGCTCGATCGGTAGACATGCACATGATCTTTTAATGTGTATGAGTAACTAGGTGCAACATAATTATTAGAAAAAACGTTCTGTTTTTCAGTTAAAGCATTTGCTTACAAAATACTGCCATGGGGAACTGGATTTACATTTTTACTCCCTAAAAATCATTTTACTTCCAAGTTTACAAAATAGGGAATCCAATAGTCCCACTTCAAAATCTTATCTGGAGCACTGATTACATACCTAAGCAGTGATTTCAAGTATTTATTTTCGTAGCTTACTTTTAGGTCAGTCCTATCTGTCAGGGTTATACTTTACATTTGAGAAATTAACAGTTGCAACCTGTTCAAACTCTGCCCCTAAAAAAAGGAAACCAGTGGGTCCCAAAAAACTGAAGTGAAGCATGCGTTCAGTGTCATACATTTTGAAGTACATTTTGTGGTATTCTCTGATTACATGGAAGAGAGACAACTAGGACAAGGCTGCAATGCATAAATAGATATGGACTAATAGATCAGATCATTAACATATGCTGTACATTTTCAATATGTTGCTTCACGTTCATTTACCTCTCACAGCAGTCACAGATAAGGCTGGATGACAGCTGCTCAATGGTGGTACTGTTTGCTGGCGTTGAGAACACAGAACGGAAGGAACTCCCACACAAAGATGCAGGTCTGAAAATAATAACAAAATATCAGAAAGATTCATTTGTGCAACACCAGACCATGTTCATTTTTAATAGAGTTTTAGAGTTCTGGGGTGCATGCATCATGCAAAGACAAACTGGACCACAGAGGCTTTGCACATGACAGACCTAGAGACTGACTTCAGGCCCGGCAACGATTCATCATTAACCTTCTGTGACTCAGAGGGACGCATGTTATACACCATTGCCCTAGGATCTCTTGGAACTAGCTCTGTAGGCCGCAGCAGGCCCAGGCTGAGTGTGTGGCTCGGGCAAGGAGCAGTTTACATAATGTAGTGTCACAATGTAAAATCCTAGTTAAATGCATTGCAAAATCTATAGGCTGCAGGCCACAAATTACTTGGATTTCATCTGCCTGTGGTTAATTTAAGCAGTTTAATTTGCATAAGCTGTTGCTGTAAACTGGGCTCTCGAGGGCACATGAACACAATGGCGAGGGGCAAGGGGCACATGGACAGACTGGCTGGGGTCGGGGCACATGGAATCGGCGATGACTTATTTTACAGCAGGAAGTACAAATGCCTTCAATCCCTCCCCCACATGATCTATAAAAGACAAAATGTAATAAAATAGTTGATTATAAAACGCTCCCTTCGTCCCGCAAAGCCCGGGTTCACATTTTATCTATCCTGACAACACAAACAGGTCCGGTCCCAGATTTGTCTCGTGAAGCGGGGACAAAATGGATGCTGTAATGGTGCAGTGTGGTGACTCCACAGAGACAGTATAGGGGGAAAGAGGCAAATATCGGGACATGTATTATTTGGTGACAATCACTGTATTATTTGCTGCCCTGCAGTACAGACCACAGAAATCATCTGCTACTTGTTGGGGCAGTCTGGAGGGGCCCCTCCTGGGGGTGCTTTAAGCTGTTGCTTGGCCTTTCATTGTTGTACAGCTGGGGCCTGCCCCACATAAAATCAAAAGTCTATTGCAATCAGTGAACGACAGGGCAACTTAAATGAAACAAACCACACAGGTTTGGAAGCCGGCACATATTTGCAACGTTAGTAAAACTAATTTGCTGCTGCCAGCGTCAGCGGCTTGCTTACTTTCCCTAATTTAAAGCCGCTGCCGAGCCAGCACTGGATTCATTATACTAACATACTTGCCAACCCTACAGATTTAGGCAGCAGGCTACTGCTTTTTAAGCAGTCCTACTGCCTACAGATTTCAGTGACAGATCCTACTGCTTTTTACAGTGGCAGGTAATTTATGTGACTCTAAGGCAGGCTGCAGGACATAGCAACACATTAGTCTGTCTGTACAGTGGGCTGGTAGGTGATTACTTTGATTGGACTCAGATCAATCCAGTGGCCTGACAGCTATGTGACTCTGCCCTGCACTCTGGCTGGGACAGGCCTTTGGTGGATCGTGAACCACTAACAAAGGCAAGTGGCAGAGCGTAACACAATCACACCTCATTTGCCTACAATCAGACTGAGGGGGATATCAGTTTCCATGCCATTCAGTGTTCAACTTGCAATAAATATGTACTGCCTGGGCTGTTGCTACAGAGCAGTGGCAAACGTTACCTACCAGCTCTGTGTGATTACCTTCTGTGAATGTTAACTTACCATTCAGAATTATACATTTTTTTTAACATTTGAACATCTTTCCATGTTGTGCTGTTTGATGGGTTGTGTATTTTAGAATGCTTCAATGGGGCCAACAATGTATGTTTTGTAGTTTCCTGTGATGTCATCATTGATATGCAAATTATTATTTTTGAAACTTGAAAATTTCTACATCTTTTTGGTTATGGAATGTTGGCAACTGTACTAACGTTACACTGCATGATAGCGTCGCCATCTGAGTCACAGCCAAACTGGTTTTGCAGGGAAAACTGTCCACTGTAGTGTTGGTTTCTTTTGTATTGCTGTATTGCTGCCAATTTCTGAGCTACGTGCTTTCCTGACATGTGTGTCTGAATTGGGCTGCACGCAATTGTGTCAAGAATTCACAATGTGCTCATTCAGTTTGTCATAACAGTACCTACTCTATTCTTCTACTAATGCAATAATTAATCTTGATATCCCAGACGCAGAAAAATGAAATAATATGGGCTTGCAAAAGCAGAATGCATTGTTTAAAAAACATGGTTTAACTTAAACCATGTTTTTTGAATAATGCATTTCAGCTTTACATGAAATACAATGGTGTTTATGGCAAGTCACAGCATGGCACATTGGAAGAAAGAAGTGGGGGGCATCAAAGGGAAGAGGCACAGAGGTGGGTACTCCCTACAGGGATGTCCTAGGTGTCAGAACAGAAAGCATCCACTAATTTGCTACGATGTTATCAGTCTGGGTTCCATCTTGAGGGATCAAGGAGACAGCAGCACTGAAGACAGTGAAGGGGCCATCAATGCATTACATGGAGGAGATGCTTGCCTACTAGTGTTCCTTGATCTCTCAGTGGCGTTGCTCACAATCATTTGGCCCTTTCTCCCACCTTAGGTACTCGCATGGGCTTGGGTGGCCCTGTCCTGGAATGGTATACCAATTTCTAGCTGGTGGTTTTTGGTTTGTCAGATGGGAAGCTCCAGGTTCGACCCCTGACCCTGGACATGTGTCATGACCCAGGGTTCAATGCTGTCCCCTGCCCTTTATAACATCTTAATGGAACCCCTGGGAGACGTGATGTTCTTCTATCTACAGACTCCAACTGCCAGAATGCCTTCTTTTTCCGGCAGACTTAATTTGTCTAAAGAAAGTTTCCTCTTTCTACTTCTACCTCATGTGTCCTGTACTGAGTGGGGTATTGAGTGTCAGAGAGGGCAAGGTGTGCAAGATGAGAGGGTGAGAGTCAGGTTGGGGGTGGAGGAGCTCGGCAACAGAGGCAAGCCAAGCAGGATGGAGTGGAGTGCCATGGAAGAGGGGCATGGCCTGTGAAAGGCCGAGCATTGTGGGGTGTCATCGGAAAGAGGGGATAGGGTGTCAGAGAAGAGAGGGGTAGAGTGCCAGAGAAGAGAGGGTATGAACTGCAAAATGAAGTGTTGCCATAGAGGGCAGGTCTTGAAATGCGAAAACATGGTAACACAGAGTTCCAGCGCAGAGATAGTTTCTCAAGGGAATAGTATTGTGGCACGCATTCGGAAAGAGGGGATGAGGTGTCAGAAGAGAGGTGTAGAGGTGTTATGCCTTTGCCGCCCGCAATTTCTGCCCTCTTAATAAACCGTTTAAGAGGGCAGAATTGCGAGTAGCAATACTAAAGCAGGCGCAGCTAGCAAGGCCTGCAGTGCACACACACCCTGGGCCGGGGCCCCACAGTGGCGCTGTCGACCGAGGCACGGAGCCGATTTGGCTCTGTCTGCCTGAGGTTGCTGCCTGCTGGCAGCACCGGCTCACTGCGGCCGCGAGGGCAGGCTTGACGGCACAGCTACCGGTGACCCATAGGGCACCCCACACACACGCCGTAACAGCAGCCAGGCTGAGGTATTATGCCTTTGCTGCCCCGCAATTTCTGCCCTCTTAATAAACCGTTTAAGAGGGCAGAATTGCGGGCGGCAATACTAAAGCAGGCATAGCTTAACTAGCAAAGGCCTGCACACACACCCTGGGCCGGGGCCCCGCAGCGGCACAGCCGACCGAGCCGCAGAGACGATTTAGCTCTGTCTGCCTGAGGTTGCTGCCAGCTGCTGCCTGCTGGCAGCACCACGGCCTTGAGGGCAGGCACACCACATAACACCACGGCCATGGCCACCAGTGACCCACAGGGCACGGGGCACCCCACGCACACACCCACACGCTGTAACAGCAGCCAGGCCACAGGCCAGGCTCAACTTACCCAGGCAGCACACACTCACACAGCACACACACCCACCTCAAGCCCACGTGAGTCAGCACACAGACACAGCCACTCAATGCCACCCTACTCACGTGGTAGAAAGAAGCGCCTCAAGCTGGCCTTCTCGGTCGGGAGGAGCGAGTGTCGGCGTCGGTCTCTTCTTCTGGAAACACGTGCAATGGAACTGCTAAGCCAAAATGGAGGACCACAAGCATGTCGCAGCACCGTGCTCATAGCTGTGGCCACGCCCCCTCCTCCTCTGATTGGATGAATGCCAGAGGTCGCAAGAGATTGACAGAGGTCGCTGGCCAATCAGCAGCAGTCAATCTTGCGACCTCTGGTGACCCCTAAATGACGTCCCTGATTACAACAGGGCATGGGTCTTTGACTACAGCTCATACACCAAGGCCTTGTTACAGGCCCTAAAGAAGGCACAAGTGACGAAAGAGAAAATTGTGTGGTCCGAGACCATGGAGGAAGGGTTTACTGAACTCAAGAAAGCCATCTGCACGGCACCAGTCCTAGGGATTCCCAATTATGCAGAGGAATTCTACCTGTTCTCACACACGAATGGCAGCATTATGACGGCAGTACTCACATAGAAAACCACATTGGGGTATAAGCCCCTAGCATATTACAGTGGGAATTTGGACCCAGTAATGAGAGGCCACTTCCCGTGCGAACAAAGTTTAGCTGCTGCGGCTTTCGCCATAGACAAGGCGACAACCATTGTGATGGGATGCTCAATGACGTTGTACGTCGAGCATGCGCTATTCGCCATTTTAGAAAAACCGAAAGGTACAGTGACATCTCAGAGAGCTTATGCTTATGAAATGATCATATAAAATCCATCGATTAAGATCGTTTGATGCAAGATAGTAAACCCAGCTATGTTTATAGCAGAACCTGTCACTGAAGGAAATCCAATACATGACAGCGCGAACTACGAAGAATTTTATGATGAGATTCCCAGAGTGAAAGAAAATGCAATGGCAAGAGGAGAGATTGTCTTATTTGACAGTTCCTCAAGAATCGACCAAAATGATGGGCAAAGATATACAGGCGCTGCTGTGATGAAGCACATGGCAGATGGAGAATGTTGAGTGCTCCTTAGTGCACGATTACCATCTCACTATTCAGCACAGGCTGCAGAATTATTGGCGTTGATACTCGCGATTGAGAATCATGCAGACCAAGAAGTAACAGTGTAAAGTGACTCAGCCTATGTGACATCAACAGTACACGCAGGCTTAGCGTGCTGGTAATGGAGGGGTTACTTCTGAGCGGGCGGCACACCAATACAGCATGCAGCATTATTGGACAGGCTCATTAAGGCACTACAGCTCCCAGTGGGCATAGCGGTCGTGAAATGCACCACCCACACGAAGGGGACAGATTTTATCTCACGAGGAAATCAAGCAGCAGACACAGAAGCCAAGCGTATTGCATTCAAGTGTGAACCCATAATGGACATAGAAATAACTGATGTAAACGAGATAATGATTGTTGCGCGAAGTGAGCCTGAGAGCTATAATAACATGGGGCAAACTCAGTTAATGGAACTCCGAGGGGAGGCAACACAGGAGGAGAAGATCCTCTGGAAGCGGCAATGGTGTTCTTTAAACCCCTCTGAAAGCTTGTGGCGAAAAGACAGCACTCGTAAACGAGTAATGCCTATAGCCCTGTTAAAATTAGCACTGGATCAGCTACACTATCCAGCACACCTGATAAAAGAGAATCTCGCAGCAACGCTCGCTGAAGACTGGTTTGTACCGAATTTAGCAGAGCATGTTGCATTTTTTATGATGAACTGTATGATCTGCCAGCAGTTCACGGCTGGGCACCCACTAAAGGTAATTAGAGGAGTCATCCCAAGACCCAATGGACCTTTTCCGCACTTGCATGTCGATTATGTCGATATGATTCAAGTATGTAACGGTACAGGTACCTAATTGTTGTGGTGTGTCCATTCTCTAGATGGATAGAAGCAGGTCCATGTACACACCATACTCTACCTGTGCGGCCACATTTCTGGTGAGAGAGGTATTTCCCAGGTGGGGAGTATGTGAAGTCATGAGATCAGATAATGGGGCTCACTTTGTCAGCAAAGTTTTTGAACAGATTAGCTTGTTGCTTGGTATAAAGCAAATGTTCTCGTCAGCGTATCACCCGCAAGGTAATGGTATCTGTGAGAAGCTCAATGGCTTGTTAAAGGAAAGGATAGACAAGGTGAAGCTTACACTTAAGAAAGGATGGCTGCACTGCCTTCCAGTGGCACTGTACGCACTCAGAAACCAACCTGGTTCTGACCATCACCTTATGACGCACAAAATAACCACAGAAAGACGGATGCACACTCCCCTGACACCCCAAAGCAGAGCTAGGTGTGATGCTCAGCTGACAAGTGAAATCTTAGGGTCTGAAATGAAAAATTACTTGAACTGCATGACATCTTGTTTTACTGTAATTGCAGGCCAGCTGCAGCAATGACGAAAAGGGTGCAGGGCAGCACAGAGCACAGAAGAAGATGCTACTGCGGACATAATTCAGAGTCTATGTGGTCCTCCAATCTTCCCTAGAGACGCCGTCCTGGTGAGGAATCACATGAGAAAAAAGTGGGACGAGCCAAGTTTCAACGGACTATTCACAGTTGAAGACGTCACTCCATCCACAGTCACGCTACAAGGAAGAAAAGCCTGGATCTTCCTGGGCGACATCAAGCCATACGTCGGACAGATCCCCCTGCCTGCACTCAACCGCGAACAGACTACAGACAAAGGGGAAGAACCACATCACGAGCAGACGAGATCCATGATGAGGAAGAAGGACGCATGACCAGCAGCAAAGCAAAGACAAAGAATCTTTATGCAATTTCGTCGCTAAAAGTGGACATTCCTCTGAGAAAAAATGAAAAGAGGATAAGGACATAAAATCGGACACTCTATGCATCCTAGCTGTAGGGTGAGGAAGAGAAGTTCATATGTAAGCCACAACATAGGTTATTGACTTTGAACTTTGAACTGAGGCACACTGAAGCCTTGATAAGGAAAGAACATGTCAAATTTCAATCGCAGACACTTGAACTGGAAGAAAATACAGTATCCAGATTTGTTCAAGACAAGAATATTGTTTGGACTCACAAATGGCGTCATACAGCCGCAACATCAGGTTTTGAACTACTTTGACCTAGTCTTCAGGTCATACCCGTCACTAGTGGGAAGGCTCACAAGCATTCCCGAATTTCTGCAAGATCCTGAAAACAAAAAGACAATAAGGAGGCTGCTCACTGTGATCGCAGAGCAGTTCATCCTGCTTCCAGAATACAGAGAGGAAAAAACAAATGTCCCAATTGGAAGAAGAAGCGAATACACTCATCAACGAGATATTTTTCCGTCTAATTGAAGAGCACCCAAATTTTGTCGGGAGACACACTGATGTATTAACATTCCTCTGAGATCCAGCAAACACAGAATGCTTGAGCATAATTTTGAACGGCATTATCATCCAGGTCACGCTCCACACAAACCTAGATCGTAAAAGCCACTCACAGTGAGTACCGAACTGTTTCAGATTCAGCAAGGACTAGACGAATGTCCCTGTTACCAGAAGATAGCAGACTGGCGAACAATGTCTTTTTTAGCCTAATTGAGGAATTTCCAGAACTTGTAGGGAGGCCTGCCAGTGTTGACGTCCTCACATTCATCGGAGACCCAGCAACATCTACCTAGCTAAGCATGCTCCTGCATGGTATCGTAGTGCAAATTAAGCTCTCAAATCTCCACCAGAGTTTCCGGAGGAGACCATGAAACTTCTCGCAGAGGGACAGATCGAGAAAAGTTTGCCAGAGACTTCACTTTTGTTACACTGACAAGGAGGCGACATGTCATCTGGAATGAAGCAAGTAAAAGGCATCGACTGGGAATTAGTGTATTTTGAACATGCACAGTAACAAGACGTGTTGATCGCACTACCTGATTTTGACATTTCCTCATACATAGAAAAAGAGAACTTTATACAGAGACAACTGACAAGCTAGTGTCCAGGCAAAAGGGACAAGTGTTTCAGCAAATGAAACCCACAAGAAGAACCAGCAGAATCCAGAAATAATATTGTTCAACATTGTATTAAAGCATTAGCCTTTTTCTTTAAAAACGTTTGAGATGGAAATCGAAACAGCAACTGTGTTCTCCCCCAGCTGGAGAGACGCTTTTATTTTTCTGAATGAAACTGGTGCAATCTAACCTATAAAGGTATCATGTACTTATGCATTATGTTCATCATTGTTTTGCTGTCACTGACGATTACAACTGCATTCTTTATTGGTAAACAAACAGTTCAGAGTCCAGTGCACTTACCTAACGATGCACACATAAAGCCCATGAAGGCACCCAGTCCCTATGTAGTCATTCCAGTCCATAGAATGTCTGACAATGGAGAGAGTGAAATTGAGATGGATGTAAGCAGCAATGACACACACACAGTTGCAGTAAAAAGCACTCTAACAAGCCTGAGACAGAGTGAGCAAAATGTGAATGAAGACAGGTTACTGACAACCACACGCATGCAAAGGATGGGTGCACATACACCGGGTCTAATCTCGATAACCACAGACCCACAGGCCAAAGAAGGGGAGAAGGTAGGGCAACCAACTGTGAGAAGCCACCCTACAAGTGAAGAGAAAAAACAAAGAGGAAATGCTGAACCCATAAAGAGACACAAGGAGTTGAAGAATTAACTAACAGAGACAGCATTGACAAGCCCACCTGTTCCAATGAAGAGAACTAGCACAAGTACTGCAAAACTATAACGTGCAGAGGTAGTAGCAAAATCAATATGGCCATTCATAACCAGAGCCAAGGAAGGACAGAAGATCAGGGAAAAAATTGCAAGACTTTCACCTACCTCATTGGTACAGATGAAGAGACCTGAACCATGGATGGAAGTGCCTGTGAATCCCCAAATGAGAAGAAGATACATGGATGTTATTAAGGAGGTGATGATAGCAAACTACATGAAAATATCAAGAATCAAGAGAAGCCCACAAGGAGATGACAGTGAACTGAACGATTAGCTGGACAGCACAGCACATTTGGGAAACAACGGGCCTCATTACGACCCAGGCGTTAACCATGGCGCTATTAGCACCATGGTTGACGCCGGATTCCGCCATGGTGAATGGTGGAATTACCGCCCCATTCCAAGGTTGGCGGGCCGGTAATTCCCCATTTACCATTGGCCCTTCCCCATTCTTGCCCCCATATGGCTCAATGGGAATGGGGAAGGCGGTAATTACGGCACTGCAAATTGCAGTACCGTAATTACCTCCAAGGTCCCTTTGCGGGTCCCTTCCTTAACGGCTGGTAAAACCAGCCGTTATGGTGGGGACCCGCAAAGGGACCTCGTAATTGGGCGGTAAGGGATTACCGGCACCAGTGCCCTTACCGGTACCGGTAATCCCTTACCTCCCGGGTCGTAATGAGGCCCAACATATGGTACCAACACATGAAAGAAGTTGGAAGACGGAACTCAGAGGAGGAATACTTTGTTTGCGCACTCCTACCCTACAGCATGTGGAAATCAAAGATCTTTGTAGCCATAGAAATTGACGTCCAGAAAGCACACTGTATATTGCACGTAGC
Source organism: Ambystoma mexicanum (assembly GCF_040938575.1). Classification (NCBI taxonomy): domain Eukaryota; kingdom Metazoa; phylum Chordata; class Amphibia; order Caudata; family Ambystomatidae; genus Ambystoma; species Ambystoma mexicanum. Next base: position 454,988,165 of record NC_090939.1, on the reverse strand, counting down.
AATGTGCAAAACAAGAGCCCAGTTCATGGGAACTGATGCCTCACTGAAATGGGCAACTGAAGCCACTGATACTTGTGAAGATGATTATGTTCAAAACACAAAGACAAGGAACAGAGCACATGCTAGGAATCATGTGATCAGGTACGAGAAACCTGGAGTAAAAGGAACTGCAATCAGATGGGAAGTGAACAAGAAACTGGAGAGTCCAGGAAAATCTGCAGAAGAAATTTGTGGATGGAAGAACACAGGCCAAATGCAAATCTGGGGAACAGTGCTTTCACCAGACGGATGGGAAAAAGTAGTAGTGATCTGCAGGGCATGGACGGTCACCAGAGCCTGCAAAGCTGCAATTGAAAATGCACAGAAGATATGTAAGCCACTATGGCCAAAACCTGCAAAACTATTGACATGGGTCGAAGACAGAGGAGGACCCCTACAGATAGTGCCATTGGAAAATGCCAAACTATACTTCAGAAACAATGGTACAGGAAAAATGGGTGAAAATCAGAATTGTGGTCGAATCTTTGAGGCTCCAGGACTGATGCACGGTACAGCAGTGATCATGGATCATTATTGGTCATGTGGATCCAGAGCATACATCAGACTGCCGAAGAATTGGGGAGGTGTTTGCACAATACTAAATGTCCATGTTCCAGCACTGGTGATTCCAAAAAGGGATTTGAATATTGACAGTTTCCCAAAAGCAGATGCTCACCTCAGGAAAAGAAGATCTGTGGAGCTGATGAGCAGAATGAAAAGAGAAAACTACTTCTCTGTTTGTCAGGAGTAGGGTTGGCCGAAGGCCAGGTACTATTGGAGTTGTGGGGCCAGAGACCTTGAAGAAGCCCATTTCCAGAAGGGTACTGTACTTTAAAGGGCTGCTATGCCCTTTCTGCAGACAAAATGCGGCTGCAAACTACAAATCCCAGCGTTTGACTCGCCAGGACTACAATCCCCAGCATGCTTCGCGGGTTCGGGAGCCAATGGGAAGCCGCGCTGGGTGTGGCTCGCGAATGCCCATGCGCAAGCCCCGAGGCACGGGGCTTGTGCTCGAGACGCCGAGGAGAGAGGACGTAAGCCCAGCAGCTCCCCGGAATCCATACGCGAGGGGCCTAGAGCCACAGGAACAACGATCCGGCCCCTCGCTGACACAAGATAAGTGCCGCTCAGCCCAGGCAGAGTCTGGGATCCTTGTGGAAGCGCAGGGGGCATAGCCCGACCCCTCCCAGAGCCCCTGCGCATCATGTAAAAGCTAAGTGGGCGGATTCACGGGAAAGTCATATTTGCTAAAGTGACGGAAGGAAGTGTGCATGGTTTCACGTGCATTCGTCCAATGGGAAAACGCCGGAAGGGCGCGTGAGATGAAGGAGCACTAGCTTGGGGAACCCGGTCTGAGGAAAGGCCTCGTTTTGACACCTGGTCTGAGGGAAGACCGAGTTTAGGGGCTAATTGTAAACTTGAGGCTTGATAAGCCACGTGCAGCAGCGCACCCTAAGATTCGTGGAATATTTATATTAAAGCACGGAATGCGTGTTGAGAGAGTTTGTGAGAGAGTGTGAGACCAGCAGAACGTAAGACATACGCTAATGCTTGTCCTTTGTTTTCTTTTAGTTTGAACCTGATTCGAACCTGAATCTCGGACTGCAAGGACGTGGCACAGGACTTGACAGCCTTTGCAGGTCAGGACTTCAAAGACTAAAGCAAAAGCTAAGTGTGCTAGTGCATGTGACTGTGTTCATGGAAATGTAAATGGGCTAATGTCAACAATTGTTTGTTGCTAATCCTGGTATGCTGCTGTAGTGCTCAAAGGAGCACCTTCATGTTTGTTCTAAGGGTAAGGTGAAGGTGACAACACCTTTACATGTAAAGGTGTTACGGCAGTTCCATCAGCCAGTTTGAGGAAAGTGTGCAGACATCGTTTACCCTAAAATCCCCAGTCCCACCCATAACCTCTTCCCAACCCTCAATCCGGTTATCCTAAAATCCCTCTACCTATCCACTCATCGAGATCCTAACCCTCCTTCCCCGCTCTGGTTAAAGAGGTCTGTGTAAGCTCTGTCTTGCAGGCACTGAAACCATTGAGGGGGTGGTTGGTACTGCGTCGCTCCTGCGCCTAGGACCTGAGCATCTCTGTCAGAAGCACAAACCGTCTAGTCCAAAAGGACAATACTCTCCTATATGATTGGGACGAGTTTCTCAGTGAATTTGAGAAAATATTCAATCGTAGGGCTGCCACCCTGTGTAAGGATCGGGAATTGCTGACATTGAGGCAGGGAAATAAGGAACTAGTGACGTATGTCACTCAGTTCAACCGATTGGTAGCCGAAGCCGAATGGCCACGCGACAAATGCATGTCCCTATTTTATCAGGGATTGAGGGATGATCTGAAAGATCTTATTGCCCAAGTTGACCCCCAACCCCGAGAATGCTCGGATATGATTGATCTGGCGATGCGGTTGGATCATCGTCAGGCGGAGCGACGGGGGGATAGGAAGAAAGGGGAGTCATGTCCAGCGGCAAGGTTTGACCAATTTAAAGGGACACGAGGGTCAAGGAACAAGTCCGAAGGAGACGAGCCGATGCAAATTGGGTCGGTTCGAGGTCCCCTATCAAAGGAAAAAAAAGAACGAAGGAGAAAAGATGGTGTATGCATGTACTGTGGGAAGTCTGGACACTTTGTTCGTGAATGCCCCACAAAGCCCAAGACTCAGGGAAACGCCTCGGCTCGTCGGTAGTGGGGGTCACCCGGTTGAGCCTGACCGATTATAGGGCCCCAATAGAAGGTTGTCCCAATTTTGCCCCACACATTTCGGTAAGGGGGTGTCTTGGTTTTCAGGGTATATCAAAAGAGGTCACCATGTTGATTGACTCGGGGGCAACGGGTAACTTTATTGATATCCAGTTTGCGGCCAGGTTGGGTATCCCTATCCAGCAAAAGGCAAAACCTGAGCCCGTACGCGCGGTTGATGGTACACCTCTATGCTCGGGACCCATTACACATAACACTCATTTAGTGACCCTGAGTTGTGGTATTGGGCATTGGGAATACATTGCCTTTGACTTAATTGCTGCCCCGCAGTTCAGCCTTATCTTAGGGTTACCTTGGTTGAGAAAACATGATCCTCAGGTTTGTTGGACCTCCGGCTTGGTAAAATTTAGCTCTCCTTATTGTCGGGAACATTGTGAACAGCCGGTGGCCGTGGCCTTTCAAGTCGCAGGCATTACCGGTGTTCAACCCGAAGCGCGCTTAGAAGAACTACCCACAGAGTACTCAGACTTTGTAGACGTCTTCAATAAGAAAGCCGCTGAAACTTTGCTCCCACATCGGCCATTCGATTGCCGGATCGATCTTGAGCCAGGGGCAACGTTACCATGCAGCCGTATATACGCCTTGACCGAGGCTGAAAACAAACACCTTCGGGAGTATATAACAGCCAACTTACAAAATGGCTTTATTAGACACTCTAATTCGCCGGTATCTTCTCCCTTGTTCTTCGTACCGAAGAAGTCCGGGGAACTCAGGACTTGCATAGATTACCGCGGGGTGAATCGGATAACCATTAAAAACCGTTACCCACTTCCACTCATCCCCATCCTTCTAGATCAGGTTAGGGACGCGGTCATCTATACTAAGCTGGATCTTCGTGGGGCTTACCATCTTGTGCGGGTGTGCGAAGGTGACGAGTGGAAAACCGCCTTCCGAACAAAATTCGGATTGTATGAATATCAGGTTATGCCATTTGGTCTCTGTAACGCACCTGCTGCCTTCCAGCATTTCTTAGATGAGGTTCTTCGGGAATATTTGGACGTATGTGCCGTCGTATACATCGATGACATCCTCATTTATTCCCATAGCCTAGAAGATCACGTCCAGCATGTACGCGCTGTCTTACAAAAGTTAAGAGAGTACCATCTATATGCCAAACTAGAGAAATGTGAATTCCACCGTACTACCGTGGAATTCTTGGGGTACTACCTTACTCCGACAGGCGTACAAATGGATACAAAAAAGGTGAGGGCCATTCTTGATTGGCCCCCCCAGCCAATGTCAAAGACGTACAATCCTTTCAGGGATTTGCAAATTTCTACAGACGGTTTGTCAAGAATCTCTCTGAGCTGGTTACTCCGATCACGAGGCTTCTGCGCAAAGGCTGCCCGTTTATTTGGGACGCCTTGGCTGAGCAGGGATTTCAATGGCTCAAGAAGGCCTTTACCGATGCACCGGTATTGAAACATCCAGACTTGTCCCAACCATTTGTGGTGGAAACGGACGCTTCCAGCTATGCGCTGTTAGCCATTCTGTCCCAACGCGATCCTCAGATGGGCCTCTTACACCCAGTAGCCTACTATTCAAGGAAACTGCTTCCAGCAGAAGTGAACTACATCATAGCAAATAGGGAACTATTGGCCATAAAGGCAGCCTTTGGCGAATGGCGGCACTACTTGATGGGGGCACGTCACACAGTGACGGTTATTACCGACCATCGCAACCTTCAGTTTATTAGGACTGCCAAGACCTTGAGTCCGCGTCAACTGCGTTGGGCCCAATATTTCGCAGAGTTTGATTTTATTATCACATACAGACCTGGAACGAACAATCGGAAAGCTGACATTTTGTCCCGCTATCCAGACAAGGTCTCTGAGGAAATAGAAACTGTACCTCGGCCAATAGTCTCTCCAGCACAAATAGTGGGTTTAACCGCCGACATTTTTGAGAGCATCCAAAAGGAGCTTTCCATTCATGACCTTCATCAATGGTGCAAACTGGATCCCAAGCACACCATTAAGGATGGGCTCCCGTATAATGGGCATTCTTTGTATTTGCCTACTATACCCCTACGGGAAAAAGCGATGTTGTGGTGCCATGATTCCTCCCTAGTGGGTCATCCCGGTAGGGCAAAGACTTTAGAATTGGTAGCAAGACATTTTTGGTGGCCAAGGTGGCGGCTTGATGTTCAGCAATATGTGCAACAGTGTGCAATTTGTGCCCGGAATAAAGCCGACCATCAGAAACCAGCGGGCCTCTTACGTCCCCTGCCAACACCTACTACACCATGGCATACAGTCACTATGGACCTCATAGTTGAGCTCCCACAAATGCAAGGCTACACCTCCATACTGGTGGTGGTAGACGCCTTTTCGAAAATGGCTCATTTCATCCCCTGTAAAGGGGTTCCAACAGCCAAGGAAATTGCAGATTTATTCTTGCAAAATGTGGTTCGCCTTCATGGCCTTCCATTCCGTATAATCACAGACAGGGATCCGCAGTTCACTTCCAGGTTCTGGCGTGAGTTTTGCAACATCATTGGAATGGAAGTTCGATTATCCTCGGGTTATCACCCTGAGACGGACGGCCAAACCGAACGTGTGAACCAAGGACTATACAGTTCCTGCGTTGCTTGGCCGCGGGACGAGAGACGACCTGGGTTCAACACACTTGGCTAGCAGAATTGGCATACAACAATGCTGTTCACTCTTCCACGAAACGATCCCCGTTCTTCTGCTTGTATGAAAGACATCCACGGATTTTACCTTTATCCGTCGCAGCAGAAACGGAATTGCCTACATTGGCAGGACAACGGATCGGAATAGAGCAGGTTTGGAAGGAGGTGCAGGATAAACTCGTAAAAGCCAAAATTACATACAAAAAATATGCCGATAAACACCGACGTGCCAGCCCAGTGTATCATAAAAACGATCTGGTATGGTTGTCCACCCGAAACTTACGGTTAGAAGGGCCCAGAAAATTACAACCCCGCAATCTAGGCCCATTCAGTATAGAAAAAGTGATCAATCCAGTGGCGGTTCGGCTAGCCCTGCCACCCCAGATGAAAATTCACCCTACTTTCCACACGTCACTGTTGAAACCAGCCCCGCCTGGCGCGAGCATCCAAAAAACACCCCCAGTACTCATACAAGGGGAACCCGAGTATGAAGTTCGAGCTATTCTGAATTCAAAAAAATTAAGGGATGGCCAAGTCTATTATTTAATTGACTGGGTGGGGTACGGGCCCGAAGACCGCTCCTGGGAACCCTCACGCCATGTGCATTCCCCACGGTTGCTGCGCACTTTCCACAAAAACCACCCTGATAAACCAGGAGGACCTGCCTTCTGTGGGAGGGGGAGTGCTGTCAGGAGTAGGGTTGACCTAAGGCCAGGTACTATTGGAGTTGTGGGGCCAGGGACCTTGAAGAAGCCCATTTCCAGAAGGGTACTGTACTTTAAAGGGCTGCTATGCCCTTTCTGCAGACAAAATGCGGCTGCAAACTACAAATCCCAGTGTTTGACTCGCCAGGACTACAATCCCCAGCATCTTCGCGGGTTCGGGAGCCAATGGGAAGCCGCGCTGGGTGTGGCTCGCGAATGCCCATGCGCAAGCCCCGAGGCACGGGGCTTGTGCTCGAGACGCCGAGGAGAGAGGACGTAAGCCCAGCAGCTCCCCGGAATCCATACGCGAGGGGCCTAGAGCCACAGGAACAACGATCCGGCCCCTCGCTGACACAAGATAAGTGCCGCTCAGCCCAGGCAGAGTCTGGGATCCTTGGGGAAGCGCAGGGGGCATAGCCCGACCCCTCCCAGAGCCCCTGCGCATCATGTAAAAGCTAAGTGGGCGGATTCATGGGAAAGTCATATTTGCTAAAGTGAAGGAAGGAAGTGTGCATGGTTTCACGTGCATTCGTCTCATGGGAAAACGCCGGAAGGGCGCGTGAGATGAAGGAGCACTAGCTTGGGGAACCCGGTCTGAGGAAAGGCCGCGTTTTGACACCCAGTCTGAGGGAAGACCGAGTTTAGGGGCAAATTGTAAACTTGGGGCTTGATAAGCCACGTGCGGCAGCGCACCCTAAGATTCGTGGAATATTTATATTAAAGCGCTGAATGCGTGTTGAGAGAGTTTGTGAGAGAGTGTGAGACCAGCAGAACGTAAGACATACGCTAATGCTTGTCCTTTGTTTTCTTTTAGTTTGAACCTGATTCGAACCTGAATCTCGGACTGCAAGGACGTGGCACAGGACTTGACAGCCTTTGCAGGACAGGACTTCAAAGACTAAAGCAAAAGCTAAGTGTGCTAGTGCATGTGACTGTGTTCATGGAAATGTAAATGGGCTAATGTCAACAATTGTTTGTTGCTAATCCTGGTATGCTGCTGTAGTGCTCAAAGGAGCACCTTCATGTTTGTTCTAAGGGTAAGGTGAAGGTGACAACACCTTTACATGTAAAGGTGTTATGGCAGTTCCATCAGCCAGTTTGAGGAAAGTGTGCAGACATCGTTTACCCTAAAATCCCCAGTCCCACCCATAACCTCTTTCCAACACTCAATCCGGTTATCCTAAAATCCCTCTACCTATCCACTCATCGAGATCCTAACCCTCCTTCCCCGCTCTGGTTAAAGAGGTCTGTGTAAGCTCTGTCTTGCAGGCACTGAAACCATTGAGGGGGTGGTTGGTACTGCGTCGCTCCTGCGTCTAGGACCTGAGCATCTCTGTCACTGTTAAATCAGAAGAAGCCTTTCATGCGATCCCGTATGAACACAGACTGTTCAGCCTTATATCATCAGTTTTCACAACAATTCTGATGCCAAGATTTCAGGTTGGAGCAAATACTAAATGGTTACAGATAACCAGATGGGAGTTACTGCAGACCATCAACACGACCATAAAAGGATTCAACACGATCAAGGAAGAATTAAGTGCGATTCGACTAATGACTCTCCAGAATCGATATGTCCTTGACATGATCACAGTTATGGATGGAGGAGTTTGTGCAAAAATCAGAGAATCATGTTGCACATTTATACCTTCTCACGATGAAGAAAATGGAACTTTATAACAGAAGCCATAGGTATGCTGACGAAACTGCAGAATCAAATGATTGATGAAACCGACGAAGTAGATGATGAAAGCTCGTTTGGAGCAATGTTTTCATGGGTTCCACAATGGATGGCAGACGCATTCAAATTCCTAGGAGCCCTGCTAGTGATGATTTTGCTCAGATTTATTGTTATCAAAATTATAATCTCTCATTGCCAGAAAGCTGTGAAAAAGCCATAGGGATGAAGATCATGGTTGATGTCGAGCCAAGATGGAAACCCAAAGACCTAATTGATGAAGAGATAAAAGACTTTGTGAAAGCTAGTGATCACGCACCAGAAGGAACAAAGTTTCAGCATCCAAGGAAACACAGAAATTATGTGGGAAAATGGATTTACTGCTGCCCAAATGGACAATGTCAACTCATGACATGGAACAAAGATGAAGACGTGAGAACCGCAAGAATCCTAAAGGGAGTACTAAAAATATGGACCCCTAAGAAACAGTTCTACAATTCCTCATGCATGAACCCAGAAGATGAAGGAGAAATAAAGGCAGAGGATGCTGGAAAGATGGATACCAAAGAAAAGGTGAAAGTGGTCGATGAATCGCCCAGAGGGGGCAGTGTAGAGGAGGCCTCAAATATGGCCTGTCCGCCAACCAACCATTTTGAAGTACCAGGAACGTTCAAGCCGAGATATGTGACGTATGCTGAGCAAATAAACCCGCAGAGAGCCGCAGTAGGGCTCTATCCGGTACCTACCAGATGGACAGCACCTATTGAAGCACCTGCACTTACTAAACCTTGGACACTAAGGTACCCATTGAGAAAACCGTATCAACAGGTGAGACAGAATGACGAGTGTCAAAATGTAATGCCTGAAGAAGCTGCAAAAGTCCTAAAAGTGATGTCACAAGAGCTCGTACTGACTCACAGATAAAGAAAACAACAACCTATGAATGATGAGAAAATACGGAACACTAAGGATAAGCGACATCCTGAGCGGAAGTTAAAAGGACGATGTCAAGTATAAGAAGCTTATGCCATAAGAGCGAAGAAGATATGCAACCAGTTCACACGTGTCCATATACTTGTAAACTCAAGAAAGGTAAGGAAATCGTGATGCTTGCTATGTTTAGTTGAAAACTAGATTGCGGCATGCGCCACAATATACATATCTACCTTAAAAGGAGCACTTTATATAACGCAGAATCAACCACATGTTACAAAGAGGCCCCAGAGAGAAGCCCCTCAAACCCGAGAATTGAAAGCTAAAGACAGGAACAAAACTCGGATGCATGTGACCCGTGCAAAGAAACTAAGGTTATCTTAGCTGCCACAGGCTAATACAATTCATGACACCAAGAACAGAGTATCCTGTTCAAAGGAGTCGAGATAAGCAGGAAAAGGCATTTGGTGGACAGAAAGCTAAAAATCAAATACACGAATTACATGGAGACGGAGACGATTTCACAGTTCCTAAAACATGTATCCTGCCAAACAAGAAGAGTTGGGGCCTTCACACCTACGCGCAGCCTTGAGCCATGCACAGATATCCGAGTTCTCCGAGACAGAGAGGCAACATCGAGGCCTACAAACTAGAAACTAATTGACACATGGCCAGTGGGGCGGTGATGGATGATGGTACTGGTTGGTGGGAGGCTAGGGGAGTGGAGAGGCACCCTGCACCTAGCCGACCATCCTGCATGCTGATAAGCAAAGTGGAAAAGTACAAGGTGATGTAGTACCAAACCAATCACAGTGCACCAAGTTATCTAGGATCCTATAGTTTGTAGAACCAATGGGACGTCGTACTTTTAGTGACGTCCGCACTATTTATTCTGAAGGAAGGGCTTAGATGCCCCACCTGACACTAGTTATCCAATCCTCACACGATACTATCATATATAGATATTGGGCCTCATTACAACCCAGGCGGTAAATTCCCTACTTTACCACCATGGTGTAAACTATGTTTAAACCATGGTGGATGGCGGATTTACCGCCCCATCCCAAAGTGAGTGGGGCGGTAAATCCCCATTCCCCATTTACCCTTCCCCATTCCCATTTTTGCCCCATAGGGCATAATGGGAGTGGGGAAGGCGCTAATTACGGCACCTTAGCGCCTTGCATTTTAACGCCTGCTAAAAGCAGGCGTTAAAATGGTAATCAGGTGTTAAGGGTTAACGGCGCCGACGGCGCCATTAAACCCTTAACGCTTGGGTTGTAATGAGGCCCATAGTACCTATAGTAAAGTTACCTTCCTATAACCAATAGAATTGCATGCAACATTTTTTGCGTTTCACGTCAGCAATGACGTTTTTTTAGTATAAAGGACGTTATTCTTGTGAAGTTCGTTGGAGTATTGAAGCGAGAAGGAAGATCACGCAACCGCAGATATTCATAACTCCCTGTTTTGTACTTGTCATTAAATGGACTCCCTTTGCCAAACCATTGTCATTATTGATTTGATGCTTGAGTAGTAATCTGCATCCACAACCAATTTGTCAAGGGTTCCACTAAACTGGACATTTTGGGAACAATTCATTGGAAAATAAAAAATGTATTAAGAAAAGATAGAAACACTGTTTTCAGCCTACTCACTTTAATTTTCCCATAGAGTAAAAATGCAGTTTTTGAACAGCCGTAGCATCAATATCGCTTAGCAGATGTGGACCAAATAATAAACAATTTGGGCACAAAGCATTGACTTACTTTCCTGGACTGGTTGGGGTAAATCCATCCAGTAGATATAAAAATATTTGACTGAGAATGGGGTGCCCCCTGCTCCTTAAAACCTTTATATCGGTTGTGATGCTTTGCTGCAGAGAAGCTGAGAGAGGCTAATAACTATCGAATTGCTGAATGGGTTGGATAGATTTTTTTTAAACAAAAGGTTTGTCAAGGGCGCCCCAAAACTGGACTTTTTGGGAACAATTTGTAAAAAAATGAAAATGTTATTAAGAAAACATAAAAATGCAGTTTTTAGCCTAATCCTATTCATTTTCCTAAAGAAAATAATTGCAGTTTTTTTTTGAACAGCCATAGAGAGAAAACGGCTAGGCAGATATGGACCAAACTTTGGAATGAACTCCCCCATGACCTTAGCGATTCTAATAATGTTCTCGACATCAGAAAGAGACTCAAAACTCTTTGGTTTATGTAGTCACTCCTACGTGAACACTGGTTGTTTTGAACAACAGTGCTTAGATGGCCTGGCCATAGGCATTATTTAGCCCCTTAAGTGCCATGGGTATTTCTCCCAGTGCCAGGGCCTTTTTTGGTGATTTCGGTATGTGGCCATTCAATGGCTTGTAACTTTTCTGTTACATGAGGTATCTTGGCCAAATTTGGCTCCTTTTTTTCCTACATGCAGGCGGTCGTAACGCCACCCAGGAATCCTAGGTTGCTGTAGGGGGGTGAGAGAAAATAAGCAAAAAGGGCAAACATTTTTGGGTTTTTCAAAAAATGACAATAAAATGATGTACAAAGAAGCCTGTGGTTTTTTCCTTGTAAGAGCTAGGAATTAATGGTTTGCTGTGCTGAATTCCCCATCTTCCTGGCTTTCAAGAACAGGTTGAGTGGAAATGAAAAAACATTATTTTGATGTGGTTATCAACCGTTTTGTGAGAGGTAGGCGATTTTGGCCATTTTTGCCAATTGGACATGCATGGACGGAACGGAAGAAAAGGGTAGGAAAGCCGAATTGGAGGACAGAAAAGTAGGTATTTCTGAAAAGTAGACAAAATTCCAAGTTTCAGAAGGGGTGATTTGCGTAGTTCAGGCAACAACTAGGTAGGGGAAACTGCCATAGATTGGGGGAAAAGCGGGAAAATGACCGAAAAATAAAGGTATGTGTTGGACATGGTTGGCTTGGTATGGCAATGGTTTTTATGAATTCAGAGAAAAGCAATGCTCCACTCCATTCCCCCGACTCTTGCACTTAGGAGAGCACACATTTTTTGTAGTGTTTTACAAAACAAGCAATACCACAAGCCAAACACTGAGCCATGGTACACAGTAGTTTTACGCTCACGGCCTGAACAGACGCACTTAGCATGTGTAAATCGGGAAAACCAATGTGGTGAGGAACGGCAAGCATACATTTTTTGAAAGAGCACAGGCAGACCTTTTCAATGGTAGGTGACTTGTGCAGGTTACAAAAGTGTATGGTGCCTAAAAATGTAGGTCACATTTGGGAAATGAAAGGGTTGTGTGACAAAGGCCACCAGCAAATGGGTCAAAATATTATGAAAACCACACAAACACAACAAATGGACTACTGTCCCACGTTCCCACAGGTGTCCCGATGAAAACGGTAAATCACATGTGTGGGTGCACCTACCAGGCCGCCAAGGGGAAAGCCTAAAACACAAGTAACCCCAAGTCTGATTTCAGACCGGAATTTGAGACGCTCTGCCGACCGGTACAACATACAGATATGGGACTTGGGTGCCCAAGCCACCAAAGAAAACAGGGAACTCCATGCATTTCTGAAAAGAGGACACCCGTGGGAATCCGCAGAGGTATGATATGCCCAAATCGCCCCAGAATTTATTACCCAGACACCCCTGCAAAGTACGAAATGTGGGGAAAAAAATGCATTTTCCGCACATTTCGCTCGGCTCATCCATCGAAACACACCCCCAACAACACATGGCCTACCGTCCCACGTTCCCACAGGTGTCCCGATGAAAACGGTACCTCACATGTGTGGGTGCACCTACCTGGCCGCCAAGGGGAAAGCCTAAACCACAAGTAACCCCAAGTCTGTTTTCAGACCGGAATTTGAGACGCTCTGCCGACCGGCACAACATACAGATATGGGCCTCGGGTATCCAAGCCACCAGGGAAAACAGGGAACCCCATGCATTTACAAAAAGAGGACACCCGTGGGAATCCGCAGAGGTATGATATGCCCAAATCGCCCCAGAATATATTTCCCAGACACTCCCGCAAAGACCGAAATGTGGGAAACCAAACGCATTTTCCGCATATTTCGCTCGGCTCCCCCATCGCAACACGCCCCCAACAACACATGGCCTACCGTCTCGCGTTCACACAGGTGTCCCGATAAAAACGGTACCTCACATGTGTGGGTGCACCTAACTGGCCGCCAAGGGGAAAGCTTAAAACACAAGTCACCCCAAGTCTGTTTTCAGACCGGAATTTGAGACGCTCTGCCGACCGGAACAGCATACAGATATGGGCCTCGGGTGTCCAAGCCACCATGGAAAACAGGGAACCCCATGCATTTCCGAAAAGAGGACACCCGTGGGAATCCGCAGAGGTATGATATGCCCAAATTGCCCCAGAATTTATTACCCAGACACCCCCGCAAAGTCCGAAATGTGGGAATAAAAACGCATTTTCCGCACAATTCGCTCGGCTCACCCATCGAAACACGCCCCCAACAACATATGGCCTACTGTCCCGCGTTCCCACAGATGTCCCGATGAAAATGGTTCCTCACATGTGTGGGTGCACCTACCTGGCTTCCAAGGGGAAAGCCTAAAACACAAGTAACCCCAAGTCTGTTTTCAGACTGGAATTTGAGACGCCCTGCAGACCGGCACAACATACAGATTTGGGCCTCGGGTGTCCAAGCCAACAGGGAAAACAGGGAACCCAATGCATTTCCGAAAAGAGGACACCCGTGGGAATCCGCAGAGGTATGATATGGCCAAATTGCCCCAGAATTTATTACCCAGACACCCCCGCAAAGTCCGAAATGTGGGAAAAAAACGCATTTTCCGCACATTTCGCTCGGCTCACCCATAGACACACGCCCCCAACAACACATGGCCTACTGTCCCGCATTTCCACAGGTGTCCCGATGAAAACAGTACCTCACATGTGTGGGTGCACCTACCTGGCCACCAAGGGGAAAGCCTAAAACACAAGTAACCCCAAGTCTGTTTTCAGACCGGAATTTGAGACGCTCTGCCGACCGGCACAACATACAGATATGGGCCTCGGGTGTCCAAGCCACCAGGGAAAACAGGGAACCCCATGCATTTCCGAAAAGAGGACACCCGTGGGAATCCGCAGAGGTATGATTTGCGCACATCACCCCAGAATTTATTACCCAGACACCCCCGCAAAGTCCAAAATGTGGGATAAAAACGCATTTTCCGCACATTTCGCTTGGCTCACCCATCGAAACACGCCCCCAACAACACATGGCCTACCATCCCGTGTTCCCACAGATGTCCCAATGAAAACGGTACCTCACATATGTGGGTGCACCTACCTGGCCGCCAAGGGGAAAGCCTAAAACACAAGTAACACCAAGACTGTTTTCAGACCGGAATTTGAGACGCTCTGCCGACCGGCACAACATACAGATATGGGCCTTGGGTGTGCAAGCCATCAGGGAAAACAGGGAACCCCATGTATTTCTGAAAAGAGGACATCCGTGGGAATCTGCAGAGGTATGATATGCCCAAATCGCCCCAGAATGTATTACCCAGACACCCCCGCAAAGTCTGAAATGTGGGGAAAAAAACGCATTTTCCGCACATTTCGCTCGGCTCCCCCATCGAAACACGCCCCCAACAACACATGGCCTACCATCCCACATTTCCACAGGTGTCCCGAAGAAAACGGTACCTCACATGTGTGGGTGCACCTACCTGGTAGCCAAGGGGAAAGCCTAAAACACAAGTAACCCCAAGTCTGTTTTCAGACTGGAATTTGAGACACTCTGCCGACCGGCACAACATACAGATATGGGCCTCGGGTGTCCAAGCCACCAGGGAAAACAGGGAACCCCATGCATTTCCGAAAGGAGGACACCCGTGGGAATCCGCAGAGGTATGATATGCCCAAATCGCCCCAGAATGTATTACCCAGACACCCCCGCAAAGTCCGGAATGTGGGAAAATAAACACATTTTCTGCACATTAAGCTCGGCTCACCCTTCGAAACACGCCCCCAACATCACATGGCCTACCGTCCCGCGTTCCCACAGGTGTCCTGATGAAAACGGTACCTCACATGTGTGGGTGCACCTACCTGGCCGCCAAGGGGAAAGCCTAAAACACAAGTAACCCCAAGTCTGTTTTCAGACCGGAATTTGAGACGCTCTGCCGACAGGCACAACATACAGATATGGCCCTCGGGTGTCCAAGCCACCAGGGAAAACAGGAAACCCCATGCATTTCCGAAAAGAGGACACCCATGGGAATCCGCAGAGGTATGATATGCCCAAATCGCCCCAGAATGTATTACCCAGACACCCCCGCAAAGTCTGAAAGGTGGGAAAAAAAACGCATTTTCCGCACATTTCGCTTGGCTCACCCATTGAAACACACCCCCAACAACACATGGCCCACCGTCCGGCGTTCCCACAGGTGTCCCGATGAAAGCGGTACCTCACATGTGTGGGTGCACCTACCTGGCCGCCAAGGGGAAAGCCTAAAACACAAGTAACCCCAAGTCTGTTTTCAGACCAGAATTTGAGACGCTCTGCCGACCGGCACAACATAGAGATATGGGCCTTTGGTGTCCAAGCCATCAGGGAAAACAGGGAACCCCATGCATTTCTGAAAAGAGGACACACGTGGGAATCTGCAGAGGTATGATATGCACATTTCGCCCCAAAATGTATTACCCAGACACCCCCGCAAAGTCCGAAATGTGGGAAAAAAAACGCATTTTCCGCACATATCACTCAGCTCACCCATCGAAACACGCCCCCAACAACACATGGCCTACCGTCCCGCGTTCCCACAGGTGTCCCGATGAAAACGGTACCTCACATTTGTGGGTGCACCTACCTGGCCGCCAAGGGGAAAGCCTAAAACACAAGTCACCCCAAGTCTGTTTTCAGACAGGAATTTGAGACGCTCTGCCGACCGGCACAACATACAGATATGGGCCTCAGGTGTCCAAGCCACCAGGGAAAACAGGGAACCCAATGCATTTCCGAAACGAGGACACCATTGGGAATCCGCAGAGGTATGATATGGCCAAATCGCCCCAGAATGTATTACAGAGACACCCCCGCAAAGTCCGAAATGTGAGAAAAAAACGCATTTTCTGCACATTTCGCTTGGTCCAGCCATAGAAACACGCCCCCAACAAGACATGGCCTACTGTCCCGCGTTCCCACCGGTGTCCCGATGAAAAAAGTACCTCATATGTGTGGGTGCACCTACCTGGCCACCAAGGGGAAAGCCTAAAACACAAGTAACCCCAAGTCTGTTTTCAGACCGGAATTTGAAACGCTCTGCCGACCGGAACAGCATACAGATATGGGCCTCGGGTGTCCAAGCCACCATGGAAAACAGGGAACCCCATGCATTTCCGAAAAGAGGATACCCGTGGGAATCCGCAGATGTATGATATGCCCAAATCGCCCAGAAATTATTACCCAGACACCCCCGCAAAGTTTGAAATGTGGGGAAAAAAACGCATTTTCCGCACATTTCGCTCAGCTCCCCCATCAAAACACTCCCCCAACAACACATGGCCTACCATCCCGCATTTCCACAGGTGTCCCGATTAAAACGGTACCTCACATGTGTGGTTGCACCTACCTGGCCGCCAAGGGGAAAGCCTAAAACACAAGTAACCCCAAGTCTGTTTTCAGACCGGAATTTTAGACGTTCTGCCGACCGGCACAACATACAGATATGGGTCTCGGGTGTCCAAGCCACCAAGGAAAACAGGGAACCCCATGCATTTCTGAAAAGAGGACACCCGTGGGAATCCTTAGAGGTCTGATATGCCCAAATTCACCCAGAATTTATTGCCCAGACACCCCCGCAAAGTCCGAAATGTGGGAATAAAAACACATTTTCCGTACAATTCGCTCGGCTCGCCCATCGAACCAGGCTCCCAACAACACAGGGCCAACCGTCCCGCGTTCACACAGGTGTCCCGATGAAAACGGTACCTCACACGTGTGGGTGCACCTACCTGGCCGCCAAGGGGAAAGCCTAAAACACAAGTAACCCCAAGTCTGTTTTCAGACAGGAAATTGAGACGCTCTGCCGACTGGCACAACATACAGATATGGGCCTCGGGTGTCCAACTACCAGGGAAAACAGGGAATCCCATGCATTTCTGAAAAAAGAGGACAACCGTGGGAATCCGCAGAGGTATGATATGCCCAAATCGCCCTAGAATTTATTACCCAGACACCCCCACAAAGTCCGAAATGTGGGAAAAAACGCATTTTCCGCACATTTCGCTCGGCTCACCCATCGAAACACGCCCGCAACAACACATTGCCTACCGTCCCGCGTTCCCGCAGGTGTCCCGATGAAAGTGGTACCTCACATGTATGGGTGTACCTACCTGGCCGCCAAGGGGAATGCCTAAAACACAAGTAACCCCAAGTCTGTTTTCAGACCGGAATTTGAGACGCTCTGCCGACCGGCACAACATACAGATATGGGCCTGGGGTGTCCAAGCCACTAGGGAAAACAGGGAACCCCATGCATTTCCGAAAAGAGGGCACCCATGGGAATCCGCAGAGGTATAATATGCCCAAATCGCCTTAGAATTTATTACCCAGACACCACCGCAAAGTCTGAAAGGTGGGAAAAAAAACGCATTTTCCGCACATTTCGCTTGGCTCACCCATCGAAACACGCGCCCAACAACACATGGCCCACCGTCCGGCCTTCCCACAGGTGTCCCGATGAAAGCAATACCTCACATGTCTGGGTGCACCTACCTGGCCGCCAAGGGGAAAGCCTAAAACACAAGTAACCCCAAGTCTGTTTTCAGACCGGAATTTGAGAAGCTCTGCCCACCGGCACAACATACAGATATGGGCCTCGGGTGTACAAGCCACCAGGGAAAACAGGGAACCCCCTGCATTTCCGAAAAGAGGACACCAGTGGGAATCCCCAGAGATATGATATGCCCAAATCGCCCCAGAATTTATTACCCAGACACCCCCGCAAATTCTGAAAGGTAGGAAAAAAACCGCATTTTCCGCACATTTCGCTCGGTTCACCCTGAGAGACACGCCCCCAACAAGACATGGCCTACTGTCCCGCGTTCCCAAAGGTGTCCCGATGAAAACAGTACCTCACATGTGTGGGTGCACCTACCTGGCCACCAAGGGGAAAGCCTAAAACACAAGCAACCCGAAGTCTGTTTTCAGACCGGAATTTGAAACGCTCTGCCGACCAGCACAACAGACAGATATGGGCCTCGGGTGTCCAAGCCACCAAGGAAAACAGGGAACCCCATGCATTTCCGAAAAGAGGATACCGTTGGGAATCCTCAGAGGTATGATATGCCCAAATCGCCCCGGAATTTATTACTCAGACACCCCCGCAAAGTCCGAAATGTGGGAAAAAAACGCATTTTCCGCACATTTCGCTTGGGTCACTCATCGAAACACGCCCCCAACAACACATGGCCTACCGTCCCGTGTTCCCACAGATGTCCCAATGAAAATGGTACCTCACATGTGTGGTTGCACCTACCTGGCCGCCAAGGGGAAAGCCTAAAACACAAGTAACCCCAAGTCTGTTTTCAGACAGGAATTTGAGACGCTCTGCCGACCGGCACAACATACAGATATGGGCCTCGGGTGTCCAAGCCACCAGGGTAAACAGGGAACCCCATGCATTTCTGAAAAAAGAGGACAACCGTGGGAATCCGCAGAGGTATGATATGCCCAAATCGCCCCAGAATGTATTACCCAGACACCCCCGCAAAGTCTGAAATGTGGGAAAAAACGCATTTTCCGCACATTTCGCTCGGCTCACCCATCGAAACACGCCCGCAACAACACATTGCCTACCATCCGCGTTCCCACAGTTGTCCTGATGAAAACGGTACCTCACATGTGTGGGTGCACCTACCTGGCCGCCAAGGGGAATGCCTAAAACACAAGTAACCCCAAGTCTGTTTTCAGACCGGAATTTGAGACGCTCTGCCGACAGGCACAACATCCAGATATGGGCCTCGGGTGTCCTAGCCACCAGGGAAAACAGGGAACCCCATGCATTTCCGAAAAGAGAACACCCGTGGGAATCCGCAGAGGTATGATTTGCGCACATCACCCCAGAATTTATTACCCAGACACCACCGCAAAGTACGAAATGTGGAAAAAAAACGCATTTTACGCACATTTCGCTCGGCTCACCCATCGAAACACGCCCCCAACAACACATGGTCTACCGTCCCGCATTCCCACAGGTGTCCCGATGAAAACGGTACCTCACATGTGTGGGTGCACCTACCTGGCTGCCAAGGGGAAAGCCTAAAACACAAGTAATCCCAAGTCTGTTTTCAGACCGGAATTTGAGACTGCCGACCGGCACAACATACAGATATGGGCCTCGGGGGTCCAAGCCAATAGGGAAAACAGGGAACCCCATGCATTTCCGAAAAGAGGACACCCATAGGAATCCGCAGAGGTATGATATGCCCAAATCGCCTTAGAATTTATCACCCAGACACCCCCGCAAAGTCTGAAAGGTGGGGAAAAAAATGCATTTTCCGCACATTTCGCTTGGCTCACCCATCAAAACACGCCTCCAACAACACATGGCCCACCGTCCGGCCTTCCCACAGGTGTCCCGATGAAAGCGATACCTCACATGTGTGGGTGCACCTACCTGGCCGCCAAGGGGAAAGCCTTAAACACAAGTAACCCCAAGTCTGTTTTCAGACCGGAATTTGAGAGGCTCTGCCCACCGGCACAACATACAGATATGGGCCTCGGGTGTCCAAGCCACCAGGGAAAACAGGGAACCCCATGCATTTCCGAAAAGAGGACACCAGTGGGAATCCGCAGAGATATGACATGCCCAAATCGCCCCAGAATGTATTACCCAGACACCCCCGCAATGTCTGAAATGTGGGGAAAGAAAAGCATTTTCCGCACATTTCGCTCGGCTCCCCCATCGAAACACTCCCCCAACAACAGATGGCCTACTGTCCCACGTTCCCACAGGTGTCCCGATGAAAACGGTACCTCACATGTGTGGGTGCACCTACCTGGCCGCCAAGGGAAAAGCCTATAACACAAGTAACCCTAAATCTGTTTTCAGACTGGAATTTGAGACACTCTGCCGACCGGCACAACATACAGATATGGGCCTCGGGTGTCCCAGCCACCAGGGAAAACAGGGAACCCCATGCATTTACAAAAAGAGGACACCCGTGGGAATCCGCAGAGGTATGATATGCCCAAATCGCCCCAGAATATATTTCCCAGACACTCCCGCAAAGACCGAAATGTGGGAAACCAAACGCATTTTCCGCATATTTCGCTCGGCTCCCCCATCGCAACACGCCCCCAACAACACATGGCCTACCGTCTCGCGTTCACACAGGTGTCCCGATAAAAACGGTACCTCACATGTGTGGGTGCACCTAACTGGCCGCCAAGGGGAAAGCTTAAAACACAAGTCACCCCAAGTCTGTTTTCAGACCGGAATTTGAGACGCTCTGCCGACCGGAACAGCATACAGATATGGGCCTCGGGTGTCCAAGCCACCATGGAAAACAGGGAACCCCATGCATTTCCGAAAAGAGGACACCCGTGGGAATCCGCAGAGGTATGATATGCCCAAATCACCCCAGAATTTATTACCCAGACACCCCCGCAAAGTCCGAAATGTGGGAATAAAAACGCATTTTCCGCACAATTCGCTCGGCTCACCCATCGAAACACGCCCCCAACAACATATGGCCTACCGTCCCGCGTTCCCACAGATGTCCCGATGAAAATGGTTCCTCACATGTGTGGGTGCACCTACCTGGCTGCCAAGGGGAAAGCCTAAAACACAAGTAACCCCAATCTGTTTTCAGACTGGAATTTGAGACGCCCTGCAGACCGGCACAACATACAGATTTGGGCCTCGGGTGTCCAAGCCAACAGGGAAAACAGGGAACCCAATGCATTTCCGAAAAGAGGACACCCGTGGGAATCCGCAGAGGTATGATATGGCCAAATTGCCCCAGAATTTATTACCCAGACACCCCCGCAAAGTCCGAAATGTGGGAAAAAAACGCATTTTCCGCACATTTCGCTCGGCTCACCCATAGACACACGCCCCCAACAACACATGGCCTACTGTCCCGCATTTCCACAGGTGTCCCGATGAAAACAGTACCTCACATGTGTGGGTGCACCTACCTGGCCACCAAGGGGAAAGCCTAAAACACAAGTAACCCCAAGTCTGTTTTCAGACCGGAATTTGAGACGCTCTGCCGACAGGCACAACATACAGATATGGGCCTCGGGTGTCCAAGCCACCAGGGAAAACAGGGAACCCCATGCATTTCCGAAAAGAGGACACCCGTGGGAATCCGCAGAGGTATGATTTGCGCACATCACCCCAGAATTTATTACCCAGACACCCCCGCAAAGTCCAAAATGTGGGATAAAAACGCATTTTCCGCACATTTCGCTTGGCTCACCCATCGAAACACGCCCCCAACAACACATGGCCTACCATCCCGTGTTCCCACAGATGTCCCAATGAAAACGGTACCTCACATATGTGGGTGCACCTACCTGGCCGCCAAGGGGAAAGCCTAAAACACAAGTAACCCTAAATCTGTTTTCAGACTGGAATTTGAGACACTCTGCCGACCGGCACAACATACAGATATGGGCCTCGGGTGTCCCAGCCACCAGGGAAAACAGGGATCCCCATGCATTTCCGAAAAGAGGACACCCGTGGGAATCCGCAGAGGTATGATATGCCAAATCGCCCAGAATTTATTACCCAGACACCCCCGCAATGTCTGAAATGTGGGGAAAGAAAAGCATTTTCCGCACATTTCGCTCGGCTCCCCCATCGAAACACTCCCCCAACAACACATGTAATGGCTTGGCAGGCGAAGAACGATGGTCTGGAGGGTTGCCCCGAGCAATGCCAGTGGTTAAGATTCAGTCTAAACCTTCCAGCCATCACCTCTTTGTTTTTGCTTTGTCACCCCGAGTGGGACGGGTATGCCCAGACGTGGGTCCCGTGCCTGCTGGGCCTAGAGACCCAAGCTACTCCTCACTGATGAGCCCCAACAAGGGCGAAACATGTTTGGGGATGCTTGTGGTCTTGTGCAGAAGGGATGTGACCTAGCAGTTCGGGCTGGACTGCCCCTTTTGGGGTGGGGCCAAGTCTGATTTGCATATGGTCTTTCCCCTTCTGTAATGGCTTGGCAGGCGAAGAACGATGGTCTGGAGGGTTGCCCCGAGCAATGCCAGTGGTTAAGATTCAGTCTAAACCTTCCAGCCATCACCTCTTTGTTTTTGCTTTGTCACCCCGAGTGGGACGGGTATGCCCAGACGTGGGTCCCGTGCCTGCTGGGCCTAGAGACCCAAGCTACTCCTCACTGATGAGCCCCAACAAGGGCGAAACATGTTTGGGGATGCTTGTGGTCTTGTGCAGAAGGGATGTGACCTAACAGTTCGGGCTGGACTGCCCCTTTTGGGGTGGGGCCAAGTCTGATTTGCATATGGTCTTTCCCCTTCTGTAATGGCTTGGCAGGCGAAGAACGATGGTCTGGAGGGTTGCCCCGAGCAATGCCAGTGGTTAAGATTCAGTCTAAACCTTCCAGCCATCACCTCTTTGTTTTTGCTTTGTCACCCCGAGTGGGACGGGTATGCCCAGACGTGGGTCCCGTGCCTGCTGGGCCTAGAGACCCAAGCTACTCCTCACTGATGAGCCCCAACAAGGGCGAAACATGTTTGGGGATGCTTGTGGTCTTGTGCAGAAGGGATGTGACCTAGCAGTTCGGGCTGGACTGCCCCTTTTGGGGTGGGGCCAAGTCTGATTTGCATATGGTCTTTCCCCTTCTGTAATGGCTTGGCAGGCGAAGAACGATGGTCTGGAGGGTTGCCCCGAGCAATGCCAGTGGTTAAGATTCAGTCTAAACCTTCCAGCCATCACCTCTTTGTTTTTGCTTTGTCACCCCGAGTGGGACGGGTATGCCCAGACGTGGGTCCCGTGCCTGCTGGGCCTAGAGACCCAAGCTACTCCTCACTGATGAGCCCCAACAAGGGCGAAACATGTTTGGGGATGCTTGTGGTCTTGTGCAGAAGGGATGTGACCTAGCAGTTCGGGCTGGACTGCCCCTTTTGGGGTGGGGCCAAGTCTGATTTGCATATGGTCTTTCCCTCTGTAATGGCTTGGCAGGCGAAGAACGATGGTCTGGAGGGTTGCCCCGAGCAATGCCAGTGGTTAAGATTCAGTCTAAACCTTCCAGCCATCACCTCTTTGTTTTTGCTTTGTCACCCCGAGTGGGACGGGTATGCCCAGACGTGGGTCCCGTGCCTGCTGGGCCTAGAGACCCAAGCTACTCCTCACTGATGAGCCCCAACAAGGGCGAAACATGTTTGGGGATGCTTGTGGTCTTGTGCAGAAGGGATGTGACCTAGCAGTTCGGGCTGGACTGCCCCTTTTGGGGTGGGGCCAAGTCTGATTTGCATATGGTCTTTCCCCTTCTGTAATGGCTTGGCAGGCGAAGAACGATGGTCTGGAGGGTTGCCCCGAGCAATGCCAGTGGTTAAGATTCAGTCTAAACCTTCCAGCCATCACCTCTTTGTTTTTGCTTTGTCACCCCGAGTGGGACGGGTATGCCCAGACGTGGGTCCCGTGCCTGCTGGGCCTAGAGACCCAAGCTACTCCTCACTGATGAGCCCCAACAAGGGCGAAACATGTTTGGGGATGCTTGTGGTCTTGTGCAGAAGGGATGTGACCTAGCAGTTCGGGCTGGACTGCCCCTTTTGGGGTGGGGCCAAGTCTGATTTGCATATGGTCTTTCCCCTTCTGTAATGGCTTGGCAGGCGAAGAACGATGGTCTGGAGGGTTGCCCCGAGCAATGCCAGTGGTTAAGATTCAGTCTAAACCTTCCAGCCATCACCTCTTTGTTTTTGCTAAAACACAAGTAACACCAAGACTGTTTTCAGACCGGAATTTGAGACGCTCTGCCGACCGGCACAACATACAGATATGGGCCTTGGGTGTGCAAGCCATCAGGGAAAACAGGGAACCCCATGTATTTCTGAAAAGAGGACATCCGTGGGAATCTGCAGAGGTATGATATGCCCAAATCGCCCCAGAATGTATTACCCAGACACCCCCGCAAAGTCTGAAATGTGGGGAAAAAAACGCATTTTCCGCACATTTCGCTCGGCTCCCCCATCGAAACACGCCCCCAACAACACATGGCCTACCATCCCACATTTCCACAGGTGTCCCGAAGAAAACGGTACCTCACATGTGTGGGTGCACCTACCTGGTAGCCAAGGGGAAAGCCTAAAACACAAGTAACCCCAAGTCTGTTTTCAGACTGGAATTTGAGACACTCTGCCGACCGGCACAACATACAGATATGGGCCTCGGGTGTCCAAGCCACCAGGGAAAACAGGGAACCCCATGCATTTCCGAAAGGAGGACACCCGTGGGAATCCGCAGAGGTATGATATGCCCAAATCGCCCCAGAATGTATTACCCAGACACCCCCGCAAAGTCCGAAATGTGGGAAAATAAACACATTTTCTGCACATTAAGCTCGGCTCACCCTTCGAAACACGCCCCCAACATCACATGGCCTACCGTCCCGCGTTCCCACAGGTGTCCTGATGAAAACGGTACCTCACATGTGTGGGTGCACCTACCTGGCCGCCAAGGGGAAAGCCTAAAACACAAGTAACCCCAAGTCTGTTTTCAGACCGGAATTTGAGACGCTCTGCCGACAGGCACAACATACAGATATGGCCCTCGGGTGTCCAAGCCACCAGGGAAAACAGGGAACCCCATGCATTTCCGAAAAGAGGACACCCATGGGAATCCGCAGAGGTATGATATGCCCAAATCGCCCCAGAATGTATTACCCAGACACCCCCGCAAAGTCTGAAAGGTGGGAAAAAAAACGCATTTTTCGCACATTTCGCTTGGCTCACCCATTGAAACACACCCCCAACAACACATGGCCCACCGTCCGGCGTTCCCACAGGTGTCCCGATGAAAGCGGTACCTCACATGTGTGGGTGCACCTACCTGGCCGCCAAGGGGAAAGCCTAAAACACAAGTAACCCCAAGTCTGTTTTCAGACCAGAATTTGAGACGCTCTGCCGACCGGCACAACATAGAGATATGGGCCTTGGGTGTCCAAGCCATCAGGGAAAACAGGGAACCCCATGCATTTCTGAAAAGAGGACACACGTGGGAATCTGCAGAGGTATGATATGCACAAATCGCCACAAAATGTATTACCCAGACACCCCCGCAAAGTCCGAAATGTGGGAAAAAAAACGCATTTTCCGCACATATCACTCAGCTCACCCATCGAAACACGCCCCCAACAACACATGGCCTACCGTCCCGCGTTCCCACAGGTGTCCCGATGAAAACGGTACCTCACATTTGTGGGTGCACCTACCTGGCCGCCAAGGGGAAAGCCTAAAACACAAGTCACCCCAAGTCTGTTTTCAGACAGGAATTTGAGACGCTCTGCCGACCGGCACAACATACAGATATGGGCCTCAGGTGTCCAAGCCACCAGGGAAAACAGGGAACCCAATGCATTTCCGAAACGAGGACACCATTGGGAATCCGCAGAGGTATGATATGGCCAAATCGCCCCAGAATGTATTACAGAGACACCCCCGCAAAGTCCGAAATGTGAGAAAAAAACGCATTTTCTGCACATTTCGCTCGGTCCAGCCATAGAAACACGCCCCCAACAAGACATGGCCTACTGTCCCGCGTTCCCACCGGTGTCCCGATGAAAAAAGTACCTCATATGTGTGGGTGCACCTACCTGGCCACCAAGGGGAAAGCCTAAAACACAAGTAACCCCAAGTCTGTTTTCAGACCGGAATTTGAAACGCTCTGCCGACCGGAACAGCATACAGATATGGGCCTCGGGTGTCCAAGCCACCATGGAAAACAGGGAACCCCATGCATTTCCGAAAAGAGGATACCCGTGGGAATCCGCAGATGTATGATATGCCCAAATCGCCCAGAAATTATTACCCAGACACCCCCGCAAAGTCCGAAATGTGGGAATAAAAACACATTTTCCGTACAATTCGCTCGGCTCGCCCATCGAACCAGGCTCCCAACAACACAGGGCCAACCGTCCCGCGTTCACACAGGTGTCCCGATGAAAACGGTACCTCACACGTGTGGGTGCACCTACCTGGCCGCCAAGGGGAAAGCCTAAAACACAAGTAACCCCAAGTCTGTTTTCAGACAGGAAATTGAGACGCTCTGCCGACCGGCACAACATACAGATATGGGCCTCGGGTGTCCAACTACCAGGGAAAACAGGGAATCCCATGCATTTCTGAAAAAAGAGGACAACCGTGGGAATCCGCAGAGGTATGATATGCCCAAATCGCCCTAGAATTTATTACCCAGACACCCCCGCAAAGTCCGAAATGTGGGAAAAAACGCATTTTCCGCACATTTCGCTCGGCTCACCCATCGAAACACGCCCGCAACAACACATTGCCTACCGTCCCGCGTTCCCGCAGGTGTCCCGATGAAAGTGGTACCTCACATGTATGGGTGTACCTACCTGGCCGCCAAGGGGAATGCCTAAAACACAAGTAACCCCAAGTCTGTTTTCAGACCGGAATTTGAGACGCTCTGCCGACCGGCACAACATACAGATATGGGCCTGGGGTGTCCAAGCCACTAGGGAAAACAGGGAACCCCATGCATTTCCGAAAAGAGGACACCCATGGGAATCCGCAGAGGTATGATATGCCCAAATCGCCTTAGAATTTATTACCCAGACACCACCGCAAAGTCTGAAAGGTGGGAAAAAAATTGCATTTTCCGCACATTTCGCTTGGCTCACCCATCGAAACACGCGCCCAACAACACATGGCCCACCGTCCGGCCTTCCCACAGGTGTCCCGATGAAAGCAATACCTTACATGTCTGGGTGCACCTACCTGGCCGCCAAGGGGAAAGCCTAAAACACAAGTAACCCCAAGTCTGTTTTCAGACCGGAATTTGAGAAGCTCTGCCCACCGGCACAACATACAGATATGGGCCTCGGGTGTACAAGCCACCAGGGAAAACAGGGAACCCCCTGCATTTCCGAAAAGAGGACACCAGTGGGAATCCCCAGAGATATGATATGCCCAAATCGCCCCAGAATTTATTACCCAGACACCCCCGCAAATTCTGAAAGGTAGGAAAAAAAACGCATTTTCGGCACATTTTGCTCAGCTCACCCATCGAAATACGCCCCCAACAACAGATGGCCTACTGTCCCACATTCCCACAGGTGTCCCGATGAAAACGGTACCTCACATGTGTGGGTGCACCTACCTGGCCGCCAAGGGAAAAGCCTAAAACACAAGTAACCCTAAATCTGTTTTCAGACTGGAATTTGAGACACTCTGCCGACCGGCACAACATACAGATATGGGCCTCGGGTGTCCCAGCCACCAGGGAAAACAGGGATCCCCATGCATTTCCGAAAAGAGGACACCTGTGGGAATCCGCAGAGGTATGATATGCCAAATCGCCCAGAATTTATTACCCAGACACCCCCGCAATGTCTGAAATGTGGGGAAAGAAAAGCATTTTCCGCACATTTCGCTCGGCTCCCCCATCGAAACACTCCCCCAACAACACATGGCCTACCATCCCGCATTCCCACAGGTGTCCCGATGAAAACGGTACCTCACATGTGTGGTTGCACCTACCTGGCCACCAAGGGGAAAGCCAAAAACACAAGTAACCCCAAGTCTGTTTTCAGACCGGAATTTGAGACGCTCTGCCGACCGGCACAACATACAGATATGGGCCTCGGGTGTCCAAGCCACCAGGGAAAACAGGAAACCCCATGCATTTCCGAAAAGGGGATACCAGTAGGAATCCGCAGAGGTATGATATGCCCAAATCGCCCAGAATTTATTACCCAGACACCCCCGCAATGTCTGAAATGTGGGGAAAGAAAAGCATTTTCCGCACATTTCGCTCGGCTCCCCCATCGAAACACTCCCCCAACAACACATGGCCTACCATCCCGCATTCCCACAGGTGTCCCGATGAAAACGGTACCTCACATGTGTGGGTGCACCTACCTGGTAGCCAAGGGGAAAGCCTAAAACACAAGTAACCCCAAGTCTGTTTTCAGACCGGAATTTGAGACACTCTTCCGACCGGCACAACATACAGATATGGGCCTCGGGTGTCCAAGCCACCAAGGAAATTGGGAACCCCATGCATTTCTGAAAAGAGGACACTTGTGGGAATCCGCAGAGGTATGATATGCCCAAATCGCCCCAGAATTTATTACCCAGACAACCCCCGCAAAGTCCGAAATGTGGGGAAAAAAACGCATTTTCCACACATTTCGCTCGGCTCGCCCATCGACACATGCCCCCAATAAGACATGGCCTACCGTCCCGCGTTCCCACAGGTGTCCCAATGAAAACGGTATCTCACATGTGTGGGTGCACCTACCTGGCCGCCAAGGGGAAAGCCTAAAACACGAGTAACCCCAAGTCTGTTTTCAGACCGGAATTTGAGACGCTGTGCCGACCGGCACAACTTACAGATATGGGCCTCGGGTGTCCAAGCCACCAGGGAAAACAGGGAACCCCATGCATTTCTGAAAAAAGAGGACAACCGTGGGAATCCGCAGAGGTATGATATGCCCAAATCGCCCAGAATTTATTACCCAGACACCCCCGCAAAGTCCGAAATGTGGGGAAAAATGCATTTTCCACACAATTTCGCTCGGCTCACCCATCAAAACACGCCCGCAACAACACATTGCCTACCGTCCCGCGTTCCCGCAGGTGTCCCGAGGAAAGCCGTACCTCACATGTATGGGTGTACCTACCTGGCCGCCAAGGGGAAAGCCTAAAACACAAGTAACCCAAAGTCTGTTTTCAGACCGGAATTTGAGACGCTCTGCCGACCGGCACAACATACAGATATGGGCCTCGGGTGTCCAAGCCACCAGGGAAAACAGGGAACCCTATGCATTTCCGAAAAGAGGACACCAGTGGGAATCCGCAGAGATATGATATGCCCAAATCGCCCCAGAATTTATTACCCAGACACCCCAGCAAATTCTGAAATGTGGGGAAAAAAACACATTTTCGGCACATTTTGCTCAGCTCACCCATCGAAATACGCCCCCAACAACAGATGGCCTACTGTCCCACGTTCCCACAGGTGTCCCGATGAAAACGGTACCTCACATGTGAGGGTGCACCTACCTGGCCGCCAAGGGAAAAGCCTAAAACACAAGTAACCCTAAATCTGTTTTCAGACTGGAATTTGAGACACTCTGCCGACCGGCACAACATACAGATATGGGCCTCGGGTGTCCCAGCCACCAGGGAAAACTGGGATCCCCATGCATTTCCGAAAAGAGGACACCCGTGGGAATCCGCAGAGGTATGATATGCCAAATCGCCCAGAATTTATTACCCAGACACCCCCGCAATGTCTGAAATGTGGGGAAAGAAAAGCATTTTCCGCACATTTCGCTCGGCTCCCCCATCGAAACACTCCCCCAACAACACATGGCCTACCATCCCGCATTCCCACAGGTGTCCCGATGAAAACGGTACCTCACATGTGTGGTTGCACCTACCTGCCACCAAGGGGAAAGCCAAAAACACAAGTAACCCTAAATCTGTTTTCAGACTGGAATTTGAGACACTCTGCCGACCGGCACAACATACAGATATGGGCCTCGGGTGTCCCAGCCACCAGGGAAAACAGGGATCCCCATGCATTTCCGAAAAGAGGACACCCGTGGGAATCCGCAGAGGTATGATATGCCAAATCGCCCAGAATTTATTACCCAGACACCCCCGCAAAGTCTGAAATGTGGGGAAAAAAAAGCATTTACTGCACATTTCGCTCGGCTCCCCTATCGAAACACGCCCTCAACAACACATGGCCTACCAACCCGCGTTCCCACAGGTGTCCCGATGAAAACGGTACCTCACATGTGTGGGTGCACCTACCTGGTAGCCAAGGGGAAAGCCTAAAATACAAGTAACCCCAAGTCTGTTTTCAGACTGGAATTTGAGACACTCTGCCGACCGGCACAACATACAGATATGGGCCTCGGGTGTCCAAGCCACCATGGAAATTGGGAACCCCATGCATTTCTGAAAAGAGGACACTCGTGGGAATCCGCAGAGGTATGATTAGCCCAAATCCCCCCAGAATTTATTACCCAAACACCCCCGCAGAATCCGAAATGTGGGGAAAAAAACGCATTTTCTGAACATTTCGCTCGGCTCACCCATCGAAACACGCCCCCAACAACACATGGCCTACCATCCCACATTTCCACAGGTGTCCCGATGAAACCCGTACCTCACATGTGTGGTTGCACCTACCTGGCCGCCAAGGGGAAAGCCTAAAACACAAGTAACCCCAAGTCGGTTTTCAGACCGGAATTTGAGACGCTCTGCCGACCGATACAACATACAGATATGGGCCTCGGGTGTCCAAGCCATCAGGAAAAACAGGGAACCCCATGCATTTCCGAAAATAGGACACCCGTGGGAATCCGCAGAGGTATGATATGCCCAAATCGCCCCAGAATTTATTATCCAGACACCCCCGCAAAGTCCAAAATGTGGGGAAAAAAATGCATTTTCCGCAGATTTCGCTCGGTTCGCCCATCGAAACACGCCCCCAACAAGACATGGCCTACCGTCCCGCGTTCCCACAGGTGTCCCGATGAAAATGGTACCTCACATGTGTGGGTGCACCTAACTGGCCGCCAAGGGGAAAGCCTAAAACACAAGTAACCCCAAGTCTGTTTTCAGACCGGAATTTGAGACGCTGTGCCGACCGGCACAACTTACAGATATGGGCCTCGGGTGTCCAAGCCACCAGGGAAAACAGGGAACCCCATGCATTTCTGAAAAAAGAGGACAACCGTGGGAATCCGCAGAGGTATGATATGCCCAAATCGCCCCAGAATTTATTACCCAGACACCCCCGCAAAGTCCGAAATGTGGGAAAAAACGCATTTTCCGCACATTTCGCTCGGCTCACCCATCGAAACACGCCCGCAACAACACATTGCCTACCGTCCCGCATTCCCGCAGGTGTCCCGATGAAAGCGGTACCTCACATGTATGGGTATACCTACCTGGCCGCCAAGGGGAAAGCCTAAAACACAAGTAACCCCAAGTCTGTTTTCAGACCGGAATTTGAGATGCTTTGCCGACCGCCACAACATACAGATATGCGCCTCGGGTGTTCAAGCCACCAGGGAAAACAGGGAACCCCATGCATTTCCGAAAAGAGGACACCCGCGGGAATCCGCAGAGGTATGATATGCCCAAATCGCCCCAGAATGTATTACCCAGAAACACCCGCAAAGTCTGAAATGTGGGAAAATAAACGCATCTTCTGCACATTTCGCTCGGCTCACCCATCAAAACACTCCCCCAACAACAGATGTCCTACCGTCCGCGTTCCCACAGGTGTCCCGATGAAAACGGTACCTCACATGTGAGGGTGCACCTACCTGGCCGCCAAGGGAAAAGCCTAAAACACAAGTAACCCTAAATCTGTTTTCAGACTGGAATTTGAGACACTCTGCCGACCGGCACAACATACAGATATGGGCCTCGGGTGTCCAAGCCACCAGGGAAAACTGGGATCCCCATGCATTTCCGAAATGAGGACACCCGTGGGAATCCGCAGAGGTATGATATGCCAAATCGCCCAGAATTTATTACCCAGACACCCCCGCAATGTCTGAAATGTGGGGAAAGAAAAGCATTTTCCGCACATTTCGCTCGGCTCCCCCATCGAAACACTCCCCCAACAACACATGGCCTACCATCCCGCATTCCCACAGGTGTCCCGATGAAAACGGTACCTCACATGTGTGGTTGCACCTACCTGGCCACCAAGGGGAAAGCCAAAAACACAAGTAACCCTAAATCTGTTTTCAGACTGGAATTTGAGACACTCTGCCGACCGGCACAACATACAGATATGGGCCTCGGGTGTCCCAGCCACCAGGGAAAACAGGGATCCCCATGCATTTCCGAAAAGAGGACACCCGTGGGAATCCGCAGAGGTATGATATGCCAAATCGCCCAGAATTTATTACCCAGACACCCCCGCAATGTCTGAAATGTGGGGAAAGAAAAGCATTTTCCGCACATTTCGCTCGGCTCCCCCATCGAAACACTCCCCCAACAACAAATGGCCTACCATCCCGCATTCCCACAGGTGTCCCGATGAAAACGGTACCTCACATGTGTGGTTGCACCTACCTGGCCACCAAGGGGAAAGCCAAAAACACAAGTAACCCCAAGTCTGTTTTCAGACCGGAATTTGAGACGCTCTGCCGACCGGCACAACATACAGATATGGGCCTCGGGTGTCCAAGCCACCAGGGAAAACAGGAAACCCCATGCATTTCCGAAAAGGGGACACCAGTAGGAATCCGCAGAGGTATGATATGCCCAAATTGCCCAGAATTTATTACCCAGACACCCCCGCAATGTCTGAAATGTGGGGAAAGAAAAGCATTTTCCGCACATTTCGCTCGGCTCCCCCATCGAAACACTCCCCCAACAACACATGGCCTACCATCCCGCATTCCCACAGGTGTCCCGATGAAAACGGTACCTCACATGTGTGGGTGCACCTACCTGGTAGCCAAGGGGAAAGCCTAAAACACAAGTAACCCCAAGTCTGTTTTCAGACCGGAATTTGAGACACTCTTCCGACCGGCACAACATACAGATATGGGCCTCGGGTGTCCAAGCCACCAAGGAAATTGGGAACCCCATGCATTTCTGAAAAGAGGACACTTGTGGGAATCCGCAGAGGTATGATATGCCCAAATCGCCCCAGAATTTATTACCCAGACACCCCCGCAAAGTCCGAAATGTGGGGAAAAAAACGCATTTTCCACACATTTCGCTCGGCTCGCCCATCGACACATGCCCCCAATAAGACATGGCCTACCGTCCCGCGTTCCCACAGGTGTCCCAATGAAAACGGTACCTCACATGTGTGGGTGCACCTACCTGGCCGCCAAGGGGAAAGCCTAAAACACGAGTAACCCCAAGTCTGTTTTCAGACCGGAATTTGAGACGCTGTGCCGACCGGCACAACTTACAGATATGGGCCTCGGGTGTCCAAGCCACCAGGGAAAACAGGGAACCCCATGCATTTCTGAAAAAAGAGGACAACCGTGGGAATCCGCAGAGGTATGATATGCCCAAATCGCCCAGAATTTATTACCCAGACACCCCCGCAAAGTCCGAAATGTGGGGAAAAATGCATTTTCCACACAATTTCGCTCGGCTCACCCATCAAAACACGCCCGCAACAACACATTGCCTACCGTCCCGCGTTCCCGCAGGTGTCCCGAGGAAAGCCGTACCTCACATGTATGGGTGTACCTACCTGGCCGCCAAGGGGAAAGCCTAAAACACAAGTAACCCAAAGTCTGTTTTCAGACCGGAATTTGAGACGCTCTGCCGACCGGCACAACATACAGATATGGGCCTCGGGTGTCCAAGCCACCAGGGAAAACAGGGAACCCTATGCATTTCCGAAAAGAGGACACCAGTGGGAATCCGCAGAGATATGATATGCCTAAATCGCCCCAGAATTTATTACCCAGACACCCCAGCAAATTCTGAAATGTGGGGAAAAAAACACATTTTCGGCACATTTTGCTCGGCTCACCCATCGAAATACGCCCCCAACAACAGATGGCCTACTGTCCCACGTTCCCACAGGTGTCCCGATGAAAACGGTACCTCACATGTGAGGGTGGACCTACCTGGCCGCCAAGGGAAAAGCCTAAAACACAAGTAACCCTAAATCTGTTTTCAGACTGGAATTTGAGACACTCTGCCGACCGGCACAACATACAGATATGGGCCTCGGGTGTCCCAGCCACCAGGGAAAACTGGGATCCCCATGCATTTCCGAAAAGAGGACACCCGTGGGAATCCGCAGAGGTATGATATGCCAAATCGCCCAGAATTTATTACCCAGACACCCCCGCAATGTCTGAAATGTGGGGAAAGAAAAGCATTTTCCGCACATTTCGCTCGGCTCCCCCATCGAAACACTCCCCCAACAACACATGGCCTACCATCCCGCATTCCCACAGGTGTCCCGATGAAAACGGTACCTCACATGTGTGGTTGCACCTACCTGGCCACCAAGGGGAAAGCCAAAAACACAAGTAACCCCAAGTCTGTTTTCAGACCGGAATTTGAGACGCTCTGCCGACCGGCACAACATACAGATATGGGCCTCGGGTGTCCAAGCCACCAGGGAAAACAGGAAACCCCATGCATTTCCGAAAAGGGGACACCAGTAGGAATCCGCAGAGGTATGATATGCCCAAATCGCACCAGAATGTATTACCCAGACACCCCGCAAAGTCTGAAATGTGGGGAAAAAAAAGCATTTTCCGCACATTTCGCTCGGCTCCCCTATCGAAACACGCCCTCAACAACACATGGCCTACCAACCCGCGTTCCCACAGGTGTCCCGATGAAAACGGTACCTCACATGTGTGGGTGCACCTACCTGGTAGCCAAGGGGAAAGCCTAAAATACAAGTAACCCCAAGTCTGTTTTCAGACTGGAATTTGAGACACTCTGCCGACCGGCACAACATACAGATATGGGCCTCGGGTGTCCAAGCCACCAAGGAAATTGGGAACCCCATGCATTTCTGAAAAGAGGACACTCGTGGGAATCCGCAGAGGTATGATTAGCCCAAATCCCCCCAGAATTTATTACCCAAACACCCCCGCAAAATCCGAAATGTGGGGAAAAAAACGCATTTTCTGCACATTTCGCTCGGCTCACCCATCGAAACACGCCCCCAACAACACATGGCCTACCATCCCACATTTCCACAGGTGTCCCGATGAAACCCGTACCTCACATGTGTGGTTGCACCTACCTGGCCGCCAAGGGGAAAGCCTAAAACACAAGTAACCCCAAGTCTGTTTTCAGACCGGAATTTGAGACGCTCTGCCGACCGATACAACATACAGATATGGGCCTCGGGTGTCCAAGCCATCAGGAAAAACAGGGAACCCCATGAATTTCCGAAAATAGGACACCCGTGGGAATCCGCAGAGGTATGATATGCCCAAATCGCCCCAGAATTTATTATCCAGACACCCCCGCAAAGTCCAAAATGTGGGGAAAAAAATGCATTTTCCGCAGATTTCGCTCGGTTCGCCCATCGAAACACGCCCCCAACAAGACATGGCCTACCGTCCCGCGTTCCCACAGGTGTCCCGATGAAAATGGTACCTCACATGTGTGGGTGCACCTAACTGGCCGCCAAGAGGAAAGCCTAAAACACAAGTAACCCCAAGTCTGTTTTCAGACCGGAATTTGAGACGCTGTGCCGACCGGCACAACTTACAGATATGGGCCTCGGGTGTCCAAGCCACCAGGGAAAACAGGGAACCCCATGCATTTCTGAAAAAAGAGGACAACCGTGGGAATCCGCAGAGGTATGATATGCCCAAATCGCCCCAGAATTTATTACCCAGACACCCCCGCAAAGTCCGAAATGTCGGAAAAAACGCATTTTCCGCACATTTCGCTCGGCTCACCCATCGAAACACGCCCGCAACAACACATTGCCTACCGTCCCGCATTCCCGCAGGTGTCCCGATGAAAGCGGTACCTCACATGTATGGGTATACCTACCTGGCCGCCAAGGGGAAAGCCTAAAACACAAGTAACCCCAAGTCTGTTTTCAGACCGGAATTTGAGATGCTTTGCCGACCGCCACAACATACAGATATGCGCCTCGGGTGTTCAAGCCACCAGGGAAAACAGGGAACCCCATGCATTTCCGAAAAGAGGACACCCGCGGGAATCCGCAGAGGTATGATATGCCCAAATCGCCCTAGAATGTATTACCCAGAAACACCCGCAAAGTCTGAAATGTGGGAAAATAAACGCATCTTCTGCACATTTCGCTCGGCTCACCCATCAAAACACTCCCCCAACAACACATGGCCTACCGTCCGCGTTCCCACAGGTGTCCTGATGAAAACGGTACCTCACATGTGTGGGTGCACCTACCTGGCCGCCAAGGGGAATGCCTAAAACACAAGTAACCCCAAGTCTGTTTTCAGACCGGAATTTGAGACGCTCTGCCGACAGGCACAACATACAGATATGGGCCTCGGGTGTCCAAGCCACCAGGGAAAACAAAGAACTCCATGCATTTCCGAAAAGAGGACACCCGTGGGAATCCGCAGAGGTATGATATGCCAAATCGCCCCAGGATTTCTTACCCAGACACCCCCGCAAAGTTTGAAATGTGGGAAAAAAAACGCATTTTACGCATATTTCGCTCAGCTCACCCATCGAAACACGCCCCCAACAACACATGGTCTACCGTCCCGCGTTCCCACAGGTGTCCCGATGAAAACGGTACCTCACATGTGTGGGTGCACCTACCTGGCTGCCAAGGGGAAAGCCTAAAACACAAGTCACCCCAAGTCTGTTTTCAGACAGGAATTTGAGACGCTCTGCCGACCGGCACAACATACAGATATGGGCCTCAGGTGTCCAAGCCACCAGGGAAAACAGGGAACCCAATGCATTTCCGAAACGAGGACATCATTGGGAATCCGCAGAGGTATGATATGCCCAAATCGCCCAGAATTTATTACCCAGACACCGCCGCAAAGTTTGAATTGTGGGTAAAAAAACGCATTTTCCGCACATTTCAATCGGCTCCCCCATCGAAACACTCCCCCAACAACACATGGCCTACCATCCCGCATTTCCACAGGTGTCCCGATTAAAACGGTACCTCACATGTGTGGTTGCACCTACCTGGCCGCCAAGGGGAAAGCCTAAAACAAAAGTAACCCCAAGTCTGTTTTCAGACCGGAATTTGAGACGCTCTGCCGACCGGCACAACATACAGATGTGGGTCTCGGGTGTCCAAGCCACCAGGGAAAACAGGGAACCCCATGCATTTCTGAAAAGAGGACACCCGTGGGAATCCTTAGAGGTATGATATGCCCAAATCGCCCCAGAATTTATTGCCTAGACACCCCCGCAAAGTCCGAAATGTGGGAATAAAAAGAAATTTTCCGCACAATTCGCTCGGCTCGCCCATTGAACCAGGCTCCCAACAACACATGGCCAACCGTCCCGCATTCACACAGGTGTCCCGATGAAAACGGTACCTCACATGTGTGGGTGCACCTACCTGGCCGCCAAGGGGAAAGCCTAAAACACAAGTAACCCCAAGTCTGTTTTCAGACCGGAATTTGAGACGCTCTGCCGACCGGCACAACATACAAATATGGGCCTCGGGTGTCCCAGCCACCAGGGAAAACAGGGATCCCCATGCATTTCCGAAAAGAGGACACCCGTGGGAATCCGCAGAGGTATGATATGCCCAAATCGCCCCAGAATTTATTACCCAGACATCCCCGCAAAGTCCAAAATGTGGGAAAAAAACGCATTTTCTGCACATTTCGCTCGGCTCACTCATCGAAACACACCCCCAACAACACATGACCTACTGTCCCGTGTTCCCACAGATGTCCCGATGAAAACGGTACCTCACATGTGTGGGTGCACCTACCTGGCTGCCAAGGGGAAAGCCTAAAACACAAGTAACCCCAAGTCTGTTTTCAGACCGGAATTAAAGACGCTCTGCCGACCGATACAACATACAGATATGGGCCTCGGGTGTCCAAGCCATCAGGGAAAACAGGGAACCCCATGCATTTCCGAAAAGAGGACACCCGTGGGAATCCGCAGAGGTATGATATGCCCAAATCGCCCCAGAATGTATTACCCAGACACCCCCGCAAAGTCCGAAATGTGGGGAAAAAAACACATTTTCCGCACATTTCGCTCGGCTCGCCCATCGAAACACACCCCCAACAAGACATGGCCTACCGTCCCGCGTTCCCACAGGTGTCCCGATGAAAGCGGTACCTCACATGTATGGGTGTACCTACCTGGCCGCCAAGAGGAAAGCCTAAAACACAAGTAACCCCAAGTCTGTTTTCAGACCGGGATTTGAGACGCTCTGCCGACCGGCACAACATACAGATATGCGCCTCGGGTGTTCAAGCCACCAGGGAAAACAGGGAAACCCATGCATTTCCGAAAAGAGGACACCCGTGGGAATCCGCAGAGGTATGATATGCCCAAATCGCCCCAGAATCTATTACCTAGACACCCCCGCGAAGTCCGAAATGTCGGAAAATAAACGCATTTTCTGCACATTTCGCTCGGCTCACCCATTGACACACGCCCCTAACAACATATGGTCTACCGTCCCGCATTCCCACAGGTGTCCCGATGAAAACTGTACCTCACATGTGTGGGTGCACCTACCTGGCTGCCAAGGGGAAAGCCTAAAACACAAGTAATCCCAAGTCTGTTTTCAGACCGGAATTTGAGACTGCCGACCGGCACAACATACAGATATGGGCCTCGGGTGTCCAAGCCACTAGGGAAAACAGGGAACCCCATGCATTTCCAAAAAGAGGACACCCATGGGAATCCGCAGAGGTATGAAATGCCCAAATCGCCTTAGAATTTATTACCCAGACACCCCCGCAAAGTCTGAAGGGTGGGGAAAAAAACGCATTTTCCGCACATTTCGCTTGGCTCACCCATCGAAACACGCCCCCAACAACACATGGCCCACCGTCCGGCCTTCCCACAGGTGTCCCAATGAAAGCGATACCTCACATGTGTGGGTGAACCTACCTGGCCGCCAAGGGGAAAGCCTAAAACACAAGTAACCCCAAGTCTGTTTTCAGACCGGAATTTGAGACGCTCTGCCGACCGGCACAACATACAGATATGGGCCTCGGGTGTCCCAGCCACCAGGGAAAACAGGGATCCCCATGCATTTCCGAAAAGAGGACACCCGTGGGAATCCGCAGAGGTATGATATGCCAAATCGCCCATAATGTATTACCCAGACATCCCCGCAATGTCTGAAATGTGGGGAAAGAAAAGCATTTTCCGCACATTTCGCTCGGCTCCCCCATCGAAACACTCCCCCAACAACACATGGCCTACCATCCCGCATTCCCACAGGTGTCCCGATGAAAACGGTACCTTCCATGTGTGGTTGCACCTACCTGGCCACCAAGGGGAAAGCTAAAAACACAAGTAACCCCAAGTCTGTTTTTAGACCGGAATTTGAGACGCTCTGCCGACCGGCACAACATACAGATATGGGCCTCGGGTGTCCAAGCCACCAGGGAAAACAGGAAACCCCATGCATTTCCGAAAAGGGGATACCAGTAGGAATCTGCAGAGGTATGATATGCCCAAATCACCCCAGAATTTATTACCCAAACACCCCCGCAAAATCCGAAATCTGGGGGAAAAAACGCATTTTCTGCACATTTCGCTCGGCACACCCATCGAAACACGCCCCCAACAACACATGGCCTACCATCCCGCATTTCCACAGGTGTCCCGATGAAACCAGTACCGCACATGTGTGGTTGCACCTACCTGGCCGCCAAGGGGAAAGCCTAAAACACAAGTAACCCCAAGTCTGTTTTCAGACCGGAATTTGAGACGCTCTGCCGACCGGCACAACATACAGATATGGGCCTCGGGTGTCCAAGCCACCAAGGAAAACAAGGAACCCCATGCATTTCCGAAAAGAGGACACCCGTGGAATCCGCAGAGGTATGATTTGCGCACATCGCCCCAGAGTGTATTAGCCAGACACCCCCGCAAAGTCCGAAATGTGGGGAAAAAACGCATTTCGCTCGGCTCACCCATTGAAACACGCCCCCAACAACACATGGCCTACCGTCCCGCGTTCCCACAGATGTCCCGATGAAAATGGTACCTCACATGTGTGGGTGCACCTACCTAGCCGCAAAGGGGAAAGCCTGAAACACAAGTAACCCCAAGTCTGTTTTCAGACCGGAATTTGAGACGCTCTGCCGACCGGCACAACATACAGATATGGGCCTCGGGTGTCCCAGCCACCAGGGAAAACAGGGAACCCCATGCATTTCCGAAAAGAGGATACCCGTGGGAATCCGCAGAGGTATGATATGCCCAAATCGCCCAAAATTTATTACCCAGACACCCCCGCAAAGTTTGAAATGTGGGGAAAAAACGCATTTTCCACACATATCGCTCGGCTCCCCCATCGAAACACTCCCCCAACAACACATGGCCTACCATCCCGCATTTCCACAGGTGTTCCGATGAAAACGATACCTCACATGTGTGGTTGCACCTACCTGGCCGCCAAGGGGAAAGCCTAAAACACAAGTAACCCCAAGTCTGTTTTCAGACCGGAATTTGAGACGCTCTGCCGACCGGCACAACTTAAAGATATGGGCCTCGGATGTCAAAGCCACCAGGGAAAACAGGGAACCCCATGCATTTCCGAAAAGAGGACACCCGTGGGAACCCGCAGAGGTATGATATGCCCAAATCGCCCCAGAATTTATTACCCAGACACCCCCACAAAGTCCAAAATGTGGGAAAAAAATGCATTTTCTGCACATTTCGCTCGGCTCACTCATTGAAACACACCCCCAACAACACATGGCCTACCGTCCCGTGTTCCCACAGATGTCCCGATGAAAACGGTACCTCACATGTTCCACCAAGGGGAAAGCCTAAAACACAAGTAACCCCAAATCTGTTTTCAGACCGGAATTTGAGACGCTCTGCCGACCGATACAACATACAGATATGGGCCTCGGGTGTCCAAGCCATCGGGGAAAACAGGGAACCCCATGCATTTCCGAAAAGAGGACAAGCGTGGGAATCCGCAGAGGTATGATATGCCCAAATCGCCCCAGAATTTATTACCCAGACACCCCCGCAAAGTCGGAAATGTGGGGAAAAAAATGCATTTTCCGCACATTTCGCTCGGCTCACCCATCGAAACACGCCCGCAACAACACATTGCCTACCGTCCCGCGTTCCCGCAGGTGTCCCGATGAAAGCGGTACCTCACATGTATGGGTGTACCTACCTGGCCGCCAAGGGGAAAGCCTAAAACACAAGTAACCCCAAGTCTGTTTTCAGACCGGAATTTGAGACGCTCTGCCGACCGACACAACATACAGATATGCGCCTCAGGTGTTCAAGCCACCAGGGAAAACAGGGAACCCCATGCATTTCCGAAAAGAGGACACCTGTGGGAATCGCAGAGGTATGATGCCCAAATTGCCCCAAAATGTATTACCCAGACACCCCCGCAAAGT
Source organism: Ambystoma mexicanum (assembly GCF_040938575.1). Lineage (NCBI taxonomy): Eukaryota > Metazoa > Chordata > Amphibia > Caudata > Ambystomatidae > Ambystoma > Ambystoma mexicanum. Next base: position 454,947,157 of record NC_090939.1, on the reverse strand, counting down.
CCGAAATGTGGGAAAATAAACGCATTTTCTGCACATTTCGCTCGGCTCACCCATCAAAACACGCCCCCAACAACACATGGCCTACTGTCCGCGTTCCCACAGGTGTCCTGATGAAAACGGTACCTCACATCTGTGTTTGCACCTACCTGGCCGCCAAGGGGAATGCCTAAAACACAAGTAACCCCAAGTCTGTTTTCAGACCGGAATTTGAGACGCTCTGCCGACAGGCACAACATACAGATATGGGCCTCGGGTGTCCAAGCCACCATGGAAAACAGGTAACCCCATGCATTTCCGAAAAGAGGACACCCGTGGGAATCCGCAGAGGTATGATATGCCAAATCACCCCAGGATTTCTTACCCAGACACCCCCGCAAAGTTGGAAATGTGGGAAAAAAAATGCATTTTACGCACATTTTGCTCGGCTCACCCATCGAAACACGCCCCCAACAACACATGGTCTACCGTCCCGCATTCCCACAGGTGTCCCGATGAAAACGGTACCTCACTTGTGTGGGTGCACCTACCTGGCTGCCAAGGGGAAAGCCTAAAACACAAGTAATCCCAAGTCTGTTTTCAGACCGGAATTTGAGACGCTCTGCCGACCGAAACAACATACAGATATGGGCCTCGGGTGTCCAAGCCATCAGGGAAAACAGGGAACCCCATGCATTTCCGAAAAGAGGACACCCGTGGGAATCCGCAGAGGTATGATATGCCCAAATCGCCCCAGAATTTATTACCCAGACACCCCCGCAAAGTCCGAAATTTGGGGAAAAAAATGCATTTTCCACACATTTCGCTCGGCTCGCCCATGGAAACACGCCCCCAACAAGACATGGCCTACCGTCCCGCGTTCCCACAGGTGTCCCGATGAAAACTGTACCTCACATGTGTGGGTGCACCTACCTGGCCGCCAAGGGGAATGCCTAAAACACAAGTAACCCCAAGTCTGTTTTCAGACCGGAATTTGAGACGCTCTGCCGACAGGCACAACATACAGATATGGGCCTCGGGTGTCCAAGCCACCAGGGAAAACAAAGAACTCCATGCATTTCCGAAAAGAGGACACCCGTGGGAATCCGCAGAGGTATGATATGCCAAATCACCCCAGGATTTCTTACCCAGACACCCCCGCAAAGTTTGAAATGTGGGAAAAAAAAACCATTTTACGCATATTTCGCTCGGCTCACCCATCGAAACACGCCCCCAACAACACATGGTCTACCGTCCCGCATTCCCACAGGTGTCCCGATGAAAACGGTACCTCACATGTGTGGGTGCACCTACCTGGCTGCCAAGGGGAAAGCCTAAAACACAAGTCACCCCAAGTCTGTTTTCAGACAGGAATTTGAGACGCTCTGCCGACCGGCACAACATACAGATATGGGCCTCAGGTGTCCAAGCCACGAGGGAAAACAGGGAACCCAATGCATTTCCGAAACGAGGACACTATTGGGAATCCGCAGAGGTATGATATGGCCAAATCGCCCCAGAATGTATTACAGAGACACCGCCGCAAAGTCCGAAATGTGGGAAAAAAACGCATTTTCTGCACATTTCGCTCGGTTCTCCTAGAGAAACACGCCCCCTACAGGACATGGCCTACCGTCCCGTGTTCCCACAGATGTCCCGATGAAAATGGTACCTCACATGTGTGGGTGCACCTACCTGGCCGCAAAGGGGAAAGCCTAAAACACAAGTAACCCCAAGTCTGTTTTCAGACCGGAATTTGCGACGCTCTGCCGATCGGCATAACATACAGATATGGGCCTCGGGTGTCCCAGCCACCAGGGAAAACAGGGAACCCCATGCATTTCTGAAAAGATGATACCCGTGGGAATCCGCAGAGGTATGATATGCCCAAATCGCCCAGAATTTATTACCCAGACACCGCCGCAAAGTTTGAAATGTGGGGAAAAAAACGCATTTTCCTCACATTTCAATCGGCTCCCCCATCGAAACACTCCCCCAACAACACATGGCCTACCATCCCTCATTTCCACAGGTGTCCCGATTAAAACGGTACCTCACATGTGTGGTTGCACCTACCTGGCCGCCAAGGGGAAAGCCTAAAACAAAAGTAACCCCAAGTCTGTTTTCAGACCGGAATTTGAGACGCTCTGCCGACCGGCACAACATACAGATATGGGTCTCGGGTGTCCAAGCCACCAGGGAAAACAGGGAACCCCATGCATTTCTGAAAAGAGGACACCCGTGGGAATCCTTAGAGGTATGATATGCCCAAATCGCCCCAGAATTTATTGCCCAGACACCCCCGCAAAGTCCGAAATGTGGGAATAAAAAGACATTTTCCACACAATTAGCTCGGCTCGCCCATCGAACCAGGCTCCCAACAACACATGGCCAACCGTCCCGCGTTCATACAGGTGTCCCGATGAAAACGGTACCTCACATGTGTGGGTGCACCTACCTGGCCGCCAAGAGGAAAGCCTAAAACACAAGTAACCCCAAGTCTGTTTTCAGACAGGAATTTGAGACGCTCTGCCGACCGGCACAACATACAGATATGGGCCTCGGGTGTCCAAGCCACCAGGGAAAACAGGGATCCCCATGCATTTCCGAAAAGAGGACACCCGTGGGAATCCGCAGAGGTATGATGTGCCCAAATCGCCCCAGAATTTACTACCCAGACACCCCCGCAAAGTCCAAAATGTGGGAGAAAAATGCATTTTCTGCACATTTCGCTCGGCTCACTCATCGAAACACACCCCTAACAACACATGACCTACTGTCCAGTGTTCCCACAGATGTCCCGATGAAAAGGGTACCTCACATGTGTGGGTGCACCTACCTGGCCGCCAAGGGGAAAGCCTAAAACACAAGTAACCCCAAGTCTGTTTTCAGACCGGAATTTGAGGCGCTCTGCCGACCGATACAACATACAGATATGGGCCTCGGGTGTCCAAGCCATCAGGGAAAACAGGGAACCCCATGCATTTCCGAAAAGAGGACACCCGTGGGAATCCGCAGAGGTATGATATGCCCAAATCGCCCCAGAATTTATTAACCAGACACCCCCGCAAAGTCTGAAATGTGGGGAAAAAAATGCATTTTCCACACATTTCGCTTGGCTCACCCATCGAAACACGCCCCCAACAACACATGGCCCACCGTCCGGCCTTCCCACAGGTGTCCCGATGAAAGCGATACCTCACATGTGTGGGTGCACCTACCTGGCCGCCAAGGGGAAAGCCTAAAGCACAAGTAACCCCAAGTCTGTTTTCAGACAGGAATTTGAGGAGCTCTGCCCACCGGCACAACATACAGATATGGGCCTCGGGTGTCCAAGCCACCAGGGAAAACAGGGAACCCCATGCATTTCCGAAAAGAGGACACCAGTGGGAATCCGCAGAGATATGATATGCCCAAATCGCCCCAAAATGTATTACCCAGACATCCCAGCAAATTCTGAAATGTGGGGAAAAAAACACATTTTCGGCACATTTTGCTCAGCTCACCCATCGAAATACACCTCCAACAACAGATGGCCTACTGTCCCACGTTCCCACAGGTGTCCCGATGAAAACGGTACCTCACATGTGTGGGTGCACCTACCTGGCCGCCAAGGGAAAAGACTAAAACACAAGTAACCCTAAGTTTGTTTTCAGACTGGAATTTGAGACGCTCTGCCGACCGGCACAACATACAGATATGGGCCTCGGGTGTCCCAGCCACCAGGGAAAACAGGGATCCCATGCATTTCCGAAAAGAGGACACCCGTGGGAATCCGCAGAGGTATGATATGCCAAATCGCCCAGAATTTATTACCCAGACATCCCCGCAATGTCTGAAATGTGGGGAAAGAAAAGCATTTTCCGCACATTTCGCTCGGCTCCCCCATCGAAACACTCCCCCAACAACACATGGCCTACCATCCCGCATTCCCACAGGTGTCCCGATGAAAACGGTACCTTCCATTTGTGGTTGCACCTACCTGGCCACCAAGGGGAAAGCCAAAAACACAAGTAACCCCAAGTCTGTTTTCAGACCGGAATTTGAGACACTCTGCCGACCGGCACAACATACAGATATGGGCCTCGGGTGTCCAAGCCACCAGGGAAAACAGGAAACCCCATGCATTTCCGAAAAGGGGATACCAGTAGGAATCCGCAGAGGTATGATATGCCCAAATCACCCCAGAATTTATTACCCAAACACCCCCGCAAAATCCGAAATGTGGGGGAAAAAACGCATTTTCTGCACATTTCGCACGGCTCACCCATCGAAACACGCCCCCAACAACACATGGCCTACCATCCCGCATTTCTACAGGTGTCCCGATGAAACCGGTACCTCACATGTGTGGTTGCACCTACCTGGCCGCCAAGGGGAAAGCCTAAAACACAAGTAACCCCAAGTCTGTTTTCAGACCCGAATTTGAGATGCTCTGCCGACCGGCACAACATACAGATATGGGCCTCGGGTGTCCAAGCAACCAAGGAAAACAAGGAACCCCATGCATTTCCGAAAAGAGGACACCCGTGGAATCCGCAGAGGTATGATTTGCGCACATCGCCCCAGAGTGTATTAGCCAGACACCCCCGCAAAGTCCGAAATGTGGGGAAAAAACGCATTTTCCGCACATTTCGCTCGGCTCACCCATTGAAACACGCCCCCAACAACACATGGCCTACCGTCCCGCGTTCCCACAGATGTCCCGATGAAAATGGTACCTCACATGTGTGGGTGCACCTACCTAGCCGCCAAGGGGAAAGCCTGAAACACAAGTAACCCCAAGTCTGTTTTCAGACCGGAATTTGAGACGCTCTGCCGACCGGCACAACATACAGATATGGGCCTCGGGTGTCCCAGCCACCAGGGAAAACAGGGAACCCCATGCATTTCCGAAAATAGGATACCCGTGGGAATCCGCAGAGGTATGATATGCCCAAATCGCCCAAAATTTACTACCCAGACACCCCAGCAAAGTTTGAAATGTGGGGAAAAAAACACATTTTCTGCACATTTCGCTCGCCTCACCCATCGAAACACGTCCCCAACAACACATGGCCTACCATCCCGAATTTCCACAGGTGTCCCGATGAAACCGGTACCTCACATGTGTGGTTGCACCTACCTGGCCGCCAAGGGGAAACCCTAAAACACAAGTAACCCCAAATCTGTTTTCAGACCGGAATTTGAGACGCTCTGCCGACCGGCACAACATACAGATATGGGCCCCGGGTGTCCAAGCCACCAAGGAAAACAAGGAACCCCATGCATTTCCGAAAAGAGGACACCCGTGGAATCCGCAGAGGTATTATTTGCGCACATCGCCCCAGAGTGTATTAGCCAGACACCCCCGCAAAGTCCGAAATGTGGCGAAAAAATGCATTTTCCGCACATTTCGCTCGGCTCACCCATTGAAACACGCCCCCAACAACACATGGCCTACTGTCCCGCGTTCCCACAGATGTCCCGATGAAAATGGTACCTCACATGTGTGGGTGCACCTACCTGGCCGCCAAGGGGAAAGCCTGAAACACAAGTAACCCCAAGTCTGTTTTCAGACCGGAATTTGAGACGCTCTGCCGACCGGCACAACATACAGATATGGGCCTCGGGTGTCCCAGCCACCAGGGAAAACAGGGAACCCCATGCATTTCCGAAAAGAGGATACCCGTGGGAATCCGCAGAGGTATGATATGCCCAAATCGCCCAAAATGTATTACCCAGACACCCCCGCAAAGTTTGAAATGTGGGGAAAAAAACGCATTTTCCGCACATATCGCTCGGCTCCCCCATCGAAACACTCCCCCAACAACACATGGCCTACCATCCCGCATTTCCACAGGTGTCCCGATGAAAACGGTACCTCACATGTGTGGTTGCACCTACCTGGCCGCCAAGGGGAAAGCCTAAAACACAAGTAACCCCAAGTCTGTTTTCAGACCGGAATTTGAGACGCTCTGCCGACCGGCACAACTTACAGATATGGGCCTCGGATGTCGAAGCCACCAGGGAAAACAGGGAACCCCATGCATTTCCGAAAAGGGGACACCCGTGGGAATCCGCAGAGGTATGATATGCCCAAATCGCCCCAGAATTTATTACCCAGACACCCCCGCAAAGTCCAAAATGTGGGAAAAAAACGCATTTTCTGCACATTTCGCTCGGCTCACTCATTGAAACACACCCCCAACAACACATGTCCTACCGTCCCGTGTTCCCACAGATGTCCCGATGAAAACGGTACCTCACATGTGTGGGTGCACCTACCTGGCCGCCAAGGGGAAAGCCTAAAACACAAGTAACCCCAAATCTGTTTTCAGACCAGAATTTGAGATGCTCTGCCGACCGATACAACATACAGATATGGGCCTCGGGTGTCCAAGCCACCATGGAAAACAGGGAACCCCATGCATTTCCGAAAAGAGGACACCCGTGGGAATCCGCAGAGGTATGACATGCCAAATCGCCCCAGGATTTCTTACCCAGACACCCCCGCAAAGTTTGAAATGTGGGAAAATATACGCATTTTCTGCACATTTCGCTCAGCTCACCCATCGAAACACGCCCCCAACAACACATGGTCTACCGCCCCGCGTTCCCACAGGTGTCCCGATGAAAACGGTACCTCACATGTGTGGGTGCACCTACCTGGCTGCCAAGGGGAAAGCCTAAAACACAAGTAATCCCAAGTCTGTTTTCAGACCGGAATTTGAGACTGCCGACCGGCACAACATACAGATATGGTCCTCGGGTGTCCAAGCCACTAGGGAAAACAGGGAACCCCATGCATTTCCGAAAAGAGGACACCCGTGTGAATCCGCAGAGGTATGATATGCCAAATCGCCCCAGGATTTCTTACCCAGGCACCCCCGCAAAGTTTGAAATGTGGGAAAAAAACGCATTTTCCGCACATTTCGCTTGGCTCACCCATTGAAACACGCCCCCAACAACACATGGTCTACCATCCCGCGTTCCCACAGGTGTCCCGATGAAAACGGTACCTCACATGTGTGGGTGCACCTACCTGGCTGCCAAGGGGAAAGCCTAAAACACAAGTAATCCCAAGTCTGTTTTCAGACCGGAATTTGAGACTGCCGACCGGCACAACATACAGATATGGTCCTCGGGTGTCCAAGCCACTAGGGAAAACAGGGAACCCCAAGCATTTCCGAAAAGAGGACACCCGCGGGAATCCGCAGAGGTATGATATGCCAAATGGCCCCAGGATTTCTTACCCAGACACCCCCGCAAAGTTTGAAATGTGGGAAAAAAAACGCATTTTACGCATATTTCGCTCGGCTCACCCATCGAACCCGGCTCCCAACAACACATGGCCAACCGTCCCGCGTTCATACAGGTGTCCCGATGAAAACGGTACCTCACATGTGTGGATGCACCTACCTGGCCGCCAAGGGGAAAGCCTAAAACACAAGTAACACCAAGTCTGTTTTCAGACAGGAATTTGAGACGCTCTGCCGACCGGCACAACATACAGATATGGGCCTCGGGTGTCCAAGCCACCAGGGAAAACAGGGAACCCCATCCATTTCCAAAAAGAGGACACCCGTGGGAATCGGCAGAGGTATGATATGCCCAAATCGCCCCAGAATTTATTACCCAGACACCCCCGCAAAGTCCGAAATGTGGGGAAAAAAATGCATTTTCCACACATTTCACTCGGCTCGCCCATCGAAACACGCCCCCAACAAGACATGGCCTACCGTCCCGCGTTCCCACAGGTGTCCCGATGAAAACGGTACCTCACATGTGTGGGTGCACCTACCTGGCCGCCAAGGGGAAAGCCTAAAACACAAGTAACCCCAAGTCTGTTTTCAGACCGGAATTTGAGACGCTCTGCCGACCGGCACAACATACAGATATGCGCCTCGGGTGTTCAAGCCACAAGGGAAAACAGGGAACCCCATGCATTTCCGAAAAGAGGACACCCGTGGGAATCCGCAGAGGTATGATATGCCCAAATTGCCCCAGAATGTATTACCCAGACACCCCCGCAAAGTTTGAAATGTGGGAAAAAAACCGCATTTTACGGACATTTCGCTCGGCTCACCCATCGAAACACGCCCCCAACAACAAATGGTCTACCATCCCGCGTTCCCACAGGTGTCCCGATGAAAACGGTACCTCACATGTGTGGGTGCACCTACCTGGCTGCCAAGGGGAAAGCCTAAAACACAAGTAATCCCAAGTCTGTTTTCAGACCGGAATTTGAGACTGCCGACCGGCACAACATACAGATATGGTCCTCGGGTGTCCAAGCCACTAGGGAAAACAGGGAACCCCATGCATTTCCGAAAAGAGGACACCCGTGTGAATCCGCAGAGGTATGATATGCCAAATCGCCCCAGGATTTCTTACCCAGACACCCACGCAAAGTTTGAAATGTGGGAAAAAAAACGCATTTTACGCACATTTCGCTCGGCTCACCCATCGAAACACGCCCCCAACAACACATGGTCTACCGTCCCGCGTTCCCACAGGTGTCCCAATGAAAACGGTACCTCACATGTGTGGGTGCACCTACCTGGCTGCCAAGGGGAAAGCCTAAAACATAAGTAATCCCAAGTCTGTTTTCAGACCGGAATTTGAGACTGCCGACCGGCACAACATACAGATATGGGCCTCGGGTGTCCAAGCCACCAAGGAAAACAGGGAACCCCATGCATTTCCGAAAAGAGGACACCCGTGGGAATCCGCAGAGGTATGATTTGCACACATCGCCCCAGAGTGTATTAGCCAGACACCCCCGCAAAGTCCGAAATGTGGGGAAAAAACGCATTTTCCGCACATTTCGCTCGGCTCCCCCATCGAAACACTCCCCCAACAACACATGGCCTACCATCCCGCATTTCCACAGGTGTCCCGATGAAAACGGTACCTCACATGTGTGGTTGCACCTACCTGGCCGCCAAGGGGAAAGCCTAAAACACAAGTAACCCCAAGTCTGTTTTCAGACCGGAATTTGAGACGCTCTGCTGACCGGCACAACATACAGATATGGGTCTCGGGTGTCCAAGCCACCAGGGAAAACAGGGAACCCCATGCATTTCTGAAAAGAGGACACCCGTGGGAATCCTTAGAGGTATGATATGCCCAAATCGCCCCAGAAGGTATTGCCCAGACACCCCCGCAAAGTCCGAAATGTGGGAATAAAAACACATTTTCCGCACAATTCGCTCGGATCGCCCATCCAACCAGGCTCCCAACAACACATGGCCAACCGTCCCGCATTCACACAGGTGTCCCGATGAAAACGGTACCTCACATGTGTGGGTGCACCTACCTGGCCGCCAAGGGGAAAGCCTAAAACACAAGTAACCCCAAGTCTGTTTTCAGACAGGAATTTGAGACGCTCTGCCGACCAGCACAACATACAGATATGGGCCTCGGGTGTCCAAGCCACCAGGGAAAACAGGGAACCCCATTCATTTCCGAAAAGAGGACACCCGTGGGAATCCGCAGAGGTATGATATGCCCAAATCGCCCCAGAATTTATTACCCAGACACCCCCGCAAAGTCCAAAATATGGGGAAAAAACGCATTTTCTGCACATTTCGCTCGGCTCACTCATTGAAACACACCCCCAACAACACATGGCCTACCGTCCCGCGTTCCCACAGATGTCCAGATGAAAACGGTACCTCACATGTGTGGGTGCACCTACCTGGCCGCCAAGGGGAAAGCCTAAAACACAAGTAACCCCAAGTCTGTTTTCAGACCGGAATTTGAGACGCTCTGCCGACCGGCACAACTTACAGATATGGGCCTCGGGTGTCCAAGCCACCAGGGAAAACAGGGAACCCCATGCATTTCTGAAAAAAGAGGACAACCGTGGGAATCCGCAGAGGTATGATATGCCCAAATCGCCCCAGAATTTATTACCCAGACACCCCCGCAAAGTCCGAAATGTGGGAAAAAACACATTTTCTGCACATTTCGCTCGGCTCACCCATCGAAACACGCCCGCAACAACACATTGCCTACCGTCCCGCGTTCCCGCAGGTGTCCCGATGAAAGCGGTACCTCACATGTATGGGTGTACCTACCTGGCCGCCAAGGGGAAAGCCTAAAACACAAGTAACCCCAAGTCTGTTTTCAGACCGGAATTTGAGACGCTCTGCTGACCGGCACAACATACAGATATGCGCCTCGGGTGTTCAAGCCACCAGGGAAAACAGGGAACCCCATGCATTTCCGAAAAAGGACACCCGTGGGAATCCGCAGAGGTATGATATGCCCAAATCGCCCCAGAATGTATTACCCAGACACCCCCGCAAAGTCCGAAATGTGGGAAAATAAACGCATTTTCTGCACATTTCGCTCGGCTCACCCATCAAAACACACCCCCAACAACACATGGCCTACCGTCCCGCGTTCCCACAGGTGTCCCGATGAAAACGGTACCTCACATGTGTGGGTGCACCTACCTGGCTGCCAAGGGGAAAGCCTAAAACACAAGTAATCCCAAGTCTGTTTTCAGACCGGAATTTGAGACTGCCGACCGGCACAACATACAGATATGGTCCTCGGGTGACCAAGCCACTAGGGAAAACAGGGAACCCCATGCATTTCCGAAAAGAGGACACCCGTGGGAATCCGCAGAGGTATGATATGCCAAATCACCCCAGGATTTCTTACCCAGACACCCCCGCAAAGTTTGAAATGTGGGAAAAAAAACGCATTTTACGCACATTTCGCTCGGCTCACCCATCGAAACACGCCCCCAACAACACATGGTCTACCGTCCCGCGTTTCCACAGGTGTCCCGATGAAAACGGTACCTCACATGTGTGGGTGCACCTACCTGGCCGCCAAGGGGAAAGCCTAAAACACAAGTAACCCCAAGTCTGTTTTCAGACCGGAATTTGAGACGCTCTGCCGACCGGCACAACATACAGATATGCGCCTCGGGTGTTCAAGCCACCAGGGAAAACAGGGAACCCCATGCATTTCCGAAAAGAGGACACCCGTGGGAATCCGCAGAGGTATGATATGCCCAAATCGCCCCAGGATGTATTACCCAGACACCCCCGCAAAGTCCAAAATGTGGGAAAATAAACGCATTTTCTGCACATTTCGCTCGGCTCACCCATCAAAACACGCCCCCAACAACACATGGCCTACCGTCCGCGTTCCCACAGGTGTCCTGATGAAAACGGTACCTCACATGTGTGGGTGCACCTACCTGGCCGCCAAGGGGAATGCCTAAAACACAAGTAACCCCAAGTCTGTTTTCAGACCGGAATTTGAGACGCTCTGCCGACAAGCACAACATACAGATATGGGCCTCGGGTGTCCAAGCCACCAGGGAAAACAGGGAACCCCATGCATTTCCGAAAAGAGGACACCCGTGGGAATCCGCAGAAGTATGATATGCCAAAACGCCCCAGGATTTCTTACCCAGACACCCCTGCAAAGTTTGAAATGTGGGAAAAAAAATGCATTTTACGCACATTTCGCTCGGCTCACCCATCGAAACACGCCCCCAACAACACATGGTCTACCGTCCCGCGTTCCCACATGTGTCCCGATGAAAACGGTACCTCACATGTGTAGGTGCACCTACCTGGCCGCCAAGGGGAAAGCCTAAAACACAAGTAACCCCAAGTCTGTTTTCAGACCGGAATTTGAGAAGCTCTGCCCACCGGCACAACATACAGATATGGGCCTCGGGTGTCCAAGCCACCAGGGAAAACAGGGAACCCCATGCATTTCCGAAAAGAGGACACCAGTGGGAATCCGCAGAGATATGATATGCCCAAATCACCCCAGAATTTATTACCCAGACACCCCCGCAAAGTCCGAAATGTGGGAAAATAAACGCATTTTTCGCACATTTCACTCGGCTCGCCCATCGAAACATGCCCCCAACAAGACATGGCCTACCGTCCCGCGTTCCCACAGGTGTCCCGATGAAAACGGTACCTCACATGTGTGGGTGCACCTACCTGGCTGCCAAGGGGAAAGCCTAAAACACAAGTAATCCCAAGTCTGTTTTCAGACCGGAATTTGAGACTGCCGACCGGCACAACATACAGATATGGTCCTCGGGTGACCAAGCCACTAGGGAAAACAGGGAACCCCATGCATTTCCGAAAAGAGGACACCCGTGGGAATCCGCAGAGGTATGATATGCCAAATCACCCCAGGATTTCTTACCCAGACACCCCCGCAAAGTTTGAAATGTGGGAAAAAAAACGCATTTTACGCACATTTCGCTCGGCTCACCCATCGAAACACGCCCCCAACAACACATGGTCTACCGTCCCGCGTTTCCACAGGTGTCCCGATGAAAACGGTACCTCACATGTGTGGGTGCACCTACCTGGCCGCCAAGGGAAAAGCCTAAAACACAATTAACCCCAAGTCTGTTTTCAGACCGGAATTTGAGACGCTCTGCCGACCGGCACAACTTACAGATATGGGCCTCGGGTGTCCAAGCCACCAGGGAAAACAGGGAACCCCATGCATTTCTGAAAAAAGAGGACAACCGTGGGATTCCGCAGAGGTATGATATGCCCAAATCGCCCCAGAATTTATTACCCAGACACCCCCGCAAAGTCCGAAATGTGGGAAAAAACGCATTTTCCGCACATTTCGCTCGGCTCACCCATCGAAACACGCCCGCAACAACACATTGCCTACCGCCCGCGTTCCCGCAGGTGTCCCGATGAAAGCGGTACCTCACATGTATGGGTGTACCTACCTGGCCGCCAAGGGGAAAGCCTAAAACACAAGTAACCCCAAGTCTGTTTTCAGACCGGAATTTGAGACGCTCCGCCGACCGGCACAACATACAGATATGCGCCTCGGGTGTTCAAGCCACCAGGGAAAACAGGGAACCCCATGAATTTCCGAAAAGAGGACACCCGTGGGAATCCGCAGAGGTATGATATGCCCAAATCACCCCAGGATGTATTACCCAGACACCCCCGCAAAGTCCGAAATGTGGGAAAATAAACGCATTTTCTGCACATTTCGCTCGGCTCACCCATCAAAACACGCCCCCAACAACACATGGCCTACCGTCCGCGTTCCCACAGGTGTCCTGATGAAAACGGTACCTCACATGTGTGGGTGCACCTACCTGGCCGCCAAGGGGAATGCCTAAAACACAAGTTACCCCAAGTATGTTTTCAGACCGGAATTTGAGACGCTCTGCCGACAGGCACAATATACAGGTATGGGCCTCGGGTGTCCAAGCCACCAGGAAAAACAGGGAACCCCATGCATTTCCGAAAAGAGGACACCCGTGGGAATCCGCAGAAGTATGATATGCCAAAACGCCCCAGGATTTCTTACCCAGACACCCCTGCAAAGTTTGAAATGTGGGAAAAAAAATGCATTTTACGCACATTTCGCTCGGCTCACCCATCGAAACACGCCCCCAACAACACATGGTCTACCGTCCCGCGTTCCCACATGTGTCCCGATGAAAACGGTACCTCACATGTGTAGGTGCACCTACCTGGCCGCCAAGGGGAAAGCCTAAAACACAAGTAACCCCAAGTCTGTTTTCAGACCGGAATTTGAGAAGCTCTGCCCACCGGCACAACATATAGATATGGGCCTCGGGTGTCCAAGCCACCAGGGAAAACAGGGAACCCCATGCATTTCCGAAAAGAGGACACCAGTGGGAATCCGCAGAGATATGATATGCCCAAATCGCCCCAGAATTTATTACCCATACACCCCCGCAAAGTCCGAAATGTGGGGAAAAAAACACATTTTTCGCACATTTCGCTCGGCTCGCCCATCGAAACATGCCCCCAACAAGACATGGCCTACCGTCCCGCGTTCCCACAGATGTCCCGATGAAAACGGTACCTCACATGTGTGGGTGCACCTACCTGGCCGCCAAGGGGAAAGCCTAAAACACAAGTAACGCCAAGTCTGTTTTCAGACCGGAATTTGAGACGCTCTGCCGACCGGCACAACTTACAGGTATGGGCCTCGGGTGTCCAAGCCACCAGGGAAAACAGGGAACCCTATGCATTTCTGAAAAAAGAGGACAACCATGGGAATCCGCAGAGGTGTGATATGCCGAAATCGCCCCAGAATTTATTACCCAGACACCCCCCCAAAGTCCGAAATGTGGGAAAAAACGCATTTTCCGCACATTTCGCTCGGCTCACCCATCGAAACACGCCCGCAACAACACATTGCCTACCGTCCCGCGTTCCCGCAGGTGTCCCGATGAAAGCGATACCTCACATGTGTGGGTGTACCTACCTGGCCGCCAAGGGGAAAGCCTAAAACACAAGTAACCCCAAGTCTGTTTTCAGACCGGAATTTGAGACTCTCTGCCGACCGGCACAACATACAGATATGCGCCTCGGGTGTTCAAGCCACCAGGGAAAACAGGGAACCCCATGCATTTCCGAAAAGAGGACACCTGTGGGAATCCGCAGAGGTATGATATGCCCAAATCGCCCCAGAATGTATTACCCAGACACCCCCGCAAAGTCCGAAATGTGGGAAAATAAACGCATTTTCTGCACATTTCGCTTGGCTCACCCATCGAAACACGCCCCCAACAACACATGGCCCACCGTCCAGCCTTCCCACAGGTGTACCGATGAAAGCGATACCTCACATGTGTGGGTGCACCTACCTGGCCGCCAAGGGAAAAGCCTAAAACACAAGTAACCCCAAGTCTGTTTTCAGAACGGAATTTGAGACTGCCGACCGGCACAACATACAGATATGGTCCTCGGGTGTCCAAGCCACTAGGGAAAACAGGGAACCCCATGCATTTCCGAAAAGAGGACACCCGTGGGAATACGCAGAGGTATGATATGCCCTAATCGCCTTAGAATTTATTACCCAGACACCCCTGCAAATTCTGAAATGTGGGGAAAAAAACACATTTTCGGCACATTTTGCTCGGCTCACCCATCGAAATAGGGCCCCAACAACAGATGGCCTACTGTCCCACGTTCCCACAGGTGTCCCGATGAAAACGGTACCTCAAATGTGTGGGTGCACCTACCTGGCCGCCAAGGGAAAAGCCTAAAACACAAGTAACCCTAAGTCTGTTTTCAGACTGCAATTTGAGACGCTCTGCCGACCGGCACAACATACAGATATGGGCCTCGGGTGTCCCAGCCACCAGGGAAAACAGGGATCCCCATGCATTTCCGAAATGAGGACACCCGTGGGAATCCGCAGAGGTATGATATGCCAAATCGCCCAGAATTCATTACCCAGACACCCCCGCAATGTCTGAAATGTGGGGAAAGAAAAGCCTTTTCCGCACATTTCGCTCGGCTCCCCCATCAAAACACTCCAACAAAAACACATGGCCTACCATCCCGCATTCCTACAGGTGTCCCGATGAAAACGGTACCTCACATGTGTGGTTGCACCTACCTGGCCACCAAGGGGAAAGCCAAAAACACAAGTAACCCCAAGTCTGTTTTCAGACCGGAATTTGAGATGCTCTGCCGACCGGCACAACATACAGATATGGGCCTCGGGTGTCCAAGCCACCAGGGAAAACAGGGAACCCCATGCATTTCCGAAAAGGGGACACCAGTAAGAATCCGCAGAGGT
The DNA here is from genome assembly GCF_040938575.1 of Ambystoma mexicanum. Lineage (NCBI taxonomy): Eukaryota > Metazoa > Chordata > Amphibia > Caudata > Ambystomatidae > Ambystoma > Ambystoma mexicanum. Next base: position 454,931,608 of record NC_090939.1, on the reverse strand, counting down.
ATGATATGCCCAAATCACCCCAGAATTTATTACCCAGACACCCCCACAAAGTCTGAAATGTGGGGAAAAAAACGCATTTTCCGCACATTTCGCTCGGCTCTCCCATCGAAACACGCCCCCAACAACACATGGCCTACCATCCCGCGTTCCCACAGGTGTCCCGATGAAAACGGTACCTCACATGTGTGGTTGCACCTACCTGGCCGCCAAGGGGAAAGCCTAAAACACAGGTAACCCCAAGTCTGTTTTCAGACCGGAATTTGAGACGCTCTGCCGACCGGCACAACATACAGATATGGGACTCGGGTGTCCAAGCCACCAGGGAAAACAGGGAACCCCATGCATTTCCGAAAAGAGGACACCCGTGGAATCCGCAGAGGTATGATTTGCGCACATCGCCCCAGAGTGTATTAGCCAGACACCCCCGCAAAGTCCGAAATGTGGGAAAAAAACGCATTTTCCGCACATTTCGCTCGGCTCACCCATTGAAACACGCCCCCAACAACACATGGCCTACCGTCCCGCGTTCCCACAGGTGTCCTGATGAAAACGGTACCTCACATATGTGGGTGCACCTACCTGGCCGCCAAAGGGAAAGCCTAAAACACAAGTAACCCCAAGTCTGTTTTCAGACCGGAATTTGAGACGCTCTGCCGACCGGCACAACATACAAATATGGGCCTTGGGTGTCCAAGCCACCAGGGAAAACACGGAACCCCATGCATTTCCGAAAAGAGGACACCCGTGGAAATCCGCAGAGGTATGATATGCCTAAATCGCCCCAGAATGTATTACCCAGACACCCCCGCAAAGTCCAAATGTGCATTTTCTGCAAATTTCGCTCGGCTCACCCATCGAAACACGCCCCCAACAACACATGGCCCACCGTCCGGCGTTCCCACAGGTGTCGCGATGAAAACGGTACCTCACATGTGTGGGTGCACCTACCTGGTAGCCAAGGGGAAAGCCTAAAACACAAGTAACCCCAAGTCTGTTTTCAGACCGGAATTTGAGACACTCTGCCGACCGGCACAACATACAGATATGGGCCACGGGTGTCCAAGCCACCAAGGAAATTGGGAACCCCATGCACTTCTGAAAAGAGGACACTCGTGGGAATCCGCAGAGGTATGATTTGCCCAAATCACTCCAGAATTTATTACCCAGACACCCCCACAAAGTCTGAAATGTGGGGAAAAAAGCGCATTTTCCGCACATTTCGCTCGGCTCCCCCATCGAAACACGCCCCCAACAACACATGGCCTACCATCCCGCATTTCCACAGGTTTCCCGATGAAAACGGTACCTCACATGTGTGGGTGCACCTACCGTGGCTGCCAAGGGGAAAGCCTAAAACACAAGTAATCCCAAGTCTGTTTTCAGACCGGAATTTGAGACTGCCGACCGGCACAACATACAGATATGGTCCTCGGGTGTCCAAGCCACTAGGGAAAACAGGGAACCCCATGCATTTCCGAAAAGAGGACACCCATGGGAATCCGCAGAGGTATGATATGCCCAAATCGCCTTAGAATTTATTACCCAGACACCCGCGCAAAGTCTGAAAGGTGGGAAAAAAAACGCATTTTCCGCACATTTCGCTTGGCTCACCCATCGAAACACGCCCCCAACAACACATGGCCCACTGTCCGGCCTTCCCACAGGTGTCCCGATGAAAGCGATACCTCACATGTGTGGGTGCACCTACCTGGCCGCCAAGGGGAAAGCCTAAAACACAAGTAACCCCAAGTCTGTTTTCAGACAGGAATTTGAGAAGCTCTGCCCACCGGCACAACATACAGATATGGGCCTCGGGTGTCCAAGCCACCAGGGAAAACAGGGAACCCCATGCATTTCCGAAAAGAGGACACCAGTGGGAATCTGCAGAGATATGATATGCCCAAAACGCCCAAGAATTTATTACCCAGACACCCCCGCAAAGTTCGAAATGTGGGGAAAAAAATGCATTTTCCGCATATTTCGCTCGGCTCACCCATCGAAACACGCCCGCAACAACACATTGCCTACCGTCCCGCGTTCCCGCAGGTGTCCCGATGAAAGCGGTACCTCACATGTATGGGTGTACCTACCTGGCCGCCAAGGGGAAAGCCTAAAACACAAGTAACCCCAAGTCTGTTTTCAGACCGGAATTTGGGACACTCTGCCGACCGGCACAACATACAGATATGCGCCTCGGGTGTTCAAGCCACCAGGGAAAACAGGGAGCCCCATGCATTTCCGAAAAGAGGACACCCGTGGGAATCCGCAGAGGTATGATATGCCCAAATCACCCCAGAATGTATTACCCAGACACCCCCGCAAAGTCCGAAATGTGGGAAAATAAACGCATTTTCTGCACATTTCGCTCAGCTCACCCATCAAAACATGCCCCCAACAACATATGGTCTACCGTCCCGCGTTCCCACAGGTGTCCCGATGAAAACGGTACCTCACATGTGTGGGTGCACCTACCTGGCTGCCAAGGGGAAAGCCTAAAACACAAGCGATCCCAAGTCTGTTTTCAGACCGGAATTTGAGACTGCCGACCGGCACAACATACAGATATGGTCCTCGGGTGTCCAAGCCACCAGAGAAAACAGGGAACCCCATGCATTTCCGAAAAGAGGACACCCAGGGGAATCCGCAGGGGTATGATATGCCCAAATCGCCTTAGAATTTATTACCCAGACACCCCCGCAAAGTCTGAAAGGTGGGAAAAAAACGCATTTTCCGCACATTTCGCTTGGCTCACCCATCGAAACACGCCCCCAACAACACATGGCCCACTGTCCGGCCTTCCCACAGGTGTCCCGATGAAAGCGATACCTCACATGTGTGGGTGCAACTATCTGGCCGCCAAGGGGAAAGCCTAAAACACAAGTAACCCCAAGTCTGTTTTCAGACCGGAATTTGAGAAGCTCTGCCCACCGGCACAACATACAGATATGGGCCTTGGGTGTCCAAGCCACCAGGGAAAACAGGGAACCCCATGCATTTCCGAAAAGAGGACACCAGTGGGAATCTGCAGAGATATGATATGCCCAAATCGCCCCAGAATTTATTACCCAGACAAGTCCGAAATGTGGGGGAAAAAAAAGCATTTTCCGCACATTTCGCTCGGCTCGCCCATCGAAACATGCCCCCAACAAGACATGGCCTACCGTCCCGCGTTCCCACAGATGTCCCGATGAAAACGGTACCTCACATGTGTGGGTGCACCTACCTGGCCGCCAAGGGGAAAGCTTAAAACACAAGTAACCCCAAGTCTGTTTTCAGACCGGAATTTGAGACGCTCTGCCGACCGGCACAACTTACAGGTATGGGCCTCGGGTGTCCAAGCCACCAGGGAAAACAGGGAACCCCATGCATTTCTAAAAAAAGAGGACAACCATGGGAATCCGCAGAGATATGATATGCCCAAATCGTCCCAGAATTTATTACCCAGACACCGCCGCAAAGTCCGAAATGTGGGAAAAAACGCATTTTCTGCACATTTCGCTCGGCTCACCCATCGAAACACGCCCGCAACAACACATTGCCTACCGTCCCGCGTTCCCGCAGGTGTCCCGATGAAAGCGGTACCTCACATGTGTGGGTGTACCTACCTGGCCGCCAAGGGGAAAGCCTAAAACACAAGTAACCCCAAGTCTGTTTTCAGACCGGAATTTGAGACGCTCTGCCGACCGGCACAACATACAGATATGCGCCTCGGGTGTTGAAGCCACCAGGGAAAACAGGGAACCCCATGCATTTCCGAAAAGAGGACACCCGTGGGAATCCGCAGAGGTATGATATGCCCTAATCGCCTTAGAATGTATTACCCAGACACCCCCGCAAAGTCTGAAAGATGGGGAAAAAAACGCATTTTCCGCACATTTCGCTTGGCTCACCCATCGAAACACGCCCCCAACAACACATGGCCCACCCTCCGGCCTTCCCACAGGTGTCCCGATGAAAGCGATACCTCACATGTGTGGGTGCACCTATCTGGCCGCCAAGGGGAAAGCCTAAAACACAAGTAACCCCAAGTCTGTTTTCAGACCGGAATTTGAGAAGCTCTGCCCACCGGCACAACATACAGTTATGGGCCTCGGGTGTCCAAGCCACCAGGGAAAACAGGGAACCCCATGCATTTCCGAAAAGAGGACACCAGTGGGAATCCGCAGAGATATGATATGCCCAAATCGCCCGAGAATTTATTACCCAGACACCCCCGCAAATTCTGAAATGTGGGGAAAAGAACACATTTTCGGCACATTTTGCTCGGCTCACCCAACGAAATACGCCCCCAACAACAGATGGCCTACTGTCCCACGTTCCCACAGGTGTCCCGATGAAAACGGTACCTCACATGTGTGGGTGCCCCTACCTGGCCGCCAAGGGAAAAGCCTAAAACACAAGTAACCCTAAGTCTGTTTTCAGACTGGAATTTGAGACACTCTGCCGACCGGCACAACATACAGATATGGGCCTCGGGTGTCCAAGCCACCAGGGAAAACAGGGAACCCCATGCATTTCCGAAAAGAGGACACCCGTGGGAATCCGCAGAGGTATGATATGCCCAAATCGCCCCAGAATTTATTACCCAGACACCCCCGCAAATTCTGAAATGTGGGGAAAAGAACACATTTTCGGCACATTTTGCTCGGCTCACCCAACGAAATACGCCCCCAACAACAGATGGCCTACTGTCCCACGTTCCCACAGGTGTCCCGATGAAAACGGTACCTCACATGTGTGGGTGCAGCTACCTGGCCGCCAAGGGAAAAGCCTAAAACACAAGTAACCCTAAGTCTGTTTTCAGACTGGAATTTGAGACACTCTGCCGACCGGCACAACTTACAGATATGGGCCTCGGGTGTCCCAGCCATCAGGGAAAACAGGGATCCCCATGCATTTCCGAAAAGAGGACACCCGTGGGAATCCGCAGAGGTATGATATGCCAAATCGCCCAGAATTTATTACCCAGACACCCCCGCAATGTCTGAAATGTGGGGAGAGAAAAGCCTTTTCCGCACATTTCGCTCGGCTCCCCCATCGAAACACTCCACCAAAAACACATGGCCTACCATCCCGCATTCCCACAGGTGTCCCGATGAAAACGGTACCTCACATGTGTGGTTGCACCTACCTGGCCACCAAGGGGAAAGCCAAAAACACAAGTAACCCCAAGTCTGTTTTCAGACCAGAATTTGAGACGCTCTGCCGACCGGCACAACATACAGATATGGGCCTCGGGTGTCCAAGCCACCAGGGAAAACAGGGAACCCCATGCTTTTCCGAAAAGGGGACACCAGTAAGAATCCGCAGAGGTATGATATGCCCAAATCACCCCAGAATTTATTACCCAGACACCCCCACAAAGTCTGAAATGTGGGGAAAAAATGCATTTTCCGCACATTTCGCTCGGCTCCCCCATCGAAATACGCCCCCAACAACACATGGCCTACAATCCCGCGTTCCCACAGGTGTCCCGATGAAAACGGTACCTCACATGTGTGGGTGCACCTACCTGGTAGCCAAGGGGAAAGCCTAAAACACAAGTAACCCCAAGACTGCTTACAGACCGGAATTTGAGACACTCTGCCGACCGGCACAACATACAGATATGGGCCTCGGGTGTCCAAGCCACCAAGGAAATTGGGAACCCCATGCATTTCTGAAAAGAGGACACTCGTGGGAATCCGCAGAGGTATGATTTGCGCACATCGCCCCAGAGTGTATTAGCCAGACACCCCCGCAAAGTCCGAAATGTGGGAAAAAAAATCATTTTCTGCACATTTCGCTCGGCTCATCCATCGAAACACGCCCCCAACAACACATGGCCTACCATCCCGCATTTCCACAGGTGTCCCGATGAAACCTGTACCTCACATGTGTGGTTGCACCTACCTGGACGCCAAGGGGAAAGCCTAAAACACAAGTAACCCCAAGTCTGTTTTCAGACCGGAATTTGAGACGCTCTGCCGACCGGCACAACATACAGATATGGGCCTCGGGTGTCCAAGCCACCAGGGAAAACAGGGAACCCCATGCATTTCCGAAAAGAGGACACCCGTGGAATCCGCAGAGGTATGATTTGCGCACATCGCCCCAGAGTGTATTAGCCAGACACCCCCGCAAAGTCCGAAATGTGGGGAAGAAACGCATTTTCCGCACATTTCGCTCGGCTCACCCATTGAAACACGCCCCCAACAACACATGGCCTACTGTCCTGCGTTCCCACAGGTGTCCTGATGAAAACGGTACCTCACATGTGTGGGTGCACCTACCTGGCCACCAAAGGGAAAGCCTAAAACACAAGTAACCCCAAGTCTGTTTTCAGACCGGAATTTGAGACGCTCTGCCGACCGGCACAACATACAAATATGGGCCTTGGGTGTCCAAGCCACCAGGGAAAACACGGAACCCCATGCATTTCCGAAAAGAGGACACGTGTAAGAAATCCGCAGAGGTATGATATGCCTAAATCGCCCCAGAATGTATTACCCAGACACCCCCGCAAAGTCCAAAATGTGCATTTTCTGCAAATTTCGCTCGGCTCACCCATCGAAACACGCCTCCAACAACACATGGCCCACCGTCCGGCGTTCCCACAGGTGTCGCGATGAAAACGGTACCTCACATGTGTGGGTGCACCTACCTGGTAGCCAAGGGGAAAGCCTAAAACACAAGTAACCCCAAGTCTGTTTTCAGACCGGAATTTGAGACACTCTGCCGACAGGCACAACATACAGATATGGGCCTCGGGTGTCCAAGCCACCAGGGAAAACAGGGATCCCCATGCATTTCCGAAAAGAGGACACCCGTGGGAATCCGCAGAGGTATAATATGCCCAAATCGCCCCAGAATTTATTACCCAGACACCCCCACAAAGTCTGAAATGTGGGGAAAAAAACGCATTTTCCGCACATTTCGCTCAGCTCACCCATCAAAACACGCCCCCAACTACGCATGGCCTACCATCCCGCGTTCCCACAGGTGTCCCGATGAAAAAGGTACCTCACATGTGTGGGTGCACCTACCTGGCCGCCAAGGGGAAAGCCTAAAACACAAGTAACCCCAAGTCTGTTTTCAGACCGGAATTTGAGAAGCTCTGCCAACCGGCACAACATACAGATATGGGCCTCGGGTGTCCAAGCCACCAGGGAAAACAGGGATCCCCATGCATTTCTGAAAAGAGGACACCCGTGGGAATCCGCAGAGGTATGATATGCCCAAATCGCCCCAGAATTTATTACCCAGACACCCCCGCAAAGTCCGAAATGTGGGGAAAAAAATGCATTTTCCGCACATTTCGCTCGGCTCACCCATCGAAACATGCCCCCAACAAGACATGGCCTACCGTCCCGCGTTCCCACAGGTATCCCGATGAAAACGGTACCTCACATGTGTGGGTGCACCTACCTGGCCGCCAAGGGGAAAGCCTAAAACACAAGTAACCCCAAGTCTGTTTTCAGACCGGAATTTGAGACGCTCTGCCGACCAGCACAATTTACAGATATGGGCCTCGGGTGTCCAAGCCACCAGGGAAAACAGGGAACCCCATGCATTTCTGAAAAAAGAGGACAACCGTGGGAATCTGCAGAGGTATGATATGCCCAAATCGCCTCAGAATTTATTACCCAGACACCCCCGCAAATTCCGAAATGTGGGAAAAAACGCATTTTTCGCACATTTCGCTCGGCTCACCCATCGTAACACGCCCACAACAACACATTGCCTACTGTCCCGCGTTCCCGCAGGTGTCCCGATGAAAGCGGTACCTCACATGTATGGGTGTACCTACCTGGCCGCCAAGGGGAAAGCCTAAAACACAAGTAACCCCAAGTCTGTTTTCAGACCGGAATTTGAGACGCTCTGCCGACCGGCACAACTTACAGTTATGGGCCTCGGGTGTCCAAGCCACCAGGGAAAACAGGGAACCCCATGCATTTCTGAAAAAAGAGGACAACCATGGGAATCCGCAGAGGTATGATATGCCCAAATCGCCCCAGAATTTATTACCCAGACACCCCCGCAAAGTCTGAAATGTGGGAAAAAATGCATTTTCTGCACATTTCGCTCGGCTCACCCATCGAAACACGCCTGCAACAACACATTGCCTACCGTCCCGCGTTCCCGCAGGTGTCCCGATGAAAGCGGTACCTCACATGTGTGGGTGTACCTACCTGGCCGCCAAGGGGAAAGCCTAAAACACAAGTAACCCCAAGTCTGTTTTCAGACCGGAATTTGAGAAGCTCTGCCCAGCGGCACAACATACAGATATGGGCCTCGGGTGTCCAAGCCACCAGGGAAAACCGGGATCCCCATGCATTTCTGAAAAGAGGACACCCGTGGGAATCCGCAGAGGTATGATATGCCCAAATCGCCCCAGAATTTATTACCCAGACACCCCCGCAAAGTCCGAAATGTGGGGAAAAAAATGCATTTTCCGCACATTTCGCTCGGCTCACCCATCGAAACATGCCCCCAACAAGACATGGCCTACCGTCCCGCGTTCCCACAGGTGTCCCGATGAAAACGGTACCTCACATGTGTGGGTGCACCTACCTGGCCGCCAAGGGGAAAGCCTAAAACACAAGTAACCCCAAGTCTGTTTTCAGACCGGAATTTGAGACGCTCTGCCGACCAGCACAATTTACAGATATGGGCCTCGGGTGTCCAAGCCACCAGGGAAAACAGGGAACCCCATGCATTTCTGAAAAAAGAGGACAACCGTGGGAATCTGCAGAGGTATGATATGCCCAAATCGCCTCAGAATTTATTACCCAGACACCCCCGCAAATTCCGAAATGTGGGAAAAAACGCATTTTTCGCACATTTCGCTCGGCTCACCCATCGTAACACGCCCGCAACAACACATTGCCTACCGTCCCGCGTTCCCGCAGGTGTCCCGATGAAAGCGGTACCTTACATGTATGGGTGTACCTACCTGGCCGCCAAGGGGAAAGCCTAAAACACAAGTAACCCCAAGTCTGTTTTCAGACCAGAATTTGAGACGCTCTGCCGACCGGCACAACTTACAGGTATGGGCCTCGGGTGTCCAAGCCACCAGGGAAAACAGGGAACCCCATGCATTTCTGAAAAAAGAGGACAACCATGGGAATCCACAGAGGTATGATATGCCCAAATCGCCCCAGAATTTATTACCCAGACACCCCCGCAAAGTCCGAAATGTGGGAAAAAATGCATTTTCTGCACATTTCGCTCGGCTCACCCATCGAAACACGCCCGCAACAACACATTGCCTACCGTCCCGCGTTCCCGCAGGTGTCCCGATGAAAGCGGTACCTCACATGTGTGGGTGTACCTACCTGGCCGCCAAGGGGAAAGCCTAAAACACAAGTAACCCCAAGTCTGTTTTCAGACCGGAATTTGAGAAGCTCTGCCCACCGGCACAACATACAGATATGGGCCTCGGGTGTCCAAGCCACCAGGGAAAACAGGGATCCCCATGCATTTCTGAAAAGAGGACACCCGTGGGAATCCGCAGAGGTATGATATGCCCAAATCACCCCAGAATTTATTACCCAGACACCCCTGCAAAGTCCGAAATGTGGGGAAAAAAATGCATTTTCCGCACATTTCGCTCGGCTCACCCATCGAAACATGCCCCCAACAAGACATGGCCTACCGTCCCGCGTTCCCACAGGTGTCCCGATGAAAACGGTACCTCACATGTGTGGGTGCACCTACCTGGCCGCCAAGGGGAAAGCCTAAAACACAAGTAACCCCAAGTCTGTTTTCAGACCGGAATTTGAGACGCTCTGCCGACCAGCACAATTTACAGATATGGGCCTCGGGTGTCCAAGCCACCAGGGAAAACAGGGAACCCCATGCATTTCTGAAAAAAGAGGACAACCGTGGGAATCTGCAGAGGTATGATATGCCCAAATCGCCTCAGAATTTATTACCCAGACACCCCCGCAAATTCCGAAATGTGGGAAAAAACGCATTTTTCGCACATTTCGCTCGGCTCACCCATCGAAACACGCCCGCAACAACACATTGCCTACCGTCCCGCGTTCCCGCAGGTGTCCCGATGAAAGCGGTACCTCACATGTATGGGTGTACCTACCTGGCCGCCAAGGGGAAAGCCTAAAACACAAGTCACCCCAAGTCTGTTTTCAGACCGGAATTTGAGACGCTCTGCCGACCGGCACAACTTACAGGTATGGGCCTCGGGTGTCCAAGCCACCAGGGAAAACAGGGAACCCCATGCATTTCTGAAAAAAGAGGACAACCATGGGAATCCGCAGAGGTATGATATGCCCAAATCGCCCCAGAATTTATTACCCAGACACCCCCGCAAAGTCCGAAATGTGGGAAAAAACGCATTTTCTGCACATTTCGCTCGGCTCACCCATCGAAACACGCCCGCAACAACACATTGCCTACCGTCACGCGTTCCCGCAGGTGTCCCGATGAAAGCGGTACCTCACATGTGTGGGTGTACATACCTGGCCGCCAAGGGGAAAGCCTAAAACACAAGTAACCCCAAGTCTGTTTTCAGACCGGAATTTGAGAAGCTCTGCCCACCGGCACAACATACAGATATGGGCCTCGGGTGTCCAAGCCACCAGGGAAAACAGGGATCCCCATGCATTTCTGAAAAGAGGACACCCGTGGGAATCCGCAGAGGTATGATATGCCCAAATCGCCCCAGAATTTATTACCCAGACACCCCCGCAAAGTCCGAAATGTGGGGAAAATAATGCATTTTCCGCACATTTCGCTCGGCTCACCCATCGAAACATGCCCCCAACAAGACATGGCCTACGGTCCCGCGTTCCCACAGGTGTCCCGATGAAAACGGTACCTCACATGTGTGGGTGCACCTACCTGGCCGCCAAGGGGAAAGCCTAAAACACAAGTAACCCCAAGTCTGTTTTCAGACCGGAATTTGAGACGCTCTGCCGACCAGCACAATTTACAGATATGGGCCTCGGGTGTCCAAGCCACCAGGGAAAACAGGGAACCCCATGCATTTCTGAAAAAAGAGGACAACCGTGGGAATCTGCAGAGGTATGATATGCCCAAATCGCCTCAGAATTTATTACCCAGACACCCCCGCAAATTCCGAAATGTGGGAAAAAACGCATTTTTCGCACATTTCGCTCGGCTCACCCATCGTAACACGCCCACAACAACACATTGCCTACCGTCCCGCGTTCCCGCAGGTGTCCCGATGAAAGCGGTACCTCACATGTATGGGTGTACCTACCTGGCCGCCAAGGGGAAAGCCTAAAACACAAGTAACCCCAAGTCTGTTTTCAGACCGGAATTTGAGACGCTCTGCCGACCGGCACAACTTACAGTTATGGGCCTCGGGTGTCCAAGCCACCAGGGAAAACAGGGAACCCCATGCATTTCTGAAAAAAGAGGACAACCATGGGAATCCGCAGAGGTATGATATGCCCAAATCGCCCCAGAATTTATTACCCAGACACCCCCGCAAAGTCTGAAATGTGGGAAAAAATGCATTTTCTGCACATTTCGCTCGGCTCACCCATCGAAACACGCCCGCAACAACACATTGCCTACCGTCCCGCGTTCCCGCAGGTGTCCCGATGAAAGCGGTACCTCACATGTGTGGGTGTACCTACCTGGCCGCCAAGGGGAAAGCCTAAAACACAAGTAACCCCAAGTCTGTTTTCAGACCGGAATTTGAGAAGCTCTGCCCAGCGGCACAACATACAGATATGGGCCTCGGGTGTCCAAGCCACCAGGGAAAACAGGGATCCCCATGCATTTCTGAAAAGAGGACACCCGTGGGAATCCGCAGAGGTATGATATGCCCAAATCGCCCCAGAATTTATTACCCAGACACCCCCGCAAAGTCCGAAATGTGGGGAAAAAAATGCATTTTCCGCACATTTCGCTCGGCTCACCCATCGAAACATGCCCCCAACAAGACATGGCCTACCGTCCCGCGTTCCCACAGGTGTCCCGATGAAAACGGTACCTCACATGTGTGGGTGCACCTACCTGGCCGCCAAGGGGAAAGCCTAAAACACAAGTAACCCCAAGTCTGTTTTCAGACCGGAATTTGAGACGCTCTGCCGACCAGCACAATTTACAGATATGGGCCTCGGGTGTCCAAGCCACCAGGGAAAACAGGGAACCCCATGCATTTCTGAAAAAAGAGGACAACCGTGGGAATCTGCAGAGGTATGATATGCCCAAATCGCCTCAGAATTTATTACCCAGACACCCCCGCAAATTCCGAAATGTGGGAAAAAACGCATTTTTCGCACATTTCGCTCGGCTCACCCATCGTAACACGCCCGCAACAACACATTGCCTACCGTCCCGCGTTCCCGCAGGTGTCCCGATGAAAGCGGTACCTCACATGTATGGGTGTACCTACCTGGCCGCCAAGGGGAAAGCCTAAAACACAAGTAACCCCAAGTCTGTTTTCAGACCGGAATTTGAGACGCTCTGCCGACCGGCACAACTTACAGGTATGGGCCTCGGGTGTCCAAGCCACCAGGGAAAACAGGGAACCCCATGCATTTCTGAAAAAAGAGGACAACCATGGGAATCCACAGAGGTATGATATGCCCAAATCGCCCCAGAATTTATTACCCAGACACCCCCGCAAAGTCCGAAATGTGGGAAAAAATGCATTTTCTGCACATTTCGCTCGGCTCACCCATCGAAACACGCCCGCAACAACACATTGCCTACCGTCCCGCGTTCCCGCAGGTGTCCCGATGAAAGCGGTACCTCACATGTGTGGGTGTACCTACCTGGCCGCCAAGGGGAAAGCCTAAAACACAAGTAACCCCAAGTCTGTTTTCAGACCGGAATTTGAGAAGCTCTGCCCACCGGCACAACATACAGATATGGGCCTCGGGTGTCCAAGCCACCAGGGAAAACAGGGATCCCCATGCATTTCTGAAAAGAGGACACCCGTGGGAATCCGCAGAGGTATGATATGCCCAAATCGCCCCAGAATTTATTACCCAGACACCCCTGCAAAGTCCGAAATGTGGGGAAAAAAATGCATTTTCCGCACATTTCGCTCGGCTCACCCATCGAAACATGCCCCCAACAAGACATGGCCTACCGTCCCGCATTCCCACAGGTGTCCCGATGAAAACGGTACCTCACATGTGTGGGTGCACCTACCTGGCCGCCAAGGGGAAAGCCTAAAACACAAGTAACCCCAAGTCTGTTTTCAGACCGGAATTTGAGACGCTCTGCCGACCAGCACAATTTACAGATATGGGCCTCGGGTGTCCAAGCCACCAGGGAAAACAGGGAACCCCATGCATTTCTGAAAAAAGAGGACAACCGTGGGAATCTGCAGAGGTATGATATGCCCAAATCGCCTCAGAATTTATTACCCAGACACCCCCGCAAATTCCGAAATGTGGGAAAAAACGCATTTTTCGCACATTTCGCTCGGCTCACCCATCGAAACACGCCCGCAACAACACATTGCCTACCGTCCCGCGTTCCCGCAGGTGTCCCGATGAAAGCGGTACCTCACATGTATGGGTGTACCTACCTGGCCGCCAAGGGGAAAGCCTAAAACACAAGTCACCCCAAGTCTGTTTTCAGACCGGAATTTGAGACGCTCTGCCGACCGGCACAACTTACAGGTATGGGCCTCGGGTGTCCAAGCCACCAGGGAAAACAGGGAACCCCATGCATTTCTGAAAAAAGAGGACAACCATGGGAATCCGCAGAGGTATGATATGCTCAAATCGCCCCAGAATTTATTACCCAGACACCCCCGCAAAGTCCGAAATGTGGGAAAAAATGCATTTTCTGCACATTTCGCTCGGCTCACCCATCGAAACACGCCCGCAACAACACATTGCCTACCGTCCCGCGTTCCCGCAGGTGTCCCGATGAAAGCGGTACCTCACATGTGTGGGTGTACCTACCTGGCCGCCAAGGGGAAAGCCTAAAACACAAGTAACCCCAAGTCTGTTTTCAGACCGGAATTTGAGAAGCTCTGCCCACCGGCACAACATACAGATATGGGCCTCGGGTGTCCAAGCCACCAGGGAAAACAGGGATCCCCATGCATTTCTGAAAAGAGGACACCCGTGGGAATCCGCAGAGGTATGATATGCCCAAATCGCCCCAGAATTTATTACCCAGACACCCCCGCAAAGTCCGAAATGTGGGGAAAAAAATGCATTTTCCGCACATTTCGCTCGGCTCACCCATCGAAACATGCCCCCAACAAGACATGGCCTACGGTCCCGCGTTCCCACAGGTGTCCCGATGAAAACGGTACCTCACATGTGTGGGTGCACCTACCTGGCCGCCAAGGGGAAAGCCTAAAACACAAGTAACCCCAAGTCTGTTTTCAGACCGGAATTTGAGACGCTCTGCCGACCAGCACAATTTACAGATATGGGCCTCGGGTGTCCAAGCCACCAGGGAAAACAGGGAACCCCATGCATTTCTGAAAAAAGAGGACAACCGTGGGAATCTGCAGAGGTATGATATGCCCAAATCGCCTCAGAATTTATTACCCAGACACCCCCGCAAATTCCGAAATGTGGGAAAAAACGCATTTTTCGCACATTTTGCTCGGCTCACCCATCGTAACACGCCCGCAACAACACATTGCCTACCGTCCCACGTTCCCGCAGGTGTCCCGATGAAAGCGGTACCTCACATGTATGGGTGTACCTACCTGGCCGCCAAGGGGAAAGCCTAAAACACAAGTAACCCCAAGTCTGTTTTCAGACCGGAATTTGAGACGCTCTGCCGTATGATATGCCCAAATCGCCCCAGAATGTATTACCCAGACACCCCCGCAAAGTCCGAAATGTGGGAAAATAAACGCATTTTCTGCACATTTCGCTTGGCTCACCCATCGAAACACGCCCCCAACAACACATGGCCCACCGTCCAGCCTTCCCACAGGTGTGCCGACCGGCACAACTTACAGGTATGGGCCTCGGGTGTCCAAGCCATCAGGGAAAACAGGGAACCCCATGCATTTCTGAAAAAAGAGGACAACCATGGGAATCCACAGAGGTATGATATGCCCAAATCGCCCCAGAATTTATTACCCAGACACCCCCGCAAAGTCCGAAATGTGGGAAAAAATGCATTTTCTGCATATTTCGCTCGGCTCACCCATCGAAACACGCCCGCAACAACACATTGCCTACCGTCCCGCGTTCCCGCAGGTGTCCCGATGAAAGCGGTACCTCACATGTGTGGGTGTACCTACCTGGCCGCCAAGGGGAAAGCCTAAAACACAAGTAACCCCAAGTCTGTTTTCAGACCGGAATTTGAGAAGCTCTGCCCACCGGCACAACATACAGATATGGGCCTCGGGTGTCCAAGCCACCAGGGAAAACAGGGATCCCCATGCATTTCTGAAAAGAGGACACCCGTGGGAATCCGCAGAGGTATGATATGCCCAAATCGCCCCAGAATTTATTACCCAGACACCCCTGCAAAGTCCGAAATGTGGGGAAAAAAATGCATTTTCCGCACATTTCGCTCGGCTCACCCATCGAAACATGCCCCCAACAAGACATGGCCTACCGTCCCGCGTTCCCACAGGTGTCCCGATGAAAACGGTACCTCACATGTGTGGGTGCACCTACCTGGCCGCCAAGGGGAAAGCCTAAAACACAAGTAACCCCAAGTCTGTTTTCAGACCGGAATTTGAGACGCTCTGCCGACCAGCACAATTTACAGATATGGGCCTCGGGTGTCCAAGCCACCAGGGAAAACAGGGAACCCCATGCATTTCTGAAAAAAGAGGACAACCGTGGGAATCTGCAGAGGTATGATATGTCCAAATCGCCTCAGAATTTATTACCCAGACACCCCCGCAAATTCCGAAATGTGGGAAAAAACGCATTTTTCGCACATTTCGCTCGGCTCACCCATCGAAACACGCCCGCAACAACACATTGCCTACCGTCCCGCGTTCCCGCAGGTGTCCCGATGAAAGCGGTACCTCACATGTGTGGGTGTACCTACCTGGCCGCCAAGGGGAAAGCCTAAAACACAAGTAACCCCAAGTCTGTTTTCAGACCGGAATTTGAGACGCTCTGCCGACCGGCACAACATACAGATATGCGCCTCGGGTGTTGAAGCCACCAGGGAAAACAGGGAACCCCATGCATTTCCGAAAAGAGGACACCCGTGGGAATCCGCAGAGGTATGATATGCCCTAATCGCCTTAGAATGTATTACCCAGACACCCCCGCAAAGTCTGAAAGATGGGGAAAAAAACGCATTTTCCGCACATTTCGCTTGGCTCACCCATCGAAACACGCCCCCAACAACACATGGCCCACCCTCCGGCCTTCCCACAGGTGTTCCGATGAAAGCGATACCTCACATGTGTGGGTGCACCTATCTGGCCGCCAAGGGGAAAGCCTAAAACACAAGTAACCCCAAGTCTGTTTTCAGACCGGAATTTGAGAAGCTCTGCCCACCGGCACAACATACAGTTATGGGCCTCGGGTGTCCAAGCCACCAGGGAAAACAGGGAACCCCATGCATTTCCGAAAAGAGGACACCAGTGGGAATCCGCAGAGATATGATATGCCAAATCGCCCCAGAATTTATTACCCAGACACCCCCGCAAATTCTGAAATGTGGGGAAAAGAACACATTTTCGGCACATTTTGCTCGGCTCACCCAACGAAATACGCCCCCAACAACAGATGGCCTACTGTCCCACGTTCCCACAGGTGTCCCGATGAAAACGGTACCTCACATGTGTGGGTGCCCCTACCTGGCCGCCAAGGGAAAAGCCTAAAACACAAGTAACCCTAAGTCTGTTTTCAGACTGGAATTTGAGACACTCTGCCGACCGGCACAACATACAGATATGGGCCTCGGGTGTCCAAGCCACCAGGGAAAACAGGGAACCCCATGCATTTCCGAAAAGAGGACACCCGTGGGAATCCGCAGAGGTATGATATGCCCAAACCGCCCCAGAATTTATTACCCAGACACCCCCGCAAATTCTGAAATGTGGGGAAAAGAACACATTTTCGGCACATTTTGCTCGGCTCACCCAACGAAATACGCCCCCAACAACAGATGGCCTACTGTCCCACGTTCCCACAGGTGTCCCGATGAAAACGATACCTCACATGTGTGGGTGCAGCTACCTGGCCGCCAAGGGAAAAGCCTAAAACACAAGTAACCCTAAGTCTGTTTTCAGACTGGAATTTGAGACACTCTGCCGACCGGCACAACATACAGATATGGGCCTCGGGTGTCCCAGCCATCAGGGAAAACAGGGATCCCCATGCATTTCCGAAAAGAGGACACCCGTGGGAATCCGCAGAGGTATGATATGCCAAATCGCCCAGAATTTATTACCCAGACACCCCCGCAATGTCTGAAATGTGGGGAGAGAAAAGCCTTTTCCGCACATTTCGCTCGGCTCCCCCATCGAAACACTCCACCAAAAACACATGGCCTACCATCCCGCATTCCCACAGGTGTCCCGATGAAAACGGTACCTCACATGTGTGGTTGCACCTACCTGGCCACCAAGGGGAAAGCCAAAAACACAAGTAACCCCAAGTCTGTTTTCAGACCAGAATTTGAGACGCTCTGCCGACCGGCACAACATACAGATATGGGCCTCGGGTGTCCAAGCCACCAGGGAAAACAGGGAACCCCATGCTTTTCCGAAAAGGGGACACCAGTAAGAATCCGCAGAGGTATGATATGCCCAAATCACCCCAGAATTTATTACCCAGACACCCCCACAAAGTCTGAAATGTGGGGAAAAAAATGCATTTTCCGCACATTTCGCTCGGCTCCCCCATCGAAATACGCCCCCAACAACACATGGCCTACAATCCCGCGTTCCCACAGGTGTCCCGATGAAAACGGTACCTCACATGTGTGGGTGCACCTACCTGGTAGCCAAGGGGAAAGCCTAAAACACAAGTAACCCCAAGACTGCTTTCAGACCGGAATTTGAGACACTCTGCCGACCGGCACAACATACAGATATGGGCCTCGGGTGTCCAAGCCACCAAGGAAATTGGGAACCCCATGCATTTCTGAAAAGAGGACACTCGTGGGAATCCGCAGAGGTATGATTTGCGCACATCGCCCCAGAGTGTATTAGCCAGACACCCCCGCAAAGTCCGAAATGTGGGAAAAAAATTCATTTTCTGCACATTTCGCTCGGCTCATCCATCGAAACACGCCCCAACAACACATGGCCTACCATCCCGCATTTCCACATGTGTCCCGATGAAACCTGTACCTCACATGTGTGGTTGCACCTACCTGGACGCCAAGGGGAAAGCCTAAAACACAAGTAACCCCAAGTCTGTTTTCAGACCGGAATTTGAGACGCTCTGCCCACCGGCACAACATACAGATATGGGCCTCGGGTGTCCAAGCCACCAGGGAAAACAGGGAACCCCATGCATTTCCGAAAAGAGGACACCCGTGGAATCCGCAGAGGTATGATTTGCGCACATCGCCCCAGAGTGTATTAGCCAGACACCCCCTGCAAAGTCCGAAATGTGGGAAAGAAACGCATTTTCCGCACATTTCGCTCGGCTCACCCATTGAAACACGCCCCCAACAACACATGGCCTACTGTCCCGCGTTCCCACAGGTGTCCTGATGAAAACGGTACCTCACATGTCTGGGTGCACCTACCTGGCCACCAAAGGGAAAGCCTAAAACACAAGTAACCCCAAGTCTGTTTTCAGACCGGAATTTGAGACGCTCTGCCGACCGGCACAACATACAAATATGGGCCTTGGGTGTCCAAGCCACCAGGGAAAACACGGAACCCCATGCATTTCCGAAAAGAGGACACCTGTAAGAAATCCGCAGAGGTATGATATGCCTAAATCGCCCCAGAATGTATTACCCAGACACCCCCGCAAAGTCCAAAATGTGCATTTTCTGCAAATTTCGCTCGGCTCACCCATCGAAACACGCCCCCAACAACACATGGCCCACCGTCCGGCATTCCCACAGGTGTCGCGATGAAAACGGTACCTCACATGTGTGGGTGCACCTACCTGGTAGCCAAGGGGAAAGCCTAAAACACAAGTAACCCCAAGTCTGTTTTCAGACCGGAATTTGAGACACTCTGCCGACCGGCACAACATACAGATATGGGCCTCGGGTGTCCAAGCCACCAGGGAAAACAGGGATCCCCATGCATTTCCGAAAAGAGGACACCCGTGGGAATCCGCAGAGGTATAATATGCCCAAATCGCCCCAGAATTTATTACCCAGACACCCCCACAAAGTCTGAAATGTGGGGGAAAAAACGCATTTTCCGCACATTTCGCTCAGCTCACCCATCAAAACACGCCCCCAACTACGCATGGCCTACCATCCCGCGTTCCCACAGGTGTCCCGATGAAAAAGGTACCTCACATGTGTGGGTGCACCTACCTGGCCACCAAGGGGAAAGCCTAAAACACAAGTAACCCCAAGTCTGTTTTCAGACCGGAATTTGAGAAGCTCTGCCAACCGGCACAACATACAGATATGGGCCTCGGGTGTCCAAGCCACCAGGGAAAACAGGGATCCCCATGCATTTCTGAAAAGAGGACACCCGTGGGAATCCGCAGAGGTATGATATGCCCAAATCGCCCCAGAATTTATTACCCAGACACCCCCGCAAAGTCCGAAATGTGGGGAAAAAAATGCATTTTCCGCACATTTCACTCGGCTCACCCTTTGAAACATGCCCCCAACAAGACATGGCCTACCGTCCCGCGTTCCCACAGGTATCCCGATGAAAACGGTACCTCACATGTGTGGGTGCACCTACCTGGCCGCCAAGGGGAAAGCCTAAAACACAAGTAACCCCAAGTCTGTTTTCAGACCGGAATTTGAGACGCTCTGCCGACCAGCACAATTTACAGATATGGGCCTCGGGTGTCCAAGCCACCAGGGAAAACAGGGAACCCCATGCATTTCTGAAAAAAGAGGACAACCGTGGGAATCTGCAGAGGTATGATATGCCCAAATCGCCTCAGAATTTATTACCCAGACACCCC
Organism: Ambystoma mexicanum; assembly: GCF_040938575.1. Classification (NCBI taxonomy): domain Eukaryota; kingdom Metazoa; phylum Chordata; class Amphibia; order Caudata; family Ambystomatidae; genus Ambystoma; species Ambystoma mexicanum. The sequence continues at coordinate 454,911,602 of NC_090939.1, read as the reverse complement.
CGCAAATTCCGAAATGTGGGAAAAAACGCATTTTTCGCACATTTCGCTCGGCTCACCCATCGTAACACGCCCACAACAACACATTGCCTACTGTCCCGCGTTCCCGCAGGTGTCCCGATGAAAGCGGTACCTCACATGTATGGGTGTACCTACCTGGCCGCCAAGGGGAAAGCCTAAAACACAAGTAACCCCAAGTCTGTTTTCAGACCGGAATTTGAGACGCTCTGCCGACCGGCACAACTTACAGTTATGGGCATCGGGTGTCCAAGCCACCAGGGAAAACAGGGAACCCCATGCATTTCTGAAAAAAGAGGACAACCATGGGATTCCGCAGAGGTATGATATGCCCAAATCGCCCCAGAATTTATTACCCAGACACCCCCGCAAAGTCCGAAATGTGGGAAAAAATGCATTTTCTGCACATTTCGCTCAGCTCACCCATCGAAACACGCCCGCAACAACACATTGCCTACCGTCCCGCGTTCCCGCAGGTGTCCCGATGAAAGCGGTACCTCACATGTGTGGGTGTACCTACCTGGCCGCCAAGGGGAAAGCCTAAAACACAAGTAACCCCAAGTCTGTTTTCAGACCGGAATTTGAGAAGCTCTGCCCACCGGCACAACATACAGATATGGGCCTCGGGTGTCCAAGCCACCAGGGAAAACAGGGATCCCCATGCATTTCTGAAAAGAGGACACCCGTGGGAATCCGCAGAGGTATGATATGCCCAAATCGCCCCAGAATTTATTACCCAGACACCCCTGCAAAGTCCGAAATGTGGGGAAAAAAATGCATTTTCCGCACATTTCGCTCGGCTCACCCATCGAAACATGCCCCCAACAAGACATGGCCTACCGTCCCGCGTTCCCACAGGTGTCCCGATGAAAACGGTACCTCACATGTGTGGGTGCACCTACCTGGCCGCCAAGGGGAAAGCCTAAAACACAAGTAACCCCAAGTCTGTTTTCAGACCGGAATTTGAGACGCTCTGCCGACCAGCACAATTTACAGATATGGGCCTCGGGTGTCCAAGCCACCAGGGAAAACAGGGAACCCCATGCATTTCTGAAAAAAGAGGACAACCGTGGGAATCTGCAGAGGTATGATATGCCCAAATCGCCTCAGAATTTATTACCCAGACACCCCCGCAAATTCCGAAATGTGGGAAAAAACGCATTTTTCGCACATTTCGCTCGGCTCACCCATCGAAACACGCCCGCAACAACACATTGCCTACCGTCCCGCGTTCCCGCAGGTGTCCCGATGAAAGCGGTACCTCACATGTGTGGGTGTACCTACCTGGCCGCCAAGGGGAAAGCCTAAAACACAAGTAACCCCAAGTCTGTTTTCAGACCGGAATTTGAGACGCTCTGCCGACCGGCACAACATACAGATATGCGCCTCGGGTGTTGAAGCCACCAGGGAAAACAGGGAACCCCATGCATTTCCGAAAAGAGGACACCCGTGGGAATCCGCAGAGGTATGATATGCCCTAATCGCCTTAGAATGTATTACCCAGACACCCCCGCAAAGTCTGAAAGATGGGGAAAAAAACGCATTTTCCGCACATTTCGCTTGGCTCACCCATCGAAACACGCCCCCAACAACACATGGCCCACCCTCCGGCCTTCCCACAGGTGTTCCGATGAAAGCGATACCTCACATGTGTGGGTGCACCTATCTGGCCGCCAAGGGGAAAGCCTAAAACACAAGTAACCCCAAGTCTGTTTTCAGACCGGAATTTGAGAAGCTCTGCCCACCGGCACAACATACAGTTATGGGCCTCGGGTGTCCAAGCCACCAGGGAAAACAGGGAACCCCATGCATTTCCGAAAAGAGGACACCAGTGGGAATCCGCAGAGATATGATATGCCAAATCGCCCCAGAATTTATTACCCAGACACCCCCGCAAATTCTGAAATGTGGGGAAAAGAACACATTTTCGGCACATTTTGCTCGGCTCACCCAACGAAATACGCCCCCAACAACAGATGGCCTACTGTCCCACGTTCCCACAGGTGTCCCGATGAAAACGGTACCTCACATGTGTGGGTGCCCCTACCTGGCCGCCAAGGGAAAAGCCTAAAACACAAGTAACCCTAAGTCTGTTTTCAGACTGGAATTTGAGACACTCTGCCGACCGGCACAACATACAGATATGGGCCTCGGGTGTCCAAGCCACCAGGGAAAACAGGGAACCCCATGCATTTCCGAAAAGAGGACACCCGTGGGAATCCGCAGAGGTATGATATGCCCAAACCGCCCCAGAATTTATTACCCAGACACCACCGCAAATTCTGAAATGTGGGGAAAAGAACACATTTTCGGCACATTTTGCTCGGCTCACCCAACGAAATACGCCCCCAACAACAGATGGCCTACTGTCCCACGTTCCCACAGGTGTCCCGATGAAAACGGTACCTCACATGTGTGGGTGCAGCTACCTGGCCGCCAAGGGAAAAGCCTAAAACACAAGTAACCCTAAGTCTGTTTTCAGACTGGAATTTGAGACACTCTGCCGACCGGCACAACATACAGATATGGGCCTCGGGTGTCCCAGCCATCAGGGAAAACAGGGATCCCCATGCATTTCCGAAAAGAGGACACCCGTGGGAATCCGCAGAGGTATGATATGCCAAATCGCCCAGAATTTATTACCCAGACACCCCCGCAATGTCTGAAATGTGGGGAGAGAAAAGCCTTTTCCGCACATTTCGCCCGGCTCCCCCATCGAAACACTCCACCAAAAACACATGGGCTACCATCCCGCATTCCCACAGGTGTCCCGATGAAAACGGTACCTCACATGTGTGGTTGCACCTACCTGGCCACCAAGGGGAAAGCCAAAAACACAAGTAACCCCAAGTCTGTTTTCAGACCAGAATTTGAGACGCTCTGCCGACCGGCACAACATACAGATATGGGCCTCGGGTGTCCAAGCCACCAGGGAAAACAGGGAACCCCATGCTTTTCCGAAAAGGGGACACCAGTAAGAATCTGCAGAGGTATGATATGCCCAAATCACCCCAGAATTTATTACCCAGACACCCCCACAAAGTCTGAAATGTGGGGAAAAAAATGCATTTTCCGCACATTTCGCTCGGCTCCCCCATCGAAATACGCCCCCAACAACACATGGCCTACAATCCCGCGTTCCCACAGGTGTCCCGATGAAAACGGTACCTCACATGTGTGGGTGCACCTACCTGGTAGCCAAGGGGAAAGCCTAAAACACAAGTAACCCCAAGACTGCTTTCAGACCGGAATTTGAGACACTCTGCCGACCGGCACAACATACAGATATGGGCCTCGGGTGTCCAAGCCACCAAGGAAATTGGGAACCCCATGCATTTCTGAAAAGAGGACACTCGTGGGAATCCGCAGAGGTATGATTTGCGCACATCGCCCCAGAGTGTATTAGCCAGACACCCCCGCAAAGTCCGAAATGTGGGAAAAAAATTCATTTTCTGCACATTTCGCTCGGCTCATCCATCGAAACACGCCCCAACAACACATGGCCTACCATCCCGCATTTCCACAGGTGTCCGGATGAAACCTGTACCTCACATGTGTGGTTGCACCTACCTGGACGCCAAGGGGAAAGCCTAAAACACAAGTAACCCCAAGTCTGTTTTCAGACCGGAATTTGAGACGCTCTGCCGACCGGCACAACATACAGATATGGGCCTCGGGTGTCCAAGCCACCAGGGAAAACAGGGAACCCCATGCATTTCCGAAAAGAGGACACCCGTGGAATCCGCAGAGGTATGATTTGCGCACATCGCCCCAGAGTGTATTAGCCAGACACCCCCTGCAAAGTCCGAAATGTGGGAAAGAAACGCATTTTCCGCACATTTCGCTCGGCTCACCCATTGAAACACGCCCCCAACAACACATGGCCTACTGTCCCGCGTTCCCACAGGTGTCCTGATGAAAACGGTACCTCACATGTCTGGGTGCACCTACCTGGCCACCAAAGGGAAAGCCTAAAACACAAGTAACCCCAAGTCTGTTTTCAGACCGGAATTTGAGACGCTCTGCCGACCGGCACAACATACAAATATGGGCCTTGGGTGTCCAAGCCACCAGGGAAAACACGGAACCCCATGCATTTCCGAAAAGAGGACACCTGTAAGAAATCCGCAGAGGTATGATATGCCTAAATCGCCCCAGAATGTATTACCCAGACACCCCCGCAAAGTCCAAAATGTGCATTTTCTGCAAATTTCGCTCGGCTCACCCATCGAAACACGCCCCCAACAACACATGGCCCACCGTCCGGCATTCCCACAGGTGTCGCGATGAAAACGGTACCTCACATGTGTGGGTGCACCTACCTGGTAGCCAAGGGGAAAGCCTAAAACACAAGTAACCCCAAGTCTGTTTTCAGACCGGAATTTGAGACACTCTGCCGACCGGCACAACATACAGATATGGGCCTCGGGTGTCCAAGCCACCAGGGAAAACAGGGATAACCATGCATTTCCGAAAAGAGGACACCCGTGGGAATCCGCAGAGGTATAATATGCCCAAATCGCCCCAGAATTTATTACCCAGACACCCCCACAAAGTCTGAAATGTGGGGAAAAAAACGCATTTTCCGCACATTTCGCTCAGCTCACCCATCGTAACACGCCCGCAACAACACATTGCCTACCGTCCCGCGTTCCCGCAGGTGTCCCGATGAAAGCGGTACCTCACATGTATGGGTGTACCTACCTGGCCGCCAAGGGGAAAGCCTAAAACACAAGTAACCCCAAGTCTGTTTTCAGACCGGAATTTGAGACTCTCTGCCGACCGGCACAACTTACAGGTATGGGCCTCGGGTGTCCAAGCCACCAGGGAAAACAGGGAACCCCATGCATTTCTGAAAAAAGAGGACAACCATGGGAATCCACAGAGGTATGATATGCCCAAATCGCCCCAGAATTTATTACCCAGACACCCCCGCAAAGTCCGAAATGTGGGAAAAAATGCATTTTCTGCACATTTCGCTCGGCTCACCCATCGAAACACGCCCGCAACAACACATTGCCTACCGTCCCGCGTTCCCGCAGGTGTCCCGATGAAAGCGGTACCTCACATGTGTGGGTGTACCTACCTGGCCGCCAAGGGGAAAGCCTAAAACACAAGTAACCCCAAGTCTGTTTTCAGACCGGAATTTGAGAAGCTCTGCCCACCGGCACAACATACAGATATGGGCCTCGGGTGTCCAAGCCACCAGGGAAAACAGGGATCCCCATGCATTTCTGAAAAGAGGACACCCGTGGGAATCCGCAGAGGTATGATATGCCCAAATCGCCCCAGAATTTATTACCCAGACACCCCTGCAAAGTCCGAAATGTGGGGAAAAAAATGCATTTTCCGCACATTTCGCTCGGCTCACCCATCGAAACATGCCCCCAACAAGACATGGCCTACCGTCCCGCGTTCCCACAGGTGTCCCGATGAAAACGGTACCTCACATGTGTGGGTGCACCTACCTGGCCGCCAAGGGGAAAGCCTAAAACACAAGTAACCCCAAGTCTGTTTTCAGACCGGAATTTGAGACGCTCTGCCGACCAGCACAATTTACAGATATGGGCCTCGGGTGTCCAAGCCACCAGGGAAAACAGGGAACCCCATGCATTTCTGAAAAAAGAGGACAACCGTGGGAATCTGCAGAGGTATGATATGCCCAAATCGCCTCAGAATTTATTACCCAGACACCCCCGCAAATTCCGAAATGTGGGAAAAAACGCATTTTTCGCACGTTTCGCTCGGCTCACCCATCGAAACACGCCCGCAACAACACATTGCCTACCGTCCCGCGTTCCCGCAGGTGTCCCGATGAAAGCGGTACCTCACATGTATGGGTGTACCTACCTGGCCGCCAAGGGGAAAGCCTAAAACACAAGTCACCCCAAGTCTGTTTTCAGACCGGAATTTGAGACGCTCTGCCGACCGGCACAACTTACAGGTATGGGCCTCGGGTGTCCAGGCCACCAGGGAAAACAGGGAACCCCATGCATTTCTGAAAAAAGAGGACAACCATGGGAATCCGCAGAGGTATGATATGCCCAAATCGCCCCAGAATTTATTACCCAGACACCCCCGCAAAGTCCGAAATGTGGGAAAAAATGCATTTTCTGCACATTTCGCTCGGCTCACCCATCGAAACACGCCCGCAACAACACATTGCCTACCGTCCCGCGTTCCCGCAGGTGTCCCGATGAAAGCGGTACCTCACATGTGTGGGTGTACCTACCTGGCCGCCAAGGGGAAAGCCTAAAACACAAGTAACCCCAAGTCTGTTTTCAGACCGGAATTTGAGAAGCTCTGCCCACCGGCACAACATACAGATATGGGCCTCGGGTGTCCAAGCCACCAGGGAAAACAGGGATCCCCATGCATTTCTGAAAAGAGGACACCCGTGGGAATCCGCAGAGGTATGATATGCCCAAATCGCCCCAGAATTTATTACCCAGACACCCCCGCAAAGTCCGAAATGTGGGGAAAAAAATGCATTTTCCGCACATTTCGCTCGGCTCACCCATCGAAACATGCCCCCAACAAGACATGGCCTACGGTCCCGCGTTCCCACAGGTGTCCCGATGAAAACGGTACCTCACATGTGTGGGTGCACCTACCTGGCCGCCAAGGGGAAAGCCTAAAACACAAGTAACCCCAAGTCTGTTTTCAGACCGGAATTTGAGACGCTCTGCCGACCAGCACAATTTACAGATATGGGCCTCGGGTGTCCAAGCCACCAGGGAAAACAGGGAACCCCATGCATTTCTGAAAAAAGAGGACAACCGTGGGAATCTGCAGAGGTATGATATGCCCAAATCGCCTCAGAATTTATTACCCAGACACCCCCGCAAATTCCGAAATGTGGGAAAAAACGCATTTTTCGCACATTTCGCTCGGCTCACCCATCGTAACACGCCCGCAACAACACATTGCCTACCGTCCCGCGTTCCCGCAGGTGTCCCGATGAAAGCGGTACCTCACATGTATGGGTGTACCTACCTGGCCGCCAAGGGGAAAGCCTAAAACACAAGTAACCCCAAGTCTGTTTTCAGACCGGAATTTGAGACGCTCTGCCGTATGATATGCCCAAATCGCCCCAGAATGTATTACCCAGACACCCCCGCAAAGTCCAAAATGTGGGAAAATAAACGCATTTTCTGCACATTTCGCTTGGCTCACCCATCGAAACACGCCCCCAACAACACATGGCCCACCGTCCAGCCTTCCCACAGGTGTGCCGACCGGCACAACTTACAGGTATGGGCCTCGGGTGTCCAAGCCACCAGGGAAAACAGGGAACCCCATGCATTTCTGAAAAAAGAGGACAACCATGGGAATCCACAGAGGTATGATATGCCCAAATCGCCCCAGAATTTATTACCCAGACACCCCCGCAAAGTCCGAAATGTGGGAAAAAATGCATTTTCTGCACATTTCGCTCGGCTCACCCATCGAAACACGCCCGCAACAACACATTGCCTACCGTCCCGCGTTCCCGCAGGTGTCCCGATGAAAGCGGTATCTCACATGTGTGGGTGTACCTACCTGGCCGCCAAGGGGAAAGTCTAAAACACAAGTAACCCCAAGTCTGTTTTCAGACCGGAATTTGAGAAGCTCTGCCCACCGGCACAACATACAGATATGGGCCTCGGGTGTCCAAGCCACCAGGGAAAACAGGGAACCCCATGCATTTCCGAAAAGAGGACACCCGTGGAATCCGCAGAGGTATGATTTGCGCACATCGCCCCAGAGTGTATTAGCCAGACACCCCCTGCAAAGTCCGAAATGTGGGAAAGAAACGCATTTTCCGCACATTTCGCTCGGCTCACCCATTGAAACACGCCCCCAACAACACATGGCCTACTGTCCCGCGTTCCCACAGGTGTCCTGATGAAAACGGTACCTCACATGTCTGGGTGCACCTACCTGGCCACCAAAGGGAAAGCCTAAAACACAAGTAACCCCAAGTCTGTTTTCAGACCGGAATTTGAGACGCTCTGCCGACCGGCACAACATACAAATATGGGCCTTGGGTGTCCAAGCCACCAGGGAAAACACGGAACCCCATGCATTTCCGAAAAGAGGACACCTGTAAGAAATCCGCAGAGGTATGATATGCCTAAATCGCCCCAGAATGTATTACCCAGACACCCCCGCAAAGTCCAAAATGTGCATTTTCTGCAAATTTCGCTCGGCTCACCCATCGAAACACGCCCCCAACAACACATGGCCCACCGTCCGGCATTCCCACAGGTGTCGCGATGAAAACGGTACCTCACATGTGTGGGTGCACCTACCTGGTAGCCAAGGGGAAAGCCTAAAACACAAGTAACCCCAAGTCTGTTTTCAGACCGGAATTTGAGACACTCTGCCGACCGGCACAACATACAGATATGGGCCTCGGGTGTCCAAGCCACCAGGGAAAACAGGGATCCCCATGCATTTCCGAAAAGAGGACACCCGTGGGAATCCGCAGAGGTATAATATGCCCAAATCGCCCCAGAATTTATTACCCAGACACCCCCACAAAGTCTGAAATGTGGGGGAAAAAACGCATTTTCCGCACATTTCGCTCAGCTCACCCATCAAAACACGCCCCCAACTACGCATGGCCTACCATCCCGCGTTCCCACAGGTGTCCCGATGAAAAAGGTACCTCACATGTGTGGGTGCACCTACCTGGCCACCAAGGGGAAAGCCTAAAACACAAGTAACCCCAAGTCTGTTTTCAGACCGGAATTTGAGAAGCTCTGCCAACCGGCACAACATACAGATATGGGCCTCGGGTGTCCAAGCCACCAGGGAAAACAGGGATCCCCATGCATTTCTGAAAAGAGGACACCCGTGGGAATCCGCAGAGGTATGATATGCCCAAATCGCCCCAGAATTTATTACCCAGACACCCCCGCAAAGTCCGAAATGTGGGGAAAAAAATGCATTTTCCGCACATTTCACTCGGCTCACCCTTCGAAACATGCCCCCAACAAGACATGGCCTACCGTCCCGCGTTCCCACAGGTATCCCGATGAAAACGGTACCTCACATGTGTGGGTGCACCTACCTGGCCGCCAAGGGGAAAGCCTAAAACACAAGTAACCCCAAGTCTGTTTTCAGACCGGAATTTGAGACGCTCTGCCGACCAGCACAATTTACAGATATGGGCCTCGGGTGTCCAAGCCACCAGGGAAAACAGGGAACCCCATGCATTTCTGAAAAAAGAGGACAACCGTGGGAATCTGCAGAGGTATGATATGCCCAAATCGCCTCAGAATTTATTACCCAGACACCCCCGCAAATTCCGAAATGTGGGAAAAAACGCATTTTTCGCACATTTCGCTCGGCTCACCCATCGTAACACGCCCACAACAACACATTGCCTACTGTCCCGCGTTCCCGCAGGTGTCCCGATGAAAGCGGTACCTCACATGTATGGGTGTACCTACCTGGCCGCCAAGGGGAAAGCCTAAAACACAAGTAACCCCAAGTCTGTTTTCAGACCGGAATTTGAGATGCTCTGCCGACCGGCACAACTTACAGTTATGGGCCTCGGGTGTCCAAGCCACCAGGGAAAACAGGGAACCCCATGCATTTCTGAAAAAAGAGGACAACCATGGGATTCCGCAGAGGTATGATATGCCCAAATCGCCCCAGAATTTATTACCCAGACACCCCCGCAAAGTCCGAAATGTGGGAAAAAATGCATTTTCTGCACATTTCGCTCAGCTCACCCATCGAAACACGCCCGCAACAACACATTGCCTACCGTCCCGCGTTCCCGCAGGTGTCCCGATGAAAGCGGTACCTCACATGTGTGGGTGTACCTACCTGGCCGCCAAGGGGAAAGCCTAAAACACAAGTAACCCCAAGTCTGTTTTCAGACCGGAATTTGAGAAGCTCTGCTCACCGGCACAACATACAGATATGGGCCTCGGGTGTCCAAGCCACCAGGGAAAACAGGGATCCCCATGCATTTCTGAAAAGAGGACACCCGTGGGAATCCGCAGAGGTATGATATGCCCAAATCGCCCCAGAATTTATTACCCAGACACCCCTGCAAAGTCCGAAATGTGGGGAAAAAAATGCATTTTCCGCACATTTCGCTCGGCTCACCCATCGAAACATGCCCCCAACAAGACATGGCCTACCGTCCCGCGTTCCCACAGGTGTCCCGATGAAAACGGTACCTCACATGTGTGGGTGCACCTACCTGGCCGCCAAGGGGAAAGCCTAAAACACAAGTAACCCCAAGTCTGTTTTCAGACCGGAATTTGAGACGCTCTGCCGACCAGCACAATTTACAGATATGGGCCTCGGGTGTCCAAGCCACCAGGGAAAACAGGGAACCCCATGCATTTCTGAAAAAAGAGGACAACCGTGGGAATCTGCAGAGGTATGATATGCCCAAATCGCCTCAGAATTTATTACCCAGACACCCCCGCAAATTCCGAAATGTGGGAAAAAACGCATTTTTCGCACATTTCGCTCGGCTCACCCATCGAAACACGCCCGCAACAACACATTGCCTACCGTCCCGCGTTCCCGCAGGTGTCCCGATGAAAGCGGTACCTCACATGTGTGGGTGTACCTACCTGGCCGCCAAGGGGAAAGCCTAAAACACAAGTAACCCCAAGTCTGTTTTCAGACCGGAATTTGAGACGCTCTGCCGACCGGCACAACATACAGATATGCGCCTCGGGTGTTGAAGCCACCAGGGAAAACAGGGAACCCCATGCATTTCCGAAAAGAGGACACCCGTGGGAATCCGCAGAGGTATGATATGCCCTAATCGCCTTAGAATGTATTACCCAGACACCCCCGCAAAGTCTGAAAGATGGGGAAAAAAACGCATTTTCCGCACATTTCGCTTGGCTCACCCATCGAAACACGCCCCCAACAACACATGGCCCACCCTCCGGCCTTCCCACAGGTCTTCCGATGAAAGCGATACCTCACATGTGTGGGTGCACCTATCTGGCCGCCAAGGGGAAAGCCTAAAACACAAGTAACCCCAAGTCTGTTTTCAGACCGGAATTTGAGAAGCTCTGCCCACCGGCACAACATACAGTTATGGGCCTCGGGTGTCCAAGCCACCAGGGAAAACAGGGAACCCCATGCATTTCCGAAAAGAGGACACCAGTGGGAATCCGCAGAGATATGATATGCCAAATCGCCCCAGAATTTATTACCCAGACACCCCCGCAAATTCTGAAATGTGGGGAAAAGAACACATTTTCGGCACATTTTGCTCGGCTCACCCAACGAAATACGCCCCCAACAACAGATGGCCTACTGTCCCACGTTCCCACAGGTGTCCCGATGAAAACGGTACCTCACATGTGTGGGTGCCCCTACCTGGCCGCCAAGGGAAAAGCCTAAAACACAAGTAACCCTAAGTCTGTTTTCAGACTGGAATTTGAGACACTCTGCCGACCGGCACAACATACAGATATGGGCCTCGGGTGTCCAAGCCACCAGGGAAAACAGGGAACCCCATGCATTTCCGAAAAGAGGACACCCGTGGGAATCCGCAGAGGTATGATATGCCCAAACCGCCCCAGAATTTATTACCCAGACACCACCGCAAATTCTGAAATGTGGGGAAAAGAACACATTTTCGGCACATTTTGCTCGGCTCACCCAACGAAATACGCCCCCAACAACAGATGGCCTACTGTCCCACGTTCCCACAGGTGTCCCGATGAAAACGGTACCTCACATGTGTGGGTGCAGCTACCTGGCCGCCAAGGGAAAAGCCTAAAACACAAGTAACCATAAGTCTGTTTTCAGACTGGAATTTGAGACACTCTGCCGACCGGCACAACATACAGATATGGGCCTCGGGTGTCCCAGCCATCAGGGAAAACAGGGATCCCCATGCATTTCCGAAAAGAGGACACCCGTGGGAATCCGCAGAGGTATGATATGGCAAATCGCCCAGAATTTATTACCCAGACACCCCCGCAATGTCTGAAATGTGGGGAGAGAAAAGCCTTTTCCGCACATTTCGCTCGGCTCCCCCATCGAAACACTCCACCAAAAACACATGGCCTACCATCCCGCATTCCCACAGGTGTCCCGATGAAAACGGTACCTCACATGTGTGGTTGCACCTACCTGGCCACCAAGGGGAAAGCCAAAAACACAAGTAACCCCAAGTCTGTTTTCAGACCAGAATTTGAGACGCTCTGCCGACCGGCACAACATACAGATATGGGCCTCGGGTGTCCAAGCCACCAGGGAAAACAGGGAACCCCATGCTTTTCCGAAAAGGGGACACCAGTAAGAATCCGCAGAGGTATGATATGCCCAAATCACCCCAGAATTTATTACCCAGACACCCCCACAAAGTCTGAAATGTGGGGAAAAAAATGCATTTTCCGCACATTTCGCTCGGCTCCCCCATCGAAATACGCCCCCAACAACACATGGCCTACAATCCCGCGTTCCCACAGGTGTCCCGATGAAAACGGTACCTCACATGTGTGGGTGCACCTACCTGGTAGCCAAGGGGAAAGCCTAAAACACAAGTAACCCCAAGACTGCTTTCAGACCGGAATTTGAGACACTCTGCCGACCGGCACAACATACAGATATGGGCCTCGGGTGTCCAAGCCACCAAGGAAATTGGGAACCCCATGCATTTCTGAAAAGAGGACACTCGTGGGAATCCGCAGAGGTATGATTTGCGCACATCGCCCCAGAGTGTATTAGCCAGACACCCCCGCAAAGTCCGAAATGTGGGAAAAAAATTCATTTTCTGCACATTTCGCTCGGCTCATCCATCGAAACACGCCCCAACAACACATGGCCTACCATCCCGCATTTCCACAGGTGTCCCGATGAAACCTGTACCTCACATGTGTGGTTGCACCTACCTGGACGCCAAGGGGAAAGCCTAAAACACAAGTAACCCCAAGTCTGTTTTCAGACCGGAATTTGAGACGCTCTGCCGACCGGCACAACATACAGATATGGGCCTCGGGTGTCCAAGCCACCAGGGAAAACAGGGAACCCCATGCATTTCCGAAAAGAGGACACCCGTGGAATCCGCAGAGGTATGATTTGCGCACATCGCCCCAGAGTGTATTAGCCAGACACCCCCTGCAAAGTCCGAAATGTGGGAAAGAAACGCATTTTCCGCACATTTCGCTCGGCTCACCCATTGAAACACGCCCCCAACAACACATGGCCTACTGTCCCGCGTTCCCACAGGTGTCCTGATGAAAACGGTACCTCACATGTCTGGGTGCACCTACCTGGCCACCAAAGGGAAAGCCTAAAACACAAGTAACCCCAAGTCTGTTTTCAGACCGGAATTTGAGACGCTCTGCCGACCGGCACAACATACAAATATGGGCCTTGGGTGTCCAAGCCACCAGGGAAAACACGGAACCCCATGCATTTCCGAAAAGAGGACACCTGTAAGAAATCCGCAGAGGTATGATATGCCTAAATCGCCCCAGAATGTATTACCCAGACACCCCCGCAAAGTCCAAAATGTGCATTTTCTGCAAATTTCGCTCGGCTCACCCATCGAAACACGCCCCCAACAACACATGGCCCACCGTCCGGCATTCCCACAGGTGTCGCGATGAAAACGGTACCTCACATGTGTGGGTGCACCTACCGGGTAGCCAAGGGGAAAGCCTAAAACACAAGTAACCCCAAGTCTGTTTTCAGACCGGAATTTGAGACACTCTGCCGACCGGCACAACATACAGATATGGGCCTCGGGTGTCCAAGCCTCCAGGGAAAACAGGGATCCCCATGCATTTCCGAAAAGAGGACACCCGTGGGAATCCGCAGAGGTATAATATGCCCAAATCGCCCCAGAATTTATTACCCAGACACCCCCACAAAGTCTGAAATGTGGGGAAAAAAACGCATTTTCCGCACATTTCGCTCAGCTCACCCATCAAAACACGCCCCCAACTACGCATGGCCTACCATCCCGCGTTCCCACAGGTGTCCCGATGAAAAAGGTACCTCACATGTGTGGGTGCACCTACCTGGCCACCAAGGGGAAAGCCTAAAACACAAGTAACCCCAAGTCTGTTTTCAGACCGGAATTTGAGAAGCTCTGCCAACCGGCACAACATACAGATATGGGCCTCGGGTGTCCAAGCCACCAGGGAAAACAGGGATCCCCATGCATTTCTGAAAAGAGGACACCCGTGGGAATCCGCAGAGGTATGATATGCCCAAATCGCCCCAGAATTTATTACCCAGACACCCCCGCAAAGTCCGAAATGTGGGGAAAAAAATGCATTTTACGCACATTTCACTCGGCTCACCCTTCGAAACATGCCCCCAACAAGACATGGCCTACCGTCCCGCGTTCCCACAGGTATCCCGATGAAAACGGTACCTCACATGTGTGGGTGCACCTACCTGGCCGCCAAGGGGAAAGCCTAAAACACAAGTAACCCCAAGTCTGTTTTCAGACCGGAATTTGAGACGCTCTGCCGACCAGCACAATTTACAGATATGGGCCTCGGGTGTCCAAGCCACCAGGGAAAACAGGGAACCCCATGCATTTCTGAAAAAAGAGGACAACCGTGGGAATCTGCAGAGGTATGATATGCCCAAATCGCCTCAGAATTTATTACCCAGACACCCCCGCAAATTCCGAAATGTGGGAAAAAACGCATTTTTCGCACATTTCGCTCGGCTCACCCATCGTAACACGCCCACAACAACACATTGCCTACTGTCCCGCGTTCCCGCAGGTGTCCCGATGAAAGCGGTACCTCACATGTATGGGTGTACCTACCTGGCCGCCAAGGGGAAAGCCTAAAACACAAGTAACCCCAAGTCTGTTTTCAGACCGGAATTTGAGACGCTCTGCCGACCGGCACAACTTACAGTTATGGGCCTCGGGTGTCCAAGCCACCAGGGAAAACAGGGAACCCCATGCATTTCTGAAAAAAGAGGACAACCATGGGATTCCGCAGAGGTATGATATGCCCAAATCGCCCCAGAATTTATTACCCAGACACCCCCGCAAAGTCCGAAATGTGGGAAAAAATGCATTTTCTGCACATTTCGCTCAGCTCACCCATCGAAACACGCCCGCAACAACACATTGCCTACCGTCCCGCGTTCCCGCAGGTGTCCCGAAGAAAGCGGTACCTCACATGTGTGGGTGTACCTACCTGGCCGCCAAGGGGAAAGCCTAAAACACAAGTAATCCCAAGTCTGTTTTCAGACCGGAATTTGAGAAGCTCTGCCCAGCGGCACAACATACAGATATGGGCCTCGGGTGTCCAAGCCACCAGGGAAAACAGGGATCCCCATGCATTTCTGAAAAGAGGACACCCGTGGGAATCCGCAGAGGTATGATATGCCCAAATCGCCCCAGAATTTATTACCCAGACACCCCCGCAAAGTCCGAAATGTGGGGAAAAAAATGCATTTTCCGCACATTTCGCTCGGCTCACCCATCGAAACATGCCCCCAACAAGACATGGCCTACCGTCCCGCGTTCCCACAGGTGTCCCGATGAAAACGGTACCTCACATGTGTGGGTGCACCTACCTGGCCGCCAAGGGGAAAGCCTAAAACACAAGTAACCCCAAGTCTGTTTTCAGACCGGAATTTGAGACGCTCTGCCGACCAGCACAATTTACAGATATGGGCCTCGGGTGTCCAAGCCACCAGGGAAAACAGGGAACCCCATGCATTTCTGAAAAAAGAGGACAACCGTGGGAATCTGCAGAGGTATGATATGCCCAAATCGCCTCAGAATTTATTACCCAGACACCCCCGCAAATTTCGAAATGTGGGAAAAAACGCATTTTTCGCACATTTCGCTCGGCTCACCCATCGTAACACGCCCGCAACAACACATTGCCTACCGTCCCGTGTTCCCGCAGGTGTCCCGATGAAAGCGGTACCTCACATGTATGGGTGTACCTACCTGGCCGCCAAGGGGAAAGCCTAAAACACAAGTAACCCCAAGTCTGTTTTCAGACCGGAATTTGAGACTCTCTGCCGACCGGCACAACTTACAGGTATGGGCCTCGGGTGTCCAAGCCACCAGGGAAAACAGGGAACCCCATGCATTTCTGAAAAAAGAGGACAACCATGGGAATCCACAGAGGTATGATATGCCCAAATCGCCCCAGAATTTATTACCCAGACACCCCCGCAAAGTCCGAAATGTGGGAAAAAATGCATTTTCTGCACATTTCGCTCGGCTCACCCATCGAAACACGCCCGCAACAACACATTGCCTACCGTCCCGCGTTCCCGCAGGTGTCCCGATGAAAGCGGTACCTCACATGTGTGGGTGTACCTACCTGGCCGCCAAGGGGAAAGCCTAAAACACAAGTAACCCCAAGTCTGTTTTCAGACCGGAATTTGAGAAGCTCTGCCCACCGGCACAACATACAGATATGGGCCTCGGGTGTCCAAGCCACCAGGGAAAACAGGGATCCCCATGCATTTCTGAAAAGAGGACACCCGTGGGAATCCGCAGAGGTATGATATGCCCAAATCGCCCCAGAATTTATTACCCAGACACCCCTGCAAAGTCCGAAATGTGGGGAAAAAAATGCATTTTCCGCACATTTCGCTCGGCTCACCCATCGAAACATGCCCCCAACAAGACATGGCCTACCGTCCCGCGTTCCCACAGGTGTCCCGATGAAAACGGTACCTCACATGTGTGGGTGCACCTACCTGGCCGCCAAGGGGAAAGCCTAAAACACAAGTAACCCCAAGTCTGTTTTCAGACCGGAATTTGAGACGCTCTGCCGACCAGCACAATTTACAGATATGGGCCTCGGGTGTCCAAGCCACCAGGGAAAACAGGGAACCCCATGCATTTCTGAAAAAAGAGGACAACCGTGGGAATCTGCAGAGGTATGATATGCCCAAATCGCCTCAGAATTTATTACCCAGACACCCCCGCAAATTCCGAAATGTGGGAAAAAACGCATTTTTCGCACGTTTCGCTCGGCTCACCCATCGAAACACGCCCGCAACAACACATTGCCTACCGTCCCGCGTTCCCGCAGGTGTCCCGATGAAAGCGGTACCTCACATGTATGGGTGTACCTACCTGGCCGCCAAGGGGAAAGCCTAAAACACAAGTCACCCCAAGTCTGTTTTCAGACCGGAATTTGAGACGCTCTGCCGACCGGCACAACTTACAGGTATGGGCCTCGGGTGTCCAAGCCACCAGGGAAAACAGGGAACCCCATGCATTTCTGAAAAAAGAGGACAACCATGGGAATCCGCAGAGGTATGATATGCCCAAATCGCCCCAGAATTTATTACCCAGACACCCCCGCAAAGTCCGAAATGTGGGAAAAAATGCATTTTCTGCACATTTCGCTCGGCTCACCCATCGAAACACGCCCGCAACAACACATTGCCTACCGTCCCGCGTTCCCGCAGGTGTCCCGATGAAAGCGGTACCTCACATGTGTGGGTGTACCTACCTGGCCGCCAAGGGGAAAGCCTAAAACACAAGTAACCCCAAGTCTGTTTTCAGACCGGAATTTGAGAAGCTCTGCCCACCGGCACAACATACAGATATGGGCCTCGGGTGTCCAAGCCACCAGGGAAAACAGGGATCCCCATGCATTTCTGAAAAGAGGACACCCGTGGGAATCCGCAGAGGTATGATATGCCCAAATCGCCCCAGAATTTATTACCCAGACACCCCCGCAAAGTCCGAAATGTGGGGAAAAAAATGCATTTTCCGCACATTTCGCTCGGCTCACCCATCGAAACATGCCCCCAACAAGACATGGCCTACGGTCCCGCGTTCCCACAGGTGTCCCGATGAAAACGGTACCTCACATGTGTGGGTGCACCTACCTGGCCGCCAAGGGGAAAGCCTAAAACACAAGTAACCCCAAGTCTGTTTTCAGAACGGAATTTGAGACGCTCTGCCGACCAGCACAATTTACAGATATGGGCCTCGGGTGTCCAAGCCACCAGGGAAAACAGGGAACCCCATGCATTTCTGAAAAAAGAGGACAACCGTGGGAATCTGCAGAGGTATGATATGCCCAAATCGCCTCAGAATTTATTACCCAGACACCCCCGCAAATTCCGAAATGTGGGAAAAAACGCATTTTTCGCACATTTCGCTCGGCTCACCCATCGTAACACGCCCGCAACAACACATTGCCTACCGTCCCGCGTTCCCGCAGGTGTCCCGATGAAAGCGGTACCTCACATGTATGGGTGTACCTACCTGGCCGCCAAGGGGAAAGCCTAAAACACAAGTAACCCCAAGTCTGTTTTCAGACCGGAATTTGAGACGCTCTGCCGTATGATATGCCCAAATCGCCCCAGAATGTATTACCCAGACACGCCCGCAAAGTCCGAAATGTGGGAAAATAAACGCATTTTCTGCACATTTCGCTTGGCTCACCCATCGAAACACGCCCCCAACAACACATGGCCCACCGTCCAGCCTTCCCACAGGTGTGCCGACCGGCACAACTTACAGGTATGGGCCTCGGGTGTCCAAGCCACCAGGGAAAACAGGGAACCCCATGCATTTCTGAAAAAAGAGGACAACCATGGGAATCCACAGAGGTATGATATGCCCAAATCGCCCCAGAATTTATTACCCAGACACCCCCGCAAAGTCCAAAATGTGGGAAAAAATGCATTTTCTGCACATTTCGCTCGGCTCACCCATCGAAACACGCCCGCAACAACACATTGCCTACCGTCCCGCGTTCCCGCAGGTGTCCCGATGAAAGCGGTATCTCACATGTGTGGGTGTACCTACCTGGCCGCCAAGGGGAAAGCCTAAAACACAAGTAACCCCAAGTCTGTTTTCAGACCGGAATTTGAGAAGCTCTGCCCACCGGCACAACATACAGATATGGGCCTCGGGTGTCCAAGCCACCAGGGAAAACAGGGATCCCCATGCATTTCTGAAAAGAGGACACCCGTGGGAATCCGCAGAGGTATGATATGCCAAAATCGCCCCAGAATTTATTACCCAGACACCCCTGCAAAGTCCGAAATGTGGGGAAAAAAATGCATTTTCCGCACATTTCGCTCGGCTCACCCATCGAAACATGCCCCCAACAAGACATGGCCTACAGTCCCGCGTTCCCACAGGTGTCCCGATGAAAACGGTACCTCACATGTGTGGGTGCACCTACCTGGCCGCCAAGGGGAAAGCCTAAAACACAAGTAACCCCAAGACTGTTTTCAGACCGGAATTTGAGACGCTCTGCCGACCAGCACAATTTACAGATATGGGCCTCGGGTGTCCAAGCCACCAGGGAAAACAGGGAACCTCATGCATTTCTGAAAAAAGAGGACAACCGTGGGAATCTGCAGAGGTATGATATGCCCAAATCGCCTCAGAATTTATTACCCAGACACCCCCGCAAATTCCGAAATGTGGGAAAAAACGCATTTTTCGCACATTTCGCTCGGCTCACCCATCGAAACACGCCCGCAACAACACATTGCCTAACGTCCCGCGTTCCCGCAGGTGTCCCGATGAAGGCGGTACCTCACATGTATGGGTGTACCTACCTGGCCGCCAAGGGGAAAGCCTAAAACACAAGTCACCCCAAGTCTGTTTTCAGACCGGAATTTGAGACGCTCTGCCGACCGGCACAACTTACAGGTATGGGCCTCGGGTGTCCAAGCCACCAGGGAAAACAGGGAACCCCATGCATTTCTGAAAAAAGAGGACAACCATGGGAATCCGCAGAGGTATGATATGCCCAAATCGCCCCAGAATTTATTACCCAGACACCCCCGCAAAGTCCGAAATGTGGGAAAAAATTCATTTTCTGCACATTTCGCTCAGCTCACCCATCGAAACACGCCCACAACAACACATTGCCTACCGTCCCGCGTTCCCGCAGGTGTCCCGATGAAAGCGGTACCTCACATGTGTGGGTGTACCTACCTGTCCGCCAAGGGGAAAGCCTAAAACACAAGTAACCCCAAGTCTGTTTTCAGACCGGAATTTGAGACGCTCTGCCGACCGGCACAACATGAAGATATGCGCCTCGGGTGTTCAAGCCACCAGGGAAAACAGGGAACCCCATGCATTTCCGAAAAGAGGACACCCGTGGGAATCCGCAGAGGTATGATATGCCCTAATCGCCTTAGAATTTATTACCCAGACACCCCCGCAAAGTCTGAAAGGTGGGGAAAAAAATGCATTTTCCGCACATTTCGCTTGGCTCACCCATCGAAACACGCCCCCAACAACACATGGCCCACCCTCCGGCCTTCTCACAGGTGTCCCGATGAAAGCGATACCTCACATGTGTGGGTGCACCTATCTGGCCGCCAAGGGGAAAGCCTAAAACACAAGTAACCACAAGTCTGTTTTCAGACCGGAATTTGAGACGCTCTGCCGACCAGCACAACTTACAGATATGGGCCTCGGGTGTCCAAGCCACCAGGGAAAACAGGGAACCCCATGCATTTCCGAAAAGAGGACAACCGTGGGAATCCGCAGAGATATGATATGCCCAAATCGCCTCAGAATTTATTACCCAGACACCCCCACAAATTCCGAAATGTGGGGAAAAAAACGCATTTTACGCACATTTCGCTCGGCTCACCCATCGAAACACGCCCCCAACAACACATGGTCTACCGTCCCGCGTTCCCACAGGTGTCCCGATGAAAACGGTACCTCACATGTGTAGGTGCACCTACCTGGCTGCCAAGGGGAAAGCCTAAAACACAAGTAATCCCAAGTCTGTTTTCAGACCGGAATTTGAGACTGCCGACCGGCACAACATACAGATATGGTCCTGGGGTGTCCAAGCCACTGGGGAAAACAGGGAACCCCATGCATTTCCGAAAAGAGGACACCCATGGGAATCCGCAGAGGTATGATATGCCCAAATCGCCTTAGAATTTATGACCCAGACACCCCCGCAAATTCTGAAAGGTGGGAAAAAAACGCATTTTCCGCACATTTCGCTTGGCTCACCCATCGAAACACGCCCCCAACAACACATGGCCCACCGTCCGGCCTTCCCACAGGTGTCCCGATGAAAGCGATACCTCACATGTGTGGGTGCACCTACCTGGCCGCCAAGGGGAACGCCTAAAACACAAGTAACCCCAAGTCTGTTTTCAGACCGGAATTTGAGAAGCTCTGCCCACCGGCACAACATACAGATATGGGCCTCGGGTGTCCAAGCCACCAGGGAAAACAGGGAACCCCATGCATTTCCGAAAAGAGGACACCAGTGGGAATCCGCAGAGATATGATATGCCCAAATCGCCCCAGAATTTATTACCCAGACACCCCCGCAAAGTCCGAAATGTGGGGAAAAAAACGCATTTTCTGCACATTTCGCTCGGCTCGCCCATCGAAGCATGCCCCCAACAAGACATGGCCTACCGTCCCGCGTTTCCACAGATGTCCCGATGAAAGCGGTACCTCACATGTGTGGGTGTACCTACCTGGCCGCCAAGGGGAAAGCCTAAAACACAAGTAACCCCAAGTCTGTTTTCAGACCGGAATTTGAGACGCTCTGCCGACCGGCACAACATACAGATATGCGCCTCGGGTGTTCAAGCCACCAGGGAAAACAGGGAACCCCATGCATTTCCGAAAAGAGGACACCCGTGGGAATCCGCAGAGGTATGATATGCCCAAATCGCCCCAGAATGTATTACCCAGACACCCCCGCAAAGTCCGAAATGTGGGAAAATAAACGCATTTTCTGCACATTTCGCTTGGCTCACCCATCGAAACACGCCCCCAACAACACATGGCCCACCGTCCAGCCTTCCCACAGGTGTACCGATGTAAGCGATACCTCACATGTGTGGGTGCACCTACCTGGCCGCCAAGGGAAACGCCTAAAACACAAGTAACCCCAAGTCTGTTTTCAGACCAGAATTTGAGACTGCCGACCGGCACAACATACAGATATGGTCCTCGGGTGTCCAAGCCACTAGGGAAAACAGGGAACCCCATGCATTTCCGAAAAGAGGACACCCATGGGAATCCGCAGAGTTATGATATGCCCTAATCGCCTTAGAATTTATTACCCAGACACCCCCGCAAAGTCTGAAAGGTGGGGAAAAAAACGCATTTTCCGCACATTTCGCTTGGCTCACCCATCGAAACACGCCCCCAACAACACATGGCCCACCGTCCGGCCTTCCCACAGGTGTCCCGATGAAAGCGATACCTCACATGTGTGGGTGCACCTACCTGGCCGCCAATAGGAAAGCCTAAAACACAAGTAACCCCAAGTCTGTTTTCAGACCGGAATTTGAGAAGCTCTGCCCACCGGCAAAACATACAGATATGGGCCTCGGGTGTCCAAGCCACCAGGGAAAACAGGGAACCCCATGCATTTCCAAAAAGAGGACACAAGTGGGAATCTGCAGAGATATGATATGCCCAAATCGCCCCAGAATTTATTACCCAGACACCCCGCAAATTCTGAAATGTGGGGAAAAAAACACATTTTCGGCACATTATGCTCGGCTCACCCATCGAAATACGCCCCCAACAACAGATGGCCTACTGTCCCACGTTCCCACAGGTGTCCCGATGAAAACGGTACCTCACATATGTGGGTGCACCTACCTGGCCGCCAAGGGAAAAGCCTAAAACACAAGTAACCCTAAGTCTGTTTTCAGACTGGAATTTGAGACGCTCTGCCGACCGGCACAACATACAGATATGGGCCTCGGGTGTCCCAGCCACCAGGGAAAACAGGGATCCCCATGCATTTCCGAAAAGAGGACACCCGTGGGAATCTGCAGAGGTATGATATGCCCAAATCGCCCAGAATTTATTACCCAGACACCCCCGCAAAGTCTGAAATGTGGGGAAAAAATTGCATTTTCCGCACATTTTGCTCGGCTCCCCCATCGAAACACGCCCCCAACAACACATGGCCTACCATCCCGCGTTCCCACAGGTGTCCCGATGAAAACGGTACCTCACATGTGTGGGTGCACCTACCTGGTAGCCAAGGGGAAAGCCTAAAACACAAGTAACCCCAAGACTGCTTTCAGACCGGAATTTGAGACACTCTGCCGACCGGCACAACATACAGATATGGGCCTCGGGTGTCCAAGCCACCAAGGAAATTGGGAACCCCATGCATTTCTGAAAAGAGGACACTCGTGGGAATCCGCAGAGGTATGATTTGCGCACATCACCCCAGAGTGTATTAGCCAGACACCCCCGCAAAGTCCGAAATGTGGGAAAAAAACGCATTTTCTGCACATTTCGCTCGGCTCATCCATCGAAACACGCCCCCAACAACACATGGCCTACCATCCCGCGTTCCCACAGGTGTCCCGATGAAAACGGTACCTCACATGTGTGGGTGCACCTACCTGGTAGCCAAGGGGAAAGCCTAAAACACAAGTAACCCTAAGTCTGTTTTCAGACCGGAATTTGAGACACTCTGCCGACCGGCACAACATACAGATATGGGCCTCGGGTGTCCAAGCCACCAAGGAAATTGGGAACCCCATGCATTTCTGAAAAGAGGACACTCGTGGGAATCCGCAGAGGTATGATTTGCGCACATCACCCCAGAGTGTATTAGCCAGACACCCCCGCAAAGTCCGAAATGTGGGAAAAAAACGCATTTTCTGCACATTTCGCTCGGCTCATCCATCGAAACACGCCCCCAACAACACATGGCCTACCATCCCGCATTTCCACAGGTGTCCCGATGAAACCTGTACCTCACATGTGTGGTTGCACCTACCTGGCCGCCAAGGGGAAAGCCTAAAACACAAGTAACCCCAAGTCTGTTTTCAGACCGGAATTTGAGACACTCTGCCGACCGGCACAACATACAGATAAGGGCCTCGGGTGTCCAAGCCACCAGGGAAAACAGGGAACCCCATGCATTTCCGAAAAGGGGACACCCGTGGAATCCGCAGAGGTATGATTTGCGCACATCGCCCCAGAGTGTATTAGCCAGACACCCCCGCAAAGTCCGAAATGTGGGAAAAAAACGCATTTTCCGCACATTTCGCTCGGCTCACCCATTCAAACACGCCCCCAACAACACATGGCCTACCGTCCCGCATTCCCACAGGTGTCCTGATGAAAACGGTACCTCACATGTGTGGGTGCACCTACCTGGCCGCCAAAGGGAAAGCCTAAAACACAAGTAACCCTAAGTCTGTTTTCAGACCGGAATTTGAGACGCTCTGCCGACCGGCACAACATACAAATATGGGCCTTCGGTGTCCAAGCCACCAGGGAAAACACGGAACCCCATGCATTTCCGAAAAGAGGACACCCGTGGAAATCCGCAGAGATATGATATGCCTAAATCGCCCCAGAATGTATTACCCAGACACCCCCGCAAAGTCCAAAATGTGCATTTTCTGCAAATTTCGCTCGGCTCACCCATCGAAACACGCCCCCAACAACACATGGCCCACCGTCCGGCGTTCCCACAGGTGTCGCGATGAAAACGGTACCTCACATGTGTGGGTGCACCTACCTGGTAGCCAAGGGGAAAGCCTAAAACACAAGTAACCCCAAGTCTGTTTTCAGACCGGAATTTGAGACACTCTGCCGACCGGCACAACATACAGATATGGGCCACGGGTGTCCAAGCCACCAAGGAAATTGGGAACCCCATGCACTTCTGAAAAGAGGACACTCGTGGGAATCCGCAGAGGTATGATTTGCCCAAATCACCCCAGAATTTATTACCCAGACACCCCCACAAAGTCTGAAATGTGGGGAAAAAAACGCATTTTCCGCACATTTCGCTCGGCTCACCCATCGAAACACGCCCCCAACAACACATGGCCTACCATCCCGCGTTCCCACAGGTGTCCCGATGAAAATGGTACCTCACATGTGTGGGTGCACCTACCTGGTAGCCAAGGGGAAAGCCTAAAACACAAGTAACCCCAAGTCTGTTTTCAGACCGGAATTTGAGACACTCTGCCGACCGGCACAGCATACAGATATGGGCCTCGGGTGTCCAAGCCACCAAGGAAATTGGGAAACCCATGTATTTCTGAAAAGAGGACACTTGGGGGAATCCGCAGAGGTATGATTTGCCCAAATCGCCCCAGAATTTATTACCCAAACACCCCCGCAAAATCCGAAATGCGTGGAAAAAAACGCATTTTCGGCACATTTCGCTCGGCTCACCCATCGAAACACGCCCCCAACAACACATGGCCTACCATCCCGCATTTCCACAAGTGTCCCGATGAAACCGGTACCTCACATGTGTGGTTGCACCTACCTGGCCGCCAAGGGGAAAGCCTAAAACACAAGTAACCCCAAGTCTGTTTTCAGACCGGAATTTGAGACGCTCTGCCAACCGGCACAACATACAGATATGGGCCTCGGGTGTCCAAGCCACCAAGGAAAACAAGGAACCCCATGCATTTCCGAAAAGAGGACACCCGTGGATTCCGCAGAGGTATGATTTGCGCACATCGCCCCAGAGTGTATTAGCCAGACACCCCTGCAAAGTCCGAAATGTGGGAAAAAAACACATTTTCCGCACATTTCGCTCGGCTCACCCATTGAAACACGCCCCCAACAACACATGGCCTACCGTCCCGCGTTCCCACAGATGTCCCGATGAAAATGGTACCTCACATGTGTGGGTGCACCTGCCTGGCCGCCAAGGGGAAAGCCTGAAACACAAGTAACCCCAAGTCTGTTTTCAGACCGGAATTTGAGACGCTCTGCCGACCGGCACAACATACAGATATGGGCCTCGGGTGTCCCAGCCACCAGGGAAAACAGGGAACCCCATGCATTTCCGAAAAGAGGATACCCGTGGGAATCCGCAGAGGTATGATATGCCCAAATCGCCCAAAATGTATTACCCAGACACCCCCGCAAAGTTTGAAATGTGGGGAAAAAAACGCATTTTCTGCACATTTCGCTCGGCTCCCCCATCGAAACAGGCTCCCAACAACACATGGCCAACCGTCCCGCGTTCCCACAGGTGTCCCAATGAAAACGGTACCTCACATGTGTGGGTGCACCTACCTGGCCGCCAAGGGGAAAGCCTAAAACACAAGTAACCCCAAGTCTGTTTTCAGACCGGAATTTGAGACGCTCTCCCGACCGGCACAACATACAGATATGGGCCTCGGGTATCCAAGCCACCAAGGAAAACAGGGAACCCCATGCATTTCCAAAAAGAGGACACCCGTGGGAATCCGCAGAGGTATGATTTGCGCACATCACCCCAGAATTTATTACCCAGACACCACCGCAAAGTACGAAATGTGGGAAAAAAAATGCATTTTCCGCACATTTTGCTCGGCTCACCCATCGAAACACGCCCCCAACAACACATGGCCTACCGTCCCGCGTTCCCACTGGTGTCCCGATGAAAACGGTACCTCACATGTGTGGGTGCACCTATCCCGGGCGCAAAAGGAAAAAGGTAACCCACTGGTAACCCCAAGCCTTTCGCCACTGCCCATTTTGTTCATGTGGGCAACCTACAGATTTGGGCCTAGGGTGTCGAAGCCAGCAAGGGAAACAGGGAACCCCGTGCATTTCCCAAAAGAGGACACCTGTGGGAATCCAGAGGTGTGCCTTGCGCATATTGCCCCAGTTTTTATTAACCACAATCCCCGACAAAGTGTGATATTTGGTGGGAAAAAAACACAATGTTCACTTTGTCTGGGGTTCTGGGTAATAAATTCTGGGCCGCTTCGCACAAGTCAGACCTCGGTGCATTCGCACGGGTGTCCTCTTTTGGGAAATGCATGGGGTTCCCTGTTTTCCTTGCTGGCTTCAACACCCTAGGCCCAAATCTGTAGGTTGCCCACATGGACAAATTGTGCTGTGGCGAAAGGCTTGGGGTTACCAGCGGGTTACCCTTTTCCTTTTGCGCCCCCAGTAGGTGCACCCACACATGTGAGGTACCTTTTTTGTCGGGACACCTGTGGAAATGCGAGAAGGTATGATATCTGTTGTTGGCGACGTGTTTCGGTGAGTGGACACAGGGAAATGTCTCTAAAATTGGCTGGAAATGCGGACAATTCTCAGACATTTCGCTCTGGCCACCCACCGAAACACACCACCAACAACACATGGCCTACCTTTGCGTGTCCCCACACCTGTCCCAATGAAAACAGTACCTCACATGTGTGGGTGCACTGTAAAGATTGGTAGGGGGTGTCTGTACTTCTGCTCTCTATATGGTAGAGGAGAGGCACAGAGGACCCCAGCCAAGATTCTCCATAAGGTAGCAATGGACGAGCAATCAAGGCCTAGCTTCTCAGGAGGTGATGCAGACTGGTTCTTAAGGACAGTGTAGTCCCCGAACCCCCACAAAGGAATGTCCACACACTGTATTACTGAAAACACAGTCTTTATATAATTAATATTCAAAGGAATGTACACGATCACAATAACGCACTTTGTACTCGGAAATCAACAGTGATAAATATATACAATTCTAAAGTGGTACCATCAATGTTATCAAATCTCATTAAAGTGCATCACCTGTACGGTTAAAATGACACACAGATCAATAACCCGGAAACCAGCAATATAGATAGGAAGGAACGCAAGATGGTTGAAACAATAGGCAGATTCCTGACCCCTACCACTAGGCACAGTTCTGTGTGGAGATCCCCCCACCTGGGCAACCTGTAAAATAAAGATATATAGCACAAGCCCAGTCCATATATTGTTCACTAGTCTTAGTTCCTCCTATTAAGGTTTTACCCCCCCCAATGTACCTGGTGGAGTAGAGTTCTTCGAAGACGCGTCGACAGATCCTTCTGGGGTGACTCCCTTTAAAGCGGAAGACACGGATCGTCGAGAGGTGTCGAGGAACTCGGCGTTCGGCGTCGGGGAATCGACGGCGCTTCTTGAGTGCCCTCCCTTTAAGGCAGGAGTCACGGGTCGTCGAACTTCCGACGGAGAACAGGTTGAACTACGGCGGTGAAGTGGCAGCTTCGTTCCTAGCGGTGCTCGTCGATGACGGAGCGTTGGCGTCCTGCAGGGAAGAGGCGTGCATGGCACCTCGGTGACGATAGTTCTGGACCGCAAAGAGAGGATGAAGAACTGTGGCCCAGCAAGGGCATTGAGTTGTCGGCGTCTCTGTGGTCTTTAGGTGGCAGGAAACCCACCGGCAGATGCTCCTTGGCGCGTCGACGGTCAGGACTTCTCCAGCGGGATAAAGCGGGCGGCGATGCAGACGAGAGCGTCCGATGATCAAATGAAGTTCTTAGGCAAACGGGAGCACGGCGGCTCCGGTCGGCGACGGCGGTCGTCGAGAGTGGCAGACAGCAGTCCGGGTGCTTCTCTTAGGGATTCCGCGTCAGTCCCCGTCTCCGGTCGGCAGCCGGTCGAAGGTCTGTCTACCAGGGAGCGTTGGCAAAGAGCAGCTGTGCACGATAGTCGCTCGGGAAGAGGGCGCCTTACCAGGTCCTCTCTGGGTCAGTCCTTGGAGACACAGCAGCTTTCAGATTGTGAAGGAGAGCAACAGCAATTCTTCTCTTCCAGCAGGGATTCAAGGTCAAGCTTCAGTTACTCCAGTTACTCGTCGTAGTGGACTTCAGCTTCTGAACAATTTCAAGTGGTGAGAGGTCCCCAGATATACTATTCTGTCTCTCATCCACACTGCTGCGTCACACTCAGCAGCCAATCATCCAGAAGGGCATTCATGCAGCAAGCACGCCAATCAGGCACGCAGAGAATTCAGGCCATCTTCCTCCCGCTCAGACACTCACAACAAGGAATGTGGATTGGGACAAGTACCCAGCCATTCAACACTAGACACTGCATTCAGGTCAGTTTCGGGCGGGGCTGTCTCAGTCTTTGTCTCTCATGCCAGATACCAGACAACCACAGCAAGAAGTGCATATTGGTCACACACTCCATTCACCCAGGGCCCACCCACAGGAGGTACCCACAACATACGGTCACTGGGAAGGCTCCAGCTAGTCTGGGCGGGCCTTCACAACAACACCATATATGGCACTTCCACCCAAAAGCCAGTCAGGGGGAAGGGACAGAGTCAGGGCTTCCCAGGACTTTGGGAAAACAAGGTAATAGGTAATAGAAAGCAGGAGGCCACAGGGGCCATCTTGTTTTCCATCTGGAATCAACTGATTCCAATGGCAGGGCCTGGGTATCCCAAAATGGAGGATACTCTGCGCACCTGTCAAATTCAGCATGGAGCTGCCACCAGCCCATACCCTGCTCTGAGGGCCACCCACAGGTGCCCAAAAACATACACTAGAGGCACAGGGTTGCACCCCCACCCATGGGTGCCATAAGGGTATCCCACTGGTCCGTTCACCAAACCAAAAGAGAGAGAGCTGCATCGTCAGGAGTCTCACATGAACTCCTGCGTGGAAAACACGACAGAACACACGATAAAAAGCAGTAAAGGACAAGGATACGGAGGCCCTGTCCCTCCGATGCATTTCCAGCATCACAGAAACCCAGCGGCTGCTCCTCCCTTCGAGGTTTTAAGAGAAGATGTTGTGTAGGCACCATTTGTTTCGTGTTGCCTGAAAGGACACGGGGTGGTGGGGGGAGCATTGTGGGGTCAATGGACGCCACAAAGAAGTTCCTACCGGTAACCAGGTGTGCTATTTTATTATTACAAGCAAGGTGGAATGGCATAGCTAACTTCTAATAAACAACAACAGGCTCCGATTCACTGAGATGACTGAGGCCTTGATGTTACAAATACTGCATGAAGCTTCCATTGCCTAACATGCACGTGTTTCATTTTCAAAAGGGCCAAACAGCACCCCTGCTAAATTGCACTCTCCCTATAAAGAAATTATCCAGTGAATTCAATCTTTGAGTCTCTGCCAAACCAATTTCAGAAGTTAGTGGCTGCATCGATGAGCAAACTAAGGTGGTAAATACCTAGGCAGAAAGGAACCCTCTTTTACAAATGGGCACAATCTTTGCACCCTCTCAAGATGCCATGAGGATAGCCCTAAACAAACTGGAGCCCAAACTTTGGGGTCAGAGAGAAAGAGGTCCAGTAGTAAAGTGTCTATGCCAGGTGCCTTTTGAGACTTCAATGCGACGAGAGCAAATGTCCAATCGATACAATAAATCCAAAAGGGAGAATTTCGAGAAACTAACTCACAGCCTGAGAAAGTGTGGCCACCAGGGTGGCCTTACTCGGGTGAAGAATACAGATCTTCAAAATTATCCAACCACCCGAGAGATAACCGATCTAACCACCCCATGTTTACTGCACTTAACCCCCAAACTAATAGTCCACAAAAGGCTCTAGTATCCCTTCTGTAAATAGCATACAATAGGTTCTGCAAATACTTTCCCACTGCCGCTCTCTTTTCAGTTACAATCAGCACCTTATAGGAGACTTATGAGTTTAAGATTGCTTGACATAGTCAGCCAAGCCTTGCTAGGCAGATAAACTCATGAAGCGCCAATGAAAATGCCTCTTGGCCTCTAAACACTATGTAGCAAATCAAGTGAAGACAGCTTTTGGGTTACAAGATTTCGTATGAATGCAAGCAAACTGAAAACTTGGATGGAGGGCACTTGTCAACTCCACATAGCCATCTATTTCAGCTTTAGTGGAAATCTCACTTTTTTCAATTAAAAGTATCCTGAACCTGCACATGGAAGCCAGCCCATCTTGTTCTATGATGTGCACTGGCTTTAATGCCCTACACCCTGGGTTTACTTTGAACCAACTAAGCCCTGAGGCCTTCGGCCACCTACTGGGGGAAGGGATACAATCTTCCAATGTCACAGCCTGAGGCACAAGGTTACTTTCCAACCTATGTATGACTTTCACGTTCCCCATGCAAGATCAAGTTCCCATATCACCTAAACTGACATCAATAATGCTGGATTCTTGGAGAGGCGGTAAGCCCAGTTTAGGGTACGTTATGTATGTCGATATATATATATATATATATATATATATATATATATACTGTGTGAAACTAGCTGGGAAGAAATGGTGAATCTGATTTAGGTCTGCCATTCAATGAGTGCAGCTCCTTCGGACCCGCCAAGCTTTAAAGTCTTATTGGGTGGTGCATCCAACAAGAGAGTATGATAGCAAGCAGAGCTTGGACTCCAACCATCACTTCCTCCTCTGCTTCCATCTTGCACTGTATTGCAATGAGATGCCCTGAATAGGCATGGACCTCCCATGATACCACCCAATGTTTGCCTGCTTCACTGGCCAGGAAACCAGCTCCCATCAAAGTACAGCATAATCTTTCTAAAACCCCTTGACCCCAATTTGTGTGAGGGCACAAATTGTATACAGTAAAATCTCAATAGGGGGCCCTGATTTGCATTTCAAGGAGATATATAATATGTTCTCTAAACCTGAACAGCTCCCCCTTAATCTGGTATCCATATGGGATACTGAAAATGACCCAAAAACATTGTTAATAAATGTTTGTGAAAATACAATTGGCCTAGTTCCACACATAGCCGTCCAGATTGAATCACCTGACGTACCACAATACCTCTGTCACTAGCATACAGCGACCACCACCCGGTATAGCCGGCCTCACATAGACTCCCTCAACAACGGCAACTCTAACCTCAAGAGCACCCATCCAAGTGTCTGACCTCTACTGGGCAGCTCAGTCGAGCCTTGCCAGCCACCCAAGTCTTAGAATGGCAAACATGCAAACACGCGTCTAAGCTTATCCCCTAGAATCTACGGTCACCAACGGCGTTCAGCCAAGGAAAAAGTGCATAGAGGCCACACAAGTGGGAAAAGGGTGCTATATAAATATCAAAATACAATACAATACAATACAATGCAATAAACTTAAAATTATGCACAAAGAAGGAGCTGGGGAGATGGTAAATAGAAAGGTAGGAGGGCAGAGGGCAATGGGACAATACAAGGAGTTATGGCAGCAATCTCCTCCATTAATAGAAAGTTCAGGAATACATTGAAAAAGGTCAAGAAAAAGTAGTGTGTAGACAGAAAGTTGGGAATTGGGAACTGATGTAGGTACTTCTTCGACAGTCCAGGTTTCCTGGAAGCCCCACATTACTCAATGAGCAACACACGTCTGCCACTCTAGGTCACCCAGTCTTTAGGAATTTCCAACAATATTGCAAGATAGTTGCTCAATCGACACTGATGGGACCGACTTCCCCCCTAGGTGATCTGAATAGTGCTTGTCCCTTTGGCTGCTTGTAAGGTCCTACATAATACACCCCCAGTAGCGCACCAAAAGCCTCCTATGATGCCTAAAGTCACTCTGAGAGAGATCCTTCCTCCTCTTCCTACATTATGTTTTCCAGTAGGGGGTAATCTAATTTATCCAGATTGGGATTCTGGGGACCTTCTCTATGGATGTCACTTTAAGACCTTGATGCCAACCTCCTCTTTCTAGAATGGTACACCCAATAATTCCCCTACTTCCCTCAAGATGTGCTGCCTTGAAAGTGGCTCACCGGAGCCACCCACAGCTAAGAACATGAGTCTCTGTTGGATGGGCCAAAAAGGTAGAACCAAACTCAAAGAGTGGGTCCGAAATGGCAATGGTAAAATCGTTCCAAAGCCACCAGGACAGTTTCAAATTTGTGATGTGGGCAAGCTCAGTTTTAATAATGGCCTCTATCAAGTGCCTGTTCCTAAGGTTTACAACCACAGAGTTACCTGAAACCCACCTGTGGTTCTATTCCAGCCATAATAATAGCCCTGGGATAGAAACCACCTTTCATCCTGTTAAATCAATGGACTGCTTTATTAGTGAAGGAGTGCACATTTTCCAGCTAATAGCTTACTAAAGAAGGCACATTAGTCACCACTACGTCCAGGTGAGCACGCCCGGGAGGATACCCTAACAGTAAGTCCTGCAACTCCCCACCTTAGAATGCAGTTAATCTTACTTGGGAAAAGGGTCATATACATCCCGACGCCAAGATGGGACTAGACAGCAACCAAGTCTAGTGCTTTATTCCCTCAGATCATTTCCTGGCCTTTGAGTGGGGAGAGAAGTAGGCAAATCTGATGATGGTCAAGTATTTTCAAAGGTTCCTCTCAAAAGAGCAGGTATCCCCAATAATCTTGCAGCATAGGTTATAGGTCTCACTGAGGCTGTGCAGATCACATTAACTTGAATCATTGTATTTAATTATCACTGAGGCAATCTTAGCTCAAATGTAAAATTAATGTACCATTGCCAATGACACCCCCAGGTTTGGGGGGTGGGTACAGAACCAGCATGAGGAGCAGGAGGGAAAGGAACTGAAGCAGTAACATGGACACAGGTGAATTCCCACATATTATCAACCTTAGAGCAAAGGGACATAAAATTAATTTTGGGCCTCACCCCAAAAATCAATCACCTGTCTCAACATGGTAATCTGTTGTACACAGAACCTCCACCTCTGCATGCAACTAAATTCGCCACATGCTCCACGTTTGCACAGTTTCTTAGGGATCTGGACACTCTCCTCTCCCTTATCAGACAAAGTAAAATCATCTTCAGTATCTTTTCCAATAGGTCTCCCAGTGACAGGCACTGTCACAAGTGATGGAGGAGCTTGGGTAGTCGGAGGGAATGCCAACAACTCCAAGGGTTTGGGTTTGTCACCAGAGGAGTGAGGATTGGAAAACAGTGCTTCAAGTGGCATGGATGATTCATATGTCAATTACTTCTGTTTCAGACATTAAATGTTTGTCCCTTAGTGGAAACAACTAGCCCCAAAAATTGAATGTGATTGTAAATATATTCAATATATGTGCAGTATAATATATACATTCATAAGCAATTTTCAAATCCCACTAGACAATGCAAATTCATAGTACAAAAATAGGTGTGGCAAATCTCTACATCGAAGTTTGATGCAAAACACAAAATTCCATAATTCATCAATTGATAAACATTCAAAACAAGAAAAGGGAACACATTAAAGGATGTGAATCGACACATTTAGGTATGCAATACAAGAAAACAACACTCAATTGTCAGGCTCAAAAATTCCCTAAAAACGTTTTCCATTCTTCATATATATGCTTAATTTTTCACACAGTTTCCTTTATTCTGTAAAACATATGAGTGTGAACAATTCAGTGTGGAATGACACAACTTGCAAACCTTCATTAACTGAAAGTAATATGAACAGTAACTCCAGATATAAGAAAATTGCCTTTATATGGTAAACATTGAATACACGGGTCGCATTTTTCAATTCCCTAGTCGAACGCTAGAAGCATAGCATTGTTGCTGGAAAATTGAATTTTATCTTGAGATATATTCTCAATTTCAAAACATTCGGGACCCAATGAAATGATCAAATTGAACGTTGGCGCACTGTGGTTGACAATGGGCGCATTTGCGTCATTGCGTCTCGCACGTCTTAATGAGCATTATTATGGAGATCTGTCATGAGCTGCCGACATCTTAAACAGTAAAACTACTGACCCTTTTCTACCATGACATTATTAAAAAATTCAATGACCTCCATGTACATAGTTTTTGATGTGTTGTATTCTTTCACAGTGAAAAGACTGGTATCAAGAATATCAAACCAATAAGAAGGGCTTATTATTAAAAAATATATATATATATATATATATATATATATATATACACATATATATAAATACAAATCAGAAACCATCAAGACGCTCTGCTTTACAAGCTAAAACCTGAGGACTGGATGAATAAATATGAATGTGAGGATTGATGAATGGATGAGAGCAAAGGAGGATGTGTAAATTAATGATCATTAAAACATGAATGAGTAAGGATATGCTGCTAGAGCAATGAATGAAAGAATTTGAAGATGGATCAATGAATAAATGAACATTGAAGAACAATTGATAGTATGTGGATAAAGGGAGGGACAAATACATAAATGGTATATGTTGAATGGATTCATTAATACTCATATTGGCCTGGCTAAATGAGTGTGAGGATTAGAGAATCAATGAGAATGTGAGGATGCATAAATGGGCAAGTGTGAAGACAAGTGCGTTAGAAATAATAAAAAATAACAGAAAAAGTAATCAAGCACTTTACATATGCATGTCACCAACAGAACAATGAAAGCAACCACTTACGCTACCGATGGAAGCAGGGAAGGGAGAGTTTAAGAAAGTCTACTGTATTTTAAGATCACCCATATTGCGGGACTATGTACTTGGTAAGAAGTGTGATAAAACAGCAGCTCAGCAGAGACTATGGCAACTGTGCACTGTGAAGGCATCTTGGAGTAAGACACAGGCAAAATATTCTGAATGAACAATTAAAGTGTATTATCTTAAAAGTCAGGATGGAAAAAACGCCTATCTTGCCATGCCCTGTGGTGGGATTTCCCTACCAAACCAAAACTAAGGAAAGTCAATGTCTGAAAGTTCAATTTAGGAATCGGTCTGTGTCCAAAACCTATACTTTCCCTCACAACTGATCTATACAATGTGTAGGGATGCCAACAACCAACAACCAAAAAAACAGGGTTCAACGCAAGGTTCATAGCTCTGTCCAACTCACAGCATTCTTTCAGCTCCCTTCCCCAAGAATAAAGCAGTTGTAAAACTCTCAGTATTGCCTTGAGTTCAGATATAACGTCAAACAGTACTCTGGGTCCACTTCCCTAAGTTTCAAAAGATAGTACCAACCACAAAAGCAGGTTAAAACAGCAGGTTTCCCGTCCCCAAGATTTGCTTCCAGTAAATAAGGGTTTCCAGCTTTCTGAAAGGTCCGCGCCACAGTTGCACCCTCTGGACATGGCTGGTGTTTGGAGACCTTTGAAAATGTGACTTCTCATCCATGAGACCGCTCCAATACATGGTAATCCTCTGTGTAACTTCAAACACTCGCACACCGGGTTTCTTTCACATTGAAACTCACCAGTTGCTTCTTTCGGCGTTACTGAAATGTGGAGCTATCCTTCTTTGGTCCTCTGCTTCAGGACTCCTTCTTCTGCCTCTCAGGTACTCCTTGGTCGGCTTCTGACCCAAGGAGAATGAGCACTGCGAACACCATGACAAGGTGCAGCCTCCAGGCACAGCTCCCCTTTTCATGTTTGTTAGGTTCCATGGAGCCCCAGCTGCTTTCTCTGGCCTCTCTGCTGCTGCTCCTTCAATGCCACAGCTCCGCCTGTTTCGCCCTCTCATGCTCCGCTGCAACCTACACCTAGATTGGTTCTTTTATACACCTGCAGTCTTCTGACAGGCTGCAGGTGCGATGGTAAAATTAGCCCTGCCTGATCATCATTAAGGGGACATGCCTGACCTCTACTATTCTCAGCATGCCTCTTCCTCGTCCCAGTACCAGAGTGGTAAAAACACCTAGTCCTCATTGCTCATCGTTGCCTCTTCTTCGCCTCAGTACTTCTAACAGTCATGCATGAATAAATCAGGGGAGTTGACTCAAAATACCCCATAAAGGTGAGGGTAGGGTTGGGTTGATCAGTAGTAGGAACAGGGGGATAGCATGTCTCTCCTAAAGACATCCCACTCCTAGTCCTCTCAGACCCCCCACCCAGGTGATCCTCCCTTGCTTGTCCACCCCCAGGGTCGGGTTCCAAAAGCAATGACCTTTCCCTTGCCACCTGTGCAGAGGACCCATGAGAAATAGGAGTGAAAAATGCCCTCATGTTTCTCACAGTACACAACAAAGAAAATCAGGATATTACAAAATGGATGCTTAACTCCAAAATCGACCTTAGATGACTGTCATATTCCTGAGACCACAACGCTGTATCCATTAGTGGCCATAGAGCAGAATGTATTGTAAAATAACGCAATGCCTCTTGTTATTGTAGGCATTATAAAGGCTGTGGTGGCTGCATGATAGAGAAGCAGTAAGGAGCTGGAGCGGGTGGAGCTACCACAAAGGGGCTAACAGCAGTGCTCAGAAGAGAAGCCAACAGCAGGTCACTGCGAGGGCAAAGGTCAATAGATGTCCAAGAGGCAGCAGTCATGATTGCACTGAACAACCAAAGCAATCATGATGGGTGGCCAAACGTACTTGGTTTGCATGCAAGGCCACGAGGAAGTGCCAAGGTGTCCCAAGTGCAGAGGCCCTGTGTGAAGGCCAGGAGCGTGTGAGCTCCTTAAGGGCCACCTGCAGGAGGCCAGGTGTATCAGGCAGAGCTGCATTTCCAAGCACTGCACGCACTGCATCCCAGAGAGTGGTGGCTGGGTACACACAAAGCAACCTAGGAGGCATAGTTGCCTCCATGCAGCACCCTCTGTTTATCTCCAGCATGACATAATACTTCAAAAGATTCTGCTGGTAACAACTCTCAGTGCAGGAACTGATGCATGGCTGTATAAATGTACACATGTATTTTATTATTTTTTTAAGCATGGAGTTGTAGTGGTCATTGCCC
Organism: Ambystoma mexicanum; assembly: GCF_040938575.1. Classification (NCBI taxonomy): domain Eukaryota; kingdom Metazoa; phylum Chordata; class Amphibia; order Caudata; family Ambystomatidae; genus Ambystoma; species Ambystoma mexicanum. The sequence continues at coordinate 454,874,308 of NC_090939.1, read as the reverse complement.
TGAACATCATTTGGTACACTGAGGGGTGTTGCTAGGTCTGGAAAAGATCTGGGGCTATGCTAATGTGGGGACTTTCGGGTCTTGGGGCTAGCTAGCCTTTTGGTTGTAGCCCCTGCGCTTCTATCCGGGCCTACAACCAAAAGACCCAAGGCTATAGCCCCCTCAGACCATCCCTAGTAAGGCCTCTGGGTACACTTGACCCCCCCACCTCGTGCCCCTCTACACAGTGTGTTTGCCCACCTACCACAGGCTGCTCTGGCTGTTCAAAGCAAAGACACCCGCTGCCCCATACTTTAAAAAGAAATGTGTACATTTATACAGCTGTGCGTCAGTCAACGCACTGGTAGTCATGCCCAGTCCCTACGTGAAGACCATGGTGTGTAAAGGTCTTGTGGATGGGTACAGGCCTGGTGTGTGTGAGGTGCATTTGCATTAGACCAGGCGCAGCAGCCATATATGAATTTCCAGGTCCCTTTTTAGTTTGGGCTAGTAGGTGATACCTATAAGCCGAAACTATTGCATTACAGTACAGTTAGGGAGAAATGGCATATGAGGAGGGATAAAAGCTTGTAGGTGCTGTTTTGTTATTTCTACACCCATTGACTGCCATGGCCATGCAAATCTCAATGGCCATACCCATCGAGTTACTACCACACCCCCAGAACACACCTTCTCATGTGAACTCTTTGAGCTTGCTCTATTCAAGCCTTTCCATCAAACTTTGCACTCGAAGTGCCTGCCAGTGTTTTTTCAAAGTTGTCTTCTAAGAATTATTTTTCTTTCTTTCTTTCTTTCTTTCTTTCTTTCTTTCTTTCTTTCTTTCTTTCTTTCTTTCTTTCTTTCTTTCTTTCTTTCTTTCTTTCTTTCTTTCCTTTCTATTTTTCTTTCTTCCTCAGGGTGCACAATAAACAAAATGACATGGACAAGACAATAACAGATAGAGGGTCAGTGCAGGGGTGGAGGAGGGGCGAGAGGCAGGTACACTTCGGCATGCTTTAAGATTAAACAGGTGAGTTTTGACTAATCTTTTAAATTCTGTGAAACAACCTACGGCTCTCATTGCCACAGGAAGACCATTCCAAGCTTTTGGAGCTTGTACATCGAATCTGGTGCCGCCTAATTTGACCAATTTAAACCTTGGCTGCCTTCAAGTGGTCTGTAAGGTATTTGGGTTTGGTCCAACATTGATACGATAGTGTCAGGAGCTTATGTGTGATTCTGTGGTTTATCAGAAGCCAGTGTAAGGCCTTTCTGGCGGTTGTGACAGGGTCTCATCAAGAGAGAGCATGGATCATGCGGACAGCGCATTTTTGGGTGATTTGAAACGATTGGATGTTGGCTTCCAAGGTGCCTCTGTCCACTATGCTTGTAAGAGTGGTCTTAAAATCCAGCATAGCGGTTTTGGTTACATGCCTGGCTCTAAAGCCTGGTTGGCGTGAGCCCAGGATGTAGTAGTTCTCAATACATTCCTGGAACTGTAAATGTTCCACTCTAAGTAGAAACAGGGGGGGCTTAGAGCCTTCTTTTTTGTTGGAGGGGGGCCTGACTCAAAAAGGCTAATATAATAGGAAGAAAAAAGAAGAGTCATAGGCTACCCCTAATCTGACCATATAAAAAGGTAGGCTGAGAAGGAGCAGGTAGCCAGTGTATAAATGCTGGCGAAAAAAGAGGAAAGGAGCTGAGGAGATTGCAGCAAAAACAAAAATTTATTTACACACTTTTAAAACAATGGGTCTAAACACAAAACCTATTTGAGGGTTTTCTTGAGTCAAAACCTCAACACAACATTGAAATTGTTTGGTTGCAACCAATACTACTATATGTTCAAAGTAGTAATGCAAACTTCTTTTTTCACTTAATATGCTACTAACCTCCACCTATTCCATACTGTGATGTTTAAAAACAATTTCAATGTTGTGTTGAGGTTTTGACCCAAGAAAACCCTCAAATAGGTTTTGTGTTTAGACCCATTGTTTTAAAAGTGTGTAAATACATTTTTGTTTTTGCTGCAATCTCCTCAGCTCCTTTCCTCTTTTTTCGCCAGCATTTATACACTGGCTACCTGCTCCTTCTCAGCCTACCTTTTTATATGGTCAGATTAGGGGTAGCCTATGACTCTTCATTTTTCTTCCTAATGTTCCACTCTATCCATGATTTTAAGCAGAAATTGCACATTTGTTATGGGTTGAAGGTGTTTAGCCACAGCTGGAATAAGATTAAGATTACTCTTTTTCAGGAGAGGCGTGATCCATGCTTCCTTCAGTGAGAGCGGGAGTGGGACTTGACATTCCCCAAAAGAAAGGTTAACTAGTCTGGTGATCCATGGAACCAAGGTGTCCAGGGATCCCTTAAGAATGTCAGTGGGACAACTATCTGTTATCCAACTCCTACACACAGCTAAATGCAGGGCGCTGAAACAATGGGAAATAGCTCACTCAGCAGAAGATAAAGCCATTTATGCCAATACAACAAAAATATATAAAAAGGCTATATTGCATACAAAAAGCTGTTACTACGATAATAGAATCTCCGGAGCAACATCAAGCTCAGGGGAACTATTTAAGATCCTCAAGGAAATGGAAGATCCCTGCCCAGTTCCATTGCAGGTGGTAAAGGATGCCAGCTGGTGGACATCCATCCAACAGGCCATGATGAACAAAATCGAGAATATACAAAGGGAACTTAGTAACCAAAATTGACTTCGGTATCGAAGTTAATGTGACCCTGTCATTGGTATGTTCCAATACAGACACTGGTAAATCTGAGTTCCATCCCATCTCGGAGCAATACCTGCAGAAGGTAATCAGCCACCTAAAACCAACTAACTGTAAGGGGGATGTCTGTGTGGCAACCAACTTGCCCCTGTGATCACATTTATAAACCTTTCTTTTAAAGAGAGTATTGTCCATATACGTATTAAAAAAGCCTGGATTTCAGCTCATATATAGAAACCCACTCTTGATCAGAATGTGCCGGGTAACTACAGGCCTATACAAACGTGCCGTATTTACTAAAGATCCTGGACAAAGTGGCACAGCTACAGGTTGAGGAGTTTCTGTCTAAATTTAAGTTTCTAGGGCCTAAACAATCAGGTCTTCGACGAGATTATGGCACTGAGTGGATTCTTCTGGACCTTAAGTCCAATATGTTTGATACATATACTACTACATCTGTCTGCAGCATTTGATCTTGTGGATCCTACCACCCTTGCAGACAGCAGCAGCTAACTGGGTACAATCATTTCTATCTGACGGGACCGCAAGAGTTTTCCTTCAGGACTCACTGGCAGAGGAATTCCGGGTTCCTGCGGTATGCCACAAGGCTCCTGTTTTTCACCTACACTATTTAATATCTTTATGCTCCCTTTGTTCCAACAACTGGATGCAGCAGAGTTCATCTATGCTAATTATGGTGATGATACTCAGAGTCTTATGCCACTATCAGGTGACCACATCACTGATTCCACTGCCCTTAATTATATTTACGGGAAATACAAGCCTGGATGCAGGTGAATAGACTAGCTCTAAACGATTCAAAGACTGAACTGATGGTTGTGGGTACAGCCCCCCAACTATGAAAAATTGGCCAAGAGTCCTGCCAGTTCAACATAGCTTGATGCCCGCTCAAACCCAACCCAAAGCCAAAACTCTTGGAGTCACTCTTGACCATAATTTGTCAATGAAAGCACATGTGCGCAGCCTCGTCTCCTGCTCCTCCTATTACCTTAAATTATTAGCCCAGCTTCGACCCTTTCTGAGCATGACCAAATGTGCCATTATTGTGCATGCCATCATAGGAGCCAAGCTTGGCTATTACGCTAGTCTTATACTGGGGTAACCAAAGGGGAACTCTTCCGACTTCAGGTGGTTCAGAATAATGCATCACACATTGTAATGGGGATAAGGAGGGCAGATCATGTTTCCCTAGCCAGAAGGGCCCTGCACTGGCTGCCAGTGAACAGTCGCATTCTGTATCATGTGCATTCCATAACACATCACCGCCTCTATGGCCTGGGCCAAGAATATCTGGCCCAACATCTCCACTGGCTGCCTGCACAAAGGAGTTTGTGTTCTAACAACACCTCCCTTTTGGTGGCGCGATGTTCCAACCACTCCTGTGTGACAAAAGGACCCTTCCCACATGCAGCCTCAAGTCTCTGGAATGAGCTTCCCCTCAATTTGCGAGCATGCTCTTCTCTTCCAGCCTTCAAGAAGGGCCTAAAGACGGCACTCTGTTGCTGAAGTTCATTGAACTAGAAGTTTCATAACCATCATCTCCTGCCTCTTGTTGGGTATTTTGTGTAGATTTGGGGAATGGCAGTATTTTCTTACCGCCAAAATAATGGTAATTTGGCAATGACTACTACTTGCATTTAGATTGGGTTTGGCCTTATTTTCTTTCAGGAGCCATTCCTTATTTCAGTACACAGAATGAATTAGAGGTATACTTTTTGTTGGTGGTATTTTGGTGAGCATAATTTTCTGTTTCATTTGTGGCCCCAATATACAAAACCCCTTCTTTTCGCGTGATCTCTAGAGGCCTCAGACTTACATTCAGAAATACCACCATTTTCACATATAGCATTCTCAATCCCCTGTGGTATTATCACTAATTTATTTACATTAGTGAGATTATGGGCCTCATTACACGGATGGCGGTAGGGATTTACCGGTACCGGTAAAATACTGGTATCGGTAAATCCCTACCGCCTTACTACGAGGTCCCTTTGCGGGTTGGGGGATTTAACGCCTGCTTTTAGCAGGCGTTAAAATCCAACCCGCTAAGGGACCTCAGAGCTAATTACGGCACCGCGAAATTGCGGTGCCGTAATTAGCGCCTTCCCCATTCCCATAGACCCCTATGGGGCAGAAATGGGAATGGGGAAGGGCAATGGCGGAAAGGGGATTTACAACCCCTCCAACCTTGGAATGGGGCGGTAAATCCCCTTTCCGCCAAGGCGGTGCCGGTATTTTACCGGCATGAGCCATGGCGCTAATAGCGCCATGGCTCACCGCCTACCGGGTAATGAGGCCCTATGTTTCCATAGGCCTCTTTTTGCTGATTCATGTACGCCCAGCAAGAACTATTGTAGTATATTCCACTCAGAAACCACACACACATACACTGAGTGGAATCACACACACAGCTATTTATAATTGTTAATGATATTGCTTCATCTGTATAGGAAACATGACATATGTATTACTTAAAAATCTAAAATCTTCCCCTTCTTGCAGGATGTTATTCTAGATGCACCAAAGGAAGAACAAAAGCAAAAACACTCTTACACAGACTGTGTGTTATAACAATTTCATTTCAAAATAATACATTACCATTCTTGTGAGACAGTCCTCTCTGAAATAATCAGAAGAGAAATAGATGCAATAATACAACAAATTTCACTTCACATTATTTGTAACAAGAAAAAGAAAAGTTATATCAATGGGACAGCATTTGCATGGCAACATTATAACATGGCAGTTAAACACAGGGACTCCCTATCGCTATCCTTCCTGCCTGAGAAACACTTCATCCATGCAGCACACCCTCAATTTACTTTATAATTACCAGCTATTTGTATCTGTCCGGCACGCAAAATCCCTTGGCTTGCTGCCTCCGAGAAGTGACCCAGGGTTGCCCTGGTAAACTTGCAATTTGAAGGGCACAGCGAAAACACACAGTTTTCAAGCCAGTGCCAAGTGAGACCAGAACTAGCCAGTCCCTGAAGGTCAGCAGCCCAGCTGAAACGACTCATCACAGCAGCCCAGCAAAGGCGACCTCTTCACAGCAGCTCAGCAAAAGTGATCTCATCTTTTTCCTGTCAAATCTTTTCCAGCAGACCTCTGTTGCTTACGCAGTCTGTCTGCAGTTATACTTCCCTCCAATCATATTAGCAGAAAGAGCATTAGGTTGCCAACCCTGTGTCACAAACAATGGGATCTTCATACTGTAATAACTGTTTCTGTTTGATTTCCTGTTGCCTTTCCGTCCTTCACATTTCAGCGCAGCCAGAGAAAATCAGAGAAAAATGCACGTTTAAACTGAATCTCAGAACATGTCTTTCCTGCCTCTTTTTCCACATGGAGAGCACATTATAATGTTATTTAGTTAGAACCAGTGTTAGTATTGGTTAATTAAGTCAGTCAATTAGACAGCTAATGTGGTCTCCTGTGAATGAGGCATTTCAAGTAATAGAAAAAGAAAAAGAAAAAAAATATATATATTCTGGTGCTTTAAATTTGCAACCTGTCTCCATTTGCATACCCATATGTTACACTGGCGACATATGGCTGGCTATATGTGTGCCACATTATAGCAAACATGTGATCATATGCAGTGGCGCTGTACTCCAAAACACAATAAATATACTACATAATCCCTCCTTTTTCTGAGAATTTGGCAATGGTCCAAGCCACAATTGGAAGAAACTCAACTTGCTCCTTTTCTTAAAATGCATGCGTATTGGGATATCTTTCATTCCCTGTTATAGCTAATATCATGAGCAACATCTTCACCTTTACAGACAAAACAATCAACCATCATCCCATTATGAGCACTATAACAGCTAAACCCACCATAGAACGTTCCCCCCAGGTTCCCCAATTAAACATTTCCACTTCTATTATACCCAGGTTACTGATTGTGATATTGATTTTTCTTAAATTCATCTTCACAACATGCTTTTCTTTATGTTTCAATAAGAACTCCACATCCGGGTCTATTGGAAATGTATCCCTTAGAAAAAATTCAATATTTTCTACTTGGCTTTCCCAAATATCGTTTGTAATGTGAAATAATGTTAAACCTCCAATTGAAACAATTGTGTCCTTCGGAACCTGTAAGTAAAACGCATTATATTTCACCTGTTTGACGACAAATGTTCCATGATTTAAATGAACCACTGTTAGATTTTTCATACAGGTTCTGACCAACCATTTACCTTTTACCATTTTAGCTTGTGCCAACTCTTCACCCCCCATATTTCTAATAACTACTTCACATCCTCCTGATATACTTGGGTCAGATTTCAAACCACATATAGCATCTGTAGCATCAGGAACAAATGGTTTACCCGGACACATGTAATTTTGTTCTTTAAATTTTACACAGGTTTCCAAATTTGGGATCAAGTAAACCTCAGGCCCCCATGACTGAAATGCCACCACTTCTGGAGTCTTGATCTTAATAAACTTATCTTCCTGCCAAAATCCCACATTATGCACCCACTTAGTTTGATAAATAAGTTCAGGAGCTATGTATGGGATGCATAATAAAAACCCTATTTCCAACCTTTCCAAATCCACATATAAGGGCATTGCATTGCCCATTTCAAATGCAATTTTCACTTGTACCCTATCAATCTCCCTCCTGGTAAACCTTTCTATCATTTCATGAATAATATCTTGTGAAACAAAATACAATGGTATATGTCCTCGAATCAACGGTGAAATTGCAGTTTGGACTTCCCTCATGTAATTCGCCAAAAATCTATCAACAGGATTCATTACATTCAAAATTTCATTCAATGTTCGGTCATGCTTAATAATCAACTTAGTCGTCCGCTTGTTCATTCAACACAATGGCAGTTTCATTTATAAACCTTATTTGTTCATCCAATCCCCCCTTAATTCCATCTAAAGTTTTTTGTATCATTTCTAAGTCGACACTCAGTTGTTATGCTTTAGTACTCAGGGTTCCTACTGAAATGGCATTGGCTGCTGACATCGTGGTACCTATTATGGCTCCAACTATAGACATTACCAATGAGACAGCAAGCATTACCGCTCCTCTTTTTCCCCTCCTTTTCTTTATGTCCGCTGAATTCACAAATGTGTTCTCCAATTGCATCAACATATCTTTTACCGACTGCTTGGCGTCCTCTTTTCGTAGTTCTAGCCACTCTTTAGTCTGCTCAGCTTTAATTCCAGTATTATTAAAATGTTTTTCCATCAAAGTATCAGGATTCAATGGTATATAAATGTTCTGGAAAATCATCCTTCTATCACTCATGATGAATCCTGGTGCTTCTTCTACCGCAATACCAGATGCTGGTCCGGGCTCAATGACAACCTGTGCTTCTAAAGTTTTGAAGTTCCCTCCGATTGTTATCATAACTAGCCATATCGTTGGTGTTATCATCAATGCTACTTGTTTTGTAGATTTAGTCTTCGCCCCCGCTCGGAGCATTTCCGGAATCCGTCCGCGTGGGCTCCAGGACTCCATCTTCTCCCGTGTCCTCCGGTCCCGTGACCTGTGACCCAAAATGTGTTAATCAATAGTCTAAATCAAATAGAAAAGAAACAAATTAAGTACATAGCACAATACTAACTTCACCCTTTTGCCAAAAATAAAAATATATACATTCGCCTTTTTCCTTTCGCCTTCTGAAATTAAACATATGTTAAAGAGACAAAACAAACATACATAAAATAGCATTCAACATTTAGCACATTTTAATTTGGTAAAATAACTCCATTAGTTTCAGACCCCATTTTTTTATACATATATATATATATATGTCACAGTATTTGTGTTCTATCACAATAATCAATCACATCTATTTTTATTTCTCTGTCACTGCCTGTCCAATAGAACCATTTATCTTCTTTCATGTATTCAAGTGGCTTTATCTGTTTGTACACGCTCAAGTCTCCTTACCTCATGTTTGGGGTGCCATGGTTTAATTTGATTTACATGAACAAACTGTTCTGTTACTGTTTCACCTTCAGTTTTCAAAATTTTATACACCACGGGAGAAATCTCATCTATAATTCGAAATGGCCCCTGCCAGGCTGCCAGAAATTTGGAATTTTTCTGTTTACCTTTTCCAAAATGAAATTTATACACCTGATCGCCCACACAATACTCTTTCACTGATGTCTTTTTATCATAATATGACCTTGCACTGTCAGCAGCTCTTTCTAGATTTCGCTGTACAAAAGTAACTGCATGTTGTAAATGCTTCCTCAGCTCATCCATGTATTCATGATCTGTAGATGCGCTCACAAGTATCTGTCCATGTCAGATAGGGGAGGCCCCACCTCATGCATCCCTCCCTGGGGTCAGATGCCCCTTCCTAGGACCAGATATCTGCCCCCACGGAGGGTTGCATGAGGTGGGGCCCTCCATTTGGGGCGGGGGGGTGCCACCCCCATTGCAGTACAACATTCGCTGCCAATTTAGGGTACCCCTCAGCCCCCCCTAAAATGCAGCCTACGATTTTGGATTTTGTTTTTGTTTACCCAAGTTCGCTTGGCGCAGATGGCCACATTAGTGTGCCAATCTGTCCCCAGGGTGCCCAAACCCTACTGCCTCATCTATTGGGGGGCCTGTCCCACCTTTTGTGGTGGCCCTCTCCCCACCCACACCGAATGGAGGGGGACACATCATGCAGTCCTTCCTAGGAGGCTCTGCGCTGATCCGTGACCAGCAATGCGTCATATCAGTGGTGTCCTTGGAAAGGGGAGAACCTCCCCTTTCCAGGGACACCACTTTTTGTCATATCCCTGGTGGTCTAGTGGGCACCAGGGCCCCAAACCCCCTCCCACCTCCCCCATCCCTCGATTTATTTATTTATCTATTTTTTTCACCCCTGGGGGCAGTGATCATCTGCCCCCAGGGGTCTCTGGCACTGTGGCCCCATGCTTTGGGGCCACGGGGGAAGGGAGCCGCTTACCTAGTAAGCAGCCCCCCCCGCCCCGCGTCACAAATGGATCTGTATTGATCCGGTGGCATTGCTGCCCGCGGATCGCGCGCCCTGCGCCCGATCCGCGGGCAGCAATGCCACACAATGGGTATCGTTGGAAAGGGGACGATCTCCCCTTTCCAACGATACCCGCCTTGATCTCCGGCTTGAAATACAGCCGGAGATCGAGGCGGAGCAAGAAGGTCTCTTACCTTCTCTCTTCCCCGTAGCAGCCGAAAATGGCTGCTGCGGGGAATTTACTTTCAGTTTCACGCCGACGTGCGTTACGCATGCCAACGTGAAACTGAAGGTAATCCAGCCCCCTGGCAGTGAGGGGGGACCTCCCCCTCACATAGCCCGGGGGTTGGATTACAGTTTTGCTCGATCCCTGCGTTGCAGGGATCGAGCAAAACAGAGTGCCTAAACCGACGAGCCGGCTCTTAGGTGGCAACCTGGAGCGCTTGCCACCGACGAGCCGGCTCGTCGGTGGCACTTAAGGGGTTAAATACCAATACCAATAGCAATCACATCAGGCGAGAGGTCGGGGTGGGAAAGAAGACAGCATGTGAAGTTGGAGGTTTGTGGGTGGGTGGGGAGTCAGCTACGGGTAGAACATTTTCAGAAATGTCTGTTATTGGAAATTACTGTGAAATTATGGGAATAAGGAGTTTGAAAAAAAGGATTCAACATATGCAGTGCCTACATATACTGGGCTGGGGGCAATGGGTGTTTGGTAACACATTAATGGTGTGACATGGGCAGTGGCCATGGCTAGCAGTCCCAAAAGAAAGATATTGGGGCAACATGTACAGTCACCGCGGCCAAAGGCCATAGCTAGTGAGACCTCAAGAAACTATACATGTGCGGCTAGTGGGCCCAAAAGAAAACTATTGGTACACATGTACAGTGGCCACAGCAGAAGGCCATGGCTTGTGGACCCTGTGGAAACTAGGGTATAGCAAAATCCTTGAAATTCAGTGAAAAATGATTTGTTAAGAGCAGTTGAAGTGATCAGATTTAACGCAACAAATACCGGAAATTCAGTACTCCCATTTCAGTCAAGTCCACCTCCGAAAAGAAAATTTGTCATACAAACCAAACAGTGATAGTGGTAATGGCCAGGATAGGGACAGGGAGGAAAAAGGCAATTGATAGGAGTGGGGTGGGGGGCATGGAAAGAGAAGGGGGGCACTTGGTGAGTGCCTTTGAGGACAGGGAAGAGTTTGGGATTTTCAAACATTCTCAGTGAATACCTGGGGAATCACAAAGGCATGGGTAGCTCAATGCTGCTGTATGTGTAGGTCGGTGCCCTTATCACAGGAATAATGGGGTAATCCCGTGGGAATGGGCAGAGTATGAAATAAAAAAGGTAATTTTACACCAACAGTGATCACATCTCCTAGGCAGGGGGCAATGGGTCTCTGTACCGAAGGTAATGGCTAGTGGGCCCAAAGAAACCTATTGGTGCAACATGTACAGAGGCCACGACCAAAAGGCAGTGGCCACTGGCCATGACCAATGGGAATGGCAAGTGGGCCCCAAAGAAACATATTGGTGCAAAATGTTTCACACTTGTTGTCTGTGGTATCCCAAAATTATTTGTTTTCCCTCTCCCTTTATCCCGACACGTGTTTCCTCGTCTTAAGTGAGACGGTTCATCAGGGTTTTTTTCAAGGTGGCTAGTTAAATTGACTAGTTGGGTTCTAGGTCAAAGTTTTGAATCCATAGGATCGAATGACCAAAGGGTCGAATCAAAAGGACCTAAAACCAAAGGGTCAAATTATTTTATTTATTTTTTTATTTTTTGGGTGTCCCCCAAAACCCTCTTCTTTGTGGTAAAAAACACTTTTTTTTAAAAACGGAAACCCCCCCCAAAAAAAATTACAAAAAATCAACCCTTTTGTTTTAGGTCAAATTGAGTCGACCCTTTGGCATTCGATCCTTTTGTATTCGGTACTTTAACTGGACACCGACTAGTTGTTTATTAGACATGTTGCATTCATAGCTGGTATATTGTTAAAGCTGTAAATAAAATGAGAAAATAAAATGAATACAAGCTCTAAATTGACACATATTTAGGGTGGTTGCTAGCTTACTTTGAGAAGAAAGATGTACTTACAAGGTTTCTATTATTATCTTTGGTTATTTGCGAATAAATTCTGGGTATGGATCAGTCTGTCATAAGGACTGTTTACACCATTCATCTGTAGTGGTCATTGGTCTGTTGACAGCTATGTTGCAGTGCCTCAATAGCGTTTTTCCTGTCCCTCTCACATAGATCCTGCCTTTGTTTTTTTTTAAATCATTCACCTCTCTTCTACTTGCAGTAACAGCATTTGCATTCCAGCAATTTTTCCCAGAGAGCGTTATTAACTTGATTGGGAGAGTGATGGACTTTCTAACCGAACAACTTTGCAGTGTGCTTAGTTATCCCTTGACAAGGACTTCCAATTCCCTCTCCATGAACTGATCTTTATTTTTCTTGTCTTCCACTTTTGCCACACATCCAGAAAATGTGCAGGTAAGATATAGCCAAATACTGCTTGTGAGACATTTGTTAGACATTTGCCTATGAAATAAATACTTTCAAAACAGCTATATCCAATGACCAATGGTAGGCTGTCCTCATAGGAGTTTGTTATTTGCAAAGCCTAATGCTGCTTCCCTGCTGAATTTGTAGGTGTTCATTTGCATGAGTCTAACATTTTTCAATGTTCAAGAAAGTTACTACTCGCGCCATTGTGTGCACCTTATATTTGTGCAGAACCTAATTCTAGAAGGTGTATAGATAATTTTGAACTATTTTGAAGACTTTTTGGAAAAAATATACTATTTAAATTTGAATTCACATTTATAAAATATAATTTAGAAATGAGAGTTAATTTTCAGATACACAATACAACTAAAAGAGTTGCAGCAGTCATCAATGACAAACAATGTGAAACAAATACAAGTAAAATGTGCCAAAAACATGCAGAACACTACATATCTATGCTTCAGTGTGTTTCTGAATTTCATTTAATTCGCCTTTCTCAGGACTTTCAAGATCGATTAAGACTCGAATTCAATAAGTGGGACTATTGTTATGCCAAAATACAATGGTAATTGATTAATTATACTACAATAACAAAACTCATTTGGTATTTTCATCTGATAGCTAGCTGAACAATCAGTAAAATCAACGCACATGAAGGACAGAATGACAGTGATCCAAGCATTCTCATCACAGTCAATGAGCAGATCAAAACCAAAATTAATTTCTTCTCCGTTCACTTTAATCTCATGAATTTCACATTAAGGAGATGGTGCATCATAAGTTTGTGAAATAAGAATGGGAAGACAACATAAAAACTGAAGTCAAAGAGCCACTTTTCATGTGAGGCTATGCAAGCACACATAGGGCATCATTCCGAGTATGGCGGTAGGGTGTTAATGGCACCGGTAAGGATGCCGGTGCCGTTAAACCCCCTACCACCATATTCTGAGGTACCTTAGCGGGTCCCACCAGGAACGGCTGGTCTGACCAGCTGTACTTAGCGGGACCCGTTAAGGGACCATAGAGCTAATAACGGGCCCGCTATTTGCAGGCCCATTATTAGCTCCTTCCCCATTCCCATTGAGCCCTATGGGGGCTCAAATGGGAATGGGGAAGGGTTTTCTGAATGGGAACTTACCGGGTCCTCCAAGGTTGGAATGACCCGGTAAATCCCCTTTCAGAGACACCCGGACCCCGGTTTGGAGGCAGCCATGGTGCTGATAGCACCATGGCTGCCTCCAAACTCGTAATGACCCCCATAGTCATATTGGAATAAATATAATACTGCATTACTGTAATATGTTCGAATTTCAAATGTAACCCACTACATGACCAAGTTCATCAGGTAATTGCCTACAATGATGCCTCACCATCCATCTGTCACAAAGTAAAGAAATATCTAGAATGTTGCTCATATATGAAAAGTGCTAGTCTATACATATTTTAATTGTAATATGCATGTTTTTACGGTTTACATGTGAAACTGGGGCAGTATGTCACTAAGGTTATTATTACTTATTACGCTCATCCCAGTTGTATATACCAGCCACATATCTAAAGAATGGTTCATCAAATAGATCTCTACAGGGATGCTTTTGCATCCATCTGTTGTGTAATAAAACATGCATGCATGTTGTACACTTTGATTCTCCATGTTTTGAAGAGCATAGGAGCAGTACAAAACTACAAGTCTTTACTTACGTATGCATATATGCCAGGTGCCAGTCTCATCATCAAAAATGTCTAATGTCAAGCTGAGATACTTTCAAGAAGAACTCCATAAAGAGTAGACTGCATGACCACAGTTAAGTAAAAATACATCAGAGGAAGCAGCTAGCAGACCAGAGGAATTGGAACTTTGACAGGAAAGATGCATCAGTTAAGTCAAACTGTAGAAGGCGAGACGTTATAAAAGGTAAACCACGTAATCATGCAGACATAAGAATATGGCAGAAAGAGTAAAGGTGACTAACAGACAATGCTGTGTGAATGTCACAACTAAAACATAACAGGACCATTTACTTGTTGTCCTTCTGCATATCACTAGAGAAGTGAGGTTGTGCCTCACCTTAACAGAACTGAGAACGTGGCAAGTGCACTTTGGCTGCTCATGGCATCACAGAGAGAAGTTGCAGCTGACTGCCCTCAGAATGCTCACCATGGGCAGCACCCTCCATGTTGCCAGGAGCAGAACTCCTGTCTCACACTCTCCTATCGACTGGGGAGCATGCACAGTTCATGATTAATCATGATCTGTGATATTCTGCTGGAAGCAGCGTTTCCACCAGTTTGGATGCTGGAATACCTAGCTGGTGAGCCCCACCAACTGTGTGTTTCTATATTTCGGTCCATAGGTCAGTGCATTCACTTGTAATCGATTCTAGGAAATGGAGTTCTCAGGTGTGAGAAATCCCAGGATTATTCTTGCAGGATTATTCCTGGTGTGTGTACCTTACCCTGTGCTCTTCATGTGAATGCTTTGCTTTTGCTTGGCCACGTGAGGGGAACCCTTATACTTACGTTTTCCCCGGCCCCTGGCAAAACAAATTATTGGACTCAGACAGGCAAAATATCACAGACTAATCATTATAATAAAAATAAAAATGGCTCGTTATAGGCCTTTTATTCACTCAATATATATATATATGAAGTCAGCATACAAAAACAAACATATACTCAGATATATATAAACATGTAGAAAAATGGCATCGCCGTTAGCAAGGAAGCAGAAGACACCTTCATCTTAGCCACTACGACACTGCTTAGTCCCAGAGCCGGTAGGCGAAGAGATCAGCATGAGTCATCCCCCACCTGTAAATTAATGTACCTTTAATTGATATGTTAAAAATAGCGATTGGAAATTCAGTTCAGCTCTTATTATTTCTCATTATAATTAGCTTGCATGACTAATGTAATGGTATGGTTCCAATTGCCAAGTTTTTATATCACATATTTTCCTTTTGGATAGTAACTTTCTGACTGTATGTGATCAATACATATGTCCAAGGTGTGCTGGAAAATGCTGTTTTGAGAGAACAAATCTCTTATTGGAACGCTCATTCAAAAAGAATGCTAATACTTTGTAGCGTGTCTCCTTTAGGGATTGAAATGCACAGATCACATATTGCCAGCCAAAAGGATGCTTCACTGAACACCAGTCAAAGAGAGGATAGCCTTCAAAACCAGCTACCTAGTCCACAAAGCCCTCGACCGGTTGAGAGCAAGGATATCTGTAAAAACTAATGTTTGCCATATCAACTGACCGACCCAATGACCCAAGACCTGTTTTCTCTACAATCACGACGGCGGTACAAGAGTTTCCACGGAAGAACAGCTTATGATCAAGCCTCATTGCGAGTTTGGTGGTAATTCAGTGGTAAATCTACTGATTTACTGGCAAAATCATTTACCATCACCGCCACTTTGTCTCATGGCATTATAACGGAGAGTTGGTATGGCTGTGTAAATCCTATTCATGAACATTTTTGGTGATCTCCTGGTGGATTTACTGTGAGTGATAATTCTGCACTGTAAATCTGCCCATTATTTGTTTGTTTGTTTGTTTGTTTGTTTGGAATTTATTGTGCGCACCAGACCCTGGAGTATAAGGGCGCAAAAGTAAGAATATATACAGCTTAGAGCATAAGTTACAGGTTACAGTTACAAGTTACAGACATTAGCGGTTACAGAAATTACCAGTTACAGGTGCAAGTTTTTCAATTGGCAGTTGCTGTCGTTAGCCAGTTAATTACAATTTGCCTGAATTTGGAGAAGGAGTGTTCTAGCCTCGCAGTAGTGGGTAATTCGTTCCACAGTTGAGCAGCTTTGACTGGGAAGCTAGCTCCGCCTATGGTGGTCAGTTTAAAGCGTGGTACTTGTAGGCGATTGGTGTAAGCAAGTCTGGTTTGTCTTGTGGGGTGTGTTCTGGTGAATCTGTCCTTAAGGTATTGTGGGGCTTTGTTGTGTAGGGATTTGTATGTGAGAGATGCAGTTTTGAGTCTGATTTTCTCGAGGGTGGAGAGCCATTTGTGTTTCCTTCTTATTGCTGTAATGTGTTCTCTCCTGGGGACGTTCAATGCCGCTCGGAGGGCCTTGTTTTGCTGTATCTGTATTTTGTTTATGATAGATTTATTGGCTCCTATGTACAGTGCGTTACAATAATCAAGTTTAGAAATGATGAGGGCTCTGGCTAATGTTAGACAGCTGTGCTGGGAAAGGAATTGTTTTCCTGCTCTAATGAGCTTACATGTGTAGGCTGTCGAGGAAGCTAGGGAGTTTACCTGTTTGGAAAATGATAGGGTAGAATCAAGGTATATCCCTAATGTTTTAACTTCTTTGGCAACTTGTATGCAGTTCCCATCTATGATAAAGGAAGAGTAGTTTGTGCTTAGTTTTTTGATGAGGGGTGCGGTGCCTAGGATAAGAAGCTCAGTTTTATCATCGTTCAGGCATAGGCCATGGGTTGCCATCCATGCCTGAACGATGCTGTATATTTTGTTCACCATTGCTAGATCTTTTTCGTAAACCCCTGTGAGTGGGAGGAGGATCTGGGTATCGTCAGCGTAGTTGGTATACGTGATACCCAGAAGGTCCAAATCATCAAACAGGGGCTTAGTGAATATGTTATATAGCGTTGGTGAAACGCATGATCCCTGTGGCACACCGCAGGTAATAGGGATGGGGTCTGCAGCTGCTATAGGTGAGAAAACCCTCATGGTGCGATCACTGAGGAAGGATTGTATCCATGCTATAGCCTCAGTGGAGAAGTGTGCTGCTGAATCTAGGTGGTTACATAGGATTTTATGGTCCACTAAATCAAAAGCGGCCGATAGGTCTAGTAGTAGGAGGAGTGCTGGTTTACCAGAATCTCTTACTTTGTCTATTTGGGCTTTCAGGTCAATCAATGCAGTTTCTGTGCCGTGAAGAGGGCGGAAGCCAGATTGTCGGGAGCCTAGTAGTTGATTTTGTTCCAGGAAACTCTGGATTTGTATATATGCCACCTTATCCAGTATCTTCAGAAGGAATGGTACCGTAGTAATAGGTCTATAGTTAGTGGGTATGGTGGGGTCTAGAGTAGCCTTTTTTAAGAGTGGGAGCACCCAGGACTCTTTTAAGTTACTGGGGATAATGCCTGTGGTAAAGGAGGCATTAATTAACTTGGTGATAAATGGTGCTAGATCTCGTGCGGCATCTTTGATGAGTTGTGCTGGACATGAGTCTCCTTTGCAGTTGGACGGTTTTAGACCGAGTATTACTTTCTCTACTTCTAGTATGGAGACTTTGGAGAAGTGGAATTGCGTAGTGGGTTTGGAGTTAGGAAGTGTCTTGATAGGCGGTAATCTATTGGGTGCTAGGGTCTCACGTTTTAGTTCTATTTTCTTTTGGAGGTTTCGGACTTTGTTAGAGAGGGCTTGCTGGATTTCGGAGCACCACTTTTTATCTTTACGACAGTTGTCTTGAGGTGTTATTGGGTTTTCCAGTTCTCTGAGTATGGCGAACAGTTCTTTAGTACTTGATTTGGCTTGTGTGATTCTGTTATTGTAGGTCTCTTGTTTAGCTAAGATGATTTCTTTTTTGTAATGAGAAGAGATTTTAGCTAATTTCAGTTTATTTTCTGGGCTGGGGTTAATTTTCCATGTATTTTCCCATTTCCTTTTTTCTAATCTCAGATTTTTTAAGAGAGGGGTGAACCAGTTGTTCAAGTGGTTCTTTGGCTTGCTATTTCTGAGCTTGAGTGGTGCGATGTTGTCAAGAGTTATGTTCATGATATTGTTAAATTCTTCCACTAGGCTATTAGGGTTGAGGCTGTCAGGTAGAGCGTCCAAAGTGGGCATGATGCCGGGGAGTAGTTTGTCTAATGTCATGTTTTTTTTGTTTCTGGTAAGTGCAGGAGGTGCACATGGTTGTTGCAGTTTAGGGGTGGCAGTGTCCAAGGAGAATGAGATTAGATGGTGGTCTGACCAGATTTGGGGTGAGATGGTGAGAGTGTCTATATTGCAGTTGTGGTCAGCAATCCAATCAAGGGTTCTCCCTTTGGTATGGGTGGGCTCAAGCACTCTTTGTGTGTAGCCCAGTTCTGTTAGTGTGTTGGAGGCTGCTGTGGCTTGTAAGTCGTTGATATCATTAAAGCCAATATTAAGGTCGCCTAATAATATTGATTGAGTAGTATCTTTAAGGTTTTCTGATAGGATGGTAGTTAAGTCTTCTATGAAGTTCTTGATTGGACCTGGAGGTCTGTATATCAAGTGAATGTTAAGGGTTTGTGAGTTAGCTGTAGGTGTCTTGGTGGACATTATCTCACAGGATTCAATGATTGGTGAGGGGGTGAGTCTCATCTGGAGTTTAGTTTTGACGATGATGGCTAGTCCTCCACCTCGAGCTCCGCACCTATCCGATCTGAGGATAGTGTAATTATTGGGCACAGCTAGGGATAGTGCTGGGCCTGATGCCTCATGCAGCCAAGTTTCTGTGATTGCTAGGAAGTCGTAGTCTTCTGTCAGGATAACTTCCGATATTTCTATGGCGTGGGCGACTAAGGATCTAGCGTTTATTAAGGCTCCTTTGAGTTTAGGTGTGCGGTTACGATGTGTAGCAGTATTTTCTGCAGCATTGGGAGTGGCAGTTGTTTCTTTATTGGTTTGGTAGTTGTTAAGCTTAACGTGGTTATGGGTGAATGGTTTGTGAGTGGGATCCTTTTTGGTTCGAGTAGTGTTAGTTTCGTATTTGATGAGCGGATCAAAGATTCTGGGTAGTCTTGCTCGTAATCTTAGGTTTCTGTCAACTATGTTATATTGTGTAGTGGAATGTTGTATTGTAGTTGCTATAAGAGGCGACATGGTGAGATGTTCCCATGGGGCGAGTGAGGCGGCCAGGTATACTAGGTAGGTTAGTATAAGGAGCATTGTGTAGTGTGTGAGCGTCCCGTATCTGGGTAGATGGCTAGAGTTTAGTTGGTGTAGTGCAGGCAGAGTAACTGCTAAGTCTGCTATGCTGTTATCTAGAGAATGGGGTCAGGCACATAGTGTTAAGTTACAGTAATCATAGGGCTCGTACAGATGGCAGTGTGGTGAATATATGACCGTTGGCAACACAATTACTGTGGACAATGAGCGATCAGGGGCACAACACAATTACTGTGGTCAGTGAGCGACCAAAGGGCACAACACAATTACTGAGGTCAATGAGCGACCAAAGGGCACAACACAATTACTGTGGTCAGTGAGCGACCAAAGGGCACAACACAATTACTGAGGTCAATGAGCGACCAAAGGGCACAACACAATTACTGTGGTCAGTGAGCGACCAAAGGGCACAACACAATTACTGTGGTCAGTGAGCGACCAAAGGGCACAACACAATTACTGAGGTCAATGAGCGACCAAAGGGCACAACACAATTACTGTGGTCAGTGAGCGACCAAAGGGCACAACACAATTACTGTGGTCAGTGAGCGACCAAAGGGCACAACACAATTACTGAGGTCAATGAGCGACCAAAGGGCACAACACAATTACTGAGGTCAATGAGCGACTATAGGGCACAACACAATTACTGTAGTCAATGAGCGCCAAAGGATACAACATGATTACAGCGGCACTAGTAGGCAGGGCGCGATATGTTGCACGAGAACAGTAGCAATAGGCTGATGCACATGAGTAACAAATGGTTAGCAAGAGTAAAATCTCCAAGTTGTGTGTATATACTAGCAGTAGGCAGTAGACATTCACATGCGGAACGTGAGGTAGACTAAGCAACTAAGGGTGTTATGCTTTACTCACATTGGGTTGAGTCCAGAAAGTGCAAGTAGAAAGTACTGTTTCCTCCTTGGTATCGCAGAGGCTGTCCCACGGTTGGAATAGGCCCTTTCAGTGGGTCTGTCAGGAGGCCTTCTATCTAAGAGCAGTATAGGCTCTATACTGGGTTCCCCAGTGCAGCAGAGTCTTTGGTGGGAATGTGGATTAGGTGTTGCGCTCACATGCGCTAAACAGGGGCAAAACAGGGCCTTTGTACGGCCTTCGTACAAGGCCGGCGCATCCGCCTGCCGGCGGATGCAGGAAGCAAATTAAGGGCCGGATCGAGGCTCAGCCTCGCTGTGGTGCCGCGTCGCGCCCGGCATGGGCGGGTCAGGCGTGCAGGCGGGACACGGTCAGGCAGGCCGTGTAGTGCGGAAGGGCTGCACTTGCTCCGAGTGCTGCCTGCTGATCCTGCTTGTGGCTGCAGGAGAGGAGGGGGGCTCCTGCCCTCTTCCCTCGTCGGAGGTCGATCAAGAAGGGGGTCCTGGGCTCCAACAGGGCCTTTGTACGGCCTTCGTACAAGGCCGGCGCATCCGCCTGCCGGCGGATGCAGGAAGCAAATTAAGGGCCGGATCGAGGCTCAGCCTCGCTGTGGTGCCGCGTCGCGCCCGGCATGGGCGGGTCAGGCGTGCAGGCGGGACACGGTCAGGCAGGCCGTGTAGTGCGGAAGGGCTGCACTTGCTCCGAGTGCTGCCTGCTGATCCTGCTTGTGGCTGCAGGAGAGGAGGGGGGCTCCTGCCCTCTTCCCTCGTCGGAGGTCGATCAAGAAGGTCGATTTGGCTTAAAGTGGAGAATTTGCCTCCACATCATGCATCTTACTTCATCCTGAATGAGGTTCCTCAGGCAATTTATGGCAATGAGAGCTAGAGGTTATAACTGAACATTCAAGTGCTGGGTGATGCCCTTTTTCCCACTATGCGTTGTAGGGAAAATGGAACCCCGAATCTCAGCAAATCTGAGTTTCGAGCAAGCTGAGACTCTGGTGTGAGACTCTAGTGTGAGACTTTGATGTGAATCTGGTGTGAGTCACTATGGTGAATGCATATAAAACATACAAGGTAAAAGGGAGTTTTGAATTCAGCATTGCATAACAGCTGATTTTAACATTTGGACACCACACCATGGTTCAATATGGACTGAATTGCA
The DNA here is from genome assembly GCF_040938575.1 of Ambystoma mexicanum. NCBI lineage: Eukaryota > Metazoa > Chordata > Amphibia > Caudata > Ambystomatidae > Ambystoma > Ambystoma mexicanum. The sequence continues at coordinate 454,853,148 of NC_090939.1, read as the reverse complement.
ATGAAATATTAGACTAACAATTTACTTACTCACTAACACCCCTAAATTACTAATCTATCCCCACACTATTGTTAAAGGCAACTCAGTCCATAACTCTTTGGTGTAAAATATTGGTGCAGAACAATGGTACAAGCCATCTCATTTTATGAAATTGTTGAAGCAGAGACTGTGCAATGTGCTTGGAAAAATGCAAGAAACAAACATGAAGAATTAAATCATTTTTTCCGTGAAGACATGACAAGGTATGAGCTGAGGAATGTGAAGTTTATCTTGCTCAAAGTAAGCTTATTGTTTAAAACATCCCGAGCAGGAAACCAGTTCAGAGATATGTAACTTTGTGATATTTATTTGCAGCCTGAATCTCTGTGCAGAGGTGCCATGCTAAACACATGCTCTCTGGAACTTTCCAGAGGGTTGGCCAACTGGGGGGTGGTATTTAATAATCAGAGTCTGGGGCGCGTAACTTCTTACACTTTCTGTAGGCAAACAAAGATTTTATGGTCAGATCATGGTGAGGCCTTAAAAGTGCAGTGCAATGAAAAGCAGGGGGTTGTCTCGCGGAGTGTGCTGCATTTGCTGACAGGAAGAAGGCCGGCTGTCTCTTGGAAGAGTATGTGCTGAGCTGTCCTGCTGAGAAGGGGAGAAAAGCAGAAAAGAAAGGCTTCTGTGTGAGCACGGTCCAAGCAGCCTGTGGTAGGAGAGATTCTCAACAGCTCAGTTGAGGGCGAGTCCTGGCCCTGCTGTGCAAAGGCACGCTGAAACAAGCATAATCTAGGTGAGAACCCAGTATAATTGAGGTGCGTGGTCTGTTTGCTTTGCAAGTGCATTTTACAGGCATTTACAGGCTGGAGAATTTTGTTCTACACTAATAAATGTAGACAGCAATTTCTCATGTGTTTTAGTCACTGTTCAAGTAGCAAGCTTCAAATATAATTGAAGACAACCGAAAGGTTTCAAGGCGAGAAATAGCAGTGTTCTGGCTATCACCAAAAGGCTAATCGAATTCATTGTAGAACAAAAGCTCTTTATCGCAGGGAAAGCATCCCTATGAAATGTGATCGCAATTATGCTTTAGCATGAAGAATAGAATCTGTTATCGTAGAAAAGGGGGAAACAAGAGGTTGGGATGTACATTTTCATTCTTGAATTACAGGGCACGTCATGTTAAAAAAACTCATTGCATTGTACATGTTGTTTTTGTATTGCTCATTTATCCTAATTGCTTATAAAAAATATAAAAGGAACTGGATCAGCTAGGTCTATTTATTATGTATTCTGGTTGCTCATTATAACACCTAGATAGGTATAAAACTAAGGCGGTATTTGTTTTACCGCATGCAGTAAAAAGCAAGGTATACCAAAACACTGTGAACTGGGGCAAATCATAAAGCACTAATTCCCCATATTATAGCCTTCAAGTGACTTGGTAGCTCTATGCTGAGTTTCATACCACCAATGGGTTACCACTAAAGTAGAAAAATCGGGTCCTAATGCACAATAGGTGCATGTTTTAGCTTGCGGCTCATGATCCCAATATAAGAATCACGCAGGTAGTCCTGTGTCTTTGTATCTCACAAAAAAAAACCAACAGGACCATGAGTATAAACACTTGTCCCACAGTGGCACTTCTATACAGATGCTTCTTGGCATCCAATACTAATGTGGTTCATCAGCACTCATTCCCTCATGAGATGCCGGTGAAGATTGAAGGATAGACAGGGCCGGGCCTAACCACTAATACAATCAAGTGCTGAATTCTCAGAAAGTCATCTTCCGTTATTCATTTACTGAATCATTGTTAATAGAAACTCAGAGGTTGCACACATCATTAACAGAAGAAATAAAATATTAACATTAAGCTGGAGTAAAAGTAGAGCAAGACAGTCTGTTCCACACATATGCTTCCAGGCGTTGCTGACATCTTGCCTCCATTACCATCGGAACATCATGTAACAGTAGCATCAGTCAACTTATGCTAGGATTGTGATGTAGTCATCCTTGTTATGTGATTATTGCATTGTGGATATATTTTGGCAACAGTTGATTAGATCCTGCACACTTGATTTGTCCTGTACACCAGCGATAAAATAGACAATTTAACACTTGCAACCTTATCTTCCAAAAACAATTGTATTTATGTATTTATTTTGTCTATTTATTTTGCATGCTCTGCATTTGAGCTTCTTGTTCAACTCAACATGGCCTCAAAAAAATCCAACAAATGTATCTAAATCAGGGTAAAAAAAGGAAACCATTACCCAAGTCAACCTGATATACCTGAGCAAGTATTCACTTAATCTCAGAAGCCCATTGAGGATCTGTTTGTTCGAAATGTGCTGCTAAAGTCCATACTTCACACAACCAAGACCACCAGAAAGGATCTTGGTTCAACGGTGTCGGCACTAGTGGGCAGGGTACAATCATGGGATGCTTCTGTTCGTCAAATACAATCTTTGTCAGACGAGATGGAGAGCAAGGAAAACTAGTAAAGGGGGCAATAATTCTAGACTGCTTGGCCATCCTGAAAGGAAATGAAGCGATCATATTCTGTCAGGCGCTTTGAGGATTTCACTCTCAGATACAAAGTGCTAGTAGGCTGCAAGCCAAGTTTGAAATTGTGGCCTCCCAAGTCAGAGTGTTTCTCTTTAATGTCAGAAGATGCGAGTAGGCATTTCAAATCCTGCAAACAGCAAAGAAGGCTCCTTATGTCAGTGGAATAAATGAGCTACATACAGTGCCTGTAGGATTTTGCAAAATAGACAGCTCTGATAGACGTTGTAGACAATACAACGTCTACAACGTCCCTCCCAGCTCACTCTGGTGAGATTTTGGAACTGCTATCCAGTAGGCAACCTGCACTGCTTTGCCTCACAGAAACCTGGCTGGTGCCTAGCTCGGCGCCAACTCTGGTTCAAGCCATACCACCTGACTACCGTATTATTCACCATGACCGCCCGCCCCCACAACGTGGAGGTGGGGTGGCTGTCATCTTTCGTGCTGACTATGTCACTACTCAGCTACCTTGTCCCCACAAGCTCAAAATGGAAGCTCTGTTTTTTAGATGTGTTATGTCACACTCATGTACTACCCACTTTTTGCTCATATACCGTCCCCTGGACCTATAGGACACTTTGGGAAATTTCTGCTGAGCTAGTGGTGAATTTGAATCTACAATACACTAACTTAGTAGTACTAGGTGATTTTAATCTTCGCTAAAACCTGCTCAGATCGAGTGCGTTGAGCTCTTTTTTTGATAGCTTATCTGACCTTGACCTTCACCAACTGGTTCAAGGTCCTACTCACGTCCATGGTAACACCCTTGATTTGGTATTCTCAAAGGACTCACTGCTATGCCCTGAGCTTATAGAACCTGTTATATGGTCCGACCATCATTTAGTAACCTGCTCCTTTAAATCGGTGAGTCCCCCCACCTAAGCTCCTACCCCCAAAAATCTTACTGCGCCCCTGGTGCACGGTTGATACGAAAGTACTCAGCGCTCAAATAACTGCCATCTGTAACCCTTTAAGGCCGCTATCATTGAGCTCTCTCTCAATCGTTTCTAGATGCCGCAGATGTCTGTTCCCCGCTTAAAATGGTTCAGAGCCGAAGGATACCCTCCCAACCCTGGTTCTCGGAATAACTTAAAGCCGCCCGCCTGAAGTTAAGGCAGGCGGAACGTAAATGGCGCAAGAATTATGACCCCAATCTTAAAGAATTATATACGTCCTTTTTTTTAACCTATCTGGCTGACATTAAAACCACCAAAGCCAGATTTTTCTCTCGTAAGATTGAAACAGCAATGTGTCAACCGAAAACTCTCTTTTCTATTTTGAACTCACTAGCATCCTCTGAAACCCTCACTTCAACGGTCAAACCATCCCAAAAGCTGTGCGATGATCTTTCTCTCTTTTTCATTAATAAAATTGAAGTCATCCGCACCAATATATCTAAATCCTTGGCCACATCATTTCCTAATGCTCCTAAATTGGCCCCTGTCTCTTTCACTGAACCCCTTACGAATTGGTCTTCCTTCCCTCTCTTCACCGAGGTGGAAGTCCTAGCAGCTACACAAATTAAATCATCCTCTCCTGAGGATGCTATTCCTATTGAAGTCATGAAGAAGATCGCCCCTGATCTCCTGGTTGAACTTACATCGGCAATAAATAACTCCTGCCAATCTGGACTTGTCCCCCCAGAGTTGAAATCTGCGAGGGTTGTCCCCCTTCTGAAAAAGCCCTCACTTGACCCTATGGTCCCTGCTCATTTTCGCCTGATTTCGCTGCTCCCTTTTCTTTCTAAGCTATTGGAATCATTAATCACCCCCCTACTATCTTCCTTTTTGGAATCTTCAAATGTCTTTAATCCCGCACAGGCAGGGTTTAGACCTGATAGAGGCACCGAAAGCGTACTTGTATCCATGCAGGATGACATGTCTAGGCTGGCTGACGCAGGCGGGGTTGGAGCACTGATTCTGTTGGATCTTTCAGCCGCGTTTGACATGGTCTACCACGCTATTCTGTTGTCACGCCTAGAACTGATCGGAATATCTGGCTAGGTTCTTGCTTGGTTTACTTCTTTTCTTTCAGAACACACTCAGACTCTTGCCATGCCTCCGTTCCTTTCTTCGACTTGTCTTCTCACCTGTGGTGTTCTGCAAGGCTCATCACTGTCGCCGATCTTGTTTAATATTTACATCTGGGCACTGATAAGTCTCATCCGTGCCTACGGCCTCAACTGCTATTCGTACGTCGACGACACCCAGGATCAAGCTGAGGTGTCGTCGTGCCTCCGTGACTGTTTGGGGGCCGTCGGTGAATGGATGGACCAGAACTGGCTCAAGCTCAACGGTGACAAGACAGAGGTGCTGGTGGTGGGCTGCCCCCCAGATCCCTCACTGTGGACCTCTGCCGTTTGGCCCTCCTCCCCAGCCCCCTCCCCAGCCCAGTGAGTAAAGTGAAAAATCTGGGCGTTATCCTTTCTGCCTCCCTCTCCATGTCAGATCAAGTTACAGCTGTATGCCAAGCAGGACATCACCAACTCAGAGTTTTGAAGAAGGTTCTACCTCTGATACCCGAGCCTATGCGCCCTCCGGTAGTCGAAGCACTAGTACTTTCTCACTTAAATTACTGCAATTCGCTGTATCTGTCGTAGCCAATTGGCTTGATACAGCGGCTACAGCGCATACAGAATCTGGCGGCTAGGCTGGCGACGGGCACCCCATATGGAGCCCATATTACCCTGGTAATGCGCTCACTTCATTGGCTCCCAGTCTGCCAACGTGTCTGCTTCAAGGCCCTGTGCATAGTCCATCAGGCCATCCACGGCAAGGGGCCAAGTTTCTGCGAGACAAATTCTCCCGTTATCTTCCAGAGCGGGATCTACGCTCTTCCACTGCAGACCTTCTTGCTGTCCCAATATATCATCGTGCCAGGGTCAGAGGTAGGGCCTTTTCCATTGCCGTGGCCACCCTTTGGAATGGTCTCCCCTCCGCAATGAGAAAAACACCCAATCATCTCGCTTTTAGAAGAGCGCTTAAGACCACTCTCTTCTAGCACTTACTCTATGTGTCTTTGTTAATCGGTCAGTCAGCCTCCCCCTGCAGCGCCATGATGCCTTTGGGCGACTGTGCGCTTTATAAGTGCAGATAGCATAACATAACATAACAATAGACATTGGGCCTCATTACGACCCTGGCGGTAGGGGGTTAATGGCGCTGGTAGAGCTGCTGCCTCATTAAGAGGTCTGCTTGTGGGTTCCGCTAAGGATGCCTGAGAAAACCAGGCGTCCTTAGCAGGCCCCGCGAGCAGACCTGGATGCTAACAACGGGCCGTCATTAACATGCCCGTTGTTAGCATCCTCCCCATTCCCATTGAGCCCTATCGGCGCTCAAATGGGAATGGGGATGTACCGGGTCCGGGTTCCCTGAATGGGGAAATTCAGGGAACCCGGACCCAGACCCGAGTTTGGGGGTTGCCATGCCCTACCTCCAAACTCGTAATGAGGCCCATCGTTTCTGTACTGTTGTTTCATAGACTAAAATTACTGAGTGGTAATTTATTTTGCTAAAACACATTTGTGGCAGTGAAATAGGTATCATTTTAATGAACCTATCCAGAACACAACCGCACACTAAATAAATTGGTCCAAAAGGAGACCTAAGTAAAATTAAGCATTTTTGTTAATTACACGAGCACGATGTAAATGACAATTCTTTAAATACAAAAATAATTACAATAATAATGAAACACCATCACAATACATAGACCAAACGGTCAACATGTTAAGACAATGGCCCTCATTCTGAGACTATCGGTAACCTGCCGGTGCTACCGGTGGGTTAACGGCAGTCTTGCCTTACGGACACCGGGGCCCGATATCCAGGTGTTATTGGTGGTGGTAAGTTCCCATTCCATGGAGCCCTACCGGACTCCATGGAATGGGAACCACTGAAGCAGCAGAAGCATTATTAACAGTGCCACTGCTTCAGTTTTTTCTCTGTCAGTAGGGGCCTGAACTACCAGCAGGTTAGGCCTGCCGGTAGTTCACTGCCCCTACCTGCAGACTTGGAGCAAGCTGTTCCAGAAAAAATGCTGGAGTCGGTAGTACCAGCCGTTTTACCAAAACGTTTTCCAAACCGGGTTACTCGCAATGAGGCCCAATGTATTTTTATGCATAATGTATACCCTCACACCTCTTTGACATCGTATTGTGTGATGCACAACCCAAAGTCCTTGAGTGGTGCTAACAAATACATTCTAAAATAATGCTTTGGTTGTCTTTTATAGAAGCCAAAATTCTGAAAACCTTGTGAACACCTAAAGTAAGAGTACAAATGTTTTGGCCCAACGCATTTTGGGACCTTAGGGAAGGCATGGTAACACAAGTATGACACTGACACAAAAGGTACAATTTGTAAAACCTTCATTGAAGTTTCTGGTTTAGGAAAAACTCCTACTTTGCCCTATAACTAAGATGGGAGAAGTCTCGACCATCAAACGATAAACAAAACAGTCCTAGTGGAGTCCATCAAATCAAAATGGCCTATTCTAATAACACCTAATGCCTGCCCTATCCCTTGTACAAAAAGTGTATAAAGGAGAAATGTATGTAAAGAAAAAATCAGTGTTCAAAAGAATAAATGTGGCTGAATCAGCTCTCCTCCCCATGTTAGCCCACATGGAGTAAGGTGGTCCCAGTAGGCAGGATGACACACTCTGGCTCGGTTTTTCTACACAAAATAGTTAAAGATGTGGATTGAGGCCCACCTGGCTTTCCACATTTAAGTCTCTACTTCCGGTCTTTCAAATAACGTTTCAACAAAATGTTGACACCGGTCCCCCTCTGTCGGCCTCAGACCTCTTCAAAGCAAAGCTCACATGGGTCTCCCTCTGTCGGGCTCAGACCTTTCACAACAAAGTTTATGTGGGTCCTCCACTGTTGGGCTTAGACCTTTCACAACTAAGTTTACGTGGGCCCCCCTCTGTCAGGCTCAGACTTCTCACAACAAAATTCAACAATACTTGCCGGGGGCTTCCTTCCCTAAACTAATTACACTTTGGGCCTCCCTCAATCGGGCTCATACCGTTTATGGATCTCAAAGACTTTTGAATGTGGATGGCTTTCTTTACAGACCTCCACAGGACCACTTCAACTCAAAGTTCAATATTCAGCTATTCACTCTCCCCGTCGATCGGGGTTAAATTTTGCTTACTTCACTTTTGGAGTTCATTCTTTTGAGTGGGCTACTTCATTTAGCCGGACCACTCCATTACTCAGTATTGCTGATTTCACAGCTGTCCTTATTTCAAAGTTCATTCAAAGGTCTGCCTTTCTTTGCATCTCATCCACACACGTGCAGCCTTCATGTGCGATAAAATGTTGCCACTTCAATCTTTCTTAACACACACCGGTCTCTCAGGTCGCTTGCCAACTTACCGTCTGTGTGCGTTTCTTTCTTGGTTTTCGATTTCCAATTTACAAGTCAAGGTTAGTACCACAGGCTTGGCCTCACCTCCCTAACTCGCCCGTTCACTCGGGAGGGGCCCTGGCATCCTTGAAACACAATGCAGCCTTCTGATTTGGGATCTGTCCATCTCTGTGTGTCTTTTTTGCAGCCTGTTAGAGGCAACGACCTCCGGTAATGAACTCCTGGGGTTTTCGACCTGCTGCTCTCATCCCTTGGTCCCTCTCTCTGCTCCAGTAGGTTTGCTCAAGGATTTAAATATTAATGCTTTCGGCTCCAAAAGGTATGGTGTGATAGCTGACTATTTAGTAAAATTTCCATCACACTCACATCGTCGAAAACTACTAAAATTTAGATTTAATCAGCATGAAACAAGAGACATCTTGTGTAGAAGGCGATTAATACCAAAAGAACAAAACTATTGTCGCTTCTGCTTGGTCAGGGAACAGAGGGAAACTCTACAGCATCTTATAATCGAGTGCACTGCAGTAGAGGTTATAAGGGCTAAATGTTTGGCACAGAATTATGTAGATCATGATCAAATTTGGAACATGCTGTTTTCTAATTCGCGATTAACTGTTCAGATTGCCATTGTGCAATTTTTAGACATAGTATTGCCTGGAATTTGAGAGTGCAAAGTGAGAGCAATGTCTTTCTGTTGTGTATGAAAAAATTGAATTTTTAATTTATCATGAATATGATGAGTTTTGCCATTAATACTGTAATTTTGCGCAGTTTGCTGATGCATTGTATTAATTCTGTAAATTTGCTGTCACACTATATTGTTGAAGGTTCAACATTTCAAAAGTTGGTTTACCAACTGCATCAAATAATAAATAAAAAAATATATATATATTAGATGAGGGTTGGACACTTAATGGTGTTTTAATTTTAATACTTATTTATGTATGTTATTATTTTATTTAGAACATTTAATGACATGTCCTAGCTCAAAGAGGATGGCATGGTGTGTGTCATAAAACACCAAAACATACACACTAGCATTCGAATTATTACAATTACATAATTACTGGTAAGCAAGGAGGCCATTGCCAGGTTTAGGAAATAGAAAGGTTTACAACGTCCATGAAACATAATCAAGGAGGATGGCAGTCACAAATGAATAGGAACACCATTCCAAAAGTAGGCAATAGCCACTATAAATTCCTGTTTTGCAGTTCAGACGTTTCTCGCCATAGGTATATCTAGCCATTGGATTGCCTTACTCCAAGCATAACCTCTTCCCTCTGCTAGCTGGATTTTTTGAGCCGAGTTGGCTAACCATAGCTGTGTAGGCAATACAGCCCATATTAAACTGTGTCCTAGCTAAGGTCAAACAATGTCTGTATGGAATAGATCTGATCACAATCTCATGCACCACTGCCAGCCGGTTGTATGGCCTCCTTAAATACTCCCATGAGACTATCTAGCAGATTGTGTCAATCCTGCACTTAAGTTTAAATTCCATGTGGAGAGAAGAGGTAAAACAGCTCTGTTCAACTTCAATTGCTGAAAATATTGTAGCTTTATTTTGTTTGCAGAAAATGTATGCACAGTTGTGCAGGCATTTGTGTTGGCTCATGTTGATGGGGGGTCAGGAGGTGGGGGGTAACATCCTTTTGATGGGCGTTCTAAAGGCTACAGTGGCCTCATTAAGAATGGATCTTCACATTGCATCCAAAATCATAGCCAGAAATCGAAAATTCGATCCAGTGACCCCAATCTTCGGGTTCTATCAAGAAGGAACAGAATCACTCTAGGCTTAGTAAGCATTTGTAAAGATTCGAAGCTCCTCGTGCTAAGAAGGAAGAAAAAGGAAACTGAGCTTCTCACACTGTGCAACAGCACTATGGAACTCATTTCCAGTTTCGCAACGTGTATCACTTTCACTGTTGGTTTTTAGGAAATAAATGAAGGCATTGCTATTTACTCTGCACACAGGACCAGAATAAAGTTGCTATTAAAGGTAATTTTTCAGTCCCTGTAGAGGAGCTAGGGTCTGATGTTATAGGGTCAGAGTCTTATTGTATTGGTTTTATATGCATCGCTTTTACTCTTATCCTTTTGTGTTTATGTGTTAATGCACTAGACTCCTTCACTCTTTCACTCCGATGGATTGCTGGGGCCAGGAAATGCGGTGCACTTAATTGTTTGTTGGAGGTGGGAAATGTGCTGCACTTGGCTGGTTGCTGGAGGGTTGGGGGAGAAATGACCTTTACTTAGATGGATTGTTGGGGTAGAAAAGGTAACGCACTTAGATGGATTGTTGGGGTAAGGAAATGTGCTGCACTTGGCTGGTTGTTGGTGGCGGAGAAAGTGCTGCACTTAGATGGATTGTTGGGGACAGGAAATATGCTGCACTTAACTGGTTGTTGGGAGTAGGAAATGCATCACACTAAGATAATTTGTTGTGGGCAGGAAATGTATCACACCCAGATGGATTGTTAGGGGCAGTGTGATGAATCCTATGCATCCCACACTAAATCCCTGCCTAAAGTCTCCTCCCAGGTGGCCAGGGAAAGGCGGACGATTCCTGATCCTGACCTCAGGGGTGGTGCTCTGCAGGAGGATCACCTGGGAGAAGAAAAAGCTCAGGTTGCCTACAGGAATCCATGGGGTGAAACACAGTATTTATCTTCCCCTAAAGAAGTATTACAAATGCCAAAATATCCAAACGCCTGTTGCCACAATATTCTAACTGTTCCGCTGGTTGAACACCTAAATGTGGGTAGAATCAGCCAAAGGTCCTCTGGTATAAAGGTGAAAAAAAAAACAATCTCAAAGATCAAACTGTTTCCCTAACTCAAAAGAAGGAAATGGACTGAAAAGTCTGAAAACAATAATCACCAAAAGGTTAAAACACTGTATTCCTCTTTTCAAACCAAATGGGTAACTGTATGATATAATGTTCTTTCAAAGAATGTTATAGAAATTAGAAAGCCAATCATCAAAGCACAAAAAGTTAGAAAAACTAAGTTTGTTGTCAAATTCCTCAAGTCCCATAATTCCCTCAGTACTGGGATGAGGAAGAATGATACAGAGGTACACTACTGTGGGAGTGGTCTCTTAATTGGTATTAATGACCTACACCTGAAGGGGACTGAGAGGCTTGGGAAAAAAAGACCTTAGGTGCAGGCATTAGAATGGGAGAGAGGGAGCGAGGGAGAAGCAGAACTGTGGAAGAGAAATAAACAATGCAAGCCGTGGTTGCAGCTGATAGGGAAGCCTGAGACAAGAGAAGACGCTGGGACTACTGAATCGCCAGAGACTGTGGCGGGTCCCGACAGAGTCTTTGCCTGTGTTCCTCTTTATTGCTGAGGCGGCACAGTTGGAAGCATAAGGATGAGGTGCTTGCCTGAGAATATTTCATTGTGCAGAGTTCGAGCAGCAGAAAGTTGTAACAGCAAGGGAAGTGTTCCCTCTTGTGAGGATCAAGGTGGCTGGGTTGATCCTGGCCCTCTCTGGATCTGAGAAGGCTCCAATCGTCAATGATGTAAGCAGAGGCGGACCAGAAAAGACTGTCCACATGACCATGAGAACCCACAAGCCCTGAAGACCTGCAAACGCTCAGTGGAGTGTACACAAGCGACTTACCGACGAATTCACATCTTGCAAGTGACTCCGGAAGTGCTCCAATGCTGCCCGCGTGTTCAAAGCAAGCCACTTCTCTTGCGAGTGAGGGAAAGCAACAATCAAAATTATTTTGAATATTGAACTACACAAAACCAACAAAGGTTATGCCTGTTAAAAGCGAATGACTGTATAACTAAGCGCATGAGAGTGTGGAAAGTCAAACACCACGGGACAGCTGTAATTGTTCCAAAAACTTACAAGCAATACCCAAGCCAACAAAAAGCCAATACAACAAGCAGTACTCAAGGCAAGAGGGGAGCATTGAAAGGCTTAATGATTATAGAGCTTACTGCTTATGTGCTACAAAATACAAATCTGCCAGTGATAACAACCTACATTGCACATTCCTAAAGCCAAGGTAGAAGAGAAGAGAGATTGGGCCTCATTACAACCATGGCGGTCCGGGAACTACGGTACCGCTAAGCATGCCGGTACTGTAGTTCCCGGACCACCATACTACGTGCTCTGCTCGCGCGTGCCATTTCATCCGCCAGGTTTTTCGAAACTCGACTATTGCAACGCCCTATATGCAGGAGCTAGCAAACAGACCACTAAAAAACTTCACATTTTACAAAATAATGCTTTGAGAACCGCCTCAAGCATTCCAAAGAGAGGGAGCCGGAAGAGACACCAAGTGGCTATCCATCAATGATCGGATTCACTTCAAACTTGTCTCCATCACTTCCAAATGCCTAAATAACGCTGCCCCACATTACCTCCAACAAAAAATCATCAGAAAATCATCCTCTCGCCCCACCAGGGCCGCCCAATCCTGCTGCATCAAAGTTCCCAAATTCAACCTGAAAAGAGCAGGTGGGAACAGTTTCCTGGTACAAGCCGCCCAATACTGGAATGCCCTCCCCTTGTACCTCCGAACTGACCAGACCTTCGTAAGTTTCAGGAAAAACCCGAAAATGTGGCTTTTTCCCAACGACATCTGAATGTAACCTTGTCGTTCTGCAAATCGCTTCCTTGCACTATTTCTGTATTTTACCACACCTGTAATTTGCCTGCTTTGTAAATAGTAAGTTCTTACCTGTAATTAACCCTGTACTGTATTTAAAGACTGCATATTCTTGCTGCGTCCAGATACCTTCATGTGATGAGCTCCTTATAAATAAATAAACAAACAAACAAACAAACTTGCATTTGGGATGATCTTAGTTGGCCACCTGATCTAGAGACCCAATTACAACCCAATCCCCTAAAGAAAGTATACTTAGATGTTTCCCTTAAACCTATCACAATCCCTACTAGGTTTTCATATTTTGCCACGTAGTATGATATCACTAATGATGAACTTTTAGTATAAAGTTGTGTTTTTTATGAAATGTTTTTGAGAACTCATTGAACGAGCTGTGCGGCATCTGTTGATGTCCGTTGTACTCCCTGTTTTAAAGACTTGTCATTAAAACAGTAAATATTTGCCAACTTCCTGAGTCGGTTTGATTATTGATGTATGAGTAAGATCTGCATCCCCATCTATCTCAGAAACTGTTACCTCATCTTAAGAGACCCTGATGGGTTCAATGGGTAAAGGATTCAAAGGGGCGGGAAATGGGATGTGTGTGGTAGTTTTTTGACATATCTCACACGTCTGGATAAAGGTCTTTATATCGGTGTGGATACCTGGTCAGTAAAACTTCTCACTGATGTGTGCTTGGGTTTTGGATTGTCCTAAGTGACCCCCAGTAAGGTGGGACTGTGCGATCTCCAGCACAAGCTTTGGTGGGTCCTTGGGCATCACAAAGTGTTTCTATAACCCTTTGGTCGATGATTCTCTCCTGTACAACAGTTCCCTGCTTTAAGAAGAAGGCGCTTCCTTTTCCTATACCTTCCACTTCTGGAATAGCCTGTAGAAAGGCTTCTGCAAGAGAGGGGTCATTTCAATGGGCAAAGGATATATCGGGATAGATGGTGGCCTCCTCTCCCTTTGTTTCTTCAATGTTGGAAGGTTTGTCAGCTTCCCCAAAGCCCAATGCACCCATGTCTGTTTTGTCGGGTCGCTCTCCTTAAACTGAGGGAATAGTGCCTTTTCCAAAATGTCTTGAGCAATTTGGTCCCCACGATGTACTTCAAATGGAATTTAGCTATGATTCTTTAAGCGAACCTGTACGTCCCCTTGGAAGTCTGGGTCGATGATGCCTGCTAAAATGTCTATAAGCCCGGAGTCGCGAAAAGGGCGGAGGCAAAGTCTGTTGGGAGTCTGTGGAGCTGTGACCCCTGTGCCATTCCTGTGCTTTACCTGCGTGTGCCCGTGGCGCAGGCTGAAGGACTGGGAGTGAGGCGAGATACATCTACGTATTAAGGATTGGATTGGACTAGGGCTCTGGCCCTTTAAACCAGCACATCGGAGCCTCTCAGCTGCCTATTCCTTCGCAGCTGATATTGTTTTGGAAAGACCAATCACGTGACTGATCACGTGACCTGACCAGCTGGATAAGAAGCTGGCCGCGGCACCCTTGCGGCGATAAGCCCGGAGTCGCGAAAAGGGCGGAGGCAAAGTCTGTTGGGAGTCTGTGGAGCTGTGACCCCTGTGCCATTCCTGTGCTTTACCTGCGTGTGCCCGTGGTGCAGGCTGAAGGACTGGGAGTGAGGCGAGATACATCTACGTCTTAAGGATTGGATTGGACTAGGGCTCTGGCCCTTTAAACGAGCGCATCGGAGCCTCTCAGCTGCGTATTCCTTCGCAGCTGATATTGTTTTGGAAAGAACAATCACGTGACTGATCACGTGACCTGACCAGCTGGATAAGAAGCTGGCCGCGGCACCCTTGCAGCGATAAGCCCGGAGTCGCGAAAAGGGCGGAGACAAAGTCTGTTGGGAGTCTGTGGAGCTGTGACCCCTGTGCCATTCCTGTGCTTTACCTGCGTGTGCCCGTGGCGCAGGCTGAAGGACTGGGAGTGAGGCGAGATACATCTACGTCTTAAGGATTGGATTGGACTAGGGCTCTGGCCCTTTAAACCAGCGCATCGGAGCCTCTCAGCTGCGTATTCCTTCGCAGCTGATATTGTTATGGAAAGAACAATCACGTGACTGATCACGTGACCTGACCAGCTGGATAAGAAGCTGGCCGCGGCACCCTTGCGGCGATAAGCCCGGAGTCGCGAAAAGGGCGGAGGCAAAGTCTGTTGGGAGTCTGTGGAGCTGTGACCCCTGTGCCATTCCTGTGCTTTACCTGCGTGTGCCCGTGGCGCAGGCTGAAGGACTGGGAGTGAGGCGAGATACATCTACGTCTTAAGGATTGGATTGGACTAGGGCTCTGGCCCTTTAAACCAGCGCATCGGAGCTTCTCAGCTGCGTATTCCTTCGCAGCTGATATTGTTTTGGAAAGACCAATCACGTGACTGATCACGTGACCTGACCAGCTGGATAAGAAGCTGGCCGCGGCACCCTTGCGGCGATAAGCCTGGAGTCGCGAAAAGGGCGGAGGCAAAGTCTGTTGGGAGTCTGTGGAGCTGTGACCCCTGTGCCATTCCTGTGCTTTACCTGCGTGTGCCCGTGGCGCAGGCTGAAGGACTGGGAGTGAGGCGAGATACATCTACGTATTAAGGATTGGATTGGACTAGGGCTCTGGCCCTTTAAACCAGCACATCGGAGCCTCTCAGCTGCGTATTCCTTCGCAGCTGATATTGTTTTGGAAAGACCAATCACATGACTGATCACGTGACCTGACCAGCTGGATAAGAAGCTGGCCGCGGCACCCTTGCGGCGATAATCCCGGAGTCGCGAAAAGGGCGGAGGCAAAGTCTGTTGGGAGTCTGTGGAGCTGTGACCCCTGTGCCATTCCTGTGCTTTACCTGCGTGTGCCCGTGGCGCAGGCTGAAGGACTGGGAGTGAGGCGAGATACATCTACGTCTTAAGGATTGGATTGGACTAGGGCTCTGGCCCTTTAAACCAGCGCATCGGAGCCTCTCAGCTGCGTATTCCTTCGCAGCTGATATTGTTTTGGAAAGAACAATCACGTGACTGATCACGTGACCTGACCAGCTGGATAAGAAACTGGCCGCGGCACCCTTGCGGCGATAAGCCCAGAGTCGCGAAAAGGGCGGAGGCAAAGTCTGTTGGGAGTCTGTGGAGCTGTGACCCCTGTGCCATTCCTGTGCTTTACCTGCGTGTGCCCGTGGCGCAGGCTGAAGGACTGGGAGTGAGGCGAGATACATCTACGTCCTAAGGATTGGATTGGACTAGGGCTCTGGCCCTTTAAACCAGCGCATCGGAGCCTCTCAGCTGCGTATTCCTTCGCAGCTGATATTGTTTTGGAAAGACCAATCACGTGACTGATCACGTGACCTGACCAGCTGGATAAGAAGCTGGCCGCGGCACCCTTGCGGCGATAAGCCCGGAGTCGCGAAAAGGGCGGAGGCAAAGTCTGTTGGGAGTCTGTTTGGAGCTGTGGGGCTGCTTGTGGCTGGAGGCAGCAGGAGGTAAGGATGAGTCCCGCTTCACCAAAGGAGATGCTGAATCCACTACATATCCCAAGATGCAAATCAGGAGCTGAGCGTGAGGTGGGCGTGCACTAGGAAATGGACAGGCTCAAACGTTTGGAAGGTAAGAAATTAAATGAAAAGAAGGGTCCGGGAGGGGCCGAAGACGGGGTCCCCGAAAAGGAAGAAGTAGGGATTATGATTCCCTCTGAATTAATACCCCGCGAGAATATGGAGGAAGGTAGGGTCTCTCTGCTGCCTCTACACCCTCCATCCCCCATCCCCTATGATGCCGTTTCCACACATTTGCCAGTTGACATGTCTCTGCTACAGGTGACTGCACAGTGTCCAAGTGGGAGAAGCGGAGACATGCTGGAGGGGAAATCGAAAAGGGTGAGGAGACACTCTAAGGCCCTGATGAGAGACCCGACGCAGTCCAAAATAAAATGGCCTACTGCTAAGAGAGGTGAGACCTCGTGGCCCGCGAGGAAAGCAGAATCCATACTGGGGCAGCTGGAAAAAGAAGGGGGGAAAGTGGGAAATCAGGGGCCCCTACTCAGGAGTGCCCTCAAGGGCACCTCCGGAATAGGACCAACGTATTTCATGGAAAAGGAGGGGGCCAGCCATGGGGGAGTTCCTTTTCTGACACCCATATAGGGGTGAAATATGTGGAACATCTAGTTAATGAAGGGACAATACCACGCATGGCGAGAGATGCTGAAAAGGCAGGAGCTATCCTAAATACTAACTTAGCAAATGAGGCGGAACCAAGCCTTTCAAAAGAGGAAAGAACAACGGAAGCAAGAGCAGAGATGATTGAAGAGCCTCCGATGGAACAGGATGCGGAGACTATTTGCAAAGGCCTGAAGGAAATAAGGCAAAAAATACAGTTTGAGGAGGTTGAGGGAGAGAACAAAGTGGCTGAACTACATATAGAAAACACAGCTAATTTGCAAATATCAGATGAGGAAAACTTGGAAAAAGGTAACACCTTGATCTCGCCTGTAAAAGACGACAACCCTTCTGAGCAAACCCAGATACCAAATCAAAATGTGGAAATCATAGTGGAATTGCACTCAACTCCTAGGCAAATCCCAATCGGCAAGATACAAATTCCAATTAAAACAACGGCAATCACGGATGAGTCATTAGAAGAAATAACATCGATACATGACGCTTTTAACATTGATGACATCGCTGCAACTCCAAACGTGGCGTTATATGATCGTCTGCATCAACTTCTTAAAAGCAAGATGGATGAATCATTAGATACAAATACAATAACTGACAAAACGTCTGGAGAGAAAAATGTAAGTGGAGGAGCCGAAACGATGCATGAAATACAGACAGGATCAGATAAGGAGGATAATTGCAAGAAATGTGAATCGGAAGATCAAGTAAAAACGAAGTCCACATTAGTGGAAAGTGGAAAAGGTGGTAGATGGAAGCAGGGAAAGAAATCCCAAAAACAACAGTATTGCAAATTACTGATTAATCCTCCTAAATTTAAAGGCAAAAAAAAAAAGTCGGCCTATAAAACGACTTTGCTGAATCTAACAAAGGCAGACTGTATAAAAAGCTACTTAGGCCTTAAAGAACTTAAGAAAAAGTATACAGAAGAAGAAATATCTGACGCAGATCTACTAAATAGTGTATTACAGACGGACGACTGTGATACCACGCCAGTCACAGAGAGAGAGGATATTAGAGGGCAAGAAGCGAAGGAAGTTAATAATGCCCCGGTCAGATGGCATTTTAAGAAACCGGCCGTTAGACACAGACTACCCAGTGGAAAAGCGATCTTATCTACCACGCCTTCATCGCAAATGCAGGAGATCGAGACCCTTAGGCCTGAAACATCAGCTACCAGCACCCAGACCACCCTGCTTTTAACAGAACCAATGGCAACAAAAAAAGTGTCAGTTACAACGCAGACAACAGTTTTAATACGTGAAGCAAATTCTGTGGAAAAAGTGACAGCCGGGATACAAACTGAATTAAACCTTAGTAAAAATGACGAAAAGGACGGACCAGCTATAAAACCAAACAGAAACATAAGATCGTCACAATCAAAAACGTCTGTACAAAACAAAACAATAATCACTAGCAGAAGAGGTAGTGAAGAACCCTCAACTTCAAATATCGACTCAACACAAAAAATAGACTTAATGTCGATAATGCCGACTCTAACCATAGCTTTAGCACCCTTCATAAAGGTATATGAGGCTTTAAATGATACAGCAAGGGACCAGACTTCTTTGATCGCCCTCATGAACACGAAATTAACATATCTGGAAGGATATGTAACAGCAAGAGACAGGTTATTGAAAATACAAGAAGACGGGCGGATAGAGAAAGAGAACGGAGGAATTTCACCGACGAACTCAGATCTGGAGAAGAAGAATGTGATAGAGGGTGGGAAAAGAGTGTCCTCAAAAGAACCAAATGAAAACATTAAAATAGTAAGAAAGGAGACCCAAGATGGGTTGGAAGTAAAGAATAAGCAGACAAAACAACAGAAAGAAAAAGTGGTTATAACCCAGAAGGGGAAAGAGAAAGAGGCAGGAACCAAAACAAATTTCACATTTGGAATATTCACTAACCAAAAATCAATTGTGAGCAATCCTCAATCGTTAACAAGTACAGCAAACTCTAATAGCCAGTCTAAACAAACAAGAAAAAAAATGTGCACGGAAAAAAATGCCAGTAAGACAACAAATAAAATTATTACTAACTGTAGTCAACCAGTTGACGAGACAATAGACTCAGGAACTGATATAAGTGAATGGAGCGTATATACAGTGGACGAATACGAAACAGAAAATAATGCATCTCCAAGATTTAAAAGAAAAGCAGTCATACTGGACCTCTCTAACATGGAAATGGAACCTAAGTAGAAGGTTTGTATCATAGGAGTGAAAGAAAAATCTGGAGAGGCTGATAAGGTTGCAAACAATCAAAAAGAAAATCAAGACAAGAGGATATTTACAATAGGGAAAGGAAATTTAACCCTAGAGGAAAGCAAGCGGACACAGAAATGCACAGCAGGCCGGAAAGAAGTTCAAAGAAAGAAATCCGACCAGAAGAAGGAAATAGGGGTTACTCCACCTAGAAATAAATCCAGGAACATCATGGATAGAAATTTTTCTCCGACAAGTCGGAAACGAAGGTGGAGTAACGAGCAGAGACAAAATACACCAAAAAAAGACCAAACCGAAAAATCATACCCGTCTAGAATACAAAGCTCTTGCATATTTTGTTTGGAACGGAAAAAAAGGTCCAAAGACAATTTGATTCTAAACAGAAATACAATCATCAACCTATTCAAACAGATTCCAAGATTACGATGCGTCCAAAATCAAGATTTATGGATGGTAGAACCTTGTGAAACTGGGAGAAAAGACTGTTCATATCTACATATTAAGTCAGAAGTTATCAAAACGATGCTTGAGAACGAAACAGCAAATTTTGATATCCTGGGATATGATCTAAGGAAATCACGGATTAAGCCGTCAAGACAAGAGGATGAGATAAATGATATTCCTCATAAAAACTCAGGAAAAACTCAGTGGGGAAACCTAAAAGCAAGGGAAAGGATGGGTGGAGTCGAACAAAATCAAAAACACCCAGCAAATGAGAAAAAAGAAAAAGAAAACCAACATGGATTAAGAGGAAGTAAAGATTCGGCCCGTAAGAGTAACCATGGGTCGGAACATCAAAGAATATACCAATATCGCTCTAAGGACAAAACGTGTATAAGGTTAAAAGAAAAACAAGGAGATGGATCTTCTTCACCTAGGGACAACTATAATAGGGATTTGGATGACAAACTATCACATAAAGAAAGAAAGCAGGCTAAATCAGAAAAGGGAAAAGACAATGCTTGCAATCGCGCAGCGGAAATTGTGAGGAGATCACCGCCAAACTGGTCATGGAAATCGTCGGACATACATATAAAGAAACACAACTAGCAACCAGAAAACTTGATCGGGATCCTCCAGGTTGACCAACTGGTAAAAGTATGTTCCTTAATGACACAGAGACACTTTTTCATAGATATGGCCTCTTGGAATACACGAGGGTTCAGTCACCTAACTGTAAAGAGTGACGTGAATCTGGGGCAATGGGATATACTATGTCTACAGGAGACATGGTTAACACAGAAACCAGAAATGGATGGATATTCATCATTCGCTATACCCGCAAAACAGGGCTTAAAAGGCCGTCCCACAGCCGGTTTACTTACAGCAATAAGATCAGGTATTGGATTGGAGGTGATAGAACAAAAAAACTCTTGCGATCAATTCCAAGTTCTAACAATATCCTGGAAATATATAGACAGCAGTAGTAGAGAAAAGGAAGAGCGCATACTACTAATTAACACATACTGGAACCCAGAGTCAAGTAGGGACGAGTTATATCTGGAAAATCTTATAAGCATTCTAGATGACAATGCGGAAAACCAAGCGTGTAATCACACAATAATCACAGGGGATTTCAATGCTATATGCAAGAATATCGGAAACCAACGACCACATTTACCAAAATCTGCGCCAATCTTGAAAAGAGGTGAGCACCTCGAAAGAATATTGAGATCAAGAGACCTGCACAACCTGCATTGGGTACGATCAGATAAAAATCTGGTGATCCCTTCTTGGCAAAGAATGGAACAATCAGGGACATTAGACCATACATTTGTGTCCAAGGAGCTGCTGGGAACGATAGTTAGTTTTGCGATAGTAAGGACTTTAAACAGTGATCATAATTTACAGCATATAAGATGGGCGAACCTACAGAAACCCCAACAGCTCTTTAACCAAGATATAGATGTGAACATCAAGGGATCCAGGTTAAAATTGACAGAGAACGCAATAAAGCAGATTTCTGAAAAATACTCCATGATAATGGATGGGGAAGTTAATACAAAAAAAAAGAAGTCAGAGAAGATGATGGATTATACACTTCTGTTAAAAAAATAGATGAAGACGACAAACAAAATCAAAAAGACCCCAATGAATCATCTTCATGCCTATAACCAGGAATTAGTAACAAGAAGAAGAACTTTACGAAAACTAAAACGGATGGCGATCAGATCCGATACACAAGTGGCGCATGAAAGTTGGAAGAGCGCCAACAGGAACTATAAATCCTGGATAATACAAAAAAGGCACTCCCTTTACCAGGCAGACTCGGAGCTAATTTTAAAAACATTATGCGGGAAATAATCAAGAGACTTTTGGACCCTTATAAAGGGCACTATGATGTCATGTACCACCGCACTACAAAACAGTGTGGGAGAAGGGAGGTGGATCTCCCACTTCTCCAACCTATATGCACCACTGCCCGCCATAGAGAGCGCCTGCCTGCGAAAAAGGAAAAAGGGGACTGACTCGCCGTGGGAGATCACAACAAAGGAAGAAGATATCCTGGCAAAAATCAAAAAACTTAACAACTCAAGGGCCCCGGGGCCGGATGGGATCACAAATAGTGACCTAAAACAACATCAAGAAATATGGGCTCCCTTGATTAGTAACATCTTTAAAACCTGCAACCAGGAGCAAAATATACCAGCTTCATGGAGAAAAGCGATACTGGTTCCAATCTTTAAACGAGGAAATCGAGAAGATCCATGCCACTACCGCCCAATATCCTTGTTGGATGTCATTGGGAAAATATACGGCGGGCTCGCCTTGGAAGCATTTCAAGCCTGGCTCAAAGCTGAAAACGGGGGAGATCCATTCCAGACAGGATTTGTAAAAAACGCAGGAACATCGATCAATATACTGACGTTAACAACAATCAAGGCCAAGGCTATGCAGACCGGTCAACCCGTATATATGGCATTTGTTGACCTGGTACAGGCTTTGAACAGGTCAACAGGGACAAACTATGGGAAAAGCTGGACGCTATGAAATGCCCTCCAGCTATTATGGGCCCGATTCAAACATTGTACCAGGACACATCTATTAAAGTAAGGCTCGGGCAAGATGGACTATTGTCGAGGGAAATTCCAACTTTCAGGGGGGTGAAACAAGGCTGCCCCCTGGCCCCTGTATTATATAACGCATACATCGCTGATTATGCTGAGTACGAGAAGGCAATAAGATGCTTCCCTGCAGCTATTGGTGGTGAAAAAATATTGCGCTTGTTATATGCAGACGATATTATTTTGTTGGATAACACGCCGATAGGTCTGCAAAGACAGTTGACGAATCTGATCATATATCTGAAGCAGAATAACCTAAAGCTGAATCCAGAAAAAACCAAATTAATGGCTTGGGAAGGCAAGAAAAAGAAGAAACAAAGCAAACAGAACTGGTTCGCAGAGGGGCTAAAATTGGAAAAAGTAAAAGACTTCAAGTATCTGGGAGTCACGATGTCAATCAACGAGTCAGAAATAACAATGCAAAATCTGCTATGGACAAAGATAAAAACGTTAACAATACAAGCTAGGATGATTGACAAAAAATACGGGAAATTTTCATTATTGGCAGTAATCAACTTCTATAAAGCAAAGGTGGTCCCTGCAATCCTTTATGGAGCGGATGCAATGTTCCTAATACCTGAAGTACTGTGGATTAAATTAGAGAGCTATTTCTGGAAGAAAGTGCTTAATCTGGCACAATCTACACCTATGCCACTGTTAAGGAGAGAGCTATGTCTTGTGTCACTAAAAGCGATCCAGGAGAGAAACATGCTAATGCTATATCGAAAACTCCAACTGAAGAATAAACCAAAACCTTTGGAGCTGGTGAAAAACGAGATGACAACGGACAAGATCCAGGCACTAAAAGATTGGAAGCTGAGAAATATGAAGTTATTGAAAGATCTAGATGTCGCGGAAGAGACACTTGAAACAAACCCAGCCAAAATATCAAAAAAACTATTTGAAGCACATTGGATTAGGACAGAGGACATAGCGCGATCATATAAGCTGATGAAAGATTTCCCAGCGGTCCCGAAAAAACTATACGACACAAGAGGTTATCTGAAAAAGTTCCCGGACAAAAGGCTGGCCAGAACATACTTGAGATTTCGATTAAACCAACTACATACTACCGAAATCCAATTCATAAGGAAATTGTCATCAGATAATAAATGTAGATACTGTAAATCAGAGGAGACAGTAGAAACTAGTCGACATCTTCTACTCGAATGTGAAGGTACCAACACATCGAGAGCAGCTTATCTAGGGAAAATAACGCAATCGTTTTCCACACTGACAGAGGATAACTGGTGGCAGGCCTTTAACGAAGGAGAAAATACTAAAAATGTGATCGCAGTAGCATCCTTCTTTGAAAATCTTAAGCTAACAACTAAGTAAAAGTAATAGGAGGAACTTCTTGTGGAGTAATGTGTCAAAAAAAAAAAAAAAGAATTTCATCGAAGGGAAAGACTTCATGTGTGAAAATGTCTGAGTACATGAAGAGACTTAAAGGATTAAATAAATAAATAATGGAAGGAAGCTTGACAACAGAAATTGGTTAAAGACCTTGAGAACAACTAGAATTACGTAAGGAATCCAACAGGTTAGGCAGTGAAATCAACGATAAGGGTCAAAATGGAGGACATGGAAGGGACTTTCTTTTCGTGCTTTCTTTAAGATCACTTAAGGCTGAAGGGGACCTCTTTGGAACTTATGGAAACATTGGACTTTTTTTATTTTTACCTTTGAAAAAATTGTTTGTACAATTAAATCAAATAATAAAAAAAAAAAAATGTCTATACTGAACTTCCATTCTAGGCCAGATTCTGGGGCTAGCCTAGTGTAACACCCTGGAGGGGTATCAAAACGAAATCGATAGGAATCATTCCTCTTTTACCAGGGGGAATGACTGCTTTCCTACTGCTACAAATATCAAAACCTATCAATTCTTTTGTTGCAACATAAGGGCTAGAAGTTCAATGACTACGTTTTTGAAATTGTAGAGTTCCCCATTTTGTTTCAATTGAATATCCCACTCTGACACCATATGTAAGGAACTCATGGTGGCAACAGTAAAGACAGACACAAGTGATCACATTTAAAGGGTGTTTATTGAACTTTATAATGGGTGAGATAAATGCCTAATCTAAACCTAAATCTGAGATGGGAGCAAGCTACGACCATCAAATAATAATAAGGCAGTCCTAGCGGCGTCCTGTCAAATAAAAAGGGCCTATACTAAAAAACCTATTGCCAATCCTTTCCACTAAGTTACAGAAAGAGTGTGGGATGATTTTCACCAGAAAAGAAAGAAGTGTTCACAAAATGATAAATCAGGATAGTATGTCTCGCTTCCCCACGTTTTTAGCACAGGACAATGCGGAACCTCTGTGCTCAGCACACTACTGGGCTTCTTCAGCATGAGGCTCACAATTCCAGTTCAATGATATCAGAACTTTCAGGGGCTAAGTCTCTTTTCTACAAAGTCTCTTGCCTTAGAGAGGCTGATTGCTCAAAACACAAATAAACAAAAGTTCCTTCAGTGATCTTGTACCTTGGGCAATTGCTCTTCGCCCCTTGGATCTCCTTCCGCTGGGCTCAGATCCTTCTTGCAACTTGGGCCTCCCTCCATCGAGTTCACTATGGCTTTTCACACAATGCAGCTTGCAATATTCAAGAGCCTTACATGTCCTTTTAAACACCTTCCATTGCGGACAACCCTCGACCAGGTTCCCTCTTTTAACACAATGTTAATGGGTGTATTACGCTTCACCCCAACGTGCAGGCATCCCTCTGCCGGGTTTACATTTGCCAGTTTCACAGTTCAATTTGCTTTATCACGATACAGGATTCACTTGTCTTAGTTTTCCCTTGGCAATGGGTCAGAGACTTTTGAGTATACAAGGGATTTGACGTGACCCTTGTAGGACCACTCTGACACCTCACACCGCACTTTTCCTAGGGCCTTCTGGTACTTGTAGTTTCAAAATAAGTCCCGGTCAGAGTCTTTCGAATGAGTGGCCACGTGGCGCCAAACCCCTCTGCACCTGGACCTTAACTGGGCTTTCTTTAAAGTTCATAAACACACACGTTCTTTGTTCATCAGTTCCTTGTGTTCATACAATGTTGCAGATTGCAACCTTGGGCTCAACACAGTTCGGTTCGCTATTAGCTTGTTCTGATTTACCAGCTGTGCGGAACCCGTTGGCTTGTCTTGCCTCTGGAGTTAAGGACGGTAACAGGGTTGGCAGCATGCCTCCCTGCCTGGGATATCAATGCGGAAGGTCCCTGTGCACCATTGACATCTGCTTCTCCACACATCAGCTGTAAATTCCGGTCTTACGTTTCCTCTTTTGGAGGCTTTGTGGGTCTGGGTTGAAAAGGGCAAGGCCATCTCCCTCCTTGTCATCCTTTCAGGGTTCACCACCTCTCATCTCCAGTTGAACTGCCATCCCGGTGCAGTTGGCCTTGCTCGTAATGTTCTCTCATGCTACGCCTTTTATCCCTGTGGGGAAGGTAAAGGGCTGTCAGCTATGCGCAGTTATTGGCAGTTACCTGACTCCGACTGACCCTTGTGTTGGGACATGTCAGGTAAACGGCTCTGGTGTTAGTCCATGTATGAAAGTGTTTGTGTCAGAAAAGTGGGGGAGGTAGAGCTTCTAAGTATCTACAGGTAGGATGGGGAAAAGGTGTTCCAAGGAAGGGAGTACCGCCTCTCAACCGTTGGTGTCCCACTTCCACTCCCTGAAGACTCCTCATCCAGGTGATCCTCCCCCACTGGTCCACTCCCAGGAACTGGATCCTATAGTGATGGCCGAGTCCTGCCCTGGCCACCTGGATTACAGATCTCCAGGGACCAGCGGGTGAGACACTGTCAGGTTTCTCACAGTAAGTTCATTTTTTTGTTTTGTTATTTATTGGATATTTGTAAGGCACCTATACAACAATGGGTTTTCAAGGCGTCACAAGACATAAAAAGTTGGGGGGGTCAAGGGAGAAAGATAACATAATACCAGGTGTTGCGCTTGGAGGCAGGCTTCATGCAGATCCTCATGACAGGGGGCAAGTATGTCCAGGGTGTTGGTGATAGAGAAGTGAATATTGACAAGGGCAGAGTCAGTGTGGGAGTTCGTGGGAAGACTGGGAGAGGGAATGAAAGTGGCGGCAAAGGAAGCAACTGACACTTGCTTCATCCATCGAATGACAGAGAAGGAGACTGGCAGTGCAGGCATAGGATTAGCCAGGGGACCTTTCAGATCCAGGTGAGAGGTCAGGAGAGCATGGTCAGACCAGGAGAGAGGTGTAGTGAGAGGGCTGGAAATGGGGATGACTGCAGAAATGAGAGCATCCAAGGTATGTCCGGCTGAGTGCGTCGGACCAGAGGGATGAATGGTGAGGGAAAGAAAGTCACAGAGGCTGCGGAAGAGGCCAGTGGTCCAATCATGAGAGTCAAGGTGTTACGCTCACCTTAACTCTGCAGGAGCACTTGGAACCTCATTACCGTGCAGTGGTGAGCCTCTGACTGCTTCCACAAGGACTATGATACTAACTGCTTCCGCAAGGACGATTGTGTCTATGAACAGAATACAGATGAGGGAAGGAGTGTTAGAGTTTTACGTGGGATCCGGTAGATGACCTCTTCTCCCCCCTCCCACACCCGTGGTCCCATCCCTGCACGTGAGCTCACCTTGTGTGATGAGGTAGGGGGCTCTCCGTCCTGCTGCTCTGGTCAGCAGGGGTGCAATGTTCGGCTGTCACCAGTTACTTCACTAGCGTGGTGTCTATAGGGAATCTTCTGTGCAGATGCCCTTAGCGCATTGCACTCTCAATTGTGTGCTGCCCAATGACTCCTGAGTTGCTTCACTCAAGTGGATTTGCAGAATAGTTCTTAAGGTTCTATGCACCCCAATAATGGAATGTTCAGTATTCTCTTTTAAGTTTGCATGCTTGCATATCGGCAAAGTTCGAGTGCATTTAATATGAGTTATATGGCACACTGCCTTGAATTCAGGTTATGTTGCATGCTTTAGTTCTTAGGCGCAATTGCATTGCTGCTAACTCTTCTCTTCCTTTTCTTTGCAGAACCGCCGGATAGCTGCGTACCGTGCCTCTTCGCGTACACCGTGGAAACAGGAGACCGGGAGCTGAAAAACCTGCGGGCCGCGAGAGGAGGAGTCAGGCACCGACGCAGAACGAGGACAGGACCGCCGCGGAATGAAGACCAGAAGCGGAGATGTCCTGGAGCACGGATCGACTGCAGGAGCCGCCGCGGAACGTGGAGGTAAGGCTTTGCAGGAAGGCTGATGAATGTATCCGGAGCAGAGAGATGACTCGGAGGTCCACAGGATGGGCCGCGGAACAATGGTGAGTGTTCAGCTGCCTTGGGCAGAGTAAAGCGAAGCGGTGGAGCATGCCTGGCTGTGGCTTAAATAGCCAGCCACACCCAGAGACTAGACTGTTGCTTCCATAGAGGCAGAATAGAATCCTCCCTGTTGGATGTGATCAGCATAATGCCGAGCTCAGTGACTGGTGCCAAGAGTGCCATGTTTGAGCCCAACTGTTTCCCTTCCTATTCCTAGATACCAAGTGATGATAATGTGGCAATAGTCTGTGGCCTGACTGAGAAACCCCTGAAGTGGATGTGTGTGAGTGAGCTACAGGGGTTGTAGTCGTGACGCAAGGATGAATATTTAAGTCTCCGAGGAGGAGAAGCTTGGAGATGGAGGCAAAAAAAGAGGAGGTGAGGTCAGACCACTCTGAGAGGAAGAGGGAGACTGGACCAGGGGTCCTGTAGATGGTGGTGAATGTCAGCGAGTGGGTTGGAGAGACACCAAGCCTGAAGATGAGGCATTCAAAGGAACAGTGGTTTGAGTGGGAATGATAGTAGCAGGGACCCATTCAGGGAAGATTAAGGCCACTCCACCTACAGCCCGGTTAGGCCTGGACCTTTATAGGATCTTGTAGCCTTTAGGGAGCAGTGTGTCAAAAGCAGTGATAGAGCTGGCAGTGAACCACATCTCAGTGGGAGTGAGTACATCAAGGTCAAAGTCTTCAAGAAGGAGACCTATATCAGAGGAGTGTTTAACTGCAGTGCAAGAGTTGAGTCTAGCTAGGTGAAGCTGATTGCCACCCTTGAAGGTCTTCCGAGGAAGGTGGCAGGCATGTGGTACACCTGTTGGCGGTGGAGAAGGGGCAAGAGGGGTGGCAGATGGAGGATTGCAGGAGAAGGGAGGAAATTGATGAGACACGGAAGATGTCTATAAGAAGAGGTTGGGCTGAGAACACTGGGCCATGACAGTGCCATTCTGATAAACCTAGAGGATTAGAAGCCTGCCAAATGTACTTCGAATCTGGTGCCATCATTAATTGGTGACAAAGAGAAAGGGGAGAGGACAGAGACCATGTGGGGAGTCCATAGATCCAGAGAGGGAGTGACAAAGTGGATGTCTGCGGCAATCTGCCTGGAAGAAGCATTGACGTGGGTGTCAGCGATGAGCAGGCCTGCATTGGAGACCAGGGGATCTTTTTTGAACTTTTTCCTCCCAGGCTTTGAGAGAGAGATCGGATACATGATAGAGTAGCAGTGTGAGTAAATAGGAGAGATGGAGAGCACCAGGGCAGGAGAGGGCAGAGAGATGGACAGAGGGAGAGAGAGAGACAGAGAAACGGCACAATGCACAGAGAAACTTCACAATGCACAATGAACTCACTAGGCAGCTTTGTAGCAAGACAGTTGCAGACAAGTCAGGTGAACAAGGCATCGCAGGTCGCTGAAACCAGGAAGGGTAGCTTGATGTATGGAGAGTCTCCCCCATTAGATGCTTGGGGTAGTAGGGCCTCCCTGGCTTTCTACAGTGGTACATACCATTAGGAGCCCTCCACCAATGGGGCCATTTCACCCTGCCTGCAGCCAGCCAGTAGGCAAAGCCCAGCAGAAACACTGCAGTGAAAATCCAGTTTTTTAAAAGTGTGTGCAGGGATTTTCTCACATTTTCCAAATATGGGCCCATGATCCCTTGTGGTTAGATGTTCCAATTTAGCCCAAAGAGCCTGTTGTTCCTCAGAAATCACATGAAATGTTCCATTAATTTCTGACATTCTACTTTAAAAAAGTTCACTTCACAGGTTGATATAGCTCCTTAACACTACTGGATAATCTTCAACTCGCAGCTTCACCTGCTGAGACATCGCCATACATCTGCTCTGCCAGCTCTACCCGCTAAAGTTTGACTAGATGTTAAGCTTCCTTTAAGCTTCACTTGATTGTGCCATTTTCTGGATCCGGGGTAGAGGGCCTTTTCCCTTCTTCAATCCTTTGTTCCTTCTGCTGGCTGGCTTAAGGCAGGCTGGCTGGCTTCTAAAGCGGTTCTGGTCAATTTTAAATAAAGAAGAATTAATTTCTGAAATTCAAAACAAAATTTTACATGGGTGTTCTACAATTCTATTTCAGATCACGCTGAGGTATACCTGCATCAATTATCAGCTTACTCCATAATCTGCGTGGGTCATTTGAAAACCAGAATGTAACCATGAAACAAACCAACACTGCAGAGCTTCCTTTGATAGCTGGAGAGCCTCGAGAGTCATTTTGCACTCAATTGTATCTTTGAAGATGACCAGACCAGGACATCTTTCAGGTGGTGCTGCTCTCCTGTTTAAATATCTTTTATTTTTGAACTCTGTTTATTAAGAAAAACAACAACAATACATAACCTTACAGTGGCTCAGTGAATTAGCCCGCCTCCACCCTTTATGTTACCACAATTCCTTTTTTGTCATTCCCATATCACATACAAGAACATCTCAAGGTAAGTAAAGACCACCAATTCAACAGTATTACCCTCTTTGCTCAAATGATTACTTAATCATGTTCCTTCCCAGGAAGTCCCAAACATGTAATTTCTCATCGTAGCTTAGCTGCATCCCCTTGCATCAACAGTACCCTCTTTTTCCTGGCCTCTGTGTTTTCCCTCCACATTGTCGAATGTAGGGCTTCCTCACTGGTCATCCCTCAGACATGATTGGATTGGTTCCCTTCTTTTTGAGTTTGTGCAACCCGTTGTGTTTATAGGGATCTCATATATCTTTGGGTTTAGCACTCAGGTGTAGTATTTTTCGTTATTCCATTTCCATCTCATTGCAATAGAGAATATCCTCCTTCAATCATTCCACCATGGGGCCCTGTGCCCTACCCCACACCATTGCTACTCTCCTCTTGGCGAACAGTAGTAACAGCCCCGCCATTCATTTCACTCGGTGCAGGATCCCTCTGATGTCCCCCAACAGGGCGAGGTCTACAGTATGCTCCACCTTTTCCCACTATGATCTCGCTCATTGTTTGAAAACTCTGCTCCCAAAATCGCCAAACCAGGGGAAAGCTCCATGCCACATGTGTAAAGTCCACTGGTGCAGTGGTGCATCGTGCACAAGCATATGAGGTGTCTGGGAAGAACCTATGCAATCTCTGAGGTGTATAGTAAAACTGATGTAAGTACTAAAAATGAATGAGCTTAAATCTACTATTAAGGGCAATCTTTTGTGTTTGTGCACAACAATATTTCCACTTCTCGTCTGAGATAGATTCCCCCAGTGAGGTCTCCTACTTCTTCCAAGAGGGCTCTGGCCATCTTACCCGGACCTTCTGCACCATACCATATAATGTGGACAAATTTCTCTTGGTATCTACCCGTTCCCATCTAATATAGGTGCCACCCCTGGTTCCTTGGGAAAGGTCGTGAGCATGTCTCTCAGAGTCTGTCGTAGCCTAAAATACAGAAACAAATCCAGTGACATCAACGTCCCCCTATTACGTTTTTCTTCCTGTTTGAATATCTTTGTCAGATTTTTGATGAATAGACCTAAAAAACTTGCTTTAAAAGAGGATTCTTGCAGGAATAAAATACATAATATATGCATCTTGCAGCTTCTACAAAAATCTAATCGATTAAAACATTAAGAGAAATAATATTATTATGTACGCATTCTCTCTCTCCCTAAATACTTTCCTGCTAGAGCCCTTTGGTCCTCTAGCTCCAGCTCTCTTCAGATCAGATGCTTTTCTAAACGGAGCGTGGGGGGCAGATCTTTCTCTTCAGCAGGTGCCTCCTTCTGGAATGGCCTCCCTTCCCTCTCAGATTTGAGCTGGCCACCTTAACTTCTGGAAGCATCTCAAGACCCTGCTCTTCTCTACCTCCTTCCCTCTCACCCTCCCCTGCTAACCCCCCCACCTGCCACTGTGACTGGTTGCCCGGTCTTTCATGATTCATACAGAGTACTAGGCCCACCAACTGGTCCTTTCCCTCTCACCCTCCCTTGCAAGTGCCCCCCCTACCTGTTCCCTCATGATCCTTACAGAGTACCAGGCACACCCTGACCAGTCTATACGCGAACCCCCTCAAACCAGCAATGCCCTTCTGGGCACTCTTCCCTGACTAGCCTAGAGTGTTTGCCATCCCTCCCATGTCTGGTCGACCCCCTGGTCTCGCACTTAGATGGTGGTCCACCCTCTGCATCCCCCTGGCACTTGCCCCTCTGGTGGGCTGGGCATCCCTCCCGTGTCCGGTCCACCCCCCTTCCACGCACTTAGCCGGTGGACCACATGTGGCACCCCCTGGCACTTGGCCCTCCCTGGGATCCCGCCAGCACTTGCCTAGCCCCTGGGCACTTTTTCCTCCTTCCCCTTCCCCTCTGCCTCAACTCCCACTCCCCTGACCTTTCACTTACCTCCTTGGACCGTACACCACTCCACTCCCACCCCCAACTTCTTGTCCCTGCACTTGCATGATCTGAATGTCACAAGGCCTAGTAGGACTGTTAATTTTGTTTATCTCGCCTCTTCCCCTACCCCTTTTGTATTGTGGTGCCTGGAAACACGTTTGGCTGTATAGTGCGTCTTATAAATGATCAATAATTAAAAATAAATAAATAAATATTTCCTAAAACATAGTTAATTAATAATATTAATGAAAGTGTTAAGTGTATCTGGAGAATTCATACTGGTGATTTTGGCTTAATTGTCACAGCAGCACCTCGACAAATCAGATATATCTGTGCCCATCAACATTGGCCTGTACTTTATTTAACACTGTTCTAATTTGGAATATAATCATTCTCATATCATTGATTGCAGAATTCATATAATTCTATAAAAGTACATAAAATACAAATGTTAACAAGGACAAACACACATGTATAAATGCACATCCTTTTATAGTGTACACAAGTCCTATTCCTAAAATTGCTTTCAGCGTAGAATAAATACATATATCAGGTCAATTGAAAGTTTTGACCATTGTATTCAAAGCCTTACACGGCTTAGGACCAAGGTACCTTCAGCATAAATTCAGGTTCTACTGCCCATCGTGTTCTGCTTGAGTTCATCGCTCTGGGGCATTGGGTGGTCATTGGGCGGTCATTGGGCGGTCTTTTCAAGTCTTAGCCTCTTGGTTCTTCAATACTCTTCCAAAAAATGTATGCAACTCTGAACAGCTCATTTGATTAAGGTATCAATTCAAAACTTTGCTGTTCCATTAAATACATCTGCTATCTTTCTCTCTAGTGCTTATATGCGTTTGGCTGTAAATGCTTTACAAATCCTGCAAGATACGATAAGATCATTAACCACAATCAATTAATTAATAATTAAATAAGCAAATAAAATTCTCAAACTATTATTTTGTCCTGCAGTCAAAATCAAGGCATAATTTTCAAACTATTCTGTCTTCCCCTTAATGCCTGAGATAGAAAGGATGCTGAAGCAAAGCATGTGACATGATCAGTCTAAGCTATCCTGTAAAGAGAAGACTCATAAATAGTTATTCTCCTGCTATGACCCAATCATCTGAAACTCAATCCCTACATAGGCTTGAAATACTCCCATCATCTTCCATTTCCAGAAAACACTAAGAAAAGTGGTTCTTTAAACAATACCTGCTGCACGAATAAAAATCCCTCCCTCCACCAAGAATACTGTACTACTGTATGAAATGTCAAATGCTGGCATCCTCTTGTTGTAAAGCGTTCCACTATTCTCGAGCTAGGTTTCTGCTATAAGTAATGAAAGTAAAACTAAATCTGTTAGTCCCACTCGAGAGTATTGCAAATCTTTTACTTTTAATTTCTTTGGACTTCCACATTAGTATTAAGGTTATTTTCCTATTAACTATATATACAATGCTCAGGTAGTTTCTGTACTCAGCTGATGCAATTCATCAGTGTTAGGTTGCCCTCTGCTGTCCAAATGGCAAAGTACACCTCTGTGTGCCCTTCCACTTCAACAACATCTATCATTTTAACAAACCGAAAGCAGGGTTCTACGTGGTCATCTTCACCTTCCACTATTGCAAACATTTAGAATAATCTCAAGTTAATTATTTCCACCCCCACTCCTCTTCAAATAGGTGAGGTGGTTCCATTGTCAATGAACAGTCAAATTACTGGCTTAACATTGCAGTCTCCAAAGAACAAAACGCTGTAGGACGAATGCCTCCTCACAAGCTAAAACTGAAAGTAGGTGCTATAATTATTCTACTGAGCAATATTATGCCATCATGGGGATTCTGCAATGGAACAAGGTTGACAATTACATGTCTACAAAGACAAATCATAAAGGCCCATGTCATCGGTGAAACTTCAATACTGTTCTTATACCACACACACCTCTCATTCTATCTGATACAAATATGCCTTTCAAACTCAAACAAGGCCGGTTACCTATATGTTTAGCCTTTTCAATGATCATTAATAAGTCACAGGAACATATGCCCCCTTCCTGCAGGTGATCAGTGGTAATTCCGATATTTAAGAAAGGGGTTGGACGTGACGCTATGAATTACTGACCGATGTTGACCTTTAAGATCTGCTACAATGGCATATGTTACGCCGGGAATAGCTAGTATTGATATAAAGTGCAAGAGACAGTAAAGTGCAAGGGTGATTCTATATCCTGATTTCATGAACATCTATCATGTTTACAGAAACCCGGCAATTTAAATTTAAACAGAGTCAGTTTCTCCATTTCAAAATATATAAGAAATAATCTATGCCTTTTCTCTAAATCCCACAAGAAGTAATCTGCTGGCCCAGAGGATTGTGTGAAAGGCAGGTATTCTCTCCCTGTCATTTTAAACCTCCTACAAAGCACATGATCACTACTTGCCTTGGTAAACAAATAACGCATTAAGATGATCTTTCACACCAGTTGGAATGGTATCTCTGTTAGTGTACCGATTCCTAATGTCCAGCTGTTTTAAATTATTTCCTACATAGTTTAACCAAGGAATACTACTAATCAGTAGGTTATAACGCATATCGCTGAACAGAGCTTTTGATAGAATGGCATGTTAATTATTCCACAGGGCACACCAGAACTTCAAAGGTCGCATAACTATAAGAGCCAAGAGATATGGCATACCCAATTCTAGGAGAATATTTAAGCAATATGCCCCGAGCGGCGGGGTCATTACCGACTCAGGTAATGCCCCGGGGCCCATAGTTATAGGCCCTGACCAAAGCAAGGGCCTTAACGAAGGCCCCGGGCATTACCAGAGTCAGTAAAGCCCCTGCCGTGAGGGGCATATAGCTATTAGTACCCCGGCCCGCAAAAACTGCGTGACCGGGGCACTAAAAGCTTTAATTTTTTTCCCGAAACGCTGCAGCGTTTTGGGGGAAAAAAAAAGATGTCAAAGAAAATGGCCACCATGGAAAGGGAAAATGGAGTCCGTTTTCCCTTTCCATGGAGGCCATTGGGAGCGGACGCGCTGGAAACAGAAGCGTTTCCAGCGCGTCCGCTCCCGAAAAAAAAGAAGGGAAGTGGGGTTGGGAGGGCGGAAGGGAGGGGAAAGGGAAAAAAAAACAAAAAAAACAAAAACGTACCTGTGTCCCCAGCAGGGGACATGGAAGTTTCCAGCCGTGTGGAGGCTCGGAGCGGGGATGGCCCGGCTCCAAGTCTTCAGACAGCAGGAGGCTTTCATCGTCCCCCACCGGGGACTAAGGCATAGAAGTTAAGTGGGGTGGGGAGGGCAGGGAGTAAGAGGAGGGAGGGAAGAAAAAAAAAAAAGCCCTACCTCTGTCCTCTGTCCCCGTAGGGGGGCGAAGGTAGCCTCTCAGCCTTCGGGAGGCTCGGAGCTGGGATGGCCCTGCTCCGAGCCTCCTCATTGGCTGAGGGCTGCCAAGCCCCCCGCCGGGGACAAAGGCCGTGGAATCCCGACGGAGGGATTCCCGGATTGGTAACGACTCGGCGAGGGCCAATCAGAATGGCTCTTTCATTCTGATTGCACCCTCGCCGGGTACTAATATACATTGTGGACGTTTTAATTTTAAAAAGCCAATATTTCTCCAAGGAGCTTATATTGGTTCACATATAGATTCATATTATTTGCAAATCCCTGCATCTATGCACCATATGAATCTGTAGCTATGGATTTTGTTTCATTGACTAATAACAAATGATCAATTGGCTGTTTCTTTCTTTTCCTGGCATACCTGGATATCACTTGGTTTGTCCATGTCATCTTATGGCATTGAGTAGTTATCTGATTTGCCCATGTTGCAATATGATTAAACCGTATTCCCAAGCATGGGCATAATTATAGGGGGGGGACAGGGTTTTTTTCCCTCCCAACTATTGTGGCATCTTTTGGCGGGGGACTGGGGGCGTCGCAATCATCAATTATGTAATTTGACAGCGCGAGCCTGTCTGGGTTGCCCAGCCAGGTTCGCGCTGTCTCATTACATAATTTATGATTGCAGGTGGCCATAGTGAAGCATGTTCTGAGCTGGATGACCTGCACAACTCAGTCCTTCACCCTAGCTGGCCCAGGGTGCTGGACTGGGTGGTGCAGGGCGCTGCGCCAATGCTGTCATCATGCTGTTAGCACAATGACACCACCAGACGGGACACCCCCACCCCAGCCCCATCACCTGTTGCCCCCCTGCAGGCAGCCCCCACCAGACAGGACACCCCACCACAGCCCCCATTACCTGTGACACCACCCTGCAGGCAGCCCCCTCCAGATGGGACTCACCCACCTCAGCCCCATTACCTGTTGCCCCCCTTGCAGGAAACCCCTCCAGATGGGACACCCCCACCACAGCCCCATCACCCGTGACACAGGACACGCCCACCACAGCCCCCATTACCCGTTACACCACCCTGCAGGAAACCCCCTCTAGACGGGACACCCCCACCACAGACCCCATTACCCGTGATACCTCCCTGCAGGCAGCACCCTCTAGACGGAACACCCCCACCCCAGCCCCATCACCTGTTGCCCCTCTGCAGGCAGCCCCCACCAGACGGGACACCCCCGCCCTAGTCCCATAACCTGTTGCCCCCCCTGCAGGCAGCCTCCACCAGACGGGACACCACCACCCAAGCCCCATCAACTGTTGCCCCCATGCAGGTAGCCCTCACTAGACGGGACACCCCCGCCCCGGCCCCATAACCTGTTGCCCCCCCGGCAGGCAGC
Organism: Ambystoma mexicanum; assembly: GCF_040938575.1. Lineage (NCBI taxonomy): Eukaryota > Metazoa > Chordata > Amphibia > Caudata > Ambystomatidae > Ambystoma > Ambystoma mexicanum. The sequence goes on along the minus strand of NC_090939.1, from coordinate 454,816,730 downwards.
CTCCACTAGACGGGACACCACCACCCAAGCCCCATCAACTGTTGCCCCCCTGCAGGCAGCCCCCACCAGACAGGACACCCCCACCCCATCCCCCAGCACCCATGACACCACCCTGCAGGCAGCCCCCTCCAGATGGGACTCACCCACCCCAGCTCCATCACCTGTTGCCCCCCTGCAGGCAGCCCCCTCCAGATGGAACACCCCCCCACAGCCCCATCACCTGTTGCCCCCCTGCAGGCAGCCCCTCTAGACGGGACACCCCCACCTCAGCCCCATCACCTGTTGCCCGTCCTTGCAGGCAGCCCCCTCCAGATGGGACAACCCCACCACATCCCCCATTACCTGTGACACCACTCGGCAGGCAGTCCCCTCTAGATGGGACACACCCACTACAGCCCCCATTAACAATGACACCACCCTGCAAGCAGCCCCTCCAGATGGGATACCCACACCTCAGCCCCATCACCTGTCCCCCCCTGCAGGCAGCCCCTACCAGACGTGACACCCGCACCCCAGCCCCATCACCTGTTGCCCCACCCCTGATGGCAGCCCCCTCCAGACGGGATACCCCCAGCCCAGCCCCATCACCTGTTGCCCCACCCTGCAGGCAGCCCCCTCCAGATGGGACATGCCCACCACAGCCCCATTACCCGTTACACCATCCTGCAGGAAGCCCCCTCTAGACGGGACAACCCCACCACAGCCCCCATTACCCCTGACACCACCCTGCAGGCAGCCCCCTCTAGACGGGACACCCCCACCACAGCCCCCATTACCTGTGACACCACCCTGCAGGCATCCCCCTCTAAACGGAAAACACCCACACCTCAGCCCCATCACCTGTTGCCCCCCCTGCAGGCAGCCCCCACCAGACGGGACACCCCCACCCCAGCCCCATCACCTGTTGCCCCCTGCAGGCAGTCCCCACTAGACGGGAAACCCCGACCCCAGCCCCATCACCTGTTGCCCCCCCTGCAGGCAGCCCCCTCCAGATGGGACACTCCAACCCCAGCCCCATCACCTGTTGCCCCACCCTGCAGGCAGCCCCTTCCAGATGGGACACCCCCACCACAGCCCCCATTACCCATGACACCACCCTGCAGGCAGCCCCGTCTAGACGGGACACCCCCACCACAACCCCCATTACCATGACACCACCCTGCAAGCAGCCCCTTCTAGACAGGACACCCCCACCTCAGCCCCATCACCTGTTGACTGCCCTTGCAGGCAGCCCCCTCCAGATGGGACACCCCCACCACATCCCCCATTACCTGTGACATCACCCTGAAGGAAGTCCCCTCTAGATGGGACACACCCACCACAGCCCCCATTAACCATGACACCACCCTGCAAGCAGCCCCCTCCAGATGGGACACCCACACCCCAGCCCCATCACCTGTTGCCCCCCCTGCAGGCAGCCCCCACCAGACGTGATACCCCCACCCCAGCCCCATCACCTGTTGCCACACCCCTGATGGCAGCCCACTCCAGACGGGACACCCTCAGCCCAGCCCCATCACCTGTTGCCACCCTGCAGGCAGCCCCCTCCAGATGGGACATGCCCACCACAGCCCCATTACCCATTACACCACCCTGCAGGAAGCCCCCTCTAGATGGGACAACCCCACCACAGCCCCAATTACCCCTGACACCACCCTGAAGGCAGCCTCCTCTAGACGGGACACCCCCACCACAGCCCCCATTACCTGAGACACCACCCTGCAGGCAGCCCCCTCTATACAGAACACCCACACCTCAGCCCCATCACCCGGTGCCCCCCTGCAGGCAGCCCCCACCAGACGGGAAACCCCGACCTCAGCCCCATCACCTGTTGCCCCCCCTGCAGGCAGCCCCCTCCAGATGGGACACCCCAACCCCAGACCCATCACCTGTTGGCCCACCCTGCAGGCAGCCCCTTCCAGGTGGGACACCCCCACCACAGCCCCCATTACCCGTGACACCACACTGCAGGCAGCCCCCTCTAGACGGGACACCCCCACCACAGACCCCATTACCATGACACCACCCTGCAGGCAGCCCCCATTAACCATGACACCTCCCTGCAAGCAGCCCCCTCTAGACGGGACACCCCGCCACAGCCCCATTACCTGTTGCCCACCCTTGCAGGCAGCCTCCTCCAGAAGGAACACCCCCACCACATACCCCATTACCTGTGACAGCACCCTGAAGGCAGTCCCCTCTAGATGGGACACCCCCACCACAGCCCCCATTACCCGTGACACCACCCGGCAGGCAGTCCCCTCTAGATGGGACACACCCACCACAGCCCCCATTAACCATGACACCACCTTGCAAGCAGCCCCCTCCTGATGGGACACCCACACCCCAGCCCCATCACTGGTTGCCCCCCTGCAGACAGCCCCCTCCAGATGGGACACACATGGGCATAATTATAGGGGGACAGGAGGTTTTTGTCCCCCCCAACTATTGTGGCATGGCTTTTTGTCCCCCGCATCTTTTGGCTTTTGGTTGCCCAGCCAGGCTCGTGCTGTCTCATTACATAATTGATGATTGCAGGTGGCCACAGTGAAGCTTGTTCGGGCCGGATGACCTGCACAACTCAATCCTTCACCCTGGCTGGCCCAGGGTGCTGGACTGGGTGGTTCAGGGCCCTGCGCCGACGCTGTCATCATGCTGTCAGCACCACAGCACTTCCGCATGGTAGAGCCTCTGAGCGTCGCTTTCTGGCTTCGCGCTTTTGCGACACAGACAGGAACTAGGAAGCTTATTGAGCATCCTGGTTTCTGTCTGTTGGTGACTGGGTACAAGGCTAGCTAGGTATTAACTTCAGATGCAGCCCGGCATTGAAAATCAGAGCAGAGGCAAGTTTTTTTTTTCTTTTTTAAATTGTGTTTGTATGTGTGTTGGGGAGCTGCGGGCCCCGGATAACCCAAGTGTGGGGTCACATTTGGACAATGTGTGAACAGAGTTCAGACTTGGGGTGATTCGAACACAGGTCAGGTGGCAGTGCACATTGGATAGCAGGTCTGTCAAGAGCCAACACTTGTAGTGATCAGTACACTGCACCCATCTGGAAAAACAGTGTACACTAGCTAACACCTGTTGTTTTAAAATACTGCTTGAATAGGAAAGTTTGCACTGAGCTCATGGATGCAATTATCTGTGCATAGTTCACATTTGGGGTAGATTGCACATAGTTCCCGCTTGGAATAGTGTACACAGTGAGTAAACCACTTGCACCTACGATAGTCTGTACAGAGCTTGCAAGCAGGATAGTATCAAGACTTTTCACAGCCGGGAACATATCCTTTTGAAAAGTATTTACACCACACTCAGTGCTTTAAATGAGGGGAAAAGAAGAATGCAGACAGGAGCGTGGCAGCCGCAAACTTTTGAGGGTGCTGAATGGCAGTTTTAAAAGCTGGTAATGAGTGAACCTATTGCGCTGTTGATACCCACCCTGAGCCCAGGAGGCTGAATAGATATTACACCATCCTTTGATCAATTAAATGCATCTTTCACCCACACTCACTAGGGGCATACCCAGGATTGGGTAACAAGTGGGGCCTCGAGCTAATGTCATAGGGCTCACACTAAGGTGAGCCCGAAGAGGGAACTGGGCTTGTTCTGCCCCCAGCCGAATCCGTAGGAGCTACTGAGCATAACTAGAGAAAGCGAACCAACTAAGGTGGGTTCAGAGGGTTTCTCCCCCGAGAAAAATGTTTCAATAGGAGATTAAAATGGTGAATTTTACAGTACACTTTCTGTGATACATTAGCTAAAAAGTCTGTTTACAATTGGTTTTGTACGGTGAGACATGAAAAAAGTCGATTAGAGGCCAAATCATCAAAAATGCACAGTAGTATTTTCAAACACATTTTCATAATGCCTTTGCACACTGTATGCCAGTACTATGCATGTGTAAAAAAACATTTTCAAACTGATTGTGCCCAAACATGTCCCTTCTGCTGCACCTATTTATGCCAGTATGCCCACATTAGAAAATACTCATGTTTGCTTTGCCCATGATGCCAGTAATAATATTATAACTAAACATTGTCATGCTGGCCTGGCTCTGCCAATATATGGCGCATCCCCATGTAAGAACATGTTCCTGCTGGCTTTGCCCTAATGCCGGTTAAAAAGAACCATGTCACTGTAACAAAACATGTCCCTGCTGGCTAGCTGGTACAAGAGCTCAGCGAGTTGAGCACTCACTGCTATAACCTAAGTGCAATCTGAGGTTCACAAATTCAAATCCTAAATCCAATCTAGCCTTTCATTTTTCAAGGTTGAAAAATGAGTACCAACCTTGATTGGGTGATACTTTTATATAAATATATTCTCTGTTCAGTGCTTTGGCGAAAGCGATATAAAAATAACAAATCATTATTATTAGTTGCATTTGCCCCCTGACGTCTGTAAAAAAGGTCATGCAACTTTTGGAGACCACGGGAGTCGCCAGGAGTCGGGCGAACTTTGTGGGTGCATGAATCTAGGAATGAGCTGTCTTCTGTCTCTCCTTCCCTGCTCACTCCATTGACGAGTAAGTACCAAGTCACCCATCATGATTTCAATTGCCTAAATATGTATGCTTACAAATTCAGGTGTAAGCAATGAAATGTGTTAAATCATTACTAATTGCCAGGCCTTTGTTAAAAGTGCACCACCCCAAGCACTGTTTATTGTCAGGTCCTGTCCTGCCATGGCTTTGTAGTTCAACCATGTCCTGTCAACATAGCCCAGAATATCAGGGATGGGGGGATAAAGCCTGATATGCCCACTGGCCATTGCAACACTGTTTGCATGTGTTATTGTGTATGTATATATTAATTGTGTGTGCACACAGTGCATGTCAATGGAGGTGCTGGGTGCATGTATGTGTGAGTGACTGTGTGCAAGCAAATGTGTGTTGACTTTTGTGTCTGATTGATAAATAATGCATTGTTTGTATGTTCTGAGTGGAATGAAGTTTGTGGATGTAATGTGTCACTGGGGAATGGCAAGTCCAGCTGAAGATGTGTGGGGGCCCCATTTTCAACATGATGGTTGGGGGCCCACTGATTAGAGTGAAAACAGTCTGAGGCACCCGTGGGGTGCATACATTACAATGGCGAAAAAGATAAGGTTAATAGGCACCAGTTATCACGAGTCGGCCAGACAGCAGGAAGCTTAAACTGTAAATACCCACTGAAGAGCTCTAAAGCCTTCTTTGTCAGCAAGTGGTTGATGCGGAGGAACCAGTGTTACAAGGCAGTGAGGTGATAACACTTCTGTGTATGCCGTGGTAAGAGAAAATGCAACTTGTAATGCAAACGCTGCAAAGTGTAAATTTGAAGCCCCAGAATGAAAATAGAGAAAAACGTATATATTGCAGTGTTACAAGACTACTGACTGGCAACATGGGGGCATGTGCTGGGGCACCTCTGAGGCCTGATGCCTCTTTCATTTGAAAAGGTTGAAAGGCCCTGATGCCGTCCATGGTGAATGGGTAGAATTGTGTGTGTGTATGCATATGTATGCGCCAGAGGCGCTTGGTAGGCATGGTATTTGTTTATGGGCATCAAGAAGGCAAATATGAAATATTACATGGCTGGATTGTCCTTTTTGGGGCAACCATTCTAGCCCTTACTTTGACATTACTTTATTCTGGGCATCTTGCTAAAGCAATCATGGTATGTGTTATTAATTGGTTAGACTGGGCATTTTGGGGCAGCCATTCTAGCCCTTTCTTACTGTGTCAGTGGCTGTCATGAGATTTTGCATGCAGTTCTCAGCCTTGAAGGTCTGGGTTGGAGGTACATAAATACAGTGAATTCGAAAAACCCACTTTGGCATTATAAGTTTCAGAAGACTGGTGTGTCTTTAGAATTGAATTGTAAAGATACGCCACTAGTATTATGAAAGTTATAACAGAGCATTGGCAAGGGACTCTTGTGCTGTAGTAGTTTAGTGTTATGTCTCAGAGCCACCATCTGCCGATCCCCCACCCAGCCCATTTCCTTCAGTTGTCATGCCCCCCCAACATTTTCAGCAAAGTTACTCCACTGTTCCCAAGCAGTCAAATTTGAATCAAATGTTCACTTTTTCACCATTCAAATCCTTTTTCCAGCAGCCAAAATATTACATTGTTTACTGCTAACAATTAGACATTTCTCTGCCATTAAACTGAAGTCGGCATGCACTAATTTATGGTGTGCTGTCAGTGCCCTGGCAAGCAAGACATTGTAATGCGCATAAGTTAAGTATTGGAATCAAGCACCTAACATATCTGTTGTGATGCTTTCTAAAAATATAGAAAATGCGCTTATATAGAGATTAAATACTATCAGTGCCAGGGCACAGCCCTGGTGCACTCCAATCTCAATGTTAAATTCAGTTGACAACTTACCTTTTCTTCCATATTTAACTCTAGCTGTGTTTCTAAATTCTGATTCCAATAGAATTCATAAGACCCAGGAGAGTGGCATCCTCCTTCATTTGAGTGACATTATTAACTTCAGATAGATTTGAGATTTCATGCCACTTTATGTGCTCAGATTCATAATGTTTAGCAAACAAAAACTCTACCTATGTATCGCTTGTCACGTGAACCTTTACCAATGTATTAATCATTGTTTCTGTTATTCTCTGCAGTCCGTTTTCAGAGCATAACAGAGTCCTTGTTTTGAGTTTCCACTAAACAAATGTAGACATAGTTCCCCTCTTTCTTGAAGTACCTTCTTGCAGCTTGTCAAACTGTCTTGCAATGTATAGGGATTTGTTTTAAAAATTCCAATAATTTGTTTTATTTTCACCTGACATGTTCAGTCAAACCCAGGCCTTTAACACTGTGATCTTTGTGTCTTCTCCTTTCTAGTTTTGGCTATTAGGTGTCACTTCAATGCCATCAATAAGCTGAAACTGTGACATTAGAGTACAGATAGTGAGAAATGGCATATGAGGAGAAACGCAAAGCTTGTAGGTGTTGTTTGGCTATTTAGCCACCCACTGAACGCCCATGGCCATGCTAATTATTATTATTTATTTTTATTATTAAAATGTTTTGCTTTATTAAACATATACACAAATTTAAAAACTGAAAGCAATATACATTAACCAAGGACAAATCGGGTAAACTTCAATTCATTCACAATAACATTTTTACAATTAGAAAAGACAAGGATAAACTCATAAATAAATACAACAAAAATTTCAAATCAATTACTATCCTGTAAAATCTAAATTGGTCAGTATGAAGCACAAAGTATTTAAATAAATAACCAAACAAGTTGCCATCGTATCCCATTATTCACAAAAAATGTGTCCTTAGTCACTCTTAAAGTTATTATCAATGAGACATATTTGAATTATGTGTTCAAACTAGCTTACATTCATTTTTTATAAATGACACAACTCTCAGCTTTAGAGGCATGGAATCCCCATGCAGCCTAGACATCCATAGCTGATCTCTAAACACTCGTTGTATGTCATATACGAACGAGGCAAAATAATGCAGTCTGACAGATAACAAAGCTGGACATACGATTAAGAGATGAAATAATGATTCCACCGCCATATAAATCTTGCAAAATCTGCATTTCTCATTCCCGCTAACCAGTTGGTGCCTACTGGTCAGTATTGCATTTGTTCTTAATACATTGAAGCGAAAACTCATTGTGTTATTATGGACACCTCTATTTGGATACTTCTTCAAATATTGTTCCATGCCAGGGAACCATTTAAAAGGAGAAACTGCTTGAGAGTATAATTTATACCCCATGACTTAATTGTTGTTTATAAACCAGTTGTTGCCTATGATAAGTTTCTTTACCTTCCTGGGATTCTCTATGAGAGTTTGCATGGATGAGCCTAATTTATGCAGGATTACAGCACCTTCATTATGTAACTCTTCAACAAAAACTTCTGTATCGTGTTCACCTAACAAACCACAAAGACTCTCCTTCAGAGATATTTCATATTTTCTCAGTAGTGAGAGTCTTTTCCATTGCATGATGCTGCCTATTGGCTGTAATCCCATTTCATACCTAATTAATTGAATAGGCACACATTTAGGTAGATGAAAGAGAACCCCTCTCCATAAAAGACCCGCCACCACTTTCAGATAGGGGAGATTCTGTAGTGGAAACCATTCCAGGCTGCAGCATAGACTTGGCAGGACTTTCATTCTATAATATTCCCTGCAAGGTGCCATAGTAAATTTGCCAAATTTCTAATCGATCATCCTCATCTGTCTAGCCGATGCCACGGCTTTTAATTTCAGGCAATTTGATAAAAGATTTGAGACTGGGTTGCAGAGATGGACTACCCTAGGTATTGCATAATCCCCTTACCCCATTTCCAACAAAAATTAGTATCAGAATGATTTGCCTTGCCAAATTGCATAATTACGGTTTTGGATGGATTAATATTTAGCTCTAACCCAGCCATGTATAGAGCAAAAGCATTAATCAGTCTCTGTAACCCAATCAGCGTACAGTCCATTAACACAAAATAATCGGCATAGGCCGCCCACTGAACTCCAAGAGCCCCAATTATTGTGATACAAGACCGCATTGGTCTAAAGCCTTTACTAAATCTGCCACATACAGGTTAAACAATGTTGGCGCTAGTATGCACCCCTTGCTAAGTCCATTGTGCGTAGAAAGACATACCGACATCATAATATCTGAATTAAGTTGAACCTTCATCTGTGAGTTTCAATGTAAATGGATGAGAATACTTAACAAGCCATTAGGGATACCGAAATGCGAGAGCTTATTCCACAGCAAGGCTCTATTTACCATGTCAAAAGCCATGGACAGATTCATTGAAACCACAAAAACAGGCAATGCATTAGGCCGCCATGCACTCCATTGTATGCAAGTATACAAAAGACCCCCACATTCAGTTCCCATGTGTCTGTTATCTAATATATTGTTAAGATCACACCAATTCTGTATGTGCTCCAATAATATTGAGGCAAATATTTTGGATTCCACATCCATTAGAGCGATAGGCCTATAATTCTGGGAGCACAGTCTGGAGCCTTTCTTAAAGATGGGAATGACATACGATACTTTCCAGGAGAGAGGGACAGAGCTTCGTAGCACCATGTCCCAAAAGTAAACATGTGAAATATTAGCCCATAGACCCACATCTTGCTTCAAAATCACATATGTCAGATTATTGGGACCTGCTCCTTTGGAGGATTTGGATTTGACAATAATCCTAGCAATATTTTCAATAGAGATATCCATAATCCACTCATAGGCATCCACCTTGGGAGTTTCCATAACTAGTGCAGGGGCCTTATATATATTCTTAAAATGACTTAACCATTCTTCCTCAGCAATGGGGTTGATAATTAGCTGCACTTGCTGAACCTCTGTGTGGTTTACTAGTTCCCAAAAATTATGGGTATTGTGTCCCTTGAGAAATGCCAAAATCAATTTGCTATCCCTTTGATATAAAATCGACCTATGCTGTTTCAACCAGTTCTTATCGGTTTGTCTGGGTTTCATTATCTGTGTCTTACAGTTAGCATCCAGTCCCCCTCTTTTAAATATATTTCTGACTTCTTTTGGGAGAGCAGCTTTACGTTCTCTCACCTGAAGATCAGGTGCATGCTTATGTTTGGCAACTCCTACCCTATTGGTCTGAGTGAGTGGATGGAGGATAGACATATGTTTATCGAAGTAAACCGGGAGGTTCGAGATGGAATATGTCATTACTTTAGTTTCCAAAGTTGAGGAATTAAAGTCATGCAGCATAGTGGCATTCTGTTTTTGAATCTTAGCCGAGGACCATTTTAGTCTGTTCCCTCTAACATTAACTTCCAAATTGACCCAAGCATTGGTAAAATAGGGATCTTTTACAATCCCTCTCAAGTCGAGACATAACATTGAGTGGTCACTGTACTTTTATTTGCATATCTTTAAATCTTATATCTAATCAATAATAGAGCAGGAACCTCTTGCATGCCAGGTTGTGTTATCATTCACGACCAATTCCAGCCCCCACACCTCAGCAAAGTTAAGCCACTGTGCACCCTGAATTGATTTCCTCAAGTGAGGAAAGTGAGGCTTCTCGATGAGAGATAATAGCTCCTGCACATTCTTGGATGCCCCCTTACAATCTGCATTCAAATCCCCTGCCAAGATAAGGACACCACCCGGGACCTGAAGCACCCACTCATCTACCAAAGTGCTCAGTTTTTCAAGGGCAGATTCAAGATCTGCTTCTAGTTTATTCAGTGAGTTACAATAAACATTTACAAGCAACATGTCACTGATTCCCCGAGAGTGGGATACATGTGAGGAAATAAGAAGAAAAGCATCAATAATCCTCCATTCACCCGTTTTAGTTATGTTGAGGCCCTGCTTGAATGCAATAGCCAGAGACCCTGTAGGATGGCCTCTAACCCCCTTCTTTGCATACATGCAAGTTACCTCAAACCCATCCCAAATGAGATTTCCCAAGGCCCATGTTTCCTGCAGAAATATTAGATCGAAAGATTTCAGCTCCTTAATCAGGTTCTCATTAGAGATTAAATGCAAGTACCCTCTAGTATTCCATGAGACAAGACTTACACACGCTGGATGACTAAAGAGGCTGACTCAACGTTTTGAATTGAGCTATGGAATCTCTGAACGAGAGCGCCAGCCAGCACCAATTGAGGCCCTCCACAGTGGAGCAGCCCTGTCCGCCAGCAGTCCCTCCTCATCCCCCTTATCTTCCATGCCCCTTTGTGTGAAAATCGTTTGAGTATGCATTGCCTGAGATTCAGTACTTGGGTCTTTGAAGGTGGTAATATCATAGCCACACTTTTGGAGACTCCCTGTCTCATTAAGTAGTGTGGAACACACAAGCAGGGAGGATATGACTAATCTGACATAGTCGTATCTATTTGGGTGAATAAAGTCTACTAATTTAATATCAGCAGAAGTGATCAGCCATAACTCCGGGATAGCCTCAAAGAGGGTAAATATACAAGATCTGTTAAGAGATTGGGGCCTGCCTTCCTCGAATAAGTAATTGAGGATAAGACTGGGCTTGTCTGTATACACCGGATTACATAACCTTGGGTGCTCAACATCCTGTCCCTGCCCCTCTGCCATCCTAGGAGATCCCTGAACCATCTTTCTCAACTTCTCCTGCGGGCCACCCAGGTCCTTCTCATATCTAGGATCATGAAACGTATTACTGGGACCCATTTATGTAACAAGATTACCCCCTTTCCCCTTAGAATCCATGGTCGAATTGCCCACACAAACAATATTCTTTTCATTAAGCAGAATGCTGTTCACTAGAAGTCTCACTTCAGCTTCTGTCATCACTTTAGAGATCGTTCCATGCACTAGGTCGGCCTCACCCTCCTCTCTTATCGACATATGGTGAACCCCTGATATTGACGTGATGGGCTAAACCAGAGGTCTTTCTATATCCCAGTTAGCCGTCAAGCCCCCATCTGACCCTTGCAGCGGAGGCCAAGGCCTTTTTGATCCAATCTAATACCCAGTCTCTCATTGGCTCTTTCAATATCTGATGGTGCAAAGCATATAGTGTTGCAAGGATGTTTAAAAATGTCATAAGATTGTTTAACTCCTTGCTCCACATCAGATGGTTTCCATGATGCTCAGCCATTGGTTGTGGTCCGTTTAAGAGCTTCTGACAAGCTGTTAGTACCCTCCTCATATTCGGGTGCTCTTCTCTTGGGGACCGATTTTTCCGACCCCATTGAGCTCTAAGTAATTACAAGATCCTCATCCCTCCCACAAATCTCCTCTGAGTCCTAGATCTCCAAGTCCCCCTCCTCCCTACTGTCCCTTAATTTTAATTCTTGATTATCCTCCTCTGCTGTGATCTGATCATGTAGGTCGCGAAGCACTGTGCCACGCAAAAACCTGCGTGACGACACCTTGGAGACCCTTAAATCCATGGCCAACTTTAAAAAAAAGTGTGTCTCTTTTCTTTGAGGACTGAGAGCCCACGCTTAAAAATATGCCAGACACTGGCTCCTCCTCTACATCCTTCACTGACTTCCTAGTGGGAATTTCCGGGGCCTCTCTCACGTTAGGAGACATGCCCACCCGATCAAGACCCTACGTCGAATATAGCCGTTTTATAAATTGTTCGTAGTTACAAGGCAAGACACAAAAATGACAGCATCAGTGTGATAGCTTTAAACTGCATAGAATAACCTAACATTCACAGGATAACTCCATGAAGTTTGATCGGCAGCATTAACCCAGCACACGTAAAAATTGCTCGTAATTGAAAGGCAAGACAAATGAATGACAGCATCAGGGTGATGTTTTATAACTGCAAAGAGTGACCTTACATTCAGAGGATATCTCCATGCGACTGGGTGGCAGCACTAACCCAGCACACGGTGGTTGAGCTGAAGGCTCAATGCAAGAAGGCACCACCCTGCCTGTTTGCCCAAGCGACTGATAGAACATCCAAGTGAAGCATGACACCCGTAGTCATAATCCATTCGGTGGCTGGGGATACCAAACCAGATGCCCACTTACCACCTCACCAGGCAAACAGCTAAAAGCACTCGTCATGCACTCTGCTAAATGCGCGTGCGCAAATGCGCGTGTGTGACATTTAAATGCTGCTTCCGATGCTCGGTGGGCGGAGCTTCAAGGTAAAACAAACAAAATACAAGAAAACAGGGTGTGGGGCATGTCCAGAGTAAGCCTGAATGTCACTGAATGTCACCATATCAAAAACACATCTCCGCAGTAGGTAATGCGCTGTCACCTCACGGAAAGAACAGCAAATTAGAGGCCAGAACACCAGTAGCACGGATGAAGCTGCTCCAGCAGCTTACAGCACTCATCACACACTCTCCTCAATGCAGGCGCACATATGAGCATGCGTGAAATTTAATTGCTGCTTCCGATGCCCGGTGTGTCGGGCTTCAGGGTAAAACTCATGGAAAGAACAGCGAAACCCTTCAGAGAAACCCTCCACAACGCCAGTAGCACAGATGAAGCTGCTCCAGCAGCTAACAGCACTTGTCACGCACTCGGCCATGATAATTATTCACTATGGTCATTCCCAAACACTTGCTGCCCCTCTCTGCACAAAACACCTCCTCATGGTAACTCTTTGAGCTTGCTTTAATCAAGCCTTGCCATCAACTTTTGCACCCGAATTGACTGCCAGTGTTTTCTCAAAACAATCTTCCGAGAGGTAATGACTTAATTGGAGTTGTAAATGCGCTGCTGGTGTAATAAAAATATGTAACCAGGTCTGCCTTCAGCCACCGATGTATAAGCACTATGCGTGTCCTTCTGTGAAGTCCTGTTAAAAAATGTATTGGCAAGGCCCACAGTTTTGGCTTGTGTATAAGTTTTAGGCATTTGTCAGGTACTGTTATTAGATGCCCAGGTACTTAAACTATTTTACACCTGCTACCATCAACAGCCAGTTAATACCAACACGGAAGTGCCTGGCAAGTGCCTTTCCCAGGCCTACACAAAAACTCAAACTGTTGGCATTACCAAAGCGTCTTTAATAGTGAGTTTCCAAATATAATCATTGAATATTTGAATGCCTTAAGTCTGTGGCTCTCAGTTATCCCATCAGATAGACATCTCACAATCGTCTCCGCTCCCAAGAGTTAGTTTCGGATATGATATGGGTGGCATCTCCACTGACCATCTACTTCTAAAATGGCTATTAGTGAGATTAACATGCTCGACATAGTCAACTTCTTTTTTGTAAGTAATCTGGTTTATGTCCAGTTATTGGCATACAGGATCATGTTCCCTTTTAGTTGGCAAAATCATTACATGGGATTTAATTCAGATGAAGTTTTCCAGCCATAAATTAGTATAATCTATATTGCTTCAAAGTCTGCCATTATTAAAGGTGCAGTTTTTAGAAATATCAGTCTTAATATGACCATTATTGCCCACATTATGAATTGAATTTCCTTGTCTATTCATCGAGATAATGTGCATATACCCTTTCCTATCCCAGCACTAATTGATTTTACAGATATACCATTGTCTAGCCCTGGATTAAGAGAGACAGATTTGAATTTCCTAAAGCGTTGCTGTAGCCAGCTTGTAGTCTTACCACTGGATGGGCGCACTACAGGCGTCCTGTGTCGATTCCCCCCATGTGGCCTTCAGGTAAATATTATGTTGATCCATATAGTGGACGCCTTCAAGATCATGCAAATCTTTGCCCAAGTAGCTAGTGGTTGTCAGTCCACATCTTCTGTGCCTTGCAAGATGAGAAATGATTCAAGTGTACATGAATTAAACAGAACTTACTCCTCCTTATCTTCATTCATGCATTCACCATCTCGATATAGGCAGGTATACCACAACTATCCAATCTATTGCTTTATAGTTATTGGTGTCATTCTACTGAACATATTCTGATGCGGTGGCAGCAAGCCAGTCACTCATCTCCTATCTCTCAAAGGTCCAAAGGGGCACATGATTTTCTGCACAATGCCAGGACTTCAACAGGTTAATGTACTGTTATGTTAATGATCATTTATACCGCGCACTATCACCAGCATAGTGGTCACTTAGCGCTCTGGTGGATTTGAAAGGTAAAACGGTGGGATGGGTAAGTAGGGCATAGCGGTAAAAGGCATAGCGAGAGTTGTGATGTCCTGTTGACAGCTTCAGTTCGGTGTGCACTGTTCGCTGAGCGTGGGTACGATTTACAACTCGGTAGACTCCTATGTGATGTTGTGCAGCGCTATATGTGTTTTTTGTTGTTGTTGCAGTGTAGTGAAGTGCATGCAGATTGCTGTGCAGAAAAGAGGCTGTGTTTGTTTAGCGTTTGAGAGGTGTATGTAGAGCTTGAGGTTTTAGGGTTAGGTTAGTGTTTATTTTTTTTTTAATTTAACTTGATGCTTCGGACTTCTGTTCTCAGCATCCCTGCCTGGCTATGTATTGGGCGTTTTGTAGAGGTTCATTCTCCGGTTCTGGCCATTGTGATGGCTTTCCTCTGTAACTGTGTAGCGGTCTGTGGACATGCGGTTGTGAAGGCCTCACACCACCCCTGGGTGGAAATGGGTAAGGTTGATGGTTTGCTTTTAGGTAGTCAAAGAGTGAGTCTACCATTTCCTCCCTGAGCTCCTTGGGCGGGATCTCCACACTCCAATGACCAGGCGCTCTAAGGCCTTCTGGGGTGCCAGCTATTGGTCCCCATCTACAGCTATGGTGCTCTCTAGAGTGGGGGTATTGTTTAGGAGTGAACAAATTCTGGGCACGCTCCCTGGCTTGTTCCTTCCATGTATGTTTGTTGAAGTGTCTTCTGTTTCCAGAGGTGTCCTAGTTTTTCCTAGTCGTTCCTGTCTGATTCTGAGGTGAAGAGCTAAGTTTTAAGTAATTTTCTGAATATCTGGTGATTCAATCTCCCAGTTGTTCCTTTCTGCCCTGACACACAAATATGTATATTGTTCCCATCAATATGTCCTTAAGAAGATGCCAGGGGCTGTTGCCCCTGTCATTAAACAGAAATAGGGCTTTAATGATGAAGGTAACATTATCTTCAACTAATTACTCTCTTAAGGGTGGACATTTAATCAATATGGCCACTAGAGGGATGGTTTGAGGCAGACAATTTAATTTGAAACTGTGTGGAATATGCTTCTGGATATTTTCATGCAGCTCGTTGTTCTCATTATTTTCAATTCTCACGTTGGTGTTTACTGCAGTGTTCAGACCAGAGAGGGCTCTGATTCGGCGGATAGAGCCAGAATTAATTCCAGGGACTCTCACTTGCAGGACCTGCTACTCTATAATCCCCATTCGATTCAGAGCATCTTTTTCTTACAGCCTATAATTTCTCACCCTTAATTTGGGACATGGGGATAGTTACGCTTCTATCGGGCTGTGCACTTTTCAACGCTTTCCCTCAGTTCATCACTTGTATCGTATATTCTGCATAATTTTTCTGTAATAATAAAAATTGAGTTCTCAATGATAACTCATTTTTAACCCAGAACACACGGGGGATCGTGTTCAATGAAGTCGCTTTGTTTATTTTCATTTGTAACACGTTTATCTGCCAAGGCACCAAAGGTCTTTTGTAATGTCGCTCCTTTATCAGCCATATACATGTTCTTAATTGTGCCCCTTTCTCTTCTATTTTGGGCATCTATCATTGGCCATTCTCTTGGTCACATGGTTAAGCCCCGCTGCCCCATTTATGGGATATTGCCCGCCTACAATGCATTTATTTCTACATTCGAGGGCTTTCTTAACCTTCAATGTTTTATTTTCTAGGTTCACAAACGCTCATGTAAGGTATATTTCAACCATTCCAATGTGTGTTTCTTTTTTCTTATTCCCCAGTTATATCAACATCGGTTACCTTTCTCTTAGTCAATAATAAGAATACACTTTCAATACTACAATTAAATATCCAATTAAAACAATGAACATACATTCAAAGGTTATTAATACCAGAGAGAACATAAGCTGCATGTATGTGTATCACGTGGGGATATTAGTCCTTCTCAGCGGTCAAACATCCAAACGCAATCACCAACCTGTACACTACTCAGGCCACAAAATGACAATCCAACCTAAGAAGTATAGCCCCCAGAGTCTGGCACTAAGTTAAATTAGGTAAAATGCCTAAAAACAAATCTGTTGGTAAGTCATAAGTAAGAAGAACTTCCAATTCCAGGTTACAATGAGCTTTGAGTCATAGTCAAAGGGACGTGCTCCAGGGCAGAAATGCAAGAATGCCCTTCCTGGCCTCGTTCATCTGCACCTAGACATTCTAAGATTGAAGAAACGAAAAGATGGAAGCCAATCCAGGAGGATGAACATAATGGTGTAAGTTCAGTTCAATTCAGTTAAATGCAGGGCAAAAAGTACAACCTGGCATTAAAACCCTGCATCCGTCAACCGCACTTGAGAGATTCAGGGGAAAACAACTTTCAATCAATTTATCATGCTCAAAGCAAAAGAAGTAAACCACCTGTAACAGTTCCCTTCTCCCCTCAACAAGGCCTGCAGTCACTCAGCTCCCCTCACTCTCTTCTTTCCTGGATCCCACAATCAAAGAAAGCCAGGATTAATAGTTTGATCAAGCCTGCATGCACACTACTAGTGGGTGGGTCAAATCAGCTCACAAGCTGGTTCTCCTTGAGTCTCAAGAGTCCTCACCAGTGCATACTAACCACAGCCCGCATCAGACTGCCCTTGTAAGCACTTTATGTGCTTCGCACAGGAGAGAGATCTTTAGAGATGCTGTGCCCATACTGACTAAAGCCTGGCTCCTCAGGGTTCGAAAACATCCCTGTTGGTCTCCCGTTAATCTTCTACTGCACTTGAACACACTTCAATTTCTACACTAGAATGACTTATCAGAATACTAATTATTGATTTTGTCACATGCAAGATCACATCATCAGCATAATCCCATACTTGTACTCTCTATTGTTTAATGATATCCCCTCACATGACTTTGAAAGATAGAATTTGCAAAGTTTAAATCCTACAGACAAAAGAAGAGCAGGCAATGGGCAAAAAACTAAGAATGTTAGACACATTACCATGCATAGGTTTTCTTTCTACAGGTGAGTTATATCATATTTGAAACATAGCTAGCAGTCGGTAAGATAACTCAGCGGGTTGAGCACTTGCTGCTGCAATCTGAACGTGATCTGCAGGTCGCAGTTGCGACTCCTGGCAAGGCCAACTCAGCCTTTCATCCTTCCGAGGTCGATAAATTTCGGTTGGGTGATATTGTATGTAAATATATGCTCTGTAAAGCGTTTTGGATTAAGGCGCTATATAAATAACACATCATTATCATTATATCTATACATTGTGAATTAAAACCAATGGAAGGTACATGTTCAAATAAAAATATCCATGAAACCTTATCAAACACTTTTGCAGAATACACGGATCTTAGTAGACAAATGATTGAGAAATCTCATGGCACAGTACTCTTGCGTGATCTCACGAGAACCTTCCCTTCTTATGTAAAGGCAAAAGACTGGATGTCAGGCAGCAATTCACGCACAAATTTGCCCACGAATAGTCGTTTCCCAGACTCTGTGCTTAAATCTTGCCCACTGTAATCTGAAAATACTTGTTCGAACCGATAAAAAATCTCGGTAGCACCCTCAGACTTTCCTTGGACACAGGCAGTAATCCTTCTCTCAGGAATTATAGCTTTCAATTTTGTAACTATTCTATCAGATAAAGTTAGTATTACCTGTGATGGTCTCTCGCCAGCTGGCCTTTCTCTATCGAGTCTAGCCATACTATCCCATGTATCCCCTAATCCTGGTACATCGTCTACAGTCCTAATCTGCTTCCACGAGTCAATAGGCAGAAGTACAGGAAATAACAAATCAATATCACTTAAGGTGAATACTGATGATTGCAAGACAAATTCTATTTCTTTGTAGAACCCTGTTGGATTCTTCCTAATATCGGGAATAGATTGTTTAATGGTGTTCACTTCCTGTCTCGAGAACGGGACGTGAATGAACTGTGACACATAATGTGCAGGGATATCTTGGGCAGGTGCACCCATTGCAACATTAGCGGGAATCTCTACTTTTGGGTCAAATGTCGGAGGAACCTCTCTCATAGACAACTGAGAAGTAGGAAAATCCGAACACTTACTAAGCAACAGAGCTAGATCGAGCGCTAGAGCAGTCGAAGAAGTGTCAAACGAAAAAGCCCTCTTATAAATACTCAATAACTCTGCGGGACAACAAATCTTTCTTTTTACACATTCATCTTGTAGGTACTTTACCATTACCTATATCACTTTCCTCTGCATTTCTGGCGTATACTGACTATACGTGTCATATACTTCAACTGGAGTTATCGACGTTTCTGAGATCCACCTAATCGCATCTTTCGTACAAATTCGTGTTTCCTCATTTATCGATTTACGACAAGGAAAGAGCCGTTTCTGTACTAACATAGCGTCCAAACTATCACCATCTACATGTTCATTCCTTAACCTTTCCAACTCCCTTCTATACACAAAAACCCTTTCAACATGCTCTTGTACTTTCTCCGCAGTATCTCTAGAAAATGCTAAAGTATTCAGATCCCTTAACCCTTGTGGGAGATCTATATCATTTAGCCTGTTCCACATTACACATAAATGATTTCCTAATCCTTCAATAAAAACATTTTTCTCAGGAAAATTGTCTAAATAACAGAGTGTGGCAAGAACATCAGATTGCTCACCCTTCTCCATGCAATGGCTGGCCCATGCAGTCAATTCATGCTTTCTCTCTGAAGACACAGTATTACGAGTTACAACTCTCGATCCCGCTCCCCGATCTACTACAAGCGGTGTAGAACCACTTGGAAGAGGGAGAGTAGGCACATTTTGTACATTCGGAAACAGAGGTGCTATCACTGGCACGGCAGGCAAACCAACCGGACCCATAACAGTAGGAAAAGGTGGAGGAGCAGGTGGAGGAGCGACGACAAGAGGAGGAACAACAGCCGGAGGAAGAGGAACATTAAGAGGAGCAATAGGAGGAACAGGAAGAGCAGGAGGAGCTACGGGAGGAGGAATAACAGCAGGAAGAGGCAAAACAGCAGGAAGAGGAACATACGGAGGTGGCGCAGTGGCACCAGGCCTTCGTTCATTTTAAAGTTTGTCAATGAGCACATCAGATACATGAAAGTCTTTAGAAGGATACATTTTCTGGATACCAAGTGAAAAAGCACTATCCATATTCCTAACTGACTCAGACTGTTTATTCTGGTCATATAACAACGCTTTTTCGGCGTTCGTCATATGATGGCACGCATGCTTTTCTCTACTCCTAAGCTGCTGCATAGCTTCTTGCTTCCAATTCTGTAATACATTGAATGCTGCAGGTCTAGCCTTTTTCTTCAATAATATGGATTCTAAATATTCAATACGAGGAATTTCAAAACTACCATTGATTGGCCACTGAAGTTCGGAAGCATGTCTAGTTTGTCTGTGCCAAATATCATTAAATATTATACTACCAATGCCGTGCTTACAGTACAGAGTACACGCCGGCGACCCCTCCATTGGCGCCGGTCGGCCAAATTCCAAAGATTGTCTATCACTGCGGAATAATGCCCTGAAGCAGGCAGACAATTTCCCAGCCATATCAGAATACTGGTGTTACTGGTCAATAATTGCACTTGCAAGTGTAATAAGCCAAAACAAATTATCAGGATACTTAAGAATCGGGTCACGACTCACCTGATCAAATCCTAAGGAGGTCCAATCAGATTTCAAAATTCTAACTAAGGTCCCACGTAGTTGGTGATTTCGGCAAATCTGCCCGCCTCGATATATGGACCCTCGTCAAGATGCCGACTCGGACTGCAGGCTCACCGTCCAGGGATCGGGTTGTGTAGCGCTGCTGAGGTGTCGCCTCTCATCCAAGAAAGGGGCCCCCTTTTACACCGTCCGATCCCGGTCCGATAACCGCGTCAACCTTCAACGAGCTGGCATCAATCTTGAGGGTCCCTATTCGGGCGCCATCTGTAAAAGCAAAAGGAAATATCGAGGCTGAGTACCCCAAAAGGAAATACACCAAACACAGGCTTATAAAGATTCACAGATCTTTATTCTATAACTCTACAGTTTACAAAGAAACAAAGTATCAGATAGCTATCTGGCCCTCAGTACATTACAGCGAATACCAGCACTTTCGGTGTGAGAAGTGAGAGGTACTGGACGTCTAAACATTTACACTTTTTATACAGTTCTGATCATAATGTCCAGCCCCCTACAGATTAATGATACTGGGTCTAGGGTTCGTGCCGAGTTCACTTCTAGTTTGTCTAACTATATGCATATGGATCATTTTCAGTTTACATGTTCAACAAGTCACAATGGCAACAGTGTATTCTCGGATCTAACATTAAGCCTTAACAAATGTCCTATACAATGTAGTTCAGCAAGTGTCCACGTTCAGTATTTAGACAGCATTGTAGCTGATGTATGTCCGCGGATCGGACTTGTTGGCGCAGGTAATCCTCTGTCTACAAGTCAGACATAGGACAAGGTCTCTTTACTCGCCCCAAACATTCGGTCAACGGACAGTTTATGCATTTACTTCTGTACAAAGGTCAGGTCGGCTCAGTTACAAGCGGGAAACACTGTCCACCATTTTAGAACACAGAATTACTTTGAAATGGAAATCAAAATGGCGGATGGACCTAAAACGGTGGCTAAATCGATCTGAGATCGGAACTTTGGAACGCGGATTTCTTCGCAGAGCAACTGGGTTTAGGCCAATATATACAATAAAGGAGGCACAATATCATATCCCGTTTAACACTTAACTCCACTTGATCCATATTGATATGTTTTATCATTACCACTGTGGTAGGGGGGCATCCTCCTTTCCTGCCTTCTTTCCTTTTCCTTTTGGAGGTGGGAGCCAGATTCCAGGCTCACTGAGATAAAGGCGGAACACCATCATGACCATTTTTTTGGGTGGGTGAGGTTTTCTCTTGATCGTGTTCCAGGAGCAAAAGCATCCCGGTTATGTCCCCTACATCCATCTGCATGGACCCTTGCTTCCCTGCTCCAATGCTGGCTGCGATAACATGACTGCGATAACATGACAACGGTAAGTTGTCAGGACACCTTGGATGCAGAAACAGGAGGCATGCAGAACTCCCCTGCGGCTCTTCACCAGCTTCTGGAGACCCTTGCTACTCTAGGTAGCTTGGAGCTCCTCAGGTCGTCCAGTGTGGGGGTTGGGTTACATGTCCACTCTTGCTTGCTGTACTAGCTGAATGGAAAGGTGTTGGAGCTTGCACTTCTGATTGCTTCATCTGAGCTGTACAGTTCATCAATGATGAATCCAACTTCATGAAGCAGGTGCAGAATAATTTGAAGAGAAAGTTCATGGTGGGCTGCTAGCGGCTGGCCTTTTCTATTGCTGTAGTCCTTTTCATCACTTCATTTGCAGGTGTGCTTTGTGTTCTTTTGCTGAATTGTTCTTCTGGGATTGGTCTGAGAGCTGTGTTCTGATTGGTTACTGTGGAATAAATTGTGCAGAAAATCATTGCACATTTTCTTTAATGATTTTGTTGAATGTTTCCTTCCTACATTGACCTAGCTTGGTTATCATAAAAGTAGAATTAGCTCATAATCACAGAATTTTCTTCGGTGTATGCAAATGGTGGTCTTGCGTCATTGTGTAGGTTTTGGATAGTGCCATTTGCAGATGTCAGGTTTTGCGGTAGGTGTGCGTGCCCAGTTGAGATGCTTCACTTCTGTTATACAAAGCCCAGCTCAGATTTTCTGACAAGAGTTCCCATTAGTTTGCAAATCCGTAGCGGAAATGATGGTACAAGAAGTATAAATGCTTTCTATATTCTCCAGTTCCTAATATGTGCATGTGGCCATCTGTTAAACCAATGCATAGAAAATTATGCTTCATTTTTGTTGCACTTTTGAAACAATTATTGGTTATATAATGGTGTCTATTGGAATGATTTACAACCTATTTTGTCTTTACTATAGATTGCATTGAATTGTGTGACAGTGTTATAACCACTTTTTAGGAAGGATTTTTCAAAGTCACTATCTGGGGATTGATTTAGACAAGCCAACCTTTGGGAACAGGTCTGGCACTTGAATCACTCTTTCTTAAAGGTGGCAAGGCTGTGCAGATAGGCTGAACTAACGAGGGAAGGGATACTGTTGGGAGGTACAGTTAACACTTACAAATATGATATCTAAAAGAAAGATCATCAAGTGTGCCAACCTCTGGGAACAGCCTTAGGGGGCAGGAGATAACATGGCAGAGAAAAGAAATGGGTAGGGGGAATCAACAGCAACTGGTTTTAGGGTAGGAAAAACACTAGGTGCAGTGCCAAAGTGGGGGAAAAATGAGGTGGCAGGATTGGTCCTTTGGTGTATGGAGTGTGAGCCCTGGGCCATGGTCGTAATGTTAGGGAGGGACAAGGGTGTTTGTCCCCTGAACATTTGTGCAACACCATTTTGTCCCCCTCATTTGTCAGGGACCCCTTTCCTTTAGATGTCGTGTCCGGCTCCAACATTTTCAGCAAAGTTACTCCACTACCCGGGGCCAAACACAGAGGAGTCGACAACAGTTTAAATTGGGTGAAATGTGATTGTTGCGTTGTGGGCCATTTTGGCTGCCTTACAAAGTGCATCTGGAGGCTCTGCCAGTTTTTTCACTAAGAACCCGATTATTGCGTTTCAGTTTTGGGTGTAAACTTCACACATTTTGAACAGATCTGCCTTATCTGCAGTTTCTGTGATGCCTGAAATTTAGAAAAGGTGTTTTTCGTCCAGAGTGGGAGGTGGCACCTGGCAATCACCCATGGGCATGACCAGACAGGTGTCCACTGAAGAAGGAATCAGGCCCAAAGAGCACTGATCTTTTATGCAGTGAGCCTCAGCAAAGCCGTGACACTGACGCAACCAGGGGAGAGTTACGCCCCGGGTAAAAGGCGCACCGTGGGTGACTGCAGCGGGAACTGAAGTGCGTAATGCAGGTATTGGCTGTGCAGCAGAAACAGGGTACAAGGATCACAGCACAGATTGAGAATGCTACATGAAGTGGCAATAGTACCAGGGTCAAGTTCTTTGCTCGAGTAGCTGGAGATGGGATAGAGAGATTTGGTCGAATGCAAATCCATCAAATCTTTTTGGACGAATTTGGCCTGAAATATGTGGGGGATGGGTAATGGTAATCATTAAGGTGGAGGGAGGGAAGGGGAAAAGGGGGATCTCCCCCCTCGCATAAATTGAGAGCCAAATAGAAAACATTCAATGGTTTTGCATCCGACAAAATCTCTACGATCAAATCACATAGAACCGCTGGAGATCAGCATTCGAATACTGTCTTTGCCACATGCTGAAGTGCAGATGGTCACATACATTTAAGGATTAATGCATCCTTTGCTATCCACATTTTATTTTTAAAGTGGTGAAGGTCTTGTAGTCGGCAGATTAAGCATACAAGGCGGATTCACCTGCAGACGTGGAGTTGCTGATCAAATTGCTTAGATCAGTCACAGAGAAAAAGGGTGTCTCATTGCCCAAGTAGCATCAGTGAGTGAGCTGACCAAGTCACAGCATGCAACATCGCCCGGAGTGTTTTTGCTAAAGTTAAAGGAGTGCATACCGGACACCCAGACATTAGTGACTGAAGCACACCAACCATCAAATGGGCTGGTACCGCTGACAGAGAACCAGGCATCACGACAGGAAGAAGGAGCACTTGACCCACCAGAGAAGAAAGCTTGAAAGACAAAGGCCACCCACAGCTGGGGTGGCTGGTGATTTTTTTTTTATTGGAGGGGCGTAAATGTCTCCCATGGATTTGCAGGAGGGACCAAATGCAGAGAGGGAGCCCGAACCAACCAAGGGGCACTCGGAGGGATTCACCCCCTGAGACAATATTTTAAATATTGGGTGAAAATCATGTATTTTCAGCACACTTTTTGCGAAATGTTGTCTAGAAAAGCCACAGTTTACAATCGGTTTTGCAGGGTTTTGCATTAAAAAATCCAATAGATACAAGTCACCAACAGTGCTCAGGAGCATTTTCCAGCTCATTTTCATGATGTCTTTCCCCACAATATATGCCAGTATAAAAAAAACATGTCCATGCTTCTCTGCCCATATATGTCCATGGGCACTACACCGATATATATGCCACTATTACTGTACCATATAAAAACATACTTCCGTTGTCTTTATCAGTACAACACGCCATGCCACAATAAGAAACTATGACCAGGTTGGCTGCACAAATGTTGGCCAGTGAAGCCAGGTAAGAACACTTATCATGTTTGTTTTATCCTTGATGTTTATTAATAAATGCCATGCAACAGTAAGAAAACATATTCAGACTTGATTCACAAAATTAGGTCAGTCTTGCCACGTAATATTATTCATCATGTTGGCTTCACCCTTTATGCCCAGTAAAAAATGCTATGCCACAGTAATAAAATGTGTGCACACTGCCCCACACATATAGGGCAGTACAGCCTAAAAATACTTATCATGCTTCCTTTACCCCTGATGCCAAGTAAAAAATGCAATGCCACAGTAAAGAAATATGTCCAGTCTGGACCCATCAATGAAACCCAGTGCCATGTAAGAACATTCATCATGCTGCCGCCATACGTGATGCCCTTGATGCCCTTATGGCATGAAAAAACAAATTCCATGCCAGAGTAAAGAAATATGTCCAGATTGGCCCCACTTATGTGGGCCAGTGCCACGTAGGAACATTCATCATGTTGCCTTCATCCTTCCTTGATACCTAGTAAATAAAATGCCATGCCACAGCAAATAAAAATGTCCAGACTGAACCCACTTATGTGGGTCAGTGCCATGTAGGAACACTCATCATGCTGCTTTCATTCTTCCTTGATGCCTAGTAAAAAAGGCCATGCCACAGCAAATAAATATGTCCAGACTGGCCACACAAATGCGGGCCAGTACCACATATAAATACTCATCATGCTGCCTTCACTCTTGATGCCCAGTAAACAAATGCCAAGCAACAACAAAGAAAAGCACTTCAGGTATCAGCATTCACACAGCTTTCACTCTCGCTTTCAAATGTACACCCAGATAACATGCATACACTCTCTCTTTCACACATGCACCCAAACAACACACACTCTCTCATTTATGCATGAATTTACAAACACAAACCCTTGCATAACACACACAGATGTACATTTTCTTTTCATTTTCTTACTTGCTGCCCCGCTCTGGGTTCCAGTCGACTCAGCCTCATGTTTTCTGCTCCAATGAAAGCCATTCAACTCCTGTGCAGCATACAACAGGAACCAGGAAACAAAGTGTACTTTCTGACTGCTGTTTATTCAGGGTGGAGCCGGAGTGCCTCCATCACGCCACCCCTCCACCCTGAATGTGTGGTGATGTGCAAGCTTGCCCCCTCCTCACACATACAGCCCTGCAGTTTATCAACCTGCGTCCTCAGGGGGTCATGCAAGATTGGAGAAGCAAAATATGTCTGGTCATGCATGGCACATTGGGCATGCATGCTGTGATACTACTGAACTGTCAAAGGGAAACCACATTTCCCTTTGAGTGTTCAGTTGAAGCCAGGACAGTAGCTGGTAAGAGTTCAGTGTTTTCTCTGGGCTGGCTTGGCTCATTCATAATGAGTTGCAGGTTGATGCCCCATCGACCATTATGGAAGTGCCGCCCGGCCCCCAGTGAGGGGAAGGTGAATGAGAAGAAGGGCACAGTAGTGTCAGTAAGAACAGCAGCAAAGGGGACAGTGATGGAGATTCAGCTGCTTGTATCCTCAATGGCAGGTCAATAAAACAACCTGGGTGACACGTATGTTGAGAATTCTCTGACTAAGAAAGGGGATGGCATTTAGGTTGATGATGTGAATAACTGCATTAGGAATTTCGTTCACCAGAATGGGCAGAGTTATGATAACTCCAGAGACAACGCAGCAAACACCTTTGGTGTGGTACCTACCAAAGATTTTGGAAGTGGTGGAAGGATAATGCAAGCAAAGGGAATTAGGGTACTTTATCAAGATATAGGTGCAGCTACATCTCTGGGCCAGTAACTGCTGGGCGGGTCTCGAGCCAACAATACAGCACCGTTTTGGGATCAAGGGCTGAGAGTTGAGAGGCAACAGTGGGTAGAAATTTGGCCCGTTCATGGGAATGGGGGCAATCCAGCGGAGGGAATCACCCATTATCTATTTCGCAAGCAACAGATGAGCCCTTATGTGAGGAGGGATAACATGCTTCTAGCTACAGTACTAGGCATTAGGCCAACCCCAGGGACACACAACATGTTCACATGAGCGCCAGACTTCAGGTAACATGGGTCAGTGACTAGCAAACAGCGCATCTGGAATAAAAAATGAATTTATATTTTCTCACTTCTAGAATTTGAACAGGTAGGTGTTGCTTGGATTGAAGATGCAAAGAAAGATGACGAGAAGCAGCAGGAACAAAGAACGAGGTGGAGAGAAACATTAAGAATTGACTTTATAGTTTCAGGTGGTGTACCACTATGACAATTTAGAGGTACCTGGGCAATGCAGCAGAGCCCATTCTACATGAGCTGAAGATCCATGGGGCACATCAGCAGTTTGGCGGGGTTGCCTGGTTGAGGGTTTCAGGCTAGTAATGCAGGTATGGCCCTTAATAAACTGAGAATGGGGTATATACATCAGTTGATAGTGGCCAAAACGTTTGAGGGTTACCAGTCAGGTAAGTAGCAAGCAGCACCGCAAGCACATCATTACTTACTCTTCAAATGAACACACTGGAGCTATGACAAGAGCAGATGGTCCTTTCAAAGTAGAAGAGGGTCAGGGATTAAAGTAAAAGCACTGCCACATGCTGGAAGTTCAAGAAGGGAATATGCGCTTGCTGACTGGGTTGCAGTTAAAGGCATGCTTGCAGCAAATGTGGTGGACACCACATTGCCACTCATTGACCTAAGAGGCCAAGACTTGCAGATCTTAAGCAGACAGCGCATCCCAAGCGAATGTGAAGTATAAGACACAGCAAAGTATAATAAGCAAAATAAGGCCATTTCTCAAATGAAATTGGAAGTACTCAGACCACTGTTGAACGTTTGAAATTTCAAGGGAACATCTAGGGGGTGGGTTAAAGGTTTTTCTTTAGGATTTAGTATCTCCTACTAAGGTACCATTGTCGAAGGTTCAGCAAGGCATCTCAAATCCGTGTTAAGTACGTCTGGGATAGTGGAGCAAAGGATTTGGAAGGAACAGGTGCTCGGATAAATAGAGGACACCTTCAAGTCCGATCCGATTTCAGGTGTCATTATTTCACTGCTAGGAGATGTCCCAAAGGAGGAAATGAGACCAGTCTGGTTCATCCACCATACATAATTTCCGGAGGATACATCTGCTAATGATTGGTTGGATTGGCTTTCCGTCATTCGAGGATGCAGTGAACTTTGTAAGGTCAGCAGGGCGGGGTGCATTGGATGTAGCATCGGCCTTTTGGTTGCTTCTGGTGCACCTGGATAGTTTTCACCTGCTGGGTTTCCAGGTTGAGAGTCAGCTGTATTTCGACAAATGATTGCCAATTGGGTTCTTCTTCACATGTGCATGTTTCGAGTAATTCAACAAATTTCTGGTGTGGGCATTAAGGCAAAAATGCACAGGACTAGCCAACAACTGAAACCTTTTACTAAGGCCTCTGGTGGAAAGGTTTGGAGCTTTCTTGCCTCTGGATTGGTGACCTAAACTCTGGCCCATGGAATGGAAGAGAAGTAGTGTGACAAAGAACATCGCCTTCCTTGATCAATCTCTGATTATAGTGACTTTTTTCAGATTTGGGCTCAGAGCCTAAGTAACACAAGATTGTCATGTGGTGTGATAATCAGGCAGCCGTGCAGATAGTGAACAATGATTCAGACAAGTGGGCACCAATGCTGGCTCTGCTGAAGTAATTCACGGCACTTCCTTAGAAGCAAACACACAGGCGATGATGATGCATATTCCATGCGTGAAAAATAATGTGGGTGTTGCGCTCATTTGCAGTGGTTCAGGTTCGGTGAGCTGGGCCTCAGTGATAAAGGAGATGACCAGTTTCCTAGGCTGCCTGTGGGAGGTGGTGAGAAAATCCTAGATTTACTGGTCAGGAACTCATTGGCTCCAGTACTTTAAAAAATATGAGGAATGGTATGAGGCCTTCAACTCCATGCCAAATGCTAGGGGGTGCACATTGGGAGAATGGAAGGGGTGACTTCCTAGTTGCAGCAGATCTACACAGCAAAGGCATCTAAACATTGTGCCTCTGGCTTCAGTTGCATACTTTGCAAATTGGACTCTTGGCCTGCTGCGATGAAAAGCCATTATGTCAAAGCAGCCATGAAAAGTTTGGAAGGCTTTAAGGTGTTACACTTGACGAAAGGCTACCTGAGTGAGTTGGGGATCTGATGGCATTTACCAGGGTTCCTATACTTATTTGTAGTGAAGTACACAAGCTACGGCTATACCACTGAGCTCAGCATTTAAGGGTTTAAGGCAGTCTTTTTCGTTAGCTTTCTTTGGGGCTTTTTGTGTCAACTAGCTATTGCCTGCTAAGAAGTGATGTGAAGGCCTTGGGGGCTACTGCTGGAGGACAATATGGTAGTGTTTATGGAGCTGAAAAAAAGTTCAGGATGTCCAAAACATATGAAGAATGCCAGGGAGAATGGTTACCCTTGAAATGTACAGCGGAAGAGTGCATTTGCCTGGTGTGTCACTGAAAAGTCTTTTTGTTGGTGACATACACAGGCCCGCAACTGCTATTATCGCATTACAATGGTGATCCACTAACCCTTTGCCAGTTTCGGGCAGTCATGAAGTTGTAGTTGGTCAGACTAGGATGAATCTGTCTGCATTCAGGACACACTCCTTTAGTATAGGCACACCACGAAGGCAGCAGGTAATGGGCTGTCGGTCTAGGAGGCTCAAGGAAATAGGAAGATGCCAATCTTATTGCTACAGGAAGTATATAAGGGGTGGAGCGAACCATATGTAAGTGGTCAGTGAGATGATTTTCAATTTTCTCCCCACCGACCATGCGGATGAAAGGAAAAATGTGACATTGGTCATTGGCCACTCTTTCAGAAGACAGGCTGGAAAATTGGCAGCTTTCCAGGCAAAGGGATGGCAGCCTAGCTTTCAGGATGTGGAGTTGCAATAGTCTGGTAGGTAGGGATGAAATGGGCCGCCTTGGAGGAAATACTATCTGTGCTCCTCAGGCAATATCCAACCCCTGATGCCCTCGTAGTGTTTTGGGAAGCAGCAACCCCCAATGATGGGTAGAGGACAATTGGTGAAAGAAATGTCAGTCTCATTTTGGAGATTAGACAAAGAGTTGAGGGTGGCCACACTTTTGTAGTCAGAGATCCTCCCTAGATACCTATCAAGCAAGACAGTGGAGAAATCTAGAAAGAAATGGCACCAAGCAATGGCAAAGTTCTGTAGACATGCTAAACCTAAAGATACCAGGGTATTAGAACATTGAGGACACCCTGCTTGAGAGGCTATGTGTGAAAGTCATTTTTACGGTTGGGTGTGCATAGGGGCATAAACCCGTTTTTGCCATGACGGTCAAACAACCCATCAAGCACTTAAAGAATGACCTCAACAGATGGTAATGGTCAAAAGATGCCTCTTCGCCCCTTTGTCAACTTGGGACTTCACGTCTAGCAAAGTCGTGGGTTGCAGCCCTGCAGTTTCCAGCTTTGCTTATTTATAAGCCAACAGTGCTCCTTACAGCTCTCATATAACAATACACAGTTGGACTAGAGACAAGACCCAGGCAAGGTTGGTAACGGGAGGTTTGGCCACATCAGATTTCATTGAGGGAGAATTGGTCGAACCAGAAACCAGTTGTCTGCCTTTCTTGCAAAAGGATGGAAGGATGGGTTAAGACGTCATGCATGAACTAGACTGACAAGGTATATCGTGTTTGGTGTCCCAGAGTACAGGGATGCCTATGTTTATTTATTTATTTTTGCATTTGTATAGCACACACAAGCCCTCAGGCATCAGGGCATTGCGATCCAGTTACATGTGCCCCATAGCTGGGGAGTTCTTGGATCAAGAATAAAGAGTGGTACATAAATATTTAAAACATATGAAATATTTAACATAAAGGTATGGATAAGTCAATGTTTATACATAGATGTTCTGATCACTTAAAGATGTGCAATGTGCCAAATTGGTTCAGATCATTGAAAATATTTGTTGCTATTTCTATTTAACTTTTGTGTGTCCCTTTTGTTTTTTTCAGAGGACAAAGTCTAATGCCCAAACACCCATACAGTCGGCCTCATAATTACCTTGACAGTATCCTGGCGGAAAACCTGTCAGGATACCGGCAAAGGCTATTACCGTTTCTGGCACTCGGTCGGCGGCACTGCTGATTATGAGTGCTGGACTGAGGTGTTAATCCCCATTCATTGAGTCCTATAGAACTCCATGAAAGGATTTGCCATCATTACCAACACCGGCAATACCGGTGCCAGTAATGCTGGCTTTTCTGCCGGTGGAGCACTTGCCTTAACTCCAGCTCTTAGCTGGAGGTAACTCAGGTGCCCCACAGGCAAACCTGTAGTCAGCTGGTCCGGTAAAGTGCTGGTATACATCAATACCGGCAGTTTGTTACAAGACCGGCCGACTTGGAATGAGGCCCAGTATGTGGCAAATGGAACCAGTGGAAACCATTTATGCCTGACCAGCTGGAACATCCATCATGGATTCTTTCTTAGTTCACACATGCAAGTATTTGGCAGTGTGTGTGTGTTTGTGCCTTTGTATGTATGTTTACATTTGCCTTTATTTTACTAAAAGGCATCAACGTGCTCCAAGAGAAGTTCTTTCATAACAAGGACAAGTTAATGCACTACTCAAAATAAAACTCAATAATACTGGAGTTGACTGAAAGCCAGCAGTCACCATCACGTGAAGCGCCCCCTACAAATATCGAACTAAAGCTGTCCTACACGTGACTCATCCCTAATGAATGTATTAATACACTTTCTTCAGTCCCCTGAAAACAAAAGGCAGTTAACCTGCTCTCAAGGTGGACAAAAAGCTAGACGTCATAGCCCTGCTAGCAACCGTCACGCTTCTTTTTAGAAAACATCTGAGGCGAATAATAAGCAAGGATGCGGTGTGGGGGAGGGCTGCTCCCCAGCTGTCCTCTAATGGCGGCGTCTCGCGCTGCTGTGCTCCCGCTGTACTTGGGCGTGATTTGTTTTCGGGACCTTGAAGCTGACAGGGCGCAGCCACGGCACGCCAGTAGTATTCCAGTCATCGCTAATACGCCGCTGAGACAGGAGGTCTGTTCTTTTCGCACTGGCTGGCTGGGAGGCAACTAAGCCTTGACCTTCTAGGATATCTGTCGATGCGCTAATAAAGGGCCGCGGTGAGATAGAGAAAAACAATATTCCCAGCAACGAGCAAACGCGAGAAAATAGGCTCCAGCGGGTTGCCAGAGAAGCCAGATAGCGTCTTGGTTCCCAACTACAAAGAAATAATGAGCGCTGGAGCCTGCAACGTGAAACCAGCTCCTGAAGCGGCTATCTCGGAAATGCTGACTCTGAGTGGAAAATAGTGTGTCAGATGGAAATGTACCCATGAGTCATTGACCTGCCCCCGCGCGCGGGCAAGGACAGCACGATACAGTCTCACTCAAAGGTTAACAGGCCGATATGGATTTACTACTGCTCCTGATAGCAAAACACAGGACTCATCTAACGCTGAAAGAGCAGCAGGGCCGCACCTTCCCACTGTAGTTTCCGAGCACACACTATTGTTTGTAAACAGCAGGGCCATTTTAATGGATTTTGGTCTAAGAGCACAGTATTTTGGCCCTCACCCAAAATAGAAATTAAGAGATTCTGAATCTTTGGTCACCTCTCTTTATGGTCTCAACTCAAAGATTAATATACCCAGTGCTTTAAGTGACACTGCAAAATGAGGCGGGGCTCATCAAGGGGGTGTGGCCTAATGCAGGTGGTCACCTGTTGGCTCATCAGGCCATGACCCTTGACAGCCCCAGCTCAATGAGCTACAGGCGCCCCCTCCAGGCAGCCTTTTGTAGAGATCAGCACCCTCTCCCAAAAGTGGGAGAGGGTGCTGATCTCTGCATTTATTTTCTATGGGTGTGCCTGGCAAGGAACAGCACCCTGGCTTTTCATCCTTAATAGTGGCGCTGCCCCTCGCCAGCTGGGAAGGGACAGTTTTTGCCATTGGAATCAGTTGATTCCTGATAGGAAGCAAAATGGCCCCTGTGGCCTCTTGCTTTCTGTTGCCTGTTACCTTGTTTTCCCAAAGTCCTGGGAAGCCCTGACTCTGTCCCTTCCCCCTGACTGGCTGTTGGGTGGAAGTTCCATATATGGTGTTGTTGTGAAGTCCAGGCCAGACTGGCTGGAGCCTTCCCAGTGACTGTATGTTGTGGGTACACCCTGTGGGTGGGACCTGGGTGAAGGGAGTGTGTGACGAATACCCATTCTGTGTTGTGGATGTCTAGTATCTGGTGTTTGACACAATGACTGAGACAGCCCTGCCCGAAACTGGTATGAATGCAGTGTGGAGTGTTGAATGGCTGGGTATTTGTCCCAATACACATATATTGTTGTGAGTGTCTGGAGAGAAGTGAAGGGCCTGAATGCACTATGCACCTGATTGGATGCCTGCCTGCATGAATGCCCTTCTGACCGATTGGTTCCCTGAGTGTGACCCAGCAGAATGAATGGGAGATCACCCAGTATATCTGGGGGCTTCTCACTGCTAGAATTCGTGTTCAGAAGCTGTAGTCCAAACTACGAAGAGTAACTGAAGTGAAACTGAAGCTTGACCTTGAAGCCCTGCTGGAAGAGAAGAATTGCTGTTGCTCTCTTTCATCAATCTGAAAGCTGCTGTGTCTCCAAGGACTGACCCAGAGAGGACCTGGTAAGGCACCCTCTTCCCGACCTACAAAGGACCATCGTGCACCAGCTGATCTTTGCCAAAGCTCCCTGGTAGGCAGACCTACGACAAGCTGGCGACCGGAGACGGGGACTGCCGCGGAATCCCAAAGAGAAGCACCTGGACTGTTGTCCACCACCCTCGATGACCGCCGTCGCCAACCGGAGCCACCGTGCTCCTGTTGCCTAAGAACTTTCGATTCATGGACGCGCTCGTCCGCACCGCCGCTTGCCTTATCCCGCCGGAGAAGGCCAGGCCGTCGATGCGCCGAGGAGCATCCGCCGGTGGGTTTCCCTGTCACCCAAAGACCACAGAGATGCTGATGACTCGACACCCTTGTTCTTCAAACTCTTTGCGGTCCAGAATTATCGACATCGAGGTGCCTCGCACGCCTCTTCCTTGCAGGACTTTTATGCTTCCCTGTCAACGAGCACCGCTAGAAAAGAAGCTGCCACTTCACCGCCGTAGTTCACCGTGTTCATCGCCGGACGTTCGATGACCCGTGGCTCCTGCCTTAAAGGGAGTGCACTTAAGAAGGGCCGTCGATTTCCCTATGAGGAACTCAACAACACCAGGTTCTTTGGGGTTGTTGAACTATTGGAAAGGCTCTTGTAAACAATATATGGACTGGGCTTGTGCTATATCTTTATTCTACAGGTTGCCCAGGTGGGGGATCTCCACACAGAACTGTTTCTAGTGGTAGGGGCCAGAATTCTGCCAATTGTTTTGACCAACTGCTTTCCTCCTATATCTATTGTTGGTTTCCTTTATTGAGTGATCTGTGTGACATTTGACCAGAGTATAGTTGATGCACTTTAATGAGATTTGATAATAATTGTGGTACCACTTTAGAACTGTATATATTTGCCATTGTAGATTTTCTGAGCACAAAGTGAGTTATTGTGAAAGTGTACATAACCTTGAATATGAATTATATAAAGACTGTGTTTTAACTAATACAGTGTGTGGACATTCCTTTGTGGGGGCTTTGGGACTACACTGTACTTAAGAACCAGCCTGCATCACCTCCTGAGAAGCTAGGCCTTGATTGCTCAACCACGTACCAATAATAGAGAATCTTGGCTGGGGTCCTCTGTGCCTCTCCTCTGCCATATAGAGAGCAGAAGTACAGACACCCCCCTCCGGTCTTTACACCGACCCACAGGCATTTCTTGCTTGAAGGGATGCCTCGCAGGTGCAGTGCCATCATTATGGATGAAAGGCATTTTTTTCTGAAGCTCTCGCAAACGAGGAAGAGGTTCAGGCTTTAAAAAAAAATCCTTGTCATGTAGTGGCCGGTGCTGTCAGGGCAGATTAGGGAGGCCTGGCAGGGCCCTGCCTCAAAACGAGATTTCAGAGCATGCCGGGGCTCAGCGATGGCTGGCCCTGGCTGACTTAAAGCCCTGAATATACCGCCCCAGCATCAACCAAAATATGCAAGGTGCTCCCTGCGGCGTCTCCTTTCTCCCTTCATCCTTTTTGGAATCAGAATAATAACCAGCATTTTATGGGCAATAAAATAGTCAATACAGATTAAAATGGACAGGAAGGTGCACATATCCAAACAAGACTGAGATTAGAAATGGGACATGGTTTTCCAGTGCTGTTGCCATTAATGGCCGAAGAAACAAACAATGTGGCGTTGTGCAGAACATCAACGGGCACTTTTAGTATTTATGAAGCAATCCTTAAGTCAAATACATCTTGACTGAGATTTTTTTGAAGAGCATACCCTGATAACTAAATCACTCTTGGGGCTGATAATTTTCAACAATTTAGTAACTGGCAATATTGGCAGGCTGGGCACCATGGGATTAAATGAGTTGTCCGGGTTCACACATTTTGCTTAAAATGTGAAGCTGGAATTTGAGCTGAGTCAGCAATTTCGTCCCTTGACCACATTTTCTCCTAGTTCTTGTTACAGCAAGGTGCAATGATTTGTGTATGTTGGATTTTCATCCACTAAAACAATACCCTGTTTTGTAGCCCCTACTTGGAAAGTGCAGACATAATAATCCAACATGACAACATTTGTTTTAGAAACAACTTTAAAGAAACATGTTATACAAAAAGAGAAGGTCTGTAGCTTCATTTCTCTCTCATCGATTGTAAGTACAAAAGTAATAGAACACAAATTGATGTGAGCCTTAAAAAAATCTCACCTGGGTTTTAATACTCTATTTGAAACATGAGTAATCCCAACCAACAGACTTATGAATTATTATTTATGTTGTGGAGAGGAAAACTTGAAGCTGTACCCAAAACCATACTTTTTTGTGTCAAATGAGTAGACCTGAAAGTATGACTACAGAGGGCTGTGACGTTTGGTCTGCTCTCTTCTACGGCCCCTCCCACTCAAACGGGCTGGATGAAAAGAAAGAGGAGACAATGGGCTGAAGAAAGGCACCAAAATGCAAGAAGGCAGTACTTTTCACAGTAGACAGTGAGATGATTATTCCAAGATCACAGTAGCGTCCAGTGGCAAAGCTAGGCATCAGGCCTCTTCACTGTAGGTAGCCATATTCGAGACTGGGGAACCTATCATGACAAATACTTTAGGCTCTTCTCTGTGGGTGGCTTCCAGTTTTTACAACACTCAATATTAGGTACCAGAGCTCTAGACCGGCACCATACTGATGATATTTAATTTACAAAACTAGCAGTATTTGGTACTGGACTGTTTTGTAGCACAGTAGCTGCTCCTATCACCAAAGTGTACATACACTCAAATTCATCAACATTATAGAGAGACGAAAGGCTGAGTCGGCCTACCCAGAATTCAATATTTGATTGGGTGTTTGAACAGATATCTCTATAGTGAGTGCTTAAATTGCTGAGCTATCTTCTGAACCATTGAGGCATTCATATGAATTAATATGCATTTCATCTTTGATTTTTGCACGTGATCAGTACAAAGCATGTGAACTACGGTTAACAGGATGCATTCCAGCAGGGGGTCTGTAACTTTTGCCTCTCCAAATGTTTTGGACTACAACTCGCATGAAGCCTAGATGGCATAGTCAATGGTGAGGTATCAGGGGATATGTAGGCCAAAACATCAGGAGAGGTGCTGGTTGCAGAACTCTGAATTAAAGGATGAACTAACCAGAGCCTACTTTTAAGCAACAACTAGGCAGCAGATTCAGAGACAGGGGCCTCAGCAGGCACTATACAATATCATGTTGTTCTTATTGTACATTTCTGATGCCATTGTTTCTAAGCAAAGCAAAAGCAATTCTGAGGGTTTGTTGTGCCGATCTTTATCATATGCAGATAATACTGTCTTCCTGGATTTAACCCGCATTGGGCTACATCCAACTCCCAAATTGCCAAATTCATAATTTACTAATTATCTTTTTTAAACCAAAATTATATTTTTTTCTCACGGAAAAGAGTGCTGTTCTTTCAAGTGGTATTTTGGGACATAGCGACTGGAAATCATAGACAAAATGGTCCAGTTCGGCATAAAATGTGACTCCTGTTTTAATGATAAATCCCACTTTAAAATCCTGCAAACAAGTGTCTTGCTTGTTTCAACTGCATTTATTAAATATTTGGCACAGGTAGTTAAAACATACTGGGCCTTATTGCGAGTATGACACTGCGGAAAAAAGGGTGGTAGTGCAGTGGTAACAATGTTACCACTGCATTACTGCCACTTTACTGTGCCACTGTGCTACAACTTTGGTAGTAAGGTAGAGGAATTTGGCTATAGGTAAATCTTCCATCTTACCTCCAAAAAATGAAAAACTTTGCAAAATTACGGCCAGTGTTAATTCCGCCAAATAGCCCATGGAGTCCTATGGACTCATAAAATGAGGACTTACCAAACATAAAACCACTTTTACTCCCTCAGTAAATCTGGGACCAAGTGGCAGCAGCAGTAAATCCATTTAGTGCTATTTCAGCAGATTTGCCACCAAATACTGCCAAACTTGTAATAAGGCACGTTGTGCCTCATGTGATCTAGTATGAATACTTTGAGATGTTTAATATACAATGACTTGGTTGGTATTGAAGGAAATAAATGTGGGTTTTCCGATACATTGAATTTTGCACATGCAAGATTAGGTTCAGATGCTTTGGGCCGCATTACAAGTTGGGTGGGGCGGGTTAAATGCAATGGTATTACTGCACCGCCCAACTATAGGTTTGGTGGAAAGTTGGAGGATTCACCTCCTGCCGAAAATGCTCCATTGAGTCCTATAGACTAAATAAAATGGGGATTTACACCACCAACACCAATTGTAAGCTGGCTGTAATACCGACGGACCGTGTCGGAAACGGTAATACAGTTTGGTGGGATCTGGACGGATTTACTGCCCAGATACCACCAAACTCGTAATTATGCCCAAAGACTTTAAAGCAGCTATATCCTCTAAGTGGCCATTAAAAAAGACTTTAAAAGATTGTTTGGTTTCCTTCTGTTTTCCAACTGATATAGCTCACTGTAGCAGGATGGTGAACTATGAATGTCTAGTTAATATGGCACAACCCAGTAGTAGCACAGAGGTACATAGAAGTGAACAACCCGGAATGCGTAGATTTGTTTTGAATTGTAAACTAGGAAATCTTCAAACCGCAATTGCCATGGGGGCGTTGAATGGCATCCAAATCATATAATGTCCTGTGTATAAAAGGGGTGTTCAAGATCTTGTAAATGTCATATTCATTTGTCCTGTGCTGTTTATGGAAAGACAAGTGTTTTTATGTGAATATTTGAGGCACATACTACATAGCCCACCAGTAAACGATGTCTGTTTTAGTCTATTTACATTTATAATTTTAAAAAAGGATTTAGATGAGGATACATGTCTAAAGGATGTCTTATTTCTTAATCCATTTTCTTGTGAACTGGAGGACTCAGCCCTTCATAAACCTTTGACATCTGTGGATCTGGCAGTGGAGACAGGACACTGGACAAGAAGGCAGACGGACGCCCGGGCTGGTTCAAAAATCATCTTTATTACCGATGCAAAAACATCAGAAGTGGCAGCACTGAGCACCTGAAACATCTGTATTATATACTTTTCTCAGGCTGATGTAACATTACATATAATTGCACAATACATTTTGATTGCTCCATGCAACTAAAAGCAAACCCCTACTTATCTTATTATTGGTTGGCTTAACTGACACTCACCAAGCCTACCTGACTTGTCTTGACAAGCTTTATTTAACTGACACATAGACTAATTAAACTTGTGTGAGATTCACCCAGAACTCATTATAAATCCTTTATCGCCTGCCATAAAACAGCCCTTATTTGATCGTCCAGACCTTCCAACTTCACTTGGCAGGCGATACTGTGGGAAAAGTCATTAGCTCAGCATATATGTTGCTAGTATAAGCAGCTTTTCTGTCTAATTGGTAGTTTTCCCAGACTTTTATATAGCTCCATGATGCATCACTGTCAGCATTGCCTGCCAAGAAATTCTAAATATACAATACCACACATTTGTCTACAGTGAACTGCTGCCAAAGAATATTCTGAATTCACAATGAGTCATCTATTTTAACATCTGGTCCAGAAGCCATTTTGTTTCCAACATCCATCTTAGAATCTACCTGAGACTGTCCAGCCTGAATGTTCTGTTCAGCTACCAATGGGGAGTGTGTTATTTACTTTTGTGCATAACTCAGTTTCTGTCCAGTTCTCAGACTATATGTTTAGATATTCATGATGTGCATGTAATACCTGAGACGCCCTCCACCCCCTGGGACATTCTGACCCCAAAAAATATATGTCACCCTTAAACACTATAATTCAGATTTTTTGCAATACTGGAACTATTGATCAACCTATTAGGTTTTCTGCATTCAGTTTGAGAGGGGGGAGGGGTCTGGCACCTCCTCTAAACTTGTATCTTGGGTCCCTGCCCATTGCATCCAATTATGTGCCATACCCAGTGATGAGCATCAATCCCTTTTCAGGCAGAGTAAGGGGGCATAGTTATTGTCATGAGGAAGACTAGGACTAATGCAAATTACCAGAATGTAATTAAGAATGTGCCCCTGTATTCCTCTTCCTCACCCCAGTACTTGCTAATCTGAAGAACACGAAAAACGAGATCAATCCGACTCCAGAACAAACCGCACACACACCACTAAATACTGCTCACCCAGAGAAAGGATTTCTTAGTATGATCAATCATCCCTATTTTAAGAAGACTAGGCTGCCCTAAGTACTGCCTATGTGAATGCCTGATTACACTGAAAGATGCAGTCTGTAATAATTCATGAAGGTCAAGAGAGATAGACACCGACTGTTCTACCCAGATGCAGGAGGGGCCTATGATACCAGAAAAAGGATTGGAAGACACTGGTGGAAAGACACGACATGTTCAGATTAATACGTACTGGGACAAGGAACGGGACATGTGGGTAATAATGTGATTTAATCTTCCTAGTAGGGCCTTGGGTGCTTTGGTCCCTCACCCTTCCCCTTACATGAGACTCAGACACCGGACTCCTCGCATCATATCCAAGCCAGAAAAGACACAGCACCCTCATAGTAGGGCTGGGAAAGACCTGAGTACTGTGACAAGGGAGGGGATCCTCTAAAATGGAGATTACCATCTAAAATATGGGCATTACCCACGGCCTCCTCTATCATCACATTTCTCACTCCCTGAGAATATACCAACTAACAAGGTTGTGTCTGTGCTGATTCACAGACAACAGCATTGTATAATCAGCAAGAGCCTCTGTAAGCCAACCTGCATGTGGTAATGCAACACAAATGTGTCAAGAGATGCTCATGTGGCTGCTTTGCAAATATCCTTCAACAAGAGACCCATGGCATCCTTCCATGAAGCAGCCAAATCTTCACACTTTAGCAATGGAAAGCAGCGTGATGGCAGACACATTGTACATCAATTCAATCAGAGACCCAACCCCTGGAGGCAACTGATGGCCTCAAACCTTTTATGCCACTGACAAAAGGAACAAAAAAGCGATCACATTTGCAAGTATCCTGGTTCCGATCCAGATATAACAACACATGTAACTCTTTCTCCTTATAGTGAGGATAGGATTAGGGAATAGTACTGAACCAACTCTTGTTCCATGTGAAAAGAGCAACATATTTTGGGAAGATTCCTGAGACCAGACCTTTAAACCAAAGTCTAGGAGAAAACCCTTCAGTACGAAGGGCAGCACATAAAGTACCGTTAGTGAAAAAGAGCTCATGAAATAATTTGTGGGTATTAGCAGAGACATTGACTGCTTTATTGTCTTATATGACATTCTACAGAGCTACATGTTTATTAGCACAATCCCGCAAAAACCTGACCCACCCACCAGACCTCTTACTTTAGAGGTTATGACCTCAGGATCCAAAGTAAGCATAAACAAGACTCTTTGCGGACACATTTCCATTGCCCAGCCTCTGCAAGGAGGCCTCCATCCCCTGTCAAGTTCTTTCTGGAACCATCAACAAGACGTTGACGCAAATGTCTCTATTATTCAGATTACCTGACCAGGATCCTTCTTCCCGAATGAAACTGAGCATCACCTTTTTCCTTCTCTCACATGCCTGTAATTTTCCAATAATACTTGCTCAAACTTCCAGTTCATATTGTGGGATGTATTTACCCATGCATCCGAGCCCTACCTCAAAACTGTGCAGTACTGACATGAAAACATCATGATGGCCAGAGCTTCCCAGAAAATGCACAGGGAAATGCATGAAGAATAGGCTGCCACTCATTTTTGCCGATGTTATGGGCACAGAAGGACACTGCCTAAAACCACCATTGGACTACCCGCACAGTAGTCTGAAACCATTGGGAGTGGCAATGCTGATTGCCAAAAGCAAACCCATAACTGTTGGGAATTCATTTTCTTAAATCCCAAAAATGGGTGTAGTACCAGTACTCACCACTATCCAAAAGCCGGCAGTTTAAAACCACCCTGTGTTTCTCTGAAGGCAAGCCAAAGTGTCTATTTTAAACATTGCAACACATCTAAAAACTCACTGGACACCAGCAGACATTTGGTAGAATGGAGTGTTGTGTGCCTACAAAATCTGGGAAATGAAGAGCCCAGAAAAATGCTTATAACAAAACTGGCAGAGCTATGGAGTCAGCAGTTTAAGTTGCACTGGATTTAAAGACACTAAAATCGAAAATGTTTAAATTGACTGAGTGACCTACTTTTGAGTATCACATAGGTTGCAATTGTTTAAATGTCATAGTTTTAAACTTAGAATCAGCCTTCTAGCTGCATATGTGAAAATGTTTAGTTTTATTTGAATGCAGGAACTGGGGAACAAAAAGTGACATTTTATCTGAAACCTGGCTTAAGGAACTGAATTCTGCCTGGCAACTACCCCCATCAGAAGGGAAACTTGAGTCACAGCTGTGTTCCCAGGCCAACCTTCCTTTTGCTGCCCACACTAAGGATATGCCATCTATCTGATAATTGAATTATCTGTGCTCTGCAGGAGAGTGAACAAAGCCCTCTTCACTCAGGCAAAGGTTTTTATTACCGCAGTCGTAAAATGTAGCTTCCTCTTGGCAGGAGCTGGGAGGGGCACTGCCTGTGAGAGCAAGCTGGCTTGGCAGAACTGGATTAACCAGAAATTCAACCTTGTGCTGAGGGTAAACCACACCCCTTTGGAGCCAGAACATAACTTTAAAAAGATGAATAACTCATAGAGCGGACATGTGAAAATTTTATAAATGATACCATAATTCTTGTGATTTTTCTGCCCACATTTTAAGAGGTTTTTCGACCCGGTGGCATGTTCAGGGGGGTTTTAGCGGAAAAGTGGATATAACTCTAAATGTATGCATGTTAAAAATCTGAAACTTCATCAGTTAATGTCCCTACTCCCTGCGCACATGTATGTAAAGTTGGGTCAATGTCAGAAATTGAAAAATCAGTTAAAAAGTGAAATATGTGCCATTTCTGAATGCAAGCTCCCAGGAAGAGCAGAGTTTGAACAGGGGATACCTCCTGTAATGCATGATGGGTGCATATGATTTTAAAACAATATGTACCTCTGCAAATATGTATTTGTTTCAAATCTAGATTTGTGTGTAAGTTGACAGGAGGAGTGGACTTTCTGCAGGCTGTAAAATGACATCCCTCTGACTCACAGTTCATTCCCCAATCAAATGATAAATGGAAGTTTGACCAATTAGAAGCTGAGAGAGAGGTAGGGTCAGTGATGCTAGAACACACCCACATTCTAAACACATAAAAGCAGACAGACAGGACAGATAGGGACTTTCCAAATCCATCTGCAGCGGGACGCTCTGCCGGAAAAATCCATACTTACCTCCATCAACCTCCAGAAAGCCAAACTAGAGACTTCAATCTATCCAGAACTAAGAGAACCAGAGAGAAAGCAGTGCTGTACCCAGAGAGACCCAGACCAGCAGAGAGAGCTGACCCAGATCACTGTGAAGTGCAGACCAGACCAGACCAGAGTCCAGTCTAAAACCCTGACCAGATCCGTGGCGAGGCCCATTTCACTCAAGAATATAGTGTGAGTACCTAGAATACTGTGCAGAACCAATCTCTTAGTTAAAATAATATAATTCAATCCTATTTTAATCTAAGTAGAACTGTCTCCTAACTGTCACTGTCACTTGTAAAGCTGTCACCTGTGATTTGCTAGTTGCAAGCTGCACTTGTCATTTTGAGCTTTTGAAATTTGCAAACCCAAAAACGACCTTTATTAAATCGCTCATATCTCCGCGACCGTTTGGGCTAGAGACTTGCAGTAACTTTCCTCTGATAGCTTAGAATCGTAGCTTTGAATCGCATTCCTATCCCTTATAGTTTTACCGCAATCGCGGAACACGCATCCGCGAATTTTACCGCGATTTGCAATTTCTTCACATGTAAAAACTGCTGCTGTTTGCTTTCCATTTGCCAGAAATTCGTTTTAACCTGCTAACTATCCCTGCATCATTGCTAGTGTGAGCCTGGACTAATATTAACTAGATACCACTCACCCTGAACCTCTGAAAGGGAATTAACAGCGTTTCCAGCATATTTCTCATTCATTGCCAGCACATATCAAAGCAATTTGGGCCTGTGTTTTCAAAACTCCTATCTGTGTTTTAAACTTCTGTTGTCTAAGCTTGGGGGGGGATTGAACTGATTACATTGATTGCATTTCTGAGAACTGTGTGCTTTCCTCCCATTCCCTTGCATTGCATAAAGAGGGGGGGAGTGAATAGCCAGAGAAAAGTGATTACATTGTTTTGTTGAAATCATATTGAGTATTTTCTATACTGCATTTCATTCATTCAACCTTGCATTTCCTTGAACCCTATAAAGCATTTTCTACCACATTATACTTCTGTACCTATTTACCAGTGTGCTACCTTATCCATTTCATCTCAACTCCTTAGTAATTATAAAGAAGTGTGCTAGTGCCAGATTCTCCGTTGTTGATCTTTATCATATCAGATTAAGTGTGCTATTCAATTATTAACTTATTATAAAGCGTGATATATATATATTTTAAATCATCAAATAAACCTTTTAAACTTGCAAAACAGAACTACTTCTTGGCTCAGTGGGGTCAGGGGGATTCCAAGAGAGGGGTGTTATATAGGGGTAGTCATCCAGAACGCACGAACTGGACCTAAAGATATATCAATAAGGGTTTTCATTCAGTATTATAGACTAGGCGTTGACTTAGCTGTAGTGTTGAATTGAATCCTCTTACAAATTGGTGGGCATCCGGGTATGGGCACCCAAGTACAGTACAGTTCAATGGGGAACCCCAGGAGAGTAGGCCCATTAAGGGCATCCTGAAAACCTCTGCCCAGTTAGGTCAGTGGAGGGGGTACCCATCAAATCCTGGCAGCAAGGAGGAATCTGAAGACTCCTCTGA
This sequence comes from Ambystoma mexicanum, assembly GCF_040938575.1. Taxonomy (NCBI): domain Eukaryota; kingdom Metazoa; phylum Chordata; class Amphibia; order Caudata; family Ambystomatidae; genus Ambystoma; species Ambystoma mexicanum. The sequence continues at coordinate 454,772,448 of NC_090939.1, read as the reverse complement.
ACTGCGCAGGACACAGGAGACCAGGTCCCCACATTCTGCCAGCCATTCCCAGGCTTGCAGAATCCGGGAAAACCTGGAAGAACAGACGGGAACCTCTGGGAGCAGTGCCTCTGAGTCCGAGGAAGAATGGACAAGGGTTACCCGAACCAAAAAGGCCAATAAGGCAAAAAGGGCCTTGCTTAAGGACCCCTTAAAGCAGATTAAGGCGATCAGGAGCGTCATCACGCCTTACCATAAGAACGCTAAGTATTCTGTTTGGGAGCACTTAGAGTTGTTTGAACAAATGATGGAGACTTTCCATTTGAAGGACAGCCAAAGCTGTATTCAATATGTAAAGTGGACCTTCTCCCCGGAATACTCCAGTTTCTTTGCGGGGCTGGAGGACCAAAATCATTTAAGATGGTCCACCTATAAGGCGGCCATCTTGAAACATTTTTCTGTTCACAGAAATCCTCAAGAGGCTCGCAAGGCAGCCTACAATTTGCAATGTGGGGAGGATCAGGCCCCACAAGAATTTGTGCAGGAGTTAAAGCGTGCTTTTGCACAGACCACAAGAAGGGTGCGCACAGATAGTAGAGAGTTTATAAATACGTTTTTCCATGCCTTGCCCAAATATATCATGACCCAGCTCGTGAGGGATTTTCATGAGAAAAGATCTTTAGACTGGGTCATTGAACAGGCTACCCGGATCTATGAGGTGCAGAAGCCCATAGAAAATAAAAGCAATGCCCAGAAAAACCCCAAAGCCAACAGCACCCCTGCTGCTGTCAAGGTGGCAGAGGTAAAGGTCACCCCCGTTTTGGATTTGGAGATGGGGGGGCCTAAAAACCTACCTGCACCTAATAATGCTAGGCCCAGAAGGTCCTCGGGCCAGTCACAGACAGGGAGCCAGGGAGGCAGCCCCACAAATGGGGTCCCTCGCTCTCCTGACTATGTAAGTCCTCGCTACAAAGGTAACAGACCCGTCCTGGGTTATGTGTGGACTCCTCCAGCCCAAGGGGGGGGGTCCAGCCAAGCACCTAACCCAGGGAACTTCCCTCCAAACTTCCCACCGGAGGGCAGAAATTTACCAAACCCTGGGCAGAACTTTTTCCCCAGATATCCACCCGACTTTCAGCCCCAAAACCATCCATCCTTCTTTCCCCAATTCCCTGAGCCCAGACCACTGAATCCGGGAGAGGGGAGGCCAAGGGTGGAGGGGTACCCAAATCTTCCCAACCCGGGGTATTACCAGAGGAGGGATAGCTACCCTTCCCGGGATCAGCCCAGGGGAGAAAACAGGGCCCCGTATCAGCCTGAGCGGGTTTCCCAGTTAGAGCGCCAGGTTCAAAACATGGCGCGGGATCTGGGTCACATACTGAGGGCTCAGCAGAACCCTCAGATGGGCGTGCCGGCGCAGAACGCACCCAACTCTGGACCTGGTGCTCCAGAACAATGACGGGGGCAGCACCCCGATAACTCACCGGTTCCCAGGGAGGAGGCACAAAGGGGAGGGGGGTGTAAAGCCTTAGAGGAAGCTTCCTTCCTCACTTGTAAACAGCCCCTGGAAACCCAGGAACCGGAAACAAAATCTCTTGCCCCTGAAAGTCTGCCTCCTAAGGAGCAGAGGGGGGGTAGGAGAAACAAAAGACCCAAACAGACTCAGTTTGAGGAGGAGGTACAGATCTTCCGATTTGAGGGAGAGGGATCCTCAGAGGATCCTGAGAAAAGGATCTTCTCCTTCAGAGAGGGGGGAACTCCTCCCAAAGAAAAATGGGTCCCTAGGAATGCAAATCCAGACTGGGGAGATGTGGAGACTGAGCTACCGCCGCCCACCATCTCATCCCAGAACCAACAGCAAGAAAATCCCCGGGTTCAAACCCATACTGGGGACTGCCTCCAAAAAGGGGGGGGCGGCCCAGAACCGGAGCCAGGGGAACCCACAATGGCTCTGATCTCCAGTTGCCAAATTTTTCTTTCAGATTCCCAAGGCTCTCCACAAGATTCTGCCCAAATCTCTTCGCTAGCGATGTCCAAAACCAGAAAGTTAGCCCACCAGTTGTCCAAAAATGTACATTACCTGTGCCCCCTTGAGGAGAAGGAGGGAAGATATTATGCCCCGGTACAAGTACAGGGGCAGGGTACAATCTCGGCACTGGTGGACACTGGATCTCAAGCTACCCTTCTGTCCAGAAGGGCCTTTGACGAACTGAATGCAGGAAGGGGAGAGAATTACCAAATTCCTCTCACCTCTCTTCCTGGACAACTGCAGAACTTTGACGGGAAGGAAATTCCCGTCGAGGGGACGGCAGACTTGGACATTAAGATCGGGCGACACAAGTTGAAACACCAGGTCATAGTTGTGACCCCAGAGGGCACCCCTTGTTTACTAGGGAATGACCTCCTGAGAAGGTTGTCACCCCTAATAGATTGCGTAAACAAGGTCCTCTGGACCCAGACTAGCCGACCAATAAAATTAAAACAGAGTGTCAACCATGTTAGTTTAAACGGCACCTGCCACATGGTTGAACAAAAATCTGACCAAGTAGAATTTCACTTCCAGAACAACCAAATTCCAGACGTGACAGTCATAGCAGTAGGACAACAGACTGGTGATGGGGGGTCCTCTCTATTTCTGAAAATCAACCTTCCTTCCTGTCTAAAGTGGTATTCCACGCTGGAAGGAAACACTTTGAAATTCTATACCAATCCACAATCTGAAACTCCCACTATTATAGTCCAGAAAGATGTGAAATCAGCTCAAAGCCTGGCTGATATTCAGCAAATTGGAGAGCAGTTGTTCATCCCTGTTCAGTTAAATGATGGGAAGAACTCTGTTCTCGCTCGAGTGTGTGTGAACAACGGTAAGAGCTTCATCAGCGAAGCCATGTTTCGCCAACTCCCAAAAGATCCAGCCATTCCCACCTTCAAACTGATAGACAAATGGGAAATGGACCTGGAAGCACCTAATTCCAAACATCTCCTGCCAAGCAGGTGTATGCTCAAAATCTCCATTGGCAACAAGAGCATAGTCCATAATTGTTGGGTCGTGCGAGACGTCACTGCCGCCTTTTACTTAGGCAGTGACATTCTCAATCGCTTTGCCATTAGTTTGGACCTAATAAACTTCAAAGCTTGGTCCCGATTAGCGGATAATCCCATGGGCTTTGATGATCCAGAAAAAGCATTTAGGTCAGCTCAATTGCTACCTTATGCAGTTGAAATTCAGGTTAAAGAGGAAGTCACCATCCCAGAAAGGACCCGACAATTCTCCCTGGAAGTGAAAGTTAAAAGGGGACAAGAGTTGAAAAACCCTGATGCTTACATACATCTAAACGCTTCTCTCCAACAGCAAGGGTTGGGGGTAAACCCAACTCCATTAGTCAACATAGAACATGACACCATTCTAATAGAGGTGGATAACAGCGACTTAAAGAGTATTACTCTAGCCGCAGGCACCATTATTGGAATGGCGGTTGATGACCGACATTTTTCCATTGATTTAGGTAATGAACTGGTAGGACCAATCCCCAAGGACTGTTTTGACAGTGACAGTGAGGACAACGCAACACCAGACAGGATTTTTACCCGGCATGGGGGGAACTTCCTGGTGTACACTTCCTGCCCCTATGGTAAGGAAGATGTGACTTGTGACTTCAGGAGGGATGAGGTGATTTTCCAGGTCCATGAGGGCTGCCTTTCCCACCTGAAGCCTCCGGTCCAAATCAGCACTCTAACCAGGGACTTCTCCACCCAGCTGGAGGAGGCCGCTGAAATAGCCAAACCAGAAGTCTTTCCAGGCTTCAGGCAGATGGTGGAAGAGAGAGTCAACCTAGCTGATGCCTGTGTGACTCTGGAACAAAAGCAAAAGTTGAAACAAGTTTTCTTGGATTTCCAAGATCTCTTTGCGGTAGACTCATATGACTGTGGTCGCACTGACATCCACACAACAACAATCCCCACGGACCCTGGCATGACTCCTGTGTTTGTGAAGCAATATCGCTTGCCTCTCGCATCAATGGAGTCCCTTACTGAAATAATTAAGAACCTGGAGTCCCGGGGAATAATCCGTCCAGTCCACAGCACCTTCAATAATCCGGTGCTGGGAATATTGAAGCCAAACGGCCAGTGGAGACTCTGTGCCGACCTCAGGGAGCTCAACAAACGGGTCCATACTTCCCGATGGCCTCTGCCCTACATTGACCAAGGGCTGGCCTAGATCCAGGGGTCACAGGTATTCACTGCAATAGACCTGACCAATGGGTACTGGACCGTGCCTGTCAGTAGGGAGGACCAATACAAACTGGCTTTTACCTTTGGGGGCCAGCAGTACACATGGACCCGGACTCCCTTCGGATACCTTAACTCCGGTAATGAGTTCAATATTTTCCTACATAAGGCCATGCCCGACCTGGGTGCAAGGGGTAACCTGGCTTATGTAGATGATGTCCTCATCAAAAGTTCATCTGTGGAGGAACATATAGCGGAGATCCGTTATGTTCTGACACAGTTGAGGGCCGCCGGAGCAAAACTTTCCTTTCAGAAAGCACAGTGGTGTAGAACCCGTGTTAATTTCTTGGGGCATGAGATTACTCCTCAGGGTCTTTGTCCCCAGGAAAAGAAAGTGGAAGCACTTCAGAAACTGAAAGACCCCACAACCCTCCGGGAACTAAGGAGCCTCCTTGGACTGACTAATTACAGCAGAAAGTTCATTGAGGGCTACGCAGAGATCACCAGACCCCTGATTCATCTCCTGAAGGGGGGGGTCAAGTGGGAATGGGGTCCAGAACAAGCCGAGGCAGTAAAACAACTCAAGAGAAGCCTCTCACAAGCGCCTTGCCTAGCTTACCCTGTCAGAAACAAGGAGTTCTTCCTGGAGACAGGGTTCTCTAATACGTGCTTGACGGCAGTATTATACCAAAAGCATGACAAGGTCAATAAAGTAATCTCCTATGCAAGCAAAACTTTATCCTCTGTGGAGGAAAAATTCAACGATTGTGAGAAGGCACTCCTGGCAACGGTGTGGGCATTGAAGAATTACCGCCCGTTTATCCAGGGGGAACACATCATAGTGGAGACTCCACACCAGCCTCTGCAATATCTCCAAAGTGACAGAATCCGGGCCGGAAATGTGAGTAATTCCCGAATTACTTCCTGGATTCTGTCAATGCAAGGCTTTCCTGTGGAGGTCAGATATGGCCAAAACAAGAAGAGTCCCCTCGCGCAAGGTCTGGCTGACTTGCATGATTGTGCCAGAGAAAACTGTCTCGAGGACGAAAGTCTGAAAATCAAGGACAACATGGAGGCATACCTTAATTCCCCACACAAAGTCTTTGAAGAAGACAAGTGTGAGGGAATGCCCACTGTGTATGTGGATGGATGCTCTTACCATGTTGACAACAACGGGGAGAAAGAACTGGTGGCCGGCGTAGGGAATGCATGGGTGAATGAGTCCCCAGAACCCTCCGCTGGATACAAAATTGGTCCCCGAAGTAGTCAGGTGGCAGAATTGATGGCTGTGCATCATGCCATCCTCACTGCTGTCCAGCATCAACTCCACGAACTGGTCATAATCACAGATTCGGATTATGTACGGAACGGGTTCGTGGAGCACCTGGTTAATTGGAAAACCAGAGGCATGTTATGTGCTAACAACAAACCCTTGAAACATGGGAAGTTGATCCAAAACATTGATGATCTGGTCACATCGAATGGGATGACCATTTACTGGAAAAAGATCAAGGGTCATTCCAAAGTAGAGGGACCAGACAAAACTGGAAATGACTTAGCTGATCAGCTGGCCAAAACCGGGGCCATCCAAGGGGATCTAATTGAGATTGAGTCCCTGTTGGGGGAAATCCAGGTCACTGCTATCACTAGGTCCCAGACAAATGCTCACAACGACCTTTCAATTGCACAATGGAGTAAGGAGACCCCTGATGCTGATTTGATTACCGCTCAGAAGGGGGATCCAATTATTGGTAAATTTTACCAGCACCTTGAGGACCCTGAGAACTTTCCCCTGACGGATACCGATTACATTGGGAAAGAGGACCTAAGAGTGTTGATGAAATGTCCAAAAACGTTCCGAATCCAAGACGGTTTGCTGGTAAGGAAATCCAAAGCTGGCCACGATCAGTGGGTGGTTCCTACTTCATTCCGAAGCCTGATGTTAAGTCACGCCCATGATGCGGCCACCGCCGGTCATAGGGGGTTTCACACAACATTGGAAATCTTAAGAGAGGTTGCATACTGGCCACACATGGGCCAGGACCTCAACCAATATTTGAAGGGTTGTCTTGTGTGTGCACAATTTCAGCCGACATCCCTCACACACCGGGCGCCTTTACAAAAGAGGGGAATGACACTGCCATGGTCAGATTTACAAATCGACTTTGTAGGCCCTGTGATTCGCTCGGCTAGGGGGAATAAGTACATGTTGACTGTGACATGCTTGTTTACCAAGTGGGTGGAATGTCTCCCAGCCCCAAATTGCAAGGCAGAAACTGCAGCTGCCTTGATGATTAACCACATCTTTTCCCGTTTTGGTCTACCTCAAAGGATTGAGTCAGACAGAGGTAGCCACTTCACCAGTGAAGTAATGACAAAGATGTGGGAGATACTGGGGGTCAAGAGAAAGCTGCATATTGCTTATCGGCCAGCTTCTTCTGGGGCAGTAGAGAGATATAACCGGACAATTGTGAGCATATTAAAGAAGTTTGTGGCAGATTCTGGGCCAAGTTGGGATATCCGATTACCTCTGGTCCTAATGGCTATCAGATCTACCCCTTCATCTGCAACCAAAATGTCACCATTTGAGTTGATGACTGGGCGCAAGATGGTGCTTCCTCAGCATTTGCTCTACAGGACCCAGGAGCAGACACTGATAAATGCCTCCACTACTCATGAGTATGTAGAGAATTTAAGGAAACACCTCCAACATGCTTTTGCTTATGCTCAGCGGAATCTAGAAAGATCAGCTGATAGCATGAAGACCCACTATGACCTGAAAACTTCCAGGAAGGAATATCAGGTGGGGGACCGGGTCTATCTATACAACTTCCAAAGGAACCAGGCCAAGCAGCGCAAATTTTTGCCTACATGGAAAGGACCCTTTGAGATCATCGACAAGATCTCCCCTGTGGCCTACAAAATCCACATCCCCAAAGGTCCTTTGGCAGCGGGGGAAGACAAGTGGGTCCACATAAACCAGTTGAAATGTTGCCATCCCAGGCACACTCTGCAACAACTGGAGGAATCCTCTGGAATCCTAGCGGGTACTGTATCAGACTAATTCTGTTCCAATCATAAAACATACCACATCTAGTCTCTAAAATATTGTGATTTGCATGAAACTGTCTCTTAGTTATACTGTTTTTTTTTCAAAATAAGAATGTAATGTTTCGTGATGATGAAATGCATATGCTGCCCCACTATCTCAACGGTGGTGGAAAAACGTCTATGAATAGGTATTGCCGCTCTTCCTTTGTCGTCCTAGGAGAAAGAAAACCTTGAGACGGGCCAAGGAGGACGATCCGGAGACCGGGAGCTGAGACGCAACGGGCTCGGGGTACCGCCCAATACTCCCATCAGGACTGGCGAGGAGAACCGATCGATCAGTACCGGATGGAGAAGAAGATGATGAACTGTGCCATCTATTGGAAGAAGATGAGGAAACATCCCAGGTCTTGCGAGTCCCATTCGTGAAATAGAATGGCCATCGCAAGAGGGGGGCTTGTGGGATGTATTTACCCATGCATCCGAGCCCTACCTCAAAACTGTGCAGTACTGACATGAAAACATCATGATGGCCAGAGCTTCCCAGAAAATGCACAGGGAAATGCATGAAGAATAGGCTGCCACTCATTTTTGCCGATGTTATGGGCACAGAAGGACACTGCCTAACCACCATTGGACTACCCGCACAGTAGTCTGAAACCATTGGGAGTGGCAATGCTGATTGCCAAAAGCAAACCCATAACTGTTGGGAATTCATTTTCTTAAATCCCAAAAATGGGTGTAGTACCAGTACTCACCACTATCCAAAAGCCGGCAGTTTAAAACCACCCTGTGTTTCTCTGAAGGCAAGCCAAAGTGTCTATTTTGAACATTGCAACACATCTAAAAACTCACTGGACACCAGCAGACATTTGGTAGAATGGAGTGTTGTGTGCCTACAAAATCTGGGAAATGAAGAGCCCAGAAAAATGCTTATAACAAAACTGGCAGAGCTATGGAGTCAGCAGTTTAAGTTGCACTGGATTTAAAGACACTAAAATCGAAAATGTTTAAATTGACTGAGTGACCTACTTTTGAGTATCACATAGGTTGCAATTGTTTAAATGTCATAGTTTTAAACTTAGAATCAGCCTTCTAGCTGCATATGTGAAAATGTTTAGTTTTATTTGAATGCAGGAACTGGGGAACAAAAAGTGACATTTTATCTGAAACCTGGCTTAAGGAACTGAATTCTGCCTGGCAACTACCCCCATCAGAAGGGAAACTTGAGTCACAGCTGTGTTCCCAGGCCAACCTTCCTTTTGCTGCCCACACTAAGGATATGCCATCTATCTGATAATTGAATTATCTGTGCTCTGCAGGAGAGTGAACAAAGCCCTCTTCACTCAGGCAAAGGTTTTTATTACCGCAGTCGTAAAATGTAGCTTCCTCTTGGCAGGAGCTGGGAGGGGCACTGCCTGTGAGAGCAAGCTGGCTTGGCAGAACTGGATTAACCAGAAATTCAACCTTGTGCTGAGGGTAAACCACACCCCTTTGGAGCCAGAACATAACTTTAAAAAGATGAATAACTCATAGAGCGGACATGTGAAAATTTTATAAATGATACCATAATTCTTGTGATTTTTCTGCCCACATTTTAAGAGGTTTTTCGACCCGGTGGCATGTTCAGGGGGGTTTTAGCGGAAAAGTGGATATAACTCTAAATGTATGCATGTTAAAAATCTGAAACTTCATCAGTTAATGTCCCTACTCCCTGCGCACATGTATGTAAAGTTGGGTCAATGTCAGAAATTGAAAAATCAGTTAAAAAGTGAAATATGTGCCATTTCTGAATGCAAGCTCCCAGGAAGAGCAGAGTTTGAACAGGGGATACCTCCTGTAATGCATGATGGGTGCATATGATTTTAAAACAATATGTACCTCTGCAAATATGTATTTGTTTCAAATCTAGATTTGTGTGTAAGTTGACAGGAGGAGTGGACTTTCTGCAGGCTGTAAAATGACATCCCTCTGACTCACAGTTCATTCCCCAATCAAATGATAAATGGAAGTTTGACCAATTAGAAGCTGAGAGAGAGGTAGGGTCAGTGATGCTAGAACACACCCACATTCTAAACATATAAAAGCAGACAGACAGGACAGATAGGGACTTTCCAAATCCATCTGCAGCGGGACGCTCTGCCGGAAAAATCCATACTTACCTCCATCAACCTCCAGAAAGCCAAACTAGAGACTTCAATCTATCCAGAACTAAGAGAACCAGAGAGAAAGCAGTGCTGTACCCAGAGAGACCCAGACCAGCAGAGAGAGCTGACCCAGATCACTGTGAAGTGCAGACCAGACCAGACCAGAGTCCAGTCTAAAACCCTGACCAGATCCGTGGCGAGGCCCATTTCACTCAAGAATATAGTGTGAGTACCTAGAATACTGTGCAGAACCAATCTCTTAGTTAAAATAATATAATTCAATCCTATTTTAATCTAAGTAGAACTGTCTCCTAACTGTCACCTGTCACTTGTAAAGCTGTCACCTGTGATTTGCTAGTTGCAAGCTGCACTTGTCATTTTGAGCTTTTGAAATTTGCAAACCCAAAAACGACCTTTATTAAATCGCTCATATCTCCGCGACCGTTTGGGCTAGAGACTTGCAGTAACTTTCCTCTGATAGCTTAGAATCGTAGCTTTGAATCGCACCAAGAACCGCATTCCTATCCCTTATAGTTTTACCGCAATCGCGGAACACGCATCCGCGAATTTTACCGCGATTTGCAATTTCTTCACATGTAAAAACTGCTGCTGTTTGCTTTCCATTTGCCAGAAATTCGTTTTAACCTGCTAACTATCCCTGCATCATTGCTAGTGTGAGCCTGGACTAATATTAACTAGATACCACTCACCCTGAACCTCTGAAAGGGAATTAACAGCGTTTCCAGCATATTTCTCATTCATTGCCAGCACATATCAAAGCAATTTGGGCCTGTGTTTTCAAAACTCCTATCTGTGTTTTAAACTTCTGTTGTCTAAGCTTGGGGGGGGATTGAACTGATTACATTGATTGCATTTCTGAGAACTGTGTGCTTTCCTCCCATTCCCTTGCATTGCATAAAGAGGGGGGGAGTGAATAGCCAGAGAAAAGTGATTACATTGTTTTGTTGAAATCATATTGAGTATTTTCTATACTGCATTTCATTCATTCAACCTTGCATTTCCTTGAACCCTATAAAGCATTTTCTACCACATTATACTTCTGTACCTATTTACCAGTGTGCTACCTTATCCATTTCATCTCAACTCCTTAGTAATTATAAAGAAGTGTGCTAGTGCCAGATTCTCCGTTGTTGATCTTTATCATATCAGATTAAGTGTGCTATTCAATTATTAACTTATTATCAAGCGTGATATATATATATTTTAAATCATCAAATAAACCTTTTAAACTTGCAAAACAGAACTACTTCTTGGCTCAGTGGGGTCAGGGGGATTCCAAGAGAGGGGTGTTATATAGGGGTAGTCATCCAGAACGCCCGAACTGGACCTAAAGATATATCAATAAGGGTTTTCATTCAGTATTATAGACTAGGCGTTGACTTAGCTGTAGTGTTGAATTGAATCCTCTTACAATATTGTTCGTATAACGTGACTCCTCACACCGAGACGCAGCCCCAGCAGCTGACATAACTCAATCAAAATGGTGCACTTAGTCCCAGATGTGAATTGAACAGAGAGGCACATAAAGCTCTAATAATAATTCCATCACTATATTAAAGTGCAATATGATTGGCTGGAAAGAAAGGAAACGTTAGATAGTCTATCCAAAGCATCAATATCAGAGAATAAGCACAACTAACACATTTAATGTATGTGGCTAATGATGAAGAAAAAGTAAGAAATAATAAATCTGCACGTACAACGCCCACATTACCTAACTTACTCCAAGGAACAACTTCCATCAACAATAAGGCATTGTAAGTGAGAATGTCAATCAATGGATTTGAAATAAGGATTTTGTAATGCTTTTAACACTAAGTGTAGGTCCCATTGACACATCAACCCCTTACATGGGGGTAGAGAAAGAGAAGCCCTTTAACAAGCTTGAGAAACAAGGGATCCAAAAACATGAGACAGGCCTGAGGGATTCAAAGGCGTTAGATAAATAGAGGAGGCCAGAGCTTTCTAGACCCCTTCCAAAATAAAATCCACTATCAGAGGAATCCAATATCAGAGGAGGATAATTTCTACCTGCCGCATAATGCCCCCCCTTCACCATCACAGGGAAGAGACCCAGTGGTGTGAGTATGGAATCTTTGCAGACAACTTGCTTGAATTGTGAACTATGCAAGTAGGGAGCTGCGTAAAATTACCAAATATAAAAGTCAGACCTCCAAAAGTCTGATTTTGTTCCGCAAATATATATGTGGAGGGAGACCCCCCGCAACCCCCTCACCTTACCCCTATACGTTTTTATTCACTTTACCCCCCACATATATATATGTGTGGAAAATGGGGGTCAGACTTTTGGGGGTTGAACTTTTGGTATTAGGTAATTTCGTACAATACCTGCAGGTAGCACCATCGAATGAAACCAAATTCAATAAATACTTCTTTGCCCGCCTTGAAAGCAAGACGAGACATAGCAACACAGGATTGATCCCCGGGTCAGCGCTTAGAAACCTCTGGGTATTAAGCACGTTATAAATAACCTATCATATCATATCATATCATTTTCAATGAACAGGCACAGAGATGTGGTTGGGAGACTCTCTTCACTGACGCAACCAGAAAGAGCAAAGAGAATGGGACCAGATTCAACATAAATGTCTTTTTCAAGACTAGCCTTGGGCTCCCCAGGAAACATAAACCTCCTAAAGCAATATGGACCCACCAGAATTAGATCTGCTATCTCCTCCGTGAACTTCACTGGTAGCCTGGTAATCAAGTGGCAGGGAGGAAGGGCAGATAACATGCCCTTTGGCCAACCGGTGGACCAAGTGTTTGTTCCCCAATTAGAGAGATCTGGAGCTCGGAAGCAGAACAACTTGGTTTGTATATCCTTCTTCACAGTGAACAAGTCCATCACTGGTGTACCAAATGTCTTGCATACATTGTAGAACGTTGTATAGGTCAGACAATACTCCAGAGATGACAGAAATACCTGGCTTAGCTTAGTCTTTCCCCTTCATGTGGATGGCAGGCAGTGTCATCAGATGTTCTTCTCCCTAGTCCATCCTGTGGACATTTCCTTCGACAGGGATGTTACCTTTATATTGCTTTGTCTGCTGACATAGGTCATTGTCACTGTATTGTCCAAATGGATCAATATGTGATGTTTATGTAATTCCCCCATCAGAGATTGCAGAGCAAGAATTATTTATTGTATTTTTTAGCCAGTTGGAATACCTTACAAGGTCCACCTGTTGCCATTTACCTGGAATGTGTTTCTCCATCCAAGTGGATCCACAATGAACCCTTATTGTGTCTGTTGTCATGACCTCTATATATAGGTGGGTTCAGCTTGATGCCATTTTTTAGTGTGTCCAGGATGAATGAGCATTGCACTAGTTTGCAAATCCTGAATGTCACTGGCATCTGAGAAACATAGTGCTGACTTTCTGTGCTCCAATTGTGTAATGCACCATTTGGAAATATGCCCAAAGAACTAGGAATGGAGATAGAGCTTCATCACCATACCTGAGGCCATCGATGCAGGGGCTCTGGCGGGCTGCAATAGCTCCTGTAAAACAGGCATGGTATCAAGAGATGACACAGACAACAAAGCTGGTGTTCAACAATGTAATCTTTATTAAGTATCAGGGTGGGTGTAATGCCTAACTTGCCCTACATCTATGGTGGGAATTGCCCTACCTAAAGAAACTAAGGAAAGTCTATGTGCATAAGTCCAAATCAAGAGTATGTCTGTGTCAAAACCTATGCTTGCCTTCATCATCTAATACAGAAATGTAGTGTGGGGTTATTCTAACTCATATAGGGCCTCATTAGGACCCAGGCGGTAAGGGGTTTACGGCGGCGTAAACAGCGCCGACCCTTACCGCCTGATTCCGAGGTCCCTTAGCGCCATGGAGGATTTAACACCTGCTTTTAGCAGGTGTTAACATCCATGGCGCTAAGGGACCTTGTTGTTAATTACGCCACCGTAATTTACGGTGGCGTAATTAACGCCTTCCCCACTCCCATTATGCCCTCTGGGGCAAAAATGGGAATGGGGAAGGGTAAATGGGGATTGGGGACTTACCGCCCCGCCAACCTCGGAATGGGGCGGTAAGTCCGCCAACCACCATGGCGTAAACATAGTTTACGCCATGGTGGTAAAGGTACGACCCAGGCGGTAACTTACCGCCTGGGTCGTAATGAGGCCCATAGTGTTCAAAAGAAAGTCTGGAGCAGTTTCTAGCTCCCTTCGCAAGTTCAGTATACAGTTTCAACAATTTTAGGTTTCAAATGTTCCCTCAGCACTTAGGGTTCCTTCGCCAAGCTTAAAGTAGTGGTTCACCAAAACAATGTTCCAAAAGAGCTCAGGCTTCTCTTCCCCAAGCTTCAAGCACAACTTCACAAAATCAATGTTCCAAAAGATCTCAGGATTCATTTCCCTCAGCTTCAAGCACAACTTCCCAAAATCAATGTTGCAAAAGAGCTCAGGGTTCCCATCCCCAAGCTTCATGCACATCTTCACAAAATCAATGTTCCAAAATAGCTCAGGGTTCCCTTCCCCAGGCTTTAAGCACAATTTCACAAAACAATGTTCCACAATCTTCAGCGTTATCTTGTTTCAGGATGGTTTTCACACTTCTCTTGGATTTGTTGGGGCTTCCTGGTCTAGGCGCATTTCATAGGCTGCGCAGCCTACCCATTATAGGTCACACAACCAGTGGTCCCTGTCCAGCTTTCTACCACCTTTGAGGTTTACAAATGCTCACAAGTTCAAAGATTGATGATTTGCCTTCTGGCTACCTCTTTAGCTCACTTGTCCAAAATGTACTTTGTTGGCTTTCATTTACAGCCTCATTTTTGTTCAGCTTGCTTTTGCCCGTTCAGCATTTTGCTTACATTTCACTGGCTCCCCATCAGCTGCTCATCCACAGCTTTCATTCACTTATTTATATTGTTCCACTTCGTGTTACTTTCCCAAAGTTCTTGGTTAATGAGAGACTTTTAAACACGTACAATGTAATTTAGTCTTTCTCATACGCGCACTGGGTTTATCGCACTCCTTTGACACTCAGCAGTCGCAGCGTCCTTCTTCTCTGTTTCCTTGTTATGATGATTTCTGGGACTTGATATCAGGGTCTCACCACCTGCATTTCGGACGCCCCTAATTGACACTTCCAATCAGGGTAACAAGCATTTCTTTGCCATAGCAAAGGGAACGCCACCTTCCATGGCTCCCTTCTCCTGCCTTCTCCAGCTCCCTGGAGACCCGGCTCCCTCGCCACAAAATGACACTCTGCTGGGCTCTGCTGTCCTTCAGCGTCTTGCCGTCCTGTTCTCCTCTGGCTTCTCGCAGGTTGGGCTGTCCTACTTGCTGCTCTCTCCTCTCTGCTGCTTTGCTCTCTCCATTTATACACCTGTAACACATCAAGGTTGTTCAGGTGTCCTTCTCCTGCTGGCTTTGCCTGACTCCAATTAAGCCAATTATTAGGACATGCCTGACCTTCAGCTCTGTAGTGTTCGGGCTCCCTCTTCTTCATCCCAGAACTAAAGCAGTGTTTCCAATAGGAAGTGTGAATTGCTCTTAGTTGTCTCTTCCTCGTCTTCCTAAGATTACAGGGAAAAGGTGGAAAGGGCTGACAATATCCTATAAATATTGAGGGAGCATCTGATAAGTCAGTGTTAGTGAAGGGGGATACCATGTCTTGTCTTAAGGCTCCCTCTCACCAATCCTCAAAGGCCCTCCACCCAGGTGATCCTCCCTCACTAGTCCACCCCCAGTGTTGGGATCCAAAAGCAATGGCCCTTCTTCCCTGGCCACCTAAACAGAAGATCCCTGGGGAGTAGATGTGAGAGTACCTTCAGGTTTCGCACACTCCCCTAATGCTTTCCAGAGGCCATCAGCATAGGGTTGCTGGTGGACTGCAATGGCTCCGTACTGTCATGCCACAGTCACTCCACTCTGTGGTGCCTCATTCGCTGACTCGCAACCTTCAACACTCAGTCTGTGCACCTGTCAACAACTGAGCTAATCGACGAGCTTCAGGCATAGAAATATTACAATAGCTGTTGCACTGCCCTGCGCCTGTCCACCGCTAACTCTCTTCTGCCCTCAGGCTCCACGTATCTTTTCAGATGCTAACAGTACCTTAACCAAGCCTCTATCTGTTTCCTTTGCCTTGCCGATGTTATTCATCATCTCTCCACCTCATGCCCCCGTGTTCTACTATTATCAGAAGCAGCTCTCTAGGGTCCCTGGATTCCTTTTAAATTCTCCCAGGTGCTTATATCCATGCATACCAGACTCTTTAAAGCCCCCCTGGTTCAGACCTTCTCAATACTATGCCCTACAGCTTCCCAGAACAACTGGTTTCCTTCCTATTTTCCCAGCTGCTTCTTTCCGCCGGACTCTTTTAGGCACCCCTGGATGGTGAGTCTTCCTTTGGGGGTAGAGTGGGATCCTCAGTTGGCTGTCCCCAACCCACAGCATACTTGGATTATTTTCCTTTTCTCTCCATAAGATCGACTTTTCATCTGAGACTCAGGTAAGTCTTAAAAAGTGGTTTATTAAAGTTACAAGGTTATCGGAGCAAGTGCTTAAGTTAGAGGACCCCATTGGTACACACCCAAGTCCCACCTCCTCAACTGACGACTAGCTATGGAACACTGGCATAGGCATTCTAAGGTTCATGCATACACATTCTACAAGAGACATCACATACACCCTGACATCATACTTACCCAACATTCACCCACACAGACAGAAATACATAAGACAAATACAACATTGAGGAGAAAGGAGGAGGTGAGGTGTGAGAAGAGGAAAAGGAGAAACATCAGAAGGAGTGGGGTGATTAAAGGAAGACTCACTGAAGAAGAGGAGAACACGAATATTGAGGAGAAGGGCAAAAATGGAAAAAGGGAGCAGGGGGAGAGGCGAGACATCCAAGAAGAGACTGTAGGAGTTCGGGTAAAGGAGCAAGCATACTATACACTTGACAGAAGGGAGTTGAGGAAGGGTGGGGTACAAGCAAGTGGCAAAGCTTGAAGGAGGTGCAAGAGAAATTAAAAGAGGATTACAGTGAGGAGGAGAAGAGGCAAAGAACAGGTTCCCTTTGGCATGAAAGCATTCCAAGTCAGTGAGGAGGTAGACGAGGAAGGATGCTGAGGACTAAAGTTCCTATGACAGGAAGACAGAGAACGCAACTTAACAATACTTGTAGACAAACACAGGTGACCTGCTGCATAGGCAAAGTTATGGACTTAGTTTGGCTTTCCCAGCCCTGCCTTAAGCTGCTGCCTAGGCAAAGGGGTCCCCTTGAAATACAGGATGTTAATCATAAAACCGGATGGAACAGAACCAGGAGTGAAGAGAAAGGTGTGGGGACACTTACGTCCCAACACTGTGAGTAGATGCGGAAATTAAAACATACCCTGGGAAGGATTCTACAGATTAAGGATAATAAACAGAGAAACTTTGTAGGAAGCAATTACAGGCCCAGATACTTTCATTGTGGTTGGACCATAAAACAACATTACTTTTTTATTGAGCTATATTGATATTAATGGGATGCAACAAAAGACAGTAAACTCAGAGACTGGGTGCTTGAAATAAAGAGATGCCATCTTGTTTTGAGAATAAAGAAAGTTTACTGAATCCCCCAGATCAACTACCACATTGAGTATCCCTGTTACTTGCATAAGGAAAACTATAGGGACCAAGGGCGCGTTAGTGGGGCATTTTTCCATTACTTTGTATGAATCCAACATTCTAGATATCCTGAATATATATTTATTTAAGTCAATCCCATGGCTGTGTGATGTTGATCCTGTTCAGCTTTGTTACGGTTGGTGTCAGAAGGGGTTTTGGGGGGCATTCTTTGCTAGAGAGTGCCAAGTTGTGGAACTTCACCTCCGCACACTTCACTAAGTCGCAAAGTTTCCCATCAGTTTTCCACCAGCACATCAATGTGGTCGCAGGAGGACCAGACAGAGTTCATTTTCAGCATCTTGACTCCAGGAACAAAACTCAAAGCCATTGAAAACCACATTTCAAGGGCCTAGGGTGCACGGTTTTTGAGATATTTGCACCGCAGCACACTGCACTGAGTCAGGGGGAGGCGACAGATGGGGAGAGGGCGCAGACGGTCTGAGCATGCTGCAGCATACCAATTCTTGCCTCCCCTCCACGTCTTCTCTGTGGTATGTCAGCCAGCCACACACGCCCATTCTCAGTGCAGTTTACTTCCGAGTGAAAAGCACATCAAGCTATAAGTGACTCGGGACAGCGAGTAGTACTGTGTGGAGTATGTGTGGAGTATGGGTACTTTTTCCTAGTATTGTATACATTTGCTTTGAAACAACCTTTACTCTAGGCTGATCCAGCAGCTTAGTCAGTTTCACAGGCACATGTAATCCATATATTAAGAATCTAATTATACTATGAGTAATATATGCTCCTCCACATTTGTATTTTCCCTAACAAAACATGAACAGTGCAATACAAAGAAATGCATGTATTGCGTGCATAGTCCATGTATGTTTTTTTTTCTCCTGTGTGAAGGCAGACCAAACAATAAACCAAGAGATTTCCAGAGGCCATTCACAAACATGCCTCAGAATTAGCAAGGTGGAGTAAGCACGGAAATGCCCAACTCCAGGAAAAACAGCAGTGTGACTCAAACATATATCCCAATTTGTCAAAACATGTCCACAGTAGCAGCCACCATCTGGTGTACCTTGTGCATCTGCTAGTACTGGAGCTGGAATTAATAAGGGAGCACAGCTGATTCTAAGCCCTAGTCATCTTTCGGTTTGATTTGTGAGGGGAAAGAAGGCAACAGGCATAACAGGTAGTGCTTGGGACATTCCTGAGGGTGAGGCACAGTCCCAGGAGGCAGGGTAAGCACTAGGAACATCAAGGCAACTCCTCCAGAAAAGGTGTGAATGGTGGTGAAGGTGAGGAAAAGGCCACGCGTCCTCAACCCTTTCAGGCAATGATGATGATGAATCGAGTGACCTACTGTGAACCCATGCAGGCCCTGGCGAATGGAGCATGTAATAATTGCTGGCACACTCTAGCGATTATGATAACAGTGCTGCAGTCCTGGACATGTGAATGAAGTGCGACTAAGAAGCAACAGAAACATGGCACAGAGCAAACATTGTCTGTGCTACACATCAGTGAAATTGATTTGCACACGATAAGGAAATTAAGTCAGAGTAGGGCAGGCAAAGTATAACTGGAAGGGCAATGGCAATTCGATACATTAATTGAGGAAAATTACATGCAAGGAAAAACAGTGAAATGGGATCTGCTGCTGGAGCTTTTACTGACCGGGCAGCGCTTACGGTTGAGAAAGAAGATGGCGATGGCGAATGAGTTGTCAGAACACATCCTCAATATGTGAGCAGGGTCTCATGATGCATGGGCTCTGTTCGCTCCTTCACTCAGCAAAGCAGTGGCGCCCTTTCTCGTTCGTGGTCATCACTTAATGAGCCAGGTACCTGTGCTGGCAAGTCTGGCAGCACACATTTGAGGCCCATTCTTAAGCAATCCACCATCAAGTTAACCTTTATCAAGTTTACAAACCATCCCTGGGTGCTTTTTATAATGGAAAGCTGGCCAACATTTTGGCAGTCATTCTCAAGCCCTATTAGCTGGTACACAGCAAAGGAGATTGGGAATTGCCAAAGTAATTTGTCCAAAATATCAGGTTCTCAGCTGCACATATTGTTCCAGAAACATTCTAGTAGTATTCAAAGCCAAGGTTTTGGGATGCCTTTACCCAAAGGAATTGGCAGTTGCTTTTGTTATAGGCAACAATGGTGTCAACACTCTGCATACAATGGCAAATGCTACCTACTATCATGTGCGCTGTTTTCTGCTTTGTTGGCACAACAAAATGGAGCAGCGGACAACACTGTTGAGTCCAGAACTCTTTTGTAAGCAGTGATCCAGCCCAAGAAGCCAACAAGGCTACCCTTTGCAACACAGTTTAGACACACTCCTGTGCACAGGGCTCAGGTGAAAACACGGGAGGAATACTGCATGCCTCTACCTGACAGAAAGGAATATAGCAGATTAGTAACTGGTCCACAAGGTCCAATTATCAGTGTACTTCATTCGGACCTACTATCCAAGCACCCTCCACAGAGAAAGCATTTAGTTCAGTAAACATAAGCGATGTATTCTCTCCTAGAGAATGTAAGCGAGAATCCTAAGGGCAGGAATCACCATCTGATCCAACTGTTGCCAGAAGGAAAGCAGACACGTGACAAAGTTCACAGGCAACCTAACCAGGGAGCCTGGGAATGTAACTAAGGGACAGGAGACAGCATCCACTGGACAAGAGCTGGATCCCATCTGTACTCCTGTAAGGCTGTGGAACTCCAGATTGCACTTCTGTATAATAGACTTCAAATTGAAAACAGGGCTCAAGAGAGACTCTAGACAGAATTCAGGTAGGTATGTAAGACAAAAGGCCAAGGAAAAGGTATAAACCACAGAGGAAGATCATCCACTAAGGCAAGAAGAGTCTGCACGAAATAAAGTCCACAATTGCACAGCCAGTGGCTAATCCAGTGCGAACCAGAAAACAACCATTTCAAAACATAGTACTTGCATCTCTACACACAATATGAGTCCAAATTTGTTATCCAGAGAGCAGTGAAGGTAAGAAATCCAGCCAGAGAATGTGTACAGTGAGGGAATCTCCAACAAGAGCCTCAGGGGCAGGCCAAGGTCCTCATTCAAGGAATTCAGAATAAATAATTTGCTCACATACCTGGTGGTAAACATCATACATGTTGATCATCACCACGGGTCCAGTTGAATGAATCCTTATCACCAGAACCTGTGGACTTCCAGGTTAAGGGCTTGCTTGAATGGCAATAAAGTCACCCAACATCATTATGTCACCTTGCACGTGCTCTGACATTGCTGTGCAT
Source organism: Ambystoma mexicanum (assembly GCF_040938575.1). Classification (NCBI taxonomy): domain Eukaryota; kingdom Metazoa; phylum Chordata; class Amphibia; order Caudata; family Ambystomatidae; genus Ambystoma; species Ambystoma mexicanum. Next base: position 454,752,118 of record NC_090939.1, on the reverse strand, counting down.
GAAGGACTACATGAAAGAAAGTCCGGATTGCATGTCTAACTTAAATTCCATGGTAACTGCCAACAATAGCACCAGAGGATCTGCCTCTCAGGATTCTTGTGGGGTTGGGTGCTGACAACTAAGGAGTCTGACAATCTAATATCTAGTTTGCCCTACCACCACTATCAACACCTAACATGTTTCTGGTGCAGAGGGGGCCATTATAGGAGACCGAAAGACAATCCTCATGGCCAAAAATAGAGAAATCCTACAGATGTTACAGAAGAGGCAGCAGTTCCTAACCAACACTACAAATCATTGAGTAAGTAGATGGGAATTAGGTGTTGGGAGTATATCCATACCCTAAGATTGGAGAAGGAGAATGTTGTCTAACCTCATCTGTAACCAAACACAGGTGGCTAGTCTCCTGGTGCAACCTCTGGGACTTACCTAGGCATTACCCCGTCTTGCACTCCACATCTACCTCAGCTTAATGTATAAATGCACATGGCTCCTGAAGACCCAGGGAAAGATGTCTTTCAGAAATCCAGGAGGAGAAGTGGAAGTCCAAAAGCAACAGAATGAGAAGTCAAGAACCAGGTGTGGAGACACATAAATCTGAATACTGTGAGTGTTTGAGATATTTATACATATCCCGGGAAGTGATCTCCAGATTAAGGATTATAAATTTAGCAACTTTGTGGGAAAGAACTACAAGACCAAAGACTTTTGAGTTGCTCAGACCATAAAGAAACTTTATTTGATCATTTACCTACTCTATAGTCACATTAGTTGAAAGCAAAGACATCTCATGAGAAGGGATTCCTTGATGGATAGGCAAAAACACAAAAGCTGTGTTCTTGAACTAAGTAGGAACCATCCTGTTTAGGGAATACAGAAGGTTTACTGAGTATCCCAGAGCAACCGTCCCATTGAGTATCCTGTTAGTTGCATGGGGAAATCGGTAGGGATCAGTGAAGTGGTTTCCTCCTCCACCAGCCACTCAGTGCAAGTCATACAGTACTGAAAACAACGCTGGCCTCCTACCCATACAACAGTGACAACCTTGAGGATGGGTGTAACAAATGATAGCACATTCAATAAACTGTTGTCCCCAGAAGGTGACTGACCTTTCCATTGACTTAGCCTCAGATGTGGCTTGTCATTGATGGGCGACAGGGCACCGACCCACACACCATAATGGATTGGCTATGCAAGCCCAGTTTAAGCAATGAGTGGGTCCCCAACTGCTTGTTGCAGCTGAGTGTGCACTCCTGTGCTAGCTTTAAGAGTATTAGACTCAGCGCACAGGTCCAATGGGAGATGCAAGTCTGGGGCTTTTGGCATCTCCAGCATAGCATGGCCCATTGGGGATGCAGACTGGGGTGCTGAAGGGCCAACTGTGCATAGGGGTCACGTTTGTGCCTTCTGCACATCCAGAGGCCTAGGAACCATTTGACTGGAGTGTTCCAGGTCCAGTGAGCAAGCACAGAAATCAAGAAGCTCTCCCCAGTTCCTGTTGCATGATGTGCAGGAGCCAAGAGCCATCATGTCAAGCAGCATTTGTAGTTCAGACCGGGGCTGCAGGTAAAAGAAAATGTATGTATGCATGTATGCATGTATTCATGCATTAATGCATGAAAGGGTTTGTGTCTCTAAGTGCATGTGTGAATGAGAGATTGTCATTTGAGTGTGAATTTGAACAAGAAAGTGTATGTTGTTTGGATTGTGAGGGGGAATGAGAGAGTGTATGAATGCTGAATGGGCACATGGTGTCGGAATGAGAGAGTGAATAACATTAATGCTGTATGAACAAGCATGTGCTAGGCCAGGGAGTGGGCATCTGATGTGGAGGGGGATTTATTTCTGCAGCAGCAGTCAGTGTTGGCATGTTTATGTACTGTAGCATAGCATTTATAATAGGCATCAATGGTAAAGTCAATATGATGAGTATTATTGCATGGCTGTACTGGCCTACATTGGTGCAGATAGTCAGGGCATGTTTTCCAACTGTGATACGAATTTTATTTACTAGCATCGAGATAAAGCCACCATTATGGGTTTTCTTACATGGCCATACTGGCCTACATTGATGCAACCAGTCTCCAAATATTTTCCTACTATGGCATGGAATGTTTTACTGGAACCAAAAATAAAGTCAACATGATGAGTCTTCTTATGTGGCTGTACTGGTCTACATTGGTGCTGCCAGTCTGGACATATTTTCTTGCTGTGGCATGTTTTTTTTCACTTGGCATCAAGGGTAAAGCCAACATGTTGAGTATTCTTATGTGGTTCTTCTAGCCTACATTGGTGGAGCCAACCTGTACATATTTTCTTACTTTGGCTTGGTATATTGGTCTGGCATCAAGAGTAAAACCAACATGATGAGTGCTCTTATGTGTCCATACTGTCCTACATTGGTGGGCCACTCTGGGCACATTTTCGTACTTTGGCATAGCATGTTTAACTAGAAAAGCCTGCAGGAGTATGTGTGTATATGTGGATACTGGCATATATTGGAAGAGCCAGCATGGACATATTTTCTTATAGTGTCAAGACTACAGTTACGGGTAAATCAAAGAGGAGTTTTTCCTTATATGGGAATAATGGCATATGTTGGGTCAGCTAATATGGACATTTATTGGTACAGCCAATATGACAATGTTTTTATGCAGGCAGATATTGTAGTCAAAGTCATCTTGAAAATGCAAGGAAAATACTCTTCTGCACGGTTGGAGACATGCATCCTTTTACATTTTTCATGTGTTACCATACAAAATTAACTGCAAACCAGATTGCTTTCACCCAATTTTTCAAAGTATGTGTGCTGTAGCTGTAACATTTACTGCTTTAACCCATTATTTAAAAAATGTTCTCTTAGGGAGAGCCTACCCCATTCTCTCAAACTCCCATAGGTTTGCCCAAGCTTCCTTGCTATGCTTGGTCGCTCCCACATATTTGTGGGAAACATGTACACAAATCCAGTTAAAGAATTCATCAGCTGCCACTGATTAGCCCAAAATGGGAGAATCAAAATAGGGTGTAGGTTGGCAAGAGTAGAGGGGCACAAGGTAGGTTTTGAAAATAGAGATTTATTTCTGTCTGGTTTAGCCAAAGCAGGAACCTAGTCCGAATTAAGAGAACAATGTATGCTCTGGGTTAGAATGAGAGAAATTATAGCAGCATGTTCATGAATGATAATACGTTATTTATATAGCACTTTCACTGAAGCGCTTTACAGAGAACATATTTACGTACAAAGTTTCACAAATTCTTGGCTATGTGGGTCTGGTCTACCATGGTGACATGTTCCTTCCAGTACGATTTAGTTTCACTTGGCTACAAAGGTTGCAATAGGTCGCGTCTCACTGGGTTTGTGGTTTAGCCAAGAGAGGACCAAAATGAGCGCAGTCTCATCCTGGATTCTTCTCCTTTACCTATATTTACGTACAATATCACCCATCCCAAGTTGGTAATCATGTATCATCCTCGGAAGGATGAAAGGCTGAGTTGGCCTTGCCATGATTCGAAACTGCAACCTGCAGATAACAAACAGATCGCAGCAATAAGCGTTCAACCTGCTGATCTATTTTACCCACAAGATCCTAGTGTGAAAGAGATCTAATGGTAATGCAGAGGAATCCAGACCACAATACCTTGAATAGTACTAAGGAAGAAATGGGCCAAAATAGGCTGAGATGATGTGCAAGGGACCACTGTCTCATCAGACATGGATGCTGATCTCAGCTTATGATGAACATGAAGTTGAATTATCTGAAGTTTCTCAAAAAAAGATACAATTTAATAGCATCATTAAGATGGGGGTAAGGGGGTGGTGATATCTCGCAATATAGAAAATATCCCCTTTCAAAAGTTAGAAGAGCAGGCTGACCGATCAGCTTCCATGCCTATTTAGCACTAAGAGTCCAAATTGTGCACTCTATTCCATCTTTGCTTCAACACCATAGTTCAGCCACCAAGGCTGTTCTAAGGCGCTATTGCTTCTTTTCATAGTTCTGAGTTCTGGGGAGAACCAGTAACATGGTGCACTGGAGTTTTTTGTTTGGTGAGATGTATAGCGGCCTCGACCTCTGAGGTCCAGGAATTATAGAGCTCTTATAATAATGAGAGATCGTGGCACAGTGACGGTGGCCTAGAGTCAGCCAGCATTTCTGTAAAGGTTTTAGTGTCCTAATGTGTCCTATCCCTGGAACAGAAAGGAAATGTAGGAGGCATGAGGATAAAGTTAATGGTATATGATCAGATCAGGTGATACAGGTGAGGCAGGTGAGGCAGAGTATCAAGGTTACTTTAACCAGTTCTAAACATGAAAGGATATTGTCCTAAATATGACCCACACAGCACGTAGGGCGTCTAACAGATTGAAAGAGACCTAGTACCTGATTATGAGTGTGGCTGCAGTGGTAACACATTCAGCATTGTATTATACCGGTTGTTTTACCATGCCGCCACACTATGAGTTTCAGTCCTGAAACTCATTTTGCACCAGCTTTTGTGTGGCATTAATTACCACCAGGCAAAGGTATTACTGCATGCAGTAATTACCAGATGCAGTAATTAATGAATGCAGGAAGTACTGATCCCTGTGGAGTGTAAAGGACTTAAGGACTTCAAAATGGGGAATAACAGAAGGGTCTGCATTTTTTTTTTTAGCCCTTTTTTGGTTTTTTTTTTCCCCACACGAAAACCCACAAAACACATATATAAATAAAATAAAAAAAATTCGACCATTTGGCATTCGACCAAATGGTGTCGACCAGTTGTCCCGTCGACCAAATGTTGTCGACCAATTGACCGGACACCAATGGATACACAATCTGCTGCCATGTGGAAGAAAGGGTCTGGTGTAGAGAGGTCTTTGCATCAACATCAAAGTAATAGAGCACTTTGGGTTGAGAGTAAGTTGTGTCAGGGACCATTCTGCCTCAAGGGTACATGGAGAGGACAGAGGTAAGGCCAAATAATCATCCTGATGGGTTACAGCCACCCCACGCCCACTATAGCGGAGGGATTAGCACAAAGACAGTGGGGGTCATTACGAGTTTGGAGGCAGCCATGGTGCTATTAGCGCCATGGTTGCCTCCAAACCCAGGTCCGGGTCCGATCTGGTTGAATGGGGACTTAACGGGACATTCCGACATGTGTGGACCCGGTAAGTCCCCATTCAACCAACCATTCCCCATTCCCATTTGAGCCCCCAAATAGCGGGCCTGTTATTAGCGCCCTGGTCCCTTAGCGGGACCCGCAAAGGACGTGTGGTCAGACCACACGTCCTTTGTGAGTCCCACTAAGGGAACTCGGAATTGGGCAGTAAGGGTTTACCGGCACCGGGTTCCTTACCGGTGACGGTTAACCCTTACCGCCCAACTCGGAATGAGGCCCTGTGTATATCCATGTGCCAATGTCAGAACTGTCAGAATCTGATGTGTCTGTCAACCAGGTCTCAGTTACAAAACGTGCCACAGACCTTGGAAATTAAGACTCCAATCAACTTCTCCAACTTTCTTCTCATTCTCCAAATGAAACAGAATGTTTGAAACTGAACCACCAAAAGGAAGAGATTCTAGGATCTGTTAAAGAGAAGGCTGAACCAATATAGTTACCCCACACCAAATCTGCTCTGTATTGCTGCCGGCATGTCCTTGGATCATGCCAAAGGAATATATTCGGGAACTAGTTACTTTTCTTACCACAGCCTCATGAACAAGTCCTACTTCTCTTGTCCAAAGCCATTACATTGAATCCCACAACAGCAGTGCATCGAGTTTTCGATCTTGAGCATTGCTCATTGCATTTTCTATGGAAATAATGCTTAATTCGTGAAGTAGAGACTTTTCCTGAGTTTCCCTGCAAAAACAATCTACGATCCAGCATCTTGATCCTAAAACTGATTCAACCGAAGCTACTTGAGAGGCAGCACCTTCTCGTTGCTGGCGCCTATCCTCTGGAAAGCCCTTCCTCTTTCGCTAAGGAACATCTTCTTATTGGCTTGTTTACAAACTACTGGAGACCCGGTCTTTACCCAGTAATCTCTGTAGCCAGCAATCTTATCCTGTAACGTATACCACTGATATTCAAGCTCATATAACCTAACATAAAATACCATGCATCTAGCAAAGTGCAGGCTTCTTGCAGCGTGTGTGGTCTACATCCGTTCTTAAGTATCCAGAACACCTAGTGAAATATTAGGCTAGAGGTAGACTATGAGATGCTTGAAACCTGCGCAGCTGGGCCTTGCAAGCCCACGACAACAACATGGAAGGTTGTGCGGATATTAAACGTTGGGAGTCAGGTCTCACCAATCTGTGCATTGAAAGTGCTATACCCGCACATCTCTTTAAAGGTTACTAGTGTGAGATCTGATCAGAACCTTTAGAGGACTGCTATCGGCTCCTGAGCCAGGACACACATGTGTATTGTGTTACTGGCGAATCTGCAATGTCACTGCCTCTTTCCAGTATGTTAGCCGGCCCCCACAATTACATACCACTACTCTGATGTATCCTGTGGCGGTTTCAGCTCTGTTCCTTCACTGAAGGGCAGCTGCAACACTGACGCATCCATGTGTCATTACATGTATTCATCCCTACTCCACGGGCCATCTTAATTTTACTGTTAGTCTTCACACTTTCTGGCTGTGTTTTTTCTTATCAGGGAAATGAGTCAATATTTCTGTCACAGTGATCAGCCACACACCTGCCAGAGTTGTACTGTCCTTGTTCTGTGCACGGGGGATGGCTCCTGTGATAGGTGTGTCCTGTCCTGTGATAGGGGTGTCCTGCTGCTTATGACGGGTTACACTGCTTTATGATATGATAGGTTATTTATAACGCGCATAATACCCAGAGGTTTCTAAGCACAGACCGGGGGATACAGTCTGTGTTGCTGTGTCTCGTCTTGCTTCCAAGGCGAGCACGTTGGCCCTGAACTATCCTCCTGAGACTTTATCCTCTAGCCCTACTTTAATCCTTTCACATAAATCCACATATGCTTGTTCAGGAAATGACACAAACTACAATCTCAACAGTGTGACATATTCATGTGTAGATCATTCTCTAACAGTGGTGAAAGTTTGAAGCAAAATTGCAATCTGTGAATAGTTTCACATAGGTAAAAAATATCGAGGTACGAGCTAAGATCACGCCATAAAACCACAGCGGACATTTAAACAGATGAAACATGTGCAGGCCTCTCCATCTCAATTCTCCCACTAGAAATAGTGCAAACGGATGGTGTGCATGCAAGAGAAATGCCAGTGGCAGAGAAGTGCCTGCCTATCGCCAGTGGCAGAGAATTGCCTGCTTATCGCCAGTGGCAGAGAAGTGCCTGCCTATCGCCAGTGGCAGAGAATTGCCTGCCTATCGCCAGTGGCAGAGAAGTGCCTGATTATCGCCAGTGGCAGAGAATTGCCTGCTTATCGCCAGTGGCAGAGAAGTGCCTGCTTATCGCCAGTGGCAGAGAATTGCCTGCCTATCGCCAGTGGCAGAGAATTGCCTGCCTATCGCCAGTGGCAGAGAATTGCCTGCTTATCGCCAGTGGCAGAGAAGTGCCTGCTTATCGCCAGTGGCAGAGAATTGCCTGCTTATCGCCAGTGGCAGGCACGGTTCCCTCTGCATGGAAGTTCAGGGTAACCCCTGGCTCTTGCAATTCCTCAACCTTGGCAGAGACGCCAGACCATGGGGACCTTTTCAACATGTTCTAGGTATGCAGTGGGTTCTGGGTCAGGATATCAAAGTGGTGGCTCTTTTATGACAGGAAGATTGGAAATGGCCAACGTGAGCTATGTCCATACCATCACTGTTCCTCTCTCGCACAAGCGCCCTTCAGTGTTGATCTTCTGCACAATTAGGTTTAAACATATATTGATTACTGGTAGTGTTGTTTGATCCTATGGACTTTGGTGTACTGTACCTACATCTGTCTCTAGTCGAGTAGGTCAAGGGCAACTGGTTGAGCAATGGCTGGTCAAATTACCTAGTACTGCAATCACTCCATACTTTGTCCCGTGTGCCATATACCTGAGATCTATCCCACTTACAGGCTCAGAAATTGACACCCAGAAGCTTTTTCATACGTGTTACTTTTATGTACACCTCAATAGAAAGATGAAGCAGAAAATGTACGTGCAGTGACCCAGGCCCTCCACCTGCATGTTGGCAATGCAGCTCTCTGTGCTGTGGCCGGGCTGGAAATGGGCACAGGCACCACAAGTAGGATTCGATAACTCAGGCCTTCAATCTCTTCAGTCTCTTCTTACCATTGACACAGGGCTTCTTGTGAAATGCGTGTCCCAACCCACAATGCCATCTATGTTCAATGGATCATTTGGTTGTTCGCTTGTAGTCAAGGAATCTTGATGACTCACAAACTCTCTCTCATTATTTTACTGAAGCATCATTAAGTACATGGAATCGTTGACATGTGATGTTACAGCACTATATGGCTTTCTGAGCGTCAGGATAAGATTGGAAGTTATGTTCTTTTAAATGTACTTGATCTGGTGCTTCGTGTACTGTTAAATCGGCTCGTTCAACGTTTTCAGTCATTGGTGTTTTTGAGTGAACTCTTTTCTTAGCTCGCTCAAAATCGCACCTGCTGTATTGGCAAATGTACATTACAAGATCTTTACTTTGGGGTGCTCAGAAGCTTTGACCGTTTCTGTCTTTTTGAAAAATGGATTATCTGGCTGGTTGGACTAATTCATCCATCATCCGCGAGATGGACGACCCTATTGGCCCTGTCCACTACCTCTGCCAGATCCTCCTGAACATGTGCAGGGACTGCAGGGCAACAGACACATAATGAAACGGGCTTCGGGGCTCATTTTGATGGTTATGGGGATAAACCTCTCCCCCCTCCCCTGTTCTATCTGCCCCATAGTGGGGCCCAAGCTGAATATGGGCCTGTATTTCAAGGGCAAATTCGCTCCCTGTTCAGAGGCGCTACCACACATAGGAACCATGCAATTCACCGCCGAAAACAGGCACTTATTTTACACCTATGTGATTTGGGGAAAAATCTCCACTCAATGTAATGATGATAGTCCTTTACACATATTTCACAACCTGAAACACATGCTCTAATTAGCTGAAGACTGGAGTGTTGAGTCACACTGCAGGCCAATAGCATTCGAACAATCCCCAACAGCTCCTGTAACAACCTGCACAAGCAACCATTAACTAATTAGGGGTGAGGAAAGAAAAAAAGGCCCAAAACGGCTGCAGTTTGTAAAGACACAGCACCATGGACGGGGCAGTGCACCTTTCTCTTGTCATGAGGCAAAGTCCGGTACTTCTTCCAGCTGCCCTGTTAGTCCAGCAACAGTAGGGATTCCATCAGCCTGCCCAGCAAGTCTCCCGGCAATTAACCCACTATCCTGCCCTGAGGCCCCCAAGCAGGTATTCCATCAGCCTGCCCAGCAAGTCTCCCGGCAAGTAACCCACGATCCGGCCCGGAGGCCCTCAAGCAGGTATTCCATCAGCCTGCCCAGCAAGTCTCCCGGCAAGTAACCCACTACCATGCCCTGAGGCTCTCAAGCAGGTATGCCATCAGCCTGCCCAGCAAGTCTCTCCACAAGTAACCCACTATCCTGCCCGGAGGCCCTCAAGCAGATATGCCACCAGCCTGCCCAGCAAGTTTCCCAGCAAGCAACCTGCTGTCCTGCCCTGAGGTCCTCAAGCAGGTATGCTCTCAGCCTGCCCAGCAAGTTTCCCAGCAAGCGACCCACTGTCCTGCCCTGAGGCCCTGAGGCCCTCAAGCAGGTATGCCATCAGTCTGCCCAGCAGGTCTCCCAGCAAGTAACCCACTATCCTGCCCTGAAGCCCTCATGCAGATATTCCATCACCCTGCACCGCAAGTCTCCCAGCAAGCACTTTCCCCGCACTTACCCTCTCTGCCTTCCCCTGCACTTGTGCGACCTTAATGTCACCTGGCCAAGTAAGATTGTTGTCTTTGTATTCCCGCGGTTCCCCCTCTCTTGCCTCATCGCGCCTTGAATCACTTGTGTATAGGCGCGTTATAAATGCCATATTATATCATATCATAAGCAATCCACTATCCTGCCCTGAGGCCCTCAAGCAGGTATTCCATCAGCCTGCTCAGAAAATCTCCCAGCAAGTAACCCACTATATTGCCTGCCCTGAGACCCTCAATCAGGTATTCCATCATCCTGCCCAGCGTGTCCCGCCAAGTAACCCACTACCCTGCCCTGAGGCCCTCAAGCAGGTATGCCACCAGCCTGCCAAGCAAGTCTCCCATCAACTAACCCACTATGCTGCCCTGAAGCGCTCACTCAGGTATTCCATCAGCCTGCCCAGCAAGTCTCCCAGCAAGTAACCCACTATCCTGCCCTGAGGCCCTCACACAGGCATGCCGTCAGCCTGCCCAGCAATTCTCCCGGAAAGTAACCCACTATCCTGCCCTGAGGCCCTCTAGCAGGTATTCATCAGCCTGCCCAGCAAGCATTCTTGCAAGTAACCCACTAACCTGCCCAAGGCGCTTAAGCAGGTATGTCATCAGCCTGCCCAGCAAGTCCCCATGGCAGGTGACCCATCAGCCTACCAAACAGTCCCAGTAGCAGTAGGGCCAGGCAAGTTGGAGAGGGAGAATAATTTAAGGGCACACATGTCGCGGGTGTAGAGGCACCAGTTAGAACTGCCCAAGTAGCAGATCTTGTCCACTTGCATCCTGGATATGGCCACTATATTCACCCTCCTGACAGAAATAGAGATCTAGAACCCAACAGGGAGATCATAACATCCCATCCACCCCCCACGCCCCATTGAGGCAGCTCACTGTCCTTTACTTATGTGCAAGTGGCACCTTTTAGCACACCGTGGCACTGGCACATGACGTAACCCAATCCTGCTTTTCCTGCATATTATCCCATGTACTACCACCAGGATGCGACAGATGCTCCACTAGATTGTCATTTCCATTGACCATGCCACCATCCATTCCAGTAAAGCAAGGTTTAATGCCATTGCTTGGTTCCCAGATGGGTTGGGAGCTTTGTACTGGGTGCATGTAGCCCTGGTGCCACACAGGGCATGAGGACAGGTCTTCTGTGACAGCTACATGAGGACCCACATTATTGTGCATATGGTCTGTGAAGCAAATTGGATGCCATTGCTGGATTCCCCAACAAGTTGGGTGTTGTGGAATGTGTAGCCCTTGTGCCACACAGGGCGTGAGAGAATGTGATCTATGACTGCCACATGCACCACAGCATCAATGTGATTATTTTTATTTTATTTTTTATTTACTTGTATATAAACATTGCGATTTTACAAGATCATTGTCACTGAAAAAGCTTCTTAAAGAATAAGCAGCATCTAATGTTAACAGTTCTGCGACAGAAGCCGTCTATTCAACTATATTTTCAGCCAGAATTTGTGATGAGCTCAAGCGAGATTTTATCTTATCCATGGCAATGCTCAGGAGTTTCGCCGTCGCAATTGTCCATCTGATTTGGGCTCCCTTGATTATGGTCTGTGATGCAGAGCAGATCTGCAACCATGTGTGCGCAAGATTCCCAGACTCATCAAATAACTCCATGGTCCTGTTTCAAAGCAATATGCCGCACAATGGAGGAATTGTAACAACGCCAGAGATTGGTGTGGGGTATGAACATGCAAACTGACTTTCATAGAAGTGCATGTCATCAGATGAATGGGCAATTTGCACCTAGGCCAAGGAAAATTAGAAAATGGATAGAAGAGTTACTGTAAGAGTTCTAGCAAGTTTGTCCACAAAGCACCCAGCTTGTAAAAGCGTTCTAGCTAACCTTCAAGTCTTTGTTTACTTGACCTGCCAAGAGAACAGGCAGGCTTGAAATAGACCCATGAACTCTGAAGCGGCTGCCCAAAGCCCGTCTGCCAGCGGAGTGACATTTATGCTTCATCTTCAGCTAAGAGAACAGGAAACACTTCGTCAGGTGGATCTTCAGCCAACAGGAGAAGCTACTGGGGCCAAGAAACAAGGTACTGAATGTGGGGCTCCTCCCCTCGACTGGACGCCTGCCCAGCCCCGTTTCCAGGGGCGGGCCGAACGATGCAGCTTCCCAGGGCGCAAAGGGAGGGAGAGGCACAACGTATGCAGGTGGGAGTGTGTCTCAGGACGACAGCTAGAAAAACACCCTAAAAGCGCGTGCCCCTTTGATGTCTAGTGGCTATGAACGGCGAGCAGCATGCCACTGACATGCCTGTTGTGAATCACTGAAGCCTGGATGCAGGAACTGGGTGGGGGTGCAGAGTGCTAATGTATAAAAAAAAGAAAGCAAGCACAGGCTGTGAGGCTAAAGCTCTACCCTGGCAGGAACAAAAAGGAGATATTATCTTCACTATAGGCCAATCAGCTGATGGTCTGTCACGTTGACGTCTCCGTGACGATGGGGGCGGGCGGAGGGAGTCTTCAGAATTTGGATGTTCTTGTAAAGCACATTTTCTTTGTTCAAGTTCCTAATAAAAGCCCCGAATTTCGCAGGTCCGGTTCTCAAACCCACTTCAGTTCACAGATAATCCAGAGGAGCGCAAAAAAAACAGGATCAAAAATACACACTCTGAGATCACAAGATCACCTGGCCATGCGTAAGAAGGCTATGCAGTCCTGTTTATTCCGTTTGCAATCTGGGACTTGTAGTTTTCCTTAATTACCAATGGAAACATCTAAAACTCCCAGAATTCAAAGCAATTACAGGACTGCCGTCCTTCTCATGCATGGCAGTGGGAATCTTCAGCTCTGCACTTTTGATGAGCAGTGAGCTTTGAACATGATGCCAAAAAGCTAGTTTATTCAGCAAGTATATGTGCCTGGTTGCAGCCTTCTGTCAGCATTTGTAATATAACTAAGTTACTTTACACTTTGATTGTAAACGTGGGGAAGAGTCAAAGAAGCCCCAACTCTGTTCCTTTCCAAAATATGAATAAACAAATAATCTATATAATGATCCATTGCCACCACATCGTCCTCTTCCTCGTCCCAGTTCATAACTCTATGAAGGCGTTAGCCTTTAGATCAGTCCCTTATTGCATTTGTGTGTTAACACTCTGCCACCTCCTCCACCCAGACATAAATATGATTAAATACCTGAACCCCTCATGTTTTGGCAGCTACATTGCAGCCTCTTATGGCATTTTCAGGGACCTTCTGGGCTGTGTCTGTGCACACCAATTTTGAGCATTGTGTTAGGTAGTGATTGTGCGAAGTCATGGGAGTGTGTTGCAAACCCCCGAAGGGGGCCACATGCTTGTTGTTTACCCTGAGCACCGTATTTCTGAGAAGCTGCCCTGCTCCTGTCCAATACCCATTACTATCTCAGTGAGTGGGGTCTTCTGAACGTAGATATGGAAGACTCCAAGGTGGCTTTGGAGTGAAGGTCTTATCCAAGTCTGAGAACAGGCCCAGGTTGCTTCACTTTTCCTGTTCCACCATCACCTGTCGTGGTTGTGGAGGGCACAGCATGCATCAGGTAAAGCATTCTGGGCCTGGCAGCAGCATTACTCTGCCATCTAATCATTGGAAGGCTCCTTGGCCCAGCTCTCAGGCATCACTCACACTCACCGGAGGGCATGCTCTGTTGTGCAAGGATCTATTGCTAATGCCCCAGTGTCCAAGGAGCAACTCTTGAGGGCTTGTGTCAATAATACATCACCACTAGACATTAACAATGACCACAACTCAAGTACTGGGCATTAGCAATAATAACTGCCAATCTTTGAACTATTGTAATATGGCTTGAGGCGTGATTATTGTTAATATTTTACTTGTACTGCCTCTGAGGGATCATCACTTACATTACAGGAGGATGCCTATTGCTGTTGTGATCAATGCTAACATTGCTTGTTGAAGAGTAAAATAATGTGTGCAGGAACAGTAATGCCAATCAGAATGCTTTCATCCCGGTATATAACTCCACCTAGGGACCGCCTTTCGGGCATCCTGAGTCCCGCCGTTGTGTGCCCCTGGATCTGTTCCCCAATGCTCGGACTGCCACCCTTTGCGGGCCTCTCGCGCCATGCTGGCGCTGACTATGGATCCTTTTCTTTGTTCTCCACTGTTTTCGCATTCACTAGTCACCACAATGCCATTTATTCCCCAAAGGAGAATGAAAACCTGGAGTACAGTGTCATTTGCCGACAGGAATCTTGGCATGGGATTGTTCTTTCTTTGAGTTTCTTTTAACAGCTGTACACACTGTGCATGAAAAAAGAGGGTCATATGTATGTGGGCAGGGAAAAGCACTAGTCACCTAAGGAGTCGTTATCACTTGGGACAATGCTCTTCCAAAACATATAGATCTCAGCTTCACCGGCTTAAGCAATAACTTGGGAGCAGGCATTATCCTATGATAATGACCAATCCTTCAGTCTATAATGCTCCTTTAACATACTATTGCATTTTGAGCAAATTATACATTGTTCACCTTTAGAAGGTCACTACAAGTATTTTCCAAATACTGACATTTCTACCACTCTCCCAACCCTGAGTTGTGCAGTGAAATACCTCCATCTATACTGCAGTGGAATAACACTGGAAGTATTACGAGTTGGATGTCTCAAATTTAAAATGCCAATGCTTATTGCCACCTTAAAGCTGGAGGTAAAAAATATAAATTGGCCATCAAAAGGTGGAAATTGATACAAAAAAATGAAGCAAGTGGTATTTCTGGAATATCCCTATGTAAGCACTAGGCCTTTGGAGAACACCGGTGTCCAGTCATTTGGTCGAATTAAAACTGGTTGAATGACATTTGGTCGACGCAATTTGGTCGAAAACCAAATGGTCGAATTTTTTTTAAAATTATATATTTATTTTTCGGGTTTTCGTTTTTTAAAAAAAGGGTTTTTTAGAAAAAAAAAGAGGGTTGGGGGGGACCCCCCCCCAAAAAAAGGAGTAAAAATAAAAAATAAAAAAATTCGACCATTTGGTTTTCGACCAAATTGGTTCGACCATTTGTCTGGTCGACCAATTTTTTTCGACCAAATGTCTGGTAACCGAGAACACCTGTGTGCATTACTCAATCTGTACATTTCAGGCCACTGTGCCTTTTTGTGATGTATCCATGTTATGTTTAGAATACTGCTTTTATTATGGGAATTTCTTTTCCATTCCCTCACCCCAGCTTCTGTGCTATCGCTTCCTGTAATGTCCTTGCATGCAATATTTATTTTCTCTTTCTGAAATGCCTTTAGCAGCCCAGTGGTACTCCAAAAGAAATATAGTTACACCCTCCTCCTCCATTACTACCCTTCCACAAGCACAGTGAACGGCTTTGTTACAGCTTCAGAGTTTTCGAACTCCCTTTTACTCCAAACCCTTTCAGCATCTAACCGTCTATTAAGAATCTTCGCTTAAGCTAGGTCGAGTGGGTGATTGGCCCTTGCAATGAACTGGCTGAGGCCCATCTGATCTGCAGCATCACAGTTCCAGGGCAGGTCTTCTTCTGGTTTAGAGCTGCCTCCCTGCAGGTGGTCACCCCTCTCCTCCTTTCTCCATCAATCCATGGGCTGCCTTGATAGAGGTAAAACAAACAGTCATGTGTCACTAGCATAGTTAAGTACCCGCTAGGCCACTTTCTGCAGCGTTATCATCATTGCAAACAGGGGGCAGGTAACTAACAAGCCACGTCTACACATCTCATGCATAGTAACAGGTCGATAAGTGCTTGGTGCTATGTTAACACTGAAGGTCACAGGTTAAAAGTCCCAAAAGTAACTACTCTGTTTTTCATTTTTTTGGGGGCTCATAACTTGTGCACTATTAAAATGGCTACAATTAACACTGATGCTGTGGAGCAGGGTAGCAAACACTATTGCAAAACATTCTCAGTTCTTTGAATGTTAATCAAGCCCAGGAATCGTGCATGTGTACTTTCAGACCTAGCAATAGGAGATAGAACATGAATCCATTACTTGGTAGCCATTTTAGCAAAGGATGTCATCAACTTATTTTTCTGGATGTGTTTCTGACTGCAGCTGTGTTCACAGTGTATGTCGAAGAGAAAATGTCAAGAGTTTGTAAAACTGGGCTGCAGTCTCTCACTGCCAGGGCTGCAGGTGGCATCCCAGTCTGGTCATGCCCAGTTCTATCCTTTAATGAGACCTGAGCCACCTTCCCACCTCCACAAACTCATTTCCTTTCCGCTCAATCTTCTGACATCATCCCCAAAGCCTGCAGCCTTGGAGTCCTCTTTGACAGCAACCTTAAACTTCATCAATGTAGGACTTCCACTGCTACTGACTCTACACTCAAACTTTTCGACATCCGCCTCCTAACTTACCACACCACAAAGACTCTCATCGCCACTCCACTACACAGTTGTCTTCACTTTTTCTCTAGCCTGCCTCTCAGTATTTCTGCCTACTCCTTTGCATCTCTCAGCAAATGTCTTAATATTGCTCTTCGTACTCTCTACAACTCTCCTCAACCTTCTCTGCTCCTCTCCCACCTCTCCTCTCTGCCTTTATTTCAGGCTGTCTGAGTTTCTATGCAACACCAATCATTCTTCACATTTCTTCAAATCCTATTTAACTCTGTCCATAGCCTAGAGCCCTCTTCCTTAGCCTGAGCTGTCACCTGCCACTCTCTCACTCGCACCTTCACTCCAACACGTGACATTCCTCCAGCTGTCTGTTATCCGAAGGCCTTGTGCTGACTCCCACTTCTGCTAAAGTGTCCTGCTCACCCCATCCCACTAGAACTCCCTTCCCTCTGGGTTCCAAAGCACCACCTCCAGCCCTGCCTTCAGTCGACTCTGAAGCTCCATCTCCTCCTCCTAGACGTTGCCGACATACCAGCCCAACACAAAGCCCCGCCCCTCACTGATCTCCAGCTCTCTCTTACCTTACTTGCCGTTTGGTTGTAATTATTTGGCTAATTTCTTGTACTGTCTTTACCGCTTACTGCGCTGTCCCAGTTAATATTCCTGCTACTATCCTCCGCCCTTCACCATTTTACTGCCAGTCTCCCATGAACCACCGTACCATTATGCAAAACACCCTGAAGTGGGATTGTCCTTGTGATTGTTACTATTCTTACGTACAGTTCTCCTGTTCGACACGCTAACCTAGTCATGAAAAAACCACACACATACCATTACAAAAGTGACTTCTTTCAGATACCTGGTGTCAAACACCAGAAATTGCACCAGAAAACCGGGTGATGACGACACGTTGCTCAACCACTAATCACATGTGTCAGAACAAACTCTCATCGTGAGGCTCGCCTCTGGGATCCCATAAAACAAGGAGAAAAAGATCCCTTGATCAATACAATCTATTTCAAGATCCCAC
Organism: Ambystoma mexicanum; assembly: GCF_040938575.1. Classification (NCBI taxonomy): domain Eukaryota; kingdom Metazoa; phylum Chordata; class Amphibia; order Caudata; family Ambystomatidae; genus Ambystoma; species Ambystoma mexicanum. Next base: position 454,734,824 of record NC_090939.1, on the reverse strand, counting down.
TCGGAAGAGCTCCTCTTACACAGACCTCAGACTCTCCAGGCTCGGACTGGTCTGTAGGGCAACAGGGCAAAGTCCAAACCCAAAATGCAAGTGTGGACCAGTTTTTTTGGTCACAGTGGCCCAGTTTTCTGGCCACTGTTGGCCATTTTGATGAGTTACTTCAATATGCGGCTAGTAGTTTTGACCATTGTTACTCAATTGCACAATGTGTGTTGCATTCCATCAAAAAACTACCGCCAAGGTACTATTCAAACAGTCACAAAATGAATGAATTGCCATTTGCAACTGTGGGCCACCTTTTGATTGATGCCCGAGACACTTTTATGCATCAGTCTGACCCTGCACTCTGCCATAGACACACATCCAACCGATGGCACATATGCTGTCATAGCAGGCCAGCAATGCTGCAAGATGCCAGCTGGCACCCACCTATGCTATCTTTAAAAGGGGCTTTCAACGATTGACCAGATCTGGCAGACAGAGACCTGTGCAACAAAACTCGAACGCTGAAGTGTATGCAATTTGACAATGTGGGACGAACTCAATCACTAACAGCTTAGTCAAACGATATTTAATGCAGACCTGTACCAGGTAGACTGACTAATGAAATTATCCTCAGTGAAAGCGTCAGGAAATGGGTTCAACCCAATGCACGTGAAAAGGAGGTTAAGAGGTGGGCACCACGTATTTTTCGCAAAGCATTCAAACGTATCCGTCTGTTCTTTGTTTCTTTATATTGTAATGCATATGCTAGGAGCTACCAGATAAAAGACCCTTTGACACAAGAGCCTTACAAGAAATGCTATAACCGAATGCACCACAGTCCTGAGAGGAAATCCGATGTTGTATATGCAGTGGAGGAACTTTGCTGAAAATGTTGGGGGGGGGCGTGACAACTGAAGAAAAGGTGCCCCATCCAAATGAATGGGGACAAAATAGTGTGCCATGAAAGTTGGGGTCGGACAATCACCCCTAGCCCCCCCCCCCCCACCGTAAAATTACGCCATGTGTATACGGGCTTGAGTTCAGCGCATAAAGCTACGGCAGGTGATGTTTAAGTCACTGCAATGGAAACGAAATAGGCTGTGCATTGTGTCCAGGGCTCATGCAGACAGGCTCGGACTGGTCTATAGGGCAGCAGACCCATATCCTAGTAAGGGGCCAGGTTCTCTGGTCGAAGTGGGCCAGTTGTTTGTCCAAAGTAGGCCCATTGGATGAGTTGCTGCCCTTAACTCTGATTAGTTTTGATCAGTGTTACTGAATAAATACCCTTTAAAATGCATGATTTGCATCACATTTAAGCAGTGGTCGAAGTGAGCGGGAGCGGTCGGAGCGGTGCTCCTCTACTTTTTTAAATTACCTTGTACCGCTCCTATACTTTAATTTTAAAAAGAAACCGTTCCAGAATGGTTTCATTTTAAAATAAAAGTGTAGGAAGAAGTTGAAACCTTCACTTTCAGGGCAATGCACTGAACGTTCCCTTAAACAGCAGGTGCAAATGTTTGGGGGTGTATTGTGTGTGGGAGGGGGCGTGGTGATGGGGTTTGTGGGGACTGGGTGCAGGCCAGCAGGGAACATAGTTCCACTACTTCTTTTCGTACACTTCGACCATTGCATTTAAGGGAAAAACGCCCCCTCGCGTATTACATAAACAATCTGTCACAAAAGAAACGAATTGGCATTTGCCACGTTTTCATTGGGCCCCCAGGCGGTGCTGTGCCCCAGTCCACCCCTGAGATTTGGGAGGTGGGATAAAGGCGAGATATGGGATGATTAATTTAGCATTACATTTTATTTTACTTTGGTTTTTCTTAAGCTCAGTACTACCTTTGAGTATCAATTTTGCACTGTAGATAGGCGTCTGTTGCAGGCATCTGTTAAGTCCATACAACATAGCATGTACTACCATCACACAATTTGGGGTACCAGGAAATAGTTAGCATCTACATTTAGTGTGGAACTTGTAACAGTGCTCGGAGGGGCAAAAGAAAGGGCATCTGAAAAGGGTGTTCATGAGAAGGGATACCTGGATTGGGGGTGGAGGGATTTGTAAGTTACAGGGTGTGAAAAAGGTGTTCCTTGAAGTGGTGGGAGGGGGTGTTTTTGATTTATTTCCTGAATCGCATGAGGGTGCGGGTGCAAGTCTGATGTTGACGGGTATGAGGTTCCACAGTCTGGGGCGTACACTGAGAAGCAGCCACTACTCAAATGCCTTTGGGCTTCCATTATCCCCTCCTAAGACCATCACACTTATCACTGTGTTGACTCCATTGGCTACACACGAGGACTGGGCATCAGTGGGAAAGGACCACACAGAGGGAGACCAACACAAAGTCTCGATTTCCAGTTGACCGACATGGTTTAAGCAGCGCTTCTGATCTGGCAAAGCTTCTCATTGCCTGTGCTGTTCAAGAGCACTCTTCAGAAACGTTTCTATGGGTGGGAAAACAGGGCTTGTGCCCCGGCACCCCAGCAGGTGCCCACCCTGGGGGGGGAGTGCACCTGCTGCCCAATTTGGGTAGGGAGGATGAGGTGGTACTGCTTATGGGGGAGGAGGGGAAATCACTCAATGGTGTGTGGCCAAGTCACAAAGCCAGAAGACATTTTGCTTTCTTCTTTCTTTCTTTCTTTCTTTCTTTCCCTCAATTATACACTGAAAAGAGCATTAGCTTTGTGCGTGCTCACCTGCAGGATTATTTGACACACACAAAAAACAAGCATTGGCAGTACCAACAGTTTGGGCTTTTGTGTAGGCATGGAAAAGCCACTTGTCAGGCCCTGTGCAGTGGTATTAACTTCCCATTGATGGTCGCAGGGGCAGAATGGTGCTTCTAATAGCAGCACATGGCAAATGCCTAGTAATTATACACAAGCTAAAGCTGTTGGCTTTGCCAATACCCAATGGCTGAAGGCAGACCAGGTTGACATTTATATTACACCAGTAGCATGTTTACAACTCAAATTAATTCATTAACTCACAGAAGACTGCTCTGAAAAAACACTGGCAGGCACTTTGAGAGAAAAGTTTGATGGTAAGGATTTGTAACGGTTTATTGAGAAGCCACCCTGGTTGTTCAACAAACTGTTTTAACAGATTCTTTTTTGTTTCAGCTGTATCTCAGATACATATCATGCCTCTTGGATCCCTCGCCTCTGAGCTAGACATGAGCCAAGAACCAGGCCGGTGTACGGGCAATATATTGGTATTTATTTAAATTATAAATAGAAATTAGCATGACAATATCAAAACACCACTTTACTCATGGCACACACAATCAACTTGTCTAAATAAATCACAAAAGCGAGTAAAAAGGAACACAGACAAAAATCTTTCTGTAAATTTCACTTCACAGACTGATCAATAAAGAAGGCTCTTATATAATGTGCGATTTTGATTTTCCTGCAGTCTTAAAAGTCTAGCCGTAGGATGATAAAATTGGTAAATATATATATATGGCTATTATAATTTCGCCCCCACACTTTTGGCTTAAAATAAACACTGGGTGATGTATTGCTTTGTTTTTCAGACCAACCCCTTTGCTTTGGTCTAGGTTGGGAAGCCATACAGATAAAGTAGAATGCTTTGGGGAATTTTGGAATTCAGACCCCCCTTACTGAAGCGCCTGTGTTGGGGAAGCTCGATAAAAAGTTTGGACTGATTTAAGAACAAAGACACTTCTCTTCCTTATAGAAGTCAGGGTCAGCAGGACAACAAGGATTTCCCAATTCAATTATAGGCTATAGTTGTCAGCGCACACTGAGAAGTGAGCTTTGTTAATTTCATATTTTAACAAAATACACTGTAGTGTTCTGCCAAATGGGGAATTAATTAAATTAATATGTTTGGTTACATAGGCTAAGGATCTACACAGTTTTGTCCCCCAACCCACTATAAAGGGAAAGGATTCAAGGCAAGCAGACCCCGCCCCCACCTTTTGGTTTTCCACGGTTTAGTTCTACTTACATAGCAAGCCTCTGTTTAAGGTTCAGGAAAGCCAGCTGCATCACAGGACACTCTGGAAAGATAGGGCAGGGGTCTGGTCACTCTACTCTCAAAGATGGCCTCTCACTCTCCACAACAGGACCCAATCAGCTTTGAGGTCTTCCTCGAAATAGACATCTCTGCCCAGAGGCACTCTCAGAAATCTCTTCTGGTATCTCCATACAGCTGTCAGAAGGTAGGTTTCAGCGCCCTTCTCTCTATCCACCTGTCTTTCTCCTTTTTCTGTCTCCCCGGTTTTTGTGTGTGTCCTATCCTAGTGGAGTCCCCCTTATATAGCAGAAATGACATCACCAATTTTACATTCTTGGGGAAGTACCCTGCAATAATCCCTGCCACTAGTATTGGACAGTTACCCTCTCGCTCTCTCTCCCTCTGCCCCCAGTCAGGATTGGTTTAGGGGTTTGCAGCAACATCTGTCTATCCCCATTTATCATCATCCTTTGTTCTCCTTTCAACTTTTTGGCAAAAACTATTTATGTATCACAACTTCATAATTCTACTACCAACTGAACTGCCATAATAAACATATTTTCTGTTTTAGGTGATCATGGAGAATTAGACAAGCTGACGCCCACATCCGTATGATGTAGCATGGCCATGTGGCACATTTCTGTAGTTTCCATAAAAATCACAATAGTTATGAAGATGTAAATTATTAAACATATCCCTAATTTAATTTTGCACGTTTTCACCAACTCTCACATTTGGAAAATGTTCAGATCAGTCAGAAACTGAGTCTAACTGGCCATTACAGTTCCCAGATTCACAGGTAGATGCATTTTATATCCCCAAAATCACCTGGAAATTACGTAGAAAATTGTACCAAATTGAAATCAATCCACAGTATGGTTGCTGTGTGAAATGCCTAAATGATAATAGTCTTTTAAATTGATTGGGAGTGTTCCTGTTCAGCAAATGTGAGATCTGCCTCATCCAGCACAGCCATCTGTCTCCCTCGGCTAGCTTGGGACCAGAGTTTTTTTTATGAGTCCCTTTGAAGTTGGTGCCCCCAGTCTTCACAACCTTTAGTCATGCTCCAGCCAAGGATGGCTTTCTTTGAAGTCCCTGCTTTCCTAGCCAGCAGGTTCGGAGAATATTGGGCTTTTGACACCTTCAGCACAAAGTTCTATTGCAGCGGTCATTAGATGGTAGATGCGACATCCAGGCTGAAAGTGGAGTTTTTCCTTCCTGAAATTTGGCCCTCTGCCAGAAACAGGATTTTCCAGAAGACTAAGTGTCTCTTCAAATGTCACTGGAATTTTGTGGTTGAAACATAATATATATTGCTTTTGTCAACCCACACATCATATTTTGTTCTCCTGACATTTTTCTCTGAGCAGTATTTTTCTTTCCCATTTTGGCTTTTTAAAGCCGTTTTTATTTGCACACACATGTGCAGGCCGTTTTTGCTTTCAATGTTTAGAAATCCTGTTTTCCATGTCACAGGGATCTTTTATTCCTACTTCTATTGTAAATTAAACTGCTGCTTGTCCATTGATAATAAAAGGTAGTCTGCTTTCCACATGGCTCTTGAACTTTACGTGAAAAACAAAAGCAAAACCAGGCCGTTTTTTGTTGCAGTGTTTAAATGACTGCCATTCATGTGAAAAGGACTTCTGTTTGGGGCCTTTAAATGCACCTCACAGCTTGACTAAAGCGATCTGAAAGAATTCCCATGAGGAGCTGTTTTGGGTGGTGAGGGGCAGGAACTGGGAGGGAAGGTCCATAGGGATTAGCATAGCCATTTCTCCCTATCTGTACTCTAATACAATAGTTTTGGCTTATAGGTGGCTCTGCTATGTGCTAATATCGTCCCATCACTTCTTGGATTCCGAATTTTGGCCTCCACAGCCCCACGACCAGATTATTATGCTTACGGTAGTGCATGTTTGAGAGGGCCCTGCCAACATCTATCTCAAATATCAGCTTTTATCCAGGAGGATGCAGGAGACTGTCAGGATCAGCGGGTGGAAGATTTGGAACCGTTGGAGGCACCGACTTACTCAGTAGTGCATTCTAGTCCTCACCCAACATGGCGTTGGTTCCTATGAACTCCAGCTCCACCCACAAGCCAGTGCGTTGTATCTGTGCTTTCTGCCATAACGCTCCGTAGCCTTTGTAGCCTTTGTTATTGCTCCCTTATTGTTCCTCCTTAAGTGGTACCGTTTTTGTGGGTCTTCTCTCAGCTAATCCTTCTAGCTGTCATCATTCTGTTTCTCTCTCTTTCCTTTCAGCCTAGTTGTTTTGCGCTTACGGCTTCTTTTCTCCTCCTGCTTCTTTCGATCCTTTCGCGGTGCCTGCCCCTCCTCTCTCAGAAGCCGGCGCTGACTTGGGCATGAGCAGCTGTCTCCTCCTTCGCACATTTTCACCACCTTACGGTGCCTTCTATTTCTGGCTCTGCCATCGTTTTGGGTGAGAGCGACTATCTCTCTCCTCTTGCTACATTCCAATGACTCCTTTTTCGGCACCTGCCATTTATTGCTGTAACTTACACGCACCTTGCGTTCGTGCTGTAGACTTTTCTTTCTCTTCTATTTCGACTTTCTAATTACTGTTTCTTTCCTTTTCTTTCTTAAAACAGTTTCCATACTTATCTCCGTTTAATTCTTCAATTTCTTGATTTCTTAAGTTTTACTGTTGTCTTTTTTACCTTTCTACTACCCTTCCGCCATTTTCCTTGCTGCTTTGGTACACCCACTTTCTACACATCATCTTACCTTGGATTTTTGCCAAAAAGAAAGAGAAAGGATTAAGGACATTTTTTTAATTATCTGCAGTACAGAAGTGTATTTTTTGCGCTGGACATTGGTCTTTGGAACTTAGCATCATCACGTCACACCCATATTGTCTCCAGGGTTTTTTCTGCCTTTGTGCTTTTTCCCTGGTGGGGAGGCTGGCCCCCCGGGTTCCCCCGAGGTCAGGTTTCCATCTCTGCCAAGGTGGCCTCCAGAGGGGCCAGACCTTATTTACACGAGAGGAAGATTCAGACACCCAAGGTCAAAACTCCCAAGAAGAAGAAGGATAGAAGAAGGACCGAAGCTGCTCTTAAGGAGCTCACCTCAGAGGAATCAGGTGAGGAGAAGGGGGAGGTAGATCTGAATCCTGACAGCATACAATGCCCTACTTCAACAATGGCTTCCTTATAGCAATACCAAGAATTAGTAGTGGCTATTCAAAATCTTACTGAAGAGATCCAAGCCTTGAGAACTGAGAATATTACTCTCCGACAACAGTTGATTCTACACCGAGATGATCATGGCAACCTGCCTCCTATGCCACTTTCGTTTGGCAAATATGATGGTCACCCTGGAGGTCTTAAGGATTTTCTAGAGGCCTGCAAGGTTTACTTTGCCTTTCGACCCCATTCATATGAAACGGCTAGATCTAGAGTCGGTTTCATCATTGCCAACCTAACTCGAAACGCTCTATCCTGGGCCACCCCGTTGGTCACTGGTAATGACCATACTTTAAATGACTACGACCGTTTTGTTGAAGTCTTGAAAAAGAGATTTGACAGACCCGAAGTGTTCTACTCCTCCCTTGAAGCTATCCTGGATGTTCGTCAGGGGAACACTGATGTCCACACATACTGTAACGCTCACCTGGTATCCACTGGGACGTCACTCAGCCTATTCTGACCTCTTACGACCTTGAACCCTTCCCTGGAGTCTACTCGACTGGAGACTGGGCCTGAAACACAGGATTGGTAGAGTTTAACTCCCTATTGTCTCTGTGTGCTTGAACCCCTTCTTCCCTGGGGTCCAACCCTTCCCTTTGATCCACAGCTCACCTTGTTTTCTTGGAAAGTGTGCTCTCCGTCCTGCTTTCAGCGCAGGGACGCGTTGATTGATGCAGGCTCAGTGCTGCCTAGTTACTTCACTGGCAAGAGTCCGACAGGTAAGTATAATGAGTCTTTTGAATAGTTCTCTAACTTCGTTCCTTTCCTTCCTTAGATGATGGCAGGTGTCTGGGGATGGCGACGTGCTGCTGAGATGAGTAGCACTGAAGGTGAGTGAGAGCACGATGCGTGATGCAACCCTTTCGTATTTGTATTGAACTGAATTCTTTTTCTGTGTCTTTTAGGTGTCGCAACATTTTCAGCGTGGATGCCAGTTATGAAGAAGAAATGCAGTGAGTAAGCACGGTATGCAGTGTCTCTAGGTGTTTCCATGCTAACCTGGAGTGTCTTTTCCCTCTTGCAGATGGATGAGAAGTTCCGGAGATGGAGTTCCCCCAGAGCGGCTGGGATTCAGGTAAGCGTTTGAAGCTCGTACAGTCTTTAAAAATAAGCTAAGATTTGCTGTATGCTTACTAATGCCTTTTTTCTGTTCTTTTCCCTTTTCCTTAGGAAGCGGCGTGCCGGGATGGGAATGACACCGCCGAAGATGCTCGCAGAACAGAAAGAGCGATGAATGATGGGCAAGAGTGCCGCAAGGTAAGGCTGTTCCTAACGGTGTTCTTGTTCTTGCAGGAGCTGAGCACAGAAGAAAGATGCAGGCCTACTGGAGACCGATCCGAACGCGGTGAGTGTCACGCTGCGGGTGCAGAAAACACAAAGCATGTTTCTCAGCCTGGGCGTGGCTTAAATAGTCTCTGGGTATCCCAGGTGTCTCTGGGCTGAACCACACTCAAAAGACTAGACTGCACATGCAGTTCAGGGAACCGAAATATGTGAGGGCATCCATCTTGTCCCCATCAATGCACTACAAGTCCAATACCCAATGTTATCCTATGGGAGTGAGTGAGCCTGGTGCCACAAGTGCCAAGTCTGCCTCTAATTGGGTCTTTGGAGGGATGGAGAGGCCCTTGAGGGCCATGTAGGTGACCGTGGCCTGGCTCCAACCTTACATCTTGGAGGGCTGGGGACATGAGGGGCAGGAATCATGACACATACATTTCCCGCTTTCAGAGACTCGCAGCCAAGGCGGACTGGCCTGACTCTACCCAGCAGACAATATATAGACGAGGTCTCCATGATGAGATCAAAAATGAGCTTGCACAAGTAGCCCGGTCAGCTTCTTTCCAGGATTTGATGACTTTGTCCCTCCAGATAGAGTTTTGCTTGCTGGAATGTTGGCAAGCAAGAAGACGACGTGGGACGTTTCAGACTTCCAGTTTACCTTCTCCATCACCTACAACGAGGTCCACAACCAGTATAGATGAACCAATGCAAATTGGAGATACTTGAGGACCCCTTACTGCAGAAGAATGAAGAAGGCGGTGAGATGCCGGGTTGTGTATGTACTGTGGCTCTTCGAAACACTTTTTAAGAGACTGTCCAGAAGTACCTCCTCGACGGAAGGAAAACTCCAACCCCCGATCTGCTGCAAGGGAAGTTTCGGGGGAAATTCCAAGTACCCTTGCAATAACTCAAGACCAATAGGAGACCCAGAAGAGAACAGTTTGATGGTGTTCCGAGTCTATCTGTGGTTATCCGAGTCCGGTCCTACTGAGGTGTTTGCCATGTTAGACTGCGTAGAAGCTGGAAACTTCATGGACTCCAATTGGGCAACAGAACACCTTGTGTCTACAAGACCTAAGGCAACTCTGATACCAGTAGAAGGGGTGGATGGAAAACTTCTGTCCTCAGGGCCCATAACTAGGGAGACGGTTCCTTTGAAGATGAAGTTGGGCTGCAATGAAGAGAATCTGGTATTCGATCAAATCAGAGCAGCCCACTTCCCTTTGGTGATAGGAATTCCCTGGTTAAGAAGGCATAACCCTCACATCGACTGGACAGCCAACAGGGTCAGCTTCAATTCGCTGTTTTGTAAATCCAACTGTATGAACCCATCAAAAACCTCCATCGTCAAGGCATTATCAGAAGAAGGGACTCAGACGCCCAGCCCCATAATGGTAGCCTCTGTTCCACTCCAGTATCTGGACTTTTCAAAGGTGTTCCTGGACACCATGCCCCAACAATTACCTCCTCACAGGGTGGAAGATTGTTGCATAGACTTGATCCCAGAAGCAGTAATTCCTTTTGGGCGCATGGCCCCCTTGTCACTACCCGAACGGAGTGCTTTGCGAGACTACCTTGATGCTAATTTGCAGAATGGGCTCATCCAGGAGTCTCGATCTTCTTGTGGAGCCTCATTATTCTTCATTCCAAAGAAAGACTCTGCAGAATTACGCCCTTGTATTGACTATAGAGGTTTAAACAAGGTAACCATCCGGGATCGATATCCCATGCCGCTGATACGGGATATTTTTGGAGGAAGTTCAAGGGGCGGTCTATTTCACCAAGCTTGACTTGAGAGGGGCTTATCACCTCTTAAGAATACGGCAAGGGGACGAATGGAAGACGGCCTTCCGTACCCCCTTTGGACTGTATGAATATAGGGTGATGCCGTTTGGTCTTGTGAATGCACCACCCATATTCCAGAGATACATGGACAAGGTGTTTGCTGATATGTTGTTTGTATCAGTGGTGGTATACCTAGGTGACATCTTGATCTTCTCCAAGACATTATCTGAGCACAGGCAACTGGTCAGACAGGTGTTACAGCGCCTACAGTTGCATCAATTGCAGGTCAAGCCAGAAAAGTGCCAGTTCGAAGCTACTTCTGTGTCCTACTTGGGATTTATTTGTCTAAGAAGGGTATAGAGATGGATCCAATAAAGGTCAAGGCGATCACAGAATGGAAGGAACCGGTCAACATAAAGGAGCTACAAAGTTTCTTAGGATTGGCTAACTTTTATCGACGGTTCATTCCCAATTTTTCAAACACGGTACTTCCTCTAACCTCTCTATTGAAGAAAGGTGTTAAGTTTGTCTTTGGAGAGGAACCCAGGGAGGCCTTCCAGACCCTTAAAAAATGCTTCTCTACAGCACCCATCTTGGTCCAGCTGGATCAAACTAAGCTATACATTGTGGAAACTGATGCTTTTATAGGGGCGGTAGGGGCCATCTTACTTCAAAGATCCCAGGATAATTACGAACACCCAGTGGCATACTACTCTAAGACCCTGAATAGCAGTGAACGTACTTACTCTGTTCTCGAAAGGGAACTATTAGCTATCACGTTGGCTTGTCAAGAGTGGCGCCATCTCTTACAAGGTGCTGCTTACTGCTTTACCATCCGAACAGACCACCGCAACCTTCGGGTTTTGCAGCAAATGGAATGTACTAATGCACGTCATGCCAGGTGGGCCTATTTCTTCCTACAATTTGATTTTGTTATAACCTACATTCCTGGTACAGTAAATAAGAAGGCTGATGCCTTGTCACGCAGTGTCAGGGAAGGTTCCGGTCCTACAAGGGTCATGACTTACTCTTCCCTGGTCTTAAAATGTTGGCATCTACTGTCTCTTTTCTTCAAGAGATGATGTAAAGACTGGAGAGGGGTGTCTGTACTTCCGCTCTCTATATGGTAGAGGAGAGGCACAGAGGACCCCAGCCAAGATTCTCTATTATTGGTAACGTAGTCGAGCAATCAAGGCCTAGCTTGTCAGGAGGTGATGCAGGCTGGTTCTTAAGTACAATGTAGTCCCGAACCCCCACAAAGGAATGTCCACACACTGTATTACTGAAAACACAGTCTTTGTATAATTAATATTCAAAGGTATGTATACGATCACAATAACGCACTTTGTACTCGGAAATCAACAATGATAAATATATACAATTCTAAAGTGGTACCACCAATGTTATCGAATCTCATTAAAGTGCATCAACTGTACGGTTAAAATGTCACACAGATCAATAACGCGGAAACCTGCAATAGAGATAGGAAGGAAAGCAAGATGGTTGACACGGTAGGCAGACTACTGACCCCTACCACTAGGTACAGTTCTGTGTGGAGATCCCCCCACCTGGGCAACCTGTAAAATAAAGATATATAGCACAAGCCCAGTCCATATATTATTCAATTGCCTTGTTTTACCCCCCCAATGTACCTGGTGGAGTAGAGTTCTTCGATGATGCGTCGAAGGATCCTTCTTGAGTGCCTCCCTTTAAAGCAGGAACCACGGATCGTCGAGAGGCATCGGAGATGGTGAACTTTTCGTCGACGGCGGCGATGAGACGTTCAAGGGTGCCGAGACCCCGATGTCGATCCAGGCGATGCTCGTCAGCGACGTCCTGTGAGTATGAGGTGTGCGGGGCACCTCGGCGATGGATTGTTCAGGACCGCAAAGAGTTTCAGAAGAACTGTGGCCCAACAAGGGCGTCGAGTCATCCAAGTCTTTGTGGCCTTCAGGTGGTGGGAAGCCCACCGGCGGATTCTCCTCGGCGCGTTGGTCATCCTCGACTTTCTCCGGCGGGACAAAGCGGTCGACGATGCGGACAAGGGAGTCCTTGGATTCAAATGTTCTTAGGCAAAGGAGCGGGCGGCTCCAGTCGTCGGCGGCATGCGTCAAGTGGTCCCCACGGCTGGGCAACACAACTTCGATGGGCCTCCAGCGGTTACGCAAACCTGCGAACCCTAGTCGACGGCAATAGACTTCGACAGCGGCGAAGTCCGGGTGCTTTGCTTCGTTCTCCTCAGCGGTCCCGTCTCGGGTCGGCAGCCTTTCGAGGGTCTGACTTCCAGGAAGCTTCAGTGAAGGTTAGCGGTGCTCGATGGTCCCTCGGAGCACGGGAAGAGGGCGCCTTACCGGTCCTCTCTCGGATCAGTCCTTGACGAGTTCGGCAGCTTTCAGATCAGGTCGAAGCAAATGCAACAGCAAGTCTTCGTCTTCCAGCTGGGCATCGAGGATCAGCAGTTCCAGTTACTCTTCAAGTGTAGACACAGCTTCTGAACAATTTCCAGTGGTGAGAGGTCCCCAGATATACTATCTTGTCTCTCATCCACACTGCTGGGTCACTCTCAATAGCCAATCATACAGAAGGGCGTTCATGCAGTCAGTCAGCCAATCAGGCACACAGTGCATTCGGGCCATCCTCCTCCCTCTCAGACACTCACAACAAGGAATGTGGATTGGGACAAGTACCCAGCCCTTCAACACTATGCACTGCATTCAGGCCAGTTTCGGGCAGGGCTGTCTCAGTCTTTGTATCTCATACCAGAAACCAGACATCCACAACAAGAGGTGCATATTGGTCACACACTCCATTCACCCAGGTCCCACCCACAGGGCGTACCCACAACATACAGTCACTGGGAAGGCTCCAGTCAGTCTGGACTGGACTTCACAACAACACCATATAAGGAACTTCCACCCAACAGCCAGTCAGGGGGAAGGGACAGAGTCAGGGCTTCCCAGGACTTTGGACTGGACTTCACAACAACACCATATAAGGAACTTCCACCCAACAGCCAGTCAGGGGGAAGGGACAGAGTCAGGGCTTCCCAGGACTTTGGGAAAACAAGGTAATAGGTAATAGAAAGCAAGAGGCCACAGGGGCCATCTTGTTTTCCATCAGGAATCAACTGACTCCAATGGCAGGGCCGGAGTATCCCAAAATGTCCCAAATGTCAAATTCAGCATGGAGCTGCCACCAGCCCATAAACTGCTCTGCGGGCGACCCACATGGGCCCCAAAAACATACACTAGGGGCACAGGGTTGTACCCCCACCCATGGGTGCTGTAAGGGTATCCGACGGGTCTGTTCACCAAACCAAAAGAGAGAGAGCTGCACCGCCAGGAGTCCCACATGAACTGCGCGGAAATTATGACAGAACACACGATAAAAAGGCAGTAAAGGACAAGGATACGGAGGCCCTGTCCCTCCGATGCATTTCCAGCATCACAGTTGATCCCTCAATACCAGACCTGCTCTGAGCCTCCTTCCACGATCAACAAAGGAAAGGATGGGCTATATTACCATGAAGGGGCGCTTTTCATTCCCACCAAAAAACTACAGAAACTGGTCCTTTCCTGGTGTCACGATACCCCCTTAGCAGGACATCCCGGTATCAGAAAGACATATTAACTACTGCGTAGGGGGTTTTGGTGACCGATACTCAGAAACGATGTTTGCCAGTATGTTTCTACTTGCTCAGTTTGTGCTTCAAACAAACATTGCACTGGTAAACCATTAGGACTACTGCAGCAACATTCTTTACCGGAACGTCCTTGGGAGCATATTTTCACTGATTTTACTGTGGATCTTCCCCAGTCAAATGGCTTGACAGTGATCATGGTGACGATTAACTCGTTCAGTAAATTAGCCCACTTCTCTGCTTTCAAGCAGGTTCCTTCTGCCTCAGAGACTGCTGAGGTTTTTCTCCAAGATATAGTCTGCCTGCATGGTTTGCCCTGGACTATAGTTTCTGATCAGGGGCCTAAATTTACGTCCACATTCTGGGCTTCTCTCTGTCAGATCCTGGGTATCCACAGAGTTCTTTCTTCGGGTTATCACCCGCAGAGCAATGGACAAACTGAAAGATTAAACGCCAATCTGGAGCAGTATTTGAGATGTTTTTGTAGTCCACAGCAGGAAGAATGGTATCGATTCCTCCCGCAAGCAGAGCTTGCCTACAAAAATGCCCTACACATTTCCATTCAGATGAGTCCTTTTTTTGTACTTATGGATTCCATCCTCAACATCTCTCGTGGCTTAGTTCTCCTTCCACCAAGATTCATGCTTTGGACAGAACATTGAAGGATCTTCATGAAGTACACAATCTCGCAAAGAAAGCACACCTGGTCAGCCAACAAGCCCAAAAGAGATGGGCTGACAAGAACAGAAGTTCCAATCCTAATTGGAGAATATGGCAATTAGTCTGGTTATCCCCCAGATTCTTACCTAGATGGGTTCATACAGGGAAATTCTCCTCATGTTTCCTTGGACCATTCCCCATTGTACAACAGATCAACCCAGTGGCCTATAAGCTCCAACTCCCTGACTACCTCAAGAGGGTGCACCCTGTCTTCCATGTCTCTCTGTTAAAGGAGCATAAGGAGGACCCTTTCCAAAGACCTGTCCATAAAAGTCGTACTCAAGTGAAGCAGGTTCCTGAAGAATATGAAGTAGCCTACCTTGTTGACTCCAGATACTGCAAGGGCCGGTTACAATACCTGGTCCATTGGAAGGGTTATCCTGTGGAGGAAAGATCCTGGGAACCGGTGAGCCATATCCATGCACCCCGTCTACTGAAGAGGTTTCATCGGCTCCACCCGGGTAAGCCTGGGGTCCCCCGAGAAGACGGAGGTATACTGTCAGGATCAGCAGGTGTAAGATTTGGAACCGTTGGAAGCACGGACTTAGTAGTACGTTCTAGTCCTCACCCAGCATGGCGTTGGTTCCTATAAACTCCGGCTCCACCCACAAGCCGGTGCGTTGTATCTGTGCTTTCTGCCATAACGCTCCGTAGCCTTTGTAGCCTTCGTTCTTGCTCCCTTATTCTTCCTCTCTAAGTGGTACCGTTTTCATGGGTCTTCTCTCAGCTAATCCTTCTAGCTGTCATCATTCTGTTTCTCTCTCTTTCCTTTCAGCCTAGTTGTTTTGCGCTTACGGCTTCTTTTCTCCTCCTGCTTCTTTCGATCCTTTCCTTTCGTGGCACCTGCCCCTCCTCTCTCAGAAGCCGGCGCCGACCTGGCTTCTTAAAACAGTTTCCATACTTATCTCCGTTTCATTCTTCGATTTCTTGACTTCTTACGTTTTACTGTTGTCTGTTTTACCTTTCTACTACCCTTCCGCCATTTTCCTTGCTGCTTTGGTACACCCACTTTCTACACATCATCTTAACTTGGATTTTGGCCAAAAAGAAAGAGAAAGGATTAAGGATTTTTTTTTTATTATCTGCAGTACAGAAGTGTATTTTTTGCGCTGGACATTGGTCTTTGGAACTTAGCATCATCACGTCACACCCATATTGTCTCTGGGGTTTTTTCTGCCTTTGTGCTTTTTCCCTGGTGGGGAGGCTGGCCCCCCCGGGTTCCCCGAGGTCAGGTTTCCATCTCTGCCAAGGTGGCCTCCGGAGGGGCCAGACCTTATTTACACGAGAGGAAGATTCAGACACCCAAGGTCAAAACTCCCAAGAAGAAGAAGAATAGAAGGACCGAAGCTGCACTTAAGGAGCTCACCTCAGAGGAATCAGGTGAGGAGAAGGGGGCGGTAGATCTGAAACTTGACAGAGACGGGCAGTAACAGTTCACCTTTTACATTACATTGGATTTGGAATAACCTTCCCAGAGTATATAAAATATACACAAAGTTAAAGGAAACGGAAATGGGATGCTGAGCTCTGTAACCTGCAGGACACTGTTTCTGAACCCCATCAGGGCAGACTTAGCCTTTCATCCTTTCAGAGGCATATAACACAATTACTGTTTAACTAAGCATTGAAACCCCTGATTACTTAAGTGCCAGGTTAGTTTAAAGTGCCCAAAATAATCTTACTGAAGGATTTAAAAAAGTACTTGTCTGAGGAAGAAATTTGGTAATCACCTTGGGGGAGGGTGCCTGAAGAGGGCATTGATAGGTCCTCACTTAAATGGACAGTATTTTGCTTGTGGCAACCCTCCCTGATCCCATGATTCTGCAAGCACAGAGTGAGGGGGCTCCTCCATGCATGGGGTATGTAAATAAGTCTATGGTTTTAGAAAGCAGGGATGTATAGCCCGACAGGGCAACAATTCTGTAAGCAACTGAGTATAGTTTTTGGCACAGCATGCTGTAAGAGCTAAATCATGTCTTTGTCTTCTAATTGTTTGTCTAGTGCCTTGTGCAGCACATGGGCCAGGATAATGCTATCTCAGTCAGATACTGGGCCACTTCTAAGCCATGGCACATTTAATTGGCATTTGTTATTGGCCAGGGTAACCTCCCAGGAGCCTGTGTCTCCAAGAGAAAGCAAAAGCAGGTGAGAGATCCCAAGATCCAACAGGAAAGTAATATTAATGAAAAGTATGTTGACCCACTGCACAATAAATATGTTTTGGTGTGTGAAGGCTTTCATTGGCAATTTTTACTCTGCCATGTATGTGTGTGTCAAACTGTCATAGGAAGAGCTGTACAATAAACAGACATAGGCTGCAATGTCACATTAGTCCCTGCAGCTCAATGTTGGTAATCATTTTGAAAAACAAAAAAACACTGACATGCTTACTTCTCTCTGAGTGTGTGCTTTGGAGCATGCATGTTACTACTACTCATCTCTGGAGCAGGGCTGCCATCCACAACCTAACCATTAGCACCTTAGAAATCTCAATCAGCGCCTAGCTAAGGTGATGGCTGACAACAAAAGGAGAGTGATAACAAGCAGGACAAGTGTGACCTATTTATCTGCATACACTGAGTTGTTGCACTATGGGAGCGGCCTCCACCAGGGTACCTGGCAAAGATGTTGTTACACTTTTTTAAAGACTTAAACACATCATGATAATAAATAATGTGCTGATGAGGTATTGCAACCATGTTCATAGCAGATCCACTGAACCTCTAAATGCCCACTTTGTTCATTCACAATAGCGCAACCTTTGTGTCAATTCCATCTTTCTTTGGGGAATATATTACTAAAATGACATAATCAAAGATGAAACAAATATTGTTAAGCTTGAGTTCTGCTATGGTGAAGAAGATAGCTCAGTGAGCTAAACACTTGTTGCAAAGATATGTGTTAATGTGCTGGGGTTCATATTTGTGCATATACATGCTGTTGATAGGAGCATTTACTGTGCTACCAAGCAACATACCTGCAATAAAAAGAACTAGTTATGTAAACGAAAAAAGCACCATTATGGTGCTGGTCTAATAAAAGGTGGTGCATGTCTTTTCTCACACCAATTTTTGTATAGCAAGAACCGCATTGTAAGATAAATGCAACCTGCTACATTTCGCAACCTGCTACATTTCTCTGTGCCACCTATCTACCAGTTAATGCAAAATGTGCAACGGGAAGTGATGTTACCATTAGTCAAAGCCCCCTCATAATTGCCCTCTTCATCTCATATTTACTTTAATTTCATTTGTGCTTTCTTTGAGACGTATCATTCATATTGTGTGTCCCCTTTGATCAATGTCCTGTTTGTTTTAATCAATTCCTGAACAAGACATTTGTCACATTTTAGAATATACACAGTGTGACAAATTGCCATGTGGTAAGGGTGCAAAGCCCTGGCTTTTTTCGGTGTTTGTTAATACATACAATGATGCAGGTAATTCCATCTCCAAAAGGGTAATTTGCCAACCAGATTGCCCTTCTCGTCAACTCCATGCCAAAAGCATAGTGTACTTGTGCCCTGCTGCATCAGTAGCCTGGTCCACAGCTCCTGCTCTGCTCGTGGCATAGAACAGATTCAAAGGTCACAAAATGCCCACATGACAGCCGGAGCGACAGCCAAGTTTCTGCAGCGCAATGGCTGCATTTAAGATATGCCCACCACCACCTGTCCCAAAACTACAATGATCATGACTAACCCATTCTGGTGGTAGGGTAAACTTTAAATAAAGGTATGCCTGCATTTAGGCATGGTGCATGGTAATACTTATGATCCACCACATGGCCACCATATCCCAATTAATATTGCATGTGTGTCAGCTCCTGTGAGTCAGCTCTGCTGTGGAAGGTGATGTGTATTCTGGCCAGCCGGGTGGAGACTGACAAATGGCAGGACAGGAACGAGAAGGACCGGGTCTCTTCTTTGATCCTGTTGTGAGGGCAGTTAACACCCTCCGCCAGAGGCAGCTGTCGTGGGACCCGGCATCAAAGGAGCACACCCGTTCAGAAGGAGTAGCCTTGCATCGGGGTGCTGCATCTCTAAGGGCCTTTGCTCTTAGTGGGAAAGGAAGGAAGGGGGTGGGATTAGAGTAGGCAAAAGGCCCTGGTTAATGGAAGGTGACTTCCACCATCTTGTTTCTCTCTGTCTCTCTGTCTCTCTTTCCTGTCCCCTCCACTTCCTCTGGATCGAAAAACTTTGGGTATGACCTCAGAAAGTCAATGTCCACTCTGTTCAAGAACATGGATTGGACCACTAAATGAGGCTAGCTTTTGTCCAATCACTTGGGTACTTTTTCCTTTAAAAGAAGGGGTCTCCCACCCCTTCTTTAGATTTTCTCAGTTTCTCTCGGATCCTCTCAAGACATGATGATTCACCTGGGAAGAACTCACCGGAATTTCTTTGGGAAAGTTGTGCTTTCCAAAGCCCACAGTCTGAGGTGAAGAAGGAGTCAACCAAGGTGGAAGGAAGGCATGCCCCCTACCCACTCCCAGGGCACATTGGGAGTGAGCTTTACCGTGCACCAGGACCTACCAATCTGCACCATCATCTCCTGAAGCTTAGAGAGCAGACCCTGAATGGAACCATCATGTCCTCGAGTCCCCCTGAGTGGGCTTCATAGCAGCTGGAGGGCCAGACCAGCCAAAGCTTTCTGTTCTACCAAACTGGTTGCTCTGTTTTTGTTGCACCGTGAATGGGAGGGAATGTGCTGGCACTGGCTTTTGTGCTCCTCCACCAAATCAAACTATTGCTTGACTTCAAATCAGCTTGACGCTGCCTTGTGCCCGAGCTAAGTCTGTCACCTGCTAGGCCCAAATCGACTGCTCTAAGCCGGGACCCAATCACACACTGACTCTGACCAGGGGTTACAACCATGTCTCAGCCCAGCTAGTTCTTGAATGGCTGTCTCATTGTCCTGCACATCGATGCCCACAAAGTCACCACTTCAACAACCGTTGCCCACTGACTCGAACCACAGGAGCATCACTCATCAACCCTCCCAGTGGCTAAAGCCCAACTCAGCCTGGCTAAACTGTGAAGCAATCGTGGGGCCGCTGTGACCTGTGTCAATGAGAGCACCCCTCTGCTGCACAGAGCGACCACTTTCACTCCTACTCGGTGCCCACCAAGAATGTAATCCAGGTACTGTTGACCCTGAACTGCCGCCTCAGTCCACTTGGGTCCTAGATACTGGTTAGGTCATGATTGCACCTGTCTTGAACATCGATTGTGGCTAATAATTCTCCTATAACCCCTCGAACCACGCTCAAAGTGCTAGATTCTTCTTACATTTTCTCTGTTCTTCCTTCAGCGGGGGTTTGTACAGTATTTTCTGTTTGTTCTGTACAGGTGCTGTGTTTAATTAAAGTTTATATATATTTATAAAACCTTGGGTGGAGGAGCAGGTGGATGAGTTTTCCCCAGCTCCTGCCTCCTCACAGCCGTCATATTGCAACGGCAGGAGAAGAGCTATATGTGGGACCCCTTGTGTTGTCCCTATATCACATTGAGTGTATGAGAGATGATATGCACTAAGGCAACCATACCGAATGTACCCTCATACTGAAAGAGTGGAAGGATATCAGCACGTACCATTGGACATCATGGAGCTCTGAGTGAAATCTTACAAGGGCAGAGTGATGTCATGAAGATGATATGCTAGGACATACTGAAACAATATGAAAATACTTAAGAGTAACAATGTAACTGAAGTGATAAGAGAAACATGTACGAAATGATAAAGTAATCATATAAACAAAGAAGATAAAGTAACTTGCTGACCAATAAGTGTAAATACGCAGTAATGCTAGGTAGATGAGACATATAGAAGCTTGCTATAGAGAAAGATATAACGTGGAAAAGGCGGCCATAGTAGGAAGATGGATGTCGGCTTATGTCAAAAGACTCAATCCAGCTACCTCAGAGACAGACCAGGGATGTAGAGTCAAAAGACATTGGAGAAACAGTTTTTTGTGCAAAATAAAGAGGCATCCTTGTTGGCCTGGGATCAAGGGTTCTATATTAAGGAATAATTGCAAGGCACAAGGGGAGACAGACAGATAAACTAGGCATGTAAGACATATTTCTCTTAGATTAAAGAAGAAGAAAACATTTGCAAGAGCCAAGTATTTGACAATTAACAGTCGATAACGTCTATACAAGATTGAGTGTCTCTAGAGGCCAAGAGGAGCAAGAACACCCAGCATAAGTAAATCAAATAGCAGTAAATAGGAGGTCGAAATTGAAAAATGTGTGGTCTACTCACACATGATTCAGAAGTTGAAAACAAGGGCTATTCATAAAGCTTCAGATGAAGATAGTGATGTGCTTACACTCCCATGAATGTTCCAGAACAGAGAGAAGACTACAAGGTCAACTACAGATGGGAAACCTTGGTTTATGGCCGGACTGATGAGAGATGATGGATTAATTGGGAAAGTGGGTAGTAATCTGACGACTCAAGCACCTCAATTTCGCTTTTTGCTTACGTACCGAAAGTCCAAGGTTGGGTGAGAATGCCAACCAATCAGAGGGTATATGGGGCAACATGCTATGCAATGTTGCATAGACCAATTTGCTGCCATTTTATCTGCTATAATCAGAATTATACGTATTTAGAGGTAGTTTGAGGCATCCCTTACAGATAAGGGGCAGCCAATGAAATACTAACCTATATACATACCATAGGTACATATATTATAATAATAGTTTGTGTGTGAGCGTGCGAGCATCATTCTGTTGTTTACCAGTTTGCCCTACTTTATTAAATTGAGAATAAAGTAGTATTTTTCCATATTTTCTGAGTCTGTCCGGTTATCTGGTCTCAGATCCTTATTGGTAATTTCATATAGCAAAAGAGACGCTTCAAGGTGCTAGAGCACATTTGATTGGACATTCCCTTTATTTTGGACTGTGATCCTGTGCTGTTTGGGTCACTACTGGTTCACCTTCACACCCCTCTCAAGAGCATACCCTTCCATCGGCCCACGTTACCACAAAAGGCAGAGGGGGTATATCTCTTAACTGTCCCTGTTTTTCCTTTATGATTGAAGCCAGGTTGATGTATTTGGCTCTGAAAAGCATGGAGTCTGGAATGGTTCAAGAGATAGAATTTGCTCACATAATGATTTAGCAATATGCAAATCTAGATGGAAATATATAGTTTAAACTTGGCAGTGTTTCAGGAACATCAGCCTTGGGAAGTAGAAAGCATATACTCACTGGGTGCTTGTCATTTCATTCTTTTTATGATTTCTTGAATTTGTTTGTCTGCTGTGTGGGCATGAACTGAAATGCTAAGCGAATGTTGATGTTTGTTACATGTCTTTTTGTTTTCTCTGTTGCCTAGTCATGTAATGTTTTTCCAAGAGAATATACTTTGGACACATTCATCCAGAAACAAATGGTCAGGTTTAACTGATAGGTTATCATTTTATTAAATAAATACTTTCTTAAAAATAATGTTCCTTTATTTTCTTTCAAAATGAATATATTATTCGAAAAACAAAGTGAAAAGTATTGTCTCGGGAAGATAGGTCAGGGGCAATGAGCTCGCCTTGGAAGCAAGACGACGCGGAACAACATGGGTGCGATCCCTGGGTCCACGCTTAGAAACCTCTGGGTATTAAGCGTGTTTTAAATAACAAATGATAATCATTCAATATCAATATAGCACTCTCTTGGGGAAACAGGTCACAGAGATGTGTAATGTTTATGTGGACGGGTTTCTGTTGAATTTTACACGAGGTATGTATTTCCTTCATTTTGCAGATTGGGAGGGAGCATGAGTTTCGGGGGGGGCATGGGTTTCAGGGGGGAACCATGGGTTTCAGGGGGGTTCCATGGGGGTTGGAGGTGGGCATGGGTTTGGGTCGTGGTGGGTGGTGGGAAGGGCCTCAAGACTGTCTGTGCCCTGGGACCCAGAAACTGTTAAAATGGCGCTGGGACTCTTCACTGGAAAGCAGCTTGACTCAACGTGAGTATTCAACTGGAATTCGATCCGTGCACTCTATGAACAAAGGCTTTCGAAAGAAATATCTTTAAATCAAAAATGAAGAAAGGCAACGCTGTGCTCCACTTGCCTCAATTTCGAAATAAACAAGGGACAATTAGATTTCATAAAATACAATGTTCTGTTTCTCATAGACGCCGCCCTTCCCTCGTGCAAAGGTCAAGAATGCAGAAAAGGAGCCGCGCTTCCGCCTCCAGCTGATCAGGTGCTGGCTGCATTAGGCCATTAGCCTCTGGAATCTGTGCCTGCCATTGAAAGCGTGTGACTGCTGCGCCCTGATTGGTCGGATGCGCTTTAGTGATCTTTAATGGCAATGCAGTTTATTAACAGCCTTGAGCGGCCAGGCAGTGGGACTAAGGTCAATTCAAAGAGGTTAAAAATTAACTAAAATGAATAGCCTGGCCGATCAGCTTAATCTATGAAATGAAATGAACCTCTCGTGGCTACGCGAAATTTATTTCCTGTAGGTTACTAACAAATGCGAAATGCAAAAAAAAAAAAAATATATGCGTGTCTCAGCATTCGTTTGTGAGATATTGAGAAGGTACCTGCAAACTGCAGCAGATACCTCGGGAGACTGGCTAGATAATTGCGAAAAGTACTGTGAAAAAATGCAAGGCCAGCGCTCTGCTCTAAATATAGTCCGTGTGCAGGCAGCCTATGGCGTCGCATGCTCGCACATCCGAGACTGACATGATCTCTTGAGGAGCTGTGGACAGCAATCTTCAAATGCTGAAGTGCCCATCACCATGGAATGATTTCAAAATGTCATAGCGTTCCCTCAGGTAAGTCCCGCTAGCTGCGGATTTTGTGAAGTGCCACATGCTGCACGAGCCTACTTCCGAGCGCTAGGCTGGCCTTAGGCCACAAAATAACAGGCCAAGATCAGAAGAAAATAAAAGAAGCATATACGTACGCCCACCACATAAAGCTGTCTTGGAGACAGAAGCAGTCAATTTGCGTTTTTTTCAATGTTTTTATAGAGCTGTCACGAGTCCAGGAGCTGTGACTTTCCGAATGTGCTTGTAACGGACATTAGGTAATTTTGTTATATTTTTTTTAACACGGGTGTCCTATTCAGAGCTTCAAACTAACCTTTCTGCGTGCAGGGGGTGCCGAGAACACGGGTGCTCGGATGTCTGCCCTTTCCGCGGGAGGAGGGGTCGGAATCTGCACTAAATGTTCTTATACTTTCAATGGAACGTACCTAAAATCTGTCCAACAGCCCCCGCCCCGAAACATTGAAAGGTTGGCTCTCCAGTACGCCTGCATGTGTACAGTTTTACCACCAGCAAAAAAAGGTGAATGCTTAAAGCATTCACAAATGTTGCATGTTCCGAATGCAAGCTATTCTTTTCCCCTCACATGTGCACGTGCAGCCCCCTGCACACAATCACTCTGATCAGGCCCGGCTTTAGCCCCTTCCACGCCAGCTCAGGGAGTCTTTCAAGGGCTCCCCCGAGCTGGCGTAGTGACAGAAGGCGCTGCAGGCGGGCTGTTGCTATTAAATGCGCCCGCTGCGGCTGAGCGCATTTAAAAACAATAGGGTGCTGATGCACCCTATTCATATCATTACCTCCCCCCCGGAGAGAGAAGGTTAAAAAAAAAATGGCACTTCCTGGTCCCGCCCTCCAATCCCTGTTGACCAGGGGCGCACAAGGGAATGTGGGGCGCCAATTCGCCCAGGGCACTGCTGCACCTATGGCCGGCCCTGACCCTGATTTACAAAGGGATTGATAAGAGGCTCAAGGGTTCAGCAGCCTGTGGCACGATGCACATGCAGTGACCAAATGAGCCCACACTGGCGATGTGGCGGAGGTCAACTGGCCAACCAGATGGGTCCAGCAAACACATTCGCAGTGACAGATCTTGAAATGCTGTCAATGCACATCTGCAACTGCATGTTTTCCGTGAACACAGACATGCCACCAGCTGTTAAGTTTAATCATGCAATTCAGATGAGACAATAATATTGAAAAAAGCAAATGAGACTCGGAGCCAGTGGCGGTAGGTGGGAAACCTTTACTAAATCAAGCGCAAACTGACGCTTCGGCAGAAGTACCGCCCACATCAACACGTGGGCTGCAACCCCACAAGCATAACAACAGAAAAGAGACACGGCTCCTTAGAACAATAGAAATAGGACATTACATCTCCCCCCTCCTTAAGAACTGGGGTTTGTTAGTTCATTTCTTCTATCCACCTTGAAGGCTTACATTTTATTCTTCGTGATGGGCTGCGTACTGGTGGAGCCTCGCTTACAGTGCAGCTACTGGCGCTGTCATCAGCGTGCCCTGTCTTCTTCTCTGTATTCAGAGTCCAAATCGGAGGAGTCCTCTACCCTAGTGGGGTCGATGCTTTCCTGGCTTCTATCGCCTTCGAAAATTCAGAAGAATGATGAGTTCCGTGTGATGGTGCCCGTGGGCTTCCTGAGGTTATCATTGACACTTGTATATGTGTCACGGTCATTGGCTCAGGCTTGAACGCGGGGACGTCTTTGGTATCTTGGTTCTGTTTTACCAGGACCTGGTCTCCTATTTGGATGTGGCTCGGTTTTGCGTTTCTCCTTAGGTCAACATATTCTTTCATCTTTGTTTTGCTCTCCTTGTCCTTCGTTCTTGCAGTGTCGACATAGGTGTTGGGAAGAGAGGCATTTGAATTGTGTGGCAGTGTGGTTCTAACCACTCGTCCAAGCATCAGTGCGGACGGACATGCCCCTTTTCGAGCTGTGGGGGGTGTTTCTATAGTCCCTTAATAAGGTGCAGATTGCCTGCAAGTATGATCTGTTGGTAATTGAGCAGACTTGGAGGGCGCATTTTGGGTTTCCCATACATTTCGCCACCGTTCCATTGGCTTGTGGCCACAGTGGCGAGATCTTGTGATGTTGAAAGCCAAGATGCTCTGCGAACATGGCAAAATCATGTCAGCTGAATGGTGGGCCATTGTCTGACTTTACGTTGAACGGAATCCCATAGTCTGCAAAAGTCTTTTCTAAAGCCGGTATTACTGCTTCGGCGTTGGTGGAATGAATGAGGTGTAACATGGGGAATCAGGACATTTTGTTAATAACCACCAGCACGTACTTGCCATTTGCCAGCAGGCGGAACATGTCAATGGCCACCTCGTCCCATACTTGCAGAGGCATCAATGACATTTTGAGCGGCTCTGGAAAGGTGCGTGGGGTGACAGCCTTGCACGCGATGCACTTGCCTAGTAGCTGTTCCACCTTTTCATCCGTATGGGGAAACCACACCTTGGTTGTAAGCTGGCGTTTCATTGATACTATTCCCCTATGCCCTGAGTGTGCTAGTGCAAGCACTTGTTCTTGCAAACTTGCCGGGATGACGATTCTGTTTTCTTTCAGAAAAAGGCCATCTGGCGACATGGATAGCGTGTGTCTAATGAGTTTGAACGTGCAGAAGTGTCTCTCTTCAGTTGGAGAGAGAGGTTGTCCATGGTCGAGTTTGGTATGACACTGACTTGACTTCAGGCGTTCTTGTATTTTTTGAAGTAGTTGGTCTTTTCTCAGGGATTCTATCAGTTGAGTCATTGTGATGGATTTGGGGAATGCATTGCTTATTAGGTGGTGTATGTATTGGTTTGCTTTGACGGACTGGCATTCGTCGTGAGTTGGAAGCGGGTACCTGGACAAGAAGTCTGCCGGGTTGTTGTCCTTCCCCGGGTGGTGTATGATTTTGAAAGAGTATTCTTGCAGTCTCAGTCCCCACCTAGCAACGCATGGTGGCATCTTGGCGGTTGGCTTGCCATATATTGTGGTGAGGGCCTGGTGGTCAGTGATGATTGTGAATGGGCGTCCGTACAGGAACAGGTGGTAGTGTTCACATGCCCATACAACCACTAGGCTTTCCTTCTCCGGTTGAGAGTACGTGCATTAAGTTGCTGAGAGGCTGCGGCTTGCATACGCTACGATGCATCTCGGGGAGTCGGATGATGCTCCGTGACATCTGCAGAATCCATGTTTTTTCCTGACATGGGTGCACAATCGGCACTCTCAAGGCACACAACTGTTTTGTGAATCTACCACTTGGAGGAAGCCTGGCCAGGGACGTCATTTCACCAAAAATGCCACGGGTAGCGGAAGTGACATCACACGACCCTTGCAGGAAGTGGTGTCATTTACCCACTGGAGCAGACTCAGAGAGTACTTCATGATTTATCAAGAGGGAGCATGCAAAGGTGCTAGAGAGACAGGTGGCAAGAAGAAGGCACAGGACAGCAGCAACTGCATTATTTTTCATAGTAACCAGGTGTATATCTCTGCAAGTTCAATGTTTGCCTTGGGCCTGGGGCTATTCTGCACCTAGCAAGTTCGAATCCCCTGGAGACATTCAGCCTTCTGAGGTTGATGAATTGTGCCTCATTACATTGGGTATTGATTGACACCTATCATTACAGCGCTTCAAAGCAGGCGGAACCTGGCATGAAGCACTTCATAAAAAACATTGAAGTGCCATTTCACATTTGTCAATATCGAAGTAATTGCTGCATACAGTGGCATACCACACGCATTGCCGAACATCACGAGGCAAGACCCAAAGGTTGTGCTCCATAAATGTATTTATTTATTATAATGTTTGCTCAGTTCTGGCCCTACGCAGGTTGAAAAGGTGGGAGTTGAGACAGAAGGTACCACATAATTTCAGGATCGAAAGAAAGATTAGGATCAACAAGTGGTAGCAGGGGGCATGGAAGCTACCAATCCACTGCTGCAATGAGATAAAGGTGACATGTCATGACATAGCAGAATACAGTGACTTCGCGTGTACATAAAATATTCACCCCAAGGGACAAGGAATTCTGCACACCATCAGTGTGTCACAGACTGTGATTCAGAACTAATGATTACAAATGACAATGAAAATTCAAAATGGGGTTTGTGGCATATGTGCACCTCAATAATAGACATGGGGCCTCATTACGACTTTGGAGGCAGCCATGCCCTTGATAAGGGCATGGCTGCCTCCAAAACCGGGTCCGGGTCCGGGTTCCCTGAATGGGGAAATACCGGGCCATTCCTAGTATGGAGACCCAGGTATTTCCTCCTTCAGGTAACCCGGGCCCGGTCCTTCCCCATTCGAGCCCTCATAGGGCTCAATGGGAATGGGGAGGGAGCTAACAACGGGCCCATTACGAACAGGTCAGTTGTTGGCTCCCTGGTCCCCTCGCGGGACCCGCTATGGACATCTGGAAAAACCAGACGTCCAGAGCGGGTCCAGCGAGGGGACCTTGTAACCTGCTGCATGCTTTAGGACATTTACCCCCACCATCTGGTCCTGTTTCCTGTGAACAAATAACAGACCCTTGAGTTTTGGTTTAAGCATATTTGGTGGCACTAGCGCCACCCAATGGACAAAACATTGCTCTAGGTAAAAGAGAGAGAGAGAGACGGAGTGTTACTAAACAGACTTTCTGGTTGGCATGGTATCTGGCAACACTTGTGGCATAAAATGGCCGAAGTACAAGCTATTGATATTGATTTGGTATCAGCAGCTCGTGTCCCTGCCAAAGAGGGCCCTCTTCTACCTGCTCTATCGGGAACTGCGAGAAAGGTTTCTGTAGGTGTGCCTGGGGGCATAGCCACTGTTCATTCATGCTGCCTTTCCCGGCCCTCTTCTCCCTCGCCACTTAGCAATGCGAGAGGCCAGGGCTCCCTGTCACCCATGATCAGCCCATGCAATTTCTCCTGTGCAAGGGCACTTTAGGAAATGCCAGTCGACTGAGCTATTGAACAAGTCCTGTGAATAATTTAGGGAACAAGGACATCCTCATCTGCTCCAAAAGAACAGCTTAAGCTGTCAAACTGGGTATATTTAACATGTGGCTTGCCATCATTTTACTGTTAGGGTGAGTGCCGTGACTCACAAAATGAGCAGAGAGCCCTATCTGCATTACATGCTCGGAAGAGTGTTACATCCATGTGACAAACATATTTGAAATATAAAGTTCTTCGGTGATTCTTAAATTCGCACATTGCTCATTGATTTTATGCAAACTGCTGAGCGCAGGCAACACCTCAAACCTGGCCTCCCCTCCTTCTAGGCATGCTCCAGCATGGACTGGGCTGGCAGAACCACATGGCCCACTCTGCCTTTCTTTGGTTGCTTGCCTGCCAGATATCTCACCTCACTCAACATCACACCATCACTCTACACAACCAACATACATAACGCTTCCACTCTTAACCATCCCATCACTGCAATCCACCCCACACCACCACACACCACCACTTGACCACCCCTCCACAATATCCCACCACTCCAGAACACCACTCTGCCACACCCTCACACCACCCCTCAATAACACTCCACATCACTCCACCACCACTCCACTTCACACTGCCCTACCACCACTCCACCCCACTCCACCACCTCAACATACTCCACCACTCTAAACCCCCACACCACCACTCATAACTGTACCACTCCACACCAACAAACTTCCATGCCATTTCACACTAACACATTGGCCCACACCAATACATCAGTCTACACCAACCCACAACTTCACACCACCACTACACATGAGTAAGACTTCACCACCACTTTCCACCACACCCCACTCCACCTGACATTCTACACCCACATTTCACACATTCAAACCACCACCCACCACTCCTCACCCCGACTTGACACCCCTGCTCTAGGGCATAACTCCACACAACCACTCCATACCAACACTCCACACCACCACAACACACTCTACACCACCGCATCACCATTCTACATGACCACACCTCCACATCAGCCTGAAAATACTCCAAAACCAGCACAGCTCCACACCCCAACACTACACCACACATCCATACCACTCTGCACCCAGCTCTAGTACACACCACCAGTTCACATAACCATGCCACTACTCCACACATCCAACCCCCCTTTCCACACACAAAATCAACTCCACAGCCCCTCTGTCATGGGAAGACATATGGCAGTGGATATAGCCAAGGAAATGTGCACAAGATCACCCAGTGAGTAATACTCATCAAACAACCTGTACCCAGGAACCAAGAAAAATGCATGCGAACCCCAGGATGTGCAAGTGGAACACAATACTAAGATGTGAAAAGGGATGTGGGGTAAGTACTTAGAAGCTCCTTATGATTGCAAAGAAAGTTGGCAAGTTCCTGACCCACAATTGCTGTTACAGGTACTGTCAGTGCTAAGCCCACATACAGGACAAGTAATGACAGGATCTGCACGCTAATACTGGTGATGGTATTGTGTAAGGCAACTTAAAGACAATACTCATGAAGTTGAGGAACACCACCTGGAATATCAACAAAGCCCACAAACCCTGCTGATCAAACAGGGACCCAGAAAGCCACACTCTGAATTGTCTCATGACCTAGTAGGAATGGTATTGTTTGTATTTCTTCCCTGTTCCTTCCTTACCTTCACTCCTCCCCTCCCCCTATCCCCTTCATTCTTTTTACTGCCCATGCACACTCAGAATTGTCTCATGACCTAGTAAGAATGTTATTGTTGTCTTTGTTCCCTGTTCCTTCCCTACCTTCACTGCCCTCCTCACCCTCTCCCCTGCATTCTTGTTACTGCACTTGCACAATCCGAATGTCTCAAGACCTAGTAGGAACATAATTTTTCTGTTTTTTTCTTCCTTGTACCTACCCCTCCATTCTCTTGATGTGCCTTGAAACACCATTTTGGTGTATGGGCGTATTACAAATACCCAATAAATAAATAACTAAAAACAAAGGGAGGATAACTTAATACATAAGACTCCTGACTAGGGACAAGTAGGAATAGTGCTTACAGAATGTCGAGGAAAACATAGACATTCACACAGGACTGGATACAACAGCACAACACACCTAACAATCAATAGGAAACAAATGGGGAAGGACAAGAGAAAATCAGGAGCAGACTCTAAGAGAAGGTAAAGGAACAGGAGCAGGGAAAATAAAATTACAAGTGCAAAACCTCCTGGAAAGTGCTGACGGCAAACCATAGGAAGACAGAAAAGGAATCCAGGAAGCACAAAATACCAATAAGCACCCTAAATGTGAAATCCAGGGATCCAGGAGCAAGAAATACGAAACTAGCAACTAGACACAAAGCATAAGAACCTGAAAGAAGGGACCGGTCACAACCAGGAACACTGCAGCAATGACCAGCACTGGACTGAAGCAAACAGAGGCTTTTAAAGCGGCCTATCAAGCACACACCTCAGGTGCACTGTTTTCTAGCCCCTGCTATCCACAGGTGCTCCTTATCCTCCACCCAACCTTATCCTGCAAGGGTGGAGATCAAGCATTGAACCAGGCATTCCGCGTAGCATACTGGCTGCCAGAAACCTGGAATGGGTCTGGAAGGGAAGTGAAATGGAAAATAAGGATTTAGAGCTCCCATATCACAGCAGCACTGTCTAGTAAGGTTCAGAAGGAAAGTCTAATATGGAATAAACCGAAAATCACTCTCCTAAGTGGCGGGAATGAGAGAGAAGGGTCCAAATGGTCAAATCCTTTCCACATCAAACCAACACACCACTCTGCACGCCACAGTACTACACTATAAGCTATCACATCTTTACTCCACATCAACACTCTCATTTCACAGTAACACCCCCAATCCATTCCACCACTCCACAACACGCCAGCACAACACTCCACACCTCAACACTATCACTCCACACAACTCAACCACCCCACCAACCACTCCATCCCAACTCATCATTCCACCCCACTACTTCACCCCAACATAACTGCACACTCTACCACTTGATGACACACCTCCACCCCACTTCACACCACCACTTCATTCTACCACTCTGCCAATCCACTCCACTCAACTCAACCACACCACACAACCCCACTCCACCTCACCTCACCACTTAAGGGTCCACACCATTCTAGCTACCACCCTCTATTCTCATCCCTGCACTCTAATTAGACCCAATATATCCCATGTCTCCACCTTTCCCTCTAACTCTGCTCCGTGCCCACCCCAACTCTCACACTAGCTCCACGCCAATTCATCCCTGCCCCAACGGACTCTACCCCTGTCCCTAAACTACTGCTGCCTGTCAAACCCTGCAACCCACTCAACCCCTTCCTCAACCCTCTCTACCTCCAATTCAAACACCCTTCCTTACCCCTCTACTCCTACCCTTCCTCACTGCTCTACTCTACACCTGCCTCCTCACGCACCTCTTCCCGACCATCCATCATTTCTTACCCCACTCTCCCCAACCACCATTCCAAACTCTTCTTTACCCCCAGCCACCTACCCTTCCACACCCCTCTCTACCACACACCATCTTCCTCACCCATCTCTAACCCCACCTTTCCCCACCCCTCTTAACCCTAGGGCAACCTTCCTCACCCGTTTTCCCAACAATCACCCTTCCTCATTACTAAATACCCCCACCCTCCCTTTGTCACCTCTCTCTAACTCCATCCACCTTTTCACCCATTTCTAGCCTCACTCACCCATCATAACCCCTATCTACTACCATCCTACTTGACTGCTTTAGACCATAACCCTCTCTAAACCCACACAATCCCACCTCACCCACTCTACTCCCAATCCATGTCCACCTCACCTCAATCTGCCTCACACTACCAATCCCACTCTTATCACACCTTTCCTACACCCCCCATCCACCCTACCTCAACCCTGCCTATCCCCAACAACCAACCAATACTACCTCACCTCTTCCTACCCACACTAACAGTTGCTCGTACATGCCTGGCATGCTCACCCCTGCCTACTGCCTCCCACCTTAGACTATAATTTCTTCTTCCCACCTTAGCTCCCCTACCCTTGCCACCATAACCTACCCTTACATCACCATGATTACCTGAAGATATCCAAACATAGTGTTTGCTGACATGTTACATCAGTAATCACATAGACCTCTGTGCACTGCATTCAAGGAAAGTCTTTCTAGTATTTCTATTACAAATGTTATTTGTCTGCAAGCACACATTTGAAGATATATTTGTTATTACTAGCTAAGTAGTGCTCGAGTATTTACTGCAGCCGTACCTATAAATGTAAACTGGAATAAACAAAAGAAAAGGCCAAAACTATTGAGATCCAGGCACTGTTAAGAGGAGGAGCCATTTCACCAGCCATTCAGAAAGATTATTTAATATACGTTTATTTGTGGTTTTTGTAACACACCATCTGCCATTAAAACGTTTGCTCCAGAGATGTTGTTTTAAAGTTTATTTTTTCAGTTTTATAAAACAAGGACCAGGCCCCAGAGCGTTTTCTGAAAAAAGAAGAGTGATGCAATGTGATGTAATTGTCATTTGAATAGCGCCTTTCACCACTGGTATTGTCCCAACGTGCTGTAGGTTGAACGCACTTGTGGGACAGAAGTCAAGGATATGGGAAATTGGTCAGAGAGTTATAGAATGCGTGTGTGCATTCTAGCCCGTACGAAGGTAGGTAGATGTGGACACGTCCCTGCTAGTCCTCCATGTCCAGCATGAAAGTGGACAGGTGCAGAGCTGTAGTCTGGATAGTATGTGAGGGAGCCATTTTGTGTTCAGCTAGACCACATTTATATTGTGAGGATAGCTGCAATCTAGTGGCAGAGGTGTTGTGCAAAGAGTCATAGAATAGTGCATAGGTGCTGAGAGGTAGTTTGAATAGTATGTGAGAACAGGAGACACATTATGTGTGCAGCTAGACTGAATTTTACCGTGGGTGATAGCCGCTTCCTACTGAGGTGCTGTGCAATGTGTCTTAGAGTAGTGCATGCAGTGGAAGGGTGCTTAGAGGGAGTCTGGAGAGTATGTGAGAGCAGGAGAAAAATGATGTGTGCAGCTAGTCCGAATATTATTGTGGGGGATAGCTGCATTCTAATGACAGAGGTGTTGTGCAACGTGTCTTAGAGTAGTGCATGTAATGGAAGGGGGCTGAGTGGTAGTCTGGGGATTGTGTGTGAGAGACATTATGTGTGCAGCTAGACTGATTTCTTTTTCCCCAAAGTTATATTTCATTGAAATCTCGATGGGCCATACAAAGCATAATAGACATGTGAGTAAAGCAACATCAATATAGGATCAAAATCTCATTTTCAATTTAACAACCCACCCCCCCCGTATCCAACTGAAAGTGAAAGATATGAAAACAAGAGCTCTTGGTTATCAATCAGTGGAGCCGTGCCAACCCAGTTCTCGCACAGAAGGTTACCCACCATTATGAGGTGCATGGGCCTTTCTGGAGTTTTGCATGCCCAGGCACGATTTATTTCGGTGGATAGCTGCATTCTGATAGCTGAGGTGTTGTGCAATGTGTCTTAGAGTAGTGCACTTAGTGGAAGGGGGCTGAGTGGTAGTTTGGAGAGAATGTGGTATCAGGAGAGACATCATGTGTGCAGCTAGACCAAATTGTATCATGGGGGCTAGCCACATTCTAATGACAGAAGTGTTGTGCAGTTGTGCAGTGTGGCTTAGAGTAGTGCATGAAGTCGATAGATGCTAAGAGTTAGTGGCAAGTAGGCCAACCTAAAACTGAATCAAAGGGCAATACATTGGCTACCCTAAAAAATTCATCTAAGTGCAATACATTGGCTACCCACAAAAAATCATCCAAGTACGATCCAGTGGCTAGCCTCAAAGACACATCTAAGTGCATTACATTGGCTACAATCAAAAATTGTATTTAGATGCAATACATTGGCTACACTCAAAATTCATTTAAGTGCAATACACTAGCTACCCTCTAAATTAATCTAAGTGCAATGCATTGGCTACTGAAAGGGAGGCATGGATCACAAGTATGACACCGACACAAGAGGTACAAGTTTCAAAACCTTAATTACATGCTTGGGGTTTGGAAAATATCTTACTTTACCCTTCCATAGCTATGATGGGAGTAGTCTCTCCCATCAAATAATAAAGAAAACCCAGTCCTAATTAGTCTATGTCAAATCAAAATGGTTTATACTAAAACAAAACAAATGCCTGCCCTATCTCTTATGCAAAAAGTGTGCAAAGGGAAATGTGAATGCAAAGGAAAGTCATTGTTATAACATAAAGGATCAAGATGGCTGAGTCAGCTCTCATCCCCACGTTGGACAGCAGGGAGTAAGGCAGCTCTTGTATACAGGATAACACACTCTGGTTCAGGTTATTAAACAATAGGCAGTTCAAAACATGGGTGGTAATGTGTAGTAATTCCTTAACTTCACCCATGAGCTTCCTCATGAAAATGGATCCCTGATCCGTTAGAATTTTCTTGGGGAAATCAACCCTAGAAAAGAATGGTCGTACGTGTTTTAACATTTGCTGGGTTGTGTTGTTTCCACATGGGGAAGGCTTCTGGGTACTGGGTAGCATAATCAACGATTACGAGAACCTATTTATTGCCCAGTTTAGAAGTTTCCAACGGTCCAATAATATCCATCCCGTTTCTAGAGAAAGGAACTTCTATTATCAGTAGTGGGTTTAGAGGGGCAGGAAGGAAAATTTGTGAGCTGGTCTTTTGGCATATCTCACATGTCTGAATGAAGTTCTTATGGTCAGCATGGATACCCAGCCAATAGAATCTCCCACTGATGTGAGCTTGGGTTTTAGATTGTCCCAAGTATCCCCCTGTCAAGGGAGAGTGTGCAATCTCTAGCACGATCTCACGATGGGTTTTGGGTATTACTAATTGAGTCTTACTTAGTCCTTCCCTGGAGGTTTCCCTTCTATATAGCAATCCGTATTTCAGACAGAAAAAGGAGACTTGCCTGTTCTTCTCCTTCTTCCTCAGCAATAACTTGCAAGAACGCCTCTGCAAGTATTGCATCATTTCGCTGGGCAAAGGCTAGATCGGGAAGGATGGTAGGTTCATCTTCCCCCTTTGTGATGGTGGTACATATTCCATCGGCCTCTTCAAAGCCTAAGTTACCTCTCTCAGTTTGCCCAGGTTCAGTGCCTTCCTCAAAACATGGGGAATGACACCTTCTCAAGAATTACCTGTGGAATTCTGTCCCCAGGATGTATTTCAAAAGGGATCTCACCATGGTTCTTTAAACTGACTTTTATGTCTCCATGAACATCTAGATCTATAATGCCGGCTAGGACATCCAGCCCAAATTTCCAGGCTAGTCCAGACTTTGGGGCCACTCTTATATAACAACCGAAGGGGGTATAAGAACTAAGTCAGTGGGAATCACCCCTCTTTTCCCAGGAGGGACAGTGGCCTCTCCGCTGCTGCATATCAAAGCCTATGGATTCCTTTGTGGCAATAGAGGGGTTTTAGGCTCTATGGCCCCGTTTCTCAAATTTTAGGGTCCCCCAATTTGTCTCAATTGAGTCGTCGCCCACCCCTGACACCTTATATAAAGGAGGCATGTTATCACAAGTATGACACTGACACAAAAGGTACAAGTTTCAAAACCTTGATTAAATTCTTGGGGTTTGTAAAAACTCCTACTTTGCTCTATAGCTATGATGGGAGTAGTCTACCATCAAATAATAAAGAAAACATAGTCCAAGTCAGTCTATGTCAAATCAAAATGGCCTATACTAAAAATAAATAAATAACGAATGTCTACCCTTTCTCTTTTACAAAAAGTGTGTAAAGGGAGGGAAATGTGCATGCAAGGGAAAGTCAGTGTTATAGCATAAAGAACCAAGATGGCCGGGACATCTCTCCTCTCAACATTGGACAGCACAGAGTAAGGCAGCTCTTGTGGACAGGATAATACATTCTGCCTCAGGTCATACAAAAAAGGCAGTTAAAACCATGGGTTGAGGTCCGCTTGGCCTTCCATATTGAAGTCACAAAAATGTTATTTCAGGATTCAAATAAATTCACATAGGTGTCCATCTGTCGGGCTCGTACCTCTCAAGGCATCAATAGTTCACATTGGTCTCCCTCTGTCAGGCTCAGACCTCTCAAGAAAAGTACCTGATTCAATGTAGAACTCCCTCGGACTTGGACATCGCAATCACAGCACTTGCAGGGGCTCGCTTCCCATAGCTTTATTCACATTTGTAAGGGGGTTCCCATTCCCTCAATAATTTCATATTCTAGGTCTCCCTCTGTCTCGCTCGGAACTTTCACTGATATCGAAGACTTTTGAATGTGCAAGGCTTTTCCACAAACCTCCGCAGGACCAATTCGACTTCCCCTTCAGCTTTTCCTTATGATATTTGGCCCAGCATCTATTGGTCTGGATAGTTCAAAAAGTTCAAAGAAGTCTTTCTCTTAAAGCAATCACCTTTCAACTTCCCCTTTCATGGTGGTCAATTTGAACTATCGTGTATTTCAAAGTTCATTCCCGTTGTTGCTTTATAGCAAACATCAAACATTTTGCAGAGACTTTCTAGTGGGCTGTTTCCTTTCGCCGGACCGCTCCTCTACTCTTTATCACTGGCTTCACAGTTACTGCTGACTTTAAAGTTCACTACATGTTTACTATCTTTCACGTCTCATCAGCACATGTGCAACCTTCAATGTTGAGATACACTGTTGCGGCTTCAATCTTTCCTGGAGACAAACCGGCCTTTCATGTCATTCGCTAACTCACTAGTTGTGTGCATTCTTTTCTGTTCTCTGCGGCTTTTATTCACAAGTCAAAGTTAATTCCACAGGCTTGGACCCACCTCCCCAACTCTGCTGTTCACCCGGGAGGGTCACTGGGGTCCTTGAAACACAATGCAAGCTTCTTCTTGTCTGGGTTCTGGCCTTCTCCATGTATCTCTCACGGTTTCCCAGAGACAACAAACTTCTGCAGGGATTTGCAGGGTTTCCCAACCCTTCACTCTGGTCCCTCGATCGGTTGTCCTGCTCCAGTGGGTTTGCCTTCAACCCGGAAGCTCTGCTCCTTCCCGTGTTTCACCCTTTTATCTGTGTGGGGGGAGTAAATGGGTATCAGATGTAAGTGATTAAGGTAAAGTGCCTGATTTTGCCTGACCTTATTAACGGGACATGTCCAATGCGATATGTAAGGGTTAGCCTCTTTTCTCTCATTCCTCCTCTTCCTTGGCCCAGTATTTGTGTAGGAAAAGTGGGGAGTTGGAATGTCTGAGAATCCTATAAAATCGGATGGGCTATGGGCACAGGAAAGGGGGGATACTGCGTCTCACCATCGGTTGTCTCAACCCACTCCCTGAAGATCCCTCAACCAGGTGATGTCCCCCGCACTGGTCCACCCCCAGGGTCTGGATCCAAAGGTGATGGCCATGCCCTTGCCACCTGAGAGCGAGATCTATGGGGACTAGCAAGTGAGACACCGTTGCTGTAACTCACACTACCCTCAAAATGTAATCTATATTCAATACATTGGCTACCCTCAAAATTCACCTAAGTGCAAAACCCTAGCTACCCTCAAAATTTATCCGAGTGCAATACATTGGCTACCCTCAAAAATGTCATTTAGATGCAGTAAATTTGTTGGCACTGGAGCGTGGCAAGATGCCAAACATTGGGAAGAGTTGCATGGTAGTGATGAGGTAGTAGGTAGTGGCAGGATTTAGGAAGTGTGACACTGGCTGTTCCCCCAATTCCTACGACCTTACCTGTTGTTAGGCGGAGATGGCGTCCACAATGAACAGGGCAAACACGGGGTGGGAGCTGCCCTTGGGAGCTTCGCTTTCCCACTGGCCCTTTGCTGGCTGCTGG
Source organism: Ambystoma mexicanum (assembly GCF_040938575.1). Taxonomy (NCBI): domain Eukaryota; kingdom Metazoa; phylum Chordata; class Amphibia; order Caudata; family Ambystomatidae; genus Ambystoma; species Ambystoma mexicanum. The sequence continues at coordinate 454,696,591 of NC_090939.1, read as the reverse complement.
TGGCATGGCTGCCCTGTGGGGTCGCTAAAGAAGACCGGATTCCGGTCACGTGATTAAGGCCATGGACCTATTGGCAAGGGGAGGGCAGTGAGTGGGGATGAGCGGGGAGGAAGATGCTGACTGAAGAGAGGGAAAACAGAGTGAGAAACGCAAAGGAGATCACAGGCAAAAGAAAACTACACAAATACAATTAAGCAATTTTAGAGGCTCCCCCTTGGCTGCGAACCACACTGGATGCTCTACAAATGGCTTACTGTGCACCGAGTAGGGGGATTAGGTCCTTGGTGTTGAAGACAGATTCTGGTGAAATGGTTAAGGTCACTGGCCTACCAACAAGGGGAGGGCGGGCTGTGGGAGTGGGGTTGGGCGGGGAAAGAAGAGGCTGGCTACGGAGAGGGAAAACGGGGAGAAAAGCAAAACAGATCAGGGACAAAAAAAACCACACAAACACAACTAATCAATTTTAGAGGCTCACCCTCGGCTGCTCGCCACGATAGATGGTGTACAAATTGCTTACTCTGCACCGAGTGATGGATTAGATCCCGGGTACAGAAGATCGATTTCTGTCACGTGGTTAAGGCCATGGACCTATCACAAAGGGAGGGCGCGTGGTATGAATGGGGATGGGCAGGAGGAAGAGGTGGGGAGGAAGAGGCTGGCTGGGGAGAGGGAAAACAGAGGGAGAAACGCAAACAGAGGTAAAAACGCAAAGAAGAAACAGACAAAAAAACACACAAATACAATGCCATCAATTTTAGAGGCTCACCCTCTGCTGCTCGCCGTGGTGGATGGTGTACAAATGGCTTACTGTGCGCCAAGCAGGGGATCAGGTCCCCATTGCGGAAGGCTGATTCCAGTCTCATGGTTAAGGCCACAGACCTATCAGCAAGGGGTGGGTGAGCGTTGAGGATGGGTGGGGAGGAAGAGGCTTGCTGGGAAGACGGAAAGCAGAGGAAGAAACGCAAAGGAGATCATGGGCAAAGAAAACACACAAATACAATTAAGAAATATTAGAGGCTCCCCTTGGCTGCTTGCTATGCTGGATGGTGTACAAATTGCTTCCTGTGCATCGAACGGAGGATTAGGTCCCGGGTGCAGAAGAGGGGTTCTAGTCACGTGGTTAAAGCCACAGACCTATAAAGAATGGCAGGCGGTGAGAGGGGAGATGTGCAGGGAGGAAGATTGGGGAGGACGAGGCTGCCTGGAAAGAGAGAATGCAGAGGGAGAAACGCAAAAGAGATCACAGACAAACAAAAGACAAATACAATAAAGCAGTTTTAGAGGCTCATCCTCGGCTGCTCGCCTAGCTGGGTGGTGTACAAATGGCTTACTGTGCACCAAGCAGGGGGATTAGGTCCACAGTGCGGAAGATCAATTTCAGTCACATGGTTAAGACCACGGACCTATCGGCAAGAGGAGGGCGGGCGGTCGGAGTGGGGATGGGCAGGGAGGAAGAGTCCTGCTTGGGAGAGGGAAAACAGAGGCAGAAACACAAAATAGATCACGGACAAAAAAAACACTCAAATACAATGAAGCAATTTTAGAAGCCCACCCTTGGCTGCTCGCCACGCTGGGAGGTGTACAAATGCGTTGATTAGGTCCCTGGTGTGGAAGACCAACTCCAGTCATGTGGCTAAGACCACAAACCTATAGACAAGGGGAGGGCAGGCAGTGGGAGTGGGGATAGATGGGGAGGAAGAGGCTGGCTGGGGAGAGGGGCAACAGGGAGAACCGTAAAGGAGATCACAGCCAAAAAAAGCCGACACAACTGCAAATAAGGAATTTTAGAGGCTCACCCTCGGCTGCTCGTCACGCTGGATGTTGTACGAATGGCTTACTGTGCACCGAGCAGGGGAATTAGGCCCCCTGTGCCGAAGACAGATTGCGGTCATGTGGTTAAGGCCATGGACCTATCAGCAAGGTGAGGGCGGGCAGTGGGATGGGTGGGGAGGGGAGGAATAGGCTTGCTGAGGAGAGAGAGAAACACAAAAAAGATCAGGGACAAAAAAAAACACATAAATACAATTAAGCAATTTTAGAGGTTCATATTCGGCTGCTCGAAATGCTGGATGGTGTACAAATTGTTTACTGTGCACCGAGCGGGGGATTAGGTCCCCAGTCCGGAAGACCAATTCTGGTCACGTGGTTAAGGCCACTGACCTATCGGCAAGGGAAAGGTAGGCGGAGGGAGTGGGGATGGACAGGGAGGAGAGGCTGGCTGAGGAGAGGGAAAACAGATGGAGAAATGCAATTGAGATCACAGACAAAAAAAACACACACAAATACACTTAAGCAATTTTAGAGGCTGGTCACGCTGGATGGTGTACAAATCGCTTAATGTTCTTCTTCTTCTTGTTGGGATGGCTCATCAAGGGCAGGAGCTGGCGATTTCCATCTGGAGAGCTGAGGGTTGACGTTAGCCACCCTTGTCAGTCACATAACTCTGCTATAGCCTGTCCCACTTCCCAGTGTCCCTAACATATCGTAGGAGGAATCTCCACTGCTTATCCTCAGACCCTGTTTTGAGGTGAAGCAAGTCAACTATACTCTTCACTGCCACCCTGATGCTTCCCAGCTTGGCTATTAGCAATTCCCTCTGCAATCTGAACTTTTTGCATCCTCTCATATGGTGATCCACCATTTCTGGGCTTACACAGGCCTCACAATTTGCAGAAGTGACTAAACCCATCTTAAACTTCCATCCTTTCAAACCTGCATGTCCCACACTTAGCCGATCCAGAATAGTTTCCTCTCTGCATGCCAACTCTTCTTTCCCCCCACATCTTTTACACAGAAATAGCACATAGTAGCTTCACAAGCAGAGAATCTAGTACATATGTGAGTGGATGGGTATAGGAATGATGTACATTCATAGTATCGTAGCATCATCATAGTTTGTTCTGATCTAGGTCAGAATACCTGAATATTCTGAGGGCCCATCTTGGAGGGGGCTGGGAACCGAACACCATCCAGGGAGGAGAAAGAAGGGCATGCTGAATGGGAGGGACATGGAAGAGGCAAAACAAAGGTGAGAGGGGAAAGTACAAGGAGGACGGCAGAGAGAATCCACACAGATCCTCAAGCTGTTAAGTGAAAAGCAGATCATACAGTGTGATTTTAAACTAGCTGTAATCAGGAGTGTCAAGGCCGACTGGGCAATTAGGGGGAGTAGCGGGCTCATCAAAATCGACATAGAACTTAATCCCTAACGTTAACGGGTTGTCACTTTCTTGGCTAGAGGATGTGCTGTAAAAGGACCAGGATACTGAAACTATTTCATTCCAATACACACATGCGGAAGGACGCCTATTTACTAACAAACATACAAAGGGACATGTACACAAACTTTTACAAAGACTCAAACGTGCATGCAGGCACATTAGGCACCAAATGCACCTGAACTAATGTAGTTTTCCTTTTAATCTTTACAGTTTCCCCGTGCTTCACCCCCCTCTTCCACCTGCCCTCCCCTTGCCCTCTTCTCACTTTGAAGGGATGCAGCATGCATGTGTTATACGGATGTAAATAAACACACGCGCCCAGAGGCATAAGCCATACAATGCAATAGCATACATGTAGTTTGATGTGTACACTGTGACACATGATACGCCCGCCATCAAACTATTTACAAGGGAGGAAATGCCAGGGGAGGACTAGCGTGCCCTTTTGGAAAGACTGCGTGCTTTGCCATCTCCACACATGCCACGGGTGGCTTCTTTCTTGAAGGCCTCTCCACCCTCCGGGGTTGGATGAATTATGTTCTATTTCCAGATGACATGTAAGGGATTAATATAAATCTATGGTCACGCGCAGAAAGTATTGCCTTCTGGAACGGTGTCTGCTGCTGGCCCTCGAGTGGGCGGGGCAGAGCCTGCAGGCGTTCTGCCATAGGCTGTAAGCTTTCAGTCCTCTGCCAACAGTCTGAGGGGTCCACAAATGCCGCCATGCTAATTGATAGCCCGTTCCGTTGCACGAGGCACAGCTGACACTGCTCCTTGATTGAATTGATATTAATAGCCTAATGATAGAGTTTTCCAGCGCAGTAAAGGTTTCACCTAGAGGCCGGGGTCCTTTCCAATCCATCAAGGCCACTTCACAGAGCTGCGTTCTGAAATGTGCTGTGCCTGGAAATGCCTTGTCTGTCAAAGCTGCGTGAAGACCACGAGAAGCTGTCAACAGAGAACCGCAGGCCTTCATTGGGCCCAGTTCGTCGAATGGAGGGGAGAGCATACCAGGCTCGGACTGGCCTATAGGACAATAGGCCCATGGCCAAACCAAAATCAACAAAATGCTGGTGTGGGCTGGTTAAGTAGTCAAAGTGGGCCACTTTTTTTGGCCAATTTGGGCCAGTTTGAGGAGTTAATTTACTCTGCAACTAGTAGTTTTGACCGGTGTTGCTGAATAAATATTCTTTAAAAGGCACAATTTGCATCACACTTCATCAAAAATCTCCCCCTCGGTTACAATTCAAACAGTGTCACGAAAGGAATGAATAGCCATTTGCAACGGTGGGCCACTTTTTCATTGGTGCCCGAGACAATTTTATGGCCCAGTCCGACCCTGGAGGATATCCCAGAGTTAAAGGATAGTTGATGGTTTAATATTTCAGGTGCCTGCAGGATTTTGCATGCGGAATGGAGTGAAAATAAGCCCGTGCATAGCTACCAGCAGCTGCAATGCACTGATTGCATTGGTTACATTGCACCTCTGGGAAAGAAACTGCTCCTGCAACAGTGACCACTCATTTTAACCTCAGACAAGTCGAGAATTGGTGGCTTCGCTCGGGCCTGTAACTATGCACCCCGGTTATTACGTGAAGCAGTAATGCCCTTCCTGCTCGGGGCTTATTGCTTAAGTAATGCCCTGAGTTATGATGTTCAGGGTTGCTGTGTGATAGGCTAGGTGACAATAGCTGGGTGATTCACTGATTGAACTGTATCATATCTAGCATTATGAACAAAAATGGTATCAGGAGAACAAGAGAGACTGAAGAAGGTGGACCGACAAATATGAGCTTAAATCGGTATATTCATTTTATTAAGATTTATCTAAAAAACACTTAAACACATATTAATTTAATTAATTCTAAAAGACATTTTGCTAATCATACAACCATACATACACACTCTAATGCAATATTTGAATAATATATTGACGTGCTGAGAAATTAAAGAAGCTGATCAATTCATTAAACCACTTCTTTTCCATTGAGTTTATAAAACATTCACAATGTTATAAACCACAGTTCATTCCTAAATGTAATATCGACTATTGGTGCCTAAGACTATTGGTGCCTAACAATATCATTCTTCTTTACAAAAAAGCTTCCCATTTGTTTAATAGTTTCGACTTCGACAAGTTGTGTGTGTCTTCATCAGGATTGGATGAACAGTAGCAACATTCTAAAAATAAACAAACATTCAATTAAGACATAGTTAAAATACTGCTGTCAACCTTCTATCAGTAACTCTCTCTCATAAATTGGATCAAACATTGAACATTAGAACAAAAATAGTCTCTAAGTCCAAGTGGGTATTCCCTTACCCATGATCCCATCAAAGCTGGTCAGTGCAGCCAGTTTAAGTAAAGCCGACCAAATCAGCTATTTTCATATCTCCATATGCAGTCCCCCCAATTTCATTCAGGGCTCCAGGGTTCAAAAAAAGGGAAACTAAGCTACTCCCATATTCATACTTAATGGCACATATCCCTTTAAGTGCTGAGTATACCCCTACCGCCTCCACTGTGATCTGCTTCAGAGTTCAAATACAGGTGAGAAAACATACCTGCGAACCCCATTAGGTTCGCCTAGTGACTTGTATCCCAGTAGCTTCTAGTATAAGTCTAGTAAGATTGGATTTTCACGAAAAGCGAAATCTGTGACAAAAACACAGGAAACAATAAGCCAAACTTATTAGTGTCACACAATTGAGAATGCCCATGTTACTCTCTTTGTAGGCAACGCATGTTCTATACCTAAACTGATCCGTTCACAGCACAGGTCAGAAACACTTCTTGCGCCAACAGAATGGAAGAAAGATAACTCTTCTCAAAGTTTTCAAGGAAACCGCCTAAGAAACAAATTGAATCCTCTTAGAACTAACGAAATGCAAATAAGGCATGTATACTTTTGCGGACCAAACCGCCATCTCTTTAATACAAAAAGCCTTTCACCTTCATTGTAGTAACGCTGTCCAAAATGGAATAGCACTTATCTCCCTTCTATCCCGCAGCATAGTTTATACGCTCACGGTCACGAAATGGACAATGAAACACCTCTCTGCTGGCGGGCGTGTACGCTGATGCGTGAATCTGTAAATTAATAAATAGACAGATCCCGTCAACAGCAGACCCAATAAACCGTATGGTAAACAAACGCCTACTTCAAACCTGCTTACCTTATTTACAGCAGTGGTAACTCGCAGTCTAATACCGTATGCCTCTGAAGAGCAGAAGGACAGAACAATATTCGTCATGGTCCCTCTTTTATTTCCAAAATAGAGACATAAATACAAAAGAAGGACCAAAAACGACATTGTGTCCTACAAGACATGGACACAAAAGAAGGACTAAAAACGAAATACTGTCTTACATGACATAGACACAGAAGATTTCGAAAAAACGACCTAGTGTCCTTTATGGAAAATAAAGTGAAACTAACCCTCGGTGAATTGGATCCCTGAATGAAATTGGGGGGACTGCATATGGGGATATGAAAATAGCTGATTTGGTCGGCTTTACTTAAACTGGCTGCACTGACCAGCTTTGATGGGATCATGGGTAAGGGAATACCCACTTGGACTTAGAGACTATTTTTGTTCTAATGTTCAATGTTTGATCCAATTTATGAGAGAGAGTTACTGATAGAAGGTTGACAGCAGTATTTTAACTATGTCTTAATTGTATGTTTGTTTATTTTTAGAATGTTGCTACTGTTCATCCAATCCTGATGAAGACACACACAACCTGTCGAAGTCGAAACTATTAAACAAATGGGAAGCTTTTTTGTAAAGAAGAATGATATTGTTAGGCACCAATAGTCTTAGGCACCAATAGTCGATATTACATTTAGGAATGAACTGTGGTTTATAACATTGTGAATGTTTTATAAACTCAATGGAAAAGAAGTGGTTTAATGAATTGATCAGCTTCTTTAATTTCTCAGCACGTCAATATATTATTCAAATATTGCATTAGAGTGTGTATGTATGGTTGTATGATTAGCAAAATGTCTTTTAGAATTAATTAAATTAATATGTGTTTAAGTGTTTTTTAGATAAATCTTAATAAAATGAATATACCGATTTAAGCTCATATTTGTCGGTCCACCTTCTTCAGTCTCTCTTGTTCTCCTGATACCATTTTTGTTCATAATGCTTGGTGTTACCTCTAGGTATCAGTGAAAGTTGAGGTTCCCACTTTGGGTTTGCTGTATCATATCTAGGCCAGAAGCTGTGTGCTGCCAGTAGACAATTGTGAAGAGCGGCTGCCCAGTTCACTACACTTAAGGGCCCTGGCTTTGCACTCTCATCGACATTTTCTGTAGGTATGATGAGAATCTCAGGATTGGACACTACAACATTAACTAATGAATGAAATGGAAAGTATCACAGGCTGAACTATTAAAAATGATCTGCTTAAAAATATGAATTGCATCTACAATTACATAACAGGGTCGCCTAGGACAAGATAGTGCAACATTGATCTTTGAAGGAGAAAAAACAGACATCACATATGTTAATCCTATAAGAATAGTGGGTAAGAACTTTGGAATGCTGGTCGTTTCATGGCAGACAATACAATGGCAGAGGGAAATATGTCTTCTGTCCCAAAATTATGTTTCTCTTTCTAAAAGAACAGTCTACTCTCACAGAGTGTAATGTTCTAATAGCAATAATTCCACCCAACTCAGGCAATCACCAGATGATAATTCCCCCTGGCCCTTGTTAACTGCCCTTAAATTCCTCTGGTCTATATCCTTGGCCAGTGGTCGTTACCACCCAGTAATAGCCTCCAGAATCAGGCATTATTGTTTAAATGTTTGGAATACCATCACTGAAAACAGATGAAATAGAGCTAACAATGGTGGGTACTCAGATTCAACTTTCCAATGTTTCTCATTTGTCTCCAGAATAAATCTTTTAGGACAGCTTTCCTCCTCCCTTTAAATCCATCGCAGAATGTTAAGATACCCTAATTGTATGTTCGCATACTGTCTACAAACACCAATAAAACAGTGTCAGCAAAAAATCTGTGCAGCAGGTGCAGGAATCCGTCTGCTTCCAGCATGCACTTCAGAAGAGCCGGATGCAATTACATCTATTTAAGAAACATATTTCGTTTTCTAATGATTCTTTTTATGGAAGAATGGTGATAATTTAAAACTCACAGCAGTGGAACATTCCCAACCCATAATCTGGAGCCAGAAATAGGCACTTTTAATGTAACTATTTTGTTTCATTTCAAATAATCACGGAATTAAATGTTATTCCCCAATTTCCAATGCTGGGGAAGTCACAATATATCAAACAAATAAAGGCAGCTTGTACGCAAAAAGAACATGCAGCCTACCTACCTACTATTGTCTCGCTAATGTCTTAATCCCAATGCTCATAACCATCCATATTTCAAAACAAATATGAATTAAAATTCAAGGCAATAGACTAAAATAATCCACAAGACTGCCATAAAAATTGACATTGGTTGTTTGTTTCTAAAAGGTAAAACATTTCTTAGAATAACTTTTGAAACAAAACAATTCACTTGTTGATCTCAATTACGTAATGAATGATGGCAGCACCAATCTAATAGGCTTGACATTCCACATTCATGTCTGGGATGTTAACGACTCCAGAGATTTCAAATTTGTGGAGAAAAGTCTTATTTTTAAGTAGCTACCTAGGGTTTTACTTTTAATTATCAATCACAAAGCACATATGCCTTGTATAATATTCCCCCTTTCAGTGGTATAGCTTGTAAACAGGGCCTCACTAAAAAAACATGTAATTGCTATCTGGGATTTAATTTATTTTTGGGACATTTGTCTTAATAATCTGGGATCTTTTTAAATACTTTTGATTTATCATTCAATAGCCCAGGACAGGTAGGGGCATCAACTGTGTTCAGGGAACGGCACCAGATAAGCTCTTACTTTGAGTATGTGAATTGGCTCCCAAAATCCTGCTCAGGAAATCTGATTCGGTCTTGGGAAAGGTCTCTGCATTCGGTCCCATCTGTAACAAGGCCTTTTTTAAGAAGATTGCCCATACGCTTGTTGGGATAAATACCAGGTATGCCAGAGGTCGTCTGGGGATTCATCCAACTCCCAAAGCCCCAACAACCTTTTCCCCAGAATAAACTGAGCACTCAGCCAGCGGCAAGATAGAACTGTGGTTTATTACAAAAAAACCAACAGGGATCATACAAGACAATCAAGATTCTCCAGTACATCTCAACTTCAGGAGGCGGGCTCCCCAGTTTTGATGCTACATGTCGTCATCACCTGGGCCCTTCCCGAAAAACCAATCCCCATTACTGATTGGGTGCTGAGAGTGGTAATACATATAGCTATCCCCTATAGATATTATTCTACTGGCCCTTGCATGTCAGGTGGCTGATCTGTCCCGTCCCCAAGAAACAATGTATTACATTGTTGCAGAGTAGTAGACTTACCATTGGCCCTTGCCCCATGCATCCACCCCTGGATTTCTGTCTCATGATTGGCTGGAGTTGGTCTCCCAAGGCCTGGGACCCAGTTTGGTTCTCAGCCCTATGTGCACCTCTTCAAGGTGATGTGAAACGACTATGTGTCTAAATTGTATCGGGTAGTAGACCACCTTTGCCTATGAGAGTGTGCTCCCCATTGCAACACTTGTTTCACTTCTTGTCTGGCTTGCTGAGAACGGCTTGTCTTCCCACCATGGGTGAATGCCTATTGTCTGGTTTGGCTGCATCACGTGGTTGTGGACCACAACATTGAACTCTTGGGTCTGCATTTATGAAGATTTATTCCATTTTCCTGGAGCTGGTCCATTGGCGTCTGGAGCTTGGAATGTGACTGTTTATCTCTGACCTTGGCTGTGGGCTCGGTCTGTGCTTCGTGCTGCTCCTCTTGTCTGGTGTTCTGTTGCTTGAGGCCTTCTGTAATTGTCCTTAGACTTATAATATGTTTTCTACATGCTCGCACCATGCTATGTTTCCTATAGATTAGTCATATGTGGTCCTACCAGGCTCCATATGTACTCCGGTAGACCCATATGGTTAATTGCCATAAGTGTCTGCAAGCTTGCTCAGGATCACTTGTTGCCTTGCGTTTCTGCGTTACTGCATATGGCTAGTGATAAAAATAATGAAGGCTTAGACAGTATGTATATGTATCTGTCCTCTACTTACTGAAATGTGGAAGCATGTTATTCGTGTATGCCAGAGTGTGTTTGTTTAAGCTGTGCAGGGCTGCAAGTGTTCTTCGTGGCTAACAATGCTACGTCGTGGTGTCAGCACAGTCGCTTCTCACTACTCAATCGATACACTCCATTATTGTGTTCGGGTCCACGATCTCTGTCAAATTCTCAAGATCTGGAACAATTTGCTGGATATGGTTGAAATGGCTGTCTGAGGGGATATCTCCCTGCATACGTGTCAGGCATTTGTACACTTGGGGTTCGTCCAAAAAATGATGAGTGGCTTCAAGTGTATTTTACTCTTCATCCCTTCATGTTCATGGGCGTGAGGAGCGGCATTCCTGGGACCCTCTCTTCAGTCCCCCCTGTGGTTGACCTGTTGACCACTCCTCCATACTTCGTCACCTTTGTTCTTGGTAGCCATATTTTGGTCAGCCCTCCGAGGTGTTCATAGTAGTTTGCACCATACCCAGTTTCCTCCATACGTCTTGTTGTCGAATGGATTTCCGAACATCACCCTCTCATTCGGGAACAGTGGACATTCCCTTATTCTTGTTCTCAGCTTATCTTTTTCTTCCACTCTCTTGTCCTTTTCTCCTCCTATATTCACATCCATGATCACCTTCATCCCAATCAATTTCTCCATAGTCTTGCGGCATTGAGTAATGTAAATCATTATCACACATAGTCCCATTAATACCAATATGAGTGCCCCTAGTAATGCTTTCAATCCATCTGCCAGCCATGAAGGCATCCATGACCAGAGGTATGCTATCCAGCTTTTGTCTTTCCTGGTCCATTTGGCTTCTTTCTCTATCTTGGCATGCATCTTCGACTGTCGTGTCACGGCTTCCATCAGTGTGTCATTCTTTCTGTCATTGGCAGGTACGAACGTGCAACAGGAACTCCCAATATTTGCACAATCGACTCCTTCCATTGCTGTGAGAAGGCCCAGAACATATCTTTTCTGGAGTGTCATCAATCTTACTGTTCGGAGATCTTCTTTTATTGCACTGAAGCCGTTCACTGCAGAGTTTATTGTTAGCATTAGCTCCCACTTAGTTATTTGTAGCCATTTCACATTTGTGTATGTCTGGCCTGCTGGAACTACTGACGCGAAAAACATTTCTTTTATGCTGAATAGCCTATGTTGAGATGACACATCATCTAGGGATGATTCTGACTCTGATGAGAAATAGTTGTCTCTCTTCAGTCTACTGACTTCCACAGACTGTTTCTTTCTTCCCTTTTCTTCTACTCCCACTGACCTTTTCTTTCTTGTGTTGGTGTCCATCTTTGGTAAATCATATATCTTTATGTCCTTCTGGGGCACTACCAGTGATGGCATATTGATGTGTACCAACGAGCAAACTCCTCCCCATTTGGGTGGCAGTTTCTTGAATGCCTTGGACCCACACGCCCAATAATGATCCATTAGCACTGCTGTGCCGACTTTCGTTGCTGGATGCTTTTCGGTGTACCGGCATCCTGTGTTATCCCCAACTCTGACTGCTTCTTCATTCTTGTAGCACAATGCTAGCTTCTTCAGTGGTATTATGGTCATCGGTCCAGCTTTGTTGTCTAACCAGGTGAGCAGTTTGGCACTTGCATCCCATTCATTCTGGCACTTGTCATTCTCTCCTTGTACTGTGTTCACTGGTGATTGCACTAGGGTGTGTGCTTTGCTTCCTAGTACTTCATCTTTCCATCCTTCCTCTGTGTATACGTGGCCATACACAAGCATCTGTGTTCTTTCCCAACATCCTGTTTCTCCTCCTATTTCTTTCACCCCCCCCTCGGGCAGGGTAACTTCTTCAGTGTTATTGTTTTTGTCTCACCTTTCTGCGGCCCATCAGTTATATATTGTATAGCTTGGTGTAGCTCCCAGTAATTGTTCATCATGTCAAGAGTCTTTATGTAACTGTATTCATTGGGGAATTTTGCTTGAGACATTCATCCCAGTGCTGCTGTTTTTCCTTGGAATTTTCCTCGGGTTGTAACCATGGATAGGTACATGAAGCATTGGGCTCTTGCTGCTGGTATTTCAGTTCCTATGAACGTTCTGGAGGCACTCATGGCGTAGGGGATTACTGAGTAGACATTACAGCTCTCCCCAGTGGTCTCCTTGCCTGCTTTGGTCATGCGTTTATACCACATGTTATTAGAGACACTCGAGCAGTGTCCGTGAGATAAAGGTCCACCCCCCATGGTCCACCCCCCATATCTGTGTCATCGCTGCACTTACCTCTCCTTACCATACCTACAGTGCTCCCTTTTCCGCCTGACATGGTTGCTCCACCTGCTGGGGTTGGGGTAATGTTAGTAGGGGATACAGCGGTTTCACTAGACACAAGCAATATTCGGGAAAAAATATATGCAAGGACCCCACTTGGGAATAAAAGACATGACAAAATAACCATGTTTTTAATTATTTCTCCCATTTACCTGTGCTGCTGAATCCTTGTTCAGCTTGACGATATCAGTTGCTTGCCTGAAATGTGCAAAAACTGTGCATTCATGAATTAGTGTTGTATTCACTTTAAGCCCCATGGATCTTGTAGTTACTCATGCCGAAAATGAAAAGCTATTCCCACTAAGTTCTAATTCTAGTGTATCTAAGTACTGCAAGGACAGATGGGTTTCCTCATTCCAGTTGTGGATAAAGTTGGCCCAGATATGCTATACAAACGTGGTAATATATATTAGAGGGCATGCTCAGAATCTGTTGGACCTTCTAATGAAGTGGACAAAATGGCCGGAAAAAGTATCAGGTTCTGACTCATTGGGCAACATGAACAATTATACAAGACAGTTGCACTTTCTCGATGAATGTATGTAGAGAGGAAAATAACTAACAGACAGTGTATCCTCACTCTGGATGTGTAGGAAGTCCTTGCCCTTACTCTGCTGCCCATGAGCGAGTAACCATCAGGTGTCCTCCGCTCGGCAGTGCTGGTTCCAAGTTATCTGGTTGCTCCTCTTGCTGATGATCATTGGCCCTGTTGATATCATTGCCAGGTTATGCCACAGCTTTGTAGTGCTTGGCATCGTTCTTATGGTTCCAGACAGTCTTTCCCAAAAGCTTCCCCGCTCTTTCAGTTACTGCTTCGACAATATGGGGGCCTGTGAATCTGGGCGAGTCTCAGCACTGGGTGAAATTCCTCAAGAGGACACTGTCCCTAGGAAATACAGGTGGCTGCTTAAGGAAGTCCTCTGTGTTGTTGGCACTGTCGCTGTGGATAGATGGGTTTCCTCATTCCAGTTTTGCGTATGCTTGGGCCAGATATGCTATACAAACGTGGTAATATATACTAGAGGACGTGCTCGTAATCTGTTGGACCTTCTAATTAAGTGGACACATTGGCTGGAAAAAGTATCAGGTTGTGACTCATTGGGCAACATGAACAATTATACAACAAGACAGTCAAACTTTCTCGATGAATGTATGTAGATAGGAAAATAACAAACAGTGTATCCTCACTCTGGGTGTGTAGGAAGTCCTTGCCCTTACTCTGCTGCCCGTGAGCGAGTAACCATTGGGTGTCCTCCGCTCGGCAGTGCTGGTTCCAAGTTATCTGGCCGCTCCTCTTGCTGATGATCACTGGCCTGTCAATCTCATTGCCAGGTGAGACCACAGCTTTGTAGGGCTTGACATCATTCACATGGTTCCAGACAGTCTTTCCCACAAGCTTCCCCGCTCTTTCAGTTACTACTTCAACAATATGGGGGCCCGTGAATCTGGGCGAGTCCCAGCACTGGGTGAAATTCCAAAGGACGACACTGTCCCCAGGAAATACAGGTGGCTGCTTAAGTAAGTGCTCTGTGTTGTTGGCACTGTCGCGTCCTTCGTTTGCTTCAGGGCCTCCCTTTTGTCACTGCATCTGGCTAGAGCTAAAGGAGGCACTAGCAATCAAGGAAGTAACATAATCATACATTTCCTGACCCAAAACATTCACAGCTCTCTGTGCATCTTTAAGCACCCTATTGAGAGGAGCCAGGGGATGTTGCAAGCACTGTCCTGTCACCACCTCATGTGGGATAAAATGATGGTCAGACCTGGGCTTGTTGCGTAGTGCAAACAGTGTTAGGGGTAAACAATGGAGCCAATTCTTGTTGGTACTATTTTTAGTTTGGACATCGATTCCTTCAAGAGACGGTTGAGGCTTTCACACATCCTGTTTGCTTGTGGGTGATAACCACAGGATAATTTGTGTTGGATGCCCAGCAATGTGGTGATATGTTTGAACATCTCGTTGGCGAAGTGAATGCCATTGTCAGACCGCAGGACCTCACACATGCCCCATTTTGGGAACACTCCAGAAATGTTGTCGCTCTCAGGGTGTCAGGATGAGAACAGGGACCTGCCTCAATCCACCAAGAGAATCGGCATACAACCACTATCATGTAGCTGTATACTTGGTAGACTTGGATCAGGTTGACATAGTCAATGTGAAGGTGCTGAAATGGATCAACTGGGCGAGGTATGGCTCCTCTCACAACTCTGAATGTATGCCCCTGCAGTAAACTGCATGCAGGTCAGGTAATTACTCATAAATTCGGCCACGTGTTCTGCCAAATTAGGACAGAACCATGTTTCTCCAATATGGGCGTCAATTACCACCTTCCCTGTGTGTGTTGGACAATGTAACTGTGTCAGTGCTGTGTGTAATAATGCGATTGGCATGACCACCTTCCCAGTGTTATTTTGCCACCATAGGGCATCTGTTGGAGATACTGTATATCCCTTCTAGTCCACAGGTCCTTCTCCTCCCTGGGTGCAGCTCCATTTTTTGTGTTGCTGGCAATACATTGTATCCCTCATTGAGTATCATTGTCTTTGCATAGTCACAGGCATGTGACAAAGCCTCCATTTCGAGGAGCTCTCTAAAATATGCGACACACTTTGCTTCCACATCTGCTGCTTCATTTCCCCTTGAGACAGGGTCCTCCCCATGTGTGTGTGCATGGCACTTCACTATTGCTAGCTGTTCGGGATAATGTATGACATACACTACTAGTCTGCCTAATAGGAGTGCATGTTGTACTGGTGATCTGTCAGCTCCCATGAAACCCATCCTCATCCATTGTGACAGTACTAAGTGTACTGTGAACATCACGTAGGCCGAATCTGAGTAAACCATCACCTCCCTCTTTCTGCTATGCTTCAATGCCAATATCAAGGCCACTAGTTATACTGCCTGTGCTGAATAATGTGACAGCAATCGCGCACTGACCACTACCTCACTGGTTCCATCCTCCCTGAGTCTCACCAATGCTGTCCCTGTCCCTGTATGTCTGACCCCATCTCTCTGGTCAATGGTTGATTATCTGTCAATGTAAAGCACATCTCCACCCTCAAGTGTGTCCTCCTGTACCATTGCGAGTGTCTCCAAATACTTGTAAATTCTCTGTTCAGTCATGTGCATAGTCACCTTCTTGTAAAACGTCGGTGAGAAAGGTTGCCGGATTGACAAGTCTGCACCTCACTACCTTGAGTGCTGGATTTGATAATAGCACCTGTTGCTCTCTGTGCTGTCAATGTGCGTTTCAGTCTTTCCAGTATTGCAAAGAGGGAATGCCCCATGTAAAGAGTGGTGTTGAATCCCATGGTAATACTCGCTAACTTGTCCACTGTGAATGCGGCTGCAGCCAAAGCTTGTTTGCACAGATAATGTCGCCTCATTACTGGGTCTAGTTTTCCACTCTAGTATGCAAGTGGCCTGTGCCCCAAGCTTGTCTTCTGGGTCAGTACTGTTCTCATTACTACCCCATAGCCGTGTGATAGCAAAAATAATTCCTTTTTATAGTCGGGGATTCCTAACACTGGAGCCATGCATATCACTTCCTTCAGCTTATTGAATAACTCAGTCATTTCTGTTGTCCATCGTATTATTTTGCTGTCACAAACCTCAGCCCTAATCCCCACTGGCAAGCCTGTTGGCCAGGTGGAATCAGGACTCGGGTCTCAAATAAGGCCTGGCATCCACCTCTCAGGCCCTCCTGGGGCAAGTCCTGGCGCCTTTGGCACCAGGATCATGCACTGTGAAAGACATCAGCTCAGGGAACTACTTTATTCGGGCTTTCAGCCAACATGGAGGCATCCACATAGCTTGATTCCTAAGAACCAAGCTACGCTGTATAGTGTTTTGGGTGTGGTGGCCTAGGGACTACTTTACCTGGACTACTTTGTAGAGGCTATTTAAACCACACACGAACAAGATAACACGCTTCGCGTTACTTTGCAGTTAGCAACGTGACGCTCACCGTGTCCAGCTTACTCACGAGCCTGGGAAATCAGGACCTGCAGAAAGACAAAAAGACATTGTTAGCAGCAGCATCTTACCTGCAATCTCCATCCTTCACTGCTTGCAGCTCCTGGGAAGCTCTGTTGGATCTGCGTGCCGCCCTGACCCAAGGACCTGAAAAGGAAGAAAAGACATCATTAGAGGCTGTATTAGAGACATTTCAACCACAAATTGCTAAAAGACTTATCTGGCTGATCACCTGTCGGCTGGCTTTGCTCTGGAAATCCACACAAGCTGGGAACACACCGTGACCTACGAAAAAGGGAGAAAACACAGGTCCGCGAAGACGAGATATCGCAGCGTTGCGCAAATCGCTTACTTACCGCATCATATCGCTTATCGGGCGCCATCATTTACCAGTGAGGCCAGCTTAGCCAGTTCACCACGTGGACGCTCCGCACATCTAAGGGAGACAAAAAGAGACATTAACAAACAGAGAAAAGGCATGCAAGAATAACAACACAGTAAACAGCAATAAGACCTACCAGAAAGATATTACTTGGGCCGCTGTCAGTGCAGTAACTGGACCACGCACGCCCACGAAAGACAACATGCCCCTGCTCAGAAAGCAGGACGGAGAGCTCGCCAACCTCTAAAACAAGGTGAGAAGAGGGCCCAGAGGGGCTGAAGTCATACGGAAGGTGGGGGGAAACTTGCCTCGATCGGCCAGTCCTAAACACAGTCCTGTATTTCCAGGCAGAAATTACACCGAGAACCACACAAGGGAATCACCGAGAAGGATACCAGTGACCAATTGGCTGGGTGGCGTCCCCCTGGATACCAGGTGAGCGTACCAGAACGCAAAGCCTCCCATAACTAATCCACCTGAGCGCCATGGAGACATTGGGAATTGACCAATTGTCCCAATTTTTGGAGGACCTTCGTGCCGAGCTTCATTCTGCCCGACAAGAGACTAATGCGCTCCAAAGAGACCTAATAGTGACTAAAGATCACACCCAAGAGATCGGTAGACAGTTCTTGCAATCACAGGCAGGACAGACTCCTCTGCCTGGGGGAAATCCACCGATGCAAAATCCCACCTCATCACCTTTTACTCCTACTCCAGTACAAATCACGTTACCTGGAACAGTTCCCCTGGCACCACCAGAAAGATTTTCAGGTGACCCACGGAAGTATGCAGCATTCATAAATCAGTGTCACCTTCATTTCCTTTGTCGACCTGGAGTATTTCCAAATGACTAAGCTCGGGTAGCTTTTGTCCTATCATACTTGAGTTGAAGCGCAGCGGATTGGTCAGTGCCATTGGTGACCCATGATGACCCACTGTTACATGACTTTGGGGGGTTCCAGAGAGAAATGGAAAAACTTTTTGCTCGCCATACCCAGGAACAAGCAGTTGACAACAAACTCTTATCCCTCTGGCAGGGGAATCAGGAATTGTTAACGTACATTGCTACCTTCAATAGACTGGTTGCCGAAGCCAGGTGGCCAGAAAACAAAAGAACCACGTTATTCTATTGAGGCTTGCGAGGCGAATTAAAGGACGTCTTAGCCCAGGTAGTTGATCCCCCCAGAGATTGTACCGAATTCATAAATCTGGTTGTGCAGCTAGACCACCGGTTGCAGGACCGAAAAGCAGACCGGTCCAAAACAGTTTATGTTCGCTTAAGGGACAATGCACCATGGGTACCAGAAAACGCTGTAGAATCCATGCAGATCGGAGGGATACGACCTCCATTAACAAAACAAGAGCGAGATAAAAGAAGACAACAACAACTTTGTTTGTATTGTGGGAAAACAGGACATTTTCTGAAGGACTGCCCAGTAAAACCCCCAAGGAGAACAGTCGGGGCCACAGAAAAGGATGAAGTTAAGGAATCCGAAAACTACCAAGCTCGGCAACCGTAGAGGTCAGTTTGTTGAGTGAGAAGAATGAGCCACCGACCTCGCACTTTGCAATACCAGTGATATTAATAAACCACCAACGGTCGTCAAAGATGCATGCCGTAGAAGCGTACATCGACAGTGGAGCAGTTGGCAATTATATTTATCAAGAGCTGGCAGCAGAGATGGGGCTTCCTTTATGTTCCAAGTCAACCAGGGACAAGGTAACTACCGTGAATGGGACAGAAATCACCTCCGGACCAGTAACCCAGTGCACAGCTGAAGTAACCTTGCTGTGCCAGGAAGGGCATTGGGAGTGTATTTCGTTCGATCTCATTAAGGCACCTCAGTTCCGGTTAATAGAAGGGATACCATGGTTAGTTGCTCACAACCCTTTGATAGACTGGCGGGCATGGAAATTTACCTTCCCTGGCGACTGCTCTCCGGCCTGCTATTATCCAGAGCCGGAACATGACTTCTGTATCTCCAAGACTCCCAGAAAAGTTGTATCTACCCTAGGAGTAACTAATACCCTGCCACATGAATACCACGATTTTCAGGATGTATTCCAAAAGGACCAGGCTAACACATTGCCGCCACACAGGCCTTATGACTGTCAGATTGACCTTGTTCCTGGTGCACAAATCCCCTGCAGCAGAATCTACACTCTCACGGAACCAGAAAACCTTCATTTAAAATCCTATTTAGACCAGTACCTTGCAAACGGATTCATCCGCCCATCAATGTCCCCGGCAGCCAGTCCTTTGTTCTTCATACCGAAGAAAGAAGGAGACTTGAGAACCTGTATTGATTACCGTGCAATAAACCAGATCACCGTGAAGAACCGCTACCCCTTGCCACTTATCCCTGAAATGCTGGACCAAGTCAAAGATGCCCAGATTTATACCAAATTGGAGCTTCGAGGAGCGTACCACCTGGTCCGAGTCAGAAGCACAGATGAGTGGAAAACCGCTTTCCGAACCAAATATGGCTTGTATTAATATCAAGTCATGCCTTTGGTGTTGTGCAATGCTCCCGCTGCGTTTCAATATTTCATGAATGACGTCTTGAGAGAATTGATTGACGTTTGCACCTTAGTGTACATAGACGACATCTTAATGTACTCAACCTCGAAACAAGATCATATCAGGCACGTTCGTTAAGTCCTCACCAAGCTCCGTCAACATCGTTTATATGCAAAGCTTGAGAAATGCTTTTTTCACGTCACCGAAGTAGAGTTTCTTGGTTTCATTCTTACGCCAGGAGGCATCAGAATGGACATACGCAAAGTAGACGCCATTGTAAAATGGCCTTCACCAACGTCTCTTAAAGGGGTACAGAGCATGCTGGGCTTTGCGAACCTTTTCCGCCGATTTATCCCAGACTTCTCTCAGGTTGTGCACACGATCACTGTACTGCTACGAAAAAACAATACAAAGTTTGCTTGGACTGAAGAAGTGGAAAAAGCTTTTCAGGAACTGAAACAAAGATTTATCTCCGCTCCAATCCTGCGACATCCGCGTCCAGACCTCCCTTAAGTCGTGGAAACTGATGCTTCCAGTATGGCGATGGGAGCTGTTCTTTCACAGAGGGATCCAGAAACTGTCCAGCTGCATCCTGTGGCTTTCTGGTCTAAAAAGTTCTCACTTCTGGAGATTAATTACGCCATCACAGACAAAGAACTCCTGGCCATCAAATCCGCTTTCAAAGCGTGGCGACACTATCTTCTGGGGGCTAGACACACCATTACAGTCATCACAAACCACCGAAACCTGCAATATCTCAAAACAGCCAAGGCCCAGTCCTCGCGCCAGTTGCGGTGGGCCCACTTCTTCGCCGAATACGACTACGTAATCACGTTTTGACCAGGGGTCAAGAATGGAAAGGCTGATGCCTTATCTCGTATGGGCATCAATGAAATTGTATATACAACCCCAGACCCGGTACCCATCATACCTGAGGACAAACTCTTGGGAATCACGACAGCCTTAACACAAGCAGAATTACGAAACGAAATTCGACGGGCGATGAACCCGGATGCTTTCCTCGCATGGCAAACTCAAGGAGAACAATATTGCATCCAGGATCAATTACCCTTTTTTAGAGACCGGCTATATGCGCCCAAGAAGGAATTATAACAGCATATTATTTCAGATTATCATGACTCTCTGATCGAAGGACACCCTGGGATAGCCAAAACCTTAGCTAAAGTGAAACAGAATTTTTGGCGGCCTACCTGGCCTAAAGACATTGTCCAGTATATTCAGTCTTGCTGTGTTTCCGCACAAAATAAATCACAGAAACAAAAACCATCAGGTCTATTACAACCATTGGACCTACATCCCACTCCATGGCACAGTCTCTCCCTTGACTTCATCACAGATCTGCCTCCCAGTCAAGGGTTTAACACCATTCTCATAACCGTGGACTTATTCTCCAAGATGGCACACTTCATTCCTCTCAAAGGCCTCCCAGACGCATCCACCTTAGCAAAAGTGTTTCTGGAGGGCATTGTTAAGCTATATGGCTTCCCATCAGTTCTGGTCTCTGATCGAGGCAGCCAGTTTGTATCCAACTTTTGGAGAAAATGTTGTGCTATGGCGCAGATTGACATCCGGTTATCTACCAGTCACCATCCCCAAACGGACGGTCAAACCGAGAGGACCAATCATACCCTCGAGCAGTATTTGCAGTGCATGCTGCACCATGAATTAAGAGATTGGAAAGACTTACTTTGGATAGCCGAATATGCATACAACAATTCTGTATATTCTAGCACAGGACAAACACGTTTTTACACCCTGCATGGTAGGCATCCACGTACCTCAGAACTCGACCTTACAGCCAGCTTGGAAATGCCTGCAGTAAAGACTCTTCACACAACCATCACTCAGGCTTTCAAAAAAGCAAAGGAACATCTCATTCATGCTAAGGAAAAGCAAAAGCACTTTGCCGACCAACGTCGGAAAAAGGCCCCAGACTATCAAGTGGGAGACAATGTTTGGTTAGCCGCCAAATTTGTACCCATCAAAGGGACCCGGACCTTCAATCCACGATACTTAAGACACTATAGCATCAAGGCAATCATCAACCCGGCAGCCGTCAAATTGGACTTGCCACCTAATCTACAAATCCATCTGGTATTTCATGTGTCCCTCTTAAAACCAATGCAACCTGGTGCAAGAATTGAGATGCCACCAAAACCCATACTTATTGATGGAGAACCTGAATTCGAAGTCAAAGGCATCCTGGACTCTAAATACTCTAGAGCCAAGTTATATTATCTTGTCAACTGGAAGGGAGAAGGACCCCACGATAGATCCTGGGAGCCTAGTGAGAACATCCATGCACCACGTCTGATCAGAAAGTTTCATCAGAACTTTCCAACTAAACCTGGACCAGACAGAAGAAACACCATGGGAGGGGCCTTAGGGGGGAGTGCTGTCACGACCCTCAGACCTGATCCCCACTGGCAAGCCTGTTGGCCAGGTGGAATCAGGACTTGGGTCTCAAATAAGGCCTGGCATCCACCTCTCAGGCCCTCCTGGGGCCAGCCATGGCACCTTTGGCGCCAGGCTCATGCACTGTGAAAGACATCAGCTCAGGGAACTACTTTATTCAGGCTTTCAGCCAACATGGAGGCATCTACATAGCTTGATTCCTAAGAACCAAGCTATGCAGTATAGTGTTTTGGGTGTGGTGGCCTAGGGACTACTTCACCTGGACTACTTTGTAGAGGCTATTTAAACCACACTCGAACAAGATAACACGCTTCGCGTTACTTTGCAGTTAGCAACGTGACGCTCACCGTGTCCAGCTTACTCACGAGCCTGGGAAATCAGGTCCTGCAGAAAGACAAAAAGACATTGTTAGCAGCAGCATCTTACCTGCAATCTCCATCCTTCACTGCTCGCAATTCGTGGGAAGCTCAGTTGGATCTGCGCGCCGCCCGGACCCAAGGACCTGAAAAGGAAGAAAAGACATCATTAGAGGTGTTATTAGAGACATTTCAACCACGAATTGCTGGCTGATCACCTGTCGGCCGGCTTTGCTCTGGAAATCCACATGAGCTGGGTACACACCGCGACCTACGAAAAAGGGAGAAAACACAGGTCAGCGAAAGACGAGACATCGCAGCGTTGCGCAAAGAGCGCTTACTTACCGCATCATAGCGCTTATCGGGTGCCATCATTTACCGGCAAGGCCAGCTTAACCAGTTCACCACGCAGATGCTCTGCACATCTAAGGGAGACAAAAAGAGACATTAACAAACAGAGAAAAGGCATGCAAGAATAACAACACAATAAACAGCAGATAGACCTACCTGAAAGACATTACTTGGGCCGCTGTCAGTGAAGTAACTGGACCGCGCACGTCCACGAAAGACAACGCGCCCCTGCTCAGGAAAGAGGACGGAGCGCTCGCCAACCTCTAAAACAAGGTAAGAAGAGGGCCAATAGGGGCTGAAGTCCCACGGGAGGTGGGGGAAACTTGCCTTGGTCGCCCAGTCCTAAACACAGTCCTCCTGTATTTCCAGGCGGAACTTCCACCGAGAACCACACCAGGGAATCACCGAAAAGGGTACCTGCGACCAACTGGCTGGGTGGCGTCCCCATGGATACCAGGTGAGTGCAACACTTGCCCCCGTTTTGTGTTTCCTTAAGTGCACTGAGTAAAGGCCTGGTGTAAGTGATGTAGTCAAAGACCCATGCCCTGCAGTAATTGCATAACACCAGGAATTGCTGCATCTCTGTTACTGTCATGGGTTTTGCTGTCCTGCGTATTGCCTCCGCCCTTTCTGGCATCACCTGTCAGCTATTTTGGGAGATCTGTCCAATCCATAGCACTTCTTTCTGACAGTACTGTAGTTTGGCTTTGTCCACCTTGTATCCCTTGTTATCTAACACTGTCAGCATGTGCACTGAGTCATTTCTACACTTTTCTTCAGTTGTGCTACAGATCAATATGTCATCTACGTACTGTATGACAGTGTTCTCCATCTGTACTCTGCCTAGGTCCATCTGGTGGACCCTATTGAATATGGAGGTTGACTCACAGTGCCCTTGAGGAAGTCTTGCATGTTTCCACTTTTTATTTCTATACAAAAAGGAAGTCAAGTCTTGTGAGTCTGTGTGTAGTAGTATAGAGAAGAAAGCATTCTTCAAGTCTATGGCTGTGAAACAGGCAGCTTCCACTAGAATGCTGCACAAAATTGTCACTGGATTTGGAACTAAAGGATATTCTGCTTCTACAATATGATTAAAAGGGTGCAAGTCCTCTATAAAATGCCATGACCCCCCCTTTGCTTTCTTAACTCTGTACACAGCCATGTTGCATGGTGATTTGATGGTACAAGGATACCCTGCTTCACTAATGTTGCAACTGTCTCATAAAGGCCCTCGTCTGCCTTCCTTGAGAGAGGGTATTGTTTGACTCTGGGTAAGATTGCTTCTGGCTTCAGCTTGATATTCACTCCTCCCACCCCCTTTAGAATCCCCACATCATAGGGACTAGTGATCCATAACATGCTGGGAACTTCATCCAGATCCTCCTCGCAAAAGGTCAGTGGTGCCTTCAGCCCCATCACCTTCCACTGTGGTACCTCTCTGTAATGTATCTTTATCCAATATGTGACGCTCATGTCGCACACCATCTCATGGTCTGATGTTGTCCCTGAATAGTTATTCGTCTGTCACTGTGGTCACCCTGTAACCGTCAGCCATGGCGATCACGGCTCACCATGATCATCCTGTGTTGTCCATCCTGTGTACTAGTATCCACTCGTCTCCCTCAATCACTGCCTCTCACGTACTCATTTGGGATGCACCACATCTTCGATTGAATCCCTGGGAGCCATGCTATTGCAATCTCAGTCCCATATTGTAACAGCTCCTCATCCACTGGCAGCCCACCCCCCCCTGTACCTTCCGTCCACAATACGCTTCAATGACTTCCCTTACATTGAGAAAATGTATCCCTGGGGTGGAGCACACTACACCCTTGTCTGTGAATGAAATCATCATGTTAAGTCTGCTCATAATGTCTCTCCCCAGTATGTTTACAGGTGTCTGTCGAGAGTAAAATAAGGGCAAAGATAAATCATGCTCCCCTATCGAAAGTGTAATATTGTCTGTGAAAGGTACCACTTCTGTAGCCCCAGAGAATCCTTGAGTATTCATGGCATTGCCTTACAACCTTTAGCTTCTCTCCCAGATGCAGGATTTAGTGGCCTCTTTGTCTACAAGAAAGGAGAACATTTTATCACCTATTGACACACCTATGTATGGTTCCTCTGCAGGGTTGGATGTAATTAACAGGATAGAACACCTCAGGTCTGTCTGTGGGCTGTCCTATTCAGGTTATAAGGACATAACATTCCCCGAAAATGGATTGTTCCCCACCATGGTGACCCCTCCCAAGTTCCTAACGGGTCATTGCTATAGAGTCTGTGCATGCTACTGTCCCATTATTGCATGCTGATCTGTATCTGCTGCATCTGCTGTGCCATGTACGTGTGCTGTGTGCTACATTGAGTCTGTGGCATCTGTGGTGATTGCAAATACTGCGGTATAGGTGCTTGCATCTGTTGTGTCTGTGTCATGGGCTGGTGTGGCTGCGGGTGTGGGCTCAGTGTCAGTCCTTGTTGTTGCTGTACTTCGTCTTGTGTGTAGTTCTCGTCCTGTTCCCCATGATGCGCGGGCTGGTATTGCATCCCCCCATTCTGTTGCACCCTACCTGCTTCTGCACACTTTCAAAATGTGCCCTATCTGCCTGCACACCCAGCACAGTGGTGGCTCCCTCCCTTGCCCTTGTAAACCCACAGAATACTCCCCTGGGCACTGCTGCACCTGTTTCCCATACCCTCAAAACCCTCCTGGAACCCCCGCTGGTTATAATGTATCTAAGGGCCATACCCACATCCTCTGGGTGCCCCCCTTCCTCGAAACCCATGCTGCATGTTCCCCCACCCAGTGAATCCTCCCCCCGGGGTCATGCGCTTGTCAGTACTGCCACTTCCAGGGCGTATTCGGATAACTTCCTTTGCACTAACTTTGCTTCCTCTTGCTTCCTTTCCTCATGCTTCTTCCTCATATTTTCTTGCAATAGTCTACAATGTTATTCTTTCGTAAGCTGTATTTCCGGCCAAGGTTTCTCCTCCATGCATACTAATTTCCTAAGATGCTTCTGTACCGGTTCTGGCAACCCTTGGCACAATATATTGTCAAATAAAGCTACTGTTTTGTCCCACGGTTCTCGCGTTTCAAGGTGCTAAAGCTCTTGAATTGCCTGAATATAGTGTAAGGGGTCTCCGCCTTCCCCCGTATTGCGGGCCATAATTGCTCTAATGTCTGACATGTCTGGGGATTGCGTCCTTAGAGCTTGCCATATGTCACCTCGGCAGTTTGTAACAGCAAACCATCATGTGCCATGTCCTACATGGTCACTCCTGCTGGGAACCCCCCCTTCTCCATAAGTCATCAGCGGTCTCCCCAAGGATTGTCACTAGTAGTCCTTTTACATCCCTCACTGCTATCTGTGTCCTGCTGTCATTCTTTCCATTTCATATATCCATTTCCCCACACACCACTGTTAACGAAGGTAGCCTACATCTCACATTTTTATTGTCAATGTGTTTCCATGGTATATACTGAGATCGCCTCCTCCCTTTTCCAACATGGGCAGCTGTGTAAACCCTACCTCCCCACTTGCACCTTGAGTCAGCCTTATTTCCTTGTTGGCATCTCTAATGTCAGTGTATACATCTACTGGCGCTCCTCGAGTCAGTCAAATCTGCTTGTTGGTGTCTCTAATGTCAGCGTGTGTGTCTGCAGGATCACTTTTCTGTCACCCTGGGAGATCCTGAAGCCTGTGTACATATGGGACCAGGTAATCTATATTGCATAATTTGTCCAGCAGCCGCAGTGTTTGATCGTCATTGTTTCCCTTAGATCCCCCTGTACCTTTCCCCTAGTCCCTAGTCGCAACTTTATCTGCACTTTTCCCCGTGGACTGGTACCTGAGTTGCCTGCTTCCCATCTCCCCATTACCCCTTGCTTCGTTTTCTGAGTCAGAGCCCATATTACTGAAAAAATCATCCACAAATCTCAGTCTCCTAGAAGTTGTGTCTGTGTTGGGCTTTGTGGTGAAGTCGATGTCCTACAAGTTGTGCCTGCTTCCTTCCCTGCAGGGCTCCATGCCTGTTCTATCCGATATGACAGTAGTCCTATCCTGTGTGGTCATGCTGTCCAGCTCCACTCGTTTACCTCATCCTACTCTGTCATTTCCTGTGTCTGTCATGTTTTTAGGCCTCTAATTGCCCACTCCCTCTCCTACTTGCGTGCACGCTCTCTTGCTATTCGCTCTATCTGCCACTTTCTTCGTTCCCTATCCACTAACACTTGCTTTACCTTCTCAACTTCTTGCCTTCATCTCTCCTTCTCTGCTAGCTTGCTTCTCCTCCTTTCTCGCTGCTTCTGCTCTTTCTCTTCCTCCTTTTCCCTTTCTCTGCGTGCTCTCTCGAGTCTCTTTTCTGCTTCCCTCTCTCTTCTGTCTACTTCCTCCAATTATTTGTGCCCAGTCTCTTACTTCACTGCTCCCCTTAATGCCCTCTATTTCTTTGGTCTCCCCTGCTGCCTCTCCCATTGTATTCCCTTCTAGCTTTAGGAGGATCTGTCACCTTACCCACTCATTCATGTCTATATCCTCTAGCCCCCCCTTTAATGCTTGCCTGTGCCTCTCTGTGTGCTCCCTTCCCGCTGTCCGCCCCCTTTTGTCCCCTCTTCCTTGGTATACGGTGGTGGTTAGAATACTGAGTTTGAATACCCTTCAGCTGCCTTTAACTCTCGTAATGGGTAAAGCCCTTGTTCATCGTCTGAGTCCTCAGCATTCTCGCTTGCAGGAGAGGGTGGGAGAGTGGAGGCACTAGCCCCTTTGACTTCTGTTGGTTCAGCATCCATTAACACCTTGCTGCGTCCCCCTAGCACCCCTGGTACATCCGCCGCAGCTAGAATATTACAATGCGGTTTGCTAATTTCTTCCACTTAAAAGTGTCCTGTAAGTGTGTCAGTAGTGATTGCTGCACATCCTTGGAGAAACTTCCACATTGTGGCCATGGTTTAGTCATTTTGCCCTCTGTACTTTTAGTCCATTCCGAGTTATATTTACAAATGCTGTCCTTATAGGGCGGAAGAGTCTTACATAAGTGTTGTAAGTCCGCTGGTAGGGGAGAAAATACAGGGCAAAATGTGACGCATCAATTTAGGATTTGTGCAGAGCCTGTTATAAGTCCCTTCATTGTCTCATCCACTGGGGCCCTCTTTCTATTTATTATTAGTCCATTGTGTTTTCTGTGTCATAATCGTATGTGTACATTTTGAGCTAGCCATCCCGTAAGGTATGAGGATTAAAAATTGGACAGACATATTCATTTTAAAAAAAAAATGGATATGTGTCATGAATAGAAATTATATATTCAGATTCCTAAGAATATTCTGAATTCTAAAATATAATTTATGTTTTTTCCCCCACATGCATAACCCAGTTATTAAAATTTGGAATGCATAATTCATAAAAAGCTTTTTTTAATTGCCCTCTGTGAACACACACATTTTTAAATAGGCTTTTGTTATTTATATTAACTAGTTGTCATTTTAATTGTATGTTGTAGGTGGCCTGTCCTGTCAACAGAAATCATTTACTGAGAATGGCATTCAGGTGAACAAAGGGATCATATTAGCATTCTGTTTAATGGACCAGATGTATTCTTCATGTGTCCTAATTGCTATGCCAAGGTTAGGTAGGGTATGTGTAAGCATCTCCTGCTTTTAAATGTATATCAAATGGTACCAATCTACTCCCAGGTTTGCCTTCCAAATTAGCCTAAAAATATAAGACTATCAGACATATGATTTTAGAATTTGACTTGTTTTTCCATATTTTGAAAACAGATATATTCTCTCAAGTAAACACAGGTGGGCACATTCACTCTTCCCTGCCTTGATCAAGGTAATGGATAATGAGTCTGTGCATTCCTGCTTTCAAGAAAGCTGACACTTGCACAAACATTAAGACATGTGGGTGCTTATGCTCAATTTTATCGAGAAATCAATTCAATTAATGTACTGTTTTAATTAACATTATCCTAATTACAATAAGTATAAGAATTTGTATAACTAATTATCCTAGTATGATGGTTATTATACACAATTTGAGGACCTCTGTTCATGGATTGATGTATTAATCATCACTTGATCTTCATTAATTCTCTCTTTAATATTTCACTATTTTCAAAACCTCTAGATAGGTAATGAGTCAGCAATGTATTTGCTTAATCCTCAATTAATTTGATCTCAATCAAGTTTACGTTGTTTATTTTCAATTCTTTATTATCATCTCTGTTCCACAGCACCACTTTTGGATCTTCAATTGTCAATTGGTTACTTGCAATCATCTGTAGTTTAAATTCTCTCTACATAATCACTATTGTGCCATCAATTGTCAATTCTGAATTCAAAATCATCTTTAGTTTCAATTCCCTTTTAATCATAAATGTTAACAAACCTAAACGTGCAATCATCAGTAGCATAAATTTTGTTAGGATCATTGATTTGTCATTCTTAATTTTAGATCTTCTATGACTTAAATCCTTGATACATGTTTTGCTATATTAATAGCTCAGCAGGGGGTGTGTTTGCTTTGCTTATATCCAGCTCAACTAGAAAATATGTTTACCTGAGATAATATAATAAGGCTATGAGTTGTTAAGAATACAAGTGGTTGAATAGAGTTTTTAAAATGTGAGAAACTATTTAAAGTAGCATGTTAACCAACTGTGGATTTGTATATCTTTTTCTCCGTATTAGACTTTTATCATGGTCCTTGATGAATAATTCAATTGTAGTGAGTTTGATAATAAACACAATGATAAAAGGGAGGGGAGAAAATAATGTTCTCAATTTTTCATGTTTATCATTCTGATATATTTGGAGAATTGTTTAATGTTCACATTCTGAAAAAATCATACTAATTCTAGAAAAAAGAGAAAAGATGAAAGATAAAAGAAAAATGATTATCTTATATGTAGTATACCAATAAGACCACAGTGTCTCTCTCTCTCTTTTAGGCTGGCACTTAACGCGCGCTCTTGAGGATGCAAGAATCAAAATACAAAATGGCGTCTGTTATTCAGAATGTGATGATGACATCACGCAGCATACTTTTGTGGTGATGTCATCACTGTAGCATCCATTGTGCAGATGGTGTTATGTAAACAAATTACATTGAATTGTCTGTACTTAATGAATTAAGTTGTTCATTTGTATATGATTTATGAGAATGAGTTTAAAGGACATATATTGTCTAATCAAAAAATTGTATACAGTTGGTGTATGTTCATTAGTTATTTGATGTAATTGTGACATGATATGATTCTGACACAGTGTCAAGTTACCTATATTTTGTTCATTATGTGGTCAGTTTTATAAACAATCTCTGTATATTATTAATTCTTCTAAAGCTTGTCAACCGTTCATTGACTGGATGAGATGTGGGTCAACAGTCGATTTCCTTCAACCAAACTTTGATATTTCATTCTTAATACATTGTTTTTTAATCTACGGATATTTTTCAGCAGAAACGTGATTGTAGATGATCTATTCATACTTTTCAAACATCACTTGCTGGGTTAACAATTTGTACATTTTTATTTTATCTTTTTGTTTTTAGCAATTAGCTGCTAGTCATTCCAGTTGGCAAGTCACAAATGGTTTCCAATGGAAGTTTCACTGCACTAGCACAGTTGATGTTCAAATACCTATACGACATCAGTTGGATTCTGTACAAAGCATTTATATCTGGCCAAAGGAAACTTCCACCCATGTTCTTTGCAGTTAATATTGTAAAAAAAAAGGAGAGCAGATGATTCTGCTAAAATGCCAAATATAGTCAACTGACAGTAATTATTATTAGCACTTGGCAGGCAAGCTGCAGAAATACAGCTCACTTGGATTGCGGGCTAAAACTGTCCATTATGATTCTGAAGGGAACTTCTTTGCACACCAACCTCTCATCAAGCGCTCAATGACCATTGACCTAATGGGGTTTTAGTCCCTGAAATTCCAGGCTGTTTCTGACTGGACATCCCTCACCAACAGAGCTGTCCTAAGCAGGAAAGGATGCAGGTGATAATGGTGTCTGGGGATGTACTGTTAACAAAGGCCTTGCAATTACATATTTAGACCTTTTCTTATGCATAAATATTTAAGGCAATTGAAATCGCGATGGGACGTTTATAAGTAAAAACCCCTCACAGCTGAAATTACCTAAAAACTGTACTTGCTTGCAAGACAATCCAAGTGAGTCACAGGTAGTTTATTTTTAAGCTAAGGGCACACACTTTAGGAGTGAAAAAGTTGAACTCATGTAATAAATGAATGATGACAAGAAGTCAGGTCTTAATTAAGTAATCATTATGTCAGCACTTGCTTGTCAGCAGAGTGCTCAGAAGTGTATGAAGGGGTAGGAGAGAAATCATCTTCAGAACAGTCAAGTGTCTGGTTTCACACCTGAAGATTTATGGCAGGTTTTCATAGAAAAGCTACAGCTGAAGAGTATCACTGAAATGTGTGTCAAGAAGTTAAATGCCCTGTCACCACATTGGGTCATGAATTCTGAGAGCAAGGAAGTAGTCACAAAATAAAGTTACTTTTTAAAGCTGAGTTTATATCCATGAGGTCTGCCATTATAACATGCAAAGAAATGTGTTTTTGCATTCTGGGACTTGTAGTCTTACATTAAGGGTGTGGAAAATACAGGTAGAAAGATACTGTTTTCAATGAGCATGTTTATATAAGGCTTCACATATTGTCTGGTTGGTTTAGGTCCTTTCTGTACTTTGCAAGAAAACTCTATAAGACTGTATCATTGTAGTTCTTGAAATCTAAAACAAATATTTGTACTGACTACTGTTCGGAAGGTATGTGGCCAGTTACCAAATATGTAGAGTGGGTTCAAATCCTAGCTTCACTGCTAAACCAATATGTGTGATCCTGGGCAAATAATTGAATCTCACTGTGCCTTAGCTGTAAGAATTGTAGGCCCCAGAAATTATTCACACAATTAAAAAGAGTAACCTTACAGTGGGACAGATTGAATTATTTTATAGACAAAATGATGTCCCCTTCTGATCGTCTGACTATGGCCCCTGAGGCCGTAGTTTGGGATTGGGTTATTGTAGCACTGGCCTTCTCTCAGCCCCACAGTACTTGATTTGACAGGCAGATATATATTCTCACCAGCTGTCAGTGTAGCAGAGATTCTAGAACAGCAGACTGACTGCAGGAGAACCAAAATTAAGGTTCTTACCTGTAGCTGTCAAACACCAGACCACCAGATTTGTCTGGGTTGGCAAGAGATCTCCCTCACAGCAGAATGATTGAAGATCTTTCACGCTATGTTACTGAGTATTGTACAGCACAACTTCTGCCGTTGGTTCCTTGGTGCTTCAGGGTCTTCAAGAGGAGGGATAGCGGACTAACATAAGATCAGATGGTGCAGGGCAATGTTGTGTTTCAGTGTGTGCAGGAAAGTAAAGGGCACTCTGTGGTGTGTATGTTTTAGATATTTGGTGAGTTGTATGGATCAGTGGTTATTGTGAGCTCTAGGTCATAATGTAAATTGTTTGTGTGGGTGTTTGTTGTGTCTGGCTGAGTAGTGTTTAAGGGGAGTGTGGAGAGTTTTGTTTACATATCTGTGGTGGGTTAGTGTATGTAGGGAACTTTAGTATAGACACATGGGTCTCCAGGTGTTGTACCTTTTATGGTGGGTGCTAAACTGTGCATGTTTCAGTGCGGGAGTTACGTGTTGTTGGCTATGGTGGAATGTAGAATTACTTTGAAGTTTTTGTTGTTACTATACCTTGCTCAGTAGACCTCCAAACAACTTGGGTCAACCTTTTCATTTTAGAAATATCACTGTTGGTCACATGTATTTGTTTATGTACACGCAAACCATTCTTTCTCCAGACTTTATGCACTGTTATGCTATATTATGTGATGTTAATGTAAGTCATGCTATGTCACATTAGTCTATGCCATGGCCCCAGTTTAGGGCATACAAATTGTAGTCAGCTGCCCAGTACCTCTCTTCTGACACCTCAAATGCAGTATATCCTGAAAGGTATTATGGTGCAACGCAGTTGGACATGCACCATGAACTAGCAGCCAACAAAGCCAGCCACTCACCACATCACAACCACAGCTCTACTATGTTGGCAAGTACCAATATACGTGTGTATCCTGCCCTTCAATTCTATCTTGTTTACTGGCAGTGTCAGTTGATTGATGAGCTTTAAATTGCAGATTTTGCTGCTAACTTGACACTAGTTTTCACAACATTTTTTTGGGTGGAGAACGCAGTTACAAGTAAGGTTTCCCTGCCTCTGCTCTAAACAGTCTCTGATGTTAGCCCCACCAGAACCATATCTAGCCCCACCTGATGTCTGATGTTTATGTGCCGTTCCGCCCCTGCCCCTTCTGCCGAAACCCTCACCATAACTATTACCTCAGAATCCTACCCCTTGTTCAATGCCATACTCCACCCAGCCACCTGTGGCAAACTTACTCCATCCCCTACTGCCAACTCCACTGTCCCCAGCACTTACCTTCACACCTTTGCGTCATTCGTCCTTTCTCTCTCTCTATGGCTTGACATCAGGGACATCATTTCACCAAAATGCCAGGGGGAGCGGAAGTGACATCACATGACTCTTGACCCCTGATGACATCACAGGAAGTGATGTCATTTGACCCCACCTCGAAGTGATATCGCAGGAAGCTATGGAACATGACCTTTCACCCATTGACAAAACAGGAAGTGGCATCACATAGCATTGTACACTACAAAAAATATGGTTACAATATCACTATAATGTGATGGACATTTCATACAAGAATGGATCGCCATATGTATCATTAAGATCAGTGTACATAGGCCCATATTACCAAATTACTGTGAATGCAAGCAGACGTCCATGACCAAATGTTAATGATGTCTTATTATATAGCACTTACACTTAAGCGCTTTGTATAGAAAAAATATACACCCAATATCACCCAACCTGTGTTGGTACTCATTTATCGACCTCAGAAGGATGAAAGGCTGAGTTCAGGTGTTTAAGAACAGACTAAATCAGTGACTCACCCCCTGAAGTTTGCCTGAAATAAACCTTTAATGAGTCTAGCAATTATTGTATAGAATTCCAGAAAGACACATTATTTGGTATTCCTATTCTTTCTTATTTAGGATCAGTGCCGAAAGTGTTAGACTTGTGGTACTCCTGTTCTTATTTTTCTTTTTTTTAAGAGGCCTGATCAAGAAAGCCAGCCACTCCAGAACTAAAGAGCCACATGGTGCTGGCCACAGCCCAGGAGCTTGCAGTGCAAAAAAAAGAACCTTTTTGTTTCTAAGAGGTCGCAAGGGAGACCACAGAAGTTGCAAGGGAGACCTCAGAGGTCGCAGTTGCGACCTCTGGTGACCCCTAAATGACGTCCCTGCTTGACATGGAAATGGAGAAGGGACTCAGCAAGCTACCTTAGCCATTTCCATGAAAGTCATCCTTTAGTAGTTTTTGTTTAATTTTGTCAAAGGTAACTGCTTGTATTCCTTCTACTTACTGTTTCTTCCAGGAAAACAACAGTTCCCTTGCCAGTCCTCTGCTTCCTGACTCTACTCTTTGTCTGCTGTTCCTTACCACTGCTGGCACTCTCAAGTGCCCCATCCCTTGGTTGTCCCAGCGGAATCCCACCAAAACATTGAATCCCATTTTTTCGAACCCCATAACATGATATTTTTCTTTGACAAATTTCATTGCAATATAAATGGGGGGTTGGGTTAGGTTAATAATTATGGTGTGGGGGGCTGCAGGCCCACCACTCATTTAATTGCGGCGAAATGCTTTCAAAAGAAGAACACAGTTCGATGTTTTGGAATTCGTAAAAAACTATTTGTTGTAAACATCCCATCTTACTGTGACTCCTGTGTGATGGCCACCTCAGAAACTGAGTTGTGTTTTTCCGGGACACATTGCCCTCCTGGCATTTTTCTGGGGCCCGCAGCTGTCCTTCTACTGCTTTGAAGTGGAAAGGGGAATCCTCGCCTTCCCTGTGGTTGTTAGTAAGCAGTGCTGGTGGCCATGTTTTCAGTGCTATATTCAGGAAACGTATTTATGCTCGGTTTGCATTGTTTTCGGATTGCAGACAACATTTCTCGGTGTGTAAACTTGGCACATGAGCCACTGCCCGAGTTCTATTTGCATAAGCACACAGCTAGATGCCCAACTGATTTATTAGATTCCTGCAGCCCCTCTTAAACACCTAGTTTCCCATCACGCCACTTAACTCGACATTCCGTATCTCTAAAAGATGCATACAGCTGGGGCAACGGGTTTGTTGCATTTGTATTTGTATTTGTTTTATTTGTAACGCGCACCATCAGGCCCGGAGGCATCAGGGCGCAACTTGAGCAGAGTTACATGAAGGGCATATATATATACATACTTTAGGCACAGGACGAGTGTACATACATAATAATCAGAGCATATATCAATCTACATAATTTACAGAGCAGAAATTAGAGCAGATATTTACAGGGACATGGAGCCAAAGGTGTAAGCCGGCGAGTGGGCCAAAGCTAGTGTGACAGTGGTGTGCAGAGCATGTTTCAAGGCTGACTGAAGAGCCAGGTTTTCGTTTTGGACTTGAATGCGCTAAAGGAATCTTCAGATCTAATGGTGATAGGGAGGGCATTCCAAAGCTTGGAGGCGAGGACAGGGAAGCTTGAGCCCCCAGCTTTTTGAAGTTTGAACATAGGGATCGATAAGCAGTGGGTCTGGGCGGTTCTTTGAGGTCTGGTGGGCGTGTGGCGGGATAGCCGGCTGCAGAGGTACAAGGGGGCCTTGTTGGCCAAGAATTTGTGCATGAGGGCTAGAGATTTCAGTGAAATTCTCTGTTTGGCGGGTAGCCAATGTAGGTTGGTTCTAGATTCAGAGATGTGGTGGTTTCGTGGGATGTTTAGGGCAGCTCTAATAGCGTTGTTCTGGGTAATTTGTAATTTGTTCACATTCTCTTGGCTGGTTCCTTATCAGAGGGCGCTCCTGGGAACCCTCCTGGCACCCCTCCTGGGAGCATGGTAGCTCCCAGGATGTTTGTAATGGGCCACGTGGCAGTAGCCATGTGACCGACTTAATAAAAGACATGAGCCGCTTCCGGCTCATCAGTCACTCCAACTTTGGCTCCGGTGTCGTTCATTCCTCGCACCATGCTGATGCACCACTGAATGATCTGGGCCCAGGGACGGGGCCCAGCTCGAGGACGGTGCCCCTGCTGGGCAACGCCGTCCCAGGGTGATCCCAACGCCATGTGACCAGGGCTACTGGTGCAACACCAGCCTGGGTGCCCCCAGAGCCGGGGCCGCCGTGAGCCGCTCCAGTGATCTGGAGCGGGTGGGGTGACCCCCACCCATGCATCAGCGGCGTGAGCGCCGCACTGAGGGACCATGTCGGGTGTACCTGACCTGTCTGTGGGGCCTGCCCGGTGTCCAGGGCTGGCCCCCAACAATGGCAACAAAGAAAGGGGTCCCACGTGTCCCGAAGAAGAAATGGTGAGGCAGGCCCATCTCCAACTGGGCCCGCAAAGAAGAAAGGTTGGCGAGCTGCCCACCCTGTCCCCCACGGGAGACGGAACAAGTCGGCGGCTGCGCCACATGGAAGAAAAGATGTGGCCCCGGGAGGAGGAGTGCCTGCCCTCCCCCCGTATGAAGGAGGATCCGCAGCATCGGCTGCGTGAGCTGCTGCCCCCTCTCCGGTCCGAGGGGGAGGAATGCTCGGCGGCGTTGGCTGCAGAGACCGGTCGGGTGCGGCATCAGCCGCAACGAAGGGGAGGTGAACCCCCAGCCGTGCAAGTTGAAGCGGCGGGTGTGCGCCCCCTGCCGGCGGCCTCAGCCGCAACACGTGGAGGCGGCATCCGCCGCACGGATGGGAGCTGCATGTGTGGGGAGCTGGCCCCCCCTCTGTGAGGGTGGGACTGCTCTGCAACCTCAGCCGCAATGGAAAAAAAAGGAAAGCTGGCGGCCTGCGCCGCAGGGAGGAGGTGATGCTTTCCCCCACCGGGGGATGCCCGGCGGCTAACTGTCACAGTAAGACGAAGGCGGGTCGAGCCTGCGATGGGGACGGGAGGTGCGCCTCCTCAAGAAGAAATCATGCAGCCGCGGCCACAAAGAAGAGGTGGGCCGCAGAGAGGAGGAAAAGGAGGAGGGCCCGCGAAGATTTTCTTTTTTAAAAGTGGAGAAAATAGCCGGCGCTGGCCCGGGAATAAACAAAGGTGTGGGTGTTGCCAGACAGCACACCCGCACCAAACAGAGCGTGCCACGGCAGTGAAGAAAAAAAAAACTTTTTCCATGGATTGGGGTGGGCTCTCCAAACACGCTCGGCCCCTGCAGGTGGTGAAAGAATGCTCCATGCTGGAACATGATGGAAGGAGACACCCGGTGGCGGTGCCACAACCACAACGAAAAGAACGCGGGTCGTCGCCGACGACGGGGAAGAGCACCCAAGAGGACATGGAGCGGGTGCAGATGCAAGGCAGAGGTGAGCGGCCCCCTACCCCACCTGCAGGCCACAAAGGTGAGGAGCGGCGGCCTTTGCCGCATGGGATAAACATGTGGGTGCGGTCGATGCCGGCGCCACCCACCTGCCCTGGGTGGTCCCCGTGCCCGGCGGCGAGGAGGCCTGCGGCGCTCCACAGGGGAGGCAAAAGAAATGAAGAGGGAAGCTGCCCCCACCCGCGTCCCGCACAGCTAAGGCGGCCCCAAAGTAACAAAGAAAGGGCCATAACATAACGTTCAACTGTCCTCGCAATAAGGCTGCAGGGACCCAGCCCCTGGCATAAGAGGGAGGGGTCGCAATTTTGCCAGTGTTTTGCATGTTCCTCCCCACCCGGCAGCTCGGGCACCCTGCCACTGTCCTCCTGCCGTCTGCCCCACGAAGGAGAGGAAGTACAACAAGGGGCCTGCCACCAGGGTGCCATGATGCCATTACAGGCGCTCCTAGACTAAGGACGTGGCGATGTGGCCCAGGGCCTTCCCAGGTGTGGCTTTGCCGGTCTCTTTGTGTGACTGTGGTGGGGATGTCTGAAGTGAACACGAATGAGGGCTCAACCTGGCCTCCTGCATCTTCAAGATGGTGGAAGAAGGACCTCGGCAGTGACGTCCCCATGAAGAGGTGGAGCCTAGAGCGGCGGATTGTATTAAAATGACCCTGTAGGTGGGAAATATAATGTGGTGCCAGTAGTTGTGGGAAATACAATGTGGTGCCAGTAGTTTTATTAGTGTTTTGCGAAAGTAGAACCACTCACCCAGGTTAATAAAGGGTGTGTAAAAAACTAGCAGAGTGGTTATAGTAGCAGTAGTGTGTGGTTGTTTGGGATTTTTTTTTTTGTCGTTACGGAAAAGGAGGAGTGTTGCATGGCACCCCTCCTGGGAGCATGGTAGCTCCCAGGATGTTTGTAATGGGTCACGAGGCAGTAGCCACGTGACTGACTTAATAAAAGACATGAGCCACATCCGGCTCATCAGTCACTCCAACGTTGGATCCGGTGTCGTTCGTTCCTCGCACCATGCTGGTGGACCACCGAATGATCTGGGCCCAGGGACGGGCCAAGCTCGAGGACGGTGCCCCTGCTGGGCAACGCCGTCCCAGGGTGATCCCAATGCCATGTGACCATGGCTACTGTGCGACCCCGGCCTGGGTGCCCTCAGAGCCGGGGCCGCCGTGGGCCGCTCCGGTGATCCGGAGCGGGTGGGGTGACCCCCACTCATGCATCAGCGGCGTGAGCGCCGCACTGAGGGACCATGTCGGGTGTACCCAACCTGTGTGTGGGGCCTGCCCGGTGTCCAGGGCTGGCCCCCAACAGGGTTTATGTGACAATATGCAATGTTTCCCTCTTTAGGTGCAAAGTATACATTGTACACGCCTTCCACAATTCGAGTTCTGCCTCTCAATAACAGCTAACACCTGAACCAAATACATCTTTTGTAACGGCTTTTCCATCCATATTCCATACATTTCAGTATCTCACACAATTAATTTGGGATGCTTCAGCTCTAAACGCTTTGCCCATGTTCCTTATGTTTACGTATTCACACGAAAGGAGCTGCGTGGCCAGGTTATTTTTACACCAGTCAGCGGATTAGTGTACGTGCAACTGTTTAAACTTTTAATTTTTAATCAAGCGCTGACCTCGTCTTGTGCTCGTTTCCTTGGAAATGCAGGCTTCGCCAGTCACCCTGTAAGAATCTGGTGTCACAGAAAGCTCTTGCTGGCATGTGTGGCGACGAATCAAAACCCAGGGGACGTTTAATGGCGGTCCCGCCTCCGAGAGCGAACGTGGGACCTGAGGGCAATGACAGCGAGCGAGGTAAAAATAACACGCCGAGTGAATGCAGAGAGCGCGTCTCGGAACTGTGAACACCTCGGTACCTTCACGAAGCTGCGCAGGAGCCTGGGTAAAATGATTTATAGGCCTGCATTAAATGCACAGCAGGTGACGGTGCCGCAAAAAAAATCCATGCCTTACATAACAATGCGGCAAGGTGAGCGTGCAGCGTTTTCCCCAGGAAGTGTATCTAATACAGTATCAGCAGAGAGCACTGGGCCTGCTTCAGCAAACTCGAAAGCACGGTAGGAAGGAGTTGAGCTTCTAAACTAAGGTAGTGCCCCTCTGCGAGGGATAGGTTCGGAACAGGGTTCTGAATCTGTGCCGCTATATCTGCGGCTTCACAGCTTTAGAAATACTTGATTCCGAGCCAGGAACAGAACTCACCTATCTGCTCGCCCTTTTCTGGGCTCAAGTGCAGGCCATTGCCTGCCAACTATTCTTACTATGACCAACTAGTAAAAAAGCACTAAATGTAAAGTTCACATTTTTTATATAAAAAGCTACAAAAGGACAAAAAGGTAATAGCGCCAATTGGTGGGGCCTAGAGGTTTTCACCCTCCTGCTGAAAAAGTTCAGGTGGCGGCACGCCCAGACTGGGGGAGGTGTATGTTGCATACAGCGTTGCACCGTAATTCCATTATATGTATTTTTTTTAATGTGAGCACGCCAAAAGTGATTGGTTTGTGCACTACCCTCAGGTTGACAAGCAACCAACTTGCTTGAGGTGATTTACGGTGCCTAGCGTGCCCTGTCTCTAAAACCATCGTTCTGGCTAAATTGGGTTCTGCGACGTATGCAGCCTTCTCCTCCATGCACCCAGAATGAAGACAGAAACCTAACAGGTACAGTTCCACCCCAGGAAATTAAAACGATGACAATCCTGTAAACAGCCTTCCCCCCTGCATTTGCAAAGCCAGGCCGGTTGGTTTTGTGAATGCCTATTGTTGAAGAGAATTCATAATGTCTACCACATTGCTGAGCTCCCTGTTAGCGCTGATGCCGTGGTTCCGTTCCTGTGACCAACTCCTATCACCCAGGGCTCATCTGCATACCTACGGATCTCTATTGTTTGGATTAGTCACCATTGGTTTAGTCCTGTAAATGATGCTATATTTTCACATAGGATGGATTCCAAAGGGTTGGATGGAGGAAGCTGAGTTAGTGGACTGTTTTGTGAAACTGAACATGGTCACCCTGTCTTGAGTTCTTTTCAGCACACACTAAATCGTTCTACTTAAAAAAGCCTGTTGACTACAACACACAGACTACAAATGCCTTACTCTACCAAAAGTGGTGTACACTTCACCCCGGCAGCTTTTTAAAATGTCACAGACATTTGCAGCAATGGTTATTCTATATGGCCTTCTATGGTGGACTGAACGGTTGAAGGAGTGGTTCACCTGGCCTATTATCATTGAGATATTCTTTTAAACTCGAAATAAGAGGCATTTTGAAGCAACTTATTGCAACTATTGCATTTCTGAGGAAGCGTGCAGTGTTTCACAGAATCATAATGACAACAATACTTAATGTAGCATACAAAAGTGTAATTGACACCTATGGTTATCAGAAATAAATGCTATTGTCGTAACCGACAAGACTAGAGAATTTACCACTGTCAACTACCTGCAACTTCAAAATATTTTTTTTTCTTCAGAAAATAGGATAGTTACAGGAATGGCTGCCGGATGCCTTGGACCCCCTTCTAAGTTACAGACTGAGGAGAATGCAGAGGCAGATCAAGTGACAGCAACCTACCTTTGTGCATTGGTGGATGCAGTTGACAAGGAATCCTCAGACAGGAAGACAGACACCTACAATGTTGTGTGTTATGTTTCCTAATAGTGCGTACGATCTCACAATTTACTGTTTGGACAAGATCACAAGGCTGGCTGCTGTGCACCAACGAATTCACTTTCCTGTTCTAATGTCTTCTCTTCTAACCCTAGGTTGAATCACAAGAGCTCTGCATGCACTCTTTGCCTAAGATCACAAATGCTGCACTGTAGTGAGTCAATACAACCACAGCACTGAACTTTGTGTTGTTTGCTCTCTTCCCCCTGAATGCAACACAAGAGCTCAAATAATGTTTGCCAAGATCACAAAGCTGATCTGTATTGAATCCCTTCACCTCCTAATGCTGATTCATGTTCTTTCCTAACCGCGAAAAATAAGACAGAACAATGTATTGCTTGCCCATGAGGAAGGCTTTACTATAATGAATCCTTCCATCCTGATAATTGAGCACAAGAGTTAATAATATACTCCCTGCTGAAGATCACAAGGATACGCTGCAGTCTATGTATCTATCTTGCAGTACGTATTATTTTGTGCTTACTCATGGAGCACAAGAGCTAACAGTATGTCCTATTTGTCCATGAGCATATCACCTTTATGTCATGCAGTTTCAGAACAAACTACAACATTGTTTCTAAATTGCCTGCATGTTTCGTCTATGTAGGAAAGTGGTTGGTGTTCCTAAAGGTTTGTTTCTGTACTAATACTGTTTTTTTAAGGTACAGTTGAATTACTGCCTATGTTGGTCCTCATTACAGCCTCAGTAGATTTGTAGCCTGAGTAGCACCAGCGGTAATTACTGTTTCCACCAGTGGTACTCTAAGGAATGCTGCCTGTATGGCTGTAAATAATGTATAGTTACGCAAATAGCACCAGCAGTATTTCAGTAAATCTGCATCCGTTATTTAAAAACATATGGGGGAATGGAAATATATTATGTACAGTAGTGGAAAATATTACCACAGTAGATGTTTTACACAGAGACTGATCAGGGGTCCTTGTTCGTCAAGTGAAAGGAAGTGTTTGCTTTTTAAAACTTAAGGGTACCTTCTACTCAGTTTCCACTTTCTTTTAGCTTTTTATTTTGTCATTTTACTCGTCTACCACATATGAAAAAGAACCCAGAGCATTAGGGTATGTCAATGGGCCTCATTATGACCCAGGCGGTAGAGGGTTAACGGCGCCGGTTGAGCTGCCAGCGCCGTTAACCCTCTACCGCCTCATTACGAGGTCTGCTCGCAGGTCTCGCTAAGGACGTCTGGTAAAACCAGGCATCCTTAGCGGGACCCGCTAGCAGTCCAGGATACTAACAACGGGCCCGTCATTGGGGGCACAAATGGGAATGGGGATGTACCGGGTCTGGGTCCCGGGAAAGGGAATTACCGGGCCCTCAAAGGTCGGAATGGCCCAGTAATTCCCTATTCATGGAACCTGGGCCCGGTACCCGGTATGGGGGTAGCCATGCCGCTAAAAGTGGCATGGCTACCTCCATACTCGTAATGAGGCCCAATGTATTTTGATGCAAATCCTGCTTTGTTGCTCTATGAAGTTTAAATATTAAATTACTCAAATTAATTATGAAACGCCAGTTACTATGAATCTTCACAAGATCTTCTTGCAGCATGTGGACCATATGTTGTTCATCACTAAATTGCATTTTGATACAAAATAATAGGTAGGTGAAAATGTTCTTTTACAATGTACTGTAGAGATTAATTCACTATAATATGTCGTTACAGTACATGTAACAGCTCAAAGTTAAAACTCACATAGTGATGTTTCCAAATAATACAATACAATGGCTTCTTTGCTGTAATGTACCCTGACATGCTGCAGCTCAATACCTGTGCACAGAAGAAAAACACACACTGAATAGAAAATGTATCGTAGTAAAAATAGCACTGCTAGGCTTTCCCTATCATTTCATGATCATTCACATGAGAATACTCCATCAGTATGCAAAGGTCCAAAAAAAGGACTTTTAAACATCACTGAGTGGCTGATTGGTATGGATTGAGAGCCTTTTTATTGTATTATTTAACGAGACTGTGGCACAGTGGTAGCCATAGAGAAATAAAAGGCAATTTATAATAGCAAACAAAAAACAAAACCATCAATGTGCCAAGTAGCATGCACACACTAGCAACAATAATAGCAAACACGCATTCACATAGCCAATGTGTCTGCCTATTTCAAGTGCAATTTATTTTTCTATAGCCTGCCCTATACAGCAGGACAAAGAGAATCTATAATTTTGAAGCCAGACCAATTGGTTTTGAGAAGGAGGAGTTGTACTGCAAGACTGAGAGCTGGGGGAGTATAATTAGAGACATCGGGTAGGGAGACTGGTGGACATAGCTTGCACAATACGGCCAACACAAAAATAAAAAAAACTATAAGGCTTCAGGAGGAGTTCTGCATCTTGAAGCAGCTGATTAGCGTCATAGTTTCTCTAAATATGTACCTGGAAAAGATTGGACAGATAGCAGAACTTTCCATAGCCTGAGTTCAGCATTATTTAAGTAATCTTTAGTTATCCAGTGGCTATTTAGAAACTTCCACCTTTATCTAAAGTGATTTTATGCATCTGTGTACCAAAAGAAAAAAGTTCAGTACCTCATATACCATTCTCATGTAGTACTTGTTTCCACGAGTATGTAAAGGGCGCCTAGTCCTGATAAGCCCAGGAGGGTACTTGTATGTAAATTGATAGAAATCAGGGTGAGAGATCCAAATACAGCTGTCAAGTTTTTGAAGCTATTTTATTTTGCCTTCAAAAAGATTTTGCACAGATGAGTATTTTTAAAACATTTACAAAACTTTCGATAAGCACGAAAGGTTGGTGGACAGATATTT
This sequence comes from Ambystoma mexicanum, assembly GCF_040938575.1. Classification (NCBI taxonomy): domain Eukaryota; kingdom Metazoa; phylum Chordata; class Amphibia; order Caudata; family Ambystomatidae; genus Ambystoma; species Ambystoma mexicanum. The sequence continues at coordinate 454,652,899 of NC_090939.1, read as the reverse complement.
CTTTTTTTGCGAAATACAAGTGAGTATCGTCCTCTTTTCTTGCAGAGGAACAGTTTTCGCAGTGATGCACGAGTATACAGTACAGGTAAGTGATGACAGAGGGTGTCAACAGGGTGCGACCCAGGACTGTGATAGGTCCGGGGGTACTAGAACAACAATAGTGAACACAACACTATCTACAAACACATATACACAGGGGTTGTGCCACAGAAAATCGACACAAAAGTGTTTCGGCCAAGCTGGGCTGGGATTAAGCCCGAGGTTGTGGTGGCCTTCATCAGGATGGTCTCTTAATACAGGTTCTGTTCGTAAAGGAAATTTGTGGGGGAAGGGGATAGCTGTCAGGATCTCAGGTAATTTAGGTTTAATTTACGTATTAATAAATAATGGCTGATTGGTGCCTAAAAATACACTTATAAGTGTATTAAAATAGAACAGCTTACCGTCTGCTGTGGTGCAGCGGGGACACTGTGCTGGAGTCCTGTATGGTTGCCGGACTCTTGGGAGCATGAGAAGACTCGTGTGAATTGGGTCACTCAGGCTACTTACTAAAGCCTATGGTCTCTGGGAGCTGTAGAAACAAAGGTAAGTATACAGTTATCTCCATGTGTGGGGGAGACCGTGTATTTCAAGGAAAAAACAACAAAAGGCCCAAGTACATCCAGCATGGTATGTGTTGGAGTGGTGAGTATTGGACCCGGAATGAGGGACACCGGTGGTGTGGGTGTCTTGTGAGAGTGGTGTTTGTCAACAGAGCCAACAGGTAAGGGTTATCATTTTGGTATCCTGTCGGTAGCAGGAATCAAGTGTTGAAGCCATGGTGAACTATGGGCTATAAAACGTAGTTTACTGTGATTAAAAGTAACATGAGCGTGCTAGAGGAGATTGCAATACGATTTTGTGGTGGGTGCCAAGTCCAAAAAATTGTGCTGTGGCAGTTTTTATGCTCCGTGACTTGACATTGCTAAAGGTGTACTTGTGCTGGATCAGGGTGGAAGCTAAATGCTGCCAGCGCCGTGTTTTTAGACATATAAACAATTTGCAATCATTTTGCAAGAATGGTGCTGCCGTGTGCGTTTGTTTTACTGATGTCTAAAAGAGGACTAAAAGCCTCTACGGTGCACGAGTTAACTATAAAGGGACAGTGCAGCAGGTGGGAAATGCTGGAGGTACCTAGGCTGTCTGTTCCGAACTACCAAAATGAGGAAAAAAAAGCATAATTAGCAGTGTGACTTACCGGAGTCTGTTGTAGAAGCGTCTGGCTCCTCGCGGTAATGGATGCTACCGAGGAGTGCAGATACCATAGGTTAAAAGCACAACCCGGCCGGACTGGCCAGCCAATGGGATGCCCAATGGAGAGTGGGGTAGGGCAAGATAGGATTGAGTAACGGCCGTGGTTATTGGTGTCCAACATTCGGCCAATGGTGAGGGGGCATGCCAAGCGTCAGACATGACCCGTATGTGTGAGCCCTCAAGGGGGGACAGCAGGCTCCTATCATGGATGACTTTAAAGAATGACTGGACTATTATGGACTCGGTACACAGGGAGTACGGCAGGGAGTAAAACTGCTGCAGATTGTTGGACACTATGAAAAGCTGATGGCTTAAGAAGAAATTAAGTAAAACAAACGTGAGAGACATGTTTGAGATTAACATGGTGTCATTAAAGGTCCTGAATGTGCACATGCCTTTTCTTAGGAGGTAGACACAATGTTGTATAGTGAAGGCTCGATATACATAACAAAATCAACGCTAAAAAATGTTTGCAGTCAGATAGATTATGTGGGGAAATCCACATAAACATAAACAGTATAAGCAGTATGGTTTCTTGTGTGATTAATGTAAACATCAGGATCTGGAGAAACATACAGTGCTACATACACACGGATGCTAAATGGCATATATGTTGATGTTAAAAATTGCAAAAACCAGTGTCAGAAGGAGGAAAGCAAAAGGTGAACCCGAACGCGGAAAGGACCTGTACTGGACAAAGGATGTCCCTGGGGGCAGTGGAATCTACGGGGGTCGCTCAGTCCCAGAAGTGTTTCCACTCTACGGTGATATTAAGTCCAGTTTTTACTGTGTCCAATCTGTGGACCCATTTCTGTTCAAGCCTAGTGAGCGCTAGATTGATATCACCTCCTCTTCTTTGTTGTTGTAGTTGTTGTAAGATGGTCCAGGTGAGTTGCTCGTTGGTATGGCCTTTTTTGCTGTAATGCTCCACTAGTGGTTTATCCTGTATGGAGTTCTTGATGCACGATCGATGCTCACTTATCCTATCTAATGGGTCTGGTTGTTTTCCCAATGTAAATGAGCTCGCATGGACATTTTATCACATAGATTACGTTTTTGCTCTCGCAGTTCGTATGGCTTTGCATTGTCCAGATGAAATTTTTGTGCGTGAATGTCTTGCTGGTCTTGGTGTAGCGATATGCAACGCACTTTCCACATGAGTAATGTCCTACTATGGGCGGTAGGCCCCATAGTGTGTCTTGTTGTTTTTCCGGTTCAAGATATGTATGTACCAGCATATCTCTAAGGTTCCTGTTCTTTTTAAAAGCAAACAAAGGTTTTTTGTCCAGGGTGCCTTTGTTTTTTATCAGGTGCCAATGCTTGTTTATTGTGGTTTTTAACAAGTTGCTGATAGGGTTAAACGTGGTGACACAGACCGTCCGGTCTATGGGTTCCTTGGTGCTGGTTGTCAGACAGATAGTGCGGTCGGTGTTGGCTGCCCTTTTGCGGGCCATTTTGATGGATTTTTTGGGATAGCCTCTTTCGTTTAGGCGTTTTTTGGAGTTGTTGGGCATGATATTCGAATTTGTCTTTTTCTGTACAATTCCTACGTACACGAAGAAATTGTCCGTACGGTAGGTTGTATTTTAGACCTTGTGGATGGAAACTGGTGAAATGGAGTAGGCTGTTCCTATCAGTGGGTTTCCTGTATAGTTCTGTTTTTAATGAGTCTCCAGAACGGTAGATGTGGAGGTCCAGGAAATTTATCGCTTGATAATCCCATTCGATGGTAAATTTTATGTGGGAGTTTCTTTGATTCAGCCATCTGTGGAACTCAAACAAAAGTTCTTTGGTCCCTTCCCATATTAGGAGAACATTGTCGATGTATCGGGGCCAAAGCAAGATGTGAGCTTTGTAGGGGTTGTCATCATGGTAAATGTTGTCATCCTCATGTTGGGCCATGTACAGGTTGGCTACGTCCGGGGCAAAAGTAGCCCCCATGCTGACGCCTTTCACCTGCTGGTAACTCTGGTTTTGAAAGAGAAAGAAATTCTCGGTCATAGCTAGTCTGATACACTCCAGGATGAAATTGGTGGGAGTGGAGGTGATGTCGGTTCTTCTGTTGAGGCAGATTTTCAATGCTTCCAGTCCTTCCTGTTGGGGGATAGAGGTGTAGAAAGCCTCTACGTCCATGGTAGCCAGGATGGAGTTGGCGGATAAGTGTACATTCTGTAGGACCTTAATGGTGTCGGTGCTGTCTTTGATGTATGACTTCATTTGTCCGATAAGTGAGTCACAGGCTGAGACGATGGGACGTCCGGGTGGTTGAGTGGCATGTTTGTGGATCTTCGGAAGAATATAGAAAGCTGGTATCCTTGGGTGGGTTTTGTTGAGGAAATGTCGTTCATCTTCGCATATCCAGCTTTGGTCTTCAGCGTGTTTGGTAAGGCTGAGGATCTCTTCTTGCAATCTCTTGGTGGGATCTCTGTTTAATTTCTTATATGAGGAGGTATCGGCTAAGAGACGTAGGCATTCTTGGTTGTAGTCTGTGGTGTTCATACAAACAATCTCGCCACCTTTGTCTGCTGGTTTTATGGTGATGGATAGGTCTTGGTTGAGGTCGATCAGGACTTTTCTTTCCTCTTTATTGAGATTTTCTTGGTAGAAGTTATTTTTGGTTATGCTTGTGTTCACGGCGGTTGTGACCAACTTCTCGAAAGTATCGAATTCACTAGGAATAGTGTGTGGAGGTGGTACAAAATTGGACTTTGGTTTGAGTCCTGTGGTGTTTTCTTGGCTTGTTGCGGTATTCTGCGCAAGTGTGTCTTCTCAGTTCTGTTTGTTAGGAAGGTGTACTTCGAAAAAGTATTTGAGTCGAGAGTGCGAAAGAATCTTCTGAGGTCTGCCTTGGTTCTAAAAGAATCTGCTTTGGTAGCAGGGACGAAAGATAAACCTCTTTGTAGCAATGTTTGTTCTGAGTGGGTCAAAGTTCTAGATGACAGGTTGAAGATAGGTATCGTTGTCATGGTTGGTTGGAATACCATTGTCTCGTCCTCATGTACTGTCCTGGCTGCTGCGGGCGCCTTCTTGGTCGGCCCCGTTGTCCTCCCCTCTGAAAAAAAGGGTGTTGTGGAGGACCGGTGGTCCTACTACTCCCAGGTGGGCTGGGGATGCTGCCACTCGATGATCCTGAGCTTCCGGAAAAATTGACTATGCGGTTCCGTCTGTTGAATTTGTGCTGTTGTTGTTGCTGCAGATCGCTGTAAAATGTATCCTTAAGAAAAGGTTATGTCTTCTCTTCTGCCTAGTTAGCCAAATCTTTTCTGAATTTTTGTACTTTTCTGTCCACCGTTATTTGTTTGAATTTGGTGATCTCCTCTTCTAGTTTTTCCAGTTTCTTCTTGGCTTCTATTATGGTTTTGTCATTATTAAATTTTTCTTCAAGCGTAGCAAGTTCTTCTCCTTGTTTTTTGCATTCCTCTTGGGCCGTGTCGATGATGAGTATAATCCAGTCACAACTGCATTTGTTACCAACCCCACTAAAGTTAACTTTGAATTTAGGGTTGTCAGTAAATACCCTGGGAATATGCTTCACTTGAAGTCCTTCTGGTATGATACCCGCTTTTAAATACTCGAGCATAAAGGTGCCGTGCATTTCTGTGCGGATGAGTTTTTTCTTTTTTTGTTGGAGGATGTCAAGGTCATCTTTATTCGCACCTTGTGCAATCGCACCACCTTCGGCTCCTAAGGCTGAGGTGGTGTCCAATAGTTTTCTGAAATATTCGTCTGAGTATGATACAACGTTCACTTTTTCCATTCTATATGGAGTGGCTGTGTGGTGGTTTGATGACGCACAGCGGGATTCTTGTTAGCCCTACTTGTTTCCACTCCATCCAAAGGATTTCAGGCGGAATCAAACCAGTGCAGTATAGCACATTTCTTGATTAGTTGCAGTAAATGATAGATTTGCCTTGCCATGATAGATTATTGAGACATGTATGCAGGCTCTAAACACAACTCGCTGGGTCCCGTACATTGACCTCCCCGTGCACATATTCTGTCATCCATGGCTCTCGCCGAGCTATGAACTTGTCCAGCCTCCATGAAGCTGCATCCAATGTCAGGAGAAGAAGACTCGCCTGAAGCATGTGTTCCCCGGGGCACAGTCAGCAAATGACACATAGAAACCGAGGAAGGACAAGGATGTCAAGTATGAAGCAAAGTCAAACACAAAGAGTAGAGCAAATCCCTCTATCATTTGCTTCCAGAACTGGCAAAGGAAGGTTACGCTTTTGGGCAGGGAGCATGCCCCTGGTGTGTTGTGATGGCCTCTCCCTGACAGATACAATAGAGTCAGCCTCCCATTATGGTTATAGGTATTAGTACTTTGGTATGTAGTCTGGGGGCCACTCGCTTTTTTGTGGAGGGGCTCAGTGGCTGTTTCACAAGTTAAAAAACAACTACAAATGATGATGGCTGCCAGGGAAAATGTAGAATGGAATAACTTGGAGACCCGTCTTTGTTGCTAGGAGCAGGATGAGATGGGCTGGTAGCGGTGGCAGGTGCATGAGGAAGGTGAATAAGATGGAGGACAACTGTATGGAAAGCTTATCTGAGGGATGGGGCATGGAAATACTAGGGGATCCGAGAGAAGGCCGAGAAACAGAGGACCATGGAGGGATGCAACAGCTGGCAGGAGTGGATGTGAGATTATTTCACTGAATTAAACCCACTTTGGTGCTCCTGATTGGCTGGCACCGTCTCCCCGGCCGCTAATCTTACATATGAAGCACCAGGAACACTGTGGCCAGTAAAAACCACGAGTTAGGTCTTTTTGGAGAGCATGATGTATGAACTAAATCACTCTTGGTGAATATTCAGTGTCTGGCAAATTTGACAGGTTAATCACAGTGAGATTGTATGAGTTTCTCAGGATCGCACCCTTTGGTTGAGTAGTGAATAAGGGATCCGAGCCCAATCTGCACTTTCAGTATTGGCCACATTGTTTACCAGTTCTTTTGTACAGCAAGATACAATTATTTGTGATTGTTTGATTTTTCTGAACTACAATAATAAGTACACAAGTCACATAATACACCAACATGGCAATATTTTAAAGAAGTAATCAGTGTAGCAATATGTTATTCAAAAAGAGAATGATTACAACTTTCTGCCTGATTCATGGAATTATTTGCGTGAAAAATGCAGATTTGCATGCCTTTCTGCCCGAAAATCCCCATACTTCAAACAGGGATTTTCGGGCAAAAAGGCGCGCAAATCTGCGTTTTTCACGCAAATAATTCCATGAATCAGGGTGTTTATTTTCTCCATCATAAATGGGAGTCACCAAGTACCAGAATACTAACTGAAGTAAGAAGTCAAAGACCTATCTGTGTTTTACTACTGTATTTTAAGGATGTTCATAACCCAACAAAAGTAACAATGTGACCAGATCTCCTGCTTTAATCAGTGTTTTACCCAAACTTGGAAATTGAGAGCAGCATAGCCTGAGGTTTTTTTATTTTTATTCACATACAATGATACAGGTAGTTCTGTTGCTAAAGGGGGAGGGGAGGCTATGCTAATCAGACTCCCCTTTCATAAATGCTCCATGCTAAAATGTACAGTGCAACACATGTGTCCCTGCTAGGATAGCCATAAGGTGCCCTCTGCCTTTGAATCGGTAGTGGCTCAGGGCATGTTCAAATGGCACATGTGCATTCCTGAGAGCTGCTGGTTCACAAAGTTCCTGGAAGAAGAGGTGGCTTTTTAATCTTCTTCACCTCTGATCTAAATTGTCATAACTCTATCTCTTAGTCAGTCTAGTGTTATTTAAATCTTTAAATGTAGGCCATGCCTAGTTGTGGCATGGTGACTGATAAGAACACATAATTATACAGCAAACTCAATTAGATATCACACAGTGTCAACTCTATGAGCAGGGCTAGCTATGAAACGACTGGTGTGAATTGGTGTCTGGTCTGACTTTCTTCACTATAAAGGCAGACGCTGACATTACAAAAGCCTCCAAACCCTTTCGACCGCTACCCGTGGCCCATCACAGCGAAGACCCTGTGAAACCAGCCCTCTGTGAAAAGTCTACACAGACCAAGAATAATCCTCACACATGAATAAATACTCAACCCAAGAAGATGGAGTAATGAGGCTCAAGCCTCGTTATCCAAAAATCACTGCTGATGGATAAAATCTATCAGCAAGAAGACGTCAGACAAAAGCCTCCCTCACACCAGGGTGCTAACCACTGAAGTCTCTTTGAAATCAGCAGGAATGGGAAGAGGGTGGAGTTAGAGTAGCTAGAGGGAGAAAGTAGGTCTGGTAAAGGGTCCCTCCATCTCGATTTCTGTTATGGCTTTCTTTCTTTATAGGGTCCCCTCAATTTCCTACAAGTTAGGTACTCTGGGTGTGATGTCATAAGGCAAAGGGCACTCGTTGCAACAATTGGGATTGCACCCCTTACAGTGAGCTTGTGTTGGATCAATCCTGTGACATTTTCCTTTAAAAAGAAGAGGGGCAACTCCACATTCTTTGGTTCATCTTTGGGCTTCTACAAGGACAAGAAGGATTAACCAGATCTCTGTTGGAAGGACTGGTTACTTCAAAGTCCACTGCCATGGAGTTGTAGAGAGAAAGCTTCAAAGGCAGAGGGGAGCTCTGTCCCCTAACCATCGATAGCTAACAGTGAGGGTGACTGCAGTAGGATCAATGCCCCACTGTGGGCTGAACTGGAACCAGAACCCTGTTCACTGGAAGTGAAGTATCCCCTGTTGGTGCCAGCCAAACCCACTGGAGTGGAAGTGAAGTGGGAGTGCAGAACAGAAGGACTCATTTTGTCCTCAAGCCCCTTGTTTAGGACTCACAGCAACCATAGAACCAGGGAAGGGACTCCTGGTTCTCCCTGCATCTCTGAACTGCATCAAATCTGGTTTGGGCACCTTTGACGCCACCCAGGCTGCTGCAAGGGAACTCCCTAAATCCTCTCTGACTGTGATGTCCAACAGCCTCCACATCTCCGAGTTTTGCTGACCGCTGATGCCAAAGCTCCTTTGTCTCTGCATCTGAGACTCGCCAAGTCTTCTAGCATCCCCAACAATTTAACACTGCTTCCTGGTCACAGGCTTCTTTGTGTTCCAAGCCAATGCTGCTGCATTACCCCAGTACCATGTTAAGCCAGCCAACATCTCTCACCACCAAAGTCCAGTCTCTGCTTCTTCCCACCCAATGATGCCAAGTCTCCCAGCAAATGTGTGTGTGTGTTTGTGAGTGAGTCTCTGTGTGTATGTGTGTATGTGTGGGAGAGCAGGGGCAATGTGTGGTGGGGAAGGGAGAGGGTGGGGGAGCGGGTACAATTATGTTTGCATATCTGTGTGAGTTGTGGAGGATGAGGTGGAATGTGTTGAACTGGAAATGGAGAGCAGTGGGGGTTGAAAGGGGAATATTAGGGGTGAAACCCCCCAGTTTCCTAGAAATCACATCAGTGTGGGAGAGGGTGGGGACGCTATCACCTTCCCAGGAAGTGGGGGGTCCAGAATGCGATATTTCAGCATTTTGAAGGCCACACAAAATTGGACGAAATAAATTGTTTTTTTTTGTGTTCAGCCTTTAAAATGCGGAAATATCACATAGAACCAAGCTGAACAACACTGCATCGTGGGACCTGTCACTGTCTCTCCACAACTCTGTGCTGGCCTGGCACTGAAAGCGCTAAGACTCTTGGCTCTATGTCAAAAAAAGCCTGCCTCAACATGGTTGAGCCCCAAAGACAAGAATAAAGTTACTGTGAAGATCTGTGCCCTTCTAGTCCATTTTAGGGACAATAGCACATTTAAAGCCCCCCTTCTCTACCTTGTTCTTCAAGACATATCCTTTGAGCGGTGACATTGTAACAATCTTGTGCCTGAACATGCCTGCTCATCTACTCAGAGTGTCGGTTTAAAAAAAGTCTGCATTCTCAGTGTTCTTCTACATTGGTGGGTGTTTCTAGAGCTTTTCTAGCTAGTCGAATGCATTTTTATTGTTTAATTAAAAGTATCTATTTTATAGAACCTTGTTTGGACTTTCTTTTATTTTAGAGTTTGTGTACTATCGCTGTTTGCATTGCCACTCTTAACAGCTCACACCTCTCCTGAAGATATAGCCTGCCCTCGGCCTGCGGTTCTACACAAGGCCAGGAAGCTATACCTTTCTGGCTGTGCTTATTTAACCTCTTAGATTGGGATCACTGCTGATTAGTACTAGTGTGCGCCATAGTAGGCGGGTTAGCCACTACTCATTCTTGTACCCCTGCAAAGCAGTAGTCGTTTTGTCACAGTTACTCTTGACGTGAAAAAGAGCATGTGTGTTGAGAAAAGCAATACTAGATTTGTGTCAAATAAGCAGACTTGAAAAAAACTTGCAGAGGGTTGTGCCATTTGTTTGGATCTTTCCTGTCTAGGACCACTTTCATTCAAGAGGCCTTCATGAAAAGAAAGTTTAGTCAATGGTGTACATATCGAGTGTCTGACACTAGCGCTCTATCCTGAGGCACCAACAGCACATGCCCACGTGCTCGACCTCCGGGCTGCTTACTGGAGCTTAGCTGGCCCACCTAAGTCCTAAACTGGCAAAATGCACACACCCATCTTAAAGTTGACTCTTAGAATCTCCCACACAAAGACTTCAGTCCCAGAGGGCATTCCAACCACAAAGCACATTGAAGCCATACAAATGGGAAAAGGGTGCTATATAAATGAGGAATACAATACAATACAATACAATACAATATATAATTCCATTTGAATGTGAACAGGCACACCTTTTTTTACTGAAAACACCACTATACTATACAGTGGGATAGACTAATATGTCCAGGATCATAGTATCTACCCTTGCAAAAGCTGGAATATGAGCTTCAACATTTTGCTTCCACTTTCTTGACTTGCGCTACCTAATCACCTCCCACAATGAATGCACTATGCTGTTCATTGGTGGCTGATGTGCTGCTTTTGCAACTCTTGTTCGGTAGGATACGTTCTAAATGTACACAGTGCTGCTGCTATGTAGGTTTTATGCAGGTTCAAAGTTATGTAGCACAGTAGGTGCAACTACCCAAACATTTATAAAGTCATGTTTATCAGTGTCAGGGAGGTAAAAGGCTGAGCAAGTCTTGCTGGTATTTGGTACTGTGGTCCGGCATATGAATAGGGATCTAAGCGAAACACTTGTCAACATAAGGGAATAGCATAGTTTGACAGAATTGGAAAATGTATGGAAATAAATCACAAAAGAATAAAAATGTATGAAATTGGAAAGTGTTTTTGAAAAACAATGTTTAATATCTGGGGAACTGTAGATGGATGGATCATAAAATATATTGCATGGATAAGAATACAGGATATTCATTGTAATCAAATATGGTTTAATATGGAGGAATTGGACAATGAATGAAAATATGAATTGAATTGATTCTAAGATGATAAAAGTGATGAGTTATCAAAGCATGGAAATTATATGAATTAACATTCAGGACTTGTATAGAATTCTAAATTAAGTGAGTAATGATATACTCAGAGCATATTGGTTATAATCAAGTGACCCTTTTTGGGATAAATTGTGGATTTTTGTGCAACTTTGGAATATTTTCTAGTTAAAGAATTATGCTTGTTGTTATTGATTAGTTTTCAAACAGCATTGCATGGCTCCTGCGCCCAAATAAACCTCAATGCCAACACACAGTCCAGTGTAATCTGTCCCTTGATCGATATAGCACTGCAAGCGGAGGTGGGGGTCAAAGGGTACTTAATTACCACAACAAAGATAGGCCTGATACACATACAGTGTACCACTATGATATGATTGTGTTGGATCTGATTATAGGAAGGGAGAGAGTCTTAAATCCATCAGAGAGCGACAATACTATGGAGGTAGCATCAACAACCTCGATCCCGGCTAACAAGCAGCCGACCTGTCAGGAGCCAAGCTGCATAATTCTTTAAAACACATTATTTTTTGCATAAAGTCCCCAAACTCGTTCAAACCACTTTGAAACCCAGGAGAGTCTTACTAACAAATGTATGCACTGGATACACTGTGTTCGGGGGTGTAATTCAGTGATTATGGAAGACATTTGTGATGTCATCTTTGATGTCCTGGGTGTTAGTCTTGGCAATGCACGTAGGTGGCGCGAGTTATGGTTGCTTAGCTTACCATAACTTGCGAATGTCAAGGGTTTTTCGGTTTGACTTTGAACCATAACATCCCTTTAACAAAGATTTTTTTTACTGATATATATATATATATATATATATATATATATATATATATATATATATATATATATATATATATATATATATGGAAGTGAACAAAAACAAGGGGCCTACACATGTGATATCATCAGTGATGTCATCAATGACATTTGTGATGCCATCTGTCATGTCCTGGGTGTTAGTGTTAGCAGTGCACAGTGGTGCGGGCAGGTATGGTTGCATATCCTACCATAACTGGCGAATTTCAGGGGTTTTTCGATTTTACCTACAACCATAATGTGCCCCTAACAACGTTTTTTTTGCTGCATTTCATAGGTTTTAGTTGTGCAACTTAACCATAACGTCCCTTTCACAAAGTTTTTTTTACTGAATATATATATAAACATTATTACATATACTACCATGTTTTATTAACATTTTGATATTTACAAAGCTGTGTGTATTCTCAAGAGGGGAGATGAACCCTGTATTTGCGCTTTATTTTGATCAATGTCTTATAAATAAAGGTGTTTGTGACATCTCACATGTAGTTGGCAGCTTACAACTGAGCATTTAACCCATATAAACAATATCGAGATATATCGTATCTCCAGATATAGCTAAAAATAAAAAATATTGAGATATGACTTTTGGTTCATATCTCAGAGCCCTAATTCAGAAGTATGTTTCCCTCAGAAAAGTGTGCCTTTATGTTACTTTTATAGATCTAAAGAACGCTTTTGATGGGGTCCCCAGAGCCATGCTGTGGACGAGGCTCAGTTATCACAACATTTCACCAGCATTACTTAATGGAATACAGGGTCTTTACAACAATAATGCTGGCAACATATGTTGGAACCTTGCTGGAGATGTGACAGCCCAGATCAGTATTGATGACAGGGTCAGTTAGTGTTGCGTGCTAGCCCCCACATTGATTTGCGTATTCGTCAACAAAATCATTACCACTATAACCTGTCTGCAAACAGATTTATTCAAGTGCAGGTCTGTCTTTTGGACCCCAGTATTTTACTACCTGTTCAATGCGATCTTGGTTACAGGCATGACACCTAGTTCATGGCAATGGCCCAAGATCAGTATTGATGACAGGGTCAGTTAGTGTTGCGTGCTAGCCCCCACATTGATTTGCGTATTCATCAACAAAATCATTACCGCTATAACCTGTCTGCAAACAGATGTACCTACATTAGATGGAGAAAACATACCACTATTCCTATCTGCAGACGATGCTGTCTTGATTTCAAAAGCCCCAAAAAGGCTGCGCAAATTAGTGGCATCTTTTCATGAGGGTTGCACGAGCAGCGGATTATTGATTAATCACGCCAAGACTAAGTCTACGGCATTCCACGCACAGGGTTCTAAGCCCCCCTTGTCAGCTTAATACTAAGATCAGTAATCATTTAATAGAACAGGTGAATGTTTGATTCCTTGGGCATTCGATTCACCAGTAATGGTAGCTGGGTTAACTAAGCCAAAAAGGCAATTCTAGCTCTGGAACGCCATAGTAATGTCATATTACAGTTTGCAGTAAAGCATGGAAACAGGGTCTTTTCACCCATGTTACAGTTACATAACACTCAGGCACGAACCTCTGCCTTGTATGGGGCTGAGATCTGGGGCTTTACGCAAACTGTTGGGGTAGGAGTGATTGAGAGTACATTTTTTGCAAAGGGACTGTATTTACCCACTTGCACCCATAGCACCACACCACGAACAGAGCGTAATCAACAGCCAATCCTGGCTATAACGGCAATACAGCCGGTTTGCTATTGGTTTCGGCTATGGTCTTCCCCATATTTGGACAAATATAGGGAGGCAATGATTGACCTCCTTTCTCATAGTGGTGGAAAGGAACTAAAATGGTGTAAGCATGTTAAATCGACGTTGTACCTGCTGATTTCTGGGGACACCCCCTAAAAAACGATCCCCTCTTCGAAGCTGATTTTAGCTGATAAGCATGAATTAATGCTTCGGAATTGGGAGATTGTGGCGTGCTATAACTGTACTATTAGTGCTCAATATTGGATTGACTGACAGGTTTTAGAATACTGCACACTCACTCATTACTAGATCTCAGCTGATGAATTTCCAATAATTACAAAATGATGTGCTGGCCCCACTCCACTTATGCATAGGTTTTCTGTCTTAAACATTTAGCCCTCATTATATAACAAATCGTCCAACCAGTTGGACAATCCAAGGTACTGCATTGCCTGCCTGGACATTTATTTCTACCGATGGTCTTCCCTCGGGAGCACCCGACTACTGGTCTGTATTGGTCTGTACAGGGCATTTGCAAAAAGAGGTTGTTTTGCATGAGGCCAAAGCATTTCTAGGGGCCGGGCCTACCTGTTTGTAAAACAGCGCAGAGATATATGACCTCACCTATATCCCACATTCTGAAAGCCCCGGTCCTCTTTCAGTGTCTGCTTCGCATCATGCCTTCTGGGTGATTAGCACGTTTTGCATCTCTGCCAAACCCACTGCAAAGCATCTCCACCTTCTATCCCAATCATTACAAAATAACTAAGCATCAGCAATGTTCTCAAAACTCACTCCTTTATATACACAATGGGGACATTTCTTTTAGATGCCTCTTGCATAACACCCACCATGCAACGGCTTCATAATTCCTTGTTCACAGCCTTCCATGTTCACTGCTTTGTGGAAGGCTTCATGGAAATGAAAGAGCGCCTGAAGGCTTCTGTGAGCTGTAACTACGCATTCAGAGCTATTTAAAGACAAATGTGTGCCAGGGCTGTAGAAAGTAACCCTGGCTCCTCTATTGGTCGGAACAGAGGTGCCAGTCATTGTTTATTAGGGTTTGCAGAAAGACTTGAATCAGCAGGTCCGCTCGATAGCTCCAGGGTCACTGCAGAAGTGGGTCACACTGCTCTTTGGATCTGCTTGGGGATAAGCTCTTCTTAGTCCAGAAGCCCTTCGTAGGCCTCATACTGACTCTTTCACAAGATATTTCTAGGTTGGCAAAGGTGCAAAGTTTGTGGCACTCAGTGGGCAGTTTAAGAGGGAAATCAGGTTAGCTGATTGGTTCTAGCTTCAGTCCACCAAAGAAACCAATCAGGGAATGCTTCGATATGGACCAAACTTAGTGTGGAAAAAGGGGAGACTTACTATACTGAATAAAAAAGTGTCTCCAATAAACAAACAGCCTCGTTATTATGGTTTCCTGGCAGGACTGCACTGCTGTACTGTTTTGGAGGAAATGTAATGCAGTCAAATTGCTGCCCTGCCCTTTAAAAGCAAATGTTGTCATCGCCCAGTGCAAAGATGCAAGATATGCATCGTTTGAGTTAAATTAATATTTCATAGAAATACCTAATTTACTACTAAGATGCAGCCAGACATTGATGTCCAGTCTTTAGACTGATTAAAGTACAATGTCTGAAACCACAAATTGTCTCCTTAGGCATGGTTTCATAAAAACAAGTACAATAAGATTATACTGACACTTAGAAAAGTATTTACACTGTCACTTTCGGTTTGATATCTTTGTTCGGTTGCAATATGGTCTTTGACATCAAATGTTGCTGTCAGCATAGATTTAACAATACAAATCTATTCCTGCTGATTATGCTCTCTGCGCTTCACCCTCTTAAATATGTTTATATTTAATTCGGCTGGACTGTAACATAAACCTTGATAATTGGTCAGTCGCCTTGGTGACCGAAAGGATTTGTTTAAAGATTTCCATAAAAAGGCAAATTAAACTGCGTTCGCTAAAGAAAGAAATGTCCATATTTCAGTACTTATATAAAGATGTATTTACGACCATGTTATTACATGCAAAAGTGTTTTTTTTATTTCTTTCTCCTGCATCCATGTTAAAGTCTTGGTGGATTTGCTATCCAAAACATGAAATCATTTGACTAAAATAAAGCATTAATATCTGTGCCTACCGTTTTGCACAGCACGTTTTTTCCAAGGAGTTGGGATTTTGACATTCAAATTTTGCAAGTTGCATTTATTTCTGTATTTGTAATGTTACTCTAAATAACAGGATGAGTGAAAAACAAATGCAATAGATATAATTCTGTTATCTTTGTCTTATCCACCTACATCGTTGCCTGAATAGGTATACATTCCAGTTGAACCAATACTTTCTTTTATTTTTTTGTCCTTTTTATTTCATGTCTGCAGTCCATGTACCTGCAAATAATTTGAGCATCTATTTATTTATATACTCCAGTTAATGCTTATAATGAATAGAATATTAAATTCAATATAATGATTAAAAAGATCTTCTTACATGCACTATAATATTTCGGCTCAACTATTGAATTGCAATATTATATGTGTAGTGACAAATGTAGTTTTCCTTTTGGTATAATATGAATTAAACAACTGGGAAAACATTTGGGGTGCCTGTGAGAGATCCTCAATTAATAACACTTTTATAATCAGGTACATATGCAATTAAATTTGAGGTTGAAAACATCTCTACCTCAGTCGTTTGTGTAACAAGGGAATGTGTTATAGCCATCTCTACTGACATTAGCCATAGTTGCTATGTTTGAATTTTTAAACTGAAACTGAAAAAGGGCTATTTAAAGGAGTGAGTTGTTGAGCAGGCCCAGAAGTTCCCGGCTTGCCAGAGGTCCTGGAATTACTCCAAGCCAAACTCAATGACGAAGTAGACAAAGTGCAAGGCAAAGTTCAGCTTTATTGTCATCCAAATAAAGCAGGGACAGCATACAACCATCAAATGGTTGAGTCTCATACATACAAAACAACACTTTAAGTACCTTTTGGGGTGTCATATATGGCATCATACATCATCATAATTTTACAAAACCCATAGGGAATGGTGATTGGTTAACAGAAGTGGATACATATGTATCACATAGGGGTTACACAGTTAATTGGGTAAATCGTATCTGATGGCTCCTCCTGAGACCATCCCAATATTGATAAAAGTAAAAATACATCACTTCTAAGAAAAACAATTAGCTGGCATACTACATGGTGGGCGGCATGAAACTAAGGGATTCAATTGGTTGGCTTCTTGCTATCCAACCTCTGACATTTTGACAGGTCGTCAAGATATGCATCAGACAGGTAGTAGAGGGAGAGAAGTCCATCAACTGTCTTCTTTTAATTTAAGAAATTACCAACCCTCATTCCCTAGACCATGAGCTCGGGCCATATCTATGTGCTTGACCTTGGGTCTGTGTGTGCTTTTAGGGAGTACCACAGCTGTCCCATCTTCTACTGGCACTTAATGAATAGCCAGTGTTTTCCAACCACAAGTAATGTGCTAGAGGACCATGTATAAAGTGGAATTGCCTCCTATTTAATGAAATTGTACCTATTATTAATGTGTGCCATGTTGTAGCCTCTAGGGACACTCTTGAGTTATTCTCTATGGAGTACTTTTGGCTCACTTTGGCGTTGCATTTGGCTAACAAAGGTTGGTTGTGCTCTTACAAGCTTGAATTAACTGGGAAGCATCCTGCCTATGTCTTGGGAATCACTATCTTGTGCCTTTGATCCACCGTTCCCATCCAATCTCTTTCAGACCTTGGCATTAACTGTCATCTACTGCCTGAGCTCTGCACAGCTATGTATTTCTGGGGATTCAGTCTTCTGAGTTCTCTGAAAGCCTTGAGGCTTTTGTCTATTTAAAAGCATGCTCGGGTGTCCATTATAAAGAAGATGGCTGTCCTATTACACTCATATTTCTATATTAAAAAGCTGTACTTCTCTGTCTTTCGTGTTGCATTCAGTTTACACATTGGTTATGATAGTGTTCTTCATGTCTGGTTGCTGTCTTAACATGCATAAATTCACATTTGACCTAGTGTACGTCTTCTTCATGTAGAGTGCATATCTACTTTGGATTGAGGCGGGGCAGAAGCTATGGTTGTCGTATTCATCTGCCTCCAGACAGAGGGTTGGCGCAATGTTAATGTAATGCATTCATCGTACAGTATCAGAGCAGTTATGCATTTTGGTCATTTCAATGTACCCATTGTTCTTTATAAATTTGTTATAATGTATTTGTTATATCTGTTTTGAATTGCTAGTCTCCTGATGAATGACTCAATGTAAAACATACCAATGGAAGTTACATTATACAGTTACACCTTATGTAGACTCTGTGAAGTTTTGAGTGCTGCACAAGACATATTTCTAGTTTGGGATACATGCTTGAAAAAGAGTAGTCAGGTTTATGAGGCTATTAAGCATGCTCATAAAAGAGAGGAAATAAAGAAGTGTCCATTTTATTTATTTATTTTATTGCTCACTTAGTAGGTGCTAATACAATTAGCAAAACTGTTTCAATGCATTCACAGGGCAAACAGGGTGGGGACAGGGGAAGATAGACAATGAATTACAGCAAAGATAAATAATTGCATTGATAGTACAAAAAAATTATGAGAATAATGGGAAGGGGGGATGAACCTACTATGCCTTGCAAGTGTTCAGAATGTGCAAGTGCAGAGGGTGAGGGATAAAGTGCTTGGATACTCATGGAGAAGTGTTCAGGGTAAGTGCGAGAGGAGAAGAATGTAAGTGCAATCACTTATGGGTGGGGAGCCAAGTAAGTGCAATAGAAAGACAGCGGCTGGGATGAGAAATGTGGGGGTAGTGCAATCAACCCTAGTAGTTAATCATCCTATGCTCCAAATGAGGAGGAAGTGTTGGTACTTAACAAAGAGTTTGGATTTGTTCCGACTGTTAAATATGATATATTTCAGACACATGTTGTGCAAGATCCATCTAGAGCAATTTTTCTTCCATACAGCATATGACAGTCAAAAGAATGAGAGTGGTTTACAGAATAAGTCTTCTTTTAACCCTCCAGCCAACAGTCATACTCCAGAAGCCATAGTTTTTTACCAAAAGGATATGGCATGATTTACACCAGTTGGAACAACAAGTTCTGAAGAGTCCTTACCAGAATTTGTGCAATAATGAACAGAGTGCAGTAAAAAGTTTGGCAGCTAACGTAAATGTGATTCTACGGAAAGCTGACAAAGGTGGTGCCATCGTAATGTTAAATCAACATTCTTATATTTCTGAATGTGACTGCCAATTAGAAGACTTATCCTTCTATAAACCTATCTCAGAAGATTCTTCTAACAGACTTTCAGCTTTGATTCTTAACAAAGTTGATAAGGCTTTATCAAAGGGATGGATATGTCAAAAACATTGATAGTACATAATCCAACAGTACCTAAATTGTATATCCTCCCCAAAATTCATAAGTCATTGCAAAACCCTCCTGGCTGCCCGATTTTGTATTTGTACAGGACACAACAGAGATAATCAATATGGTTGAAGATATGCAATTTGAACCAACTGTTCAATTATTGATTAGTCTCGATATTGTGTCTCTGTATACTTTCATACCACAAACTGAGACCCTTAATGTCATAGAGGAAACATTGCTTTCCAAGAGAACAGAAGGAACGACGCCCAACAGCTTCATTCTATGGTGTTTGGAGATAGCATTGACTGAAAATTATTTCAGTTTCAATAGCCAGTTGTATTATCAAATTCATGGCACAGCCATGGGGTCGTCTGTAGCCCCTTCACCTACAAACCTCTATGTCGAGTTTTTTGAGCTCCAAACAACATATGGTGCCTCAAACCCTTTCTTTCCGAAGCTAGGGTTGTGGAGGTGCTATATTGATGATATATTGGTCGTTGGATCAGTGGTTTTGTTTGAGGAATTTATGGACTGGATAAACCATCAAAACCAGTTCCTTAAATGTACCTCCACACATAGTAACTCATAGATGAATTTCCTAGATGTCACGATATGGGTCGACACCGACTGAAAGATTCTCCAGGTGAAACCATTTCACAAACCGACTGACCGTAACACTTTCCTGGCTTTTGACAGTTGCCATCCACGTCATACCAGGGAGAATTTACCATTCGGACAATTTTTACATCTGAAGAGAAATAGTTCTACAAATACTATTTTCTTGTCTGAAGCGAAGATGTTGAGTGCCAAATTGAATGCGAGACACTACCCGAGAGAAATTGTGAGACGGGCCCTTAAAAGATCTTCAAACAATAATCGCGAAGCACTTCTTGAATATTGTGACAAGTCAAAAGAGAACAGTGGGATAGTTTTTGTCAGCCCATCTACCCATCTAGTGAATCAAATTATCTAAATGATAAGGAAGAATGGGCACATTTTGATGGGTGGTGAATGTTCGATCAAACCGCCACTCTGTGCCTTTATGAGAGGGGTAAATCATAAAGACCTTCTGATGAAAAATGAAGTTTCAAGATCAACTCAACCACAAAAGAGCCCTGGCGAAATGTCGGGCCTACCATGACTATCGGGGCATTCTCCATGTGGTCTCTGCGTTAATTGTAGTTTCACAAGCAGAACCACACAATTTGATTTGGGGCTTGATAAACCGTGGATACAGCAGGTCTTTACCATTTGCAATGCTAGCAACGTGGTCTATGCAATATGGGGCCCATGTCAAGATTTATATTGGCATGACAGAATACAAGATTAAAATCAAGATATCAGAACATAGGAGTTGCATTAGAAATAAAGTGCTTGCTGCTCCTTTAAGTGAACCATTTTATGATAATGGGTCACACTAGTGAAGACCTGAAGTGGACAGTCCATATGCACATTGCACCACTGAACAATGGAGAATCACCGATGAGACGGCTGTTTGCAAAAGAACAATGGCTGATTTCTTTATGCAACTCGGCTGTTACAGGATTAAACGAGCAGGTTGAGTGGCAGAATCTTTCTTAATAAATTGGTAACTTATCAGGCTAAGTTTACATTTAGGTTGTGCTTGTTTTCAGTCAAAGACTCTGGACAGGATTTTTATTTAAGACTGCTCATGTATTCAAGTGTTTCTGCATAGTTACACTGTAATTGTAATGCGCGAGCAGAAGTTAATTGTCTTGTAGGAGTTAATTGATTGTTACAGCACTACGCAACTTCACTAAAGGCAATAGCCTTGCGGATAGATCAGTCTCTTTTTTCGGTACCCACAAAAAAAAATTTAATTAAGTAATTTGGGTCACGCGGGGTCCGCACCTAAACTAAGGGTAATGAGCGGGTTGCCTTTAAGTAAGTCACGCTGCAACCGTTTAGTGAGATGGTGGTCAGTGATCTCCTAACACGTGACTGTGACGCACGCTAGATGGTCAGGCAGTCGGACGCAAACCAAGTTAGTTTCCCATAGTGTAGACATCGATTAGAATTTAAAATGTTCAGTTTGCGCTGTCCTTGTAAGGTCGTATTACAGACACGAGTAAGTGCGGACACTCTTCTTCACATTTTTGCCCCTTATTTTTGGTTTGTATCGAATACCGTGTCGTGACCATACTGGAAGAAAAAGACGAGCGTTTAGAGGCAAGACGGCATCGAGCAGAGTACAACATTATATGAGTCGTCTGCTACAGACACGCTATCTGGTGGCAGTTAGAGATAAATTCAAAGGTATTATAAGTGACTAATCAGCTTCTATTGGGTTAGATAAGAGTTTCTTTTATGTGAACCTTTTTGAATAGTCCACTATCGTTTTGGGAAGAATGTTGCACTTAATCGAGCACGTTGGGCATTATGGCTGTAACGGACCACTCTGTGGACATAGCACTTAGGAGTTAGATCAGAAGAGTGTAATGGTAAACAGTTGCTCTTGACATTCTAGTTGGGGCGGTAACTAAAGTGTAGTTTGTACCAATTGCGTCTATGTTTACACTTAAGAAAGGTGAATGTTTTTTTTAAAAAAAGAGTATAAGTGAGCAAGCGTTGTGCAGATCGATGGGCTTATGCAGTGTGTTATTTCAACAGATTTCAATCTACTGTGAAGACTTTCCTACAGACCCGATGAGTGTTTGGGAAATAAGCATTTGTATGGTGAGCCGACAGCAGTAGATTTCTGCTCGTTTTTGTCTGGTTTTGTTAAGATTTAAACAGCATAACTGATAGCTGTTTTCCATATTGTTTCCCCTAGTAGCTGAGAAGATCGCCTATTTGTCAGTTTTTTGGAGATAAATAGTGTGCTTCCGTTTTAGGACCTGTACGTTGGGTCCCCCTGAAGAAGTTATTATAGTTTTCACACTGATGGAGAAAGAACAAAACATGTTGGGTGCATGTAACGCTGTATTAAAGAACAGTGCGTGTTAACAAGTTATTAACATTATTAGAACCTTTTTTGTGAATGTTAAAAGGATTCGCCAAATAAGTTTAGATACAAGAATTAGGAGAGCAACCTGTATTGGTAGGAGTGCTCTATTTAATACCCAACGTAGGTGAAAAGTGTTGCACAATTAGACTCCTTTTGAGTCAGTAAGTGCCTGAATGTTTTTTAACTTCTAAATAGTTCCGTACTTTATAACATGTATTTACACATATTATTATGTATGAAATAATGTGTAATGTGTTTTAGATTTTATGTGATTTTTTAACTTCGTAGTGACTAATAAAATTGTCTTTGTTTCTAGTTTGTGAGATTGATATGACACAGTTCCTTATTTGTCAGCGAACTGGTTGTAGGTGATCTTATCAACCTGAAGAGGTAACAATATGGAGGCCATGAGATTCTCAAGTTGAGAAGTGTTTCACAAGTTTACGTTTGGGGATGAATCTCAGGGCCGTTAAAACACTTCCCCTTTGTCTCTGATTGGTTTTGGGGCAGTACCCCAAGGACACATAAGGACCCTGCACATTAGTCATGCTGCTGTAAGATTAGCAGGGAAGAGAGGAGGAAAAGGAGGAGATGAAGAGAAACTTAAGGAGGTCTTGCTCAAGATGCAGTGGGAGAGGGAGGCTGTTCCACAGGAGTGAGCCAGCCGAGGAAAGTGATCACCCACCAGCTCTCTGTTTAGCAAAGCGTTTAACACGCAGCGAGTTTGTGCTGGAGGAACGGATGAGTCTAGACGTAAAGTATTTGGCCAGGAAACGTTTAGTGGTTCCTGGCCCCAGATAGACTTGTGTATGATAGGGATTTGAATTTAAACCGTGCTGAGACCGGAGCCAATGTAGGCTTTGAAGGGAAGGAGAGATGCAGTCCCTGGGCTTGAGGCCAAGAATAAGTCTTGCTGCCCTATTCTGGGTTACCTGGAGGGTTGGCAGGGAGGAGGAAGGAAGATTAAGGAGGTGGCTATTGCAGTAGTCTAGCCTGGAGAGAACCAGAGCACGGGTAGCATTGAGTCTCTGGGGGAAGATGAGGAAGGGTAGGGTCCCTTTGTGAAAGAAGAGCTGAAAGTGGGACTTCTTGACAGTGTCCTGAATGTGAGGAATGAATGAAAGGGAGGAGTCGAAGATGACTCAGAGATTCCTAGCTACACTGGAAGGGGTGGGGGGGGCATGGATGAAGGCCAGCGTGCAGGGAAGAAGTATGGTGCAGGGGACCCAATATGGAGAATCTCTGTTTTGCTATCCATGTTAATTTGTAGGGACCATGTTTGAGTAAAATATAAAGGTAGCATTGCTTTTTTTGTAATGATGATAATATGATTATAATATGACAGATAATAGTTAGATATTGAGAACATGTTGACGTTCAATATCATATTCTGAAAATACATATTGTAACCTCATTGTAATTGCCGCAGTTCTGTGTATGGCAATATAAAGGAATGACACAGTTATATAGCCCTAACAGAGTGTTATCCGTAATATTAGAGTTATATAAGACATAGTACCACATTGATGTAGTGGTTATAGTATTACAGATCATAATTAAAGGAATTGCTTTAATTCAATCAGAAAGTCGCAAAAGAAGATGCAGAGGTCCCATTACCAGAATGTCATTCATGGACCTGTTGAGATTTAGGAAATTGGCACTCATCCAGTATTCAATGTCTTGAAGTTCTTTGGAAATTGCAGAGAGCTGGCCCTTTTCATCAGAAAAGCACATGTATGTATATATGTTTTTCACATAGGAATAAAAGAAAAACAATGTTGTGACGATGTCCATTATAGATTTCAAATAGATGTTGAAAAGTAAAGTGGAGAGGGAGAAGCTTTGGTGTACGCCACATGGTAGAGTTGTTTGAGGGGATGAGAAATTGCTGAGACTCGTGCTTTGCTGTCTATTTTCTATGAAAGAGCTGAACCATTAAATGTCCTTGTTGTAAATCCTTTACATTGACTGAAGTCTCTGAAGCAATATGGGATGGTCAAATGTGGCGAAGACAGCGGAGTGGTCAGGCAAGATTAACAAGGTTAAGTTGCTAGAATCAGCTGTCTGTAGCACCCTATCCTAAAGTGAGACCCAGGATTATTCAGTGCCATAATACTCACATTTCTTGCAGGCGCATTGACACACAGACATGGAATAAACAGGACTACAAAAATAAACTAATTTCATCAGTTAACTAGGAATACTCAATAAGATGACTCGTTAGATGTTATTAACACACGTGATCAATTCCAAGCTGCATTAGATTTTCGATTTTGGGTTTTCCGTCATCTAAAAATACCATGAAACATGCAAAAGCCTTGAGGAACAGCGTTGCATGAAACATGTTTGCAGGGCTACAAATCCTCACTATTCCTTAAATGATTAAATGTTTGGTATAACAAAATCCACAAAGTCTTAAACATAATTTCAAGAAAAATAAATTAATTCCTTAACAAAAATATGTGGCAAAAAACAACATTGGAAGTTTGGAAAATATAGAACCACTTTTGTATTAAATCAACTTATTGAACGTAAATGTTTATATACATACAGAAAAGTGGAAAAGGAAATGTCTTTCTTTGGAGAGTTCAGATTAATCTGCTTTGATATACAGATCTCTATAATCATAGGTTTGTGGCAAAATGCAGAAAGACCCGTTTTGTGTGTCCTCTTGTGCTTTCCACAGGAACACAAATGTGTCATATGCTTCCATGTAACCTAATTCAGCTAAGCATCAGGATGCAGTGTGGCTGAGCTAGAGCCTTCACCGTGGTCACCATAAGAGTCTCAAAACGAAAACAACCTCCTGTTACCAAGACATCTAGCAGTGTTCTTAATTACTGGGCTATTGCTTTAAGTCTAATAGGCTGAAACTAACTTCTCTTGATTTCATCATAACTGTATCAACACAAGTCCATACAGGATTTCCTTTACATGAACTCCTTGCAGGAAGACTTAATTCATCATTGGACTTCCGGCAGAAGCGAAGGTGTACAGAGGTTGTACGGGTAACTCCACAGCTTCAATTACCAGCAGTGCTAATGTCAAGGATCAGCAAAGTTGTCCTAATATTAAGGAATGTTGGTGCCTTTTGTGTGATACAATATATTTCCATAGTAGATGATATGGTCATCTGAAAATATCTCCAGGAGTCATCTGTAGGCCTGAGCCCCCTCCAGCCCCATTGGATGGAGAACCATTGTCAATACTTGGAGAAAACATTATTTACATGTTCAATGACCACTGCTGTTTTAACAATTTTATAACAGTGTTTGTATGCATACTGACCACTCGCACTGTTGTAATTAAGTACAGTATGGGATTTTCGCTCAACTAAAGTCACATTACAGAGTATATTGCCATAAGAAGTGGAGAGGATCGGCACACTGTCATACACCTCCTATCATCCTCTCACAAGCTTGTGTTGAGTCGTTGGCTCACAGTGAAACAAACATTGCACATTTTTTAAAGTTAATCCTTTTGACGTGACCAGGGTTTATATAAATAGCAAATTTAGGCCAAGTGTCATTTTTCTTTGCATAGCATTAACATATGCCGTTTTTGCAGTGTTATTAGGCTATGTACTTACACTGCAGCATTTCACTTCCCAGAAATGTAATACTTGTTTTTTGAAGAGCATCACTGCACTTGCTGTCGGTGTGATGATTTTTCGGGCATATCCAAGGAGAGAAATAAATTGCATTTTTAGTTCTGTTTCATAAGTGTCACTTTAGCTACACCTTCATGAGACAAAAGCAATAGTACTGTGGCACTGTTTGTTGGAATTTGAGTATGGATGCACTTGGTCATGTTGAAGCAGCATCCGTTATCTCACTCAATTGTCATGTTAGATTAGTTGTAATTGCTCACTTCTCAGCAGCCGCTGTTGTCTGCATGAGTTGTCACATTACATTCATATATTCATTGGCATGTTGTGCTTTTAAAAGTACTCGATGTTTTCTTTTCTTTTTTTTGTTTGTTTTTATTGGAAAAGATGCGCTCTGTTGGTTTATGGCTTAGTTTGCAATTAGGTGTGGTCTTTTGTGTGCTTTTGTGAAGGTTCTGGGAGTGCTGCAATTAAAGGAATTAAAGCATATGCATGATTGGCATGCATTTCCTGTGTTTGTTTATTTAGTAATGATCTACTTTTGGAAAATGTGGCTTGTGGTTTCAGTATGTTTTAACGTGTTTTGGTAGAAAAAGAGAGACATGTTCATTTTATGAGAGCCAAACAGAATGAAGCAGTCATGTTATGAAAGCATTGTTGTAAATGAAAAACGTTTAAAGCATTTACCCAATCACAAATTAGTAATTATGTTGGCAGTATTTGTTGCAATCAGTTGCCATTTCAGTTGTGAATCTGTGAGACGGAATGGAATTATAATTTGCAAAAATTCAAAAAGCTTTATTTTTAACTTCCCTGGGCCATAGTTAGTTTTTCCCAGGGCATAAAAACACCTTTAAATCATTTACATTCCTGAAAATAAACAAACATACTATCATTCTGTGTTAAGGATTCAGAAAAAGAGAAGACGGTTGCGTGTGTTTTTAAAATAATTTGTATTGAAGTGTGTGCTATACTTGTGTTTTAACATGTGTGTGATATTGGTTGTATACGAATTGTTCGAACCACAATTGTTCAAATTACAATTGACCTTTGCACAATTGACTGAATTTTGAAGGTCAATTGTTACATATATGCGGGGGGACAACCCCCGCAACCCCCACCCAACCCCCACCCAAACCCATTATTTTTCCATAGAGTGAATGGGGAAAAAAGTTTGCGCATGCCTACAGCCCAAACCGCTGGACGGATTTTCACCAAATCTGCGGCAGGAGTAGCGGCTTGGTCCCGAAAGCGTGCTTTTGTAGATTTGGTGAAAATCCGTCCAGTAGATTTTTTTAAAACAATCAAAAAGTAGGTCTCAAAAAATGTGTGATATCTATGTCTGCTCCGCGGACACACTTCCCTGTTCGCTCCGCGGGAAGGACACCGATTGGCTAATCGGCTCGTGTCATGTCCGTGGACACGAAACGTGCCCGCTGATTGGCTGCAGTGAGGCATGATGTGCGTCAGATTGTTCCGATGCGGCGAACAGAGGCAAAATGCAGTTTTGGGGAGTGTTTTGGTGTGCAAGAGTGCTTGGGGAGGTTTGGGGAGTAAGATATGGGTGAAATACTGTATTTGTTTAGGTGGCAGGTTCTACTGATGTATTCGCAATGCCCGCCCTTCCGGGATGTTCGTAATTAGTGAAAATGAGGGGTGTCCTAAGGATCGTATTCCCGTCCGTGCTGTCCGCAGGCAAGTTGAAACTGTTCTAAGGACACGCGCAGTGTCAGCGGACATAAACATTGACCACATGCCGCAGTTAAAATGTTTGATTCTATGGTTGTGATATGCTGCGGTGGTTGTGGCCAGGACCTAGAGTCTTGGGTGCAGGGCCAACGACCATGCACCCAAGGCTGAAGTTATATGCACTGAAGTTATAAGCCAACATGGGTGGCTCATAACTTCGCTTTCCCTGGATGAATTCTCACCAAACTTTGCAGAAAGTGTGATATGGGTGGGCCCATATAGACAATTAAAATGTTTGATTCTATGGGTGTGATCTATGGGTGTGATATGCTGCGGTGGTTGTGGCCAGGTCCTAGAGTCTTGGGTGCATGGCCGCAGGCCGAAGGCCATGCACGCAAGACTCTAGGCCCTGGGCACAACCACCGCATCATATCACACCCATAGATCACACCCATAGAATCGAATATCTATCAAATGTTTGCAAATCTACAGTTTGTGTACTGTTTGATTTGTATAGTTTCTATGTGAAGTTTTGGCTATGTCATGTCACTAAGATTGTAGAGTTTGGTAACAAGCACTGTAGTATAACATATCAATGGAAGTGGACATTTTATATTGTGGTGTATGGTTAGATGTTTGCTTCAATTGTTCTGTTATGCAGCAGTATTTGTGCGTTCTATTAGAATATACTTACTGTTTGATTTTTTGAGATTGGATATATTTTTTTCATGAGTTGGGTAACTGGAGCACATATTCTTTTTCAATTTCTGTGATAAAAGAAAAGAGCATGTTAGTGTATTTATTTTATAAAGACTTATTACATTGCATAACAGACATTTCAGCTTTTTTTCAACCCTCATATTTAGTAGTCTACAAACCAGTGTACTGTGCAATTTGCTCAGTTTCTGTGTTTGTTTTTCAAATCATTGGGTCTGTGGGAAAAAGAATCCATGTCGGATTAAAAAAAAAACTTTTGTTGTTATGCTGCAGTCTATTTGTTTGTTTGTTTTCAGTGTTCACTTGTTGTTTCTGGCTAATGTTCTATCTGTTGGCTTGTTGCAGATTATTGGAGCAGTTAGATACCTGTTGGCGTATTCTAGCTGTCTATTTTTTGTTATAATTTCGTGGTATTGATTTATCTGTTTGGTTGTTGCAAAATCTTGGGGCATTTAGATACCTGTTGGGGTATTGTAACTGTTTATTTCTTGTTATAATTTAGTGGTATTCATTTTTCTGTTAGGTTGTTATAGAATCTTGGGGCAGTTAGATACCTGTTGGCGTATTCTAACAGTTTATAGTTTTTTTAATTGAAGTTTTGCTAATGTTTAAGTACAGATTAGTTATTAAATTTTGGTTTTAAGAAGATTAAATAAGAGTTTGTAAGATTTGCTGGTAATCTCTGCTTTAGAGTAATGGTACTATCATTACATTCGAACCATCCACATTTATTTTTTATATATGCAGTGTAGTGACCTTCATTGGTTGTGGCTCCTGCGTGGTAGATTATACCTATTGTTGGGAAGGTTTTTTTACCAAGTGATACTTGACCATGTGTGAATCCAGTCAACTTGCAGTTGTTTTTGGTACCTTCCGCATTGTAACGTAGAAGCATTAGTATTACGTATTTACTATGTGTTTGCATTACTAAGGTGGAGCGATTATCTGAATTGCAGGTAGTACATAATCTACCATGGTTTGCATTTTGTACAAGTTGCTGAAATGGAACGGATTCACAATTAGGTATGGATACATACATGAAGCGCTCATTAGGGATTTGTTCCTGTATCACATTGTTGCAGAGTGCATGTATGTTTCCACATGTATGAAATCCGGAAGATTTCATTTATAGGTATGTTTTTGTTTTCCAGTACTTGTAGTAAGTACATTAGAAATTCTTGTGGACATTCTTGTGAGTTTATAGTGAATTTCACCATTCCAGCACAGTAGTCCAATTCTTGTCTTATTCCATGAACACTATACGTGTTGTCAGGATTGTTTGTTGCGTTTCGATGAAGTACTAACATTTGCAAACACAATTGGTCTGTACTTTGTAAGTAAATGTTGTCAACAATTGGTGGCAATTGAAATAGAATATTCATTGCTACATTTGCGTAGCAATTTACACCAGTTATATTTGAAAATTTGAATGGACCAGATAGTTCTGTGTCTAAGTCATTTTTTCAGAGTGTCTGTTTCTTCTTTGAAGAAGTACCTGAGTTACTTTGAGTAAGAGGTTCTTCTTTGGTTGTGGTAATTGATGAAGTATTAGCTTCTTTTACTCTCTTTGAGGATTTGGAGTCAGATCCTGTTGCATTTCTGGTTGAATTAGCTTTCTTTTATAACGTTTTCCTTTTTCTGGAACAGGATATGTTTTTAGATGGGGTGTATAGTGAACGTAGTCTATTGTATTCTAAAATGCAAGGAATATCAGCGTTTACTTTACTTGCATCAAAGTTGATTAGAAATAGACCTTGTTACCAATATCTATTGATGCTTTGTCTAGCGTAAGACCTTGTGATTTATGAATGGTGACTGCGTATGCTAGAGTTAGAGAAAATTGTTCTCTGCGTACATACATGTCTTTGAAGAGAAGGAATCGAGCTGTTGAGCGCCCTATACTTTTTATTTCTGAAAGTTTGTCAAAGAGAATATTGACAAACTGAATGTTGTTGTCACGTGGGTAAGTTTGAAAGCCAACAACTGTACCCAGTGCTCCATGAACTAGTCCTTGCTCCACGTCAAGGTTACGTTTAAGCATTACTCTACAGTTTTAAGGATAATTCTAATATTTTCTCCAAACCAGCTGTGTTGGAGATAGAATTTTCTAAGGTATTTATTCTTGTTGTGGCTTGTTGACACATGGGTAGTGTCATACCATGCATGTCTAGTTTGTCTGTGGAGCAAATTTCAATTATTAGTTGCATTTCTTTTTTCAATATTGTTTCATTGAATTTGGAACAGCTTGCAAGAGTTGGCATTAAGGACATACAATTGGCATTTTTGCACGCTAATTCTCCCATAACATCAGTAGCACATGAGTTATGGCCATAAAGTGCATGGATTTGCCGGGTTTTTAATATTAATTGTGCTTCTGAGATAGTACACCAAAATCTAATACTTTTTAAAATGTTGGCGTAAGTGAGGTTTACAGATTGGCGCATGTTTTCTGTTAATTCTCTGTATTGGAAATGTAGCCAAAGGTTGACATTTCCTAGGCTGCCAACAGTTTTATGGCAGAGTTTGTGTCCTAAGGTTTTAAAAATAGGTTCACCTTTCACTGGTGTCAATTGAAGAAGATCTCCGAAAACAATAATGTGTTTTCCTCCAAAGAGCTCTTCGTAGTTTGTTTTAAGCACTTCTTGCAATCTGAGGTGAATCAAAGCCAACATTATGTTGGAGACCATGCTCACTTCATCTATTAGTAGCATTTTCATTTGCTTTAACACTCTGCGTAGTTCCGTTGCAGCTTCTGTAGAAAGTTTGGAACATTCTAATTTGTTTTGGTATTCTACTGGAAGGATTAGTAATCGGTATAAAGTGACACTGCCTATGTTGTAGGCAGCTAAACCTGTGGCGGCATTTACAACAGCTGACAGTTTGTTGTTTGTCAATTGTTGAAGGAACTTGCTGATGATTTTGATTAAGAATGTTTTGCCTGAACCAGCTTCACCACTGACGTATAGTAGTATAGGTTTTTAAATTTGGCAGGTACATTCTTATTTTCATGTTGTACACCATGTGCAATTTCTTTTGTTACTTCTTGAAAAATGGTGTGCTGCTCTTTGTTCAGTTTTGATTGTAGTACAGTTAAGTCTTCTGTATCTTCTTCATAGTCACACATGATGTTCTCTACTTCTGTCATAGCTAATTCTGCTTCATTTGCTATTAGTGGCTGTCGCAGTGGTTCTTGACTTCCTGTTACAGAAGGTTGACTACTGTCGGGAGTGTTTTTTATCTAGTTGGGCCTGGAGTTCTTCTTCGCGTTGCTGTTCATTGTGCAACATTGTTTTGTACTGCGTAAAGTTTATATCGGTGATAGTGCTTTCATTTGCTTTGAAAGCATCTTCATAAGAGTCATAGTTTTCTAGTATCTCTTCTTCTTTTCTCCATGGTTTAAAAAGTTGTAGCAGGGACATGTAATATAGTTCTTTCTGTTGAGGAGTTTTTAATGACAATTTGATATGATTAATTAAGCTTCGTTTGGTAAGTTTCACTAAGCTGCCTTCACAATCTGTCACTCTATATCTACCTTTTTTCATCAGGTTTTATATTATTTTTGTATGTGAACTTTTGGGATATGTGGTAGAGACACATGGGGCCTCATTACAAGTACTCCGGTCCGGAATTAACACTGCCGGTAAAACCATACCGGCACCGTTTGCATGTCCGCGCAATCATGACCCGCGGCCCCGGTAATAGCACCACCCTAAACCGCCACCGCGGAAATAGGGTTCCCCTTAATTCCGCCTGCACAGAAACCCCTCCGTTACCGGCAACACGAAACACCGTGAGCATCACAACTAGCGCGGACACGGAAATACCGGGAAAAAAATGGCGGAAATACCGTGATCACGGTGGCGGAACCGCCGCCACCGCGAACATGGCGTTATACACTGCCGGCTGAACTGAATCAGGGCACAGGTGCACCAAATCAGCCCAGCTGGACCTAGCAGGCCACTGGGAGCCTACAAAAGGGCCACACCCAGCCCAGCACAACACAGAACCATGCAGGCAGCAGGGCTAGTAGCACTGGGACTGGGCCTACTCAACCAACAGGCAGTACTGCACATGGTGGCAGCAATGGCGCAGAGGAGGAGGCGTAGGCGGAGGAGGCGCAGGCGGCAACCAGCCAACCCTGCAGCCATGGCAAACCCCATTGCCCAGCCAGCCCGACCCCGCCGCCAGCCACCAATACCACGCATCAGGGCCTCACCCTGGAACCTCACCCCAGGACAGATCCACACCCTATACCGGCTGGACCGTGCAACAATCCTGCACATCACCGCCATGATTGAGGACAACATCAGCAGCCTAATTGACACCCCCACTGCCATCCCCCCCCCTCTTGAAGGTTGTCTCAGTTCTGCATTTCCTTGGCACTGGCACCTATCAACACACGGTTGGTGAGCTGCACGGCATATCACAACCGTGTTTCTCAAAAGTCCTGGTACAGGTACTGGATGCCATGTTGCGCCATGTGTCGGAACACATAGCCCTACCCCGCACCCTCCCCGGGGTCATTGCCACCAAGTTGGCCTTCCATGCCATAGCAGGCATGCCAAATTGCATAGGCGCAGTTGACTGCACCCACGTCGAGCTGACAGTACCACATGCAATTGAGGCGGTGTTCCGCAACAGGAAACAGTATCACTCTTTGAATGTCCAGATGGTTTGTGATGCCATGCAACTGATTACACACTGCTGCGCACGTTTCCCAGGCTCATCACATGACTCAATGGTACTGCGGAATTCCACGTTGCCACGGTACATGGAACGCTATGCCGGACAAAGCACGTGGCTATTGGGTGAGTACAGCTGACGATGCTACAACCCTGTCGGAGTGGTGTGTGTGTGTCCAGGCAATGAGCATTGTGAGTGTGCCGCTGTGACCGCACATGCATCACCCCCCTTCCATCTACCAAATACACAGCGGATGCCAAACATCATGAAGGAAGACATGACAGGGCACCACAATGTGCCCGTGCACACACTGCCACAGCCAATCCCGTCACTGTCCCATGAACCCTGTGCCACTGCAGACACCCACCCTCAATTGAAACACTGCCCCAAAAAGCACGAGAGGCGTGTAAATGATACGACGAGTATTTACTACTTCCGTACAGTGAAGTCACTCTGCCATGTGTGGACAGCACTGCACCATGACATGCACACAATCAAATGTCACCCGCAGGGCACAGCAAACATGCAAGTTAATGTGTAGGCCCATATGCAGTCAGCGACATTCCTCGTGATGGCCAAAACATACCTCCAGACACTGCATGGTTCATATGCATGAATGAATGATGATACAAGAATGCACAGCAGCAGATGAGGACATGATGCCACAAACACTGACATGTTCCCCCATCTACATCCCATGTAGGTGATGCGGGATATGCACTCACGCCATGGTTGATGACACCTGTACGGAGACCAAGGAACAGGCATGAAGAGGCATACAATAGGGCACATATCCGCACACGTGGAATGATTGAGAGGACATTTGGACTGCTGAAGGCCCGTTTCCGCTGTCTGAGCAGATCTGGCGGATCACTGCTGTACAGCCCAGTGAAGACGGGCAAAATCACGCTGGTATGTGCCATGCTGCACAATATATGCCTGCGCAGGAACATCCCAATGCCACCAGACGCAGATGAGGAAGATGGGGATGGGGATGGGGATGGAGATGGGGATGGGGATGGGGATGGGGATGGGGATGGAGATGGAGATGGGGATGGGATGGCACCGCCTCCCCCTGGGGGTGCACATGATGGCCAGAGAGCACGGGATGCCCTGATTCGCATTTACTTTTGAGTCACAGCACATTCACAGTAATGCACAAACATGGTGACGACAATGAATTAATAGTTGCACTGCAAAATAAATGATCAATGTCCACACATGTATGTCTTGATTTGAAATGGTGATGTATTGATGTAATAACAACAGGGAAGAAGGTGCATTGGTTAGGGAAGCTGTACACCCGGGGCCACCCACCACCCAAACGTGCCCACCCCCACCCAGAGCCCATTGTCCAAACCCCCAAAACTACCTACCCCACCACCCAAACGTGACCACCCCTCTCACACCCTTGTAGTCCACATGTGTCCTGCACTGCCCCACACACATGCCATCACTTCCGTGTGCGCTTCTGTGCAACCTTGCCCAAGGGACCCGTTAGCCTACTCGAGCGCCTCCTTGGACTGGCAGTAGTGGAGCTGGATGGGGTGGTAGTGTTTGATTGGCCAGAATTAGGGATTGAGGGCATCCGTGCCAGATTTGCCTGTTGGCCAACCAACATGGCCTCCACAAGCCTGGAGGTGTGGTCATTGCCCTCCCGCACATGGCGTGCAAGGGTCACTATGGTGCTCGCAAAGCGTCCAATGGACCTCGACAGGCGACGCACTGAGGCGCTGTAGCTCTCCCTCTGCAGCCTGGATTCCTCTAGCTGCCTCTCCACCAGCTGGGTGAGGGTAGCCTGCTGGTCCTCCATCCGCTGCATGCGGGCATTCAGTTCGGCCATGGATGGGGTGGGCGACCTCATGGGACTCCCCAGTGAAGTGGGGCTGAACCCCAGCTCATGGAAGGAGCCCAGGTCTTCCAATGTGGGCATCTCCCCCTGTGGCCCCGTTTCCGAGTGCTCTTGCGGGGCACTGTTATAACTGCAGGCCGCCCCCTCTGCAGTGCTGCTGCCTTCGGTGTTTTGTTGGGTGGCCATGATAGGTTCCTGTGGCACCTGTCTGGACTCAGCCAGTGTGGAGATGGTGGGGATGTTGGTGGTGGTGGTGGTGTGATGCACATCTGTAGTGGCTGGTAATGTGGCCAGAGGTGCAGAACTGCCGGCAGCATCCTCCTGTGTGGTGGCGGTGGCTAGTTTACTTGCCGATGCTGATTGGCTGGCCTGTTGTGCAGTATCACTGTCACTTGAAACGGCTGTGGGGACACAAAGGGCATGCAATTAGTGTTGTTGTGGTGGCAGATGGGTGCATCACATGCGTCATTTAGTTTGTACATTGAATAGTGTTAGTCACATGCATCTGATTGCTGGTGTCTGCATTCAGTGATATTGGTTGCCATACGGATCATAATGGGTCCTTTGGCCCACACATGCACTGCCTGGGGGGGGGGGGTTGTTAATGGGTCCTTTGGCCCACACATGCACTGCCTGGGGGGGGGATTGTTAATGGGTCCTTTGGCCCACACATGCACTGCCTGGGGGGGGGGGTTGTTAATGGGTCCTTTGGCCCAGTACTCACAACTGCATATTTACATGTGGCATTCATGTTTGGGCACTTACCGGCATCTGCAGGTGGGCTCACTCCTGCCTCAGCCTGCCCAATCCCATGGATTCCCTCTAGGTGGAGGACGCTGCTGCAACGCTCCTCCCATGCTTGCAGCCTCAGTGGGGAAGGGGGTCCTCCGCCTGTCCCACTGCTGCGTTGGCGGTGCGTGGAAATGAGGTTGCGTACCCTCAGCCTCAGGTCGTCCCAACGCTTGTGGCAGTCCTTCACGCTCCTCACTGCCACGCCCACAGCGGTGCACTTGCGTGCAGCTTCGGCCCACACCTCCTTCCTCCGCTGCTGTGTGGCACGCCGTTGGTCGGCGCTGAACAGCATCTCAGCATTGTCCACAATGTGCTCCACCAAGACGGTTAGCTCCGCCTCGCTGAAGCGCTGTTTGCGCTGCCTCTGAGCAGGAATCCTGGCAGACATGCTGGTGGTCCCTTTTGGCTTCTCAGAGTCAGGATTGTGCTTGTGCTGGCTCTGGATGGCAATGGATTGTGCTTTTATATGATGGCCGCCTCTCTGTTTCCTGTTTTGGCGATCATGGTATTTCCGGTTCCGTGTCCGTGGCGGCGGAGGCGGAAACGGGTTTTGCGCCACTTGTGGCTTCGTTATTTCCATTTCCGTGGGGTATTCCGTGACGGCGGTAACAACGTTTCCGAGTCCGTGTGGTGCGCGCGACCGACAGCGTGCAATCGTGCGGTTTTTCCGCACCCTTGCGGACACGGAAACGTTTTTACCGCCATCACGGATTTTGCACGGTCCCGGACTGGCAGGTTGTAATGAGGCCCATGGTTTCCAAAGTGGTACTGCTGTTCGGGTAGTATGTGTTTAGTTGTTTTTAAAAATGTCTTGGCTGTTGGGATCATTTTTGGCTATTGTTTCTATGTCCTCATATGATTTGAGAACTCTTTTTCTAGATTTAGCAGGACCAAGACTTAGCCATAATATATATTTACAGATTTTCCATACAAAGCAGTACCGGTTAAACGATCTGCAGCTTCATAGGAGCCACATTCTCTATGGGAGAGCATTTTTATGCCTAAGCTGTACAATTTCTGAGATAGTGTTCTGTCTGATGATAGGTCATTCCAGAGGTCTTGAAGCTCTGTTTTTTTCTGCTTTTGTTAAGTAGGCTGTAACATATTGTGCAACTGCAGTGGAATTGTCTGCAATGTACTGCTTCTATGTTTGCATTCCATGAGAGGGCAATGATTGCATTGTAAACATATATATATTTTGATTCTTCTGTTATTTTTATGCAATACGTGTTCTTAGGTGATTTACCTTTAACACTATGTCTAACTGAAGACATGAAGTTGTTCACTTCACCTGTTTCTGTAACTGGTCTAGGGAAACCAAAGCGGCATTTGGTGTAGTATTTCCCTTTGTTTTTCTATTTGCGATGACAATATTTGCCACATTTGTGTCTTTGAAATTGTACAATTTGTGCATGACGATCACTATTTGTTGCTTTTGATTGAATTTCATAAGTGACATATTTTTCGATAAACTGTAAAACAGTGGAATCACTGTCTTGACCAAATTTAGGTGCATCTTGAATCCATAAAAGCATGTGGATATGTGGTGCTCCTCTGGCTTGATATTCTTTTCTCCAAATGAAGTTTTGCACTTCTCCGAGGGGAGGAACAGGTTCATTACAAATAAAGTGTAGCATAGCAATGAAACGTTGATGGAAATATCTTGAAACATTAACAGGATCTAGAGAGCAAAGTTCTCCAGGTGTTAGTATATCTATGTTTGTTTTGTTTTTGTTTGATATGCGTAGGAAATCATGTAAATCTTCCCATGCATATTCTGTACAACTTAATGTAACAAACCAAGTGGGTGGGCCAAGGTTTCTTATCATACAACGTACATCTCTGTGACGTCAGAACCAGTACTCTTTCGTACCACGCATGTTTGTAACAGATTTGTAATGCTTGATTGTAAAACCTCATCTTTTTCTTACACTTTTTCTATTAATTGCATAGCTGACATATTTTGAAAGTGAGTTCCTGATTTCAATGTGTGTGCAACTCCGTAACATAGAGTTGCTAGTTCACTTTCAAAGAGTAGGTGGAATATGTATTCCACATTTTGTCTAAATCTGGGATCTTCAGAATACATTTGTAATGAGTGGTATTCTGATGCTGTTATCTGAATAGGTCTATCATCGTACCTTCCTCCTTTGCCAGTAGGAAAGAGTAGAGGAAAAACATGTACTTCTATACTTTTTTCCCATATGCTGATTGGTGATCCTTTGGTTTGTCGCATTTGGTACGTTTCTAGTGCATCATCTATGGTGTCATTAGAGTGTATTGGATGCATTGTATAATGGTCTAAAATATTGGATACTGAAGCAGGATCTAGAAGTTCAAATTGACCCGTTTCTGATGACTCTTGAATTATTTCAGTTGTTTCCCTTAAGTTTTCTTTAATATTTATTTCTTTGTAGTATTCATTATTGGGGTCATCATGACCTGGGCGCAAAGGGATACCGGGCACCGGTAATGACACCGGTGCCGGTAATCCCTTTGCGCCCTATTCTGAGGTCCCTTTGCGGGTCCTCCCTTAATGCCTGGTTTTACCAGGCGTTATGGACGGGACCTGCAAAGGGATACCGGGGTCAGTAACGGTACCGCAATTTGCGGTACTGTTATTGATGCTTTTGCCCTTCCCATTGATCCCTATGGGGGCTCAAATGGGAATGGGGAATGGCTTTTCAAATGGGGATTTACCGGTTCCGCAAAGGCCGCAATAGACCAGAAAGTCCCCATACCACCAAGTCGGTGGCGGTACCGGTACCGGTATTGGTGCTAGTCATGGCGCTAATAGCGCCATGACTAGCACTAACCTCGGAATGAGGGCCATTGTCTTTTAGATATTGCAAGGCTTGTCTAACTTTATGTAAGTCTACAAGTTGTTGGCAGGAACGTAGGAGTTGTTGGCAGGTACAAAAAAGAACAAGCAAAAAGACAAAAATACTCATCAGAATCTTCACACCAAGGCTCAACCAGGGAGATAGCCATGAAAATAAAGAGTCATTGGTGATCCCAGAATCAGTATCCCTAATCACTTTCAGTTCATGCAGGGCAGCAATAGTTCTGGTGAGCATGCCATTTATGGTGTCATTGGGAGGCTCAAATGTACAGCAGGCACTCCCGATTGTCTGGCATACTCTGCCCTCAATTGCTGTTAAGGGGTTGCGTATGTACTGGTTTTGCAAAGTTATGAGCCTCAGTGCCTGCACTTCTTCCTTAATGGCACTAAACGCTGACTCAGGTGATGGCTGGAAGGTTTTGAATAAATCATAACCACGGGCACAGCTCGGGGCAACCCTCCAGACCATTGTTTTTCAGCCTGCCAAGCCATTACAGAAGGGGAAAAACCATATGCAAATCAGGCATGGTCCTACCCCAAAAGGGGCAGTCCAGCCCAAACTGCTAGGTCACATCCCTTCTGCACGAGACCACAAGCATCCCCAGACATGTTTCAGCCTTGTTGGGCATCATCAGTGAGGAGTAGCTTGGGTCTCTAGGCCTGTCAGACTAGCGTCATTAGTAAGGAGTAGCTTGGGTCTCTAGGTCTGGCAGGGGCCAGCAGGGAGGAGAAAAAAGTGTTGATGTGGTTAAAGAGCCACTATCTATCAGGAATGTCTACTAGGGCCTCTGATGATGCTGCTGAGAGGTAGTTGGACCTTTTCCTTCATTGTAATTGTCTGGGATTTTTGGCATCAAACATAGTCTCTGATTTGTCTATGTACAGTGGTGAAGGGGACGCAAGGGGCACAGGGGACAAGGGGGGCAAAAGATGTAATTTCAGGCATTGTATGAGTCAAAATCAGGTGGTCTTCAGGGATCACAAGGACGGGCACATGAAGGGTAGATAGATTTCATACACCTCGCCAGAAAGAAGGCAACTGCCTGGATGCACTCTGTCCACAGATCCAAAAGTTGTCCAGAAGGTCAGCCATACCTCCAGCCAAATCTGCAATGCGTAGAGTGTTACTGCAGTTCCCATTTGTGCCAACGGGCACCCTGCCATTGCCCTTAAAACATAGAGAAAATTGTAAGTGTCTGTATTTTAACAGGTTGTTCTGGCTCCTTGACCCACATAATAATAATAATAATAATAATAATAATAATAATAATAATAATAATAATAATAATAATAATAATAATATTATCAGATACTGCAAATGATTTCTCCATACTGTCCCACACTCTTTGTTTATTTGTGCCACCCCTTCTTCTGAGTATCCCCTTATTCCTCCTGCTCTGCAACTCTTCACCCCTTGCTCCCATAGATTTTGAGAAAAAATAGCTCCATCCAAAATCAATTGGACTCTTTGAGTACACCTAATATTTTTGTGCTCTGCCCACTCGGCCATTTAACAATTATCGTCACTTGGTATGATTGATGCTCTAATTGACTGCCCTTTAAACTTCCCTTGAACTCTGCACAGGGCTAAGTGCACTAGACATAGTGCATCTGCTACCTCTTTCTCACTCGGGATAAACACCATAGGAACTCCAGAAGCATGGGGATGAGAGAGCAGAAGTAGCAATATCCTATAGATGACACTCTCTCCACCTTCCTCATATGGCCCCACCATACGTTGTTAGCTACGAAACCATGTGCATTAATTATGGGATTTACCTTATCATTATCATTATCGAAAAAATTATGATCAACATTTCTTTTTACTCTTAACTGTTTCTCCTCAGGCTTCAGATGATTAGACAATTTTGAGTTGTCTACATTCGTACTGTTTGTCATCTTTAGACATGATGACCCAAGGACCAAAAGAAAAACAAAAAAACATTAATTTTTACACAATTTACAATCCTAAACATTCCTTTTCTTATACAAAATGTATTTAAACTCCAGATCTCCATTTCCACCCCATTTGCACTAAAATGAAAGGTGAATCCCTAGGGCTTACTTAACTTTGATGCCTGCTCCTGTTGCTGTGAAGATGGAGGGCCGCCGGTATCCCTTTGAGTGTCTTTCAGGTGGCTCCAACTCTTATGGCCCTCCACTTTCACGGCAGTCGGAGTCGCACAAACCACTGAATGCATCCCATGGAAAAGCTTCTCGTTCCAGCGATGCACGAAGTTGGGAATGGAGAAGGGGAGAAGATGTATTTTGTGCTAATAGTCGGTACTCTTGCCGCTTTCTCCTGTTGTCTTTTGAAGAGAGAAGACATAATCTGAGAAAATGTAATCTTAACACTTTTCGAACTGTGAGAAACTTGAGGGTATTCTCACTCCTACTCCAATTAGATCCTCTGCGCAGGTGGCTAGGGAAAGGCCATCGGTTTCTGATCCTGACCCTGGGGTGGAGAACCGAGGGAGGATCACCTCAATGGAGGGTCCCTGGGGATTGAGAATATGATGCTCTAGATGAGATGCTATATTCCACATATCCCTTCCTGGAAGAAACCCCTATCCAAGAGGCAGCTATGGGAAATTGTTCCCCATGTCCCATTGACCAAGAAAAGGACAGGAGATATCAACAGTCCAGAAGTATCAAAAGGAGGAGGAAAAGGATTGGGAGTGGGGTGCCCACGGGCGACACATTGAATCCCCTTTTGCCATTGACAACCAACCTAACCCTCCCCCGACCTTTATGGACTATTATAAGCAAACTCCCATCATCGCCCCACATGTGACACTTGACAGTCCTGAGATGAGGAAGAGTGGACTGAGAGTAATGCACACCAGACGATTTCACCACTTTACTACTGGGACGAGGAAGATGCATGTAAAGTGTAGTGAAGGTCAGGCATGTCCTCTTAATTATGGTCAGGCAAATCCAATTGGAAGTACACACCTGCAACCTGTTAAAAGGTTACAGGTGTATAAAAGAAGACAGAATGTGCAGCAAAGGGAGAGACTGGGAGACCCGTGTTTGGAGGAAGCAGCTGTGGTGTGACATGTTGGACAGCCAGGACGCCAGCCCAAACTCCAGTCTGCAGGAGCCCTGCAGCAAGAGATGTACAGCAGGAGTTGTTGAGCGTTGGAAGGAGCAGTACGCTGTCCGCACCCAGTCCAAGGCAGTGGCACACTCAGCGGGGCAGAGGCAAGCCACTGAATAGAAGCGTGGCTCAGACCAATATGCCTGCTGACCTGCAAAGCTGGAAGAGAAAGCGGGAGCCACCAGGGAACATTGCCGCACCGGTGAGTTTCGGGAGAGGTCCACGGAAGCGGGGGGGAGCGCTCATAGTGGCTGGCGAAGCAGCCATACATTACAGAATGAAAGAAAACTTACAATCAAAGCTGCTAGATGCATAATGAATACCAAACCAAATGGGATATTGAAATTAAGCATATTGAAAATGTATTA
This sequence comes from Ambystoma mexicanum, assembly GCF_040938575.1. NCBI lineage: Eukaryota > Metazoa > Chordata > Amphibia > Caudata > Ambystomatidae > Ambystoma > Ambystoma mexicanum. The sequence goes on along the minus strand of NC_090939.1, from coordinate 454,611,612 downwards.
CTAATGAACTGAATGAAATGTACCCATTGAGCAAATTGAATATCTGATAAATACTCAGCAGAGTAAAATCACGCAATTAACTTGTGGAATATAAAACTAAAGGAAGCTTTATGGGCAAAGCATGTGATAAAAGACTACGCATGGGAAAGTGCCAAGTAACAACAATAATTAAGAAAGTATATCAGTATGAAAGAGTGCCAGAAAAGGTAGGACAGAAGTAACACCACCACAAAGTGAGCTTTATGAACAATTGCAGTGCAGCAAGGACAAAGACTGGCAAGAGGTGTGTGACATGCTCTGGCAGAGCAAGGGGGATACCAAGGAGAAGCCAAAGAAGTGTGAATATTATAAACAAAGCCAAGAGGCCACAAAGAGAGGAATCCTGGATGTGTGAACTGTGGTGTGTGGACCGTGTGGTCTGACAACTGTACCTAGACCAGTGAGCCCTGAACTGCGTGAACCAAATGACATTGTGGAACAATACTAAAAAGGGGCACTGCCAGTGAATGGATGAGAAACCCAAAAATATAGTCAAGCTGACGTTAAGTTGTGTTAACCTTTTTGTTTGAAAGATTGCATTAACTATAACTGGCAGAGTTGAAGTATTGGGGATGGGAGCCCTGAGATGTGAGACATTATACCTGTTGTCTTGCGGCAAAGCTTTGAGACCATTTTCCTTTTAACTATACTGCTTGGAACTTGGGGAAGAGAAGCCTGAGGATTGTGTGTAACAGTATTACCTTGAGTATAAGAAAGGTAATTTTAAGACTTTTTTGTGGAACTTTCTTGAACTTGGGGAAAGGAGCTGAAAAAGAAGCTGAGAGCTGGAAGCAGCTCAGAACTTTGTGTGGAAAATAGTTTCTTTTGACTTTGACATCCATGCACACTGTTTATATTTAATTGTGAGTGCAAGCATAGGTTTTGGACACAGACTAACTTTTAAGTTGAACTCCTAGACTCACACTTTCCTTAGTTTCGTTCAGGTAGGGAAATCCCACGTTAGTATAGGACAAGTTAGGCCATCAACCATCCTGACATTTAAGTTAATAGATATCTTTTGTTTCAATTTTAAGTCTGTTGTCTGTGTCTTACTTCATGATGCCTTCATTGTACACAGCGACCAACTTCCAGCCACCAGGCGAATGGACAAGTCATGAGAATTATTAGATATCTGAAGTTACTGCACCTCGTTCAAAAAATTGACGTGGAGCTCCTTGAATGGACCAGAAGGCCTGGACAAGACCCCCCTCACTGACCTCATGGTGTTTCCGAGATTGAACTGCTTGCACACTAAACAATTCCCTACAAATCTACTTACCTGTTCTTGTAGGTTAGGGATGGACCAAACCTCCTGGAGCTTTGTTGTGATTTGTCATCGTGAAGTATGTGACTGGTAATATAATTGCTCTAGAGCCAAAAGAAGCAGCTCTACAGGCATTACTACCTGCCCCGTCACTTTCTGTCTCCATAGTAAATCTGTGGGTAAGAGAAACAACACATCTTCTACTTTTCCAGGGCTTCTGTTCCTCTCTAGGGGCTTTCCCATGTATTTCTATTATCTAGAGCACCGGGACTGCGGTGTACGAGGCTGGTAACTGTACCTGTTGGGACATGGTTTCCATTTTCTGTGCATCTGTGAAAGAATATTATGCCACTTCCTTGGCCGCCTTGTCTGCGGCATCATTTCTGAGAGCTAACAAACTTATCTCTCTCTACTGGCCAGGTTAATGCTTCAATTAGCCAGGATAGCAGTGCTGCATGCTGGACAGGGGACCCGTCAAACCTCCTAAACCCTTGTATCTGCCAACTTAATAACCCAGAATGGATGGTGGAGATGATGTACGTGGAGTCAGAATAAACAGTGACTGCCTTCCCTTTAGACATTTCTAGCGCCTCCATAAGTGCCACCAGTACCGCCGCTTGTGCAGAGTAAGAAGAACGCAACTGCCTCTTCAGTCTGACCTGGTATTGCCCATCCGCAAGACCCACAACAGCTGCATCCATATGCCTCATACCCGTCTCCTTGTTGATGGTCGAACACCCATCAACAAACAATAAAAATCACACCACCCTTATCCAGGGCATCCTCTTCCACATTCACCCTCTCTTCCACTTTTCCCTCATGTGTGGCCCGATCATGAACACTTTAAGAAAAAAAATGTCTGGTATAAAGCTAGTAATAAATTCAGTATAATAATAATGCCAGCTGCCTGGTCCTCGTAAGGTCCTCAGCGTCTCATGAGTTACAAAGAAGCCCCATTGGGTTTTGGGTGGTAACAAAAAATGCTTCTGCTGCGATAGCACTCGACAGTTGTCTGAAGCGGGTGGTTGCCTAGTAAACTGACTGGGCGCTCTTCGAGTGGTCATGAAAAACCGAAAGTTTCAGCGGTTGCCATGGACACAGATTATGCCCATGGAGAGTGTGTAACTCACGTCATTATGCATATGCGCGTGACACACGTAATGATGTATTGTATAACTGTACATATAACTGTACGGTCCTAGATGGTGATTGGTGATTGGTGTTGCCAGGCCAAGGGGGTAGCATGAGGCTCTGTTGTAAAAGTATATTTTGCATGAATACCGCCTGATAGTAAACGATTGGCCTAAGCACATTTGCATCGCATTGCACTATAAATTGCATTGAATGAACCTGAAACAGGCTGACTACGCCACCATTTTGAGTTATCTGCCATTTTGATCGCCTCTTGCTTTCTGTCCCATGTTTAGAATTGTGTTTTTGGCTCCAGCAGAGCAAAATGAACTTTGTACTGTTTCCATGATGTCAACGTAGATAAGAATGTTGAAGCTGCTAAGGTGCATTGTTTGTCCTACACTGAGAAACCCTGGAGTTAAACAAAAGTCGTACTAATCAGTAATTTAGATACCATCTGTTCCAATAGTGCCTTCTACTTTCAAACAGCAAAGTAGAATGATGAATAGTTGAACATGCTCCTCTTGCAGAAATCTTTGTTTTCGCTCCTTGAAACTAAGCTGACTTTAAACTCAAGAACAAATGATAGACAAATATAAGCGAGCAAAATATGGAACGTTACCTTTGTGTCTTATATTTGGAAAACATGAACCCTAGGTAAATGTTTTACATGAAGAGGGGCTGGACGATGTGTCCGGGATTGTGGAAAACTTGCATAAATACTTGTGTTTTTGAAATGTCCAGCACTCTCTCATCTCACGGTATCTGCTTGCACACATTTCTGGGTGTTGAGAGCCAGACAGCTAGATACCTGTTAATAAATGTACATTATACTTTGACTTTGTGACTGGCGTATTTCTATTATGTGGTATTAAGCCTCGATATTCTTTAATCTTTCAGGTGGCGCCCAAATAGGGACCCTCAAGATTGATGTCACATCGCTAGACAAAGACGAGTCACCGGACCGGGATTGGAGAGTGACGGGAGCTCCTGCAAAGTGAGACGCGATTCCTCTGCAGTACTGCACGCCCGATCCCTGACCAATGAGCAGCATTTAGTAGGACATCACAATGTGGGTCCCTGTATCGACGCCTGTTTGTCGAAAAATGCCAGCCACAACGATTTGATGTCTGATAGGACCCTTTGATTGATTGAAATCAGGTGAGTCGTTCCCCAATTCCTAAAAAATCCTGATATTTGTTGCAAGTGTTGTCTCTGCAGAAACAAACGTAGCCAGGTAAGAATGTGATTTGAATATGCCTGGGAAATTGTCATCCTGTTTCAGGGTATTATTCTGCAGGGAAATACAATCTTTGAAACAAGGCCAACCGGTGCCACCCTAAGGGTCACCGGCTTATTTAATGTATTGTAAGTATGGCCTGGGAGCCATCATATTTAATGAAATTTGGCACAGGCAGACCAGACATGTTTCCGAACTTCAGTGACCAGTTTATGGTAGTTTTGAAATTGCCTGCCTAGAGTGTTTAGACTCTGTATTGTTGAGAAAAAAGGCTAGGCCTGCAGCATTTGATGCAGTTAAAGATTGGAGAAAGGAAGCTTTGCAGCAACTCAAAAGTAGAGAAAAACATGCATGTAGATACATGACGAATGCTAGGAAAGTATTATTGCATGATCAGCAGAAACAGTTAGAATCCATTAGAGGTATAGATAGGGCTATCCAACTAGATGTGCAAAAGATATATCCCTCTCAGGATTTTCATACATCAGACGAGTTAATTAATAAATTATTGAATGAATGTAGAAACTGTTTCAACTGCACCACCTCCTTATGTGCCTGCCCCCATTGTTGTTCCTCCTCCTCCCGTTGTTGTTCCTCTTCTTCCCGTTGGTATTCCTCCTCCTGCACCTCCACCCGTGCCAACAGTTACCATCCCCATAATTCCATCTGAACCGCCAGCGGTATTGCCTCCGCTACCTATTGTACAAGAATTGTATGAACTCTCTTTGCCAGGTGGTAGAAGGGGCAGGAGCTGATTAAAGAATAGTGACTTGTGGCACAGTATCTAAAGACAGAAAGAGAGAATTGTATACAAGGGCTAAAAAGTACATAGAAGAGGGTGATGAATCGGCTGTTTTAGTTGCGATTTCTGATCAAGGGGGTATTCCTGAACAGAATATTTTGATAGAATGGATGGGAACATATTTAGTTGATATATGGAGTGATTTGATGGACATGAATGTCCCACAGGGGTTGAGGGATTTGAATGTCCTTGCCCACTCAAGGGACACTGCCGCAAACGTATATGAGCATGTAATAATAATAATAATAATAATAATAATTCAGCATTTATATAGCGCTACGAACCCTCAGGTATCTGAGCTCTGCTTATTATCTCACCCACGGAGTGTGGTGCTCATTTATCGACCTTGGAAGGATGAAAGGCTGAGTTTGACCATGCCGGAATTCAAACCTGCGTCAGCAGGCTCTGCACAGATGTCAAAGCGAGCGCTCTACTCGCTGTGCTATCGGACCGGCGAAAGTAGAGAAGGTATTTGAATTTAAAAGGGAGCTAGATCAGTTACAGAAAGATGAGATGGATGATAATGGACGGCAGGCTTCATATGTGCAGAAGCAATTTCTTCCTCCATTGAAAACAAAGAGTGAATAAATGCACATTTGCACAAGAGCCGCTCTTAGATGGATTTCGGATGTTTCAATTCCTCCCATTAAAGTGCATGACACGTTTAGTCAGTATGCTTGGGCAATGCAAAGGAAAATGTTACAGGTGATGGTTGAGTATTTACAAAATGGATTTATGAATAAAAAGGTATGTTGTCCCACAGATTTGATGGTTATTTATAAGAGAGCATTTTCGCCCGATAGTGCATTGACTTCTTTGTCACTTGATTTAGCCTTGTTGCTTAATAGACGTTCAGATTTGCCTTCTTTACAATTGCCAATGAGGGAGGTTCCTCCAACATTTGTTCCGAAAGTAGAGATTCCAGCTAATGCTGCAGCAGGAATACCTGCCACTACTATTGAAGCACATTATGTCTCACAGTTTGTTCATGTCCCGTTTTCTAGAGAGGAAGTGAATACCATTAGGCAATCAATTGCAGATATTAGGAAGAATCCAACAGGATTTTATGAAGAAATTGAATCTGTCTTGCATTCGTCAGTTTTCACGCTGGGTGATATAGATTTGTTGTTTCCCGTGATCCTTCCTGCTGATTTGTGGAAGCAAATTAGAACTGTAGATGATCAGGCAGGAATGGGTGATACATGGGATGCCTTAGTACGAGTAGATGGGGAAATGAATGACGGTGAAAACCGCCACAGGTGATATTGATGTTGCCAGACAGAATAGTGACTAAATTAAAAACTCTGGTTCCTGAAAAAACAATTATATGGGATAAGCTTACCTTGCATGCATGGGAAGTCAGAAGGTGCGACAGAGTATTTTAACAGATTTGAACAAGTATTTTAGGATTTTAGTGGTCAAGATTTAAGTAAAAAGCCAGGAAAGAGGCTATTTGTTGATAGGTTTGTGTGTGGATTGTTGCCTGAAATCCAATCACAGATCATGACTTCTGAGAGTGCGTGGCAAGTGAAATCACAATTTGAAGTGTTACACATGGCTCAGTATTATGAAAATAGGGTTAATACAGAGAAGGAGAAGGTGGAAAAGAAGAACGGAGACCTGAAGACTAGAGTGTTATTCTATTAGATAGCTAGAGGATCCAGAGGTGGGAATACACAGTTCAGAGGCCAATTTACATCACAGGGTGGTGCACAACTGGGTCCCGTACACATAAACCAGTGTGCATATTGTAGACAGGAGGGCATTGCCGATCCTTCAGCAGAGATCAAATACCACGTATGGCGCCATGAGTAGACGATCCAGAGGCCATCTTGGGATAGGGGCTCCAGGTAGAAATCAGTTCGCACAGAACCAACAGACACCATCACAAGATAGTCAGCAACAGAGTGTTAATAGTGGGAATATTTTTGATAATCCTTCGAATGTCTACTTTTCTGAAGATTTCTCCTCTGACGATATAATGTTCCGTTAGGACAGCCCGAAGCAGGGTGTGGAACCGGAACCCATTCCTGTCGATCAGAAAGGGCCCTCTGTTGAAATGAAGGTGGGGAATAGGGAGCATCTCTTCTTGATAGATACAGGAGAACAGACGTGTCCTATTGATCATTCACGGGTTCCAGATATTCCACTCTCAGGACAGAGGAACATTTCTGTAAAGTTCTCTGGTATGCCAGTGGTTAGTCCGGTCTCTCGGCCGGAACCAATTTCACTGGGACCATTCACTATTACTATTGATGACAAATTGTGGCGAAAATTTGTTGGGATTGAATTTATTAAAGAAATTGAATGCTGTGATTTACTGTTCTCCAGATGGAGTGTACTTAACGATTCCACTCCAACAAACATCCGTCCCTCCATTTTTGTCTATACCTTTAGCAACTGAATTGAATAAGGTTCCGACATGTTTATGGGCAGTTAATGATAATGACGTTGGATTTTTACAAATTGAGCCAGTTAAAATTGTGTTGAAACCAGGTGTTAAATTGCCACATATCACGCGATATAAAACTTCGGTTGAAGGTGAACAGGCTTTGAAGAGTATTATTTCTGATTTCGTACACCTAGGTGTAATTGAGGAAATTGCGGGGAGCGTATGTAATAGCCCGATTTTACCAGTTTACAAAAAAGGGGACAATACGATTCCTTTACACTTTATTATTGATTTGCGTGCCATTAATAAGGTGGTTGCTCCACAGTTTCCTAATCTACCCGATGTCACCACAATTCTGACTATGATTCCAGCCACGGCTACTCATTTTAGTGTCGTGGATTTGAAGAACGCTTTCTTTAGTATTCCTGTGCATGTTGATAGCAGATATTTGTTTGCTTTCACCCTAGGGGGACGCTCGTTCACATTTACTAGTGTGCCGCAAGGATACACTGAGAGTCCCAAGTATCTATAGTAGAGCGTTGAAAGAGCAGCTTGATACACTTGAGTTGCTTTCTACTTGCACGTTGTTGCAATATGTTGATGATCTACTTCTAGCTGCTGATTCTGAAGATGCCTTCAAAGAGGGCACCATGTTGCTGCTAATTAATTTAGCAGAACATGGGCATAAGGCTTCATTGAAGAAGTTTCAGTATTGTCGACAGGAGGTCACCTATTTGGGCTACCTCCTGTCGAAGGATGGAAGAAGACTGACACCTGAACTGATACAAAGCATTTATGATATGTCTGGTCCAAATACACAGAAAGAGGTTAGAGCTTTAATAGGCATGGCCTCATATTGTAGACAGTGGATCCCGAATTTTTCGTTGTTGATAAAACCTATGTTGGCACTGACAAAGAAGGACATTTCTTTGCCTTTACCGTGGAACATGGATTTCCAGAACGCTTTTGATTTGCTTAAGGCTGTGTTGTGTTCAGCACCAGTTTTGGGCACACCAAATTATGAAAAAGGCTTTGTTTTGTATGTGCATGAACGTGATGGATGTGCTTTGGCTGTTTTGACACAAAAACATTGGGGTAAGAATAGGCCGTGCAGCTATTTTTCTTACACGTTAGACCCTGTTGCATGCGCTTTGCCGAGATGTTTGAGAGATGTGAGAGCTGTAGCTGCTGGTGCTGCATCCATGAAACAAAGTGAGGGTATGGTTTTAGGTCACTCTTTAACCGTGATGGCACCCCACTCCGTAGGCGCTCTATTAAACAGAACGCAGACGCAACATCTCACACCAGCCTGATTAACAAGGTACGAGCTGATTCTATTTGTACTGCATATCTAAATTAAGAGATGTTGTTCATTGAATCCGGCTGAACTATTGCCTTCTCCAAAAGAGACAGTTTGCAGTGACAAGATGTCACATGATTGTTTCTTCATTACAGAACAAGAAACAAAGGGCAGAATTGATTTAATTGATACACCTTTAAAGAATCCACAAGGGGAGCTATTCTGTGATGGCTCCTGTTTGAAACTACCGGATGGTACATCTACTGCTGCTTATGCAATCACCACATTAAGCACTGTTGTGGAGAGTAAACGAATTCCGCATAACTCTGCGCAATCTGCCGAGATAATTGCATTAACCAGAGCTTGTGAAATTTCTGAAGGGCTTAGTGTAAACATATATACAGATAGCCAATACGCATTTAGGGTGGTTCATAATTTTGGCCGACTATGGGCAGAGAGAGGATTTTTGACCTCACATGGAACAAAAATTCAACATGGCACTCTGATAGTCCGGTTGCTATCAGCACTTGTGCTTCCTACACAAGTAGCAATAATGAAGTGCGCTGCACAACAGAAAGTGACAGACGATGTTGCAAAAGGAAAAACCTTTGCTGACAGAATAGCCAAACAGACTGTTATTGATTTGCACTCAAAAATGTACATGCTCGATTCAGCAAGATGGGTTACTGATACTTGTATGATGGACGAAGGGGTTAGCAGTGTAAAAGAACTTCAGGCCTAAGCTACTCCAGAAGAAATCAAACAGTGGGCTGAGGGTCCAGTGGGTCTAGACGATGAGGGTTGTTGGGTGGATAATGAGAAGCAAAGATGGATGCTACCCAATGCCTATGTCACTGCTATGGTCACCATGGCTCATGACCCAACACACATATGTGCTAAAAATATTTGTCAACAATTAGATCCCATCTGGTATAACACTAATATCCAGAAAACTGCTGGACGTTTGGTCCAGAGTTGCATGATATGTTTGCGACATAACATTGGGAAGGGAACACTGACACTGAAGGGCAGTTTTGGTCCCCCCTCCATGCCTTTTAAGGTGATCCATTTTGATTTAATTGAGATGGAATGTTGCCAAAACTATAAATATGTCTTGGTTGTGATCTGTGCCTTTAGTAAATGGGTTGAAGCTTTCCCACTGAAAGACGCCACAGCAAAGTCAATGGCAAAGACCATGCTTAAGGAATATTTTCCTAGGTTTGGCTTGCAAAGATTAATTTGGTCCGATAATGGCCCACATTTTATCACTGCTGTCATCCTGCAAGTATGTGCAGGATTACAGATTGATAAACGGTTCCACTCGGCCAGACATGCGCAGAGTGCCGGCCTTTTGGAATGCCATAACGGAATTCTGAAGAATAAAATCGCTAAAGTCTGTGCATACAGCAATCTGAAATGGCCAGACACTTTGCCAATAGCCTTACTATAGATGCAGATGACTGCACAGTCAAGGACAGGGCTCTCCCCCTATGAGATTGTCATGGGGAGACCAGCCAACGTATGGAATGCACCGGTGCCCAAACACTTGAAAGATATTGAGTATCCGCTTTTGTCTGATTATTGTGACCAGTTGACTCAAAACATGCGTTTTATTCACCAACAGGTACAAGCAGCCCTCCCTGTGAAATATGAGGGTCCAGGTCACTGACTCCAACCTGGTCAGTGGGTCTTGGTGAAAAATGTCCAGAGGGGCACCTGCCTTGCACCTCGTTGGAAGGGACCCCATCAGATCCTTTTGGCTACGCAAACTACAGTACAAGTAACCGGAAAGAAACACTGGATCCAAGTGACACATTTGAAGAGGATTCCTTTTCCTCAGCCCTATGACGAAGGGTAGGAGAAGGGAATTGATGATCTTGACGCTCATAACACGCCTGCTTTGAGCGACACCGAGGGTGCCACGAAAACTCTTCCTGAGCCCGTGAGGCCTGGGGAGATTGTTGCTTCTTCTTCAAAAGTCCTTCCTGAGCCCGTGTGGCCTGGGGAGATTGCTTCTTCTTCTTAAATTTCTTCTTCAACGTCGATCGATCTTGTTTCTGCTTCTTCATCTTCTTCAGGAAATGGCAATGCTTTGTTCACTGACCATTCCGTACCTGGTGTCTCAAGGTACAATCTGCGACCACAAAACAGGATTTAGATTTAGAGTCTGCTGACATTACATTAATGTAAATAGACTAGGATAGTACAGCTAGAATTCTGTGCCCACAAGAACCCAACATTGAGCCAGTCCCTTGTCATTTCTCTGCTGCATACAATAAGAGGCATGGACTGGTAAAGTTACCTTCAATCAAGATAGGCCACGTGGTCAGGTGCCACCCATGGATGAACTAAAAAAAGCCTAACAGTGACGCTTCTTAACGGACGCTGAGAAATTATGCCTATTTTAGTGGCCACTCATACTAATAAGGATACTGATCATTTTTCTGATGATAAATCCGTCCATCGAGGGCCATGGTCCCAGAGGACCAAATGAGTACTGATCACAATAACAGCTTGGATTGTAATTACATTGACATTCGGGTTTTTGTATCTGGAGGGTGCACATCCGCTGATATTTTATTGCCAACTGCAAGTGTCTCCACTATGTTTCCACCATATGTGCATTCGCACATTCTTCGTCCTCTGGACCTCCAAAATAAAGGGGGTTATCACAAAAACACCCTCTTGATGATCATGAAAGCCACACATGCCATTCTGAATAAGACCAATTGTTGGATATGTTCACATCTGCCACAACATGGAGAAAAGGGATTGGGCTGGTATATACATCCTCTGCCTCTAACTACTGCTTGTTATTCTGCACTTAGGGCATTATTCTTCGGCTGATGGAACGATAGTGTCACTGGGAATTTTGATGGGACTAATCTTAACGAGTTTGAAAAATGAGTTTTTACACCTTTAGGATATTCTCTGTGTGCAAATAGGAGCAAGCTAAATGTTGTTTCTATTAGGCCTTCTGATAGAGTCTTTTAAAATGGCTCCTGTAGGTAATAGGGATGCCATGCCTCCTTACTATACCATTAACCATAGTCCAAACTCTGTTCCATTTTGCATACGAAGAGAGGGTTCCCAACCAATGGGTACATTTGAAGGATGTACGAATACTGCGGTACTAACCAGTGAGGATAGACCTCTGTACGTAAGAGAGCCTGTTTATTTTGTTTGCAGTAATGAGGCATATCCATGGTTGGCAAGAGACTGGGAGGGTGCTTGTTCTTTAGGAATACTGTTACCAGGTGTATATGTTGCCACTGCTCCTGAGGTTTCTATACCTCGTCCCAGGCGGGATGAGGATGGTGACACTCCCTCACAGATTCTGGGTGACGTTGCTAAATCCTTTGTGCCATTTTGGGGATAGATAAAAAACTCCCAAGATATTAGAAAATTGGCAAGGGTTTTAGAGAAGACCATCAATGAAACCACTGACATCCTATATAACATGACATTAGAGCAAAAGGCTATTAGATTAGTGGCTCTCCAAAATAGGATGGTGCTAGACATCATTGTATCTGAGCGTGGTGGAGTGTGCAAAATGGGGGGATCTGCATGTTGCGTTTTTGTATCCGATTCCTCCCCGACCATATTTAAGGCAATTGAGAAATTCCACATTCCAGAGGGAAACTCGGATATTGGCACATGCTTCTGGGACGTGTTACGATCTTGGGGCTGGAAAATCTTTGCAGTCCTAATGGTGATCCTTGGCATTGTACTGTTTTGCTGTTGTTGCATACAGTGTCTTCCTGTCATCTGTTCCATGATAGGGGGAAGTTGTGCACAAGCAGTTGGTAAACTAGAACCGAAGACACATCGGTTGTGACAAATTACTAATGCCTTGGTAATGCAGGACATCGCCATAAAGGAATTAATGGCAATCATGTTTTTGAAGATAGCGATTCAGGATGCTCTGATGATGATACGTGGTTTTCGGATGATGCTAATGTTTGAGTAATGCTCTTGGCTTAGGCCAAAAGGAGGGATTGTAAACGTATATTTTGCATGAATACTGCCTGATAGTAAACGACTGGCCTAAGCACATTCGCATTGCACTATAAAATGCATTGAATGAACCTGAAACAGGGTGACTACGCAGCCATTTTGAGTTATCCACCATTTTGATCGTCTCTTGCTTTCTGTCCCATGTTTAGAATTGTGTTTTTGGCTCCAGCAGAGCAAAATTAACTTAGTAATGTTTCCATGATGTCATCGTAGATAAGAATGTTGAAGCTGCTAAGGTGGATTATTTGTCCTACACTGCGAATCCTTGGAGTTAAACAAAAGCCGTACTAATCAGTAATTTAGATACCATCTGTTCCAATAGTGCCTTCTCCGTTCAAACAGCAAAGTAGAATGATGAATAGTTGAACGTGCTCTTCTTGCAGAAATCTTTTTTTTCGCTCCTTGAAACTAAGCTGACTTTAAACTCAAGAACAAATGATAGACAAATATAAGCGAGCTAAATAAGGAATGTTATCTTTGTCTCTTATATTTGGAGAACATGTGAAATGTTTAAAGGAAAACAACAAACTATTCAAAGATGTTTAAGCATGACTTAGTTATGTGGATAGGCCATCAACCCTAGGTAAATGTATTACACGAAGAGGGGCTGGACGATGTGTCCGGGATTGTGGAAAACCTGTATAAATACTTGTGTTTTTGAAATGTCCAACACTCTCTCATCTCACAGTGTCTGTTTGCACACATTGTGGGGCGTTGAGAGCCAAACAGCTGCCTGTTAATAAATGTACCTTATACTTTGACTTTGTGACTGGCGTATTTCTATTATGTGGTATTAAGCCTTGATATTCTTTAATCTTTCACTGTCGTGCCTTTTACTAGTGATTACTGTTTATATCAATCTAAAAAATAATGAATTGCAATCAGACTTTCATCCGTTCAAAAACAATGTGGGCTAGTGTTTGCTGTCACTGGCTGACAGAGCGTAAGTGGTCTGTAAATTGAGCCAACTCAGGGAGAGGAAATACCCTCTGCGTTATTTATATATTCATATTACAGAGATTAACCAATGTGTTGGATCCGTGCACACTGACAGGCCGATTCATGGAATAATTAGCGCGGCGCAAGTGGGCAAAAACGTGCGAATCGCAGTGGAATGGCGAAAATCGCAGTGCAAGTGCGAAAATCGCACGAAAAGCAGCGCACGTCGATTCATGGAAGTCCGTGCGCGAGAAAACCAGCGGATGTGCGATAAAAAGTGCGCCGCGCACGTTGGCGCACAGGCCATCTAACAGGGTGCGCCAGGTCACAGCGAAAATCGCACAGGCCACAGCGAAATTCGCACATAGCGCGGCGCACGCAACAAAAGTAGGCGGAACACGGGCGTAACACTCGGAATGGGGAACAACTTGCAAAAACGTGGGCGTCACGGGGGAAGTACAGGGCACAAGTGCGCGGAACGCCCACACGCTCGCCTACAACACGTATTCATGGAATAGAATAGGGCAAAAAAGCGCACGCTCAAACCAGCGCACAGGCACAAACACGACCGCCACAAGAAAGCAGGCGGTAGCATCTCTGCGGCTGTAAGAAATGTGCGCCAAAAGGTGCGCCAACAAATAGCACCCACATACTGCCATGATGAATGTGGCCCTCCAGGACAAATGACGTGCAAAGGGGTACCCACAAACACGGACACGCTGACAAAAAATACGTGTGTGTGTATACCGGGGTGCGCGGGAAGTCTCACATGCGATTTGGCCGGGTAGGTGTATTTCAGGGGTGCGCGGGAAGTTCCACACGCGATTCCATCAGGGTATGTGTATTTCAGGGGTGCGCGGGAAGTCCCACACGCGATTCCATCAGGGTACGTGTATTTCAGGGGTGCGCGGGAAGTTCCACACGCGAATAGCCTGTGCGCGTGTATTTCAGGGGTGCGCGGGAAGTTCCACACGCGAATAGCCTGGGCGCGTGTATTTCAGGGGTGCGCGGGAAGTTTAACACGCGATTTCAGCAGGGTACGTGTATTTCAGGGGTGCGCGGGAATTTCCACACGCGAATAGCCTGGGCGCGTGTATTTCAGGGGTGCGCAGGAATTATCACACGCGATTTGGCTTGGTACGTGTATTACAGGGGTGCGTGGGAAGTTACACACGCGATTAGGCTGGGTGGGTCCTCACAGGTGTTCCCTGTACACCCTCGACGGCCCCTGCAGGCAGCCCACAAAACAGGGGACTACCCTGCACACCTGCTCATGTCTCCCACCACCCCCACCCCCCCAGTCACCAGGGGCACCCTCCACCAGGCCCCCACTCATGTCTCCCACCACCCCCACCCCCCAGCAGTGCAGGGGCAGCCTCCACCAGGCCCCCACTCATGTCTCCCACCACCCCCACCCCCCCAGTCACCAGGGGCACCCTCCACCAGGCCCCCACTCATGTCTCCCACCACCCCCACCCCCCAGCAGTGCAGGGGCAGCCCCCACCAGGCCCCCACTCATGTCTCCCACCACCCCCACCCCCCTGCCACCATGGGCACCCTCCACCAGGCCCCCACTCATGTCTCCCACCACCCCCACCCCCCAGCAGTGCAGGGGCAGCCCCCACCAGGCCCCCACTCATGTCTCCCACCACCCCCACCCCCCTGCCACCATGGGCACCCTCCACCAGGCCCCCACTCATGTCTCCCACCACCCCCACCCCCCCAGTCACCAGGGGCACCCTCCACCAGGCCCCCACTCATGTCTCCCACCACCCCCACCCCCCAGCAGTGCAGGGGCAGCCCCCACCAGGCCCCCACTCATGTCTCCCAACACCCCCACCCCCCTGCCACCATGGGCACCCTCCACCAGGCCCCCACTCATGTCTCCCACCACCCCCACCCCCCAGCAGTGCAGGGGCACCCTCCACCAGGCCCCCACTCATGTCTCCCACCACCCCCACCCCCCAGCAGTGCAGGGGCACCCTCCACCAGGCCCCCACCCATGTCTCCCACCACCCCCACCCCCCAGCAGTGCAGGGGCAGCCCCCACCAGGCCCCCACTCATGTCTCCCACCACCCCCACCCCCCAGCAGTGCAGGGGCACCCTCCACCAGGCCCCCACCCATGTCTCCCACCACCCCCACCCCCCAGCAGTGCAGGGGCACCCTCCACCAGGCCCCCACCCATGTCTCCCACCCCCCCACCCCCCAGCAGTGCAGGGGCATCCTCCACCAGGCCCCCACCCATGTCTCCCACCACCCCCACCCCCCAGCAGTGCAGGGGCAGCCCCACCAGGCCCCCACTCATGTCTCCCACCACCCCCACCCCCCAGCAGTGCAGGGGCACCCTCCACCAGGCCCCCACCCATGTCTCCCACCACCCCCACCCCCCAGCAGTGCAGGGGCATCCTCCACCAGGCACCCACACATGTCCCCCTGCCCCCAGGTCCTGACGATACTCAATCATGGCAGTAATGGGCAGCATACCCAGCACAAACACCCAGGAAAGGATTGCATCCACCCACATAGTGAATGCAATTACATGATACAACCCCAATGGCAAGTATGTAAATGAACACATGTCCGTCACACACACATACACAACGGGTGCAAGTGAATGTCAAAACCCATATCATGACATGTTGAAACCAATGAGAAAATACCACAAGTGAAAGTTAAAAAAACATGTATTAAAGATGAAAAATAAGTAAACAAATCAAACATACAACAATGGGGATAACTAAATAAATGGTCCATGTCCGAGAACAAATGTAAAAATAAAAAAAACAAAGTAATCCAAAAACAAATGTCGTCCAAAGCAATGTCATGTGGAAGGAAAATAATGAAAAACCATTTCCTCATGGTGAACACAATAATCAATACAAAAAATGTTTCTTCAAAAAGCAAACTATATACACGAATGTTCCAGGGTCCATGAGCCCAACACCATAAATGAAACCTACTACTACCTAATGAAAAAAATATATACAAAAAAGTGGCCATTGTCCGAGCGGTCCAAAAAAATAAAAATAAAGAAAGGAAACCTAACACTAACTAACTAAATAACTATATACAAAGGCAGCGGGCAAGTCCTGCGGCTCACTCCGTGATGTTGCTGGCCAGGGCATCATCGAACTCCATGTCGATGTCCTGGAGGCGGGACTCTGTCCTGGCCCCGAGGTCTCGCAGGGATAACCCCATGTTCAGCTCAAACTCCCTGCGAGCTTCCTCGAGGCACTCAGCCCGCCTCAACGCCCGACGCATGGAGAACTCCGCCCTGACCATGGTGAGCCGCTCCTCTTCCGCCCGCTGCCGCTCCGCACCTATCCGCTGGACCAACTGCTCCCACACGGAAGACACCACCACCATCAGATGCCTGCCCCTCTGATCTTGATGGCCCCGAGCCATGATGCCTCCCACGTCGAGCCTGCTGCTGCCTCCGACGCCACTGCCTCTGCCAGCACGACGGCATCCAGGCTGATGGAAACCACCGACGCCGTCGTGCACGTGCCCTGCCCGATGATGCTGTCACATCTTCCATCTGCTGGGGTCCAGTTGCTGTGTTGTCCACCCCTGCTGGACCTCCGACTCCCAACTGTGGCAGGGATGGGATCCCCACCGAGCTGGCTGCATTGGTCGGGGCAGGTCCACAGGGGGCCCTGGTGGCATCTGGGCCGGAAGACGGCAAGGAGAATGACTGGTGTATAGCCTGCACAGAGAAGGAGAGGGCCGCCAGATTGGCCAACACATGCAGCAAACCCCCGAACATGGCCGATCCCAATTGGGCCACGTCGGCACGGTGCACTTCGTGATGACGTGCGTGCTCCTCCCGGGAAGCATGCACGGCATCACGGATCACAGCCGTGCGCATGGCGACCCCAATCAGGACCTTCTCCGCACGGCCAGGGGTTCCCACGTCCGCAGGTGGAGGGGAGTCAGGTGACATGGACATCCCCTCTACCTGCGGACGGGCCTGGGACGGGGCATCCCTGCTGGTGCATGGTGGTGCACTCACAGGGTCAGGGACAGCGACATGCACAGGCCCCTCCACGGAGACCTGTGCTGCCTCCTGCCCCTGGCCCTGGACTGCACCACTTGCACCAGCAGGGATGCCCCCACCAGGCCCCATGTGTGCCCCAGTGGCGGCCTCCTCCTCCTCTGTGCAAACCACCAACCTGTATGGCTCCTCACCGTCTCCCACCGTAGCAGGCCCCTGTGGGGGCTCACCCACCCCTTCTGCTGCAGCCGTGGGGGCATCCCCGCCGCCTTGCTTCACAGTGCCGTCTCCGCCCTCTTCTTCACTAGCCGCTGCGTAGAGGGAGACAAAGAACACAAGCATCAGGGTACTGTACAATGGTCCCCTAGACAGGAAGTAATAGCAGATGAGCACCACTGTCAAAGTACACTTCCATCATGTCCCTCCACAACACATGGGTCAGTCCTGGCAAAACACACACAGTAACAGGCATGGTGCATGCCATGGACATTTCCATGCATGTCCAATGGACTCTTGAAACATTCAATGATATGGAACTCACATGCATCATGGCTCATGCCGATCACATGCACACACTTCACCTCAGTCACATCCATCTGGCCCCAAACACACCAAACACAGCGGATACAAGGGTAATTTGGCTGCTTCACTGAATCTGTGCATTGTCACACACATGTGTCATGCATCCATGGCATGCACAAGTCACAGACACGCAGGACAGGCACACAGACATGGCTACCATATATGTACCTGGCATCAGCACCCATCCCTCACCCCCACCCATGTCCAGGTACAGAGACTGGCATGCTCTCATGTTCAAAATCTGCATAGGGCAACAACCATGTGGGTCACACATCACTGGTCGCACATGCATTACTATGATGTCCCTGCACACATACATGCATACATGGCCTATGGCACACATACAGGCAAGTATCATAGAACCAGCACACCGCAACATGCCCTGTCTCACACAGTAATGCTTGGACACTTACCGCTCAACTCCAGACGGGCCTCCCTCTCAAGGATCTGGGCGTGGAGCGCTGGGCGTACGCGTTCCAGGACCCTCATCTGGATGGAACTCATGCGGCCCCGGCCCCCCTCCACGAGGCGCCGGGCCTTCACAAGGGTCCTGGACCTCAAGTCCTCCCAGCGCTTCTTGATCTTCAGGACGTTGCTGGTTGCCACCCCCTCCGCGTGGATGGCAACCACACAGTCGGCCCAGATCCTCTCCCGTCCTTCCTTGCTGGCGCGGGACGATCCAAAGAGGGCATCATACTGCCCCAGGACATGCTCCACCAGGACACCAACTTCGGTGGCAGTGAAGCTGGTGCCCCTCTGCCCCTCTGGCCTGGGGTTGCCACTGGTGCCAGATGTGGAAGTGCCCGACATGGCAACCCCAGAGGCAGGTGTGGGTGGGCAACTGGGTCCTGGGGCTGGGCTGTGGAGCGATGTTATCCCAGTCGGGAGTCTTCAGTTCCAGCAGGGGTGGACACAGCAACTGGACCCCTGCAGATGGCTGATGTGCAGGCACCAAATGGCAGGGCACGGTGGCAGCAGGCAGGCAGGCAGGCAGGCAGCAGCAGATGGCACGTGGGAGGCTGCTCGGGGCACTGGGGGGGCAGTAACTCGGCCTTCTGGGCAGGAGCGTGGTCTTCCGTGTGTTTTCGCGTGGCCAGCTTGATACGGAGTGATTTGGCACGTGAAAATCCTGCACGTCAGCGTGAAATCCGAGGAAAGGCCCTTAGCGCGTAAGCGCGTCAGCACGCATACGCGATTCTATTGGACCAGAGTCCCTCAGCGCGTAAGCGCGTCTGTGACGTGACCCGCACGGGTGTTCCCCACTCAGCACGTGATGACGGAGCACACGTGGAAATACTGCACGTCAGCGTGTAATTGGACAAAAGTGCGCGTACACGCGATTGGCCTATGTACGTGTATTTCATGGGTGCGCGGGCACTTACACACGCAAGTACGTCAGCGCACCTGTATCCCGTGGTGCGTGGGAATTTCCACACGCTATTGGACTGGGAACTGGATTCCAGGGGTGCGCGGGTCACACGCTCGCCTAGAACACGCGCAAAGCATAAATTTGCGCACTTTGACAATAACAAGATCAGACGCCAGGATGAACATACCGTTCCTAGCAGCAGTGGCGGTGGGCTACCAAAGGAGGAGGAGGAGGAGGATAGTCAGGGCCAGAATATTCACACCCAGAACCAGCCTTTTCGGGATGCCTGATGACCAGGTGTATGGGAGGTACAGGTTTCCACCACACATAATACTGGACCTGGTGAGTGAGTGGGAGGATGACCTCACACCACCCACCCTGTGCTCCCAAGCACTCAGCCCCCTGGAGAAGGTCCTCAATGTACTGCACTTCTTAGCCACTGGATCATTTCAGCGGACAAGTGCCATAGTGGGTGGGGTGTCACAGGCCACCCAGTCACGCTGCCTACACCAGGTCTTGAACATCATCACTGCACGCCCATCAGTCTGCAGGCACATATACCTGCCCAGAACCCCTGCAGAAAGGCATGCTGCCACCCTGGATTTTTACGGTGTGGCACGATTCCCCAAAGTGCTAGGTGCCATCGACTGCACCCATGTGGCTCTACGTCCCCCCAGGGCATCTGAGCACATCTATAGGAACCGCAAGCACTGGCATTCCATCAACGTGCAGGTAGCATGTAATGCCAAGGGAATCATCACCTCAGTATATGCCAACTATCCCGGGTCCACCCACGACAGCTTCATTTACCGAATGTCCACCCTAAGCCGGGACCTAGAAGCTGGGCGGCATGGCGATACATGGCTGCTTGGTGAGTATGTATGCCACTGCACATGCATGCATGTTGGATACTGAGCAAGGTCACAACCCCACCAATGATACCAATCACCACCTCCACAGGGGACAGTGCCTACCCTCTCAGCCCCCACATGATGACGCCAATTTGGAACCCCACCACGCCACCCGAGGTAAGATATAACACAGCCCACATTACGACCCGGGGCATAGTGGAGCGCACATTCGGAGTGCTAAAGTCACGCTTTCGCTCCCTTGACCGTTCTGGCGGCCAGCTGTTATACGCTCCCCCAGTAGTGTGCAGGATCATAGTGGCAGCATGTGTCCTGCACAACATTGCAACACGCCGGGGCCTGGCCGTGGACATGGTGGTGGCCCCACATCCCCAACCACATGCACAGCCGCTGCGCATGGGAGGGGAAAGGGCACGTGGGGAGGCAGCCCGTACACAGCTAGTGGCTAATTACTTCACATAGAAATCACACCCCTGTGGAGTGCACACTGCCCTAGCACATTCCATCTGACAATCAATGATGACTCAACCTGACACTGATCCTGAATGTCTGGAGAATGAACCGTGAATACCATATCAGCCTGAGATTGTTCACCTGGAAGTGTCACAATGTGTGCATCCCTACCCACACAGACACCACCAATGCAGTTTTGTGGAGTTGCACATTCAAGCAGCTAAAAAGAATACCCACTTGCAAAATGCAACAAGAGGACAGTGCCATGTCAGCCAACCCAACCCCAGCACCGCCACACGACACACCGTGCCATGTCATGCTATTTGCAGGTAAACAAAGTAATCCCCACAACATGACACTAGTGTCACTATGTACAGTGTCCTTATTAGAAACCTGCAACACCTGAAATGCTCACAGCAATGCCGGACCAACAACATACTTGAGCACGTACTACCATTAACATGACATCACAAATTTTACATATTAGTAGTCTCACCACCTGGAAATGCCTGCACTGCCACCACTACCAACTGTGCAGTGTTGGCGCCATGTAGAGTTGTAGGTGCACTGCTGCCAACATGGACCCCATCTCCAGACTAGAGGTCCTTGTGTAGACATGAGGAAGGGACCTGCAAATTGGGAGGTAGACACAGAAGATGAGTTACACATCAATGCAACATGCAGTGTACAACACAACAGCAATATGCACTAGGAATGTATACACAGTATTGACTACAGACTGCCCACACAGCTCATGGGAGTCCAACGTCACTGTGTAATTCACTGTCACTTGGGCACACCCTTTGCAAGCCCATGGAAACGGGAAGCAGGAGGGGTGTGTGTGACTCAAACCCAAGCATCTGAACCAAATACATTACAAGCCTGCATGTGCCCAGCCACAATGCAGCGTATGCCCACAGGAACCACGGAAGCCAACAAATCGTCCCAAAAAAATAGGGAATAAAATAAATAAAAATAAAAATAAGAAACAATCAAAAATGGCCATTGATGGGCCCGGGGGGGTTGGGGAGGCCACCCAGGAGGTCCGAGGACAGGATGCACACCAGAACCCACCTGCGTGGATCCTGGGAAAATAAAACACCTCCATGGGCTCATGGCCCACACGGCTACCCTGTTGTGGGAGTATCATTGCTGTCGCTATTATCACCCTGTGCAGCTGCATCCGGAGGTGGTTGCACTATGGGAGGCAGCCCACGCAAGGCCCTAGTCTGCTCCTCCATGGCTGTAAGCATGCGGGTGTGGTAGGTCTGGTTCTGGAGGATGAGTGTGCGGAGGTCCCCATGCAACAACTCACGGGATGCCCGGACCTCCGCCCTCGTTGCCTGCATCTCAGCTGAGAGCGTACGGGTGAGACGCTCCAGCTGCTGTTCTGTCCTTTGGTGTGTTGAAGCCTCAAGCTCAACAAGAGTCGTCCTGAGGTGAAGGAGCTTCTGCCTCAGGGCTTCCCTGTGGCCCTGGGACTCAATGGAGATGGCCTCCTGCAGAGTTGCCAGTGCCGCCCGCCTGTCCCTGTTGGACCCCAACATGTCCTCCCTGTGTGACTGGCAGATGGAGTCGGTTGCCTGCTCTAGTCGCTCCATCAGCCTTTCTGGGGGGACAATGGAAGTGGCCACCCTATCCATGGCCTGAGCCATCATCTCGGATGATGCAGCCTGTTGGGTTGCCATACCGTAAATGGATTGCTCCCATGCGGTATTGCCAGGTGGCGTACGGCCACCACGTCGGCGGGCACCACACCTGTCTGGGGCAAGGCGAACTGCGCCTTGCTGTGCCGGCACTGCCTGAGGCTGCAGGACTGCATTCCCCCTCTGATCTGCTGGCCCAGGAACAGGATCAGATGTCGCGGAGTGTGACCCTGCATCCGTAACCACCAAAGGCGTAGCTGCCAACACTGACATCCCCATGGAGGGTTCTGACCCTGGTGCAGGTGGGTGAGACAGAACAGAATCCCTCCCTGGAACACTCACCTGCGACGGCACGTAGGTCTCATCCGAATCAACACCTGAGTACAGCTCGGGGGAGGTGCAGCCAGAGACACCCCTTGAGAGCACGACCTGCAGCACTTGTGGGTTCTCCCCCACCACCACACCACGTCCCTCACTGGTGGTTGGTCGGCCCTCGGACCCCTCCTGGGTCTGCACCATCTCCACAACCCCAGCAGTATCAGGTGCGTCTTCCCCTGCAAAGACATAAAAACAAAGAAATGGAAACAGGCATTAGCACCATGGCACACAATGAGGGCTGAGAAGCAAGAGAACCAGTACTTGATTGACACATGTCCCACATGACTAAAACCCTCCCATGCATGCACCCTCACTGCGTATGAAGTGCAGGCAAATGGCACACACTGATGACACCAAGATGGAAGATGAACACATTTTCTGCATGCTGCCTGGCAGTGGCATCACACATTGGCCTGTGATTGCCAGGTGAAACACACATGCCATCACACAGATGGCATGTACCATTGCTATTGAGTGAAGATGGAGAGGAGGGCAGCACCTATTCATTCAGTCCAGTTCCCGCATGTAATTGCTTTTCTAATTCTAACAGGTCAGATTTTTCACCTGGAGCTGCCAGTCTGAAATGGTCCAATTGCACAGGGACATGTGTGTACAAACGATATCCAGGTAACAAAGTCACTCCACTTTACCATAGCCATGTCAGACATGTGACTAGTGGACAGCGACATGGCTAGTAAAAGTGGGGGAATGCAAACAATCTGACTGAATGAACAGTGAAAAATAAGCAACAATGTTGTGGCAAGGTGACACTTCAAGGGCAACTGGCGTGCAGTTGGGCTAGATGTCTACTGTTGGCAGAAGGGATACTGCTATGGCCAAATGCAGCTGCGCAGGAAGTATTGCATGAAGCACATGGCTGACCCATACGACTCAGGCGCGCACACTCTCACCTGGCACACAAACAGAAGCCCTCACACACACACCATGCACATGGATGACACACACATGCATGTGCACTCACCGGACAATGCCTCGTAATCAGCCAGATCTCCCACGCCTTGGATCTGTTCCTCCGTGACGTAGGTCCCAGCGACTGACTCATGTGGAGTGAGTTCCATGTCTACTACTGGAGACCCACCTCCAGTCACTAGAGTTGCGGCATGACTTGAGGCCAGCTTACTCTTTGCCCTGCGCTTTAGGTCATTCCAGCGCTTATAGCAATCATTGGCTGTGCGCCTCACGATTCCAAGGGCACTTACGATGTCCGCAACGGTCTGCCAGTGTGCCTGGCATTGTGCAGGTGTGGTCTTGGATCCTGCAACAATGACCATCTCGTTGTCATGTCCGGACACATACTCGACAAGTGCATTCAGTTCTTCATCCGTGAAGCTGGGCTTCCTGGACGGGCCGGACTGTATAGCCGTGTCTGGGGCATCAGCCTGTGCCGGACGAGCACTCTTCCTCTTCCGCTTGGAAGGTGGTGGTGATCCTGAGTGTCCTGCGCCGCTCTGGACACTAGGGGCAGGAGCCCTGGTGGACTCTGTATCAGGAGTGTGGGATTGCACACTCAGCATGGGAGTTGGTGCAGGCATTGGCTCTAGTGTGATGGTGTCAGGGGGAATGTCAGCAGCATGGACTAGGACCGACACTGTCCTGGCTGGGTGTGTGAGGGCTGGGGTGGATGGAGCCGCAGCTGCCCCTGCAGCCTCTCCGCCCTGCCTCCTTGGTGCAGCACATGACCTTGCTGCCCCAGATCCACGTGGCATGATGGCATCAACGTGCACCAGCGCCCGTGTCGTAGCCCTGCTGACCTGGAAGTCAGCCATGGAGTCAGCAAGGTCTGGTGCCACAATGGGCTGGTCCAACAAGGGCTGAGCATGGATGGTGTCAGCCACATCAGCCTCAACGGGAGGGGGGGAGGGATTATGGGTGCCTGTGACTGGTCCTCCACACATGGGGGGACAGGCTCACCCTGCAAGTTACGACCACGTCCCCTACCGGATCCACCACGGCCACCACTTGTGGCTCTTCCACCTTTGCCACCCTTACGGAATCCTCGCCTCCCAGCCATGGCACTGATGTTAATGTGCGTATGGGAGTGGATGTAGACTATTGTCCTGGGCAATTGGGGGTCAAAGGGGTTGGGTACCAGATGGTAATTGTACCCTAGTGCTCTAGCAAGGCTGAATGTAACCCCTGGGGAAAGATGACGGGTCACGCAACGCACAGGAGGCCCAAAAAAGGGAGATGACGTGCACACAACCCCTCCTAGACCACGTGTGCAGAAAGAAAAACCTGCACTACGCTGTGGCACCCAGTAACACAAGAATGAACGTATGCGTGTCACACGCAGCCTAGAATGACCTCTGAAGGGGTAGGCTACACACGGGGCAAGCACAGATGTTAGATACGTGCGTGACTCACCGTCTGCCAGGTAAAAGAGCGTGAAAAATGAGCGTGTTTGGTTGGCAACACCCCCGCCAAAAGAAGATATGTACGCTGTCTGAGGAGACAGGACAACAGTAGAAGGGAACACTGTTTGAGGGAACAGGCTCAGGTAAACCAGTACAAGAGAAAAATATTGAAAAAGCTGTCAGAGGTAACAGGGAGTACGAACTTGAAACGCCGTGAAGTAAATCGCGTGTGAAACGACAAGAAGTACAGAATTCACCCACTCGCTCTCCACGAAAAGCAGTACAAGGAATTGGTGTTCTACACGTACCTTATATGCAGGCCCACACGTACAGCGTCACTTACGCGGCGTGTACGTGCTAGGCCCATTCCCACCAATTACACGCTTTGTCACTTCTGCGTGTAGGTCCATTTGCACCAATTACACGCTTTGTCACTTCTGCGTGTATGTCCATTTGCACCAATTACACGCTTTGACACTTCTGCGTGTAGGTCCATTTGCACCAATTACATGCTTTGACACTTCTGCGTGTAGGTCCATTTGCACCAATTACACGCTTTGACACTCGGACGTGTCACGCAACTTTTTCCTACGCGTGCACGTGACTTCATAGACGCGCATACGCGTTTACGCGCTAAGGGCCTTTCATCGATTTACACGCAGACGTGTGGGATTTTCACGTGCAAAATCACTCACTACGTATCAAGCTGTCCACGCGTTCACACACGAAAGACCACGCTCCTGCCCAGGAGGCCAAATTACTGCCCCCCAGAGCCCTGAGCACGCTCCCACCTGCCATCTGCTGCTGCCTGACTGCCTGCTGCCCACGTGCCCTGCCATTTGCTGCCTGCACATCAGCCAGGGGTGCTGTTGCTGTGACCACCCCTGCTGGAACCAAAGGCTCCCGACTGCTTTTCCGTCGCCCCACAGCCCAGCCCCAGGACCCTGTTGCCCAACCACTCCTGCCTCTGGGGTTGCCATGTCGGGCACTACAACATCTGGCACCAGTGGCAACCCCCGGCCAAGGAGGCAGAGGGGCACCAGCTTCAGTGCCAGGGAAGTTGGTGTCCTGGTGGAGGATGCCCCTGGTGGCTGGGGGGTGGGGGTGGTGGGAGACATGGATGGGGGCCTGGTCGACGGTGCCCCTGGTGGCTGGGGGGTGGGGGTGATAGGGGACATGGGTGGGGGCCTGGTGGAGGGTGCCCCTGCACGGCTGGGGGGTGGGGGTGGTGGGAGACATGGGTGG
The DNA here is from genome assembly GCF_040938575.1 of Ambystoma mexicanum. Taxonomy (NCBI): domain Eukaryota; kingdom Metazoa; phylum Chordata; class Amphibia; order Caudata; family Ambystomatidae; genus Ambystoma; species Ambystoma mexicanum. The sequence goes on along the minus strand of NC_090939.1, from coordinate 454,585,575 downwards.
GGGCCTGGTGGAGGGTGCCCCTGGATGCTGGGGGGTGGAGGTGGTGGGAGACATGGGTGGGGGCCTGGTGGAGGGTGCCCCTGGATGCTGGGGGGTGGGGGTGATAGGGGACATGGGTGGGGGCCTGGTGGAGGGTGCCCCTGCACTGCTGGGGGGTGGGGGTGGTGGGAGACATGGATGGGAGCCTGGTGGAGGGTGCCCCTGGATGCTGGGGGGTGGGGGTGATAGGGGACATGGGTGGGGGCCTGGTGGAGGGTGCCCCTGCACTGCTGGGGGGTGGGGGCAGTGGGAGACATGGGTGGGGGCCTGGTGGAGGGTGCCCCTGGATGCTGGGGGGTGGGGGTGATAGGGGACATGGGTGGGGGCCTGGTGGAGGGTGCCCCTGCACTGCTGGGGGGTGGGGGTGGTGGGAGACATGAGTGGGGGCCTGATGGAGGGTGCCCCTGGTGGCTGGGGGGTGGGGGTGGTGGGAGACATGGGTGGGAGCCTGGTGGAGTGTGCCCCTGGATGCTGGGGGGTGGGGGTGGTTGGAGACATGGGTGGGAGCCTGGTGGAGGGTGCCCCTGGATGCAGGGGGGTGGGGGTGATAGGGGACATGGGTGGGGGCCTGGTGGAGGGTGCCCCTGCACTGCTGGGGGGTGGGGGTGGTGGGAGACATGAGTGGGGGCCTGGTGGAGGGTGCCCCTGCACTGCTGGGGGGTGGGGGTGGTGGGAGACATGGATGGGAGCCTGGTGGAGGGTGCCCCTGGATGCTGGGGGGTGGGGGTGATAGGGGACATGGGTGGGGGCCTGTTGGAGGGTGCCCCTGCACTGCTGGGGGGTGGGGGTGGTGGGAGACATGAGTGGGGGCCTGGTGGAGGGTGCCCCTGCACTGCTGGGGGGTGGGGGGGGTGGGAGACATGGATGGGAGCCTGGTGGAGGGTGCCCCTGGATGCTGGGGGGTGCGGGTGATAGGGGACATGGGTGGGGGCCTGGTGGAGGGTGCCCCTGGTGGCGGGGGGGTGGGGGTGGTGGGAGACATGGGTGGGGGCCTGGTGGAGGGTGCCCCTGGATGCTGGGGGGTGGGGGTGATAGGGGACATGGGTGGGGGCCTGGTGGAGGGTGCCCCTGCACTGCTGGGGGGTGGGGGTGGTGGGAGACATGAGTGGGGGCCTGGTGGAGGGTGCCCCTGCACTGCTGGGGGGTGGGGGTGGTGGGAGACATGGATGGGAGCCTGGTGGAGGGTGCCCCTGGATGCTGGGGGGTGGGGGTGATAGGGGACATGGGTGGGGGCCTGGTGGAGGGTGCCCCTGGATGCTGGGGGGTGGGGGTGGTGGGAGACATGAGTGGGGGCCTGGTGGGGGGTGCCCCTGGTGGCTGGGGGGTGGGGGTGGTGGGAGACATGAGTGGGGGCGTGGTGGAGGCTGCCCCTGCACTGCTGGGGGGTGGGGATGGTGGGAGACATGAGTGGGGGCCTGGTGGAGGGTGCCCCTGGTGGCTGGGGGTTGGGGGTGGTGGGAGACATGGATGGGGGCCTGGTGGAGGGTGCCCCTGGTGGCGGGGGGGTGGGGGTGGTGGGAGACATGGGTGGGGGCCTGGTGGAGGGTGCCCCTGGATGCTGGGGGGTGGGGGTGATAGGGGACATGGGTGGGGGCCTGGTGGAGGGTGCCCCTGCACTGCTGGGGGGTGGGGGTGGTGGGAGACATGAGTGGGGGCCTGGTGGAGGGTGCCCCTGCACTGCTGGGGGGTGGGGGTGGTGGGAGACATGGATGGGAGCCTGGTGGAGGGTGCCCCTGGATGCTGGGGGGTGGGGGTGATAGGGGACATGGGTGGGGGCCTGGTGGAGGGTGCCCCTGGATGCTGGGGGGTGGGGGTGGTGGGAGACATGAGTGGGGGCCTGGTGGAGGGTGCCCCTGGTGGCTGGGGGGTGGGGGTGGTGGGAGACATGGGTGGGGGCCTGGTGGAGGGTGCCCCTGGATGCTGGGGGGTGGGGGTGGTGGGAGGCATGAGTGGGGGCCTGGTGGAGGGTGCCCCTGGTGGCTGGGGGGTGGGGGTGGTGGGAGACATGGGTGGGAGCCTGGTGGAGTGTGCCCCTGGATGCTGGGGGGTGGGGGTGGTGGGAGACATGGGTGGGGGCCTGGTGGAGGGTGCCCCTGGATGCTGGGGGGTGGGGGTGGTGGGAGACATGAGTGGGGGCCTGGTGGAGGGTGCCCATGGTGGCAGGGGGGTGGGGGTGGTAGGAGACATGAGTGGGGACCTGGTGGAGGGTGCCCCTGCACTGCTGGGGGGTGGGGGTGGTGGGAGACATGAGTGGGGGCCTGGTGGAGGGTGCCCCTGGTGGCTGGGGGTGGGGGTGGTGGGAGACATGAGTGGGGGCCTGGTGGAGGGTGCCCCTGGTGGCTGGGGGGTGGGGGTGGTGGGAGACATGGGTGGGAGCCTGGTGGAGTGTGCCCCTGGATGCTGGGGGTGGGGGTGGTGGGAGACATGGGTGGGGGCCTGGTGGAGGGTGCCCCTGGATGCTGGGGGGTGGGGGTGGTGGGAGACATGAGTGGGGGCCTGGTGGAGGGTGCCCCTGGTGGCTGGGGGTTGGGGGTGGTGGGAGACATGGGTGGGGGCCTGGTGGAGGGTGCCCATGGTGGCAGGGGGGTGGGGGTGGTGGGAGACATGAGTGGGGGCCTGGTGGAGGGTGCCCCTGGATGCTGGGGGGTGGGGGTGGTGGGAGACATGAGTGGGGGCCTGGTGGAGGGTGCCCCTGGTGGCTGGGGGGTGGGGGTGGTGGGAGACATGGGTGGGGGCCTGGTGGAGGGTGCCCCTGGATGCTGGGGGGTGGGGGTGGTGGGAGACATGGGTGGGGGCCTGGTGGAGGGTGCCCCTGGATGCTGGGGGGTGGGGGTGGTGGGAGACATGAGTGGGGGCCTGGTGGAGGGTGCCCCTGCACTGCTGGGGGGTGGGGGTGTTGGGAGGCATGGGTGGGGGCCTGGTGGAGGCTGCCCCTGCACTGCTGGGGGGTGGGGGTGCAGGGGGACATGAGCAGGTGTGCAGGGTAGTCCCCTGTTTTGTGGGCTGCCTGCAGGGGCCGTGGAGGGTGTACAGGGAACACATGTGAGGACCCACCCAGCCTAATTGCGTGTGATAATTCCCGCACACCCCTGTAATACACGTACCTGGCCAAATCGCATGTGAGAATTCCTGTGCACCCCTGTAATACAAGTACCCAGCCGAATTGCGTGTAGAACTTCCCGTGTACCCCTGTAATACACGTACCCAGCCAAATCGCGTGTGATAATTCCCACGTACCCCTGTAATACACGTACCCTGGCCAATCGCGTGTAGAACTTCCCACGCACCCCTGTAATACACGTACCAAGCCAAATCGCGTGTGATAATTCCCGCGCACCCCTGTAATACACGTACCTGGCCAAATCGCATGTGAGAATTCCCGCGCACCCCTGTAATACACGTACCCAGCCGAATCGCGTGTAGAACTTCCCGTGTACCCCTGTAATACACGTACCCAGCCAAATCGTGTGTGATAATTCCTGCGTACCCCTGTGATACACGTGCCCTGGCTAATCGCGTGTAATACTTCACGCGTACCCCTGTAATACAGGTACCCTGGCTAATCGCGTGTATAACTTCACGCGTACCCCTGATATGCACGTTACCCGCTTTGCGTTCCTTGTTTGGCAGCCCTGTAGACTGGTCCAGGGTTAGCGCAGCCCTTTGCGATGATTTAGCGATTTTGATGGCTTTTCCTTGCGCGAGGGCGTTCTTGGGGGCGTTACTGGCGCTGCTGCAGGGTCGCTGCGATACTCTGCGCCACGGCTGGTTTGGGAGCCTAAAATCCATGAATACGCTGTGCGCGGAAATCGGTTTTAGCGCACGTGCCTGGCGCAGACAATCGCACGCGGACACTCTGCGCCAGCCGCTTGCGACACTTTTCTGCGAAATTCTATGAATTACCCTCTAAGTGTGTATAGCGATACAATGTTGACAAAATTAAGAGCACTTATTTTACGGCAAGACTGATCAAGTGGAGTCAAATCCTAACAAGGTGATGGATTAGGAGGACACCTTCTATCTGTAGCACATAATGTGAACAAACACTTTTCCATCTAATCCAAAAATGGACATGGCTACAATTACACCCTCATCTCCTGACCAGATTACGGGAGGTGGCTAATTTCAGCGATCAGGCGAGGGATTGGATGCAGTCCTTTCCAAGTAATAGGACTGTGCGGGTCTGTAGTAAGCAAGCCGAAGCTGACCCAGTGCCTTTATGCTACCGTGTCCCTCAGGAGGCCTCTCTATCCCCCGCTGTATATATATATTTTCGGCTCAACTGTTCCATCTGTTAGAGCATAAAAAGATATGTTTTTCAAACTATGCGGATGATTCTCAATGCCTTATCCCTTTGTTTGGTGATTATGAGAAAGATTCCTTCATGGTAACAGAAATATACGAACTGATACATGAGTGGATGGATATGAGTGGGCTAGCTTTGAACCACAAAAAAACGGAACAGAACTCATGATCGTAGTTTCGAGGCCTAGACTACTTAAGCTCAATTTAGCATATGACATCTCCCGCCACCAAAGGGAAAATAAAACTACTTGGGGTTGTATTGGATCAGTCATCAAATATGACAGCTCAGGTTAATAGCCTTGTTTCAGCATCGGCCTATTACGTACGTCTCCTCGCAGCAGATTCACCCGGTTCTGTCCCAAAAGGGTTGCGAAACAGTTGCCTGAGCCATCATTTAATCTAAAAATCCATTATTCTAGCTCCTTTCTAGTAGGGATTGCTAAATGAGAACTTGCCAAACTTCATGTAGTGCAAAATAGCACCATCAGAGCGATTACGAGGATGCAGAAGCATGAGTATGTGTCAGAGGTGCGGAGAAGCCTGCATTGACTGCCTATCACAGCTTGGATAGCCTTCAGGTAACTCACGATCACCTACAAATCTTTGGCAGGGCTCTTTCCTGCACATATAGCCTGCAGAATGAAAAACAAACCAGAACCACGCTCCCTGCACTCAAATAGTAAAACTGCTGCAAACACTGAAAGCATCTCTTGAATTAGTAAAAAAGGTGCCTTCTGGATGGCTGTGCCTTTTAAGTGGAATGCTTTGTCTTTAGAGTTAAGAAATTGCCCTTCTTTGGAGTGTTTTAAGAAACAGCTTAAAATGCATCTTTTTAGATAACTCCTGGGCTTGGCGTAACTTGTTCCATTATCTCAACACTGTCCCCTCTCTGCTTTATCGATGCCTATATGCCTCTGGGGCACTTTGTTTGCGCCTTACAAATAACCTAAAGTAAAGTAAATGTCAATTATCCAGAGACACTGCGATAGCTAGAATACATAAAAATACAAATCAAGAAAATGTTTCTTTTAGCGTGTATTCACATTAGTTCCAATCATAACATGTCCATGCCAGACTAAATTGCTATATAGAATTACACACACTGCACTGTCTGACCTACTTTAGAAAATGTAGTCAGGCAATGGAAAAATGATATGTGAACAATGATGGATCCTCTTTCTTTTCTCTACTTGTAGGTTATAGGTTATAGTGATCCTGTGCCAGGGTCACGTTTCCTCCCCCGCACCGTAAAACAATATAGAACACATTTATACACCACATTAACATTACATAAGATTAGGTGAGTGCATCTACAACCCTCTGCACAGTTTGTTGTATCACTGGTTTTTAGCCAGTGTGGCATAAAAGTTAGACAGCACCCCATTTTTTGTCTTAAAATTGACTGTTCATTAACATGTCCTTTTCACGAATCTATGAATTAACAGACAAACATGCTTCAACGCTGGCATTCGATGCAAAGGAAGCAAAACGGATCTTGTCATTAATAAAGGATACTGAAACATCCTTACAAAGTAAAGTCAGTCCAGATCGTCTTGTATTTCAACTGGAGAAATTAATAAGGAAAGAAATTGTGCAGAAATGACATGCCAACACACATTGTTGGAGTACTTTAAATCTAAAAAGATCCCACAGGGCCTTAGGGTTTATTTGAGATGTACATTATGTAGCGAAAGTAAAACCTTTGTGGAAAAGTGGGACCGTATTTTGAACAAATGTTCTCTTGATCTCATTCTACTAACGATAGAGGAATTATCGAAATCCCTTACCTCAATTGACACAGAAACTTTGAAGACTCAACTGAATGAATTTAAATCATCAGAAGAATTATCACAATTACTGATAGACATCAATGATAAACTTTCATCATACAAATCCGACATTGAACAAAGGAAACTTAGAAAATTTAAAAGGGACACTTTCGATTATTTGAATGACATTGTGTACAGCTGGCAGGAGTATTATCATCACCGCAAGTTAAACAGAACAAAAGCTAGAAATCCAGACGCCTCTAACTCAGGAAACGAGAGCAGTTCCAGCAGTATAGGTGAACCGACACAACAAGGTACCACTGGCCCAACTACAGACGCAGATAGGAGAGCTACACCAACACCAAAGGGAGGAGCACGACCAGTGGATCCCACAGGAACAAAATCACCCTCAACATCATCAAGACCAAACGGGGCTAGAGTTTTTTTAGGACTCTGAGAAAAAGAAAAAGAAAAACAAGGAGAGGGCAAGGCAAATCAAAAAAGAAAGAACAAATGATTGAAAATTTGGTCGTAAATATTTCTAAGAAAATTCTCACTAGTGGTCAACTTGAAATGTTAAACCGTGGATTATCATTTATCCCGACAAACAACACCACCCTATTTGAGGAAAAGATCTGCCTTCATAGGCTACTCAGAAAATTAAGACTTAAAATCTTTTTTGAATCAGATGAAGACCTGGAAATCCTTCAGTCTGAAGGTGAAACACTAGGGATTCGACCCAACAGCAACTTTGACCCACATGTCCAGAACTCCATCTTGAATCTGTTTGAAAAGAATGTCCTCTCTGACTTGAAACAGATCAATTATCAGATATCAACACCCTACAATGTTAAGAAATGCCAACTTGACCATGTTGAGGCACTAGCCAAAGATGAAGAGCTAACCATTAAAGCCAGCTTACATAGGTGGTGCCATAGTGGTAATGGACACAATGGACTACACACAAAAATGCCTAGAACTCCTCAATGACACGAACACATACACAAAATTGGATGGAGATCCAATTATGAGAATACGATCCCTTATTGAAACAGCAGTGGAGGAAGCCCTTGACAATGAATGGATCAGCAGCAAAACCAGTGAATTTTTAATCAATCAACATCCAATCACACCGGTGTTCTATGGACTACCTAAGATTCACAAAAACCAAACCAATCCACCTCTGAGACCCATAGTGGCTGGCACGGATAGCATATTTGATCCACTGGCAATATACATTGACCGTTTACTGCAACCATTGATCCAAGTCATTCCAACATATCTCAAAGACACCACTGATTTATCAACTATATCCAAGAAGTGAGAGCACTGAGCGAGGACTGCATACTATTTAGTATGGATGTTTGTAGTCTTACTCCTCTATCCCGCACGAGGAAGGGATACAATCTGTAGAATCGCTACTACTGAACTCACAAGCCACCAGAGGAGACCCTCAACTTATCATGAATCTACTGAGTTTAATACTTAACAATAATTACTTCAGATTCCAAGGTAATTACTACCTGCAGGTCAAGGGGACTTCCATGGGGTCAGCAATTTGCTCCTGGGTTCACTACTCTGATTGGTGAGCGTCAGACACTAGAACAATTACTGAAACATGGTAACATGTATACTGATGAGTGGTGGGTCATCATCCTGTTAGTTCTGTAATAATCGTTCTCTTAGCCGACCGGTTTCTGTGGTGCAAATAAGTGGGCCACATTCATCAGGGCTTGTGCAGGGCATCTGCATGTGTGCCTGCTGTTAGTCTCATGGGGCAGCACTGTCTGCGTATCTTAACGTCCTCTCCCTGTAGGGGTGACAGGAGGGGAGGGGGAGAGAGAAAGGGAGAGCAGAGTCAGGCACGCGTGATCACGTGACCACGCGCCAACCCATGGCAACATAAATAGTGTAGTCACACGGCCCGCGAAGACTCAACCCTCTCGCGCACGGCTCGTGAAACGGACTGAACTCTGCTCAGAGGTAAGCCCCTTGTGGCCCACCCGGGTTAGCCACTCCCTCTCCCACTGATGTCACGCCTTCGTGGGCATCCGGGATGTACTGAATTTTGTTAGAAATATGTTTGCTAAATGTGTAGCGACAACGCCGAGCGCGTGTCGCACTAGACAGGAAAACTACTCAATTTGGTTAGAAGAATAAGTAACGTTTTGTACTGACTTTTTTCCGATCCGATGTACTCAGACATCAAACTAGACAATAATAATTGTTGTCCTTTGGCCCCCAGGTATCGGGCCGTCTCACCGTTCTTGATTAAGCCACCAGATCACACGGAGCGGGTAAGCCTTCTTTTCCCCCTCCTGACACACCAGTGCAATGTCTTCTAATAGCTTGAATTGACAGCATGTGATATTTACCGCTGCTCTCCCTTTCTCTCTCCCCCTCCCCTCCTGTCACCCCTACAGGGAGAGGACGTTAAGATACGCAGACAGTGCTGCCCCATGAGACTAACAGCAGGCACACATGCAGATGCCCTGCACAAGCCCTGATGAATGTGGCCCACTTATTTGCACCAAAGAAACCGGTCGGCTAAGAGAACGACTCTAACCTAGTGCATAACACGTACCGCACAGTTCTAGTTCGTTCAATTTGAGGCTACCCTGTTAAAAGCATTCAGGGACCCCTTCTCAATCCGAGGTGACCTACCTCAAGAGAGACTGTCGTTGAAGAAAACTCTTCACAATTTTAACTAACTTGTATTTGCACCTGCCTACCCAGAGAAAATCCAATAAAATTAATGTTTATCTTCATCTGGGGGGCAGCCAACACATGCCAAAGCCAAAGCGGTGGAGCATGTGTCTTTTAGCACAACACAAGTGCATTAAGAGACTATTCGGAAAGCGCAATTAGGCATATTGGCTTTTCTTTGTCAAACCCTCTACAATCAATAGGACTGTGTTGTTATTATTAGTGTGAAAACGAAATTGGGCAACACACAGTTGCATTACCCTAAAAATAGTCCTCCTTTTGATTTGGTTTATCAGTTCTGTAATAATGCCATGCCTGGGAAGGCTATACATTGTGTATGTGGGAAAGATGTGTTATGTTTCCGATCTATTCAGGTGAGTCATGACTGGAAGAATAAGCGAGCCTGAACTCGAGGAATTAAGTATATTACTACTTAAGTGGATAGCCATGCAAAAGAAGTGGATTAGGGCAGTTGAAGAAGCAATGGTAGCGATGGTGGCACGGTGACTGTATGCAGAGATATAGGAAGCAGTGGAGATCCAGTTCTTCATTAAGTCCGTGTGGGGTAACCAAATCCAGTTATCCAGCCAGAATTCTTCTTTCTGAAGTAGTTTCTTTGTGACATCCATTCTCCAATTCCTGGTATAAATAACCTCCAAAATGTGGAATTTGATTTGAGAAAATCAATGTTGCTCATGATGAAAACCGCATTCCACAGGTGAGGTACGATTATTGGTTCTAATGTTGGATTTATGTTCGTTCCACCTTAGTCACACTTTCTTACTGGTTTGTCCAACGTACAACAGTTCACAAGGGCATTTAATAGTATAGATGACATGCTCAGTGTTACATGTGGCATAACTGCATAACGTGATTTTGGCCTGTGCCCTGGGGTGCATCGCAGAATCTCCTTTAATGATGTTGTTGCAATTGCAACAGGACATGCAGGCAAATGTGCCCTTTTTATCTGTGAGTTGGGGGTTCTTGTTTCTAGTGCATGATTTGACCAGTAGTTCCCTATAGTTACCACTTCTCTGAAAGGCAAAAATAGGGTTTTCTTTGAATAAATCATTCAATTTGTCATCGCCCTGTAAAATGTGCCAGTGTCTAAGAATCGATTTCTTAATTCTGGGAGTCTGAGTACTGTATTTGGTTACAAAGACCATTTGTTTGTCCTCTGCGTTAGTTCTGACCTTTGGGGAGAGTAGCGAAGTGCGGGTCTTGGTGGCCAATTTGTTTGTTGCTGATTGCAGTTCTTCCTCCGTATAGCCTCTCTCCTTGAATATTTTAAGCATCCCTTCTTGCTCCTGTTGTTGCACTGTTTCTGAGCTTACTATCCATTTAACTCATAGCAGTTGACTATATGGTAAGCATTTTATTGTGGATGGTAAGTGAAAGCTCAGCCTGTGGAGAAGGTTATTGCAATCCATTGGTTTGTGGTATAATGTGGTTTCAAATCCAGGGGCCTTAGGTGTAATTTGAACATCAAGGAAGTGAATACCTGGATTGCCTATTTCATGCATGAATTGGATTATAAGATCAATTAAGTAGACATATCTCAAAAACGCTTCCAGATTAGCTGAGGAGTCGTTCCAGACCACAAAGATGTCATGTATATATTGACCTCAGTGGGTGACATATCTGTGCCAAACTGGATGTTTGATGATATGTTCATCCTCGAATTTCAACATAAATGTGGTAGCATATGCTGGGCCTTGCTGGCCCCCATGGCTGTTCCGCTGGTCTATGGATAGTGGATGCCATTGTATTCAAAGTAATCATGTTGTGAAATACATTCTACCATGATCATAAACCATTCTTTAGATGCACCAACCCCCTCTTCCTGGAGAAGGAGCCATTCAACCGCCTGTTGTCCTAAATTGTGTGAAATGGAAAGGTAGTTCAATCTCCATGTTTTTGAGACGATTCAGAAAATCTGTTGTATCCTTGATGTACGTCGGATACGTCGGATACTTTTGTATTTTGGGTTGTAGAATGGTGTCAATGTAGATAGCCAGAGGTTGCAATATGCAGTTTTTTGCTGCAACAATGGGATATCTTGGAGGTTTCAAATAGAGACTTGTGCATTTTTTGGGAATAGGTAAAATTACAGAGTTTTGGGAAATTCTTGTGTGAGTAATTTATGGGTTCCAAAGCCATGTCAAGTATTTGTCTTACATTCTCTATAATGTCTCCTGTTGGATCAGTGTTGATATAAACTGCCATATCTGAGTTGTCTAGCACATTCTTCATTATAGTCTCTAGTATTTAGTATGACAAGTGCCCCTGCCTTATCCGCTTGATAGATGACTATACTGTCATCTTCGTAAAGATTCCTAATGATGCCTACTTCTTTGGCACTCAGGTTCTTGTATTTAGGTGGTTTATATGAGATCTTTCACAAATCTCGTAAGAGTGTCACATGAAATACATCATTGGTTCTATGTGGTAGCAGTGAAACAAATTTGCTTTTTGGTTTAAACTCAATGTATTCTGTAGGAGATTTGTAGGGGTATTAACAGAGAAAAAGGCTTGGAGTTTCATTTTGCAGATAAGTTTAAAAACCTCTATCTTGGTATCAAATAGGCTGGTGTTATATGTAGGCATAAAGCTGAGGCCTTTTTGCAAGATTGTGGTTTCTGGTGTTGTTAAGATGCGGTCAGACAAATTAAACACTAAGTTCTCCTGCTCGGGTATCGTCCTTCTGGTTTCTGTGGCCCTTCTTTTCCTTTGGCCCCTCCTGGTTCTTTTCTTCTGATGTCTGTCCCTAAAAAAGGTTGTTGTGTTGGAGTTGTGGCGTGTGTATTGGGTCTTCTTCCGAGATCCTCATTGATAGTTTGTGGTTGTACTTCCCCTAGATTTGCGCTTGGTGCCCGAGATGTAGTTGGTCTGGTTTGGGCGTCTGAATCAGAACTAGATTGGTCAATAGAATCTCTGCATTGAATGGTGTGCTCTGGTTTTTGAACTTTTCCATCCAAGTGTAGGCCTCGTCATTAAGATAGTCGCATGTATCTCTTTTGAATTTTAGTATTTTCTTACTTTCTAGTTCTGATTTGTATGTCTCAAGTTTCCCATTGATGTCTTATAAGGTCTTGGTAATCTCTTGTGCACTGAATGGAGAAAGTAATTCGGTAGTTATCTCATCTATCTCTTTGTCAATGATATTGAGTTCATTCGATCATGAACACTATCATTTGTTTCACTGTTACTGGCTGAGGTGTATTTTGAACTGTGATAGATCTCCCTGGCATGTCCTTCCTTCCTGTGGCACATCAGGCTGAAAAGAAATCCTCAAATGTTGGTCGCCAGGCCTGATTTCTGATCCCTGGGCCCCAACTCATCAAAACCATCAACCCATAAAGAAATGATGCTGTATGCACGGGAACCCCCTAACCACCCAATTGCACTGTCACTGCAACAGGTCTGAAAATATAACTTGCTCAGGATGTCCCTTCCCAAAAGATTTGCTGAGGTATCCACATAATACAACAAAGGGATTGATACATTTTGATTACCCACCTTGATACGAAGATATTCAATATAACGAACTGACAGGAACCCCTCAGAGAATCCCTGTGTGTCCATCGTTTTGCCTGACAAGGGGAACTCACCTTCGTTAATACAAGACTTGGTAGCTCCTGTGTAAACCATTTAGAAAAACCTTTTGTCAACTACCTGCACACCTATCTGGGGTTCCTCCTGTGTATCAGTGGTAATGGACAGGAGTGGATATACCAGAGATCCCTGTGGGCTGTCCTACTCCTGGTACATATTAGCACCTGGGAGAGGAAAAGGATTTCCTCCGAAAACACTCACTCCAATGTAATGCGCAACTATTCCATAGGGTAAAGGATTCTTGTCCCATGTCTAAACGGATGCTTATGCTGGCATAGTTGGTGTGATCACGAAGGTCTGTGCAGCCCCAGTCACTGGGTTCTATTCAACCTGTGCCTGCTGCAATTGCACAGAGCCTGGGGCATAGTGCAGGGTCGTGCCTGCATCTGTTCAGCTCCCATGTTAAAGTACTGTGGCCATTCACAATAGTTCTGTGACACATGCCCCAACCTGCCACATGACCAACACTGATTCCATAATTATTTCCTGTTGGCCCATTAAACTGGGAACTCGTTCCTCCGCGCCCCGTCAAATGACCCACTTCCCGTGCAAATCCTCCTCTGCCCCTCAGAAGCCCTCTCATTGGCCTTTGACCGGGAACATACCCATCCACCAAATCATGCGTCATAACTGGTTCACTGTGTCCCTGTTGTCCCAGTTGCCCCTGCAGTCCCTCCATAGAATTTGCAAATACAGCCGCTTCTAAATAAATCTTTGCCAATTTTTTTTGCACAAGTTTAGCCTCTGCTTTTTGTGCTTGCTCTACATTCTCCCTATATTTTTCCTGTCTTCTCTCAAAAATGCAAATGTGTGCCTGAATTTCTGGTGAACTCTTGGCCTCCAGCCCTACTACTTTATCTAAATTGTGTTGGACTTCTTTCAGAAGTCACTTCTTTTGCATGTGGTGAAAAATCACCAAATTCGTGTCCCACACTTCTCCCGTTTCTATCCTCCACATCTTCTGAACTAACTGGATATGTGTGGCAAGATCATCATCCAATTTCCTTGTGTCAGCTAAAATCGAATTGATTTCAGTCGTATCAGGATACATAATTCGCAAAGCCCCCATACCTGTGCCCTAAGGTTATTAAAAGTGGCTCCATCATGGGTATTTGTATCCAACTGAACTCCTGGATATGCCGATCTCTTCCAAAGCTCATCTGACTGTTGCCCCATTAGGACCGTGAATAAGCTTGTCATGTCCCCTATGGCCAACATGGCATTGACAGTTTGCAACTCTAATGCATAAATCCACTTCTCTGCAGTGAGTGAAGGCAGTGTATTCATCAAGTTATTCTGATTGATGTGTGACCACAGGACATAATACACCCTTCCCAGTCCCTTATGGAGCTACGGAAATTGAGTTATACCTGTTTATACTGGGGCTTCCCCATCTCTCTCTTACCACTTACTACAGCCATGTGAATACCATGGCATGTCCTAGGGCTCCATGGTGTGCTTTCTATCACTGCTACTGGAGTGGGAAGTAGGGTGCCTACAACCTTCTCTTCTTGCTCAAAATGCCATTCCTCTCCTTCTCCATCGTCTACTCTGGCTACTACATCCCCTAACCTTTCTACAGGCACGGAAGCATAATCAGCATTACCATAGGGTGCCTTCTCCCATCCACCCTGCTCATCCTCTGTAACCATCGCAGCATATCTGTTCTCCATGTCCACCTCAATCCCTCTGATAACCGAGTTGTCCAATCTAGCAAGAACCTACCCATGTCTCCAACTTCCTCCTTCTACATCCCTTCACTGTCTTCTCACTTCCTAACACTCTTCATCTCTCTGCTGCCATGACAGCATTACCTCTTCCTCTGCTAGCCATAGCACTTCCTTCATCTTTTCCTGTTCTTGCGCATCTACCACTCTTTGCAGCCTATCCTCTATCCTCACAGGAAGAGGCCTAACCTCTTTTTTTCTCTCATTTCCAATCCTTCCTCCACTCTTCTAACTATCACCCTCACTCTTTCTTGCTCCTCCACCCTTAATCTATCTGCTAACCTAGAAGTTGGGTGAGTTATATCCTTCCTGATATCTGTTTTCAACATCTCTGCAGCCCTAACCATTGAAGGAGTTACCCTTCCACTTTCCTCAATATCACAGTTCTTAGAAATGCTAGGCGTTACCTGTGTCCGTCTTGCAACCACTGGAGTAGCTGCTGGGGAAAATGGTGGTACAAACTCATGTCTGCGGGTGATAAATGATAGCACCCAATTGGGGTGGTGCAGTAGAAATTTCTGCACCCTTCTTTTTCAGCCCTCCCCCTACAATTTCAACATTATGGCCCTTCCCGCTTTTTTCATACATCCTCCATAGTTCCAAGATGTTTAACTGCTTTTCTAACTTCGAGCCCTTGTGCTTTCTAGTTGAAAAAGTATGCAGGTTCTCCAATATCCCCATATCATAGGATACCTCAATAGGCCAAGAATTTATCATTTTCCATTTACTCTGCCTCATCCATTCCCTATGATATTTAAAAATGTTCATCTTATAGCTGGGCAACACATGACACAAATGATTCAACAGAGTCTCCACACTCCAACCCAAGTTATCAAAAAATAGTTTTACAATAATCTGAGACGAACTTGTAGCATGAAAATGTTTTCACCGAAGAGCTCTTTTTTACCCTTCCCCAATTCCTTATTCCCACTTCACACTCATTCACCGTACTCTCCTATACCACAATTTACTCCAATTCTACTTCTCACTGACTCATACACAGCAGAAGACATCATCTTATCAAAAACAGTTGCCGGACAATATTTCCGAGATATCCCCAGCACTGGAGCATAGGAGGGGTGCAATGCTTTCCACTTTACCACTGCTGCTCTCGCGCTTTTCATTACTATTACAATTTTCTCTACAACAAAACTGTCTTTTCCTGACTACAGGAAGTTTCCCTTCACTACTTCGATGAACCAAGAAAATTGAGGTGAGGGGCTCCGGCCACACGGCAAATACAAAAGAATGCCAAGGCCTACTTCTGAAAAGTATCTACGGTTGGACTTACCCTAAAATACTACCCCACCTTCAGGTGAGGGCTCCAGCCAAACAGATAAGCAACTAAAGGGTATCAGGACAATCTTCACACTGGGCTTGTGGGGTAAGGTACCCACTCACACCTCTGAAATAACAAACTAGGTAAAAAATATGTACAAAGGATTTACAACACAGAACAGTTCAACCACTCTATCAAAAAACATCCACTTCTCCAAACCCTTCAACCTCAACTCATTTCATGCCCACACTCCAAGTCTACCCTTTCCCCAAAAAAGAAAAAAGAAAAAAAAATTAAATCAAAGGGGGAACACCTTTTTTACCACTATTTCCCATTGCTTTACACCCCCAAACTTGTACTCACCTGAACCTGGGGTGCTCTGATGTGGTGCTTCATCAAATCGTTCCGCACAGCTAAGCTGCGGCACCAATTCTCTGGGGAGCAGACAGACCTTCAACCAATATGGCATCTGCAGACCTCTTTTTCACTATGCACAGAAGACTGGTCCCTGTCATAAGGTGCCATAGTTGAGAGGTGTTGACAGAAGACCCCCAACATCTCAGAACGGGTGGGCTCCTACCCTGGCTCGCCAAATCACCTTAACCTAAAACAGGCCCACCAATCAAGAAGTGAGTACACATTTGTACATAAAGCAAATATACTGTACAAAGCTCCGTGGAGCGGTTAGATGGTGTTGCAGGACCAATCTAACCCAAGTCTCAACAATACAACATCAGTTGGCATCTTATATACTTTTTGGAACAATGTAAAACACTCCCAGATGCTTTATTACAATCCACCCCCCAAATATGATTGGACAGTACATGGTTAAACATTGGTAATGAAAACATAATGCATTTCTATCAATAATTGGCCTAATTTAGCAAATAATGGAATTTCTGCATAAACAGGATCTTCTTTAACTACTGATTAGGATCGCAATTCCCCAGACTCCTGGCGCCACTGAAAGACCTTCTAATTTAAGCGGCCACATACATCCTCTGATGACCTGGAAAAACACTTAACCGCCGGACCCTGGCTTCGGGCCTCATATATATTACCACCAAGATTCAAGCCGCGCACTCTGTTCTGAGAATGCTGCGCAAAGTGCTTTCATGCATACCTACTGAAGATCATGAGGCCGTGGTGGGCGCGTTAACCAGCACCCACCTGGACTATTTTAATAGTCAATTGTTGGGGAACCCCGTTAAACAACTCCAGTGACTCCAGAAAGCACAGAATGCAGCCGTTAGACCGGTATTCAAGTTGAGGAAAAGTGTTCATGTATCTCCATTTCGTCATGAGATTCATTGGCTCTCAATTGAAGACCGCTTGCATTGTTTTCAAGTGTGTAAATGGTATTGCAACATATAGTGTAGAGGTGCACACTGGATTAATTGGATACCATTAATTTAATGAAAGTTTAACTTTGAAATACTATAATATAATTCAGGTGCTCCTATGTAGGTCCCGGCTACAAGACCAGCATACAATAGAAAAAATAGGAAGGTCCACCACTATCTTGGTGGGCAAACACAGGGCACACTTTTTTCTGACAGAAGTCAGTAATTACATTCAAGAAATTACTCTAGTGGTTAAATAATTTTTTTACTTCAAGGAAGAAACTTGGTGTAATTTGAACATGTATATCTTCACAAATTCACTTGTAAATTAAGCCAAAAGAGTATTTCAGACAGTAAATAAATAAATAAATACATTCACATTTTTTTGGAAAAACAGCAATTGTGACAATTAGTCGTCATTATATCTAAACATAGGAATTCGCTTAATTAGCATTGACCAAACGTTGATAATTCAATTTGTCAGAAATATGTGTACGACGCGTTTCGGGACTAGCCCTTCATCAGGTACAATTTTTAAGCTTGGATTTTCTGAAAATAAATAAAGTCACATCAGACTTCTGTTTAAATTTAAAGTATCAGATAAATATGTTAAGTTTTTTAGAAACAAAGAACTGACCTGTGTCTTTGCAATATCAACTAATTGCCCCTTTATATTTGAGAGAGCTAATTCAGCCGTGTCACCCCATGAGGCAGCTACGCTCCAGTGATGGTCATTTTTTGGCTATCCCTCATTCAATATACAAATCACAGGGTGACAGAAGATTCTCTATTTTTGGCCCAAAGCTGTGCTTGAGCAGATGACTATGAGCTAATTTCTCCAGTTTTGCCGGGCGCTAAAGACTTTCTTGTTTAGATAGATATCCCTCATTATTGTGGGGCTTGATATGAATTCTGCAATATCTTCTATCTATTATGATTGTCATCTGCGCCATTATACAGTTCATTCTGTTCAGCGCTTTATAAATTCATAAAACCAAATCAAATCAAACCAAATAAATAACTAACCCCCCTCTAAAGTTTTTAATCCAAAGGATGGGATAACATCTGTACCCTTGCGGGACTGTAAACCTTGTCCTGTGCATACGCTGACCTTCTTACTAGGTAACTCATTCTTCATTCCATCAAGAATGTCCCTGCTACTTAGAATTCATGTGCAATAGCTAAGCGTGGAGCAAAGCAACCCTTTGTGTGGATTGTGTTTATGTGGCACTTGCAGTTTTAATGTTGTATATTTATATGTGCATGAAGATCTAATATGTATACATTCTAATTGATTGTAACAATAAAAGTAACATCTCCAATCCATAATGAACTCCATTCGATTCATATGGATTTGCAACACTGCCCCAGTTCGCTGTCATCACCCTGTCATCAATATGGTGTGCGCAACATGAATCCCTCGTAATAATAGGGACCCTCCTTGACCACCCAAACACGAACATTATCAAGTGGAGGCACTGGGAATGCGCTTCAATTGCAAATCTATGATAAAACACATTAGCAAAGCCAATAGTTCTGGCTTTGCAAATGCAGAGGCTATGCCTTTTTACCAAGTTGGGAGTGGTGGTGCTTGCGGGGTGCAGGGGGGGGGTCTTACAAAACAATCTTACCAACATTTAGAAAGACAATGCTTATTAGCTTTGGCAATACTTACATTTAAAAGACCTGCTAAATAAATGGCCTGTTTGCTGTGCTATCTTAGTTTGCACGTTTTTGGAAGGCCATATTGAGCTAATTCGTATTTATGGCACAGGTCTCTTGTTATGTACACAGGGGCAGTACTATCAATCAAAAGTAAAACTTCATAATATTATGATTACTTTTTATTGGAGGTACAGGATCCGCCCAGAAGAAATAAAAAAAAGAGTATTAACTAGTGCCTTTCAAAGTGAATAAGACCTATAACCTAATTATGATTTAACATTTTCTTATCAGAAAGGTTTGGAGATTAAATGGATCTTGATATAGTATAAAAACACTATTGGTCTGCTGCAACAATTTTCCGAAAACTGATTTTATTAGTTTGCATAATGACCTAAGCACACATATTGCACAATGCTCCAAGTGCACATTGTCCAGTGGGGTGCCGGGACCAAGGTTGCACTGTTCCCTGGCAGGCGCATATGAATAGGCCTAGTTAGGATGTTGACTGGCGGTGATGTCATTGCTCTACAGAAGTGGCAGAGTGGCCAGGGCGGGGTTGTTTCGAAGGAGTGGCTAGGGACCATGATCAGGCTGAGAGAATGAAATATGAATCCCCTACATGCAGTGCTGTGAAAGTGCAGTGTGAGTAGTGAAAAGTGAGTGCAGTGTAAATAATGCTGCATTCGCACAATGTGAGCAGTGCAGTGTGAATTCAGTGTGACGTATCTAGTGAGAGCACACAATGTGAGCAGAGAGTGAGCAATCAATGTGAGTACTGTGTGAGCCGGCCATTGTGATCAGTAATGTGAGGTGGGTCGCACAGTGGGAGTGCAGCTTACATGCTCCCACATTGTGGGATTAGTGCAATGTTAGGTCACTGTGATCAGTGTGGTTTGAGTGTTGCATACATAGTACAGTGTGTGTGCAGGGTGAACACTGACATGTAAGTAGTGCAGTTTGGATGCTGCAAAGTAAGTGTGTACTGCAAAGTGAGTACATTGTAAGATGTGCATTGTGAGCCGTGCAAACACACATCACCAGGCACGGTGAAGGTGGTGGCTCCCGGAGGAGCAGATTCGTGACTATGCTTCTTATCTTTTGGGCTAGAGGGCTATGACCTTTTGACCTGTGCTCATTGCAGTCTAGTTCTGCGCTTCAGGGATATTGGGGGAACCGGGCCTGGGAGAGGTGCGATTCCTTTTTTACCATCCAAAGCAGCAGACATAGAGGAGACAACAACATGTGACACCTGTCACTCTACAGAAAGCTAGAGCCCGATCTTTACAGCACGAACACTGCACCAGCAGGATGTGGAGGAGTGCTCACTGCACACACTGGCATGGCATGGAAAACCCCCGATCAAACCTTCAGGGCCCGAAGATTCTAGCCCTGCTGGAGTGTGGAACGTGCAGTTCTTCCTTAATCTGGGTCACATTTTTTTATTTTTCAACATGCAATCTTTATTTAAAGTTGCATTAGCACAAAAGGCAGACAGTGAGTACGACAAGATGAATGATAGACATAACATCACGGTGCACAAGCTTTAGAATCAATGAAATCCAGCTGGAGCTAAATGCACCATGTCCAAATATCACAAAGCACCTCCCATGTCAGAATGTATGACAGCAATAAAAGGTCAGCCATCTGTGTCATGTAGAATGATTGTAGCCAAAGCAAAGGCCCCTACATCAGCGTCAAGTAGCAGCTATGTATCAAGTCTATGACGGATCCTGATCCTGTCCCATAGAGCTGTAGCCAGCATCTTGCAGCTGTGCTAATATTAAGCCACAATAGATATTTTTTCTAACCTTTATTGATTGACCGTGCACATATTTTTCTGCAGGTGTCTCAAGGCTGCATTTAGGAGCTGCGAGTGCATTGACATCCATGGCAGCCTGTGCACTATTAGCTCGCCCTATAGAACCGTCCATGACCTTTACCAATTTGAACCCTCACTTGCACCATCACATCAAATTTATTTCAAAGAGCTAAACTTGCGTATGGCCAACCCAACAAACTAAGGGATCCTAGAGATCAAATGACCACGTTTAGGATCATTAGTTTTAGGGCCAATTCAGAGATACGTAAAAAGTTGTAAGGCTGACTTCGGGATGTATGCATTTGATTGATGCATACTAGAGATTGTATATATGACAAATGTATTTCAATCATTGAACAACATTAATGTGGTTTAGGTTAATCAGAAAATGCATTTTTCCACTCCTATATACATTTGAAGATTGTGAGCATGACACAGGTGGGGATCCCCATGTGGTTGTCATGTCAGTACATTTCATTTAGTTTCTGGTAGAGCTGTGTGTTTGATAGATTATTAGTTCCCGGTGAGGGACAATCAGATTGTATCAGACGATTGGATTGGCCCTCGCCGGGCCGTTAACCGGCTGACAAAGACTCACGTTATCTGGGTCTGAGCTCCACATCCACAGAGTTCCTTTCCTTTCTTTGGTAGGCCACCATGGAAAGGGAGAAGGGATTATGTGTAGTAATTTCTCCCCGTTCCATGGCAGGCATTTTGTATGTTTACTTTTTTTTCTATTTTTTTTAATGGCCACCATGGAAAGGGAGAAGCGACTACGTGTACTCTCGTTTCCCTGATCCCTGGTGGCCATTTTCCTATTCTTTTTCTCGAGTTGAAAAACAGTTTGCAAGCCATTTCACAAAACCAGGCGTTAAGGGAGGGACCCGCAAAGGGACCTCGGAATAGGGCGCAAAGGGATTACCGGTACTGGTGTCATTACCGTTGCCCGGTATCCCTTTGCGCCCAGGTCGTAATGACCCCCAATGTGTTAGAACATTGTTCAAGATGGCCAACGGCTTCACAATATTGTATGTATTTGAAATGCATCTTGCCTGTGTTCCCTTTGTGAACAGAGGACTTGTTAGAAGGTTTAGAAATATTTGTAATGTGATGTTGGTATATTTATAGAGTATGGATCATTACAAAATGTTTTTTACACGTGGGGTAATTAGGTTGTATGCATATAAAATATATTATGCCCCGCTCCATCTGCGGATACAGAACTTGTGAGTGTAGATGACCATGGTATGTTCTTTACACGAAGGGCAACAAGCATATTTGAGGAATTGATTGAGACAAACTAGTTAACAGCTCTTTGAAGCATGTTTGAAGATGGCCGATGTCTATATCGTATGCCACCGAGCATGTTCACGCTTTGGCGTATTAATGGATGGCATGAAAGATTATTAATTGACGAGCTCCCGACTGGTGGCTGGCCAGTCTGAAGCCCTGAGGCTCGTAATTTATTCAAGAGTGGTTTTCTATTATAAGAGTCAGATGAACTACAGACTGAAATTTGTTTATTATCCTTAGGTGGGGGGCTGACTTTGAAATACACAGACCGAGAGTCTCAAAGAGTAAACTGCAGTGATTTGTTTACAGCAGTGGCTCAGTAAACTATGAACTTATGTGGTTCATAATTACAGCATTACAGTGCTTTACAACGTTTATATATGACTCCTTTGACTGGAATTACTCCCAGGTGTCGACACATACGAAATGAGGTTGAGATGTGCCAATACATTGTGGAATGAAAATCTGAGGCTAGTAAAAATTTGAAGTGAATGATTCTTGATGGAAATTGAAGTGATGGTTTATTTCCTAATTGTGGTTTTACAATATTGTTTGTAGGAAGACAGTGTGACTGCCCCTGAAGAAGGATATTTGTATATATACTAAACGCTTTGGGGGGATTGAATTGATGGCTTCTGAATCTTTTGTGAACTACACACTGTTATGTGAATTTTAAAGATTCAAATGTAATTTACGTGAGGATATGCACAATGTAACTACAACCATGAATCAAATCTGAAGGGTAAAAACGTGTGTTATGTACATTTCATACCTTTTGTTTAACACAATTGAATATTTTTATATTTAAAAACTATAGAATAAGCAGATGTTAGTGAAGGATTATTTTGTGGATTTCAGGTTGATAAATCGTGAATTAAAAAAGTTACATGGAGCACTAGGTAGTTGTGAGGTTTCCCTGAGAGTTGTGCAATAGGGTTTCCCATCGTTTAGATGAATCTGGTTATATATAGTTTGATCCTTGGGCCAAGGAACTTACCCTTTAGCACCCTAAGAGGTAAAGGAAGGTAGGAAGCTCATGAATTTTGGAACCTGCTGTGCTCTTCTACCTTTTGTTGTTTTTCCAATTCAGGTATTTCCTATTTGTAATCAGAAGGACGTCATTTAGGGGTCGCCAGAGGTCGCAACTGTGGCCTCTGAGGTCTCCCTTGCGACCTCTGTGGTCTCCCTTGCGACCTCTAAAAAAAGAAACTAAAAAAAAGGAAATTCTTCCTTTTTTTTTTTAATGCAAGCTCCTGGGCTGTGGCCAGCACCATGTGGCTCTTTACTTCTGGAGTGGCTGGCTTTTTTGTTCAGGTCCCTTAAAAAAGAAGAAAAATAAGAACAGGAGTGCCACAAGTATAGCACTTTCAGCACTGACCCTAAATAAGAAAGAATAGGAATACCAAATAATGTGTCTTTCGGGAATTCTATACAATACTTGCTAGACTCATTAAAGGTTTATTTCAGGCACACTTCAGGGGGTAAGTCACTGATTTAGTCTGTTCTTAAACGCCTCAACTCAGCCTTTCGTCCTTCTGAGGTCAATAAATGAGTATCAACACAGGTTGGGTGATACTGGGTGTATATTATTTCTATATAAAGCGCTTAAGCATAAGTGCTATATAATAACACATCATTATCATTTGGTAATGGACATCTGCTTGAATTCACAGTAATTTGGTATTTGATTTTAATGATACATATTGCGATCTACTCTTGTATGAAATGTACATCACATTATAGTGATATCGTAACCATATTTTCGTAGCGTACAATGCTATGTGATGCCACTTCCTGTTTTGTCAACGGGTGAAAAGTCGTGTTCCATCGCTTCCCACCATATCACTTCGGGGTGGGGTCACATGACATCCCTTCCTGTGATGTCATCAGGGGATCAAGGGTCGTGTGATGTCACTTCCGCTACCACTGGCATTTTGGTGAAATGACGTGCCTGTGTAATCATGGGCGTGTTGATTCTCCCCGAGCTCTTTGATTGGTTTACTTTACAAAAGTAAACTAAATGAACTTAAAAGCAGAGCTTCCTTATATGAACACATTTGAAATGAATCTCAAAGGAACACAACGAAGAATCATGCAGGATGACTAAATCACTCACCTATCACTATAAATAACATTTATAAAGAATGATTTATCACGGTTTATGTGAGGGCGCAATAAACAGACCTAAAAAGGAACGACTGTACCAAGCATCCTCAAGTGTTGAGAAATAAATATTGGAAAAAAAATAAATGGGAATGAATGTATTGCCTGCACATGAGTGCAAGGACAAGGTAGGTAGTTTCTTAGAGAAAGTGATGAGAACATTACTTTTATTTTATTTTATTTTAATTGTTTAAGGCGTGAACCTAGCTGGAGCAGTGGAGCGCTGTACAAGGTTTGGGTAGCAAACGTTTGGGCTGGCAAATTGTAACACTACTGTGAGTTGCATTCTGTGTGTCTATTGGGATTAGTCCATGGTCAGGTGCTGTTGAAAAAGCCAGGTTTTGAGACATTTGCAAAATTGGAGAGCTACTTTTGTTTGTTCTAAGTTGAGCACTTTCTGGAAATCTACGAAGTTCCTTGGAGCGATATTTCCTAGCAACATCTGGTGGCAGGAGGACATGTTATCTCAAGAGAAGGGTTTTTATTTTTTTCTGGTGTATCATTCCAGAGGGGTTGGATCGAGTGTAAATGGTCTTCACATTCTTGCATTCAGAAGTTTTCACTCTGGTTAAGGAGTGGCTTCAAGTGGATCAGGATCTCATTTGTGTGGAAGGGATGGATGCGTCGGTGGTTGTGTTGGTGCTCAGGCCTTTGGAAATGATGCAACATGCTTTAAAGTGCTTGGAGCTGGGGAAGTAGCCTTTGGCAAATGAGTTGTCTTTGGGTGATGGTGTTGGATTTCTGTGTCTCTGTGATGAGACACTTTCTAGCATCAAGGACTGCTTTTATGGCCCGCAGAGGAGAGAGTCAGTCCAGTGACAAGTGTGCTGTTGCCATCAATGGGTGCCATGGCAACGGTTTTGTGTGGGACCTGATAGTCAGAAGCAGATACACAGAGTTTCAATTGTGGGAGCAGTTGTAATCCAGTCTGTCAACATGTGCATTTCAGACGGGAGGGTATTGTTTGGTCTTAAAGCATAAGTCTTAACTCGGCCTCTAGAGATATATCATGGAGCTGCATGTTATATAAGGGCCCTCTTCCCATCCTAAGTCACGGTGGAGGTGAAAGGGTGAAAGAAAAGGGGAGGTCGCAGCATGTGTGTCTGCATGCCAAAAAACATGACATCTTAGATTGTACAAAAACATATTCTCTGGTCTTTTGATCTCTCAGTCCCAAAAAGCGCACGGGGTCAAGGGCTAGCCCAAGGAAAATGCATCTTATTAATACTCACTGGATTCTCAAATGAGAGGCACTGGGCTACTTATAGAACAAGTGATTTGATGCCTGGGTCTCATGCCATTGATTTCATTCTTGAAATTGGAGAAGAGGACAAACGCTGTGCTTGTGTTATTAAGTGTGAAGTAATTTGAGTGTTGGCAAGGTTTTTTCAGTACCCTCTGGTGAAGGGTGTATGGACACGAGGTAAGCCACTGGTGAGCAGATCCTTCCATCCTTATGCGGGCTACAGGAGGGGAGTGCGCTTAATAGCGTCATATAGTCCATAAGCACCCTGGGCAGCACTCTTACCATGCCAGGCTGCTCTGAACGTAGGCCTTATTTGCTGGTACAGTGCCTACATCCCAAGCTCTCGGCTAGACCCCATCCCATTGTCTTCGCCTCTGCCCATCTCAGACACCTGCCATTTCTGTCTGTCTTTTTTGGCTTAACACGGCGATAGCCCGCAGGTATTAGGGTGCGGGGAACCAAGAAAGATCAAATACACATAGTTCTCTTCGTTAAACTAAGTTTGGATAATAGAGAATGGTCTGCACTACTCATTGGAACAAAAAGGTTTTCAGCAATTTCCTGAACCTCTGGTAGTTCACTTCTTGCAGTAATGCCATCAGCATTGTGTTCCACTAGTGTGCTGCTTTTACCGGAAAGGACTTGCCTCGCCTGAGTGCACGATTGGCACAGGGTATGTTCAAGGTACCCCTGTCGGCTGATCTTAAGCATCTTCGGGGTGTGTTTGTTTGTTTGTTTATTTTATTTATTTCGCGCAACTGACCCATAGGTAATTGGGCGCTGGTAGGACATTAATGGTTACATGGCAAAGTATAGACAGTTGTGTGCATGAGAGATACAGTTTAAACAGTCAACAGTAAGATTACAAAGGTAGGTATATACATATTATACATATTATACAGTAAACATTAAGGTCATAGCAATAATAAAGGGCAACATATGTACAAATTAAGCAGTCCCACAAGGTCAGTGGTATCTCAACTGTGGCGTTTATGTTTTATTGAGTAACCATGTGATAACATGGCTCCTGAATTTGTTGAATGCTTAAATCGTTTGAATATTCTGAGGGAGAGTGTTCCATAGTTGGGCGGCTAATACCAGGAAGCTAGTGCCACCGACTCCTTTTAGATTATATCTGGGCACCACCAGGCATGGTATGTTAGATGAACTAGTGGTTCTGTTGGACACTTTCCATGTGAACTTGTCTGTGAGATGGGGGGGGGGCTTGGTGTTTAAGTGCTTTGTGAGTGAGGCAGATAGTTTTTAGGTCAATTTTATCATGTATAGAGAGCCACTTGTGTTGCTTTCGTGTTTATGATATATGCTCTCTTCTGGGAATATTTAACGCTGCTCTGAGCGCGTTGTTTTGCATGATCTGCAATTTATTTAAAATGGCTTTATTGGCACCTAGGTAGAGACTGTTACAGTAATCCAATTTAGATTGTATAAGCGCTCTCGCCAGTGTAAGGCAGCTGGTGGGAGATAGTAAAGGTCTGCAGGCTCTAATCAGCTTGCCGGTGTAGGCAGTGGCGGATGGGGTCATGTTTATCTGTTTAGTTAGGTTAGACTGAGCATCGATGTAGAAACCTAGAGTTTTTACATGTTTGGCTACGGGTATATTATTCCCATCAATGAGGATGCTTGTATAGTGGGGGCTTAGTTTGAGCATGTTGTTAGGTGAGCCAACTAGGAGCAACTCTGTCTTATCATCATTCAGGCAGAGGCCATGTGTGGCCATCCATGCCTGAATGATGGTGTAGACTTCATTGATCTGTGCGACATCTAAGTCATGAGTTCCTGATAAGGGTAGGAGTATCTGGGTGTCATCCGCATAATTTGAGTAGGTGACACCCAGACGGTCCAATTTGTCAAATAGTGGCTTTGTAAAAATGTTATACAAAGTGGGCGAGCTGCATGATACTTGGGGGACTCCGCAGGTGATGGGGATGGGATCGGCAGCTGCTGAAGGTGAGAACACACGCATTGTTCTATTTGCGAGGAAAGATTGGATCCAGGAGACTGCTGAACTAGAGAAGTGAGCTGCTGATGATAGGTGGTCACAAAGTATAGAATGGTCCACCAGATCAAAAGCCGCTGAAAGGTCCAGAAGGAGTAGGATGGCCATCTTACCTTTATCCTTCAATTCATCGATCTGGCTCTTGAGGTTTCTGTGCCATGCTGAGGTCTGAAGCCAGATTGACGGATTCTGAGTAATTTGTGAGTTTCAAGATAGTCTTGTATTTGCAAGTAGACAATTCTATCCAAGATTTTCAGTAAAAATGGGACTGTCGTAATTGGTCTATAGTTAGTGGGTATAGCCGGGTCAAGGGTCTGTTTCTTTAGTAGCAGTAGAATCCAGGACTGTTTGAGGTTACCTGGGACGGAGTTACTTGAAAAGGAGGAATTTATGAGCTTATTAATGAATGGGGCTAGATCTCTGGCTGCATCTTCTATAATCTGAGCCGGGCAACTGTCGCCCCTGCAACTGGACAGTTTAAGAGATGCAATAATCCTTTGAACTACGGGTATGGTAACTTTTTTAAACATGAAGCCTGAGTTCATGTGTGAGGTGGGGGTAGGTACTGGAGTGTTGACTGTAAATTGGGATCTTTTGTCAGCTATTTTGGTCTGAAGTCCTTTAATTTTGTTGGAAAGTGTGTCTTGTATGCTGGTGCACCAGGATTTATCCTTAGTGCAAGTGTCTGGCGGGGGCTTGGGGTTCTCTAGTTCTCTTAGGATGTTGAATAATTCTTTAGTACTGGAGCTGGCTTGGGCTATTCTATCATTGTAGGTTTCTTTTTTGGACTGGATTATCTTATTTTTCTAAGTGGCAGTGGTGATGGCAAGGTTAGTTTTGTTTTCAGGTGTGGGGGAGGATTTCCAACGTGATTCTAATTTTCTTTTTTCAGTACGAAGTATTTTTAGCTCTGGAGTGAACCACGAGTTGAGATGGGCTAAGGGTTTACTTTTGCGCAATTTTAGATTGCCAATAGCATCAATGGCTTTAGTCCCAGTCTCATTATAGGTGGTAATCAGAGTGTTAGGATCATTGGTGTCCGGTAGGGCATTGAGTAGGGGGGCTACCAAAGGAACTAAGGCTTCTGCTGTGATGTTGTGTTTATTTCTTGTGAGGCAGGGGGAGCAATAATAGGCTTTTGAAATGTTTTGAAAAGGAGAAATGTTTTTTAAAGTAGCTTGGGGCCTCTCCGTATAAGCATCTATGAATTATTGTCATGGCCTTGAAGTTAACTCTGTCCTCCACTCTTAACCAATGGAGGGCTCTTCGACCTATTGATCCATGTTCTCTGTTTTTGATATTCTTAACTATGTGAACTGCTCTATCAATTGTCGCAGAGTTAACTTCATTGATGAAAGGTCTTATCGCTCTCAAGAGGCGCAAATAATAGGCGTTGTTTTTCTGCAGTTAATTTACCTTACCTCAGATCCCACCGATGCTTCCACCATCAGCCTGGGAGTTTTAACGTGCGGCATCACCGGGATCATAGCCTCTTTGATGGTAAAGTTTTTATATTCCATCCTCAGCTTCGATCTGGCCTGTCACGTTTCGAAGATCATCAGTTCAGTTTTAGTGTTATTAAGCACATCCAATGATGCTGCATCCAAAAATCTATAATCTGATATACTTCTGTAATTTTTGCACTGTCAGTGATATAGTCGCCCTTGAGTTCAAAAATGAGCTGCGTGTAATCAGCGTAATTCATGAAGAATACGCCGATGTGTTCCAGGAATTCACAGAGGCTTCACAATTATAGATTAAACAGTAAAGGTGACAGGCTTGCTCCCTGCGGGACTCCATATAAAATGGAGGCAGCCTTAGAGAAATTGTCACCCCAGTGTACTCTAGCACTCTAGTACTCCGATCTTTCAGAAAGGATGACAACCAGGCCAACGCGTTGGGAGAACAACCTGCTATTTTAGCCAGTGCCTCCTGAAGGAGCTGGTGATCCACCAAGTCGAAAGGCAGCGCTGAAGTCCAGTAGCCTGAGAATACCTGTTTTACCTTTGGCTATCAGGCCCAGCATGTGTGTCCGAGGGTCCAGCATGGCAGATTCGGTGCTATGGGAGGCCTGGAAACCTGATTGTTGTTCATGCAGTATCTTCAGATCTTCCACATGTTTTTGCAGTTCGTTTGTTGCAATTTTATCTAGCACCTTCAGAATAAAGTTCGAATTTGTGATGGGCCATAAATTGCCGGAATCTTTAGGATCCAAGCCTGCTTTTTTGACTAATGCGTTAATTGTTACCTCCTTAATCTCCTTGGGTACCACGCCTTCAGTAAAAGGTGCATTAACCATCTTCGTCAAAACAGGGGAAAAAGTTCTTTATGCTCCAAGATGATTTTGGTGGGCAGAATATTCTCTGCATATGAAGTAGGTTTCATTTTGCCCATTATCTTATATAAATCATCCTCAGATATGGGCGAGAACCTAAAACTCTCTCTTACTTCCAAGTTTATGGTTTCAAATGGAGTAGCTGGTCTCTCTCCATCAGTTCTGGCTGTGCTAAACTTCCTGCACCCCATCACAGTCTTCACTGGTGGGTATATGTGGCGATGAAAGCATCCTGGGTTTTTCAATTCCCTTAAGTACATCAAAGATTTTACTGGATGTGTTTGAGGCTGCCTCGCTTTCTTTATTATAATAATTTTTCTTAGCTTCCTTAACACCTTTCCTATAGCTATGATCAGCCCTTTTCCAATTTTCTTTATTTACTTGGATTGGATTCTGTCGCCATATCCTTTCTTTGGCCCGTTTATCCTGTTTTAGTTTTGTCTCCTCTCTGTCTTCCTGACCACCATAGAATTTGAAAAGCAATCCTTTTTTGGCGCTCCCTTTTCAGTTTTCAATTGCAGATATTATAATTTGGGAACTTTTTTCTTTATTGAATATGTGATCATCCCGTCTGTAAATTTTCATTCAAGAAAACCTTTTTTTAACACCTCTGACATTTTGCCGCGGGTGCTGGTGGCAATATATATCATGATGTTTATTGCCTAATTCTGTCAAACGCAGCAGAGATATACAGAAGGTCCATGATCATGGATTATGGTGGCAGTCTATGTGCTACAGTACGCTTGTGAGCCTGATTAATAGTTCTAGAGGAGGTTGAAGGTACCAAGGTTGGTTTGAAGTTGTCCTTCTGATTTCTCTATGGCCAGGGAGGGGAGATGCATTATGTGACAATAAATACTTAGAACAATTATCTTATTTTCAGAAGGGGTACGATTTGGCTGGTTCTTACTGAGACGGGGAAGGAGTCTCAGGTCTTGGAGCTTTGATAATGGGGGTGTAGTGGGGAAGAGCCTCTCGAAGAACGTTTTTGATGGCAGGCCAGGGGAATATTTTATCATACCAGATGAATGCTTTTGGAGAGGAGATGTGTGTACGGTCCTGGAGGTAGACGGGTAGAAAGAAAACCCATGGACGTTGCAAATGGAGGGAGATTGCAAAGGAGGGAGAAGAGAACCTGCAGTGATCAGTGTTCACGCTGGTGTTGTTGATCATTTGGACAAGGATTTAGTGAATTGCTGCCCACCTCTCAGTAGAGTTTCTGATGGAAGATGAGAACGAGGGGTTGCTGAAGAAGCACACTTTTGAATAGGGACTTTCACTCATTAAAGGAGAGTTCCGGGACTTTTTTTTTATTGTCCCTACGGTTCGGCCATGTGTTTTTAAGCATAACTCGGTAGATCGTAGAAAACTTTCCTATGGACCTTACCCGACTTTTCGTCCATTAACGCACTCGAAATCAGCCGCCATTTTATGATAATCCTATCATTTCCCCCCATCGCCCTGGCTCACCTGCTTTTGCGGCACTAAATCAAATCCCCCGCCCCTGAAACAGACTTTATCAAAACATTCATATTCCCCGCCTCTATCCGTGACGTGACTGTGCTGCGTAGGCAAACGCGCCCAGGCGTCTTCTACGCGACTCCACACAGAACCCGGAAATCAACACAGATCAGCTCACAACACAGCGCGCCACAATTCGGAATATGAAACTGTACTTTTAAATCAAACCGCAAGATTGTAAATTTGGTAAAGTACATTTATTTGACATCAAATGTTTAGAGAATATTCAGCGATTTTCATTTTTATTTGCTCACGTTCCAAAAAGTTAGTTTTGAGGCAAGCGATGTTCCTTTGCTGTACACAGGGTCTTAGATCATCTCACAATACACCGCCACAATTCGGAATATAAAACTGTGGTTTAAAAGCAAACTGCAAGATTGTACATTTGGCAAAGTACATTTATTGGACATCAAATTTTTAGAGAATATTCAGCGATTTGCATTTTTCTTTGCTCTCGATCCAAAATAGTTCGTCTTTAGGCAAGCGATGTTCGTGTGCAGTACACAGGGTGTTGGTTTACGATAAAATAAGCTCTTCGGTCGCACTGATAATCGCATGGCTGTTCCAACAACGAGGCACTAGGCCACCACAACGGTCTGTATGTTGCATCTAGCCGTTAGTACCGCGTAAGGGCATACTTGTACTTGGCGATCGTCCCACAAAATGGTCAGGGTGCTAACGTTGTTCACGCGGAGAAGCAATTGGCGATTATAGAAGCCATCCGCCGGTGTCTGGTACTCGTGACACAGACAATAATGGATGAAGTACCTGTTTGAAAAACATAAAAAATGAAATTAGTCTCACCATCAGATCTTTATTAAAATTATTCATTTTATATATTAGGTCGGGAAATTATTTCATAGCTAGGACAGTGCAACTGGGTTTTATACGTCAAGGGGGGGCTGTAGGATACTGAGACAGTCCCCCAGTGCAGGGGTTGACAGGGAGTGCAGGTGGAGAGTGGAAGGGCCCAGGACCGAGATCGCAGACAGTGGACCAGTTGTAGCAGGGGAGAGGGAGAGAGAAAGCAGAAGCAAAGAGGAAGGTTTTGAGGTGCTTCCGTAAAAGGAGACGGTTCTAGTGCGCGGTAAGCTACTGTAGAGTAATTAAATTGCGGTATAAACTCATCTAAAGAGTTACTTACATTATATTTGCATTTTCCATTGTGTCTGTGCGTAGGGCAGCCCCGAAATACCACTCCTTCTATGCCGACGTTATTTCTTCTAATGAACGAACATGAAATGGCTTTCGTTTCTGAAATTATATTCATTATCGTTTCTTACGTGGTCCCGGCCTGTCAAGGTCAAATAACAATAGAACCTTATACTGAGTCGTGGGCCATTCTGGCACCCGAGAAAAAATCAAAGCAGCTGACCTTCACTTTGAACGAGCACACATTCCTAGTTAGCTACATTCAGTGTAAGGCCATCTCACAGGACTTGAAATTTACACTCCATCTTTGCATTTTGTCTGCGTGCTTTGCAGCCCCACAGAACCATAAATACGGAGACATTCTATATTTTTTGAAAAATGATTTATATTACTGTTTGGTTTAATTTAATGCGCAAATGAACAAGGTTGGATAGATACACATATTCAATGGGCCTGCGACATGAGACTCGAGAGAACAGACAATCAAATTACAATCATTTAAACCGTGATGTGTATTTCTCAATGAGCTCTTCTTTAGGTGGACATGGAACAGAGGCAATGTTGGGTGGCAATGCAGTTGTCCCCTGCACAGGTTCGTTCACAACTCCATTTATGTGCCTATCTAGGACGTCAACAATAAGTCTCTCAATAAACTCATATTGCATATCCTCAAACACTGGTTTGATCACCCATTGTTTACTTCTTTTAGTGAAGGCCTTATTGTAGCGAAGCGTCCCTAAAGTTCCGGTCGTCCTACTTTGTTGACGGCCAACATTATGGTTATGTGCCAAGACCGCTAAAAGAGTCCGATTTATCATGCCCTCCATGCCAAAATGCAATCGTTTTGGCCTGTACTTTAGGCACATATTGTGGAACACCTCCAAATCTCCTGTGTGGCAGAATTCCGTGAGTCCCCTCAAAGCTTTTGTTATAGTTTTATCAAATACAATCTTTTCAATGGCTTTGTGAGTGGGTGATGAAGGAATCAACCACTTCTTCTTCCGTGCCTCCTCTGTGGACAAATGGCCATGTTCACAATTGTGGAAATGTTGGTTCGTGTTCCATAGGTGAACGTTTGTACAGTGTAGCATTACTGACCGCCATTTTTCCAGTAGAATTTCCAACGACCCTCCACATGTTTTTGAGCTCCACCAAAGATGGTTGCTGATTGACTTGGACCACTGTGAAATACCTTGCATATCTTTTTTTTTACCTGCAGCCGACAATTTTTTATTGATTGTTTTTGCAAGATGCCAAACGTCAAATTGGTGATTTATATTTTTGTACTCTTCTCTCATTGTCTTGGCAATTGAAACATGTCGGTCCGTGGCTATCAGGTCGATCACCATTCCCCGCGATTGTAGTTCTTGCAATGATGCTACAAAGCCAACTTTCTCCATGGCCACTGAGGATGTACTTTGTGACACCTGCACGACCACCGAACTCACAATTTTCTTACTTTCCATGTCCTGAAAGTGGTAGGTGCAGTACTTGGCTGAAAATCCTGGGCTGTCGCACTGTCCATCACCGGCTAGCCTGAACCGTTTGCCCGCGAATGTACTATCAATAGACATTTTTTCCATTCTCCAAGCTTCGCTAATGGCTGGAAATAGATAATCGGTTTGGTATTTGTAGAACTGAGTTTTCGCAATGAAATGGATTCCCACAAACTGAAAGAAAGACTCTAATTTTTTAAAACTTGAACCACTAAAAAGTGCAGCCGCTGCACAAAGTAGATTGCCTGCTGGCAGTTGTCCCAGCATAGGTTGTGCAGACCATGAGAAAGGATGATATTTTGTACAGCTGGCATGTATTTTAAGGTTAGTGCCTCGAATTGCACGAGTCACATTAATCAATGGCTCCCCACATACTTCCCCACCAACCGAATGCCCACATTTCATCCGAATAATAATATCAATCAAACAACTATCGAATACAATGAATTTGGCCTCTTTCCTTATACTGTCACTCTGCATCCCAGCTGGTTCGGCCTGTAACGTTGAGGACATGTCACTCACATGAAAGGTAGAATCTCTGATATCGTCTTCCGCTATGTTCAGTGATATTGATGGTGTTTCATTGTCGTCCACTTCATTCTCTTCCATTGCAACATCTGTTCCTTCTCCGGCGATGGGTGAATAAAACAATTTCTTCAACTTTCTCGCGGTCTTAGTTTTCGCGGGTGTGGATTCTGTGAATTGATCTCCGACTGCATCTGAACTACCAGGAGGACATTCACTATCAATGGCTGGTGGTGGTATAGCTCCGTTGTCAATCACTTCATATTCTTCCCATTGGCACGATGCATCTCCAGTCTCAAGTCCCTGCCAAAAGGTTTGACAAGCAACATCTCTCGTTCGCTTCACTGTCTGTGTAGATCTAGTTCGTACACCCACTCGCAACTAGAGGACAGATTGGAAAAGGGATGTTCAGTTTAAACACAACTTACAGTATTGAACTATTAACAGTGAAAAACAACATAATATAGTGACCAGGACACTAACCTTCTTTTGCTTTCTTTTCTTTGAAACTTTCTTGCCTCGAACTTCAACATCAGGACGCTGTTGCTCCGACTCGTGTGTGCATGTCTCCACTTCCTCTTGCGCTGCAACGACTATATTTTCCTGATAAGCACATCCATCACGCACTGACGCTCCATCGACTCCCTGAAACATAGAACTTTCATTAGTATGTATAATAATATTGAAAACACAAAATGTACTTGGGGACCAATACCCACGTACATGTCAATAGCAAAACACGAATGAACGCTTTGTGTAGAACATTCAAACGACAATTATTCACGCATTGTTGATCTAGTTAGATGGAACTGTCAAGATCCATACCTCGGGCTCCTCATAGACTTCCATTGATGATATTATTGAAGATGATGCTTCAGTGACTCCCTGAAACACAGTAATTGCATTAGTATGGTTTTCTATTTTGATAAAAAGAACAGAAACTTTGTGCAGGCGTGAACGGCTCATCTAAATAGACCTGCACAAACGATCAGTTGTCTAAAATAAATAATGGATATGTAAATATGATTCGATTTGCTCGATCGTTGGAAGTGTCACCACCCAGAGATCTGTATCAACTACTAGGGGTGATGTTCTTGTAGAAGAAGCTCCGTCATCTCCCTGAAACATAGTACTTGCGTTAATAAAGAAGGAAGTATAGCGGATGTAATCACGTCATATGATTTCGCTTGATCGAACTGTCAGTATCCATACCTCGAAATGCATAAGAACATCAAGGGACGATGTAACTGCGGTGCACACTTCTGCAAGCTGTTGCGCCGACCCGTAACTGCACGCTCCCCCTTCTTCTTGGACTAATGCTCCATCGACTCCCTGAAACATAGGACTTTCATTAGTAATGAACACAATATTGAAAAAAGAAGACACATAGGAGGGCGACGACAGAAGGACATATCAATGGCTAAAAACGAAAGAAACATTGTGTGTAACAATCACGCTACAAGAATGCAAGATCTGATGATCTCCATCGATGGAACTGTCCTGAAACGTACCTCGAGCATCTGAGTGACATCAACGGTAGTCGTCAATACGTTGGACTCCTCAGCATCTCCCTGAAAGACAGTACTTGCATTATTTTGGATAACAATAATTATAACTGAAAACAAAGACTAGAGGACGAGTACAAGGGTGTACCATTAGGTAAAATAATTACACGATAAATTAAAACTATTGATTTACATGCCTAAAACAAGTCAGTGGCAGAATAGCCAAGTAAGATTACCCGATAGGCGCTTGAAGTGGCTGATGACTGCAATAACGACACGGATGGAGAATCTTCCGCCTTCATATTGAGTGGATACATAAATGGGGAAATTATTGTTAGCTAATGCTACACACTACCGCAAGGCCGAGAGATAAATACATAAACTTGACTCACCAGTGGAGGGATGTGGACGAATAGAGTGGGAATAGCGGTTGAGAGCAATTTTTGCCTCGCTCGCGGTGTGTTCTTCTTTATTAGCAATGATGTGGAGTACATGTCTGAGCTAAAGTGCCTGCTGCAGATGCGGTATCGATCACCCCTCTTGTCCGCAAAGACTTCTAGGACTCTACTTTCAAGCTCAGACGGTGGATATCCGCAATATCGGACCCATTCTCTTATCTGATCTATTGTCTTAGGGAAAACATGCATTATAATACCTTCAGATTTATTATGGGTCTTCGAAGGGCAACCGCCAATGGAACAGGCAGGCATTGTGGAAAGTTCTGAAAAGTAAAGATCAACAATTCTCTATGAATACCAATGTGTTAAAAAATTAAATGACACATAAAAGGTTCAATGCAAGGTTCGTTTTGGTTCTTGGAACTATACACGTTATTCACATGCGGATAAGTATTTGAATAACTTTAAAAAAATTGAAAAATAATTTGACTAAACTCAGAACATGTGACTAGTTACTTGCATGTACTGTCTTGAACGAAAAGAAATTGCACGCAAAATGATTATGGTACATGGCCTTACCTTGACGAACAAACAGTTAGATGCAGGGATCAGAGTAGTTTCTTGTCGTAGAACAGGGAGCAGTTCACAGGTTGCAAACTGACGAGTTTCCTCGAAGTGGTCACGGATGTTCACAGAGACGAAGAGCAGATAACCAGCACCTTCACGGGTTGACTAGCAAAGCGCAAAGTAGTTCTCATTAGAAATATGAAGTGGGTTATAAAGAATTCGAAACAGGGGTGTGTTTGTGAATGAATGACGTGTATATGTCGTGGCATTATGCGGTTTGCAGGGGGCCGTCCAGCGTGAGGGGGGATGCTTGGCAGGAGACACGGGGTCTGGAGGTAGACATGGGAACAACAACCCATGCTCTATAGACCACTTTGAAGTGTACATGGTCTTTGGCACCTCTTGGCCTTTATCGCTCCCTGACAGCTCCACTTGCCAGCACAAGTACCCCGGTGCGAACTGCCTTTGATAGGGCGGGGGGGTGGATTGGGGCGGTGGTCGTGCAGACAAGACACAGGAAGACTCGTGAATGGAGACACACTTATGTGGATTGCAGGGGGCCGTCCAGCGTGAGGGGGGATGCTTGGCAGGAGACACGGGGTCTGGAGGTAGACATGGGAACAACAACCCATGCTCTATGGACCACTTTGAAGTGTACATGGTCTTTGGCACCTCTTGGCCTTTATCGCCCCCTGACAGCTCCACTTGCCAGCGCAAGTACCCCGGTGCGAACTGCCTTTGATAGGGCGGGGGGGTGGATTGGGGCGGTGGTCGTGCAGACAAGACTCGTTTGCCGCAGGGCCTCACCAAGGAGAGGCCATCTAACTGCATGTAAGAGGCAGGCTGCAGGATCTAATACTTGGAAGGCAGGGGGGTGAGTTTATAAATACCTCACCCTCCCAGGAGAATATATGGGTGCAGTTCACCCTGGAGACCCTGGATGCCTAGGCAGTTAAACTAACACAGCAGGGATTTGCCTCAACTCCACATTACCTCAAGAAGCGGGTATGTGTCCTTTCTGTTACCAAAAAGTACTATAACACACAAAACAGACTGAGGAACAGAAAAGCTTCACCAGAGCTATTTATTGTATTGTGCAATTAATGCAACCCTAACTCTTTCCCTGCAGGGAGTGCACTAAGCTACCCCTGCTTGATGTTACTAACCCTAAATGAATGCTAATATGCCGACTGTCGGCAGAATTTGCATGGGGACTATTCATACCCTATATTACAAACATGAAAAACCATATTCACAGTGAACTGCCACAATAAATTTTATACATCTAAATTTCGTTAATCCAAACAATTAAAACCAAGACAGTTACGGAAAAAAACATTTCCCGGCTGTACCCTTGGATGAAACAGACAGGTCACGTGGGACTCGGCGTCACACTCTTCGACAATTTAATTGCCCTCCGTGAGGTGTGTCTGGTTGATCCAGGAGTTATTTATTAAAACATTTTATAAAAATATATGTATGTGTCGCACAAATTCTCAGCACAAAAATGCACTTTATATTTGATTCATTTCTTTACAAGTGCATGTACCATTCTCTTGTGCGTGACTGTTTAACATCTTTATAAATAGAAAACATAAAATCTCTGAGATAAATTCAAACAATTTGTGTTTAAAAGTGCATAAGTCCACTTGTGTCACTCTAAATAGGGTGACATCTATATATCTGGTCGACCGGTTTCAATGATGTCTTGCGTGTATCATATTCTTCAGGACCCAATATTGCTTCTTTAGACCCAATCAGCAAGCCCCATAGAGGCGAGATTGCGACATATCCTGTCCAATTGTTTTTATATGCAAGGAACAGCACGTTCGGTTTCTGTGGTATTGCCACTTTCAAATAGTAGAGTTGGAAAGCCTGAAATGGTACTTTATCTTTCTACTTGTAGACGTCCCTTCAATAAGGAGAGCTTGTTGTGGTCTCGCAGCTTTGTTCATAGCGTTTTATGAAGGAAGTCTTGTTGGATTCTCAATTCCTGAGCACAATCTCTTCCGTCACGTTGTTTCCTGGTTTCGTGATTATCGCGGGTCAGGCAGTTAGTCAGCAGCAGGCTGGCCTGTGGTGGCAAGGCGGCACGGGCCAGAGGGGGTCATCTCTGTACCCGGTGCCCAAAAGGATGATTTATTATGATCAACCATATTGATTATTTACCTATGACCATGTTTTGTATCAATAAAATCCAACGGCCTTTTATTGCCAACGCTTGAACAAAGTGGTGTGGTAAGTATTTTTGGGGGAGGAGGCAAGGCCGGGAGGCTTGATGCCAACCCGCAAAATAACATATGTATGTCTGCTGCATATGGGTTCAACGGTTATGTGGATTGAAGGTGGGCGGCCAGCGTGAGGGAGGATGCTGGCCGGAGACATGTGGTGTGACAAGACAAGGCACAGGAAGACTATTCAATGGAGACACACTAGATTCATTTAAAAAATCAAAACAACCATTGTTAAAATATATGTTGGGTTTTATTTTAGATCTTAATTTCAATTGAACATAAATAATAAACATTACACATTGTAAAGTTCCGGTTGCAGCACATCCAGGGAAAATCCGCGGTATTGTCCACTGTCGCTGGGGAAATGTTGTCTAATGGCAAGTACCGCACAGGCAGGTATTACTCTCCGAACGCGGTGTCCGAGCCTCCCGTGAAGCCACCAAGTGAAGCAACGATAGGCCACCAGCCTGTATCACCTGTGAAAATGAAAGATGCAAACTGTATTAAAATGACAAAACTTTCTTATCACTGTCGATTCAGGTAAAAAATGTCATTCTGCTTTGAAAAAAATTCTATCTAGAAAATGCACAATATGGAACCAGTTTACATGCATTCGAATGATATGTAGATGTAATTTTATATGTGGGAGACGACCATGACATAGTAGTGGCATCACTGACATCAAAACCAGAGTATACTTACTCGTTACTCGGATTACGCGGACGAACAGTGCCGCGAAGTTCGTGCATAAGCACCATCATCATCCTCAACACGGTCCGTGAGAGGCAGGCTTCCCTGAACTCTGGCAGCTCGGTGATGCATTGCGGACTTGGCTCGCCTTCTGAAATGTAGGCCAAGCACCCGGAATTTTCACGGCAGCAGCAGTTCTCCTCCTCAGTTGGCATTAGCTCGCACCGATTGCACGTGCACCAGGTGGAGACGCCGTCCATGCGACATGGTCCAGGCTCTTCATCCGTTGACTGGTCCTCCCAACTGCCGTCCGAATCCCCATCGTTTTCGCGTGCTTGCCTTTCCAGTAGTTCTTCCTCGGTGTACTCGGGCTCGTACATATACGGCATTATTGTAGCCATTGTGTGGTAAAGAAAGTAAAATAATTTACAGAGATGGTACAGGTGTTCACAAGGCCTAGAAGCGGCGAAGGTAGCTGACCAGAGCACAGAAACGAGTCACAGAATACTCAAAGTAACACAGAGAGAGGAATGGAATCGAAAATCTGCTGCTGTGTGTTGTGAAACGGTGTGTTTATACTTATTGAGGAAAGAGGCGTCCTGCCATTTCCATGGCGACACTTCATTAGCTGAGGCGCAGCGATTGTTGACACGAAACGTGCTTTGGCGTTGGGAAATGGGCGGTACGCGTCTGCTGATGTCAGGCTCAGGGGCGGGGGATTTGATTTAGTGCCGCAAAAGCAGGTGAGCCAGGGCGATGGGGGGAAATGATAGGATTATCATAAAATGGCGGCTGATTTCGAGTGCGTTAATGGACGAAAAGTCGGGTAAGGTCCATAGGAAAGTTTTCTACGATCTACCGAGTTATGCTTAAAAACACATGGCCGAACCGTAGGGACAATAAAAAAAAAGTCCCGGAACTCTCCTTTAATAGCTTTGCAAAATGTCTGAATATAAATAAAAGTACTTTGATCCTGAAAACATATTTTTTCACTGTTCCTGCACATGCTTTAATTATCTGGTTATCTGGGATGTGGAATCTGTGACAAAGATATTCAAGTTTGTGGGTGGCTCTCTTAGAACCTTTAGCGCCTATGTGTATCAGATAGTGGACGGTAAATGGATTTCAAATTGGGGGCATGGGTGTGACTGTGAACGAAGGATTGGATTTGGTTGCTTTAAGTGTCAAGCAGTGAGTTCACATAGTGATTATTGTTGGTCATTTCTTGGGAATGGAACTGCATCTATCTCTGCTGTATTATATTGATAGGTACGTATTTGAAGGACCTGACATTTTCTTGTTGGGCTTCAGCTGGGTTTTGGTGGAGAGAGGGAGAGAGGACGAGTGAGTGGGAGAGGGGGCAGAGGGGAGAGAGGGTGCAGGGAGGGGTAGAGGGATGAGGAGCGTCAAAGGGGATGGGGGAGAGAGGATGAGATTAGTCACCCCGAGGTTCCGTTTTACTCTGAAAGCATGTCAACTGTCATACACATGTATCATTTGATGGGGACTGAGAAAGACTGAGAAAGTGATGGGAAGAACAGCTTTTTAATTCTCATGCTAATATTTTGAAATTGTTGGAATCAGTATATATGATTCATGATTGTAAACAGTTTAATGTTAGAACGAGTGCTTTGAAAAATAAAATGAGCACTAAGCCCATTGTGCATGATACAGTGATTTAAGCATGCAATCTTTTCATCACAGACATGGGAATATTTTGGAAGCATACAGTAGTAGTGTACCAGACTGTCCATCTTAAAATGTTAATTATCCATCAGAAAATAAATTATATGTTTATGCTAGGTTTTGATAAAGTGGTTTTCTCAGTTAAATAGCTGTAACATTCGTGTTACAACTACAGTATATACTGGAAGTGGTAATTAGAAATGAAAATGTAAAAATAGCCACTTTCCCATGTTAGTAGAAATAAATCATTTCCTTTTAAAATTAGCTTTGTTTGCCGAGAGTGCACATCAATTTGTCTCTCCCACAAATGTCTTCCTTTTTTAAGGGGTTATGCACAAATTAATACCAATGATCAGACCTGTTTCTTCATGCGCACTA
The DNA here is from genome assembly GCF_040938575.1 of Ambystoma mexicanum. Taxonomy (NCBI): domain Eukaryota; kingdom Metazoa; phylum Chordata; class Amphibia; order Caudata; family Ambystomatidae; genus Ambystoma; species Ambystoma mexicanum. The sequence goes on along the minus strand of NC_090939.1, from coordinate 454,544,102 downwards.
AGGCAAGACTTAATATTTGGTGCTGGGCAATGACTGCACAAACACTAATAATTAACAAAAAATAGAAAGTAGTATTACGCAGTTCTAGACCCTGGAGACTGGTCTTCTGGTCCCTCACAAGTTCTGTCAGTACCCTAGGAACCACCTACAGAACTTATGCGCGTCCTCCGCCCCTCACCCCTTGTGTACAATTCACTGTCAGAGTGATAGCAAGATCCCACCAAGACACAGGTGACAAGCAGCAAGCACCAGCCCTCACACTGGAGGATGCCTCTGTCGCTGCTGCCCTCATTCTACTATTAATCCTCAAAACGGCACCCCTTTATTATCCCCCTTTACTATAACTGTCTTTTTTTCTGTGGTCACACTGCCAGTAACAGCGCACTTTACAGCGCAACCCTTGCCCACAGAGAGAGATAGAGTGAGACAGAGAAGAACAGAGAGAGCGAGTGAGCGAGAAAGAGGGAGACTTCAAGATGGCGCATGCCATGCAGGGTACAGCTAGTGGCTTTCATTTTGAGTGAAGTCCGTCAATTACGACTGGAGCGAGGTTGTGGTGAATAGTGCGGAATGCACCAGTTCTACTGAACGCAAAAGAGGGTGAACTACGTTCATATCGATGTGCAACACGGAAAGGTGTCCTTTCACGTGTCATGCATTTAAACTCTGCTCACATCCAGCGTATGATTTACGAAGCAATGCTAGATGCAGCAGAACCTCCACGAGGACCACTGTGCTATCGCTCTGCAGCTATCTAAAATTAAATCGTACACAATATCCTCCCATCAGACATACACTCTATCCGTGCACAGCGCAATCAATACCCGACTCTTCCTGCAGTGGAAAAAGGCGAACGTGCTTCCGTGTATAGACATTTTGGCGAAAACGTGAGCGCCCCCTTGTGGCCGCGCTACATTCTATGCAAAGGACGCACAGATACAGTAGATACGAATGGGGAAACGATGTAATGTTGAAAGGAGTGTGCACATTATCACCGGGATGCATCGTTTCTACAGACACAGAGCAATGGCTGAACATCGCATGATGGATCGGTGTAGTATCTTCATTGTGGGACAGATACACCACTGACATGGGCTCGGTGGGTGGGATGCTGCAAGCCCCTTGTGTTTGATCTAATCTAAACGCTAATGAAGGCAGTTCGTGAAGAGGCGGTTGGAAATCATTTTTGCTGGGGGAGGGGGGGGTGTATCTCTTGTATGTAGTTTATCTGCATTAAACTTGTCTTGTTGTTCTGTTCCGACAAGCATTACATATTCCCCATGTCCCTCTACCTCCTTCTCCAAACCCCTTTTTAGTTTTGGCTATTAGGTTGCACTTTAGCACCTCCTATAAGCCGAAACTATTTCATTAGAGTACAGTTAGGGAGAAATGTCATATGCAGAGTTACACAAAGCATGTAGGTGTTGTTTGGCTATTTACCCACCCACTGACTGCCTCTGTGATGCTTGTGTTCCCCCCCATCCCCCTGGTCCCCTGTGATGCTGTTGTGTGCCCCCCACGCCCCCAGATCCCTGTAATGCTGTTGTGTGCCCCCCAAGCCTCCTGGTCCTCTGTGAAGCTGTTGTGCGCCCCACACACCCCCTGGACCCACGTGATGCTATTGTGTGCCCCCCAGGCACCCCTGTCTTCCGTGATGCTGTTGTGTGCCCCCCTGGTCCCCTGTGATGCTGTTGTGCCGCCCACACCCACCGGTCACCTGTGATTTTGTTGTGTGCCCCCAAGCCCCCCCTGGTCCTCCGTGAAGCTGTTGTGTGCCCCCCATAGCTCCTGGTCTTCCGTGATGCTGTTGTGTGCCTCCCCTGGTCCCCTGTGATGCTATTGTGCACCTCCCGGTCCCCTGTGCTGCTATTGTATGGCCCAAAACCCCCAGTCCCCTGTGATGCTGTTGTGTGCCCCCCACAACCCCTGGTCCCCTGTGATGCTGTTGTGGGCCCCCATCCTTCCCTGGTTCTCCGTGATGCTGTTGTGTGACCCCCCGGGCCCTGATGATGCTGTTGTGTGCCGCCCACCCCCCTGGTCCTCCATGATGCTGTTGGGTGCCCCCCACCCCCGCAGGTCCCCATGATGCTGTTGGGTGCCCCCCACGCCCCTGGTCCCCTGTGATGCTGTTGTGGGCCCCCATCCTTCCCTGGTTCTCCGTGATGCTGTTGTGTGACCCCCCGGGCCCTGATGATGCTGTTGTGTGCCGCCCACCCCCCTGGTCCTCCATGATGCTGTTGGGAGCCCCCCACCCCCGCAGGTCCCCATGATGCTGTTGGGTGCCCCCCACCCCCCTGGTCCCCCGTGATGCTGTTGTGTGCCCCCCTGGTCCTCCATGATGCTGTTGTGTGCCGCCCAACCCCCCTGGTCTCCTGTGATGCTGTTGTGTGCCCCTCACCCCCCCTGACCCCCTGTGATGCTGTTGTGTGCCCTCCCGGTCGCCCATGATGCTGTTGTGTGCCCCACATCCCCTTCTAGCCCCATTGATTTCCTCTCCCCCTCCCCTTTTCCCATTATTCCAAGCCCAATAGTGCCTGCCTAATTGTCTTCTGCATTTGTATGCTGCTGCCGCCCAGCAACATGAGGTAGGTACCATGCATCTGCCGCCTAATTGACTTTTGCATTTGTTTGCTGCTGCTGCCTAGCAACATGGGGTTAGGCTCCATGTATCTGCCGCCAAATTGACTTTTGCATTTGTATGCTCCTGCCACCCTGCAATATGGGGTTAGGCTCCATGTATCTGCTGCCTAATTGACTTTTACATTTGTATGCTGCTGCGGCCGTGCAACATGGGGTTAGGCACCATGTATCTGCCGCCTAATTGACATTTGTATGCTGCTGCCGCCCTGCAACATGGGATTAGGCTTCATGTATCTGCCACCTAATTGACTTTTGCATTTGTTTGCTGCTTCCGCCCTGCAACATGGGGTTAGGCACCATGTATCTGCCGCCTAATTGACTTTTGCATTTGTTTGCTGCTGCTGCCTAGCAACATGGGGTTAGGCACCATGTATCTGCCGCCTAATTGACTTTTGCATTTGTATGCTGCTGCCACCCTGCAACATGGGGTTAGGCACCATGTATCTGCCACCTAATTGACTTTTGCATTTGTATGCCTCTTCCGCCCTGCAACATGGGGTTAGGCACCATGTATCTGCCGCCTAACTGACTTTTACATTTGGATGCTGCTGCAGCCCTGCAACATGGGGTTAGGCACCTTGTATCTGCCACCTAATTGACTTTTGCATTTGTATGCCTCTTCCACCCTGCAACATGGGGTTAGGCACCATGTATCTGCCACCTAACTGACTTTTGCATTTGGATGCTGCTGCAGCCCTGCATCCTGGGGTCAGGCTCTGTGTATCTGCTGCCTAATTGACTTTTGCATTTGTATGCTGCTGCCGCCCTGCAACATGGGGTTAGGCACCGTGTATATGCCGCCTAATTGACTTTTGCATTTGTATGCTGCTGCAGCCCTGCAACAAGGGGTTAGCCACCATGTACCTGCTGCCTAACTGATATTTGCATTTGTTTGCTGCTGCCGCCCTTCAACATGGGGTTAGACACCGTGTATATGCCACCAAATTGACTTTTGCATTTGTATGCTGCTGCCGCCCTGCAACATGGGGTTAGGTACCGTGTATATGCCACCAAATTGACTTTTGCATTTGTATGCTGCTACCGCCCTGCAACATGGGGTTAGGCACCGTGTATATGCCACCTAATTGACTTTTGCATTTGTATGCTGCTCCCACACTGCAACATGGGGTTAGGCACCGTGTATATGCCACCAAATTGACTTTTGCATTTGTATGCTGCTGCCGCCCTGCAACATGGGGTTAGGTACCGTGTATATGCCACCAAATTGACTTTTGCATTTGTATGCTGCTACCGCCCTGCAACATGGGGTTAGGCACCGTGTATATGCCACCTAATTGACTTTTGCATTTGTATGCTGCTCCCACACTGCAACATGGGGTTAGGCACCGTGTATATGCCACCAAATTGACTTTTGCATTTGTATGCTGCTGCCGCCCTGCAACATGGGGTTAGGCACCGTGTATATGCCACCTAATTGACTTTTGCATTGGTATGCTGCTGCCGCCCTGCAACATGGGGTTAGGCACCATGTATCTGCACATCGGAACTCTTTTCTGCACTTTGCGTGGGATGTATTACTTCTGTATGTTCCTCTTTGATGTAATCACCTATTGCGCTTCCTTTCTGTAACCTGAAGCACTGCAACCTATCTCTTAAGTATAAGCGCCTCGATACCTCTGGGTTTTGTGCGCTATGTAAATAAATGAAATAAAATAAATTGCAGTAGGTTACCTCCGGCACACCCAGGTTGAGTAGGCAGACCATGAAAGATAGAACTGAGCCTAGGATATAGAGTGAAAATCACTCCTTATTTTTCCTGAAAAAAAAGGACAGATTTAGAAAGACCGCTCTGAGTGTGCACATTATCACCGGGATGCATCGTTTCTACAGACACAGAGCAATGGCTGAACATCGCATGATGGATCGGTGTAGTATCTTCATTGTGGGACAGATACACCACTGACATGGGCTCGGTGGGTGGGATGCTGCAAGCCCCTTGTGTTTGATCTAATCTTAACGCTAATGAAGGCAGTTCGTGAAGAGGCGGTTGGAAATAATTTTTGGTGGGGGGGGTGTATCTCTTGTATGTAGTTTATCTGCATTAAACTTGTCTTGTTGTTCTGTTCCGACAAGCATTACATATTCCCCATGTCCCTCTACCTCCTTCTCCAAACCCCTTTTTAGTTTTGGCTATTAGGTTGCACTTTAGCACCTCCTATAAGCCGAAACTATTTCATTAGAGTACAGTTAGGGAGAAATGTCATATGCAGAGTTACACAAAGCATGTAGGTGTTGTTTGGCTATTTACCCACCCACTGACTGCCTCTGTGATGCTTGTGTTCCCCCCATCCCCCTGGTCCCCTGTGATGCTGTTGTGTGCCCCCCACTCCCCCAGATCCCTGTAATGCTGTTGTGTGCCCCCCAAGCCCCCTGGTCCTCTGTGAAGCTGTTGTGTGCCCCACACACCCCCTGGACCCACGTGATGCTATTGTGTGCCCCCCAGGCACCCCTGTCTTCCGTGATGCTGTTGTGTGCCCCCCTGGTCCCCTGTGATGCTGTTGTGCCGCCCACACCCACCGGTCACCTGTGATTTTGTTGTGTGCCCCCAAGCCCCCCTGGTCCTCCGTGAAGCTGTTGTGTGCCCCCCATAGCTCCTGGTCTTCCGTGATGCTGTTGTGTGCCTCCCCTGGTCCCCTGTGATGCTATTGTGCACCTCCCGGTCCCCTGTGATGCTATTGTATGGCCCAAAACCCCCCAGTCCCCTGTGATGCTGTTGTGTGCCCCCCACAACCGCTGGTCCCCTGTGATGCTGTTGTGGGCCCCCATCCTTCCCTGGTTCTCCGTGATGCTGTTGTGTGACCCCCCGGGCCCTGATGATGCTGTTGTGTGCCGCCCACCCCCCTGGTCCTCCATGATGCTGTTGGGTGCCCCCCACCCCCGCAGGTCCCCATGATGCTGTTGGGTGCCCCCCACCCCCCTGGTCCCCCGTGATGCTGTTGTGTGCCCCCCTGGTCCTCCATGATGCTGTTGTGTGCCGCCCAACCCCCCTGGTCTCCTGTGATGCTGTTGTGTGCCCCTCTCCCCCCCTGACCCCCTGTGATGCTGTTGTGTGCCCTCCCGGTCCCCTGTGATGCTGTTGTGTGCCCCCACCCACCCCTCGTCCCCTGTGATGCTGTTGCGTTCCCTCCACCCCCCTCCCCCTGGTCCTCCGTGATGCTGTTGTGTGCCCCCCCATCCCCCCTGGTCCCCGTGATGCTGCTGTGCCCCCACCCCCTGCTCCCCTGTGATGCTGTTGTGTGCCACTCACCCCCCCCCCGGTCGCCCATGATGCTGTTGTGTGCCCCACATCCCCTTCTAGCCCCATTGATTTCCTCTCCCCCTCCCCTTTTCCCATTATTCCAAGCCCAATAGTGCCTGCCTAATTGTCTTCTGCATTTGTATGCTGCTGCCGCCCAGCAACATGAGGTAGGTACCATGCATCTGCCGCCTAATTGACTTTTGCATTTGTTTGCTGCTGCTGCCTAGCAACATGGGGTTAGGCTCCATGTATCTGCCGCCAAATTGACTTTTGCATTTGTATGCTCCTGCCACCCTGCAATATGGGGTTAGGCTCCATGTATCTGCTGCCTAATTGACTTTTACATTTGTATGCTGCTGCGGCCGTGCAACATGGGGTTAGGCACCATGTATCTGCCGCCTAATTGACATTTGTATGCTGCTGCCGCCCTGCAACATGGGATTAGGCTCCATGTATCTGCCACCTAATTGACTTTTGCATTTGTATGCTGCTTCCGCCCTGCAACATGGGGTTAGGCACCATGTATCTGCCGCCTAATTGACTTTTGCATTTGTATGCTGCTGCCACCCTGCAACATGGGGTTAGGCACCTTGTATCTGCCACCTAATTGACTTTTGCATTTGTATGCCTCTTCCACCCTGCAACATGGGGTTAGGCACCATGTATCTGCCACCTAACTGACTTTTGCATTTGGATGCTGCTGCAGCCCTGCATCCTGGGGTCAGGCTCTGTGTATCTGCTGCCTAATTGACTTTTGCATTTGTATGCTGCTGCCGCCCTGCAACATGGGGTTAGGCACCCTGTATATGCCGCCTAATTGACTTTTGCATTTGTATGCTGCTGCAGCCCTGCAACAAGGGGTTAGGCACCATGTACCTGCTGCCTAACTGATATTTGCATTTGTTTGCTGCTACCGCCCTTCAACATGGGGTTAGACACCGTGTATATTCCACAAAATTGACTTTTGCATTTGTATGCTGCTGCCGCCCTGCAACATGGGGTTAGGTACCGGGTATATGCCACCAAATTGACTTTTGCATTTGTATGCTGCTACCGCCCTGCAACATGGGGTTAGGCACCGTGTATATGCCACCTAATTGACTTTTGCATTTTTATGCTGCTGCCGCCCTGCAACATGGGGTTAGGCACCGTGTATATGCCACCTAATTGACTTTTGCATTTGTATGCTGCTCCCACACTGCAACATGGGGTTAGGCACCGTTTATATGCCACCAAATTGACTTTTGCATTTGTATGCTGCTGCCGCCCTGCAACATGGGGTTAGGCACCGTGTATATGCCACCTAATTGACTTTTGCATTGGTATGCTGCTGCTGCCCTGCAACATGGGGTTAGGCACCATGTATCTGCACATCGGAACTCTTTTCTGCACTTTGCGTGGGATGTATTACTTCTGTATGTTCCTCTTTGATGTAATCACCTATTGCGCTTCCTTTCTGTAACCTGAAGCACTGCAACCTATCTCTTAAGTATAAGCGCCTCGATACCTCTGGGTTTTGTGCGCTATGTAAATAAATGAAATAAAATAAATTGCAGTAGGTTTCCTCCGGCACACCCAGGTTGAGTAGGCACACCATGAAAGACAGAACTGAGCCTAGGATATAGAGTGAAAATCACTCCTTATTTTTCCTGAAAAAAAAGGACAGATTTAGAAAGACCGCTCTGAGACCGCAAAGAGCAGACTTTCCACTTCTGTCACGCACCTGTCGCACACGAGTGCTCGCAGGGGCTGACAGGGGTGGCCAGGAAGGGCAGGGGAAGACAGAAGTTTCCTGTCAGGTAAGTGTGTCTGTTTGGATTTTTGTGTGTATGCTGTGGGGTAGTATGAAGGGGACGGGGCTAGGGAGAAGGTTTGTGTGTCTTTGTGTGTGATTGTGTATATTTATATGTGTGGGGGTCATTAGAGCTTGTTAGTGTGGGGAGAGTGTGCAGGATGATTAAAGGGGGGGTTTGGCGGGTGAAACCTCCACAATTTCAAAATGAAAGGCTGCACTGTACAGAAACAGTCCTTTTTGTGTGCAGGCTTTAATATTCGAGAATATCACATGGTAGATCTGAAGTCTTACGAGGTGGCCCATTGTGAGGGTTTCCGAATTGAGTGGCAAGAGGGGGGGTTTGAGGTTCAGCGCAAGGATCTAATATATTTGGTTGGAGTGAGTAAAGCTGCAGGTGGATGCAGGGGGCGCGATTTGCCAAATCTAACGCCAAGTAAGGAACCAAGTAAACAATTGTTTTGCAAACACACTGCGCATAAACACAAATTTAGTCCAAAGTGGTATAGTGAATTTAATTGTCACTGAGGTAGCCTGACACGTGTTTCGGGCACTTGCCCTTCAACTGAGGCTACAGAGTTGTACATATATACACAAACTACGCCCCAGCTCTTGCAAACATATTCATGCATCATTTTGAACAAATGGTTGTCTTTACAAATACTATATTCTCACCATATATCTATATTTGGAAAAGATATATAGATGACGTAATTCTGATTTGGAATGGCTCCTGTGACACCCTGAATGATTTTGTGAACTATCTTAACACCAACATATGGGGAATTCAGTTTACACAGACTGTTAGCACCAGTAGTATTAATTTTCTTGATTTAACTATTATGATTTCTGATGGTAAACTGATAACCAAAACTGGAGTCCAGTCCTGTGTCTTCCTCTTCAGCCTCCTTCGCTATTTTCCCCTACCAAACAAAAAAAGAAAGGGAGTAAAATATGGCTCTAAATTAGAGAAGTACCTAACTCAGCTGATTAAAAAGGTGCAGCGGGAGGAGAGAACAACAGATAACGCTAAACTGATAGTAAAGACGTTATTTCCCCCTCATCATCCCCTTCAACCTCCTCTGATTCCACTTGTGAGGGCACTGAAGAGGAACCTACAGGGAAATACTAAGATAAAGAGACCATGGTGGAAGCATTAATCACATGTTGCCTACAAGATGCAGTGCCATAGGCCAGAGTGCGCCCTAAGGTTTGATACATTTGGGTAACAATAACAAAGGAGCTCCCACTTATTAAGGACATTAAGGCCAAGCTATTAAGCTATTAATGGTGCATCGTCACTGCACGTTTCATGGCAAAACGATATCCTCTAACTGAGGCAGAATCAGCATTACCTACATCTCTGGGAGTGGACTCTGTTGTCTCTGATCGAGCAGCCATTCAGGGCCCCTAAAGAGGATGGAGTTAAAGACCCAGTGGATAAGTAGATTGATGCTGACATTATGAATAAGTACATTATTGCACATCTGGCCAGAAGTAGCCAAGAGTACCATTGCTACACCACTCAACGTTCTCCAAGTTGTCTTCCAGGAACTGATGCATGGCATCAATACAGGTGAGGATTGTAAGGCGTAAGTATAAAGGATCCGGCATGAGCTGAATTTCTGTCCAGTCTATATTATGATGGCGTAACAGCAGCAGCCTTGATAATGGTCACTGTGATAGACCCCTCGTGTTTAATCTCCAATCCTCAACAATCCTATTTACAAAGATCAAGGTGGAAATTGTAGTGGTCCCATAAATCGATGATTGCAACATCCAGGGGCCTGGACAAGGAATGTGTTGGATTTGGGCTGCCAAGAACCATCACATTGTTAACAAACTGTGGTCTTTTCATTAAGAGACAAAAGTCTCAATTCCAGCAAGTCCAGGAACGGATGTCACTCGGTGTGTTTTTCCTCACTCAGCTCAACATATTTTGGCTCGCTAGAGAAAGGGCCAGGACCATCATGAAGGAGGTACAGATCCACTGCAGTCTGGTTGTAATCCCTACAAGACACTGGCTCATTGTGCAGGAGTTTGTGGTGACCTGTGTTTTTGTGACCCTATTGGCTTGTATTCATCTGAGACCTTTGTTGTCCCAACTGCACAGACATTGGAGGATACAGTACCGCTCCAGCTTCCAATGAAGTAGGCCCTCAGGTGGTGGTTGGACCCAGGAAAACTACTCAAGCAGTTTCCTCTCTCACCACCGGTCCTGGTGATTCTCACAATGGATGCCAGCACACTGGGGATGTTTCGGCTCAGACACATTAAGGTCCCCAGGAATATCTCATGCATTCCAACTGGAAAGAATTGTAAGCTTTTAGGAGCTCCCTATTGGTCTTTTCTTCTCAGTTCAGAAGGTGCCCAGTCCTGGTTCAGTCAAACAACACCACTGCCATAGCTACATCAACCTGCAACTCAGATGATTTTGTATGTGGTTCTGAATGCTGTTAGCAGTTCCAAGAACATTTGGACTCTGATGCTGACTATGTCCGTGATTCTTTAGAAGGCATCCACCACTTCAACTAGGGTTGATTTGTGCCTCGATATAACCCTGCCTATGGATGCCCTAATTCCATTAGTCTGCTTAAAGGCCTGAAGTTGCCTTGTAATTGCCTTCTCTAACCACTGAGACGGGAAATGGAGCTGTAAGATCAGGCACATGTTTTCGGCTTCTGATTGCTCATGTGCGGTTACTTTAAAGGTCACAGTAACACTGTTTGCTTTATGTTTGCCGGACTAATTCCTGGATTGAATGGATGAATTAACTTGCTAATATAGATCCTAACGTAAAAGTAGACAAAGCATTTTTGTTATCCAGACAGGGCATGGATTGTTAAGCAATTCATTGTCTTTATAAAGTCTAGGTAATAATCTACAGGGGTAGCCCCACACTGTGGTGATATTCCCTCCTACTAAGTGAGGATATATAGAATATATTTTGACCAGAGGAAGGAACACAAACAATTATCTATATGAAACAGTAGATGTACCCTCAGATAACAATTTCTCAAAACAACCACTTAGCAAATATGGGCTGCATTTTGTGTTTTATGTATTTAATAACAAACAGTGTTATAAGAAATATCATTTTAATATATTATTCTTGTTTGAGCACAAGTAATACAAACATTAAAAAACAAATAAACATCATATAGTAATATACATGTTAAAATTATTCCACCTCACACCATTGAAAGTCACCAAATACTTGATCACAACAAACAACAATGGCAACTTAATTATTCTTATTTCCCATTGTGTTAAACAAGCCCAACTTATATAAGTTTCTGTCCTATGTGTTACAGGTAACTGGACATTCTTCAGGGGCAGAAGTAGTCCTGTGCTTCAGGTAGATCTCGCTTTTATATTCACACACCAGATTCATATATCTAAGGGTACAAAACAAGAGCAAATTACTACACAGGCATTATGGGTCCAATTACTCGACCTAGCCAATCCCTAATCACCAATAAGGTGGACGGTATACAGAAAATAATATATCTGAACCAGAAGTTAGAAGGAATAAATGTCTTCAAACTTGATAGCAAAACCAAATATTGCTCTTCACTTGTCTAGCCGATAGGATGGATCACTCAAAGTACTTAGAACCAATAATAAAAAGACTAACCTTTAGTCGCTAAAAAGTCTATATCCATGCCACTTACTCTAAAAGGGTAAAGCATACCCACTAGGATACATGCCCCTATAGAAAAAAACAGCTCACCCTAGGATGTAAGTTCAGTTCTTCTCCTAGACGTGACTCATTAAATGTAAAGTTTTCGACATTCCTGCCGCTCAACCTACAAATTCACCACCTATTGCATGAAAAAGAGGTCTCAGTAAATTCCAACCTTTTGAAACAACATGGGTCTTCCCACAAAGAAACCTCAATCAAGGTCCCTTACCTTTCTCATACTGTTGTTCCCAATCAACTTCAAAAAACAGCCACGTTGTGTGAAACAACGACCCACACCATCAGGGAAAGAAACCTCCTCCTCCAAAAGGCTGAACCAAAGCAGAGGTATCAAGCCTCTAGTTCTGCAAGAAACCAACCGGGGCGAAATTAATCTATGTCCCACTCTCAACATCTTGGGAACCAAACTCTCAACGCCCACACACTCAGTAACTTACCCAGTGCAGTGCTGGTTCTCTCTAGGAAAAGAGATCAGGTCTCGCATACTGCTGGCGGAATATACACTCGCCACGGCTTGTAAGTACTATAACGAAACACCAGTGTCGCGTCACAACGCTACGTGATGACGTCATCACGCCACACGTTGCGCGATGACGTCACACGTCAGAAAGACGGCCCGTGATAGAGTGACCACTGATTTACCACAGCAACAGCATAATCACTACGCTGTTGCTAAGTAACTCACCCAGGAGGGGAGAAACACAAACCCAAACCATGGATTGTGAAAAAGGACAAACCCCGCAATCTGCATAAGGAACAGAAAGCCTCAAAATGCACAACTCAATAACATCATTAAGTGACTACACAGTGCTATATGTCAACCCGAGACCTACAGACGTGACACACAGCAGGGCTCCCTACCCCTGGAAATGCCACCAGAAAACTGTAAGACACCATTAACCCAAACTCACAACTAGGCTCTATCTCATTCGAGCTCTAGAGGTGATGATCAATGGCCTAGTCACACATTTGAAAGTCATGTATTAAATCAATTTCAAGCACAAAACAATGTCTTATGCCTTGTCCCATAGTTCTTTATATCGACAAATTCATACTGATGTGAACATCGGTTGGTGGTGACAGAAAGTGCAAAACTCAAATTGACCAACAAGCACAGAGCCCCAGTAAGTGGCCCACTTATCTAATATTATGCCACTCGATGTTCTCATTAAGTCCTGTCACATGACTATTGGTAAGGAAGATAAACTTCTGTTCCAGATTGATCAATTTCCTGTTGATTTCATCCTGGGATCTCCCTTTAACCTTTTTTAGAATGCACCATTCAAAATCCATAAAAGTATGTCTCTTTTCTTCAAAATGTTTGACTAGGAGTGCCTTCTCGATATGGTTTTTCAAACAGATCTTGTGCTCGATCATCCGAGTCTTGCTCTTTCTGTTGGTCTTGCCTATATACAACAAATCACAAGGGCATTTAATCATATAAATTACATTCTCAGTTTTGCAATTTGTATGCTCTTTTAATGTCCATTCTGAAGTCAGACCAAGGTTAACAGAAGTCGTTTTGAGTGTAAGGGGATACATAACACATTCTCCACAAGGATAATGTCCCACAACTCGGGTCATACCCCACAAAGTACTTTGAACGGCCTCGGAAATGACAGTCTTGTGTACATCATTCTTCATGACCAGATTGCGGATATTAGTGCTTTTTTTAAAAGCTATCAAGGGCAATGGAATGTTCATGGTCTTTTTCCAGTTCCTACAAATAATGTTCTTAACTTTGTAGGACATGTTACTGAAAGTATCACGAACACCAATGGGGTATTGTGGTTTCTGTTATTTTTCTTTTTCTTTTCAAAGAGGGCTTCTGGATTATTATTGAAAGCTCGTTTGGCAGATTGTCTGACAATTTTAGCAGGGTAGCCTCGGTCGATCAATTTGTCCATTAATACATTAGCACCTTCCTCATAGTCATGTCTGGTGCTACTATTGCGTTTAAGCCGTAAAAATTGCCCAAAGGGCAAGTTGTCATGGACATGCTTGGAATGATGGCTTTTGTAATGAAGAAGGGCATTTTTATCAGTCCTTTTCACATACGGTTTGACCCATAGTTGGTTGTTCTGATGGTAAATCGTCAAGTCCAAATAGTTGACCTCAATGGAGCTCATGGACGCTGTACATTTCAGATATCTATTCTGATTATTCACCATACCAGAAAATTGTTTGCCTCATCAATCGACCCATGCCATACCATGAACAGATCGTCGATGTATCTCAACCATTGTGTTATTTGATGTTTGAAAGGATTGACTTCTGAATAAATCACAGTTTGTTCCACCATATCAACATACAAATTTGCCAAATTTGGAGCCATGGCTGCACCCATGGCCGTGCTCTCTACCTGTAGGTAGAATTGACCCAAAAATTGAAAGAAATTGTTCACCAAAGCTGTTTCTGCACACCACAAAATAAAGGCGGTGCTCACTGGATGATTATCTTCACGTTGTAATAATGTCTCCTCCACAACTTCAAGTGTGGCTCATTGTGGGATATTAGTGTAAAGAGATTGTATATCCAGGCAAATAAGTATGTCTTTGGTGTGGTCAAAAGTCAAACCTTCAATTTTCCCAATGGCATCTCTGGTATCTTGTACATAGCTTCTCATCTTCATTACAAATGGGTGTAAGTGAAAGTCCACAAATTTGGATAAAGGTTCTAAAATAGAATTTACTCCAGACACAATGGGTCTGCCCGGGGGTCTCTCCATATTTTTATGGATGTTAGGCAAGATGTAAAAAATTGGAATTCTCGCTGTCTCTCTGGCTAGGTAATCTCCTTCTTGTTTGCTGATTAATTGTAAATCAACTGCTTTGTCCACTTTTTCCTTTATCATTTTCATGAGTGCAGGACTAGGATCTTGTTCAATTTTTTGGTAGCTGATATTATCTGCCAAAAGTCTGTGACATTCTTCAATATAATCATTCTTGTTCAAAATCACGATCGCCCCACCTTTATCTGCCTGCCGAATAACAATTTTGTAATTTTTACCCAGATATCGCAACATGGCAATCTCTTGCTGACTCAAGTTGGAGTGCTTAGGGATGCCTTTGGTCTCGAGCTTTTTTAACTCCTGCAGAAACTTTTTTTCAAAAACCACAGATTCAGGTGAATGCGTGTGGTGTGGAGGGCACCAAGTAGAAGGACTTCTTTGACCACTATAATTGGTATGTATACTAGTTGGTTGATCTTCAAAGAATTCTCTCAAATGTACCTTACGCATAAAGGCACTAAACTGTAGTCTAAATTCAAAGGGATTGTGATATTTAGATACCACCAAATTGAGGCCTTTATTCAAACAATGTTCTTCATCCTTAGTTAGGGTCTCACTGGATAAATTGACTACCAGCCCCGGTAACTGCGTGTCTGCATGCGATCTGTTGGCCATTCCTGCCGACTGTTCCCTCTGCCTAAAAAAGTGGCCGTCTCGACCCTTTTCTTGCTCCTTGATTGCCTCTCATATTGCGACCCCTTTGCATTGAGGTATTTATATTTCTTCCCCTATGACCTGAACCATTAGTTTCTTCATTCTCATTTGGTGTTCCTCCCTCCTCGCTGGAACTATATGATGTGTTCCTGAACCTCACCCTTCGATTGGGTCTCTGGCCTACTGTGGGAGCTCCAAAATTGTAATCTTTAGTGGCAAATTGGAAAGCCTTCTCGTGTGTAAAATTAGTGAGGTCTTTTTTCAATCTCTTAACTCTTTCTGGGCTGGATTCCGCTTTGAACGTTTGCATTTCTTTCATGTGGGCTTCCAATTTAGTTTTAAAGACTTCAATATCAAAGCTCTTTTTCATTTCTTCTTCCAATGCATTTAAATCAACTAATATTTTTTTGGTGGTTTCCTGGGCAGTTTCAATGATTAGAACTAGCCAGTCCCTCCCACACTTATTGGCTATATGGCTCCATTTCAATTTAATCTCTGCATTGTCTAGAAACAGTCTGGGTTCGTTGCGGACTACTAAACCCTGGGGTAATGCCTGATTTTTCAAATACTCCAACATAATTATGACATGTAACTCTGTTCGTACCAGTCTTTTGCGAGTCTGAGTGAGTTCATCCCATTTATCATCTTTCCCCATGTCACTAAGTTCATTGTCTAAACCCAACTCTAGAGGGGTAGCCCCACACTGTGGTGATATTCCCTCCTACTAAGTGAGGATATATAGAATATATTTTGACCAGAGGAAGGAACACAAACAATAATCTATATGAAACAGTAGATGTGCCCTCAGATAACAATTTCTCAAAACTGCCACTTAGCAAATATGGGCTGCATTTTGTGTTCTATGTACTCAATAACAAACAGTGTTATCAAAAAATATCATTTTAATATATTATTCTTGTTTGAGCACAAGTAATACAAACATTAAAAAGCATATACACATCATATAGTAAAATACATGTTCAAATTATTCCACCTCACACCATCGAAAGTCACCAAATACTTGATCACAACAAACAACAATGGCAACTTAATTATTCTTATTTCCCATTGTGTTAAACAAGCCCAACTTATATAAGTTTCTGTTTTATGCGTTACAGGTAACTGGACATTCTTCAGTGGCAGAAGTAGTCCTGTGCTTCAGGTAGATCTCGCTTTTATATTCACACACCAGATTCATATATCTAAGGGTACAAAACAAGAGCAAATTACTACACAGGCATTATGGGTCCAATTACTCGACCTAGCCAATCCCTAATCACCAATAGGGTGGACGGTATACAGAAAATAATATACCTGAACCAGAAGTTAGAAGGAATAAATGTCTTCAAACTTGATAGCAAAACCAAATATTGCTCTTCACTTGTCTAGCCGATAGGATGGATCACTCAAAGTACCTAGAACCAATAATTAAAAGACTAACCTTTAGTCTCTAAAAAGTCTATAGCCATGCCACTTACTCTAAAAGGGTAAAGCATACCCACTAGGATACATGCCCCCTATAGAAAAAAACAACTCACCCTAGGATGTAAGTTCAGTTCTTCTCCTAGACGTGACTCATTAAATGTAAAGTTTGCGACATTCCTGCCGCTCAACCTTCAAATTCACCACCTATTGCATGAAAAAGAGGTCTCAGTAAATTCCAACCTTTTGAAACAACATGGGTCTTCGCACAAAGAAACCTCAATCAAGGTTCCTTACCTTTCTCAAACTGTTGTTCCCAATCAACCTCAAAAAATGGCCACGTTGTGTGAAACAACGACCCACACCACCAGGGAAAGAAACCTCCTCCTCCAAAAGGGTGAACCAAAGCAGAGGTATCAAGCCTCTAGTTCTGCAAGAAACCAAGCGGGGCGAAATTAATCTATGTCCCACTCTCAACATCTTGGGAACCAAACTCTCAACGCCCACACACTCAGTAACTTACCCAGTGCAGTGCTGGTTCTCTCTAGGAAAAGAGATCAAGTCTCGCGTACTGCTGGCGGAATATCCACTCGCCGCGGCTTGTAAGCACTGTAACGAAACACCAGTGTTGCGTCACAACGCTACGTGATGACGTCATCACGCCACACGTTGCGCCATGACGTCACGCGTCAGAAAGACGGCCCGTGATAGAGTGACCACTGATTTACCACATCAACAGCATAATCACTACGCTGTTGTTCAGTAACTCACCCAGGAGGGGAGAAACACAAACCCAAACCATGGATTGTGAAAAAGGACAAACCCCGCAATCTGCATAAGGAACAGAAAGCCTCAAAATGCACAACTCAATAACGTCATTAAGTGACTAAACAGTGCTATATGTCAACCCGAGACCTACGGACGTGACACACAGCAGGGCTCCCTAGCCCTGGAAATGCCAGAAAACTGGAAGACATCAGTAACCCAAACTCACAACTAGGCTCTATCTCATTCGAGCTCTAGAGGTGATGATCAATGGCCTAGTCAGACATTTGAAAGTCATGTATTAAATCAATATCAAGCACAAAACAATGTCTTATGCCTTGTCCCATAGTTCTTTATATCGACAAATTCATACTGATGTGAACATCGGTTGGTGGTGACAGAAAGTGCAAAACTCAAATTGACCAACAAGCACATAGCCCCAGTAAGTGGCCCACTTATCTAATATTATGCCACTCAATGTTCTCATTAAGTCCTGTCACATGACTATTGGTAAGGAAGATAAGC
The DNA here is from genome assembly GCF_040938575.1 of Ambystoma mexicanum. Lineage (NCBI taxonomy): Eukaryota > Metazoa > Chordata > Amphibia > Caudata > Ambystomatidae > Ambystoma > Ambystoma mexicanum. Next base: position 454,526,551 of record NC_090939.1, on the reverse strand, counting down.
TTCTGTTCCAGATTGATCAATTTCCTGTTGATTTCATCCTGGGATCTCCCTTTAACCTTTTTTAGAATGCACCATTCAAAATCCATGAAAGTATGTCCCTTTTCTTCAAAATTTTTGACTAGGGGAGCCTTATCGATATGGTGTTTCAAACAGCTCTTGTGCTCGATCATCCGAGTCTTGCACTTTCTGTTGGTCTTGCCTATATACAACAAATCACAAGGGCATTTAATCATATAAATTACATTCTCAGTTTTGCAATTTGTATGCTCTTTTAATGTCCATTCTGAAGTCAAACCAAGGTTAACAGAAGTCGTTTTGCGTGTAAGGGGACACATAACACATTCTCCACAAGGATAATGTCCCACAACTCGGGGCCTGCCCCACAAAGTACTTTGAACGGCCTCGGAAATGACAGTATTGTATACATCATTCTTCATGACCAGATTGCGGATATTAGTGCTTTTTTGAAAGCTATCAAGGGCAATGGAATGTTCATGGTCTTTTTCCAGTTCCTACAAATAATGTTCTTAACTTTGTAGGACATGTTACTGAAAGTATTCACAAACACAAATGGGGTATCGTGGTTTCCGTTATTTTTCTTTTTCTTTTCAAAGAGGGCTTCTCGATTATCATTGAAAGCTCGTTTGGCAGATTGTCTGAGAAATTTTAGCAGGGTAGCCTCTGTCGATCAATTTGTCCATTAATACATTAGCACCTTCCTCATAGTCATGTCTGGTACTACTATTGTGTTTAAGCCGTAAAAATTGCCCAAAGGGCAAGTTGTCATGGACATGCTTGGCATGATGGCTTTTGTAATGAAGAAGGGCATTTTTATCAGTCCTTTTCACATACGGTTTGACCCATAGTTGGTTGTTCTGATGGTAAATCGTCAAGTCCAAATAGTTGACCTCAATGGAGCTCATGGACGCTGTAAATTTCAGATATCTATTCTGATTATTCAACCATACCAGAAAATTGTTTGCCTCATCAATCGACACATGCAATACCATGAACACATCGTCGATGTATCTCAACCATTGTGTTATTTGATGTTTGAAAGGATTGACTTCTGAATAAATCACAGTTTGTTCCACCATATCAACATACAAATTTGCCAAATTTGGAGCCATGGCTGCACCCATGGCCGTGCCCTCTACCTGTAGGTAGAATTGACCCAAAAATTTAAAAAAATTGTTCACCAGGGGGCGCTGTTGGGCGCCGAGCAAGATGGCCGCCTGATACGTGTGCTCCGAGGCGGGCGGACCTCCAAATCCTGATTTAGGAGGTTTCCACGGATTACAGCCGGGCGCGGAGCACACGACTTTTCCCCCGCTGCTTCTGGGATCCTGGGGATCTGATCCCGCTTTGAATCGGAGCCGGGAAGTGCATCCCCGACTCCACGCTGCCCATCCCCCTTCCTGCGGCGCTCCTCCGCGCCTGAAATCCAGCCCCGGCGGAGGGTGGTCGTTCCCGCCGGGGGCCTGCTGCGCTCCTCCTCGCGCTCCTCCTCGCATCCGCCGGGCATCGGTGGGAGCTGGCGCGCCTCGACCTTCCTGGCGGCGGGGTCGTCGGAGTCCTGGGACCGTGACCCGCCGGCCAGGCCGCTGGTCCTGCTGAGTCGCTGCTCCCGGGTCCCTGGAGGGACGTCGGCCCAGCGGTGCGTCCACCCTGTCTGCATCCGCTGCCTGCCTGCGCTACATCGGGGCCTCCCTGCCGCCCCCGCGGCTCCGCAGCCCGTGGTGAAGACCCAGGGCCCCCTCTTCCCCCCGACAGCACACGCCGCGCTGCTGGAGCGGCGCGGCTCTCAGGTACGTGCTGCTGGGGAACCTCGCTCTTTGCTGGCCGCTCCTCCTTCCTGTGGCGACCCCGCGGAAGGCGCACAAACTCTCCCTGCATCTGTGCTCGGCTGGGGGGGCCGTGCTTTTATTCTCGCTGTTCCTGGCCTGCCTCTCCCCCCCCAGCCTGGTGAATCGCCGTGGGATCTCCTTTCTTCTCCTGTGGAATCCGGCGGGGGGGTTGTGGAGACCCTTCCCCCCCAGCTTGCACGCGCCTCGCTGCCGGAGCGCTGCGGCCTCCTGGGGTGCGCAGGGGGGGCCTCGTGGACTGTTGGGCCTGGATACCTGCCTCCCTGCCTTGTGACTCCGGGGTCGCCCCTCTCTGGTGGGACGTCCCTGCGGCGTTGTTGGAGGCCCACGGTCGGTGACGTCTGGATCCGCCTGGGGGGCCCTGACTCTCGTGGCTCCTTGTCTTGTGGCCCGGCGGCCCTCTCCCCCCGCTGGGAAGCCACTGGGCCCTCACTGCCCTCGCACGTCTGGAATCCCACGCCCTGAGCGACCCTACCGTTCACTGGGGGCTTGTTTCTCCTCGCCTCGCCGCCTTGAAGCTGCTGTCCCTACACCCGGATTGTTACTTGGCGAAAGGGTGCCGCTAACATCGTTGCTTCCTACCCTCCATCTTTAGGCACCCCCGCCCTCAAGGCCCCCTGCCGCCGCTTTCAGCGCCCTCCCAGTCGGCCTGTAGCCTTGCGGCCTACACTTCGGGACCGCTCCCCGCTCCCCTTTCGCTTACGCACCCTACCTGGAGTATCGGCTCTCGCGGCCTGGGATCTCCCCGTCTCCTACTAGGGGCTGCTAGCGATCCCCCCCTTCTTTACCCCACACTACCATCACCCTTGTCAAAATGACTAAGGGAGGCGCGAGGAAGCAAAGCTCCATTAACATGTTTGCGAGGGCGGCTGTGAGAGCTCCGGAGGACCCTACTGAGCGGCCACCTGTTGCGTCATCGTCCGCGGTGACACCTGAACCCCAAAACATGATGGACTTCATCAGGGAGGGCTTCACCGCCCTACACTCAAAACTGGATGACATGAACGGTACAATATCCTCGATCAAGGCCCACATGGAGAGGACTGATGGTCGCGTGTCTGAGGTCGAGACACGGGTCGGCTCTGCCGAGGAGGCATTGGGAGCACTGCGCTCTGAGTTTGTCGCTCTCTCCGGCCGAGTCCTCGAGGTGGAGAAGAAGAACGAAGACTTGGAATCCCGCTCGAGGCGCAATAACCTGCGTATAATTGGGGTCCCTGAGGACGAAGTCCATGAGCCAATGGAGGACTTTGTTGAGCACACGTCAATGACGCTTCTGGACTCACCCAAACTCTCCCCTCATTTTGCTATCGAGCGTGCACACCGTGCCCTTTCCGCCAAACCCAAGCCTGGGGCTCCACCCCGCCCCATCATCGCTCGAGTCCTGAACTACCGGGACCGGGACACCCTACTCAGAGCCGCGAGGGTCAAGGGCGAGCTGCTACTGGGGGGAGCGAGAATTCATCTTTACCCCGACTACTCGACTACCGTCCAACGGGAACGTAAGACTTTCCAAGCTGTGAAGCGCAGGCTACGAGATCATTCCATCAAATATGCCATGCTCTACCCAGCTAAACTGCGCATAGAACATGCTAACCAGGTGTTCTTTTTCACGATCCCGGAGGAGGCTTCCAAATTTATGGATGAACACTTCCCAGGTTGACTTCCCCCTTCTATCTACAGTCTTGCAGCTTCCCCCTCTGGGCCGTTTGGGGGGCGGCCGGGGCCGGCCTTCCCCCTGTACTGATGCCGCATTGATCCTCTTTCCCGGATTCGACTTGTTCAAGATTCTCCTCTTATCTCAACTATGTGCTATACTGCTAAATGCAAAATGCCTTTCCTAAATTGTATAAGTTATTGCAGTTGCACCTCGAGCTATACTGGTTCCGCTGCAGCCCGGAGCGCTGCGGTCAGCACGGCCTACAGGCCCCCAGGCGATGATGCCGCTAGTTTGGTTTTGGCTGAAGGGGTTTGGGATTGTCATTCCTCTGTTTGGGAGGGGGATGTGGGTGGGGGTGGGACATGTTAGGGGTGTTATTGTTAGAAAATTGGCACTGGCAGCGAAGGCGGACCGTGGCGCAGCACACACCCACTGGTCCTGGTCACCTTTTTCGACTCTACCACTACCACATCTATGGCTGAGGGGGACTTAACCTTTATGAGTTGGAATGTACGGGGGTTGGGGAATTATAGAAAGATGAGACAACTCCAGCTGCAGGCCGAGCGCCATGGGTCCAAGATCCTCTTTTTGCAGGAGACACACGCTAGATCAGCCCAATGCGTCCGATTTGCCAGGACCTGGGGCTCTCATAGATTCTTCACCGACTACTCGACTCAAAGTCGTGGGGTCATGACTCTCATTCATAAGAGTCTCCGGTTCACTCTCTTCTCCTCACACATTGACCCCCTGGGCAGGTATGTTCTGTTACACGCTACGCTTCAAGGGAGGGAGGTGGTCTTGTTGAATATTTATGGCCCCAATCTCGATGACCCGGAGTTCTACAGACAGATGACGTCTCTCCTAGATGGCTTCCCCCTTGTACCAATTCTCTGGGGGGGTGACTTCAATACTATCTTCGATGTAGCCCTTGATAGATCTGGGTCCAAGCCCCGTCATCTTTCCAGGGCAGCCTATGCTGCATTATCATCCCTGCCCCGGTTGGCCATGGTGGATGCATGGAGATTCTTCTACCCCGATTCCCGCATCTACTCATTCTATTCCTCAGTCCAAGACTCATTCTCCCGCATTGACCGCTGGGTGATCTCCAATGTCTTGGTCAAGGACGTGAAACAACTAATGATTTTACCCAGAACCTTGTCCGACCACTCTCCAGTGACCATCACCGTGAGTTGGGCCCCTGATCCTGGCCGGTCCCGCTGCTGGAGATTGAAACCCCTAGCCCTGCTCGATCCAGAGTTCCACTCCGAGCTCGAGGACTCAATCGTGGAGTTCTTTGAGCTGAACACGGGCTCGGTATCATCGCTTGCCACACTGTGGGAATCTTTTAAGGCCTATGTCAGGGGGATTGCACTCTCCAAGGAAAACGGGGTTCTTAAGTCAATTCGGAGAGATATAGCCTTGAGTGAAGCTAGGTTGTCGTCACTGGAGGCTGCATGTTCACTCGATTCTACCACGGGTAACCTAGCTGCCATCGGGGAGGAGCTGGACACGTTTCGTTCCCTAGCCGACCGTGAACAGAAGTTTCTGGATAACCCAGGCATCGCACGGAAATATGGTGAGGGCGAACGCCCTGGCCGCTTCCTCGCGAGGTTGATCCGACACGAGACAGGTTCCCCACACATTCCCGGGATTGAGAGACCGGACGGCTCTTTGGCTGTCTCCTCCCGGGACGTCAACATGGTGTCAGTGGAGGAGATTGACTCTTTTCTCGACTCCCTTCCGTTGGCAACATTATCCCCTGAGGCCTCGGGCTCTCTCGACTCTCCGCTTACACAGGAGGAGCTCTCCGACGCTATCGATTCCCTATCCTCCGGGAAGGCTCCCGGGTCGGACGGTATCCCAGTTGAATTTTATAAGTCCTATAAGGCACTTCTCCTTCCCCACTTGTTGGCAGTGTGGGAGGAGTCGGTGGAGACAGGCGTGTTCCCCCCCTCACTGCGTGAGGCCACGATCACTGTATTGTTAAAGGCTGGTAAACCCCCTTCACGTTGTGGTTCGTACCGCCCACTCTCCCTCATAAATTGCGACGCCAAAATATACGCAAAAGCCCTGGCCCTAAGGTTAGCTCCCATCCTTCCATCCATCATTCACCCCGATCAAGCGGGCTTTGTTCCGGGGCGGTCTACCTCCTTGAACCTGAGGCGTATATTCAACATAATTGACAGAATTAGCCCGGAGACTTCGGCTGTGGCGGCCACGTTGGATATGCAAAAGGCCTTCGATTCGGTATCATGGCAATTCCTCTGGCGGGTTCTCGAAAACTGTAAATTTGGTCCCTCCTTTCTCTCTTGGGTCAGGCTACTCTATTCGCTTCCTGTGGCTAGAGTCCGCACGGGCGACCACTGTTCTCCTCTCTTTGGGATCGCCAGGGGAACAAGGCAGGGGTGTCCATTTTCTCCCTTGGTTTTTGCGGTTGCCATGGAGCCGTTTGCGGACATGCTTCGTCACCGCCATGCTCACAGAGGCCTCCGCTCTGCCGGGAAGGCAGACATAGTTTCCCTATACGCGGACGACGCGTTGCTGTTCATCCGCTCCCCATCTCTTAACTTGTCTCCGGTCCTTGAGGATATCATCTACTTTGGTCGGGTCTCGGGCCTCAGGGTGAACTGCTCGAAATCCACCCTCTTCCCACTCACGGAGTGCACGCTTCCCCCTCCTGACACTCTGGGATTCACTTGGGCTCAATCTGCATTCACCTACCTGGGAGTAGTGGTGACGCGTCAACAGACACTGACCCTCGAAGAGAACTTTCGGAAGTACCTTTCACATCTGTCCGTTAAGGTTGCAGCCTGGGACAAGCTCCCGATTTCTCTTGCGGGCAGAATGGGTCTACTGAAAATGGTGGTGCTACCTCAGTTGCTCTACAGGTTTGCCAACGTACCCTTGTGGCCAGGCGCAGACTTTTTCCGAGACTTGACTCGCACAATTACCTCCTTCCTCTGGCACTCGGGGGCGGTTCGACTTAAATATGAGACCTTGTCCACCTCCATGGCTAGGGGGGGCTTCGGGGCTCCGGATTTTCTCAGATATTGGTTGGTATCTCAAATTCAATATGTCTCTTATTGGTTCGACACAACTGACCCCCCCCCTCATGTCCGGCTCGAGAAGTTAGCGGTCTGTGACCGCGAAATCCGCTCCTTACTTATTCAACCCGCTCCTCAGGTACTGGACTCACAGAGTCCGGTCGCCTGCACATCCCTGGCATTGGCCAAAACATGGAAACAGCTCGGAATAACCCAGGCTTTCCACGGCAACCTTCCCCTCTGGAACTTCCTCCCGGGGGTTCCTCAGGTTGCACCATCTACCGTTCGTCGCTGGGCCGAGGCAGGCTACGAGCTGTTGCGGGACGTGTTTGACCAGGGCACATTCATTGAGTGGGCTGATCTCCCCCTACCCTTGAGAAGTGACCGGAGCGTCTGGCTTCAATACGCGTCTCTCCGAAGGACCCTTAAGCGCAACTATCAAACATTCCCTGCGTTACCACCAGACGACCCGGCCATTGAGGAGCTCACTTCCCCTTCACCCATGAAAGGCAAAATCTCCAGGTTGTACTCCATGCTACAGTCCAGATCCTTTCCAGGATTTGCTAAACTTAGGGGGTCTTGGGAGGAAGACTTGGGGGTAGAGATATCGGACGATCGCTGGGCACATTTATGCGACCGCACTCACCGGGTGTCCTTTAACTCCCGATTTAAACTCATTCAGTTTAAAGTGTTGCACAGGTTCCACTACACCCCGGCCAGACTGCATCGCATGTCCAGCGGGCGTTCGTCTAGCTGCCCCCGCTGCGGGCATGTTGATGCGGACTACATCCACATGATCTGGTCCTGCCCCCGCCTCTCACAGTTTTGGGGTATGGTTTGTTCAACGGTTTCCGCTGTGCTCGATCACCCCATCGATCCTTCCCCTGCATTGTGCCTTTTTCACGACCTCCCGGGCCTTCCTCGAAACTCCAGGAAGCTGGCCGGCCTCTGCATGCTCTTAGCGGTTCGGTCCATCTTGCTCTGCTGGCTTCGCCCCTCTCCCCCCACGCATGCCCAATGGCTGAGGGCGGTCACTTGGGCCTCTGACACCGAGGAAACTTGGGCACACATGCAACCCACTCACTCCAGGCCTAGGGACGTCTGGCTTAGGTTCCGTTCCTACATGTCCGACTTCGTCACCTCTCCGGTGGCTTCCCCGCCTGCTCCTTCTCACTAGACTGGCATATTCCCGGTGGATCCCCCACCACCCCCCCTTCTCACTGGTCTGAGAGCTCCTCCCGTATCGTTTGGTTTAACTACTTTCCCTCATATGTGGATTGAATCTCTGTGCCCGTATCATATTGTATGTAATCTTTATGTGACCATATCATGAACTGTAATGCTAATCTATATTTGCTGGGCGCTGTTCGCCTGTTGTTATGCTGCCATGCTGCCTAATAATAAAAAGAAGTTTTAAAAAAAATTGTTCACCAAAGCTGTTTCTGCACACCACAAAATAAAGGCATTGCTCACTGGATGATTATGTTCACTTGTAATAATGTCTCCTCCACAACTTCAAGTGTGGCTCGTTGTGGGATATTAGTGTAAAGAGATTGTATATCCAGGCAAATAAGTATGTCTTTGGTGTGGTCAAAAGTCAAACCTTCAATTTTCCCAATGGCATCTCTGGTATCTTGTACATCGCTTCTCATCTTCATTACAAATGGGCGTAAGTAAAAGTCCACAAATTTGGATAAAGGTTCCAAAATAGAATTTACTCCAGACACAATGGGTCTGCCCGGGGGTCTCTCCATATTTTTATGGATCTTAGGCAAGATGTAAAAAATTGGAATTCTCGCTGTCTCTCTGGCTAGGTAATCTCCTTCTTGTTTGCTGATTAATTGTAAATCAACTGCTTTGTCCACTTTTTCCTTTATCATTTTCATGAGTGCAGGACTAGGATCTTGTTCAATTTTTTGGTAGCTGATATTATCTGCCAAAAGTCTGTGACATTCTTCAATATAATCATTCTTGTTCAAAATCACGATCGCCCCACCTTTATCTGCCTGCCGAATAACAATTTTGTAATTTTTACCCAGATATCGCAACATGGCAATCTCTTGCTGACTCAAGTTGGAGTGCTTAGGGATGCCTTTGGTCTCGAGCTTTTTTAACTCCTGCAGAAACTTTTTTTCAAAAACCACAGATTCAGGTGAATGCGTGTGGTGTGGAGGGCACCAAGTAGAAGGACTTCTTTGACCACTATAATTGGTATGTATACTAGTTGGTTGATCTTCAAAGAATTCTCTCAAATGTACCTTACGCATAAAGGCACTAAACTGTAGTCTAAATTCAAAGGGATCGTGATATTTAGATACCACCAAATTGAGGCCTTTATTCAAACAACGTTCTTCATCCTTAGTTAGGGTCTCACTGGATAAATTGACTATCAGCCCCGGTAGCTGCGTGTCTGCATGCGATCTGTTGGCCATTCCTGCCGACTGTTCCCTCAACCTAAAAACGGTGGGCGTCTCGACCCATTTCTTGCTCCTTGATTGCCTCTCATATTGCGACCCCTTTGCATTGAGGTATTCATATTTCTTCCCCTATGACCTGAACCGTTAGTTTCTTCATTCTCATTTGGTGTTCCTCCCTCCTCGCTGGAACTATATGATGTGTTCCTGAACCTCACCCTTCGATTGGGTCTCTGGCCTACTGTGGGAGCTCCAAAATTGTAACCTTTAGTGACATATTGGAAAGCCTTCTCGTGTGTAAAATTGGTGAGGTCTTTTTTCAATCTCTTAACTCTTTCTGAGCTGGATTCCGCTTTGAACGTTTGCATTTCTTTCATGTGGGCTTCCAATTTAGTTTTAAAGACTTCAATATCAAAGCTCTTTTTCATTTCTTCTTCCAATGCATTTAAATCAACTAATATTTTTTTGGTGGTTTCCTGGGCAGTTTCACTGATTAGAACTAGCCATTCCCTCCCACACTTATTGGCTATATAGCTCCATTTCAATTTAAACTCTGCATTGTCTAGAAAGAGTCTTTGTTCGTTGCGGACTACTAAACCCTGGGGTAATGCCTGATTTTTCAAATACTCCAACATAATTATGGCATGTAACTCTGTTCGTACCAGTCTTTTGCGAGTCTGAGTGAGTTCATCCCATTTATCATCTTTCCCCATGTCACTAAGTTCATTGTCTAAACCCAACTCTGGTATGGAATTGAAGAGTTGAAGAATGTAATCTTCGGTATACGCCAGACTTTTGTCTGACGAGGTCGTCATGACGCTACGTGACTATCTAGGTTAAGACACGTCTAATGGCTATAGCTTAAAAAACTGGTCCTGTACTCTAAAAGTACCAAAATATCCTGCTACTATAGTGGAACCCTACGAGACAAAAGTTGCCTCACAGACAGATAATAATCTAGAGGGGTAGCCCCACACTGTGGTGATATTCCCTCCTACTAAGTGAGGATATATAGAATATATTTTGACCAGAGGAAGGAACACAAACAATTATCTATATGAAACAGTAGATGTACCCTCAGATAACAATTTCTCAAAACAGCCACTTAGCAAATATGGGCTGCATTTTGTGTTCTATGTACTCAATAACAAACAGTGTTATCAAAAAATATCATTTTAATATATTATTCTTGTTTGAGCACAAGCAATACAAACATTAAAAAACATATACACATCATATAGTAATATTCATGTTAAAATTATTCCACCTCACACCATCAAAAGTCACCAAATACTTGATCAGAACAAACAACAATGGCAACTTAATTATTCTTATTTCCCATTGTGTTAAACAAGCCCAACTTATATATGTTTCTGTCCTATGTGTTACAGGTAACTGGACATTCTTCAGGGGCAGAAGTAGTCCTGTGCTTCAGGTAGATCTCGCTTTTATATTCACACACCAGATTCATATATCTAAGGGTACAAAACAAGAGCAAATTACTACACAGGCATTATGGGTCCAATTACTCGACCTAGCCAATCCCTAATCACCAAAAGGGTGGACGGTATACAGAAAATAATATACCTGAACCAGAAGTTAGAAGGAATAAATGTCTTCAAACTTGATAGCAAAACCAAATATTGCTCTTCACTTGTCTAGCCGATAGGATGGATCACTCAAAGTACCTAGAACCAATAATTAAAAGACTAACGTTTAGTCACTAAAAAGTCTATAGCCATTCCACTTACTCTAAAAGGGTAAAGCATACCCACTAGGATACATGCCCCCTATAGAAAAAACCAACTCACCCTAGGATGTAAGTTCAGTTCTTCTCCTAGACGTGACTCATTAAATGTAAAGTTTTCGACATTCCTGCCGCTCAACCTTCAAATTCACCACCTATTGCATGAAAAAGAGGTCTCAGTAAATTCCAACCTTTTGAAACAACATGGGTCTTCCCACAAAGAAACCTCAATCAAGGTCCCTTACCTTTCTCATACTGTTGTTCCCAATCAACTTCAAAAAACGGCCACTTTGTGTGAAACACCGACCCACACCATCAGGGAAAGAAACCTCCTGCTCCAAAAGGGTGAACCAAAGCAGAGGTATCAAGCCTCTAGTTCTGCAAGAAACCAACCGGGGTGAAATTAATCTATGTCCCACTCTCAACATCTTGCGAACCAAACTCTCAACGCCCACACACTCAGTAACTTACCCAGTGCAGTGCTGGTTCTCTCTAGGAAAAGAGATCAGGTCTCGCGTACTGCTGGTGGAATATCCACTCGCCGCGGCTTGTAAGCACTGTAACGAAACACCAGTGTTGCGTCACAACGCTACGTGATGACGCCATCACGCCACATGTTGCGCCATGACGTCACGCGTCAGAAAGACGGCCCGTGATAGAGTGACCACTGATTTACCACATCAAAAGCATAATCACTACGCTGTTGCTCAGTAACTCACCCAGGAGGGGAGAAACACAAACCCAAACCATGGATTGTGAAAAAGGACAAACCCCGCAATCTGCATAAGGAACAGAAAGCCTCAAAATGCACAACTCAATAACGTCATTAAGTGACTAAACAGTGCTATATGTCAACCCGAGACCTACGGACGTGACACACAGCAGGGCTCCCTAGCCCTGGAAATGCCAGAAAACTGGAAGACATCAGTAAACCAAACTCACAACTAGGCTCTATCTCATTCGAGCTCTAGAGGTGATGATCAATGGCCTAGTCAGACATTTGAAAGTCATGTATTAAATCAATATCAAGCACAAAACAATGTCTTATGCCTTGTCCCATAGTTCTTTATATCGACAAATTCATACTGATGTGAACATCGGTTGGTGGTGACAGAAAGTGCAAAACTCAAATTGACCAACAAGCACATAGCCCCAGTAAGTGGCCCACTTATCTAATATTATGCCACTCAATGTTCTCATTAAGTCCTGTCACATGACTATTGGTAAGGAAGATAAGCTTCTGTTCCAGATTGATCAATTTCCTGTTGATTTCATCCTGGGATCTCCCTTTAACCTTTTTTAGAATGCACCATTCAAAATCCATGAAAGTATGTCCCTTTTCTTCAAAATTTTTGACTAGGGGAGCCTTATCGATATGGTTTTTCAAACAGCTCTTGTGCTCGATCATCCGAGTCTTGCACTTTCTGTTGGTCTTGCCTATATACAACAAATCACAAGGGCATTTAATCATATAAATTACATTCTCAGTTTTGCAATTTGTATGCTCATTTAATGTCCATTCTGAAGTCAGACCAAGGTTAACAGAAGTCGTTTTGCCTGTAAGGGGACACATAACACATTCTCCACAAGGATAATGTCCCACAACTCGGGGCCTGCCCCACAAAGTACTTTGAACGGCCTCGGAAATGACAGTATTGTATACATCATTCTTCATGACCAGATTGCGGATATTAGTGCTTTTTTTGAAAGCTATCAAGGGCAATGGAATGTTCATGGTCTTTTTCCAGTTCCTACAAATAATGTTCTTAACTTTGTAGGACATGTTACTGAAAGTATTCACAAACACAAATGGGGTATCGTGGTTTCCGTTATTTTTCTTTTTCTTTTCAAAGAGGGCTTCTCAATTATCATTGAAAGCTCGTTTGGCAGATTGTCTGAGAAATTTTAGCAGGGTAGCCTCTGTCGATCAATTTGTCCATTAATACATTAGCACCTTCCTCATAGTCATGTCTGGTACTACTATTGTGTTTAAGCCGTAAAAATTGCCCAAAGGGCAAGTTGTCATGGACATGCTTGGCATGATGGCTTTTGTAATGAAGAAGGGCATTTTTATCAGTCCTTTTCATATACGGTTTGACCCATAGTTGGTTGTTCTGATGGTAAATCGTCAAGTCCAAATAGTTGACCTCAATGGAGCTCATGGACGCTGTAAATTTCAGATATCTATTCTGATTATTCAACCATACCAGAAAATTGTTTGCCTCATCAATCGACCCATGCAATACCATGAACACATCGTCGATGTATCTCAACCATTGTGTTATTTGATGTTTGAAAGGATTGACTTCTGAATAAATCACAGTTTGTTCCACCATATCAACATACAAATTTGCCAAATTTGGAGCCATGGCTGCACCCATGGCTGTGCCCTCTACCTGTAGGTAGAATTGACCCAAACATTTTAAAAAATTGTTCACCAAAGCTGTTTCTGCACACCACAAAATAAAGGCATTGCTCACTGGATGATTATGTTCACTTGTAATAATGTCTCCTCCACAACTTCAAGTGTGGCTCGTTGTGGGATATTAGTGTAAAGAGATTGTATATCCAGGCAAATAAGTATGTCTTTGGCGTGGTCAAAAGTCAAACCTTCAATTTTCCCAATGGCATCTCTGGTATCTTGTACATAGCTTCTCATCTTCATTACAAATGGGCGTAAGTAAAAGTCCACAAATTTGGATAAAGGTTCCAAAATAGAATTTACTCCAGACACAATGGGTCTGCCCGGGGGTCTCTCCATATTTTTATGGATCTTAGGCAAGATGTAAAAAATTGGAATTCTCGCTGTCTCTCTGGCTAGGTAATCTCCTTCTTGTTTGCTGATTAATTGTAAATCAACTGCTTTGTCCACTTTTTCCTTTATCATTTTCATGAGTGCAGGACTAGGATCTTGTTTAATTTTTTGGTAGCTGATATTATCTGCCAAAAGTCTGTGACATTCTTCAATATAATCATTCTTGTTCAAAATCACGATCGCCCCACCTTTATCTGCCTGCCGAATAACAATTTTGTAATTTTTACCCAGACATCGCAACATGGCAATCTCTTGCTGACTCAAGTTGGAGTGCTTAGGGATGCCTTTGGTCTCGAGCTTTTTCAACTCCTGTAGAACCTTTTTTTCAAAAACCACAGATTCAGGTGAATGCGTGTGGTGTGGAGGGCACCAAGTAGAAGGATTTCTTAGACCACTATAATTGGTATGTATACTAGTTGGTTGATCTTCAAAGAATTCTCTCAAATGTACCTTACGCATAAAGGCACTAAACTGTAGTCTAAATTCAAAGGGATCGTGATATTTAGATACCACCAAATTGAGGCCTTTATTCAAACAACGTTCTTCATCCTTAGTTAGGGTCTCACTGGATAAATTGACTACCAGCCCCGGTAACTGCGTGTCTGCATGCGATCTGTTGGCCATTCCTGCCGACTGTTCCCTCAACCTAAAAACGGTGGGCGTCTCGACCCATTTCTTGCTCCTTGATTGACTCTCATATTGCGACCCCTTTGCATTGAGGTATTCATATTTCTTCCCCTATGACCTGAACCGTTAGTTTCTTCATTCTCATTTGGTGTTCCTCCCTCCTCGCTGGAACTATATGATGTGTTCCTGAACCTCACCCTTCGATTGGGTCTCTGGCCTACTGTGGGAGCTCCAAAATTGTAATCTTTAGTGACATATTGGAAAGCCTTCTCGTGTGTAAAATTGGTGAGGTCTTTTTTCAATCTCTTAACTCTTTCTGAGCTGGATTCCGCTTTGAACGTTTGCATTTCTTTCATGTGGGCTTCCAATTTAGTTTTAAAGACTTCAATATCAAAGCTCTTTTTCATTTCTTCTTCCAATGCATTTAAATCAACTAATATTTTTTTGGTGTTTCCTGGGCAGTTTCACTGATTAGAACTAGCCATTCCCTCCCACACTTATTGGCTATATAGCTCCATTTCAATTTAAACTCTGCATTGTCTAGAAAGAGTCTTTGTTCGTTGCAGACTACTAAACCCTGGGGTAATGCCTGATTTTTCAAATACTCCAACATAATTATGGCATGTAACTCTGTTCGTACCAGTCTTTTGCGAGTCTGAGTGAGTTCATCCCATTTATCATCTTTCCCCATGTCACTAAGTTCATTGTCTAAACCCAACTCTGGTATGGAATTGAAGAGTTGAAGAATGTAATCTTTGGTATACGCCAGACTTTTGTCTGACGAGGTCGTCATGACGCTACGTGACTATCTAGGTTAAGACACGTCTAATGGCTATAGCTTAAAAAACTGGTCCTGTACTCTAAAAGTACCAAAATATCCTGCTACTATAGTGGAACCCTACGAGACAAAAGTTGCCTCACAGACAGATAATAATCTAGAGGGGTAGCCCCACACTGTGGTGATATTCCCTCCTACTAAGTGAGGATATATAGAATATATTTTGACCAGAGGAAGGAACACAAACAATTATCTATATGAAACAGTAGATGTACCCTCAGATAACAATTTCTCAAAACAGCCACTTAGCAAATATGGGCTGCATTTTGTGTTCTATGTACTCAATAACAAACAGTGTTATCAAAAAATATCATTTTAATATATTATTCTTGTTTGAGCACAAGCAATACAAACATTAAAAAACATATACACATCATATAGTAATATTCATGTTAAAATTATTCCACCTCACACCATCGAAAGTCACCAAATACTTGATCAGAACAAACAACAATGGCAACTTAATTATTCTTATTTCCCATTGTGTTAAACAAGCCCAACTTATATATGTTTCTGTCCTATGTGTTACAGGTAACTGGACATTCTTCAGGGGCAGAAGTAGTCCTGTGCTTCAGGTAGATCTCGCTTTTATATTCACACACCAGATTCATATATCTAAGGGTACAAAACAAGAGCAAATTACTACACAGGCATTATGGGTCCAATTACTCGACCTAGCCAATCCCTAATCACCAATAGGGTGGACGGTATACAGAAAATAATATACCTGAACCAGAAGTTAGAAGGAATAAATGTCTTCAAACTTGATAGCAAAACCAAATATTGCTCTTCACTTGTCTAGCCGATAGGATGGATCACTCAAAGTACCTAGAACCAATAATTAAAAGACTAACGTTTAGTCGCTAAAAAGTCTATAGCCATTCCACTTACTCTAAAAGGGTAAAGCATACCCACTAGGATACATGCCCCCTATAGAAAAAACCAACTCACCCTAGGATGTAAGTTCAGTTCTTCTCCTAGACGTGACTCATTAAATGTAAAGTTTTCGACATTCCTGCCGCTCAACCTTCAAATTCACCACCTATTGCATGAAAAAGAGGTCTCAGTAAATTCCAACCTTTTGAAACAACATGGGTCTTCCCACAAAGAAACCTCAATCAAGGTCCCTTACCTTTCTCATACTGTTGTTCCCAATCAACTTCAAAAAACGGCCCCTTTGTGTGAAACACCAACCCACACCATCAGGGAAAGAAACCTCCTGCTCCAAAAGGGTGAACCAAAGCAGAGGTATCAAGCCTCTAGTTCTGCAAGAAACCAACCGGGGTGAAATTAATCTATGTCCCACTCTCAACATCTTGCGAACCAAACTCTCAACGCCCACACACTCAGTAACTTACCCAGTGCAGTGCTGGTTCTCTCTAGGAAAAGAGATCAGGTCTCGCGCACTGCTGGCGGAATATACACTCGCCGCGGCTTGTAAGCACTTTAACGAAACACCAGCGTCGCGTCACTATGCTATGTGATGACGTCATCACGCCAAACGTTGCGCGATGACGTCACGCGTCAGAAAGACGGCCTGTGATAGAGTGACCACTGATTTACCACAGCAACAGCATAATCACTACGATGTTGCTAAGTAACTCACCCAGGAGGGGAGAAGCACAAACCCAAAGCATGGATTGTGGAAAAGGACAAACCCTGCAATCTGCATAAGGAACAGAAAGCCTCAAAATGCACAACTCAATAACGTCATTAAGTGACTACACAGTGCTATATGTCAACCCGAGACCTACGGACGTGACACACAGCAGGGCTCCCTACCCCTGGAAATGCCAGAAAACTGTAAGACACCAGTAACCCAAACTCAGAACTAGGCTCTACCTCATTCGAGCTCTAGAGGTGATGATCAATGGCCTAGTCACACATTTGAAAGTCATGTATTAAATCAATTTCAAGCACAAAACAATGTCTTATGCCTTGTCCCATAGTTCTTTATATCGACAAATTCATACTGATGTGAACATCGGTTGGTGGTGACAGAAAGTGCAAAACTCAAATTGACCAACAAGCACAGAGCCCCAGTAAGTGGCCCACTTATCTAATATTATGCCATGTTCTCATTAAGTCCAGTCACATGACTATTGGTAAGGAAGATAAGCTTCTGTTTCAGATTGATCAATTTCCTGTTGATTTCATCCTGGGATCTCCCTTTAACCTTTTTTAGAATGCACCATTCAAAATCCATAAAAGTACGTCCCTTTTCTTCAAAATGGTTGACTAGAGGTGCCTTCTCGATATGGTTTTTCAAACAGCTCTCGTGCTCGATCATCCGAGTCTTGCACTTTCTGTTTGTCTTGCCTATGTACAACAAATCACAAGGGCATTTAATCATATAAATTACATTCTCAGTTTTGCAATTTGTATGCTCTTTTATTGTCCATTCTGAAGTCAGACCAAGGTTAACAGAAGTCGTTTTGCGTGTTAGGGGACGCATAACACATTCTCCACAAGGATAATGTCCCACAACTCGGGGCATACCCCACAAAGTACTTTGAACGGCCTCTGAAATGACAGTCTTGTGTACATCATTCTTCATGACCAGATTGTGGATATTAGTGCTTTTTTTAAAAGCTATCAAGGGCAATGGAATGTTCATGGTCTTTTTCTAGTTCCTACAAATAATGTTCTTAACTTTGTAGGACATGTTACTGAAAGTATTCACGAACACCAATGGGGTATCGTGGTTTCCGATATTTTTCTTTTTCTTTTCATAGAGGGCTTCTCGATTATTATTGAAAGCTTGTTTGGCAGATTGTCTGACAATTTTAGCAGGGTAGCCTCTGTCGATCAAATTGTCCATTAATACATTAGCATCTTCCTCATAGTCATGTCTGGTACTACTATTGCGTTTAAGCCGTAAAAATTGCCCAAAGGGCAAGTTGTCACGGACATGCTTGGCATGATTGCTTTTGTAATGAAGAAGAGCATTTTTATCAATCCTTTTCACATACGGTTTGACCCATAGTTGGTTGTTCTTATGGTAAATCATCAAGTCCAAATAGTTGACCTAAATGGAGCTCATGGACGCTGTAAATTTCAGATATCTATTCTGATTATTCAACCATTCCAGAAAATTGTTTGCCTCAACAATCGACCCATGCCATACCATGAACACATCGTCGATGTATCTCAACCATTGTGTTATTTGATGTTTGAAAGGATTGACTTCTGAATAAATCACAGTTTGTTCCACCATATCAACATACAAATTTGCCAAATTTGGAGCCATGGCTGCACCCATTGCCGTGCCCTCTACCTGTAGGTAGAATTGACCCAAAAATTGAAAAAAATTGTTCACCAAAGCTGTTTCTGCACACCACAAAATAAAGGCGTTGCTAACTGGATGATTATCTTCACGTTGTAATAATGTCTCCTCCACAACTTCAAGTGTGGCTTGTTGTGGGATATTAGTGTAAAGAGATTGTATATCCAGGCAAATAAGTATGTCTTTGGTGTGGTCAAAAGTCAAACCTTCAATTTTCCCAATGGGGAATACATGCCCCCTATTTCCTATAGGGGGCATGTATCCTAGTGGGTATGCTTTACCCTTTTAGAGTAAGTGGCATGGCTATAGACTTTTTAGCGACTAAAGGTTAGTCTTTTAATTATTGGTTCTAGGTACTTTGAGTGATCCATCCTATCGGCTAGACAAGTGAAGAGCAATATTTGGTTTTGCTATCAAGTTTGAAGACATTTATTCCTTCTAACTTCTGGTTCAGGTATATTATTTTCTGTATACCGTCCACCCTATTGGTGATTAGGGATTGGCTAGGTCGAGTAATTGGACCCATAATGCCTGTGTAGTAATTTGCTCTTGTTTTGTACACTTAGATATATGAATCTGGTGTGTGAATATAAAAGCGAGATCTACCTGAAGCACAGGACTACTTCTGCCCCTGAAGAATGTCCAGTTACCTGTAACACATAGGACAGAAACGTATATAAGTTGGGCTTGTTTAACACAATGGGAAATAAGAATAATTAAGTTGCCATTGTTGTTTGTTGTGATCAAGTATTTGGTGACTTTCGATGGTGTGAGGTGGAATAATTTTAACATGTATATTACTATATGATGTGTATATGTTTTTTAATGTTTGTATTGCTTGTGCTCAAACAAGAATAATATATTAAAATGATATTTTTTGATAACACTGTTTGTTATTGAGTACATAGAACACAAAATGCAGCCCATATTTGCTAAGTGGCTGTTTTGAGAAATTGTTATCTGAGGGTACATCTCCTGTTTCATATAGATAATTGTGTTCCTTCCTCTGGTCAAAATATATTCTTTATAAAGTCTAACCAGGTTAACAAACTCTTTTGACTGTAACATTGGCATGGTAAGAGTTAAGGGCTTGCCGCAGCAGTGTCATGTCACAAGCAGCAGTGAAATGACTCCTGTAAGAAGGGAATAGGACATTATGAAGAGTGGGTGGCCCGGGGAGAGAGGCACGCCAGAAGGACAAGAAGAAACACTTTGTAAGCCTGGTTGGCTTGGTTTTTACGTAAGATGGCTGATATTATAGGTGGTGGACTCTGAACAAGTAACAGATCTATTAAAGAAAAGAGTTTAAGTTCCTGCATTATATCTGTATGGGCAATCTGTGGGCCAGTGTCTGCTCTCTGTCACTCACCCTTAAAGATGCAACATCCGGCAACGATAGTGATGGGGTTGCTTTAGCGATCGCAACTCTGTCACAAGTCATCAGATCGGTTGTGGGCTGGATCAGAAGGAGCAGCTTCAAAGTGGGCCAGGTTACTGCGAGTAGAAACCCTTTTGCAACCGTTGCCTCCAACAAGAGGATGGGATCACCTGCTTATCCACAGACACAAGGCACAGGTATGGAATTCCTGCTTTGCTAGGCAGACTCAATGAGGAAACATTTGCAGCTCTAGTGTGTCACTTGGAGACATCATTATGAGGTCTGGAGTAAAATCCGCCGGTAGGCGGCAGTTCTACCGCCAACCCTGCACCAACGTTTGCGGCTGCCCGATATCCCAGTGCCAACGGGATATCATGAGCGGTGGCAGAATGGTAAATCCTCAGTCCCATTGAGTCCCATAAGACTCCATGGGAATGGTGTCACTGAAGCACTGGCACCAGAGATGTTTTTATGGGAGGGCAAAAGGGGCACTTGCCCAGGGCCCCCATCTTGGAGGGGGTCCCACAAGGCTGCCTGATCTAAAGAAGTAAGATTCCTTTGTTCACCAGACTTAAATAGCACACATCAGGATGTTTTATGGGATGCTGCTGAGGCTCTAAAACTATTGCCTGTCTGTTTTGGCAAGCACATTCTGCCTCAATCAATTCATCATGTAATGCTTTCTGTCTTCACTGTGGTATATATAGTTTGTGTGTTCCTTACGGCACAAGTCCTGTAGCATTCTTTCCTTCCTGTGGGACTTATTTTGATCATGTGCAATAGCCAAATTTGAAATCCATATTGATAAATTGAGTGCCACAATGGTTCAGAAGTTAGCTCAGTGTGTTAAGCACTCATTGCAGAGATATGTGTTCCTGTGCAAGATTAGGATAGCACATTTCCTGTAAGGCTGGCTGAGCCTTTCCTATGTCTAAAGTTTATAAACCTGCCTGTGTATGTACTTGGTCTTGCAGCACAACAGGTGCTATTATCATCATTGCACCTGCACCAGATAGGGGTTGCTATAAAAACGAACATGTCATCCTTATGGTAAAAGTCTAGAAATTGGTTTGTTCAGATGGGGTGTTCTAAATCCTAGGCAATCACCTCCAAAAATGAGCATAAACATTTAGTTCAAGAGATGAATAAATATCCAAATTTGGAACTAAAGCATTCATGCTTGTATCCTGGCTTTTCGAGCAGACAATACAGTGATCCTGGTAAAATTATCTAATATCTCGTGCATTACTGTACTGTCTTCTGTGAAGTTTGCCTCCTGGCATGCTGGGGGCATCGTTTACCCCATTACTTGATCTTTCTTCTTATGTAGGCCATTTGAGTGGAAGGTGTGGTAGACAGAAGGGAGTGGACCAGATGGTGCAGATATCGGGCAAGCATATTTAAAGTCTGCTCGTTTGACACAAAAAAAAAGCTTTGCATTTTTGTAAAGGTCAAAGGGTTTTCTGCACATTTATAAATGACAATTTCACAAGCCAGTGTTTTGGAACCAAGTAAAGCTTTAATACAATACAAAAGACCAACCCAGATTAAATCTATTAAATCTGATTGGTATGCTGGTACTTAGAAACCATCTTGCTTTTGGGGAGAATGAATCTAGAATCATTCTCTGTTGCACCCTTATATAATATTTAGTTTTTGAAAATTGTCATGTTTGGTAATAGGATTTGTGTACTTTCCAAGTCAGTTTTATAAAATGAGATTATTGTAGTTCGTGGTAAAAACTGGTAATGAAAGTGTTCAAATGCAGAAACTGCAGAGTTGGCACAAATCCCAGATTCAAACCTTAGCCAGTGTGTGTAATGCTGGGCATCTAATTTAATCTTGTATTGCCAAGCCTCTCGAAATTGCCAGTCCCTAAACCTTTCAAAATAGTCAGCCCTTCAGAGCGATTTCCTTCTCAGGGTATGATATTCATAAAAGCCTCACTTGTGATTTCACTGGCTATAGTGTTGCTTCCACTATAATAGTGAGCATTGATATATTGCACAACACATGCACATTATTCTTTTGATCTCTAATGGAAACACTATTTGAAAACCATGTTCCACTTCCTATCTGAGACTGTAAGGATACAGACACCTTCCTGGTAGCTTCTAATCTGCATTCACTCTCCACGCTATCATATGTGTAGCTTTCTCCTTCTTACCAATTGGTCTCTTCTATCCATGCTTGAGCATTTTTGCATCCTGTGAGACAGCAATTGTGAGTTCTCTGTCTATTCTTGGTTATATGTACCTTTTACATACAGTCCTGCATTAATACTACAGGCTGCATACCTTCATGGATTCTATTGATAAAAAGTCTCCTGTATCTATGCTAGAACAGAAGTAACCTCTTCATAGACTGATGCTGTTGGCCTTCAAATGGTACTTGTTTATCAGTCTGATTAGAGCAAGAATGAAGAGGGTAAGGGGACTTAAAGCAAGTAAACATCCTTATTTGTAATACTGTGAGGCAGCATATCAACCTATGGGTTGTGCTTCCAGGGGGGGGTGGCAGATATTCTTGATCACTTAATTCCTTTGGTTTGGTGGTGGGGGCCCCAAAGATGTCCATGCCCAGGGCCCCAAAAGTGCTTAAAATGGCTCTGAAAACACTGCCGGTAGGGGCCTGAGTTCCCAGCAGGTCAGGCCTGAAGGGAGTTCCGTGTCCCTACCAGCAAATTTGTAGTTTGCTGGTCCGGAAAGGGTGCTGCTATGTTGCTACCGGCACCTGTATTTCCGGACCGCCAAACTTGTAATGATGCCCATAGTGCATCCCTCTAGAAAAAAGCACATGGGGCCTCATTACACGGACGGCGGTAAGGGTTAACGGTCACCGTTAATGGCAACGGTGACCGTTAACCCTTACCGCCGTACTACGAGGTCCCTTTGCGGGTTGGAGGAATTAACGCCTGCTTCTTGCAGGCGTTAAGTACCAACCCGCTAAGGGACCTCGGAGCTAATTACGGCACCGCAAAATTGCGGTGCCGTAATTAGCGCCTTCCCCATTCCCATAGAGCCCTATGGGGCAGAAATGGGAATGGGGAAGGGCAATGGCGGAAGGGGGATTTACCGCCCCTCCAACCTTGGAATGGGGCGGTAAATCCCCTTTCCGCCAAGGCGGTGCCGGTAATTTACCGGCATGGTCCAGGGTGCTAATAGCACCCTGGATTACCGCCTTCCGTGTAATGAGGCCCATGGTCTTGCACATGGAACTCAAGGTTAGGCTCCCCCAGGAGCATCCATCTTGGAAGAGGCTGCCGGTCATTCAGTAAAGCCAGGAAGATATAAGAAAAAGAATAATAAAACCACTGAGCAGAATTGGAACATGTAATAGGAAGATATTGATGGAAGACTGTGCACACATGTAGTAAGCTAATCGACAATTCACTGCGCAAGTTATATCCTGTACACAATTCACACTATGGAAGAAGACAACCAAGAGCACATGTTGTACTGACATCAATTTACTACTGCTAAGTGCTAACCAGATACAGCCCTAATAACACTAGGCACATGGACTTTGGTATTATGTGTCATCAAGCACACATCTAACAAAGATTCCCTGTGACTCTACCTACTACTGCTGACAACGCTGACTGGCAAGAAGGACACATATGGATGTGATGGAAACACAGGCATTGGGTCTCCAATAGAAAAAATGAATCCAACTTTTTCACAACTTGCTAGTCACAACAAAAACATGATGAAGACAAATATTCCAGACAGCATTTTATTAATGTAGTTGGAGATGAGGTTTGGGACCCAATTCCTACTTTTCCACCAGACTAAACAAACACAAAGGATTGAAAGAAAGACTGAATGAGTATTTCAATCCCTGATGAAGCATTTATCATGAACAACATACTAATGTTCTGTCTGCGAAATTCCCAGGGGAACCTACGGGTGCATTTTCCACATGTTAGTGCAAACTAGTGACACACTGTGAATTTCACAAATTCAGTAACGACAAAGTCATCTGCCTGCATATCATAGGTGGGCACTCATCATTGTCATACAGGACAATACTTCTGAAAAATGTGCTACCAACAGTCACCATTCTCACAATGGCTATAACAGATGCTGGAGCAGTGTTGCAGGCTGTGCAAATGGAACAGAGCAAGCTCACACTAACCAAACAAATAGGACAGATGTCAGAGGCTTCTGGATTCAAGGACAAGAATAAAATACCTAGCCCAAGGAATGCTAAACCCAAAATGTGCTAGCGCTTTGGGTTAGCTTCTATGATAAAGGTCCCTGCCCAGGTATGGGCCAAATATTTAGCAACTAGGACCTATACAATCATTTTGCCAAAATGTGTAACACTGCACAGTGAAAAAGCATACATGTATCAGCGACAAAACATGAAATGCATGGAAATCCAGGACGAGTGACTGGCGACCTCTGGGTCTAACAGCGTATCAGATGAATATGTCTACATGATGGCCATGGATGACCAGCATACAGGAGAAGAGATAAATCTGGTACTTGTTGACCATGTACCAAGGTGTGTGATTGACATGGGAGCCACGCTGAGCATAATGTGCATCTCACAATATAAGAAATGCAGAACAAGCCCATGCTCTCCTTGATGTTTCTGTGGCCTTCAAAAGGATCAGTCAAGAACCATGGGGCATTTACAGCCTGGCTTAGGTCTGGCAACATACACGTATTGCAAGGAGCCATGCCTGCAGACAACCTACTTGGACGTATAACAAACAAACATTACCGTCATCAACTTCTCAAGCTGTACCTTGCGTAATCAGGTGTTACAGTATGTGGACCAAGACTCATCCACTTATTAAGTTGAAAGAAAAAAATACCAACCTTATGGGCTCAGATACACATTTGTATGTCTTCTTTATATTATGTTAAATATATGGTGGACCCGAATCTGCCTGTGAGTAGCCTACTCTTAACGCTTAAAGAGTCATATAGGGGAAGCCGGAGTTGGCGGAGCCATAGCTCCTGAACTTGGGGAATCATTTCCATTTTCCAAGCTGTGGGCAGCTAGGGTCTCTGAAAGGAAGCATTCTTTACGATCATAAGAGTGTGTGACACCTGGAAGGCCTGTATTTGAAAGTAGCTGCATAAAAGAGGGAAATGTCCTTGAGCTCTTTAAGATCTACTGGGAAGATGAAATCTTGAACATTTATTCTAAAGGTACAGAACATGTGGTTACCAGAAGGGTGATGTTGCATGTAGGCCACCATGAGTAATTACTCAGTTTGGTTCCTTAATGTCCCTTGCCTGGGCTCCCCCAGGTAAAGAAGATGGAGGAGAGACTATCTTCCCATATGAGAATTTAGGTGAATGGGTACTGCTGCTCCTGCATGAACGTCTGCAAAAAGATAGTCCTGACTGGGATCAAAGACACTCCTTATACAATTTCCAGTAGTTGGAGTGATAGGATGGGATCTCTTGTTCCCATGAATTCTAACACTACATCTGGAAACAGGGTACACTTGATAGTCCTTCAACCTACTAGCAGTTCCCTTACCCCTGAGATTCATTACTGGCCCTGCGGTAGCTTGGCCCTGAACTGGCATGTTCGTCTGTTTTAGATTCCCCCAAAAAGTTGACTCTGGTAGGGAGTTAATTTCATTTCAGTGACCATGACAGTCTTAGGATGCAAATGTTGTTTGCCCAACATGTTTGCAACCTCTTGTAGGAATAAACAATTTGGTTTGATGAACAGTTCAGTAAGAAGCCCACAAGCATTTCGTCGATGCTTTGCAGATCCCCTCATGAGCATCTGAGACAGTCTCTCGCCCGGCTTTTTCTCCATGTACTGAAGATTCCAAAAAGGGATTCAGTTTCAACCCGTTTGATCTGCAATTGGAATATTCTGTGATGGTACTCCTGTGTCTAGTAAGGGATTACTGGAAAGGTAAATTCATCACCTTGCAATGTTCTTGTCAGTGTCCTAGTGCCCTGTTAGTCTGCAAGAAAATTCCTTCAAACCTTTCCCCTAAACCTGAGAGCCAGAGCACAAGAACAACGTGGCCAACCAACCATGTGAAAGGGCGGGAGGAACACCAAAGATCTCAATCACATGCTGTAGGTTACTGCACAACGGAAGAGTAGGAAACAAATAATGTTAGTGGATATCCACACTACAGAAGTAAGCCTGAGTCCATAGGTCAGACCATGATCACCCATCGGTAGCAAGGAAAAGAAAAGGTCACAAGAACCTACCCAATAGAATGCGGGTACAGCTATGGAGAAATAATCCAATCTAGAGTTAGGAGGTAGTGTTGTTTTTGACAAATCAAGCTGCAGTGAAGAGTGATTGCAAGCTGGAACATGTGGAGTGGGCGATGGGAGGGAAAGAACATCAGAAATTGGAGGTTATGCTGAATCAGGTCTTCATTGGAAATTGGCGAGAATCCTGTTCTGTGCCAGCAGAGAGAAGACTCAAAATAGGTCTGTAAACAAGCATTATCCAGGCAACATGCAGACAACAAAAAGTAGAAATGGCAGATCAAGAGGTCAGAGGTGGATGTAAGGTCTGGATACCTGTGACCAGTCATTGGCAGAATTGATCCACAAAGCAGGTCAGTAACACTCAAAGGTTCTATCAACATGCAAGCAGTCCCAGGCAGAATCCTAACCCAAAGCAGGCCGATGAGTCAGTCAAGGATTTGGCAAAGTGGCATATCAAAGAGATCTCTGCACTTGCATGGAGAATGTTTCCTGACTCTCTTACTGTGAACGCTATTTTGCCTTCTGAGCTATGTTGCTGCTGTCAATCTCTAGGGATGTTTCTTGCATTCTCCAGTACTCTGCTCTATTCTACAGTGACCTTGCCTGCAATCTCCAGTGCTCCTGTCCAATTCTTGCCAGAATCTGTAGCTCGTGCCTGAATCTCTGGTGCTCTTTTCTCCAGCCTTGCTTGATCATCCCCACTGTGTAAAGTCTGTAGTGCTATTGTCACTATCTCCAGTTATCTTACCCTCAGTCACTAGCGTTCTGGCCCCTGTCTTCTTTGGTCTTGACCCAGTCTCAAGTGCTCCTGCCCCCAAATACCCAGTAGTCTTGCTGCCCATCTGTTTTCTTGATCCCTGCCTTTTCTGACTTTTCTATGCCGGGCTCCCTGTTTAGTTCACGGTGCTGCTCTCCTTTCTTCAGCCCTGACCCTGTTCTATGCATCGAGCTAGTAGTTGCCACTTGATTTTCTTTTACTTGGGATTTCCTTGTGTTTCACTCTTGTTTTAAGTAGTGCTTAATTTAAGTCATTGTGTCCAGAGGTTGGCTGCCAGGAGGAAATCTCTACACCTTCTATTTGGCATGCCTTACATGCAATCTCATCTGCCATATGCTATACTTCTTAAATGTAGTCTGGGCCCTGCTTCAGCGATCACTATTCTATTCTTCCTACACTAAAACATGCTGCTCTCTCGTGAGTATTGTTTCTTTGTTTGTGCCTTTAGCATCAGCCAGAGAAATCCAACCCTGCTACATAATCCTATATAAGGTATCTGAGTGAGGCACCACAATAACAACTTGATGGGAAGAACAGAGAACCCCTGTCTGTCTGGCAAGCCCTTGGACTATTCTCTGTGCACCCCTGAGTGGAGGCCAACCTGCTTTTCTTACTTATGATCCTCTACCATTTTTGTTGACCGCATTGATGGCTCTGTGTCTGTGCTTATTGCATATCCTCTTATATCTGTAGTGCTCTATCTTTGCTTATTTGCTTCTATTTTCTATTCAAGCTTTGGGCCTGTTATCTCTAGAGCCTTTGACACAAACTGGTAGCAAATGCAGCAGCCCTAGGTCATCTCTGAGTGGGACTAGCTGAGCCATGGTCAGTGTGATGTACACGTGACCACAGTCACGTGGACATCGGAATAAAGATATGCACGGAGCCTGCCATAAGGCAGTTCCGGCTCTGACTCTCACGCAGTGTGCCCGTGTCATCCTTGTGCGTATTAGCAGCTGCGTCACCAAGAGTAGGCCTGCCCTCATTTCTTCATCAAGACATCACATTGGTGACGGAGTTTGGGATCCCCTGTAAACCTGGCAGGAGAAATCCTCAGATACTCACGCTTCCCCGACAGCCCAGGCTCGCTGAGCTGCTCGCGCCGGGCATAACAGTTGGGGAGCGTGAGGAAAAGGAAAAAAAAAACAAACGACGACATAAACCCGCCGTCGCGGACTTACACAGCTGGGCTGACTAAACAGCCCAGCTGCTCTCTGGCATACCCACATAACATGAGAGGGGAGGGGCTGAGAGAATTTTTTTTTTTTAATATACTTCACCTGAAGTAAATTAAACAACATATATGTGAGGAAATGAGTCCCTTCTATGGACATTATTGAAAGAGACAGTAATACAGCAAAAGAGTACAAAACTCACTGCCACAAATTGAAGTACAGACATGGCACCAAGGGAGACACAGTTCTTGTAAAGAGCACATTAGAAAACCCACCTACACATTTGAACTTCCCAGATTTATTTACAGCCAAATCACGCTTGTTAAGGAAAAAAAAAAACGTGTAAATATGGCTGATGACATTTCAACGCCACAGAGGTTGCAAAACCAAAGCCGGAACCCAGACACGAGTACATGGTTAGACACATACTGCACAAGGCACTTTCATGCAACCTTTTCAACCCTTTGGGACCCGCATTGGCCTTCGGTGGGAATTGTGGTTGCAACAGTTTGAGCTTTCCATTCACACCCGTAAAATTGAAGATGAAGAGATGAAGAGAGCGTTCTAATGCTTAACTTAGGTACAATGGCCCTTCGCCTTTTCAATGCTCTACCAAACCGAGGCACAGATGATGACTACGCTACTGCTAGAGACGTCCTTACGAAGAAATTGAAACCACATGCCAGTCATGATTTTGAGAGATTCAAGATGACTCAAGCAAGACAACGCCCACAAGAAAGTATAGATGATTTTCACAGTCGCCTGAGAGAGATGGCATTGTCATGTGATTTCCCAGATGAGGAGTTTGCAGTCCGGCAACAAGTCATACACGGGCTGTCTTCAGAGAAGTTAAGGCGTGCAGTCCTAGCTGAAGAAGATCTCCCGCTTGACACTATTCTAACAATGGGTCGATTACGTGAAAGGACAGAAGAACATGCAACAGAGATGGAGCAGATTATAAGTCGTCTACCATTAGATGCTGATCTAACAAAGGACAACTCCCCAACTGTAAACGCCCTGAGACATCAGAAGCCACAAAGAAAACCATCCAACAAGAGGGTGAAAGGCTGAATATGGTGTGGTGGTCAGCACAGCAGAAACGAGCCATGTCCAGCATATGGCACCACATGCCATAAGTGTGGAAAGGAGAATCATTATGCATCAGTATGCTTAAGTTCGAAGTTGACTAGTGACAATAGTGGTCAGGGGAGGACCCCACGACACAGAGATGGTGTAGGTACTCGAGGTTCTACAACGCGTCAAGAGAAGCCACAACACCATTGGAATAGACAAAAAGAAAAGACCCGGCCAAACAAAAGTGGGCGCGCACGTGCCATTGGAGGTGAGGAGTCTGACAGTGCTAGTAGCAGTGAAGAAAGTCAATCTAGCGGTGAGACTTCCCCAGGTAACACCAAATGGAATTACCATCAGAAAAGGGAGAAAGCACACATGATATCAGCTGTAAAACCAGGAAACAATGATAATCAGAGTGGTGCAGAGTCTCGACGATGTACAATACTAGTAGAAGATATTCCAGTTACCATGATGATAGACACTGGAGCCACTGTAAATCTTATGCCTGTTTCCAGATTTGAGAAACTAAAACCACAGCCGAGGCGCAGACGACGATCAGTTTTGTTGTACGCTTATGGTTGTAAGAAACCTCTTCCAGTAATTGGATACTTCAAAACGACACTTTCACATCGTGGGGCCAGTTGCAAAACTCGAATCCATGTGGTAGATTCTGGTATTGAAACATTACTCAGCTGCTCCATGGCTGAACGTCTAGAAGTAATACAATTCAATCTTGCAATACAGCCTGAGAGCATTGAGACCCTTCTAAAGAAACACAAAAAAAAAACTTTTCAATGGCATTGGGTGCCTGAAAAACCGGTCAGTTAAGCTACATATTGACCCAACAATTGAACCTAAAGCAGTGAGACACAGGAGAGTCCCTTTTCACATGAGCGCTGCGGTAGAAGCTGAATTGAATAAATTAGAAGATCTAAAAATCATTGAAAAAACGACAGGAGCGACCCCATGGGTCTCACCTATGGTAGTCACGGCAAAACCAAAACAACCAAATGCTGTACGCATCTGTATCGATATGCGTCTGCCAAATGCAGCTATTGGTCGATAAAGACATATTACACCTACAATTGATGAACTGATCGTAGACCTCACTGGTGCGACTATGTTTAGTAAACTTGATCTTCGGTCTGGCTATCATCAGATTCGTTTGGTCAAAGAATCATGTTACATTACAACGTTCTCATCGCATTTAGGGCTTCGTCGATACCGTCGCCTCAATTTTGGAATATCTTCAGCGGCAGAGATTTTCCAGAATGAAATTCGATGAGTGCAACAGGATCTACCAGGTGTCACTAACATTAGCGATGATATTCTAGTCTATAGAAAAACAGAAAGTGAACATACAACTCGGCTAGCGGCAACTTTGCAACGACTAGAAGATTCAGGACTCACACTCCATGCAGAAAAATGTGAGTTTGCAAAAAAATCATTGAATTTTTTTGGATATGTATTCAATGAGAATGGCGTCTCGCCAGATCCCAGTAAAGTAAATGATATCAAAAATACAAAAGCACCCTTAACTGTGTCGGAAGTAAGAAGTTTTTTAGGCATGGCAACGTATTGCGGCCAATTCATTCCAGATCTTGCCACTGTTGCTGCTCCACTACGAGAACTTACAAAAACCAAAAGTGTCTGGCAATGGGACATCAGAGAAGAACAAGCATTTCAGAAAACAAAAGAGTCACTCTCTAGTGATACAACAATGCCATTTTTTTACATTAATCGCAAGACGGAACTGCTCGTGGATGCTAGTCCAGTAGGATTGGGAGCAGTGCTGAGGCAAAAAGGCAAAGATGGAACAGTCTATGTTATTGCATATGCAAGCAGAGCACTTACACAAGCTGAGAAAAACTATGCTCAAATAGAAAAAGAAGCACTAGCTATTGTCTGGGGATGCAAGCTTTTTCAAATATATATCCTAGGTCACCCAGCAACTGTGCTCAATGATTATAAACCACTCGTCCCTATTTTTGGAGGAACGGCTCCACACCCACCAGCAAGGATTGAAAGGTGGTTATTGCAAGTGCAACATTTTGATCTGAATGTGCAATATCGGGCAAGAGCTGACAACCCGGCAGATTACTTATCGCGCCACCCATGAGCAGCCACAGCGTCTGAACGAGAATCAGTAAAAATTACAGAAGAACATGTCTGCCAAATCATTGAACTTGCTAGAACAAAAACTATGACACTTGAAGAGATTCAGTCTGAAACAGAGTCTGATCCATGCCTACAGCTTGCGAAAACTGCTATTTTAACAGGAGAATGGAAGACATTCCAATCAGCAGTTGCTGGAAGAACACAGTCAGCGCAAGAATTCTTGCAGGCACTATTTGGAATACGACATGAATTATCCCTATCAGCAAAAGGTCTAATTCTAAAAGGGCATAGAATTGTGCTACCGCTATCACTTCATGATAGAGGAGTCCAACTAGCACACGAAGGACACCAGGGAGTTGTCAAAACGTTAGCACACTTAAAGTCACGTATCTGGCTGCCTCATATGCAACAAAAAGTAGTAACCCTTGTAGAAACCTGCAGTGCCTGCCGATCGTCTCGTCGCCCAGGACCGCCAGAACCCAAGAAAAATCTACAAAGAAGCACTCGCAGGTGGGAGTCCATCAGTATTGATTTTTACACGGTTGCTAATGAAGCCTACTTATTAGTAGCAATTGATGAGCACACCAGGTATCCTGAAATAGAACTGGTCCACTCCACAGAAACAGAAGAAGTCACCACAGCTCTAGAAAAAATGTTTGCTACGCATGGAATTCCATCAGTGATTAGAAGTGATAATGGGCCACCATTTACAAGTAAAGAATTTCACCGTTTTGTAAAAGAAACAGGAATACGCCATCATCACATTACACCATACTGGCCTCAAGCAAATGGAGATGTAGAACGTTTCATGGCGTCTATCAACAAAGTTGTCCGAATTGCAAAAGACAAAGGCCGTAAGTGGCTTCCTGAACTTTACAGATTTCTACGCACGTATCGTCTCACGCCACACTCTTCCTCACACGTCAGTCCAGCAGACTTGATGTTTCAAGTTCCCATCCAAGGAGGTTTACCTTTACATCACTCTTGGAAACCACACTCAGTTGATTGGGACATTATTGAGTCAAGAAGGCAATTACATAATGCAAAAGAAGACTCGACCAGGAGAGCGACGGACAGTAAAATACAAGTTGGTGACACAGTGCTAGTGAAAACACGAAATAGAAAAGGGAAAATGTCACTACCATACGAGTCAGAACCATGGACAGTAACTCAACGGCGACATGGCCTCGTGTCAGCCACGCGAGGGCAAGAGTCAGTGTCAAGAAATGCCTCCCATTTCCAAAAAACACCACCAATTCTGTGGGAGGAAAAGAAAAGAGAAAGTAATGTCACTGAAAATCAACCAACACAGACCAATAACCCGCGAGAAGAACAAACTGACAAAATGAACTATAGTTCTCCAGTCAATTTGAGAAATGAAGAAAGACATGAAGATAAGCCTCACACTCCCATGCGAGAGAGGAATGAAAGGTATACACTAAGGAGACAACCACTGCCGTCGACAAGATTGAAAGACTATGGGCCTCATTCCGAGTATGGCGGTAAGGGATAGCGGCCACCGGTAACGAGACCGGTGGCGGTGATCCCTTACCGCCATACTCCGAGTTCCCTTTGCGCCCTGGCCCTTAACGCCTGCTTTGAGCAGGTGTTAAAGTCGAGGGCGCAAAGGGGCCTCCAAGCCAATAACGGTGACCGTAATGAACGGTCACCGTTATTTGCATCTTCCCCATTCCCATTGAGCCCTATGGGGGCACATTTGGGAATAGGGAAGAGCCTTGGTGAATGGGGAATTACCGCCCCGCCAACCTTGGAATGGGGCGGTAATTCCGCCATCCACCAAGGCGCTGCCGGTCCGGGTACGGCGTCAACCAAGGCGTTAATAGCGCCATTGGTTAGCGCCGTACTCGGAATGAGGCCCTATGTCCTTAATAGCATCCACATGGGGTCACGGTGGTAATTGAAGAGGACAAACTGAAGCCAAAGACTATATATCACATTGTGAAAAGTCTGGCGTAAATACAAATGTTTTATTCCTGAATAGGTCGTCAAAAAAAAAAGTTTTCTTAGTATTACGTATTTCTGTTTGAATGTTGATCCTTATTATTTTTTGATTTGTGACCCAAAAAGTTGGTAAGGAATGTGATGTACACATGACCACAGTCACGTGGACATCAGAATAAAGATATGCACGGAGCCTGCCGTAAGGCAGTTCCGGCTCTGACTCTCACGCAGTGTGCCCATGTCATCCTTGCGCGTATTAGCAGCTGCATCACCAAGAGTAGGCCTGCCCTCATTTCTTCATCAAGACATCACAGTCAGCTTGTTGGCGTGGCAGCCATTTATTTCCTTAGCACCTCTCCTTGTCACACCAGGGCTTGCAGAATCCTCACACATACTATCCCTTCACAGTCTACCAGAGTATCTAGAAACAAGGCCTTAGTCCCATCAGCCCAGGGAATTTCAATCCCATTCACCACATTTATCTACCTGCCAAGTTCCTCAAAATGCATATCACTCTTAGAAAGTTTTCCCTGCAACCTATGTTAGGGCCTATATAGTGGCTTCACTAGGGAGGTGCAGAGGCGTACTCGGCACACCTGGTGTCACCCCCTATGAGGGGTGTCCCCCAGTGCCGTTCGCACCCTCTGCACCCACCTAGTGACGCCACTGCATGGCACTTCACCTTGCAGGATTCAAGTGAGCCTTTGCAGCTCGCTATATCATTATGCAATTGATGGCCAATATCACAGGCATGATCTGAGGAAAGCACACCTTGAGCCTGGGAGAAGTCACAAAAGCAGCAATTTCTGAAATGTTCTAGGCAATTATTTTATCTCCCAGAGAACACCGTTTGGGCCCTTCCGTCCCCCAGAGACCCATGCAGTGGTGCTTGATCCTAGGATGCAGACTCAAGGCATATGTTGAAAAAACTGTGGGGGTCTCATCAGCATAAGTAATGCAGGAAGTGAACTTATTTTAAATTAGCACCCTGGCTGGGGGTTGCTAGCCAATCAGAAAGCTCAGAACGCGGGCTGTCGTCAATGATATAATGCGCCCCTCGCCCTGAACTTCACTTGCTCCCTGCTTATCTCCACGGCACCTTTGCACCCGTAAAAAATCACACATGGGTGCTAAACGCTAAAAGTACTTAAAAGAAAATGTCACCTTCATTCCTGCGACATGAGAGGGGGTGTCCACTTTCAGTGTTGATTATTTCATCGTAACCAACATTGAAATTGGACTCCCTATCACTCAGCTGGTTTGCTGGACATGAAGGTAAGTACGTTTTTCCTTTTTTAAATAATTTATTTGAGCCTTTAGCACCAGCGCTGCAATTTTGCTGGGGCCAACAGCGATATTAACATCGGCGATGGACCGACCCTGCCAGTAACAGCACTGCCATCGCATTAAAGGGACCTCGCTTCACTCGGGCTATTGGGTTGCGGTTGGTTACCAGTAGGGTGGGCCCAGTGCCTCAGTTAATATCGTCTCAGTGAAATAAGCAACATTCATGCAATTGGCCTTTCAGAATTGAAGAGTTGCTAGACAATATGATGTCCAGGGCAAACAACAAAAATGTGCCCCCATGTGTTTGCTTCTTACTACCATGCTGCAAACCTTGCACCCGGCATGCAAACACTCCCCAATATAATTCTCAAGATCAGTGTGCCCCTCTCGTCATAGGTGCAAACATTGTTGAAGTTGTAGACTCCACAGCTACATGTCCAAAGACCGGGGAGGGGGGGGGGGGCTGGAGTGGCAAAAGCAAATGTGTATAGGCAACACTCAATCAGGGTCCAAGCACCAGCCAGTTCCACACTAGAACACCAATAACTGCACTATATCATTCCCTTCACCGTTCTGTTTGGATATGAGTGAGCTATGGGATAATTCAGCCTATACTGAGAATACTGCAGTCCATTTAGCTGTGTAAGAGTGATGCTTGTCATGTAGTTCAGGAGGCTAGATGAATTTAGTGTTCCGTACGACATGGGAGTGGAATGTTGAGGAGGTGATCCGTTTGGACCAGTGAAGATGCCGTGTGGATGGCCATGTGGCTTACATTTATTTTCTGAACTAGCTGGGGGTACCCAGCGTTGCCTGTGTCCTGATTGAGTGGTGTCTAATGTACCCTGGAGGATGTTGTTTTTGTCCTCTTGTCGGCAAGTCTTGTTTCAGTTTGATCTGGCATCTCACTTGCCCTGGAGAAAGTTGCTCTTGTCCTCTGGTCGGGCAAGTCGTGCTGCTTTTTGTTGTTGTGTTTCTGAAGCTCTTGATATTGATTTTCACTTTGCATCAGATGGAGCTTTTCCAAGTGATGTTCGTTTTTTGTGCAGCATATTTTAGTCACTCTCTGGCTTCAGCACATTTGAGAAAATGTCCAAGAAAGATTGATTAATTGTGCTCTCTTCTCGTGAATGAAATTAAGTAAACTGTAACCTTGCCATTTCTCATATTTGTAGTGGCATGATAAAACATTGATTTTTTCCCTTTTTCAAAATGCTTTAATTAACACTTTCGAACTGTATACAGTAGTAATACGTTTCAAAGGAATAACCAACACATCGAACATTTTGCTTCAGACACCTTTCCAAATGTTACCTCCTTCTAGTATCTCCTGTAGTGAGCATCAGTAAATGAGGGTATCTACAGAGTGATTTTTTTGCATCCAAACATAGACTACAATCTTGCCCCAGACAAATGAAGAATCCATGCAAAATTTGGTAGACGTGGGTTCAACATTGTGGTTCTGTATAGCTGGACAAACATACACACATGCATAAATTCTGCTTTATATATAAAGATAAAGCTTGCTTTGACTTGTCTTCTGCTTCATAGCACTTGTCCTTCCACGCTGGCATCTAGTCGCATCTGCAATTTTGCTTGATCATACCAACCCAGCATGGCTGGTCCTCTTTCGGAAAGGTATACTTTGCTCTTTGTTGCCCTCCCTTTGAATTGAAATGTACTTCGTATGTAGCCTAGCAAGTTTACTGTGGCTCCACCAAAGACAATTGGTCTGTGCTTTGTCGTACGCACTACCACTCGGTCTTTGCTTACCATTTCTTTGTACATGGCAATGGGTAGTATGGTTAGGTCAGATCCAGAGACAGCCATAACCCTTGTTTCATTGCTGTTGATTTTGATGACGCAGTACGGCTTTTCCCTGCGAGCACTGATGCAGTTTACCATGATTACAGCTGGACGTCCCTCATCTTCCGATGACTCTTCCGCCCTTGCTGTGTCGCTGAGTATTGCTGTGGCCATTTTCCTACCTCTCTGCGTGCATGCGGTGGCCACGTGTCCTCTGGGGCACTTTGAGCACTCTTTGTTCGTGGTCGGACACTCCTTGTCATTGGCAAGGTGACTGGTGCTGGCACATCAGTAGCATTTGGCCGGTTCTCTTCTCCATGATCTGCTGTCCTTGGTATCTGGCTGCCATCACTCTCTTCTCCCTTTGAATTGTAGTGTTTGTATTTCCGGCATGGGGCAGCTCCCCCCGAATTCTGTCCACCTCCCAGAGGTCTCCTCACTGCTCTAGCTATTTGTATAGACTTATCCAGTTGTAGTGTTTTTTCCAGGATTAACGTATACAGAGGCCGATTCATGGAATAAATGTGCACCGAAAATAATGGTGCAAGCGTGCGATTCATGAAAGTCCCTGCGCGTGTTTTCATTGGGTTGTGCGCCAAACCTGTGCGTGGCACACACGGGCGCACACGTCATTGCAATATCCCCACCGCCGTGCGCGACGCGCACAGGGAAAGCGCACAACGTCTGCACACACACCAAAAATGGGGGGGGACACGGGGCGTGACACGCGGAATGGGGAACAACGTGTGAAAAAGACGGCGTAACAGGGGAAGTACTGCAGGGAAATACACGGAACGCCCACACTCACGCGAACAACCCGTATTCATGCAAACGAATACGGGAAACCCACGCATGGCAAAAGACGCACATAGCCGTCAACACGTCCACCACACGTAGGCAGGAGGAAGTGTCCCCATGCACAGTATAAAAGTGCGCGCAAACAACAAACACGTATATACAGCTACGATGAATGCCCCATTTGTCGCAGCACTGATCGTGGTACACCGCAGGAGGAGGAGAATAGCCAGGGTCCGCATTTTTTTTCAACGGACCAGCCTTTTGGGATGCCCGACGACCACGTCTATGGCAGGTATAGGTTTCCACCTCATATCATCCTAGACCTCGTCAGGGAGTGGGAAGATGACCTTACATCACCCACCCTGTGCTCCCAAGCATTGAGCCCCTTGGAGAAGGTGCTCAATGTCCTGCATTTTTTGGCCACTGGCTCATTTCAGCGGACAACTGCCATAGTGGGGGGGGGTCTCACAGGCCATGCAGTCACGCTGCCTACACCAAGTGTTGGCAATCATCACTGCACGCCCCTCAGTCCGCAGGCACATATACATGCCCAGAACACCCGCAGAAAGGCAGGCCGTGGTCTGGGACTTTTACAGGGTGGCACACTTCCCCAATGTGCTCAGTGCCATAGATTGCACCCATGTGGCCCTACGTCCAGCTAGGGCCACTGAGTACATCTATCGGAACCGCAAGCACCGGCATTCCATCAGCGTGCAGGTTGTATGCAATGCTAAAGGAATCTTCACCTCTGTCTATGCAAACTACCCTGGCTCCACCCATGAAAGTTTCATATACAGAATGTCTGCCCTGAGCCGGGCCCTGGAAGCTGGGCAGCATGGTGACACATGGATCCTAGGTGAGTACAAATGCCTGTGCACATGCATGCATGTCACAAACAGACAAATACAAAAACCCTAATAACCACAACTATTATCACCTCCCCAGGTGACAGTGCCTACCCTCTGAGCAACCACATGATGACGCCAATCCGGAACCCCACCACCCCACCCCAGGTAAGATACAATGATACCCATATTGCAACCAGGGGCATAGTGGAGCGCACATTTGGAATGCTCAAGTCACGCTTCCACTCCCTTGACCGCTCTGGTGGGAAGCTACTATATGTACCCCCAGTAGTGTGCAGGATCATTGTGGCAGCATGTGTCCTGCACAATGTTGCAACACGGCAGGAGGTACCGGTGGACATGGTGGGGCCTCCACATCCCCAACCACGGGCACAGGCACTGCCCATGGGAGGGGACAGGGCACGTGGCAAGGCAGCCCGGACCCAGCTTGTGGCCACATTCTTCACCTAAACTCCCACCCCTGCGGAGTGCACATAGGCCTGGCACATACCAGGTGACAATCGATGATGACAAAGAGACAATCAACTGTCACAACCTTACCACCCTGAGAATGTTGCCACGGAAGTGCTACATTGTGTGCATCCCTAGCTACTTAAATATAACCAATCCTGTGTGACCAAAAATGGAACACATGCAAGGTGTGTATCACACCCCCGCCCCATGACAATCCCTGGTATGTCACCCAAACCCTCCCAACCCAATTCACCCTTGTCTGCCACACCATGACATGGCATGCAATAGCAAAAGCCCAATACATGCCCAATAAGATACGAAGTGACATGTCATAAATGGAAAGTGTCTTGAGACAATGACGCCTCACATGGAATCATATGAAATGACTGACCAACAACCTCCAACACATACAAAGTCAGACACAAATGCTTTCCAACAGTCTTAGCATGAACACAACACTGAATGGCCGTGCACATGCACATTGGACATGGCAAAATCCCAACTCCCGAACCCGTGTGCTGTGTGTGTCACCTGCAACACACTGCACAGCACACAGCACTTTGAGCAGCCATTGTGTTGCCCATACACCTTGAGCATCACATGAATAAAACTAATGAAATCTACAACCAAATGACGCATGTACAGGGTACCCAAATGGCAATAGATCATGTGCTGCATGGACACCGCGGGCCTGGAAATGCTATCTGTGTGCCCCTTTGGCCATGGAAGGGTGGATGTACGTGTGGTGGATCATTGTGCAACTGTGTGTGTCATTAGGGACATGCACTCGATATTTGCATGTGAAATCAAGTGACCCTCACTGTCCTGTACACATCACATGTGAACATTGGCCATGTGAACACCCCAGCATGTCAAACCACACCAATCCCCTGACACCTGAAAAGTAAACACAACACAGGAACAGGCATTGAGCAGCACAACACATCATGTACGTAGTACCCCACAATTACAATGTCAGAGTGCCCAAAACACTGTAGGCCAAGCCAACTGTCCAGCAACAAAAGTCCCTCACTTACACATCACTGTGACCTTCTGAACAACTGTCTCTGGGGTATGTAGCCTTCTTCCTTCAAGTCTACCTGGCTACAGGATCACCCTACCCCTTGGTCTCCATGTTCCAGCTTGCATGTAAATAGGGTCCAGCCCCCTCAGAGGCCACCTTGCCGGGTAAAAAAGCCAAATCGCAGAGAACTCCAAGTAGGCAAACCAACAAACCAGTTGAAAAGCCTGTAGGCACCAAAAAACCCTGGAAGAGTCTCCAGTAGATGACTTGAAGTAGCAGGACATTTCAAAGCACATGTACAAGCACAATGATAGAACAACCAAGGTAGCACAGTTGAACAATGGTCCAACAGGATGGGTACCATTCACGGTACATAACATACAATGATGATGCAACAACTGATGGCTACTGTCACAGCTTTGTGGGTGTCTGCAAGGTCAAACTAACACAGGCCTCTGAGACCCTGGCGGGGAAAGAGGGTCAGGGATATGTTGCATGGACAGGCATTGGTATTCAGGATAACCCGAAAGAGAGGCAGGAGAGTGGATGTGGATTTGCAAGGTAAAGTAGGAAAAATACAACTAATCACAAAAACACATACTCAATCTGTGAAAACTTGTTTATCATGCACATTGTACCAAATCAGTCAAATGAAAGCCAAAGAGACACTTGTAAGTAAGTGACATCTCCACAAACAATCTCCGCTGTCTGCTGCTATGTCCCCATACGTTAGCTTGGCCTGTGAAAACAAAATCAAATATCGAGGCTGAGTACCCCAAAAGGAAATACACCGAACATGGGTTACAAAGGAACATACAAAGTACTTTATTTTATACTGAATCCAGTTACAAAAAACAGAGCAAAATCAGATAGCTATCGGCCCTCAGTACAACACAACGAACTCCAGCGTGGTTCAGTGTGTTCAGTGAGAGACGTTGTACATTAGAATGCATTTGCTTTTTATACACTTGGTGGGCACGATGTCCAGCCCCACTTCGGGTTAATATTCCACTTAATACATCACCGATCTAGGGTTCGTGCCAAGTCTCGAACAACCGCATATAACTGGTTTGCCTTTAATACATGTATCAACAAGCCTATGCAATAACTGTATTCTAAGATTTTCCATGCAGGCCTTCTCAAACATTAATACAATGTAGTTAAACAGATGTTCTATGTTCAGTATTTGAATACGTTGTTTCAACATATGCTTGTGGATTAGTTTCATTGCACGAGTAATCCTTCTACACACATGTCAATGAAGGACAGGGTCTCAGTTCACGACCTCAACAAGTGGCCTGCAGGCAAGTTACATATTAGCTATGTACAGAGGTCAAGACAGCCATGTTGTATTCTGGAATGACATCGTCCACCATTTTAACTCACAGGGTGACTTTTACAAAGCAAATCCTAAAAAGGCGGATTGACCTAAAATGGCGGCTTGCATTGATTTAAGGTCAGGACCTTGGAACACAGATTCTTTTGCAAGCGACTTTCAAGCAGCTTGGCGTAGGCCAATATTCATATATTTATTGCAATAGGAGGCACGATATGATTTCTCTTTTGATAAACCCTCCTTTTGGCCTATGCCAAGTGCTAAAAACTACTTTGGATCTCCTTGCAAATGACTCCATGCATCATCGTCCATGCACCCTGAATCACTATCGGAAATATCTATTGTCATTAGGTCATTTGCTAAAATATCTTTCAACACTTATTCTTTGGAAGTTTTATCCGGTGCATACACTTTATGTCCTATCGAACCTATCGCTTGTGCGCAACATCCCTCTAGCATCGCACACATACCAGGCAGACACTGAATACAGCAACAAAGAAACAACAGGATTCCCAAAATAATTAGCAAGACCGAAAGTACCTTCCAACCCCAAGATCGTAAGAAGTCCCAGAACCAAGCGCTTAGATCCCAATTTCCCT
Source organism: Ambystoma mexicanum (assembly GCF_040938575.1). NCBI lineage: Eukaryota > Metazoa > Chordata > Amphibia > Caudata > Ambystomatidae > Ambystoma > Ambystoma mexicanum. The sequence continues at coordinate 454,485,395 of NC_090939.1, read as the reverse complement.
CGGGAACATGCACTTCTGAACTAAGGACGTGCAGATTCTGTATTTCCTTGAAGACAGTTGGGGAGGAATCTGGAACGAAAGCACAGCAAGCGGACCCCGCTAATTTACACACTCCACCACGCTCAGTCAGAATGACATCTAATGCCATTCAGTTTTGGAGTGCTACTAATCTTATCGCCTTTTGTTCTAACATCATATCATAGAGTATGTCCATGGTCCGGTTGATGGTTCTCTCCAGTACTCTCGCTAGTTTTCTGATATCTTCTGAATTCGCTATCTGCCCCCAAAATGGCACAACTGATTTAGCTATATCTCCCAAGATTTGTGCTGGGGTGTCTTCATTCTCGTCCCGCCGTGGACGAGCCTTCGAAACTTCTCTTGTACTAGCTATAGACACCCCAGGTAACAGGATCCCTAAATAACAGGTTCGCTGCCAATCCCTGGACAACCATGGGAATGCTACATTACCGCAGACAAAGTAGACATGTTCGCCTACATACAAAGGTCTGTTTTCCCCAGTCAAATTGGCAACGTTGGCACAACCTAAAAAATGTCCCATTGACTGAGTTCCATTCCTCTCGATGCAAAAAGAAACTGAATCAGGGCTATGGTTAACAGTGTAAGAAGGAGGCATGGCATCCTTATTGCCTATTGGAGCCATCTTAAAGGAAATCAAAGATTGGAAAGGACGAGACAGTTTATCCGAAGGCCTAATAGAAGCAACATTCAGTTTACTCCTGTTTGCAAAAAGCGTGCATCCCAGGGGAGTGAAAACACGTTTCTCAAAACTATTCAAATTGGTGCCATCAAAGTTCCCTGAGATGCTATCATTCCACCGGCCAAAGAACTGTGCTCTAAGAGAAGCATAGCAAGCAGTTGTCAAAGTTAAAGGATGAATATACCAACCTAGCCCCTTATCCCTGTGTTGCGGTAAATGTGAGCAGACCCAACAGTTAGATTTATTAAAAATGGCATGCGTAGCATTCATGATAAGCTGTAGAGTGTTATTGTGGTACCTTTGTCTGTGCTGAGAATCCCTAGGGGATAGAGTATGCAAATGTACAAAGGGAGTAGGAACAATAGGTGCACTTTCAGTAGGCAACAAAAGTTCTAAAGAATGAGTTTCCTCGAGGTACCACAATCCTAAGGCAGCGACTATTAAAAAACCAAATATCATTATAAAAATACAGCAATACATTTTCAGGGCCCAGGCATTTTGTCCATTGTCCCGGTTGGTCACCCCCTTATTTACAAGTCCGATACGAGCGGTAGCGGTAGCAGGCATTGTAGTCTTCAAATGGATACCCCAAAGTTCGTTGCTGGCGACCTCCCAGTCGAGCGACTTCTTAGTCCTTCCACAACCCTAGCCAATGTATTGATCGCATAAGCAGTTGTGGATGTACCATCCAGAAGTTTGAAGCAGGATCCGTCACAAAACAGCTCTCCTTGCGGATTATCCAAGGGAATATCTTTCAAATCAATTCTACCCTTTGTCTCTTGTTCGGTCGTATACAAACAATCATGTGGCACTTAATCGCCGCAAGTAGTATCTTGCGAGAAAGGTAGGAGTTCAGCCGGATTAAGAACACAACACCTCTAAATTTGAATATGAGGAGCAAACACGATCAATTCATATCTTGTCAACCGTGCAGAAGTGAGGTGTTGCTTTTGAGTTCGGTTCAGTAAAACATCTACAGAGTGAGGCACCATCAGGGTTAGATCATGGCCTAGGACCATTCCCCCACTCTGTTTTACAGACGCAGCAGCAGCAGCGACAGCTCGCAAACATCTTGGCAAAGCGCATGCTACAGGATCAAGGGCGGAAGAAAAGTAACCACACGGCCTATTCTTCCCTCCATGTTCCTGCGTTAATACAACCAAAGCACATCCATCAAATTCATGCACAAACAACACAAAGGCCTTTTCATAGTTTGGTGTGCCCAAAACTGGTGAAGAGCATAATGCAGTCTTAAGCAAGTCAAACGATTGCTGGTGTACCGCGTTCCATGGCAATGGTGAAGAAATGCCCTTCTTTGTCAAAGCCAACATCGGTTTGATCACTAGTGAAAAATTTGGGATCCAAAACCTACAGTAAGAAGCCATACCTATCAAGGATCTAACTTCCTTCTGTGTATTTGGGACAGACATGCCAGAAATGTGTTTTAGTCTTTCAGGTGTCAATCTTCTTCCCTCCTTTGACAGGAGATAGCCTTAATAGGCAACCTCCTGACAACAATATCGACATTTTCTAAGCAAAGCTTTGTGACCATGCTTAGATAGATGGATAAGTAATAACACAGTGCCCTCCTTACAGGCACTCTCAGAGTCAGCAGCTAGAAGCAAATCATCAACGTACTGAAGCAAAGTACAGGTAGAGGGCAGTTCAAGGGTATCAAGTTGTTCTTTCAAAGCCCTACTATAAATGCTAGGACTCTCTGTGTACCCTTGAGGTGCACGAGTAAATGTGAACGAGCGTCCCCCTAAGGTGAATGCGAACAAATATCTACTATCCTTGTGTATAGGAATACTAAAGAAAGCATTCTTCAGGTCCACAACACTAAAGTAAGTAGCTGTAGCTGGAATCATGGTTAGGATTGTCGTTACATCAGGCACAATGGGAAATTGTGGAGCCACGACTTTATTAATGGCACGTAAATCAATTATGAAACGGAATGGAATTGCATTATCGCCTTTCTTGTACAAGGGTAAAATCGGACTGTTACACAAACTCCCTGAAATTTCTTCAATTACCCCGCGATGCACAAAATCGGAAACAATGCATTTCAAAGCTCGCTCGGCCTCAACTGAAATCTTATACTGAGGAATGTGTGGCAGCTCAATTCCATGTTTCAAAACTATCTTGACAGGTTCAATCTGTAAAACACCGACATCATTGTCGTCGACAGCCCACAAGCTCTCTGGTACATTAATGAATTCTGGAGGCAAAGGTCTGGTCAAGAATTGCGAGACAGAAAATTGCTGTGGTGAAATCGTCAAGCGTACTCCATCAGGAGAACAATAAATCACTGCATTTAATTCTTTTAACAGATTTAACCCCAGCAAGTTCTCTCTGCAATCCGAAGTCAACAGAAATGGACAATGGTCCGTAAAGGGACCCAAAGAAATAGTTACCGGCAAAGAAACCGGACAAACAACTGGTGTACCAGAAAACCCTACAGAAACATTGGTTTGACCTGACAGTGGAATGTTTGGAACCCGTGAATGATCGATGGAACACTTCTGCACTCCAGTGTCTATCAAAAACTGATGTTTCCTATTTCCCACCACCATTTCAACGTAGGGACCTTTCTGATTGACGGGAATAGGTGTAGGTTCCAAACCCTGCTTCGGGCAATCCTAACGAAACAGAATATCATCAAAAGGAAGCTCTACAGATAAGTATACAGCGGAAGGATGATCAAATATGTTCCTGGTGTCCACACTCGGAGTCTGATTGTCCTGCGAGAAAGGTTGCTCAAGGTCCTGTGTTAACCAACCTCTAACAGGGCCCCCTACACCCGGGCGACCTCTGGATCGACTACCCATATTTCCAAATGTATTATTTTACCTTTGTTGAAGGACGGGGCATTGTGATCGCCAATGACCCTCTCGACGACAATAAGCGCACTGGTTAATGTTCACAGGACCCAAGGGCACATTCCCCTGTGGGACATACTGACCTCTAACCTGAGAACTACCCCCTCTGGGGCCTCTAATAATTTGCTGCAATAGCACTTTAGTTTTCAAATCGCCTTTTCGTTTTTCAACCCTATCGTTTTCATTATTGACACGGTTCTTGTAGTACTGAGCCATCTGCAGTACTTCTGATTGTGATTTTGCCTGCCAAGCACTCTCAGAAGACATCATTTGTGACTAGATGTCAGGCAGCAATCCACGCACAAATTTGTCCACAAATAATCTTTTCCCAGACTCTGTGCCTAAGTCTTGTCCGCTGAAATCTGAGAATTCGAACCGATTAAAGAACTCGGTAGCATCCTCAGACTTTCCTTGGACACAGGCCATAAGTTTGTCCCATATAATTCTTTTTTCTGGAATTACAGTTTTTAATTTTGCAATAATTCTATCAGGCAAAGTTAGCATCACCTGAGGCGGTCTTTCACCAGCTGCCCTTTCTCCATCGAGTCTAGTTATATTCACCCATGTATCTCCCAACCCTGGTACGTCATCAATAGTTCTAACTTGTTTCCATAAATCTACGGGCAGGAGTACTGGAAACAACAAATCAATGTCGCCTAGGGTGAACACTGAGGACTGCAAAACGGACTCTATCTCTTTATAGAACCCTGTCGGATTTTTCCTAATGTCGGGAATGGATTGTCTAATAGTGTTCACTTCCTGTCGTGAAAACGGGACGTGAACAAACTGCGATACATAATGTGCGGGAATGTCCACAGCAGGTGTACCTGCTGCAACATTAGCAGGAATCTCAACCGTTGGGACAAATGTCGGAGGTACCTCTCTCATAGGCAACTGAGATATAGGCAACTCTGAACGCTTACTAAGCAACAGAGATAAGTCGAGCGCTAAAGCAGTCGAAGAAGTGTCAAGTGAAAAGGCTCTCTTGTAAATACTCAATAACTCTGTGGGACAACTAATCTTCCTTTTTACACACTCATCCTGCAGGTACTCTACCATTACCTGTATCACTTTCCTCTGCATTTCTAGCGTATATTGACTATACGTGTCATATACTTCAACAGGAGTTTTCGACATATCCGAAATCCATCTAAGTGCATCTTTCGTACAAATTCGTGCTTCCTCAGATATCGATTTACGACAAGGAAGGAACCGTTTCTGTACATACATATTTTCCTCCTTGTCATCCTCATTCTGTAACTTTTCTAACTCCTTTCTATACCCAAATAACCTCTCGACATGCTCATTTACCTTCTCCACAGTGTCTCTAGAAAACGCTAGAGTATTTAGATCCCTTAACCCTTGCGGGAGATCCGCATAATTTAATCTTCCCCACATTATACATAACTGAATCCCTAAACCTTCAATAAAAACATTTTTCTCAGGAAACTTATCTATATTACAAAGTGTGGCAAAAACGCTAGCTTGATCATCCTTCTCCATACAATGCTTAGCCCATGCAATTAACTCACGTTTCTTCTCCGGTGGTACAGTATTGCGAGTGACAACCTTTGACCCTGCACCTCGATCGATTACAAGCGGCTCAGGACCACTTGGAAGAGAGGGAGCAGGCAAATTAGATGTAGGTACTGTAACCGGTGAGATAAAAAGAGGTGGGGGAGCTGGAGGAAGGGGAACATTAGGAGGAGCAAGAACAACAGGAACAACAACAGGTGGAGCAGGAATAACAGGAGGAAGAGGCAAAGCAGTAGGAAGAGGAACATACGGAGGTGGCGCAGAAGCACCAGGCCTTCGTTCATTTAATAATTTGTCAATAAACTCATCAGAAACATGAAGATCTTCAGAAGGATAGATTTTCTGAATACAGAGTGAGAAAGCCCTATCCATATTTTTAGTCGCCTCAGACTGTTTGTCCTGATCATATAACAACGCTTTTTCAGCGTTCGTTTTGTGATGACACGCATGTTCCTCTCTACTTTTAAGTTGTTGCAACGCTTCTTTTTTCCAATTCTGCAAGACATCAAATGCTGCAGGTCTAGCCTTTTTCTTTAATAGAATTGACTCTGAATACTCAATACGAGGGATTTCAAAACTACCATTGATTGGCCACTGAAGTTCGGAGGCATGTCTGGTTTGTCTGTGCCAAATGTCATTAAATACTATACTTTCAATGCCATGCTTACAGTACATAGTACATGCCGGCGACCCCTCCTGTGGTGCCGGACGGCTAAATTCCAAAGGCTGTCTATTACTGCGGAATAATGCCCTAAAGAAGGTAGACAATTTCCCAGGCATATCTCAAATTCTTGGTGTTACCTGGTCAATAATTGTGTCTGCAGATACAATGCGCCAAAATTCAAATTGTCAGGATTAAATTAAGGATCGGGTCACGACTCACCTGACCAAACCTAAGGAGGTCCGATCGGATTTCAAAGAATCTTACCTAACTAATCTTACCTCGTGTATGGTGATTTCGACTGCCCGCCTCGATAAGTGGACCCTCGTCAAGATGCCGTCTCGGACCACATGCTTATCGTCCAAGGATCGGGTCGTGCAGCGCTGCTGAGGTGTCGCGTCTCGTTCAGTGGGGCCCCTTATGTCACACCGTCCGATCCCGGTCCGATAGCGTGCATCAACCTTCAACAATCCGGCATCAATCTTGAGGGTCCCTATTCGGGCACCAACTGTGAAAACAAAATCAAAATATCGAGGCTGAGTACCCCAAAAGGAAATACACCGAACACGGGTTACAAAGGAACATACAAAGTACTTTATTTTATACTGAATCCAGTTACAAAAAACAGAGCAAAATCAGATAGCTATCGGCCCTCAGTACAACACAACGAACTCCAGCGTGGTTCAGTGTGTTCAGTGAGAAACGTTGTACATTAGAATGCATTTGCTTTTTATACACTTGGTGAGCACGATGTCCAGCCCCACTTCGGGTTAATATTCCACTTAATACATCACCGATCTAGGGTTCGTGCCAAGTCTCGAACAACCGCATATAACTGGTTTGCCTTTAATACATGTATCAACAAGAATATGCAATAACTGTGTATTCTAAGATTTTCCATGCAGGCCTTCTCAAACATTAATACAATGTAGTTAAACAGATGTTCTATGTTCAGTATTTGAATAAATTTTTTCAACATATGCTCGTGGATTAGTTTCATTGCACGAGTAATACTTCTACACACAGGTCAACGAAGGACAAGGTCTCAGTTCACGACCTCAACAAGTGGCCTGCAGGCAAGTTACATATTAGCTATGTACAGAGGTCAAGACGGCCATGTTGTATTCTGGAATTACATCGTCCACCATTTTAACTCACAGGGTGACTTTTACAAAGCGAATCCTAAAATGACGGATTGACCTAAAATGGCGGCTTGCATTGATTTAAGGTCAGGACCTTGCAACACAGATTCTTTTGCAAGCGACTTTGGAGCAGCTTGGCGTAGGCCAATATTCATATATTTATTGCAATAGGAGGCACAATATGATTTCTCTTTTGACAGACCCACCAATGGTACATACACTGTCAATGCAGTATTGCCGGCGCATGTGGGCGCGCAGGAAATGGAAGACCAATTGTGCAAGAATCAGACATGATACAATGGTCCCTGGGTGAGCTGCTAGATGCGTATAGCGAGGTGCAACTTCAGTACAAGTTGTGTTATGGCAGTGGCACATTTCAATAGGTAGTGCACGTGGCATTTTGCACATGCAATGACATGCACTGCCCACGAGTCTGTGCCTCGCTGGGTGTCCCTGTGCGCTGGATCAGTTTCTGGCTAGGAACGCTACTAGCCTAATAACTCAGCTTCAATGGAGCAGGGGGTACTCGAGGATATGTCTGATGGCCCCTGTCTGTGTGCCCCTGACAACTTGTAAAGGCACTTGCCATTTGGCCCTCAACAAATGTCAGCTGTACTGTGTGCTTCTCCTACAATGCCTGGCAAAGCTCCCCAGCACTGGTGCTACTTAGCATCCATGTGCAAGTGGCGTGGTGGAAGGTTGGCTGCGGTGTGGGCTGCTCACCTTAGCTGGAGCTCCTGGAAACACGTCTGCTTCTTTTGGACATCTGAGCACAAGCCCTGTGCTTCTGCTTGCACACACATCCACACGTCTGCACCACCGAACGTGGCCAGTTTGCTGGATTAGTCGTCTTTGTGTCTGCTGGCAAAGGTAGTCTGGAGGCTCATCTTCCTGCAGCAAGGGCATACAATGAATCAATAAGGCAGGCAAGTTCCCTGTGTGTGTCTCTACATGCTGGTTGTCACTGGGCCAGGTTACAGACCTACATCCAAACTCCTCCCACCATCAGTGTCACTTTGACAGGCCAAGGGGGCAGGCTACTGTCTACAGCATGAAGTGCATCAAGCACATATACAGGCAAGAAAAGAACATACATCACAATCCACATCAATTAATGGTGACATCAATCAGGTACTCACCCAAATTCATTACAGACATCGGGTGGATAAAACGCAACCAATCCCCACTAGGGGTGTTAACACAAGCAGAACAGCAGCAGACAGGCCACAGTTATGAGGCAAGTCCAAAGCCCTTGTGTAATATTTTGTTACACCGAATCATCCTAGTGAGCCCATGGATAAGGGAAGCAGGAGTGGCCTATGTGAGTCAGGACCCCAAGCTGCAAACACATACACAAGACAAGCTTGAAGGGCCCAGCTGGAACAGACAGTGGATGCTTTCAAAAGCCATAAAGCACCACACTGTCACATGAATGCACAATAGACAAACAATATTAAACTATATTAACTAATTAAACTAACTATGAACAACCTACATAACCTAATTAAAATAACTATCAAATAGTTAATATTAACTAACTAACCTAAAAGGAAAAATCTAAAATGGCCACATACGACCCGGGGAAGGCACCCAGGAGGGGGGAGGTACAAGGTGCACCTCAACACCCACATGCGATGATGTTGAGACAAAAAAAAACCTCCATGGGCTCAACGCCTGCACGGCCCGACCTGTGTGGGAGATATTGGGCCTCATTACGACCCTGGCAGTAAGGGGTTTACGCCAGCGTTAGCTGCGCCGACCCCTTACCGCCAATTACGAGGTCCCTTAGCGCCATGGCGCTTTTAACACCTGCTTTTAGCAGGTGTTAAAATCCATGGCGCTAAGGGACCATGGAGAACCTCCCGTGATACACGTGCTTCCTCTTGCAAGGTAACACATGTAGCATGTAGCATGGAGCTCATCCTGCGTGGTCTGGCTGGACAACCGATGCACCTCCCGGCAAGCATGTAGCTCAGCCGAGATGGTACGCTCAAGCTGCTAAAACCTCTCCTCTGACCGCACCCTCTGGGATGTCAAGAGGGCATCCAGAGTGGATCTGAGGGACTGAGACTCACCCCTCAGGGCCTTCATGTGTGCCTCTGCGTGAACAGTAATTGCTTGACGCAGAGACATTTCAGCCTGGCATGCCCTGTCAGAGGCTGCCATGCCCAGCCTGAGCGAGCGGGCCGTGGACTGCGCCGCCTGCCGCTGGATAAGCACCTGCCTAACAGGGGTGAGCACGGATTGGGCCACACGTTCCATGCTCGCAGCGATGTTATCAAGTGCTGCCCCCTGATGTTCTGAATTGGCAGTCATGTCTTCCTCCCACTCAGTATACCTCAGTGGCGCGCGGCCACCGCGTTGCTGGGCTTGACACCTGCGGGACCCAAGGACCGTGCATCCTCGTTGGGTGGGCACCGCCCGCGGCTGCACGACTACATGCCCCCGTCTACGTGATGCCCCAGGCACATCAGCGACTGGTGTGGAGGGTGACCCTGTGTCCCGATCCACCACAGGCGGAGGTCCCACCACTGACTGGCCCCTCAGTGCAGGTGTCGCGGACAGAGTAGTGTCCACATCAGAATCACTCACCCTGACGTCTGGACTTGATGCTCATCCAACTCGACATGGCTGTCAGAGTGGTCATCTGGGCTGGACTCATAGCCAGCCAACGACAAGATGGTCTGAAGCACACTTGGGTTTTCGTGGACTACCACCCCACGATCCCCACTTGTGCCGGGTTGTGGTTGTGATAACAACCCTGTGCCTGGCATGACAACACCATCCTCTGGCTCCATTGCGTCATCATCTGAAAAGTGGAGAGAAAAAAACATTAGTACACATGTTAGAAGCACATGACACACATACACATAGACATCACACAGACAGCCAACACATGAAGCAGACATGTCACACACAAAAGATAACCTGCCATGCATGCCTGGTCAATTTGACATTGCATCAGTGAGTAGGCATGTAGAACGGTGTTACATGGCTCAGAAGCGGGTTGATGCAGAGCAGGACATGTGTACGTTACTCACTGTCTACATGAACAAGTACTTAATGATGTGTATCAAAATTCGTGTAGCCAATGGAAAGGCTAGTTCAGGCATCACGTGCAATGTGCATGCAATGGTTTGCATGGCTACAAGCAAACCCCCCCCCCAGTGAAAATGCAGGGATGCCTTGCATCGTAGCAAAAGGCTGACCAGAGACCTGTGTATTGGCAGACAGTGTTGACTAGCATCAATGGCATCATCTTAGTCAACTGACAACACAGCAGATGATGATTGCACAGTAAGCAGGACACCTGACAAACCCTCAGCAGTACACAGAAGTGTGCAAAAGCCACTACACCAATTGGACAGAGTCAGTGGGCCTGAAACTGGTGGAGGACTGTGCCCCACACAGACTGACACACACTAAACATGTGTGTGATGCAGGACAGGGCCAGAGTGGGCATGGGATGGCTGAAGAAATCCCATTAAATGTTGCTCATACAAGACACGTACTACAATGATCATCCAGGCAAGGACACATAGGGGCATGCATGGAATGCACATGGAGCATTAACAGGCACTCATGTCCCTGCGGAGCATCTGCCATCTGCACAGTCCAAGTGAGACACCCTACATGAAGGCCAGAGGATGTACCCCACTGCATGTGTCTGGCAGGTTGGCTGGTGGAAGTTAGCATGTGCACAGGAGGCTTGAACAGGCCATTGCAGTACGCCAAAATGATGCACGACTGTGCAATGGTGTAATTGGGGTGCAGGGGGGTGGAGGGGCAAGGGGGCATGCCTACGTGGAGTACCCGCATGCAGGCTGAGGACACATGCACGTCAGTCATGCAATGACATAGTCTTAACAAAGCTAAGGGTAGAGGTGCACTCCTTAAGATTCAAATAAGGAAAGAAAGCAATTTAGTCGGATATCCTGATGAATTCAACAAATTCCAGGTGCTCCCTAGTGGATCTGTGCTACCAGACCGTAGAAAATGTGCAAAGAGAGGTACCTTGAGATAACAGGGTGCAACCAGGGGCACACACAAAAACTCGCAAGTCAAGTAATTTAGTTGGACAAATATGCCAAAAATCACGTTAAAAAAGAAATACTTTTCAATTATTCAATACAAAATTTGAAGTCAAACATTTACATCGCTTTGAGGTAAATAACAGTCTGTTTTCCAGACTCTTTTAATATCAACAAAAAGTCACATATATAAAGAATTCCACAACTGTGGGAATACTTCCATGAATATTTCATACATTCTTCTTGAAAATTCCAAACATTAAAGGTTATATATACAGGTGAAAAAGTCACATCATTTCTCAACACTTTTTTTTAATGTGTGTATGTGGATCTCCAAGTAATCCGACAGGTAATGTTGTTCTATACCTATCTATCTATCGACTACGCATTTCGGGCCAATCCAGCCCTTCATCAGTTAAAGGAATATCCAAAATAAATCATTCAGTAAGGTATATTTCACCCCAAACTTTAACAGAAAAATACAGAAAAATACATGTGTCAATATTCATCAACAATCATAAACAAATTAGATGACATAGTCCCAGTGCTGAGAGGAAGACCATCCCTGTCTACATGCAGAAGGGCCAGAGAGCATGCACATGGACCGGAGGGGCATCTGGGTGACTAACATGTGAGTAGGGTGCAAGTGTGGTGATGAGGACAGTCCCCGTCTGCTCTACATGTCCACCATCCTGCACAGCAAGCACGCATCAGTGAAGCATTGCATGACTAGCACATGAGAACCATGTACACATAGCATGTAGTGGCAGTCAAGCACAACACATCACACAGGCAAAACACACATGGGCTGGACATACACGCTACAACACTCACTGGACTGGGCATCAAAGTCCTGCATCTCTCCCAATCCCTCGACCATTTCTTCTGGTATGAACTCCGCAACGAGTGCCTTGTGCGGAGTGAGGTCATCCTCCTCAGGTGGTGGCCCACCGCCAGTCATCAGAGTCATGCTGTAATTAGAGGTACGCTTGGCCTTAGCGCTGTGTTTGAGGTCATTCCAACGCTTCTTGCACTCGGCACCTGTGCGCACCTCAACGCCGAATGCACTCACATTATCTGCAACATGCTTCCAGTGGGTATTCCAATGGGCAGCTGTAGTATGACAATTCGGCCCCACTAGCATGTCACGGATGTGGGCCTTCACGTAGTCCACAAGGGAGTCCAGTTCCTCATTGCAGAAAGGCTTCTTCCTTGACGTGAAGGAGGCCGTGGCTGTGTTTGGGGTCCCAGCCTGTGCTGCAGATGCAACCTTCCTCCTCTTGGATAGTGGCGCTGAGCCTGGCTGGCGAATGCTGCCCTGATCACTATGGCCAGTGGGACCGGTGGATTGAACCAAGGCAATGGCAGGTTGAAGGACGACCGAAGGCCTGACTTGCGTCAGTGGCTGCTGGGTGCCCTGGATTGGACACTGTGCCGCAACATCTGCTGTGCCAGGGTCATTGACCGCGACTGTCCTGGGTGGTAGAGTCACAACCGGGGTGTTGTTGGCTGCATCTGCCCCTGCAGTTGCCAACACCCGGCTGGACGGGGCAGCAGATGACATTGCTGCCCCAGGGACACGTATCTTGGCCAGGGCAGACCTGCGTGCACCTCCTGACCTGCTGGAAATATTCCAGGGACTCTTCAAGTGCCAACGCAGCCTGTGCTGGCAGACCCTGAGCCTGGGTGGTGGTGTCCACAGCTGCACCTGCAGCTACCACTACCCTTGGGGTCGTGGCAGTCGATGGAATGGACTGCTGGGTCACACGGGCGCCAGTGCCAGATGCAAGAACTGCATCTCCCGGAGCCGCAGAGGGTGGTGGCATGACTCGACCAACACATGGCACATCATTGTGCTCAAGTGGCCCACCCCTGCCTCTTCCCCCTCTGCGACCACCCTGGCCACCCTGGAGTCCCCCTACTCCCTGGTCACCCCGGCCACATCCTTGACCACGCCCGCCATGAGGAGTATGCCCAGCTGAGGCGCCCCTCACCTTTGGTGGCCTCCCAACCATGGCACAGATGGACTAGTGCCGGCACAGATGGAGAAGTGCCAATGGGAGTTGTTCACCACAATTGTCCTGGGCAATTGGGGGGAAGGGGATGGGATGCAAGATGTTATAAGCACCCCTGCACCTGCAAGGCTGTATGTGACCCCGGTGATGAAGTGACGGTCACGCAATGCTCAGGCACCCCAAAACTGCAGTAAAACCGTGCACGCACCCCGGTAGCCCATGTGTGTGGAATTAACCTCCCGCAGTACGCGGTGGCACCCAGGGACATGAAAAACACATACGCGTGGGACACGCAGGCTACTATGACCTCGAAAACGGGTACGCGATACACAGGGGCCCAGGCAGTGGGAAAAATAGCATGCGTGACTCACCGTCAGACTAGCGTGATGATAAAAAACACATGTAGCCAATACCCCCGCCAAAAGAAGAGATACGTTCTTGATAGCTGTGAAGTAGTGATGGTGCGCGAAACAACAAGAGGTAGCAACACACACGTCGGTCTCCACGAAAGTCACGTACAGCGAACTGGCGGGACCCGCTCACCTTTAACCCGTGCTGAGGGAAACGCCCGTGCGCGTCACGTCACTTACACGCTTAGGCCCTTTCCTCGGATTACACGCATTAACACGCGGACGTGCTGTCTTTTCACGTGCTGAATCACTATGCACCCGTCACGAGGGAAACGCCTGCGCGCGTAATGTCACAGACGCGCTTACGCGCTAAGGGCCTTTCCTCGAATTACACGCTGACGTGCTGCTTTTTCACGTGCCAAATCACTCCGTATCAAGCTGGCCACGCGAAAACACACGGAAGACCACGCTCCTGACCAAAAGGCCATTTTCCTGCCCCCAAGAGCCCTGATCACGCTCCCACCTGCCATCTGCTGCTGCCTGCCTGCTGCCCATGTGCCCTGCTATTTGGTGCTTGCACATCAGCCATCTGCAGGGTCTAGTTGCTGTGTCCACACCTGCTGGAACAAAAGACTCCCGACTGGGATACCATCGCTCCACAGCCCAGCCCCAGGAGCCACTTGCCCACCCACGCCTGCCTCGGGGGTCGGCATGTCGGGGCAAACACCATCCAAGACCACTGGCGACCCCCAGCCAGAGAGGCAGAGGGCCACCAGCTTCAGTGAGGATGAAGTTGGTGTCCTGGTGGAGCATGTCCTCGGGCATTATGATGCCCTCTTCACACCACTGCGTGCCGACAAGGAAGGACAGGATAGGATCTGGGAGGACGCTGTGGTTGCCATCAATGCGGAGGGGGTGGCAACCCGCGACGTCAAGCACGTCAAGATGCGCTGGGAGGACCTCAGGTTCAGGACCCTCAGCAAGGCCTGGCACCTCGTGAAGGCAGAGGATGCAGAGGGGTGCCGGGTCCACATGAGCAATATCCAGATGAGGGTCCTGGAACGCCTAAACCCAGTGCTCCACGCCCAGATCCTTCTGAGGAAGACCCGTCCGGAGTCGAGCGGTAAGTCTCCATGCATTGATGTGTGAAACAGGGCTTGTTGCAGTGTGCTGGTAGTCAGCTACTTGCCTGTATGTGTAACATAGGCCATGTATGGATGTGTGTGTGCCGGGACATCATGGTAATGCATGTGAGACCAGTAATGCGTGAACCACATGGATGGTGCATGTGGTCCAATGAGACATGGGGAGCTGCACACATGAATGCATGCCAGTACCTGTTCTTGGACATGGGTGGGGGGTGAGAGATGGGTGCTGCTCTCATGTACATGTATGGTGTGCATGTATGTGTGTCTGAGAAGCGTGTGTGTGACTTAGAAATGGCATGGATGCATGACACATGTCCGTGACGATGTATAGATTCACTCATGCAGTCTGGTCACCGTTGTATCCACTGTGTCTGTGCTGTACGAGCCATGATCCATGACCCTCCGGTGATGTGTGTGCATGGGATCAGTATAAGCCATGATGCATGTGAGTTTGAAGGCAACATTTATGTCCATGGAGGGCCTTGTACATGGATGCTGATGTTGATTGCATGCGCCATGCCTGTTTCTGCCTGTGTGTTGCGTGCATTGACCCATGTGTTCTGGAGGGACAGGATGGAAGTGACGTTTGACAGTGCCACTCATGTGTTATTGCTTCCTGTCTAGGGGACTATTGTACAGTGCCCTGATGCTTGTGTTCTATGTCTCCCTCTACGCAGCGTCAAGTGAAGAAGAGGGCGGAGACGGCGCTGTGGAGCCAAGCGGCGGGGATGCCTCCACCTGGCGGCGATGCAAGGCCCAGCCACCCTCCTAGGAATTGCCATCATCCGGGAGCGAGGGGACTGGTGCCGCGTCTGCCACTCCGACTGTAGCAGAAGGGCTGGGTGAGCCCCCACAGGGGCTTGCAATGGCGGAAGACGGTGCAGAGACATCCAGGTTGGTGGTCTCCACAGAGGAGGAGGAGCCCGCTACTGAGCCGCACATGGGGCCTGGTGGGGGTAGTACCACTGGTGCAAGCGGGGCAGTCCAGGGCCAGGGTCAGGAGGCAGCACAGGTCACCGTGGAGGGGCCTGTGCATGTTGCTGTCCCTGACCCTGTGACTGCACCACCATGCACCAGCAGGGATGCCCTGTCCCAGGCCCGTCCGCAGGTAGGGGGGAGGCCCACGTCATCTGGCTCTCCACTACCTGCAGACGAGGGGACCCCTGACCATATGGGCTCCGTCCTGATTGGTGTCACGTTGCACACGCGTGACATTCGTGATGACGTGCGTGCTTCCTGGGGGGAGCACGCACGCCATCACGAAGAGCTGCGTGGCAACGTGACACAGTTGGGAGGGGCCATGGTCGGTGGGTTCATACATGTGTCGTGCACTCTGGCGGACCTCTCCTCCTCTGTGGAGACTATGTGCCAGTCATTCTCCCTGCCATCTTCCGGCCCAGATTCCACCGGGGCCCCCTGTGGACGTGGCCCAACCAACACAGCCAGCTTGGTGGAGGTCCCCTCCCTGCCACAGTCGGGATTCGGCAATCCAGCAGGGGTGGACAACCCAACAACTGGAGACCAGCAGATGGAGGATGTGCAGGCATCATCGGACAGGGCACATGGACAGCAGCAGCAGCAGCAGGCTCTAGGTGGGAGCAATGATAGCTCGGGCCATCAACATCAGAGGGGCAGGCATCGCCCAGAGGTTAGGAGGACCCTGGAATGGGTGTGTCTTCCGTGTGGCTGCGGTTGGGCCAGAGTATAGATGCGTAGCGGCGGCAGGCGGAAGAGGTGCAGCTCACCATGGTCAGGGCGGAGTTCTCCATGCGTCGGGCGTTGAGGCGGGCTGAGTGCCTCGAGGAAACTCACAGGGAGTTGGAGGTGGACATGGCGTTATCCCTGCAAGACCTCGGGGCTAGGACAGAGTCCCGCCTCCAGGACATCGACATTGAATTCGATGATGCCCTGGCCCGCAACATCACAGAGTGAGCTGCAGCACTTGCCCGCCACCATTGTATATAGTTCTTTAGTGTTAAGTTTCCTTTCTGTTTTCATTTGTTTTGGTTCGCTTGGACAATGCCCCACCTTTTTGTATATAGTTCTTCATTAGGTAGGATTTATAGTAGGTTTAATTTCTATAGTTGGGCTCATGGACCCTGGATTTCTTATTTGTACATAGTTGAACACTGGATTTGTCATTATTTTTTTTTCTTTATTTTTTTCAACATGGAGCAATGGATTTTTCTTATTTCTTTCCCTGTGGATTTGCTTTGTTGGACGTAGACTTTGCACACATTTTCATTTGGATTAATTTGGATTCTGTATTCATTTTATTTTTTCATTTTGGGACATGCTGCATTATTTTTCGTATTTCCGTTATTGTGTGTTTTCATTTGATTCAGTTAATTTTGTGTTTAATACATTTTTGATTCTTACTTCAATGTGTGGTATTCTCTCATTGGTTTCAGGCATGTCACAATGTGGGTTTTCACATTCACTGGCACCCATTGTGTGTGTGTGACGGACATGTGTTGATGTACATACTTGACATTTGGGTTGTATCATGTGATGGCCATTTCAATGTGGGGTGGATGTAATACTCGGTTGGTTCTTTGGGCAGGGGTGGGGTGCTGTGGAATTTGGGTGGCCATAAGGGCCATGATTGTGGATCATGATGACGTGTTGGGGGGGACATGTGTCCTGGACCTGATGGCAGGTGCCCCTCACTGCTGGGTGGATGGGGGTGCTGGGGGACATGAGTCGGGGCCTGCTGGCAGGTGCCCCTCACTGCTGGGTGGGGGGGTTCAGGGGGACATGTGTCGGGGCCTGCTGGCAGGTGCCTGTCACTGCTGGGGGGGTGAATGGGTGGGGGGACATGTGTCGGGACCTGCTGGCAGGTGCCTCTCACTGCTGGGGGGTGAGTGGGTGGAGGGACATGTGTCACAGCCTGCTGGCAGGTGCCTGTCACTGCTGGGGGGTGCGTGGGTGGGGGGACATGTGTCAGGGCCTGCTGGCAGGTGCCTGTCACTGCTGGGTGGATGGGGGTGCTGGGGGACATGAGTCGGGGCCTGCTGGCAGGTGCCCCTCACTGCTGGGTGGATGAGGGTGCTGAGGGACATGAGTCGGGGCCTGCTGGCAGGTGCCTGTCACTGCTGGGTGGATGAGGGTGCTGGGGGACATGAGTCGGGCCTGCTGGCAGGTGCCCCTCACTGCTGGGTGGATGGGGGTGCTGGGGGACATGATTCAGGGCCTGCTGGAAGGTGCCCCTCACTGCTGGGTGGATGGGGGTGCTAGGGGACATGAGTCGGGGCCTGCTGGCAGGTTCCTGTCACTGCTGGATGGATGGGGGTCCTGGGGGACATGAGCCGGGGCCTGCTGGCAGGTGCCCCTCACTGCTGGGTGGATGGGGGTGCTGGGGGACATGAGTCAGTGCTCACTTGTGCATGGTGCCATGTGGGCTGGCTGGGGGGCTTCGCCAGGGTAGATGGGCTGCCTGTGGGCCATGGCCAGGGGTGCAGTGTGTAGCCCTGTGTTGGGGTCTGCTTGCAGGCCCTGGGGAGGGGGCAGGGGGCACAACTGGGAGGATACACACTGCCAATTTGTTGGGGCACACCCATAATACAGGTACTACCCGCTTGCACAAGGCCAATCACGTGTGAAACTTCCTGCGAACCCCCAAAATACACGTACCCCGCTCGCACAAGGCCAATCGCGTGTGAACCTTCCTGCGCACCCCCGAAATACACATACCCCACTCCCACAAGGCCAATCGCGTGTGGAAGTTCCCGCGCACCCCCGAAATACACGTACCCCGCTCACACAGGGCCAATCGCGTGTGTAACTTCCCACGCACCCCCGAAATACACGTACCTTGCTGCCACAAGGTCAATTGTGTGTGGAAGTTCCCGTGCACCCTAGAAATACATGTACCACGCCCGCACAGGCCCAATCGCGTTTTGGAAGTTCCCGCGCACCCCAGAAATACACGTAAACCGCTCGCGCATTGCCAATCGCGTGTGGAAGTTCCCGCGCACCCCAGAAATACAAGTACCCCGCTCGCACAGGGCCAATCGTGTGTGAAACTTCCCGCACACCCCCGAAATACACGTACCCCGCTCGCACAAGGCCAATCGCGTGTGAAACTTCCCGCGCACCCCCGAAATGCATGAGGCCACTCCATCTACCCTCCCCATGCCCCAGAGGCAGCCCATCCATCGTACCCATGCCCCACAGGCTGCCCATCCACCATCCCTATGCCCCACAGGCAGCCCATCCACCCTACCCATGCCCCACAGGCTGCCCATCCACCCTCCCCATGCCCCACAGCCAGCCCATCCACCCTCCCCATTCCCCACAGGCTGCCCATCCACCCTCCCCATGCCCCACAGGCAGCCCACACCATAGTTGGGACTTTTTCCACGCATATTACCGGGCGCGAGCAGGGTACGTGTATTCCGAGGGGTGCGCAGGGAGTTTTACATGCGATTGGCCTGGTGCCAGCGGGGTACGTGTATTGCAAGGGGTGCGTGGGGAGTTTTACACGCGATTGGCCTAGCGCGAGCGGGGTACGTGTATTCCGAGGGGTGCGTGGGGAGTTTTACACACGATTGGCCTAGCGCCAGCGGGGTACGTTTATTCCGCGGGTGCACGGGGAGTTTCACACGCAATTGGCCTAGCGCCAGCGGGGTACGTGTATTTCGAGGGTTGCGCGGGGAGTTTTACACGCGATTGGCCTAGCGCCATCGGGGTATGTGTATTCTGGGGCATGCGCGGGGAGTTTTACACGCGTCTTCGTGGTTGGGGGCCTGTACGCTGGTCAGCTGGCCCTTGCGCCATGTACTGGATTTGTGCGCTGTTCACGGGGCTGGGTTGGGGGCGTAACTGGCGCTGCTGCAGGGCCGCTGCGTCACTCTGCGCCACGGCTGGTTATGGATGTTGAAATCCATGAATACGCTGTGCGCTGAAATGGGTTTTGGTGCACGCGGCTGGCGCAGACTGCCGCACGCGCACACTGTGCGCCAGCCGCGTGCGCCACTTGTGCACTGAATTCTATGAATTACCCCCTCTGTATCTTGCGACTGTTGGTGTGCAGGATCATTATGTTGCATATTATTTCCTCCGATGTAGCCCAACATGCACACAATGAAGCCAGTTCTCTCAATTTCGTAACATAATCATCCACTAGCTCAGCCGGCTCTTACATCTTACTGTAAAACATAATTCTGTGTAGCACGACATTCTCACTCGACGAAATATTCTTCACGATTCGCCTCACCGCCTCTTTATATACGTTGACGTCATCACCTTCTTCCGCCTTGGGTTTCAATCCTGCAAAGATTCTCTGGTCTTCCACTCCTAGTGCGTTCAGTAGCATGGCCTTCTTCCTTGCTGCTGCAAAGTTCGCGCTACCCAGTGCCTCCTCGTGCGTCACAAAACATGGGTTCCCACTGCGGCCATGGTATGGTTGGCCTACCTGGAGACTGAAGAAACGCTGGTGGTGGTGTGGCGACTTGCATGATGTCTGCTGTGGGTCGTCACTTCTATCCTTATTGCCAATTATGTTGTGGCCTCTCAAAGAGCACTCAGTCACTTTTCTGATGTGACACTGCCTTTTTTGCCAACCGAGTAATACAGCTTACACACAGTTGCATCACTGTGATGTTTCTAGCTCATGGCTTATTCAGTGAGTATGTATGAGGGTTTATAATAAGGGTGGAAGGCTGGCATGGGGATGGGGCTAGACTTTCTGGTCAGAGCACTGGGGCTGCGGTCCTGTCCCTCAGCAGCCCACACTGTGAATGTCTTTCCTGTGCCCCCTGCTTTCCCTTTCCGTTCTGTCCTACTGCGAGAGGTCGGGTGATCTCTTGCGAGGTTACACTATACACCCGCCCCAAGAATAGGCAGACTATTGGTAAATTAAATGAGTCCCTTCCTGGCAGGCATTGGCCTTGTTTATCTATGTTATCAGTGTCGAGGTAAATTTCTGGGGGTCGGCAAGGCCCCAACTCCTCCTGAGTCCCAAAGGAGTATGAGGCACACACAAGAGCAAAGAGTTACTGCTGTTTATTGCATAAAACAGACAAGGACAGGTTTTCGGAGCACAGGTATCCAAGGAACATCTCAGTGGTGATGGGCTTGCAGGCCCTTTTTGTAACTGGATTACACGACCACATGCGTCACCTGGGAAAACTAGTCCCTAAACCTAACGCTATCTCGGGTTGGCTCCCCGAGTAGTGTGGTCATTATAGACCCGTATAGAAGGAAATGTTATTGGTAGAGAAAGGGTCAGGGGCTACGCTTGGGTCGTCCCTAAGAGTTGCTACATGAAAATAGTTACATGGGGAAAGTTAGTGATTGGTTGAATTATAGTGTCATCATTGCTTAGCCCCTCGTATTCTGATTGGTTCATCTGCGAGCCCCCAAGCCTGGGACCATCGCCGTTCCCACCTTGCGATGTACCTCGAGCTGGCAAACAATGTATGACTATGTGTCACTGGCGGAAAATGGACAAGTCTTACTACTGGCTGTTGAGTGTCCCTTTCCCATCGCTGCCGGTGTCCAACTTGTAAATTCGTTGTTGCAGTCTGGGTCCCAGACATGGACCCCAGAGCTTCTCTGGTCCTTGGAGCTTGGCATTGTATCAGGTGGGCCTGGTCATGTGTTGGGAGACCGTGGCCGAAGCAGAATTACGGGTATTTGATTTGTATTTTGGCTCCGAGGAGTGTTTAGCAGTGGCAGGTGTAACCATGGCGCTCGGAGCGCGGCGCGTCGATTGCAACTTCATGGCCTTGGCTGTGAGGCTCTTGTCAGGGTATGTTCTGCATGATGAGCACCTTGCAGCTCCGTCTGAGCTGCACCAGGCCTGGGGACTCTGATTTGCGGCCTACCTTGGCCTAGTCGATGGGTGGCGGCTGAAGCCAAAGACAGTTCATGCGAGGGGCGACTTGGGTCCTTATACATTAGTCCATCTACAGGGTGACATCTTCATGGTTTTAGTGGCAAAGAAGCGTCTGCAAGCATGTACATGAGTCCTTCTGGCATCTTGCATTTCTGCGGTGCAGTAGTTAACCTATGTGAACAATAACAACGATGCATGTCTGTGAGCAGTCCTCTACGTCATAGCACGGAGTATGTTCTTCATGTGGGTTGGTGTGTGTCTGATCCAGGTGCTTGGTGGCACGTGTGTTCTTGTCTGTTGGCTATGTCGTCATGTCATCTCTAATGATGGCGATATTGGTGGGTGACATCTAATTGAGTTGGTCCATGTGGTCGGTCTCAGCTCCACCCGAGGTCCCACCATGTGCTTTGGATGACGCGCAGCTGACCTGGGTGTGCGGGGCGTGGCCACGGTGGATCTTGACGTCCAGGGCAGCAGTCAGAGGACTGAACTCATACCGCAGTGGGTGCTTAGGTCGTGACGTCATAGACCATGGTCTGGACGGAAATCGGGGGAAGGGATCGTCCCATTTTCCCTCTTCAGTCCCCCCTCTGGTCGACTTGTTGACCACAAAATTATCCACTCTTTTATCTCCCCTTACTCGCCACACCTTAATTATTCCAGCCAGGTGTCCGTATCGGTCCACATGATCTTCAAAGGACCAGTACATGTGTACGCATCCTCCACCGGGCTTGCAGTAAACCCATTTTCCAACATAACTCTTCGGGTTTTGTTTATTCTCAACCTTTATCGATGGCGGGTACAAGACGGCTTCCATTATCTGTTGCCGCAGTCTCTCGTGTTCCTTGATGATTATGTCTGCATGCTTGCCATCTTCAGTGGGCATTAGCACATGCATCCCTATCATTTCCTTGGCAGTACGCTTCGACCTTGCCATCCATAATTTTATTCCTATCAGAGAAACCATTCCCAGGATCATGCACCCTGCCAAAACCTTGAGGCCGTCCGACAACCATGACGGCATCCAAGACCAGAGGTACGAAAACCAGCTACTGTCCTTCTTCACCCCCTTTGCTTGTTCTTCCATCTTGGCATGCATCTTGGCCAGCTGGGATACTTCTACAGTTAAAGTGCCGTTGTCCTCTTTGTTTGCAGGAATCAACGTGCAGCAGGAACTTCCAATTTTTGCGCAAACACCTCCTTCCATTGCTGTTAAAAGGTCCAGCATGTACCTATTCTGTAGGGCCACCATCCTAATTGCTCTTAATTCTTCTTTTATCGCATTGAATCCGTTTACGATGGAGTTAATCGTCATCATCAGCTCCCATCTTGTTATTTGTAGCCTCTTTGCATTCACATACACCTGTACTCCTGGGTGTATCACAGAGGAAAAGAACGTTGCTGCTCTACTGAATAATCTGTGTGCGGGTGGAATCTCGCTTACTGCTGTTTCTGACCTTCCCCACAGGTAATTTCCTGTAAGTGGTTCTCCTTGTCTTTTTATTCTGGATATTTGTTTTTCTTGAGTGGGGTCACTCTGTGCTGTGCTGTCTACTTGCCCCAGGAATCTTCTTTTCCTTTTGTTCCTTTCAACCATTTTAGGGAAGTTTTCCATATCGATGTGTTTTTGCGGTACTACCAGTGATGGTACGTTGATGTGCACCATAGTGCACACTCCATTCCATAGCTGTGGTAAGCTGTTGTACACTTTAGCTCCTCAGGCCCAATAGTGGTCCATCAATACTGCTGTCCCCGCAACCCCTCTGGAAGGTTGATCGTTCTTTTGCACCCCTCATTCATTCCAACATCAACTTCCCCATAATGTTGGTATCATAGTGTGGGTGCTGTAAGGGAAATTATTGTTATGAGTTCTTCTTCCTTGTCTAGCAATGTTAGTAGTGCTGCACTCTTCGTCCATTCCTTGTAGCATTTGTCGTTTTCCTCTTGAACTGTTATTTCTGAAGATTTCGCCAATGTCAGTGGCTTGCTTCCCACAATCCTGTCAACCCATCCGTTCTTCCTATATTCCTTGCCATATATTAGTATTAGCGGTGTTTCCCAGCACCCTGGTTTACCTCCAATTTCTCTTGCACTCCACTGGCATGGCAGGTAGTTCAGTGTTACCTCTTTTGTTTCTCCTTTGTCAGGTCTGTCTGTTATGTATTGGAGCCCTTCGGTCAGTTGCCAATAATTGTCGAACATCGGTAGTGTTTTGAGGAAGTTGTCGTCATAGGGGTAAGTTGACCTTGATTTCCATCTTAAAGTTGCTTTTTACACTTGAAATTGTCCTCATGTTTGAAACAGTGCCAGATATAACAGGCATTCTGCAGTTGCTGCAGGTACCTCAGTTGCCATGAATGTTCTGGAGGCACTCATTGCATATGGGATCAACGAGCACACATAGCAGTTGTCCTTTGTCGTGTCCTTACCAATTTTGAACATGTGTTTATACCACATGTTGTTGGAGACGTGTGCGGATTCTGTAAGGTATGTGTCCACCCTGTGTACATCAATAGAAACACTAAGTTTACCCCTTTTTACGTTTGGTCCCATGCTACTTGTACCACCTGACACAGTGCTCTTTGCAGCCGGGGTAGGGGAAAGGTTAGTATTGGAGCTTGCAGTCACATGGAAAGCATAGCACAGTGGCAGTTATCAGACTAGTGGTGAAAAATATCCCTAACATCTTTAATGCAGTTGCTATAACCACTGGCATTGGTGGTCAAACCTGTGCTGCCGTCCTGCAGCCACTTTGATTTTGATGCTGTAGGTGCCCGACTGAAAATCTCAAAAAATGTTGCATTAGTTTGTCAGTATTTATTAGTCAAGCCTTGCATATCAGGTGGTCGTCGTTCAATGCCCAGGCGAAAAGCTCTTCCCACGCTTTTCTTACCGTTCTATCTCTTAAGGCAGGTAATGCTGCGTGGAGGTGTGGAAATGAGCGGACTATTAGCATGAGAAATGCGTTATGATAGATGCGTATTCTCCTGGACCTTAAGTATTTTGGCCTTTTTATAATGTATACAAATTGGTGTGACAGTGCTTCTGGGATATTGTCTGTGGGTAGCATTTGCCCCTGGGCAGTGGTGAATATTCTTTGTCAGATATTTAAATAAAACAATAACAATGCGCAATACCTGCATGTGAGAGACAAAAGAGGAGAGAGCATGCGCGTGTTTACACAGTGCGGTGCATGTTACAGATCCTTTTGACAATGTTCTTCTCTTACAGTTGGTGGGTCATTTGAGTTGAGCTAAATTCTCTTTTATTTTCAATAACACTATCCTACTTAACAATATTTTATGGCTCTGGCATGGGGACTGTTTTGGTCTGTGACCTCGTGACCATAGGGTGAGCTATAGGTGATTGTTCTTTTGTGTCCTTTGGGGTGTCCGATGCTTGTGCTGTGTTGTTGCTGTTAGTCATCATTGCTGAAGCGTTGGCCCTGTTGCTGTAGGGATGGGGGCAGGTCTGTGCTTTGTAGGGCTTGATGTCATGAATGTGTGCCCAAATGTCCTTATCGGACAATTTTACTGCCCGAGGTGCCACTTTCTGGACTGTGTGGGGCCCTGTAAATCTAGGGGCGTTCCATTTTCTACGATAGTTCTTGAGGAGTACTTCGTCTCGTTCTTTCACTGTCCACTGTCCAGTCGGCTCTTGTTCCTCGTTGGTTACTGGTTCCTGTTGGTTGTTCTCTGACCCGCCCTGCGTCTGTTGAATCTGTTGAGAGATAAAAGCAGCACTCGTAACCAGCGAAGAGACATACTCATGCATTTCCTCACCAAAAACAGTACTTGTTCCATGACAGTCACTCATTGCCCTTGATGGTGGTGTGAGGCGCATCATGCGTCCGTTCACCACCTCATGTGGTGTGAGGTGGTGGTCCGAACCTGGTTTATTCCTCAACTCAAACAAAGCCAGAGGAAGGCAATAGAGCCAGCTCTTTTTGGTTGTTTGTTGGATCTTTGCTATTGCTTCTTTCAGGAGACCATTGAAGCACTCACAGACGCCATTGGCTTGTGGGTGATATGCACAGTTAAATTTATGCTTGATCCCCAGAAGGGCAGTTACGTGCTGAAATAACTCATTGGCAAACTGGGGACCGTTGTCTGACATCAATACTTCGCAAAACCCTCACCTCGGGAAGACCTCCTTTACTAAAAATGTGGCCACTCTAAATGCATCCACATGAGAGCACGGGCCGACCTCAATCCACCTTGAAAATGGGCATGCTACTACAATCGTGTATCTGTATCCTTGACATACGTTGATTATGTCGATGTAGTCAATGAGTAGGTGCAAAAAGGGTCCTTCAGGCTGGGGTATTGTACCTTTTATCACGTGCAACGGGTGACCGGCTGTGAATTGCTGACATGTGAGGCAATTGCTAATTCAATTTGTGACATGTGAGTTTAGCTCGGGGCAGAACCATGATTCTTTTATTCATGCTGCAATGACTTCTTTCCCTGTATGAGTGGGGTGGTGTAGCTGGGCCAGAGCTGTTTTCAGTAGGGCCAGGGGCATTACAACTTTCCCTGTATTATTCTGTCGCCATAGTGCATCTGTGGGGGACATGGTGCATCCTCTTTTAACCCACAGTTCCTTTTCTGCCATTAAGGCTGCCGCCGGCAGTTCCATAATCTGTGTCTCTGGGATGTGTGTGTACCCATCCTTCACTATCATCTGTCTTACCCTCCCCTTATCTTTTTGTTTTTCTTGGAGGTCCCATGCTTTGCCAAAGTACGCAGCATATTTTGCATGTGTGTCTGCTGTTTCATTACCTCTTGATATTGGATCTTCTCCATTTGTATGTGTCTGACACTTCACCAGGGCTACCTCTGCTGGGTATGATACTACTTCTATTAGTTCACCCAGGAGGAGAGCATGTTGCACTGGAGTACCATCTGCTCTTCTGAATCCTCTTCTTTGCCACTTTATTAATCCAGAATGTACTGTAGAGGTGACATATGCGCTATAAGAATATATTGTTACTCTTTTCCCGTTTCTTTCTTCTAAAGCTATGATCAGTGCCACCAATTCTGCTGCTTGTGCTGAGTATTGTTGGGGTATTCTAACACATTTCACCAGAACGTTTGTCCAATCCTCCCTCAATCGTACTACAGCAGCTCCAGTTCTACTCACACCATCACTTTGGTCAATTGTGGATGACCCATCAATGTATAACACCGCACCCCCCTAGGGCATTTTCTTCTACCTTTCTAGTGGATGAGAAAAATTCAATTGCATGTGTGCAGTCGTGTACATATTCTCCTTCAGCCACTTCCTCTGCTATGAACTGCGCTGGGTTGACATTGCTACACCTTACTATTTTTAATTCAGGTCTAGAGAGAATAATCTCATACCCTGTTGCTCTCTGTGTGGTCATTGTGGATCTTGGTTTGTTCAGTATCGCGAAGAGGGCGTGTTCGACAAATAATGTAGTGGAGTGCCCCATAGTAATGGCCAATGATTTTTCTACTGCAAAGGCTGCTGCAGCGAAGTGTTGTTCGCACAGAAAGTGTCCCATCATTACTGGATCCAAATGGCCGCTGTAAAATGCTACTGGTTTGTGTCCCAAGCTTGTCTTTGTGTTAGCACTGCTTCCATTACTACACCATCGCAATGTGAGAAGATATTGAACTCATGATCATAGTTAAGGGTATGCAGAACTGGAGCCGTTGAAATTGCCTCTTTTAGTACATTAAATACATCAGTCATTTCTCTTGTCCATCCCAACTTTCTCGTCCCCCTCTGTGCCTCTTTGAGAGCCTCTAGTAGGGGTCCTATGAATTTGCTGCAGTTGAAAACCCATGCTCTGCAATAGATGCATAGGCCAAGAAATTGTTGCAGTTCCCTTATCATTTGCGGCTGTGGTGTGTTCTTTATTGCTTGTGCCCTTTGTGGTGCAATGTTCCTTCCCTTTTTTTGAAATGATCTGCCTGATGTATAGTACTTGCTCCTGACAGTACTGCAGTTTGTCTTTGTCAACCTTGTATCTCTTCTCGGCCAGCACTGTGAGCATTTTTACAGAGTCCCTCCTGCACTTTTCCTCAGTGGTGCTGCAGATGATGATATCATCCACATATTCAGGTCTAGAGACAATAATCTCATACCCTGTTGCTCTCCGTGTGGTCACTGTGGATCTTGGTTAGTTCAGTATCGTGAAGAGGGCGTGTTCGACAAATAATGTAGTGGAGGGCCCCATAGTAATGGACAATGATTTTTCTACTGCAAAGGCTGCTGCAGCAAAGTGTTGTTCGCACAGAAAGTGTCCCATCCTTACTGGATCCAAATGGCCGCTGTAAAATGCTACTGGTTTGTGTCCCTTGCTTGCCTTTTGTGTTAGCACTGCTTCCATTACTGCACCATCGCAATGTGAGAAGATATATAACTCATGATCATAGTTAGGGGTACCCAGAACTGGTGTGTTGAAATTGCCTCTTTTAGTACATTAAATGCATCAGTCATTTCTCTTGTCCATCCCAACTTTCTCGACCCCCTCTGTGCCTCTTTGAGAGCCTCTAGTAGGGGTCCTATGTATGTGCTGTAGTTGAAAACCCATGCTCTGCAATAGTTGCATAGGCCAAGAAATTGTTGCAGGTCCCTTATCATTTGTGGCTGTGATGTGTTCTTTATTGCTTGTGCCCTTTGTGGTGCAATGTTCCTTCCCTTTTCTGAAATGATCTGCCTGATGTATAATACTTGCTCCTGACAGTACTGCAGTTTGTCTTTGTCAACCTTTTATCCCTTCTCGGCCAGCACTTTGAGCATTTTTACAGAGTCCCTCCTGCACTTTTCCTCAGTGGTGCTGCAGATGATGATATCATCCACATACTGCAGCACTGTGCTCTCCATGTCTATGTTCCCTAGGCCCATCTGTATGCCTCTGTTAAAAATTGATGGTGACTCGAATAGCCTTGTGGTAGTCTAGTGTGTTTCCATTTTGTGTTGCGATATGTGAAGCTTGTCAAATCTTGTGAGTCAGGGTGCAGTGGTATTGAGAAAATTGCGTTTTTGAGGTCGATCACAGTGAACCTTGATGCCTCTGCTGGAATTCCACACAATGTTGTGGCTGGGTTGGCTGCTATCGGGTATTCTGCCTCCACAATGTGGTTAAAAGGTCTCAAATCTTGTATTAAATGCCAAGACCCTCCATTTGCCTTGCGCACTGGGTATACCACAGTTTGCATGGTGACTCTGATGGTACCAATATTCCTCTTTTCACTAGGGCACTTATTGTTTCATAAATCCCTTCATCAGCTTCCTTGGACAGTGGGTACTGCTTCACCCTGGGCAGCATTGCTCCCTTTTTTAGCTTTATTTTCACTCCTCCAATGCTCTTTATGAATCCCACATCATAGGGACTAGTAGTCCATAGTGAGGCGGCTACAGCTGCTAAGTCTTCCTTATACAAGTCTGATTGTGTGGGGGCGGGTGCTTCTAGTGCCATTGCAATTTTCTGTGCTGCCTCCTTGTACGTCACTCTCAACCAAACGTAAATGTTCATCTGGAACACAATCTCCCCATCTCCTACTTCGTCTGAGAACAGCTCCTCGTCTGACACCTGCGTCAGCCTGCATCCTCAGCCAATGCTATTACTGCCCTCCATGCTTTCCTTTCCCTGTCCTGGGCATGAACAGTAATGTCATCTTTTGTCGCCACAATACTCTCGATGTCTACTGATATTATTGCCCCTTCTTCCTCACTTGTGGGCGTTTCTGGCCTGAAAAGGTATGCTGCCGGCCTTCTCCACATCTTGCCCTCAATCCCTGGTATCCATGCTATTGCCGTATCTGTCCCATATTGGAAGACCTCCCCGTCTACTGGTTCTGCCCTTGCCACTGTCTTGCCACAGTAATCCTGAAGTATGTGTTGCACGGTGAGCATGTGTATGCCTGGTGTTGAGCATACTATTCCTTTGTCAGTGAAGGATATAGCCATGTTTAATCTGCTCATTATGTCTCTCCCTGGTATATTTACTGGTGATTGTTTTGAGTATAGTAGAGGCAGAGATAGGTTGTGGTCTCCTACAGATAAGGAGATATTATCATTAAAAGGAACCAGTCCTCGAGCCCCAGAGAATCCTTGAGTGTGCATGGCATTGCCTGACAAGTTGAAGTTCCCTTCCCTAATACAGGATCTAATGGCCCCTGTGTCAACTAGGAAAGAGAATGTTTTGTCACCTATCGCCACCTTTATGCATGGTTCCTCCGCAGGGTTAGGTGTTACCGACAGGATGGGACACAACAAGGACATCTGTGGGCTGTCCTTTTGGGGGTACAATGATTGTCCGTTCCTGTGTATGGGTTGTGACCCAGTATCGTCACATTCCCCATTTCGGTCTGCGGTATTGGCGTGTCTATAGGTGTTTGTGTGGTGTCTTGTATTTGTGTGAGCTGCTGTACCCTTTGGATGTGTTGTTGTTGTGCCGTCGTCATTTGTTGTTGTGCTTGGTGTTGGGCTGGTTGGTGCTGTACTTGTTGTGCGGTGGGTGTCACATATATTTGTGGCCGTGGTTGTTGTGGCCCTTGTTGTGGCAGTCCCTCTTGCTGTTGCATGCGTGTTTCGCCCATTTGTTGTAACTGTGACTGTTGGTAGTAATTTTGTCCCCCGTTGTAACCCAGTTGCCCTTGCTCTTCCCATCCTGCTTTTGTTGGCCTTGCCCTGCATGTGCGTGATACGTGTCCTACTAGTCCTCAAGTCCAGCACATTGGCGGCTTCTGTGCTTGCCACGGGTATCCTCCAGTGTTGTCTAAATACCCCTGCTGTCTGTATTGGTTATACCCTCTGAACCCTCCCCCTTTCTGGTGTGCTGCTGGACCAAATCCCCTGCCCCTTATTAACCCACCCCCCCCATAGTTGTTTGTGTAGCCGTTCCCCGTTTGCGTGTATCCTCCCCCCATTGGAGGTGTGTATATGTGTTGGGCTGTGTATGGAGGCGCTGGTGGTAGTTGCTGTGTCATAATTTGTGCTTGCTGTGGTGGTGCTGCTAGTGGTTGTGACTGCTGTGCAGCTGTTGGTGTCGGTGGGGCGGGGCTTGTTATCAGCGCACCTTCAATGGCATATTTTGAAAGTTTCTTCTGAACCAGTTTTGCCTTGTCTGCCTTTCTATCATCTTTCTGTTTCATCTTTTTTTGCCATAACCTACAATGGTGTACTATTGTTAGCTGTATTTCTGGCCATGCCTTTGCTTCCATTCCCACCATTTTTTTCAACTGCCTCTGTACTGGTTCTGGGAGCCCCTGTATCAGGATATGGTAAAATATTGTTAAAGTTCTGTCCCATGGCATCCGCGTTTCCAGGCGCCACTTCTCCTGAATTTCCTGGATGTAATTAACAGGGTCCTCGTTTTCACATATTTTGCGTGATGTTATTGCCCCTATGTCTGAGGTGTCCGGATATTGTACCCTCAGCGCTTGCCATAGTGCGTGTCTGCAATTTGCAAATGGTTCCCCGTCATGTGAAGTGTCACAGATGGTCACCCCTGGAATCCCGCCCTCTTCCAAATGTCTTCTGCTGCATCACCTAATATGGAAATTAATAAACCCTTCACATCACCAACTGCTACTTTATGTCCTGCAGTTAGCTTCTCCATATCTTATATCCATTTTCCTGCCCCTCCGCTCAAAGATGGTAGCCTACATTTAATATTCTCTTTGTCTGCATGCTTCCATGGAACATAAAGTGGCCATGTCCCTCCTCTCTCCAATAATGGCATTTGTGTGTATTCTCTTATCTCCTCTGGCGTGCGTCGATCTGGTGATGTGTATATGGGCTCACTCTCTTCTTCCATGTCAGAAAATTCTCTGCGAAATTCAGTAAGGTGTTGTGTAAGCAGTGTGTCCCCTATGCCCTTATGACCTCTCTGTCGACCCGCCGGGTCCTTATTGTGTGGGGTGGCTGGTCCCTCCATTCTGCACCCTGAGAGATCCCTAAGCCTGTTGACATATGGCGTGTGCTGGGCTGGTGGCGTCATTGGTCGTTGTGTCCCCTCTCTTCGTGGTGTTTTGCCCTCCCATCCTGTTGTTTCTCCTTCTTGTGTCCTACATTCCCATGATGCCCTGCAGCCTGTGGGTGTGATATATAGTTTACTTAGCCCTTCTCCACTCCCGTCACTCTGATCTCTGCAGGATCCCTCCTCCTCCTCACTACAAAAGCCATCTGAAAAGGTCAATTTCGTCAGTGGGCGTGCTCCTCCCACTGGTACAGTTTCCAAATCTATATATGTGTGCTCACTTGTCTCCTCCGTGTCTCCCTGTGCTTGCGGTATCGCTACCTCTTTACTACTACATGCATTGATCTTGCTTCTGGGTGTTTTCGCTAGTTCCTTTTAGCTCATGATTGCTTCATTGGTCTCCTTCATTCTCTAACACCGTTCTCGCCCTGCGGAGTTCGTTCATTATCACATCACTTACCTGTTCTAGCACCCTCGCGTCCCCCCGTATGGCGTCACTTACTTGCCCTTGTGTCTCTGTCCTTGTCGTTCCAGGTCCCGCCCTCCTTTGCCAATTTACTCTCTATTATTCTCCCTTCCTCGTACTTCTGTGCGCTCTCAGATATAATCTTCCTCTTCCAAAGTGTCATCTCCTTGTCGTTCTCTTCCCGTTCCTCTTCCTTCCTCCTGATCTCCCGTTGCTCCATATGTGCTACTCTTTCTGTGATCCCCCTTATGTGATCCTCTTCGCTTTTCCTTCTCTCTTCCTCTTTCTGGTTTAATCCCGCTCGCACCTCCTTTCCTTCTTGCGTCTTCACTTTCCTCTCCCGCTCCTTTTGCTCGAACTGACTGATCAATACGCTCCGTGCCTCCCTCAGCTCTGCTAGTTTCGCCTCCAACACCGCCTCCTCTTCCTTCGTTATTGTTCTCTCTTCCCTGGTACTTACCTCGCTCCCTTTCTGAGTGTGTCGTACCTCTTCCTTATCTACCTTTTTTATCACCTCCTCTTCTTTTCCTGTAACCATCCTCTGAAGTTTCAATATCACCTGCGCTGCTATCCACTCATCTAGTCCTATGCTCGCCAAATCTATTTGTGTCTGTTTTATGCTACCAGAGCTCTCCTGTACCTGTTTGGTGTCTACTGTACTCCCTGTACCTAGCCCCTTTAGATAGTGGTTTTCTGGCACGTATGGTGGAGGGCTGTATGCAGGGTTTGAGTATCCCTCGGCAGATGTTAATTGTGGTCGTGTTGCTTCTCTTAATCCCCTCATTGGATACAAACCTATGTTTCCTTCTTCACCTCTTTAGTTGGGGGTGTCTCTCCCTCGCTTTCCTTTTTTATTTCTGTAATGGGGCATGATCCTTCTGCCTCTTCCTCTCTCTCCTCGGCACTGGGAGGAGCTTGGGGTGCGCTGCACCCTTCCCCCTCGGACACCTCCTTCTTCTTTACCTCCTGCATGCTCATCATCCCCGGTGTATACCCCTGAAACATTCTCCAGAGGTTGAAAACTTCTAGGTGGCCTGCTAACTTCTTCCCCTTGTAGGTGTTATGTAGGTATGCTAGCAGTGAATGTTGAGTGGCCATATCAAAGCTGCCGTTTGGTGGCCATGGTATCCTAATCCTGTTATCTGTCCCTTGAGTCCATTCAATACTGTACTTTACTATTTTATCTCTGTGCGTTATTAGTGTTGCGCAGATGTGCTGGAGTGGTGTTGTTAATGTGCTGGCCCTATATCCTGCCCATATCCCGTAATACACAGACATTTTGAAATTTGCAGACTTTGTTTACCGCCGTTACCTGGCCCCGTAAATTGAGGACTTCCGACTTTCCGCTGCGAGGAGAAGCAATGTTGTTATTACAATACTTTTGCCATGGTAACCACAGCTCTCTTATTCTTCACAACGCTATTGCCCCCTTGAGACCCCTCCTTCCGGAGCAAGGGCCCCCTCCAACCTGTGGCGTATGAGCCCCCCTGCATCGTCACGCCCAGCGCAGCATGCTTTTGAGCCGCCCGCCTCCTCAACACGGCCACTACCCGGTGCGCCGGTGGTATTCTTCTAACCCCTCCTCCTCTCTCTCTGTCCCCGCTGCCTGCTCAGTGTATGTCATCTCTTCCCCCTCCCACTGATAGCACTGATGCTCAGCACAACCCCTTTAGTTGAGGACGTGCCGGCATTCTCCATGCGCGGCCACCTGTCCCCCCTCACCCCTCCTTAATTATGCGCTGTTGCTCCAGTTACGCTGAAGAAAACCTCAGTGTCCTATGCAAGCCCTATGGGTGACGTCACCACCTAATACAATGGGTTACCGGTAAATACAGTTGCAACATGAAAAGCGTGCCAATTTTGACAATGTTATTTCCCACAATCCCCACAGCTGTCTTCCCACCGCACCTGGAGTGGAGTATTCATTAATCACTTTCGTTATTATAATTGTGCTGCACCGGCTGTGTCGCCTCGCGTGTGATACGCCCCCTCCCTAGGGGGGCTTAACCAGCCAACTATCTTCCACACTGAGAAACAATTGAGCTACCTCTTGCGGGAATACGTCATCTATTCACCGAGCTAAAACACTCAATTAAAAGGAATTGTCATCTATTCGTTGACTTACAACGCCAACTCATAGGAATGCCACACCCCCTGTACAGGTGTCAGCAATCTAGACCAATCAGCGCGATCCGCCGGTCAACACGTAAGAGCTCGAAGCCCCACCAGGCAAGCTCCGTAACACCAGAAGGGACGGCCTTCGTTCTGTTCCCAACAATACCTTACATATGGATCGGCGCTAAATGACCAAAATCTTTTCTTAACACACTGTAAAACCACCCACCATCCTGTTCACAATTCCTCCCACCACCCGCACAATTTAACACTGCTGGTTGCGTGTGCCATACTCATATCGGGCTCTCGGCTGCTGGTGCCGCTCGGCTGTGGGCACCCCTCCCAATCAGCTCACCACCTCCCCTCGTCTGGACCATGTCTACACACTTGGCAACCACGGGCGGGAACTTTCTGAAGTCGGCAATCAGATTGCACTGTCCGGTCGTCTCGCAGTTCCGCGATGGTCCTGCAGTCCTCCAAAAGGGGGCAACGGCAGAGGGGGCCACATCGCCGGGCCATCTTGACGCAAACGGTCTCGCTTTGGTCTATCTCACCATATATCTCAGCAGTGCCTCCAACTTGTTGAGGTAAATTTCCGGGGGTCAGCTGGGCCGTCCACGGACCTCTGGGGTTGGGGAGGCCCCAATTCCTCCCGCATGCCAAAGGAGTATGAGGCACACACAAGAGCAAGGGTTATTGCTCTTTATTGCATAAAACAGACAGGGACAGGTTCTCGGAGCACAGGTATCCAAGGAACATCTCAGCAGTGATGGGCTTGCAAGTCCTTTTTCTAACCGGATGACGCGACCACGTGCGCCACCTGGGAAAACTAGCCCTAAACCTAACGCTATCTCAGGTTGGCTCCCCGAGTAGTCGGGTCAGTATAGACCCGTATAGAAGGAAATGTTATTGATAGAGAAAGGGTCAGGTGGTACGCTTGTGTTGTCCCTAAGAGTTGCTACATGAAAATAGTTACATAGGGAAAGTTAGTGATTGGTTGAATTATAGTGTTGTCAGTGGTTAGCCCCTCGTATACTGATTGGTTCATGCGCGAGTCCCCAAGCCTGGGACCATCGCCATTCCTCGCTCACGATGTACCTCGAGCTGGCAACAATGTATGACTATTTGTCAGTGGCGAACAATGGACAGGTCTTACTGCTGGCTGTTGAGTGTCCCTTTCCCATCGCTGCCGGTGTCCAACTTGTAACCTCGTTGTTGCAGTCTGGGTCCCAGACGTGGACCCCAGAGCTTCTCTGGTCCTTGGAGCTTGGCATCGTATCAGGTCGGCCTGGTGATGTGTTGGGAGACCGTGGCTGAAGCAGAATTACGGGTATTTGATTTGTATTTCGGCTCCAAGGAGTGTTTAGCAGTGGCAGGTGCAACCTTGGCACTGGGAGCGTGGCGCGTAGATTGCAACTTCGTGGCCTTGGCTGTGAGGCTCTCGTCAGGGTTTGTTCTGCATGATCAGCACCTTGCAGCTCCGTCTGGGCTGCCCCGGGCCTGGGGCCTCTGATTTGCGGACTACCTTGGCCTAGTCGATGGGTGGCGGCATACAGTTCATGCGAGGGGCGACTTGCGTCCTTATACATAAGTCCATCTACAGGGTGACATCTTCATGGTTTTAGTGGCAAAGAAGTGTCTGCAAGCATGTACACAAGTCCCTCTGGGGTCTTGCGTTTCTGCGGTGCAGTAGTTAACCTATCTGACAAATAACAACGATGCATGTCTGTGAGCGTGAGCAGTCCTCTAAGTCATAGCACAGAGTATGTTCTTCGTGTGGGTTGGTGTGTGTCTGATCCTGGTGCTTGGTCGCATGTATGTTCTTGTCAGTTGGCTACGTCATCATGTCATCTCTAACAATGGTGATATTGGTGGGTGACTGGTCCATGTGGTCGGTCTCAGCTCCACCCGAGGTCTCACTTCTGCTTTGGATGACGTGCAGCTGACCTGGGTGTGCGGGGCGTGGCCACGGTGGATCTTGACGTCCAGGGCAGCAGTGAGAGGGCTAAACTCATCCCGCGGTGGTTGCTTAGCTCGTGATATCATAGGCCATGGTCTGGACAGGAATTGAGGGAAGGGATGGTCCCATTTTCCCTCTTCATCAGTACTCGTAGTCACTCTTTATTTGACACGCCCCTCTCACTACATAGTTCATTTAGTGTGCTCAACCCACATGGCTATTGAAAACGTATCAGACAACCTCATTAGTATGAGGCTTCCGTGCTGAATCTGTGCATTCTAAACATGGATCTAAGTTCCTTAGAAGCTGCTGTACCACCTATAGCCATAGGTGGGCTTGCCTGAACAGCAAACTGAAGCATTGCATTTCGGAAAGCCAGTCTGAGCGTGTCAGATATAGTCACTTTCAGGTTTAGAGGAAAGCACCTCTGAAGGGCAGGTGGAGCGGGAACGGAAATAGCCACATGGCAAACATAGCCTAACATGTGATTTAGCATAGCCCCCGATTTCCGATGTTTCACAGCCTCTGGCCTTTCAGATATCTCATCCAATGTCCTTGTAGGCCAGTCCGTGTCTATGGAAAGTCGCTAACATAATAATGTTCACTCCTACAGGTAGATCATATGAGAGTTGATGTAACGATATACTGAAAAAAGCTTTTTATCTGTTTCTTGATGCGCAAGCCATATAAATGCCTATTTTTGTAAATCTCCAGTGACTATTTTCACACATTGATATCATTTCATGTGAGGTTGGCGCTGATTTGTATTTTTTTTTAAAACGTTATGTCTTTCGCATTTTCATTGCTTTAATATACATGAAAACTGGTGGCATACATTGTAAGGGATCATTCAGTTACAAACAGCATATGGGAGTAATGTCCCACTTTAATGTTAATGTGAAAGGTATTTATACTGTGCACCGTCACCACCGGAAGTGGTCCCCAGGAGTTCTGGCAGATCTGACAAGGGAGGGAGGAGGTTAGTAGGGTGTAGTGGGAATAGGATTGTGAGAGTAGTGATGTCCTTTTGGCTGATTTGGTTCAGTTTGCACCGTTCGCCGAGCTTAAGCGCGTTTCCCTGCCTCCTTTTGATTCAGTACGTAGCAGTCAGTCCACCTTTGTGCTGTGCACTACCCCACAGCGTTGTACCTTTACTGCCTCTCCTTCTGGAGTGATTCTTGACCCATGCACCATGAATGGCCATTTCCAGGCCTTTGTTCTGAGGATGACTGCTGGCCACATGTGCTAACCTGGCTTGCACACCGAGAATTGCGGCAGCCTGGCCAGACTAGAAATTGTTGCAATTCAAAGGGGCACTCCATGCAAATCTGCTCAGCCCTAGGCCCACACCACGGACCGTTGTTGTTGCTGCCGCATTTGGCATGGTAGGAGACAGAAGTGCACGATGGCGGTGCGAGACAAGTGTGGGAGCTGGTGTTGTAATCATGACACCCTTTGAGGGTCTAGCCCTCAATTCTGGTGGATATGTGTGTTCATTGTGTCCTGACTCTACTGAGTAGCTCTGTACAGTGTGTGTTCTTTCGAGGGTTGATTGGGGTCCCTCTTGTGGACAGTGGTGGGCATTTTACAAGATTTGTGGCATGCTCTGTATGACTACATGTTCAAGGTTGAAGGTGCCAGTGGGATTAAGTTCAACTGTTGGAGCCGGCTTTAGGGTGGGGTGTGGGAGTGGGGACAACGTGGGGTTCAGTATAGCTTGTTTGGGAAGTCTGAGTCTCATTTTCATGAGATGGGGCCCTTCTGTGCTGCCAGATTGTTTGCCGGCACACTACATTTCAGCAGACAGTTTAAGCTGGACATGAATTTCGGTGTCTGCGGGCCCTGGGATCAGCCCCGAAGAATTTTGAGAGGACCGTCGTCATGGGTTGTGACAGTGGAGGATTTTTGGACAGAGAGCAGCAGAGATTTAGTTGCACTTTGCATTGGAAGGAGGTGTATTGGTGAGGGAGAGAGATTAAAGGGAAGATAAAGGCCAGCTTTTTGGTTGAGGATGTGAGAGTCTCCTGTTGTGGAGTTTTGTGTCACTCAGCAGTGTCTTGGGGGTAGAGAGAGAAAGGTAAAGAAGGTGCAGTTTCCATAAGAGGGCCATGAGGTCGGAGAGTGGAAAGACATTTGAGTTGACTTGCAGCTGTTTTAGTTTGCTGCAGGCTTGTCTTCACCTGCTTTTCTTGTATAGCGTCACAGCGCAGTCGTGCACTTAGTTCTGAACATTTTGTCAGAATGACCTGTGCACTTGAATAAGTTCTAGCAGCATGGCATTTACACCGTGTGGGTTTCTTTAAAGACATAACTTAATTTTCTTTTTCTGACCTTCTCATGAAATAATAAGGTCCATGTACCTTATACCGCCTGTTGCGTGCAACATTTTCGTCAACAGTAATGCTAGGTGATGTACAGACCAGTGTATGCCTAAACGGATTTATAGCTGAGGCCCGAACGCATTAGAGTTAGTCACATCAGGATGGCACACAGCAATGCAATGTAGACATGACAAATATTACTTCTACAAATAATCATATTTTGTTCATTGAGATTTAGGCAGGTTTTGATTTAACTGGCATATTAGGCTCCTAGTTTATATCATTGCATGAACACCATCATTGTTTTCTCTCAAATAACAGATACCATGACCCTTATTTGTGTTTGTTCATTACATTGAACGTGTCATTTTAAATAACATCTCTCAATTATGGGTGTAAATTAAGCAATAAATCCCTCAACGGGGGCGGGGGCACATTACGGCATCGGGTAATGGCTTGGGGCCCATAATGACAAGGTAAAGCCACCCTCGTCATGGGGCTTATTGGTATTAGTAGACCAGCCCATTAGACCGGGGTACTAATAGTTTGTTATTTTAGTTGTGAGATGTTCTGGCGATTTGCAAACCAAAATATAAAAAATGGCCACAACGAATTGGGAAACAAAGTCTGACCTTCCTTTTCAGGGCGGCTTTTTAAAAAAGTTTTAAAAAGTAAACAAGTTACATGACTGCCATAGAATTTCCATGGTGGCCATTAAAAAGATAGAAAAAAAAGTCAACAAAACAAATGGCCACCATGGGTTGGGAGAAGGGAGTACACGTAATCCCTTCTCTCTTTCCATGCGGCGTGTGGCAGACCGGGAGCGGACGCACCGGGGACAGGAGTGTACCCAGCGCATCCACTTCCGATCAGGACTGGAATGAGAAGGTAAGTGGGGCAGGAGGGCGAGAGAAGATAATCTGAGGAAAAGGGGTGTGTGTCGGGGGTGAGCACTTACCTTGTTCCCAGGCAGGTGAGATGGCGGCCTCCAGCCATGAGGAGGCTCAGAGTGGCGGGATTACCGCATGGTAATGTCCCCGTTCCGAGCCTCCCCATTGGCTGAGAGGTCTGTACATACAAGTATTTTTCACTGCACTGGGGTACTTTTTCTAGGCACTGTGGCAGGTCTTGAAGTGCAGGACTGTTTTATGAGCTCTTATAAACACATGTACAACATTTCCATTGATTAGCCAATACGTTTGGGAAAGTGCTACAAGATGCACCTTTTATAATGTTTTCTAAAGAATTGTAGTGGTTGGACAGGAGGAAACATTCTTCTTGAGTCCCTTCGAAGATTATGGCTAAATGACTGCATGCCCGACAAAATGGCAGCCCTCCTAAATCAGTTGCGCACTTGGAAAATAAAAGTGTGCACAAATAAAAACAATTTCCGGCACTTTAAGAAAAATAATTCCCATGCTCAGTCGCTCATACACATTCATGGGAAATGTTCACTCTGCTCCAACTAAAATATTCACCACCCGCCGAAGGTACTGTGTGTAGTACTGTGGAGGTTTCTTAAAAGTTGAAGTTAGATAAGGGATATAGGGGGTCATTACAAGTGAGGTGGTAAGGGGTTAAAGGCAACGGTAAAGGTGCCGGAGCCGTCAACCCCTTAACGCCTAATTACGAGTCTGCTCGCGGAAATCCACTAAGGATGCCTGGTTTTACCAGGCGCCCTTAGTGGGTCCCGTGAGCAGACCACGGTGCTAACAATGCTGTAATTAACGGGCCCGTTGTTAGCACCCTCCCCATTCCCATTGAGCCCTATGGGGGCTCAATGGGAATGGGGATGTACCGGGTCCGGGTTCCATGAATGAGGAATTACTGGGCCCTCCAAGGTCAGAATGGCCCGGTAATTCCTCATTCAAGGAACCCGGACAGTAACCAGTAAGGGGGAAGCCATGCCGCTAGCACCTCCTACCTTGTAATGACCACCATAGTGTAAAGATTGTATTCAAGTGTCATGCAACTTCATCTGCTCATTTGCCACAGTTTTCACAGTCTCTTTCTCCACTTTCATGGAGTGTAACTTCAATCCCCTGGTGGTGATGATGATTCTACTGACAGCTTATTTCATTAGAAAAGTGGAGGAACGCAGACTTCAATTCCCGGCATGGAATATTGTTTGTTTTACTTCCTTTCTCAGAGGCTTCTGGGAACTCGACATGTTCCCAGTAGTGCATTGTGGGGCTCTAACATGCATTTGCTTCATGGGGCCAGGCATTGGTTATGCGTGTTACCAGACATTCCCTTGTGTGTCTGTGTTTAATAAAGAATAAATATTGTCCCTATGAAGCGATGTGCATTTAAGGTGATCGTTGGCGATGATGTGGAGTCTTGCACCCCACAGAGAACTGCCACTGTCCAATGAACCACAACAAACACCATGTGGGCATTAAGGAGGGAAAACTGGGAATCATGGGTGAGAGTGAAAGTCAGGGACGTCATTTAGGGGTCGCCAAGGGTCGCAACTGAGACCCCTATAGTCTCTCTTGCTACCCCCAAAAAAATTTTTTTCTTTTTTTAAATGTCTTTTTTTTAATGCAAGCTCCTGGTCTGTGGCCAGCGCAATTTGGCTCTTTGCTTCTGGAGTGGCTGGCTTTCTTGTTCAGGCCTTTTTAAAATAAAATGAACAGGGGTTCCACAAGTAAATCTTTCAGCAGTGACCTTAAATAAGAAAGCATAGGAATAGCAAATAATGGCCCTCATTACGGTACTGGCGCTAAACCATGGCGCTATTAGCACCATGGTTGGTGCCGGTATCATAACGAGTCCGTCAATGTTCAATGAGGAATTACCACCCCATTCCAAGGTTGGCGAGGCGGTAATTCCCCATTGAACATTGGCCCTTCCCCATTCCCATTTTTGCCCCATAGGGCTCAATGGGACTGGGGATGGCACTAAGTACGGTACCACAAATTGCGGTACCATACTTAGCACCAAGGTCCCTTTGCGGGTACTTACTTTAACGGCTGGTCTAGACCAGCCGTTCAGGTCGGGTCCCGCAAAGAAACCTTGTAGTAAGGCGCTAATGGGTTAACGGCGCCGCAGCCTTTTACGGCGCCGTTAACCCATTAGCGCCAGGGTCGTAATGAGGCCCAATGTGTCTTTCTGGAATTCTATACAATAATTGCTAGACTCAAAGGTTTATTTCTGGCACACTTCAGGGGGTGAGTCACTGAATGAGTCTGTTCTTAAATACCTCAACCCAGCCTTTCATCCTTCTGAGGTCGATAAGTGGGTAGCAACTCAGGGTGGGTGATATTGAATGCATATTTTTTCTATATAAAGAGCTTACACGCAAGTGCTATATAAAACATCTTTATCATTTGGCCATGGACGTCTGTTTGCATTAACAGTAATTTGGTAATATGGCCTATACACTCTGATCCTAAGGATACATATGGCGTCCATTCTTGTATGAAATGTATATCACATCATAGTGATATCCTAACCATATTTTTCGTAGTGTACTTAGGAACAATGCTATGTGATGCTGCTGCCTATTTTGTCAAGGGGTGAAAGGTTTCATTCCATCGCTTCCTGCGATCACTTCGGGGGGGGGGGGTCAAATTACATCACTTCCTGTGATGTCATCAGAGGTCAAGGGTCATGTGATGTAACGTCTGCTACCCCTGGCAATTTGGTGAAATGACATCCCTGGTGAAAGTCATTCTAAATGTAAAAGGTACGCACTTGGGCCTGCCTCCTTTGCAACAGGGGAATATGGATACCCAGATTACCAATTGCCTAGGGTTTCTAGTGCAGCAAGCTATTATTGCCCCTCAGCAAGATTGCAACACCGTGCACATCAACATCTGCAACACCACTGGGAGGGCCTTTTTGTTCTTAATCATTGGCTCTGCTACCTTCGCAAAGATGGAGTGCGCTCCAATACAATCTAGACAAGGTGTGCCATATTACAGTTTTCTGATGCATAGTACACACATTGCAATATAGTTCATTACGCCAATGCCTCCCCTAGAGTATATGGGTAGGGTTGGCAGCCATGCATGGAATATGAAGCTGAGATATGTGACCACACAGATGATCTATCAACGCACTAGGTCTGAGTATTACTATTGGTTCATATGCAAACAAGTACTCAGGCTCTAATTGATACATTTCAAGCAATTTGAATGTATATATTATTTTTAAAAACAAAAGTATAAAAAAATATACATACAATTAGAAACATTTCAGAAATTATTTCACTGGCACAAGAAGTGAGTGACCCAATCACATAGTGACTCTAAATAATATAATGAATTCCAAAGACAGATGCCAAATGAATGTCTTATATCCCTGAGTGGGATTTATTTAAAAAATGCTACACAATCTTAGGCACACAGATGTTGCCATGAGCAAAAGCAACATGATTCCTAATGACTTTTCACATATATATATATATATATACATATATATATATATATATGTATATATATATATATATGCATACAATTACAGACATGAGAAAAGATTAACCAACATTCATTTTACATTTATAATAACCAATCGTCAGGACACAAACATAAAGTTATTAAAAACAGATAAAGTTACTAAAAACAGGTGACATGTTTTCCCCCCTTATTACCAGTGTACAAATTCATAAACCCTAAGCTATCCAATATTTTCAAAACTTCTACTGTCAGAAAAGTTTCATGGCCCGGCGATAGTCACTCCCATAAATACTCTGTAGTTAACCACTCAACATGGATGACAAAACGTTTAAAATAAAAAACTCTCAGCACCTGAACGGCGGGACATACTATAAAAATATGTTATAAGGTTTATTTTTGTAGCTTCACCACAGAGCGTGCATTTGTCCTCCATTTTTGCTTCTTTAGTTCAAACCGCTACAATCTCTACCGTTGGTTGTAGGTTTAATCGGAATCTTTTGAATTTTGCACACCACTGCAAGTTCAGAAAGCATTTTAAATAAGAAGTTACACAGCCTCACGGTAGACTCTTCAATTCTCAGTCTAACACTGATATGGCCCACAGGATATCCTCCGACATGCCCTATGCCCTACTCTGTCAAAGATGTCCCATACTGTGTTCCTCGCCCTGACCCCAGCGGTCGCAGACGTGCAACCCTCAAATGTCCTCAACCCAAAATTTTCCATTTGAAACCCCCCATAATGTCCTCCCAACACCTTAGTCCCATCTGTATCCATAGTGTATCATCCAAAAGGTCCATCATAACCTCACAATTCTTCAAAATGCATTCTCCAAAATGGCAACCTTCTCCAGTACAGTCATATCCACTTGGGGGAGTTGTGTCCTTGGACAGCGTGAAGAGGAGAGTTGGAGGGTCTCATTTTGTTCTGTTAGCAGCACAGTCATGATAGCATGTGACCTACACATGGACCATCTATCAACAGGAGGAGGGGTTGGAGAATCAGGATATTCACATATGTTTGGACCAGGCTGACATCTTCTATATCCTATTCAGGGCAACATTCGCCTTAGCTCAGGCGGCAGCATAATACTTCCCAGCATGTTCATGAGCAGTTGCTTCCTTAGCACAGGTGGTTTCCCCCTCATTTTAGTCCAGAGACACCTTTTTTCGTGCCTCTTACTCTCCTTTTCATACATCCTAGGCATGCTTCTGCTTTGTAGCTTTTCTATGGGTGTCGGCTGTCTGTAGGCTCCGTTGCATCTGTTCCAGCTCTCAGACTATCTGAATCACAGCTCCCATAGGGACTCTCTAGTCCAGCTCGACCTCTTCCTAGGCAGTTAAATGGACAGGAGTATGTAAAACAATTCAGGCAGATGAGATATTTTGATAGGTGGAGGAGGAGGTGCTGCAGGTGACCATGTAAAAAGATGCCTTTCGCAAAGTGGGCATTATAGCTACCCCTTGTGGATTTTCTGGGATGGACACTTAAACTGGCATATCCTCAATATTGCCTGGTGTGAGCATTCACTGTAATGTCCCTCAGCTTTTGGAGTGGCAGGATATGTAGGTTCACAGTCTCTTGCGTACTGGAAATTATTGGCAAGCCTGTCA
This sequence comes from Ambystoma mexicanum, assembly GCF_040938575.1. Classification (NCBI taxonomy): domain Eukaryota; kingdom Metazoa; phylum Chordata; class Amphibia; order Caudata; family Ambystomatidae; genus Ambystoma; species Ambystoma mexicanum. The sequence continues at coordinate 454,441,241 of NC_090939.1, read as the reverse complement.
AAAATCCAACAGAGAAAATCTGGCAGCGTTCTTGGCGTGCTGTGGAAACCTCAGATCTGGCCACTTTGATTCAAGCCAAATGTGGCTGTGAGTCACTGTCCTTTATGGCTGAAGCCCACCTTGAAGCTGCTGACATGGTTGCCCCTCTTCGGTTGATTCAGCCCCGTAGATTGCCCCCTGAACCATGGTTCACTAATATTCTGAAAGAAGAACGCCAAAAACTACGCCAATCAGAACGTAAATGGCGTAGATCATACGATCCTGCTCTTTAAACCCAATATAAAATACATTCCACTGTTTACTCAGCTAAAATTAAAGCTGCCAAAATGGCACACTTTACTACTAACACCAGGTCTTCTCTTTCTCAGCCAAGGGCCCTTTTCGCAACGGTCAAGGATCTCACCTCTGTGGAGAGGCTCACCCCTATTGTCACACCTACTCAGGAGCTTTGTGATGCTCTATCTCACTTTTTTATCACAAAGATTGACATTATCAGACAGACCATCACTCAGGCAGCGACAAGGAACAGACATATTGATAATCCCCTCCCTCTTCCTGTTGTTTCCGATTACATAATTGTTCATTCTTGGTCCATCTTTCCAATTTATACTGAGGAAACCATCCTTACGGCTATTGGAAAAATCAAATCATGCTCCTCCTCGGATGCTATTCTTCTTCGAGTCATGAAAGACATTGCCCCTGATTTGCTATCAGAAATTACCAAAGCTATTAACAACTCCTTTCAAACTGGACCAGTCCCTCGGGAGTTGAAATCTGCCAGGGTGATCCCTCTTCTGAAAAAGCCTACCTTGGACCTTGCTATTCTATCTAACTTCCGGCCTATCTTGCTCCTCCCTTTTTTGGCTAAACTTTTAGAGTCACTGGTGACTCCCCCTTCTATCTACCTTTCTAGAATCTTCTAATTTCCTGGACCCCGTTCAGTCTGGGTTCTGTCCTGGTCGGGGCACAGAGAGTGTCTTGGTCGCCGTCTTGGATGATATGACCAGACTAGTGGATGCGGGTGGAGTGGCTGCCCTGATTTTGTTAGACCTAGCAGCGGCATTCGATACTGTCGACCACTCCATCCTGCTATCTTTCCTCTCCCAGTTTGGTATATTTGGACAGGTACTTGCCTGGTTCGGCTCGTTCCTTGCGGATCGTACTCAGACCCTCTCAATGCCTCCTTTTCTTTCTGTCCCTTGTCACCTCAGTTGTAGAGTGCCCCAAGGCTCCTCCCTGTCGCCGATTCTGTTTAACATCTATATATGGGCCCTTTTGTGTCTCATCCGCTCCTTCGGCATCAGATGCTACTCCTATGCCGACGACACCCAGATACTGATCAGATTAGACCTTGATAAGGCTGACGTGTCGTCGTGCTTGCGGGGGTGCCTGACTGCTGTTGGAAATTGGATGAACCACAATGGGCTCAAATTGTATGGGGACAAGACTGAAGTGATGGTGGTGGGCTATCCCCCCAATCCTACACTTTGGGTGTCCTCCTTCTGACCTTTCTCCCTGGGGCCCTTACCGATCCCGGTTAAGAAAGTGAAAAACTTGGGGGTATTTTTATCCGCATCCTTGTCTATGGACCAACAAGTCTCTGCGGTCTGTCAGGCTGGTCATTTTCAGTTGAAACTTTTGAGAGTATTATCTCTGATCCCGGCCTCGTTATACCCTCCCGTGGTGCTGCTATGGTTCTATCACGTGTAGACTATTGCAACTCTCTGTATCTGGTCCAAACCAAGGGCCTGATTAAACGGTTGCAGCGGCTGCAAATTTCGGCCGCAAGGGTGGCCACAGGCTCCCCTTTTCGAGCACGCATCTCCCCTGTATTACGCCACCTGCACTGGCTCCCTGTGGCTCAGAGGGTTGAATTCAAGATCTTGTGCATTGTACACCGGGCCATCCATGGTCAGGGTGCAGAATACCTTCAAGCTAAGTTCATACGCTACTGCTCTACTTGTCACCTTCGCTCAGCCACCTCTGAACAACTGGTTGTTCAAAAGCACAACAGAGACCGGGTTGGCGGCCGAGCCTTCTCTATTGCTGCAGCAGTTCTGTGGAATAATCTTCCACTCATCATAAAGAAAACTCCTAACTATCTGGAGTTTAGAAGGCAGGTTAAAACGTTTCTATTCTAAAATATCTTGGGCCTGTCTCCTTCTCTCCCAGCGCCATGATGCCTTCGGGCGACCGTGCGCTTTACAAGAATCAGTACACAACATAACAGTCAGAATGGTTTTGGTGGAGCATTGAGAGATTAAAGGTGCTTGGTACTGTAAGTGAAATGGTTAGTTTCTGGTAGTTCAAACCATCCTCTTCAAGAAGGGCTGGTTAAACTGCCCCTTTGTGGCCTTGCCCTCTGCTGTGGTGGTCTATCATGCAGAGGGATCAGGCATCAGTGTGTGTGTGCGCGTGTGTGTGTTCATATGCATGAAACACTTGTGTACAGGCGAGTTATAAAAGCCATATCATATCATATCATTGCATTTCTATGCATTGGATGCCAGGCATGCATCATACAGGTGTGCTTTTTCACTCACCATCTCTGCCTTTCAACATGCCTCTGACTCCCTTGTGTTCGGTAAACTGTAAGATTGTTAACAGCCTTCTCCTCCCAAGGCCACAACGCCACACTGAACAGCCACCTTCTCCCGTGTCAAAGGACTCAGTGCGGCGTATCCATTTCTTTAAGTCATCTCACCACTTCTCCAAATCATTGAGGCAACCAGTGCCAACAGTCACTACATTGTACTGATGCATCACATTAGCTTAGTCCTGCCTCATGGTGGAGTCCTAGTTCTGAAGTCTTGAAGGGAATTTTTCCTTAATCACTCTAACAGTAACACAGGCAGTAAGCTCGTTGTTCGATAATTTCATAATTTCCCCAATTCTCCCTGACATTATTTAGCTGTATTCTTGATGGGGGGGTTGGTGAAGTGTGACATCAAGCACTCCAAGTGAGAGCCACAGGTAATAGGCCCATGGGGTAAGGAGAGGATGGTTGTAGGGATCCTAGACAAGAATGGCAGTTGTGGGGCAGATTGCCAGTTGGACCGTTTGAAGTCAATCCAATTATTGGGGCAATAATCAAGGACCTCTGGAGCAAATTTCCATGCAGCAAAGCGAGTTGCAACAGCTGTATATGGCCACTTTGAAAGGCACACAGGAGGAAGGTTTGGCACAGGGGTGGACTCAGTACAGCTCTGGATCCTGTTACAAGTCCACACAGGTAGTGTTGGGGGGAGTGTTGGCTTTTAATATCTGAATCTGCACACATGACGATTCATCTGTGCATGTGCATTGTGTTGGCATGGCCCGGCTGCTTGCACATTCGCACAGACCATTACTCAAAATGCTATGATTGCATAATGATTCGACATGGGTAATCTGCATGCTTCTAGATACCCTGTGGAACAGTGCTTTTCTGCCACAAGGAGACTTCTATAGGAATGCTCCATCCTGCCCTACTAGAGGCTGCATCTGTCGGACAATTCCAGTAGTCTACCCATTCCAGAATGCAGGGCTCCTTAAAACACAACAGCTTTTCCAGCTGGTGCTGAATCATCTTCTCACCAGTAGCAAGTGCTGGGACAAATTTAAAAAGAATATACCACTGGCCACAAGGGGGCGCACGGATGAGCGTCTCTCCCATGTGAGCTCTGCACCTCTGGTCCTAAAAAGTGCCTTGAGCCCCTGCTATTGAACCCCCGCCACTGAAAACTGGTTAACTTGTGCTCTAAAAGAAATTGGAGCCCCCTTCATCGAGAAATGTGCACTCCTCGGTGTGACGGTTGTCGGCGCCACATGAGGTACGCACTTCAGTGACAGGAGGCCCAGGCTGAGGCCACTGCAGTTCGTGGGAACTCTGGGTGCAGACGAGGCTTCCGAGAGCCCAAAGAGATTGCACGACCCCCAATGAAGTGAAAACAGGAAGAAGAGACCTGAGAGGCCCCCACAGCGTATCTGGTCGAGTCCAGAGCAGGGGCCAAGCAGACCATGCAGTGTGCACCCCCTGCAGCCCCCAGAGTAGACACCTCCCCCTGTTTGTCACCTGCAGGTACGTCCAGCTGGGCCCTGCCATCAAGGACTATATAACCCGAACCAAGTCTGTGATGAAGAAAGCCACGCAACAACAGCAGTCACACGAGTGGCGGTTGCGATGTGCCAGCCCCTGAACACCCATAGATGGACAGATTACCCCCCCGACATTGAGGGGGAAACACCGGCATGACCTAACAGATAGGGTCACTGTGCAAGATGCTCTTGGCAGGGAGACAAGAATGGAACGCAGATCCCGGGCCGAACACTGCGGCAACGAGATAATCCCCAAGGACCCAAGGACCACGCGGCTATCTCAGCGGTCACATTCCCATGAGGAGCTGTCATCAAGTGACAGCGAAGACAACAAGTGACAAGCCTTGCACCCTATGAATACAGTGTGAAGCGCCGTAAAGCAGCCCGGACGAGCAGATTGTCCTCAACACTGTAAGTACCTCAAGTCCTTCCCACCCAGACTCCACTTAAACGCGCTAAATAAAAAAGGAAGAGCACCGCCTGTGACCCAGTGACACATATACAGTGTCTCAGACGACTGCATTAGTTTCAGTGTGGCCTATTGGAACAGTAAAGACACTCTCAGAAAAGTTCATCGATGCATCTTACCGATACAGAGGGTAGGGCCCCCGGCAACGAGGCGTGTGCCTCCTCTGGTGCAACAGATTTTATACGGACGCTAAATTGAAACCAATCTAATGGGCTCATTCCCCACTATAACGAATGCCTAACCTCTGAGGCAGGTGTAAAACAAATGGTCTGACTCCCAAATCCCAGACCCTCTTGAACCCTAGCGGAATGAGAACACATGGCGGAGGGCAGAAACAAAGAGGAATAGAAGAGTCATCCGGCACTGGCTGAGGTGCCGGGACAACACAAAGTAAAATTAAGAGACCCATTTACAGTGGATCGACCTCTAGTGCGCATAGACACGTCAAACACCCAAACATGCCTGGAATCATTCTGAGGCCACCAGCATTAAGTATTGATATGGAGGGTTGGGCCCCTGGGATCGGGGCGAGTGCCTCCTCCACTGCAGTAGACACTATATGGACATAAAGTTAAAATTAGCCAAATACGCCTATTCCCCACCATCACCAGCCATAGAAGGTATACACAAAGTAATTATGGATACCTCCAAGACAGAAGCAGCAGCGACAAAAAGGAGATATTGTTGCTCTCCTTAATGAGATAAAGGCCATGGGAGCAAACATAGGCAGAAAAATAAATAAGATAACCCAGCGAATGGACAAGATTGAAGAGAGACTTGAAGGTGTCGATAATAATCAAGCCTCGATAGACACTCTTGAAACACAAATGGACCTACGAATAAGAGAGATAGAGCAAAGGGAGGAAGAATTCCGACTAAAAATGGCGATTTAGAAAATCGAGGGAGAAGAAACAACCTATGCTTTTTTGGCATCCATGAACATGAGGGAGAAACAGAATGAGACCTCAGAAAGACCGTTCACAACATCATCAAGATACTGGCATCAGACGAGGACATTGATGAACCCAAAACAAAGAGGATACATAGGGCCGGAGGGCCAACCGGAGGTCCAAGATCAGTTCTTGCCAGGTTCCACAGATACCAGGATAAAGCTAGGATTCTTGAGAAAGCCAGGACCGGAAGTCCAATCACTCTTGCGGGAGACCAGATCACCATTTTTCAGGACTTATCTTAACTAACCCGGGCCTTGAGGTGTATGTGCGGCCCTCTGACGAAATGGCTTAAGGATTAAGGAACTTGATACAGATGGGGTTACCCCTTCTCCCACTCTTTTGAACATGGAAGCAGGAAAATATGACTGAAATCGGAAAGGGAGATTTGTGACTGTACAGCAGAACTATTGGGAACACGTCCAGAAGCAGGAGACCAGGAAGACGCAGGACAGAATAGAAGGCGTTGGGATCTCTAAGGACTACGAAGGAGGAGAGTCAAGGGATCAAGAAAATTTAGACGAGGCAGTGTCACGCCTGACAGCGATAAATGAATGCAAGGACAGGCTAGAACAACCTCAACATAGTGCTCTCCGAGATATACGAATGGATAGACTGACAGGGCCCAGGTGGCCCAAGACGCTTGATACTTGAATGAAGAGAGTAGACTCTCTATAAGGGTGCCCCCCCCTTTAAAGGGAGGGCGAACAACCTGCTGAGAATGGGCAGCAGAGTTACATGAGACACCATATATCCTTTTATAGAGTTCATGTTATGTTATAGGGGATGGGGGAAACGGGACCGGGGCTCAAATGTTATTGAGAATGTACTTTGAATAGGGACCATGAGGTAACGGTCCCCATTGGTGGTCTGACGTTGGATCGATATTTCCATCTGATCCAGATCGGACGCCACTGACCAGGAATGGGGGATGGGTGTGTTGGGAAGAGATTCCTCGTTCAGACTTTCAAGGTTGCACACATGGCTCACACACATAACCGCGAAACAGCAAGTAACGCAGATGGGTCCTCTAAAATGCACAAAGTCAAATGGTAGGTGATATAGACAAACAGGCGGGTGATCTCCTCATGGTGGGGACATTAAATGTCAAAGGACTTAACTTATCGACAAAGTGATCCTTGGAAAACTGTGAATTCCGCAGGGGGAAGCGGGGCTTCACGATCACCAAAACATGGGGGGATGTTGAAGGGTGGGCTTTACTTGTCACTGGTACCGTTGGGAAGGTAACATCTTTCCTCATCCTCCTCAATCTCTCTTCTGCCTTCGACATGGTCAACCATACCATCCTGCTCAACCGTCTCTGTGAAAACCTCGGTATCACTGATCAGGCTCTGGCCTGGCTGACCTCTTTCCTCTCAGATCGACCCTCCCAGGTCCAACTTCGGTCCTTCCTTTAATCTATCTTCCTCTCTACCTGTGGTGTTCCCCATGGGTCTAACCTCTTGCCCTGGCTTTTCAACCAATACCTGGCAACTCTTGCCCACTGCATTGCCATTTTCTGCTCAAATGTCCAGTGCTACGCTGACGACTCTGAACTCATTTTCAGGCTGCCCTCTGCCACCTCCTCTCCCTCTCTCATCTCTGATTGCCTAACTGCCATTCAAGATTGGTGTGCCGCCAATGATCTTTGTCTGAATGCCAGCAAGACGGAGATCCTCCTCATCGGCACACCTTCACCATCCTTTCCCCTCACTCTCTGGCCGGCCTACCTTGGCCCTCCTCCTACCCCCACCTGCGAGGCTAAGAACCTCGGGGTCATCTTTGACTCCACTCTTTCCTTCTCCGCCCCCATCTCTGAGGTCTCTAAAAAGTCAAATTTCCGACTGCACCTCCTCAGAGGTACTCTGCCTTTCCTCTCCTTCCCCCAGAAGCTCATGGTATCTCAAGCTCTGGTTCTCTCTAGCTTGGACTATTGTAACAGCCTCTATCTAAATCTACCTGCCTCTACTCTCCGCCCTAATCCAGAACAGGACTGCGAGACTTGTCCTTGGCCTCAAGCCTTGGGATCGTATCTCTCCAGCTCTGAAATCTCTCCGCTGGCTCCCAGTGGATGCAAGGATTACATTCAAAACCCTCTGCATTGTCCACAAGGCTTTCTGGGGCAGGTACCTACGTCCAAAATACCTTCAGCTATCCCTCCGCAAATACCTCCCCTCTCGAGCTCTTCGCTCCTCTACCTCCAACTCATTCAGGGTCAGTCGTTTTTCTAAGAAACGGCTGGGGGTAGATCTCTGTCTTCGGCTGGGGCCTCCCTCTGGAACAGCCTCCCTGCCACTCTAAAACTTGAGGAGAACCATCTCCGGTTCCGGAAGCACCTCAAGACCTTCCTCTTTTCTTCTGCCTTGGCTCGCCCTCTCCCCCGCTGATCTGTTCTGTCTTGGCACCGTGCACCTGGCCACCCTCTGTCTTTTGGGCCCAGGTACCTGCTCATCCTGCCACCCTCCCGCACTGCCTCCGGGCCACCCCTTGCACTGGGGTCTGTATCTGTACCCATACAGCCCCCCCTTTTTCTTCCTGCACTTATCAGACCTACCCTGTCTGCTGCCTTAAACCTAGCACTTGCAAATTGCTGGCCACTGTTTGTTGCCTTTATTATTTATTTATTGTTATTTATCTGTTTCTCCTCTGCTTCGCACTTTCCACCTCTCCCCCCTTATATGCACTTTTCCCCTCCCCCCCTCTCCCATGCACTTGCGCGTTCTCAATGTCACTGGGCCTAGTAAGATCGCTGTTTTTGTTCTCCCCTGTTCCCCTCCCTTGCCTTGTCGTGCTCTGAAACACTTGTGTACGAGCGCGATAGAAATAAAATAATCAATCAATCACACTTGCAACCCTATATTCCCCCAATACCAGACGAGCGAGATTCCTAGCCAACACAGTTCCCAAAATCATGCTAGAAGCATCCGGACATGTCCTTTTGGGAGGTGACTTAAATATGTGGGCAGACCCCAATTTGGATAAAAAAGTAGGAAAGAAGGATTCAGGGGATCTCTTTGGAGGAGGGCATAGTGAAGTCCAAATATGTTTAATATATATGGCCTCAGAGACACATGGAGGGAACTTCACCCAATAAATCAGGGGTTTACCTTCTATTCCACCCCGCATAATACCTTCACTAGAATTGACTACATATACCTAACGAAAACATGTTTAATGCCACGAAAAGATCGGATATCATACCGATCTCCTGATCAGATCATGACATGGTCACGGCTGAGATAGAATGAGAAATATTGCCTAGGAAGGGAGGCCGATGGTGGTACAATGAAACACTCTGCTGAGATTCAGTTTTTAAGACTGAGATGAAAAATGATATATTAAGGCGAATAATACTACGGAAGTCTCCAAACAGACAGTGTGGGAAGTGGGGAAAGCGACCTGGCGGGGAGTCCTGATCAGAGAAGGGGCTAACAAGAAGTCAGAAAGACACCTGATTGAAAATAAACTCAGGAAGGAAATTGATCACCTAGACAGGGAAGCGAGAAAAGAGGAAACTGGGAAAGCAGACAAGATTCTAGAGGCAAAGAAAAAGAGGGAAGGACTCTGCCTTCTTGAACACAGAATGATAGCCAGTAAACTGCAGCTCTTAAGGCAGAACTTCTATAAGAAAGGGTACAAGACAGACTCTCTGCTGGCTGCCAGGTTACATTCCCAACGGACGGAGCAGAAGATGCTGGAAATATGAAACCAGGACACCTCCAGGAATGCAACCAATGCAGACATCCCAGAGGCCTTTGCCACATTTTATGAGCCCCTGTATAGATCAGAAACCAGCCTCACAGAACCTGAAATGGATCGATATTTGTCATCTGTGAAAATCCCACAGATATCATGTGATGAAAGTCGTGCATTGGAAGACCCGATAATGGAAGAGGAGGTTGAGAATGCAAAAGACTGTCCTTAGGCAAATCCCCCAGCGAAGATGGCTTCTCCGCTGGATTCTATAAATCCTTTCTCCCCTCCCTCCTTCCTTTCATGGTGCAACTATTTAACGAGATTCTAGACACTGGCAGATTCTAGACTCTTTTGCCCGAGCCCTGGTCTTGGTGATCCCTAAAGAAGGCCGGGACCCTAAACTATATGGTTTGTATCGCCTGATATCCCTACTAAATATTGATGCCAAAATATATATACCAGAATCATGGCAGCCTGACTAGAGACTTATATGCCACGTTTAATACATATGGATCAGGTCGGCTTTATACTAGGCAGACAAGGAGCTGACAACATGAGGAAGACCCTACACTTAATTAATGAATCTCAAAATATGAAGAATTACCCGGCTCTCTTCTCAGTTGATGCAGAGAAAGCTTTCGATGGGGTGGAATGGGGCTTTCTGAAGGCAGTCCTCCGTAAAGTGGGAATGGGTCTGAAGTTCAAGGGAGGGATCCAGGCAGTATACACATCCCCCAAAGCCTCAGTATTTGTCAATGGTGAATACTCCCGCTGGTTTGAGCTAGGTAGAGGAACACGACAGGGATGCCCCCTCTCAGCTATTCTATTTGCTCTCTCTGTAGAACCCCTAGCCCAGAAACTGAGAGACACACAGGTCGAGGGGCTCAAACTGGGTACCATGGAGTATAAAGTAGCCCTGTACTCAGACAACCTACTCCTACACATCTCGAACCCCACCTCCTCGATCCCCTGAGCACTCCGGCTGATTAGAGAATATGGTGCCCTCTCGGGCTTCAAAATCATTGAGGCCAGATCAATCTTATTTCCCCTGCATGAAACCACACAAGCTGATGTAGACAGACTCTCCCCCCTGGGCCTCATCCTAGAAAATGTCAAGTTTAAATACCTGGGCATACAGGTAACAAGAGACGTGACCAAGCTTTATGAAGCCAATTTCCCACCCCTCCTCTTACAGTTCCAAGCAGACCGAGCCAAGTGGAAGAAACTGACGATATGATGGATGGGTAGACTTAATGCAATAAAAATGGTTTGCCTCCCTCAATTCCTTTACCCATTCTAAATGCTCCCCATACGAATGCTGAATTCCTTTTTTGAGGAAGCTAAAAGGGCTGTAGTAAAGTTCCTATGGGAGGGTAAAAGGGCGAGAGTGGCCTATGACACAGTAATACTACTGAAAAATAAGGGCAGAGTGGGACTACCAGACCTCAAGAAATACTATGAAGCGGCCCAACTTCGATTTTTGATTCCCCACCTACGTAACTGTAAAGAACCTCAATGGGTTGTGATGGACAATCACTACCTGTCCCCGGCAACGGTCTCCGAGTGGCTGTGGGTCACAAGAAACAAACTAGTGCGGTAATTAAGAAATCATCCAATACTGGGAAACATTTGGGAAATATGGAGGGAAAAAGGGGATATGATCGGAATAACCTCATGGCCGTCCACACTTAGTCATCTATGGGCACCCGGCATTAGAGAGAACATCCCCAATTTAGATAGATTTCAACCGTGGTTTGAAGCAGGTATGGAGATGGTGGGTCAACTCTGTAAGAATGGGTCTTTCCTTACGATTACTGAATTAGGAGAGAACCTCGGGCTGAACCCCCTCCCCGTGTTCCACTTTCTACAGATCAAAGGTGTTCTGACCTAGGTAGAATGGAAAGGTAAGGTAGATATAGAGCTCACTCCATTCAAGAAGCTCCTGAACTCCCAAACGGAAATGAAAGGCCTAATATCCGCAATGTACAGGGAATTGGTTGAAGCGGGAAAGGGCTCTGCGTTACACCTAAAGAATAGATGGGAGAGGGATATGGGAGAAGAGATTTACCCAAGTAAGTTGGATAGGATATGCAGAGCTGCCCCTAAAATCTCCATAGCTAGCTAATACAAGCTTCATGCGATTAAATTATTGCACCAGTGGCAATATGACCCTCTCAGGCACTCGAGAAGGTACCAAGCGCTATACCTATTATGCTGGCCTAATTGTGGAGCAATAGCAGACTACTGGCATATGTGGTGGGACTGCCCCAAAATTAAGATCTACTGGAGTGAGGTCCTGGGGTGGATCAAAGACCTTGATGCAATCCCGAGATCTCCAGATCTCTTTTTAGTTCTCTTTGGATTCGAGCAGCGTGAAGACGAAAGGGAGAGAATCAGGGGCCTAGCCGCCCACTTATTATTAGTGGCTCGTGCCACCCTAGTCACCAAATGGAAGTCCGAACAAACACCAAGCAAGAGCGAATGGATCAAGGTCGCATCTAACATATATGTTATGGAAAAAATCACTGCAACCCTGCACGGAAAATCTGCCCAATTTGATACATTATGGGGAGACTTTGTTTCTAGGTACATGCCGGGAATCAATCAGTAAAGTCAAGAGAACGGATCGCATCCCTCCCTCTCGGGAGAACCCTCTATCCTTCTTCGAAAGGAAAGACATACAATGGACTCAGAGGACCCCACGTTTCAACAATCCATGTTAGTGTATATACCGGATACGTTATAATGAGCACCAAACAAGCCTCCTCCCACCATTATCTTGAGTATATTTGTTGTTGACATAAGGAAGGTGGGGAAACAATGTACTGGGGTGAGGGGAGAGGCGAGGCGAAAAAGTTCTCTTTTTGAATAAAGTATGGGTTTCCTTTTTGAGGGGGGGCGAATATGTTTCACACAGATATATGTCACTGGATCTGTTTTTTCTTTGAATACTGTGTTGTAATGCCCTATTATATGAATTTCAAAATTTCAATAAAATCTAATTTAAAAAAAAGAATATATTGGCCCTCATTAGGACCCTGGCGCTAAGTGTTTAATGGCACCGTAAAAGGCTGCGGCGCCGTTAAACCCTTAGCGCCTTACTACGAGGTCCCTTTGCGGGACCTGACCTGAACGGCTGGTCTAGACCAGCCGTTAAAGTAGGGACCCGCAAAGGGACCTTGGTGCTAAGTACGGTACTGCAATTTGCGCAACCGTACTTAGCGCCTTCCCCAGGCCCATTGAGCCCTATGGGGCAAAAATGGGAATGGGGAAGGGCCAATGTTCAATGGGGAATTACCGCCCCGCCAACCTTGGAATGGGGTGGTAATTCCCCATTGAACATTGGCCCTTCCCCATGGTGCTAATAGCGCCATGGTTTAGCGCCAGTATCGTAATGAGGACCATTGTGTGTGTCGTTCCCACAATATGTCATGCACTTTCCACACCTAAGGAACAAAGGTACGAGCTCTGCCCGTGTCCCAGTTTTACAAAATATGCAAGATGTTTGGGCCTATAATAAGACCTCATAAAGTAGCAGATTTTAGGCAAAGGGCCGCATGGGTAAGATTGACAGAGAGCCCAGATGGGCGGGTCATGGAGCCAGAGCTTAGCGGTCTACGGGTTTTATGGCTGTTGCAAGAGGGACAATGCTGCACCTTAGTGTCTTATGTTTTTAAGCTGTCTTTTTCACTTCTGGTGTTATGTGTTAAGGGGCCCTTCTCTGGATGGAACCTGATTTCCCCACCAAGTTCTGTTGATATGGTAGTTTTAACAGTTGTTTCTCCACTATGAGGCATTGTTTTGAAGTAACAATGGTAGACAAGGCGGGAAATCTGTTTCCTCCTGGATTTCCAGGCTTCCCCTGCAAAACCTCTTGATTGTACACCTTCATGAGATCTTCATGCAGGTGAACAGCAATTCAATTTTTGTGGAATCTACCTGCATTTATCACCTGCTAATGGCAAGTGAATGCCATAGGAGTCCATTGTAAATACTATATGCAAAGCATTATTTGCTGGCAGCATTTCCATCTTTTATAAAGCAGAACATAAAAGCAATTTTGCTTGTTTTTACTTAAGCAGTTAACCCAAGCAGAGGGGCATTATCGGTTGGGTAAAGCCCCAGGACATCAGTTACAAGGCTTTAACGATAGCCCTGGGGCATTACCTGACTGGTAAAGCCCCCTGCAAGGTTTATATCACTATTAGTACCCCGGCACATTCTACCAGGGTACTAATAGTGTTGTTATCCCAAGCTGAGAATTTTGGTGCGGACCAGAGGCCTGGGGTTCGCTCCCTTGAGGGCCCAACAACCCTCATACCAGAATAATGGTGGACACAGCCAAGGGCAAGTTCAACTGTTGTTTATTACAAAAAATCAACAGGGATCATACAGGACAATCTCGATTCGGCCAAATTCGCTGCTCCCCAAGACGCGCTCCCCAGACTTACCATTGATTTATGCTCTATCCCATCCACCCGCATTTCTGTCTCTTGATAGGCTGGAGCTGATCTCCTCAGGCCTGGGACCCAGCGCGGTTCTAAGCCCTCTGTGCACCTTTCCAAGGTGATGTGAAATGACTATGTCTCTGAATTGTATCTGGCAGTAGACCACATTTTGCCTGTGAGAGTGTGTTTCCAAATTGCAACACTTGTTTCACTTTTCGTCTGGATCCTGAGAATGACTCGTCTTCCTACCATGAGTAAATGGCCATTGTCTAGTTCTGTTGCATCGCGTGGTTATAGACCACAACATTGAGCTCTCTGGGCCTGCATTTATGAGGATATATTCAATTTTTCTGCAGCTGGTCCCTTGTCGTCTGGAGCTTGGAATGTGACTGTTTATCTCTGACCTTGGATGTAAACTTGGTTGCACTTTGTGCAGCCTGTGTCTGCCCCTCTTGTCTCGTGTTCTGTGGCTTGAGGCCTTCTGTAATTTTCCATAGCTTTATAATGGGATTTCTACATGCTTTTATTGTGCTATGTTACCTATAAATGAGTCGTACCTGGTCCTACCAGGCTACAAATACACTCCTGTTGTTCCATATAGTTAAGTGCCATAAGCATCTGCAAGCTTGCTGAGGATCTCTTTGTGCCTTGCGTTTCAGCGTTAATGCATTTGGCTAATGAGAAAAATAAAAGCTTTGACAGTATGTATATGTATCCATCCTCTATCTAAAGAACTGTGTAAGCATGTTCTTAGTGTATGTGAATATGTGTTCATGTAATCTTTGCAGGGCTGTGAGTGTGCTTCATGACTAATGCTGCTACATTGAGGTGTAAATAATAACGTCAGCACAGTGGCTTCTTGCCGCTTAATCGATGCAGTCCATTGTAATGATTGGGTCCACGATCTCCATTGGGTTCTCTGGATGTGGAATAATCTGCACTGGATATGGTTGGAATGGCTGTCTGAGGGGATACCTTTCTGCATACGTGCCAGCCAGTGGTACACTTGGGGTTTGTCCGAAAAAGGATGAGTGGCTTCGAGCGTTCCTGGCTCTTGGCCTGTCATGTTCATGGGGGTGAAGAGGAACATTGTGTTTGCCGTTTCTCAGCTTGAGATAAATCTACAACTCAAGATGGCGGCCATGGATCGAGGAGAAGGGAACTACATGTAGTCCCTTCTCCCACTCCATGGCAGCCATTGCCGTGACAGGAGCTTGGCGGTAACACTAATATTCCAGGCGCAGCGACGGACAAGGCAGCGCAAGGTAGTGGGGCCGACAGTGATGGGATTAGATGTGTGGAAAAGGTGGGTGCAAGGGGAAAGCGATGCACAGGACCACACTTACCTGATTACTGGTGAGGGAAGATGGTGGCCTTCTGCTCTGAGAAGGCCCAGAGCAGGGTCTTTACAGTGTGTGAAATACCCTGTTCTGAGCCTCCTCATTGGCTGGGAAGCCACCACCACTACTTGCTGGGTACTAATCTTTAATATTGTACTCTGTTTTGCAACAGAGTGTAATGTTGTTCGTGTGCAGGTTTTACTCAGCTATTGTCACAAGGTCCATTTTTGAGCAAAGAAACGGAATGGAAAATGAAATTCCCAAACATGTGCCGCCGCTTGTTCTTCTTCTTGCTGATAGATTTTTTATCCATCAGCTGTGATTTTTTTGGATACCGAGGCTTGAGCCTCATTACTCCATCTTCTCGGGTTGAGTATGTAGTCATGGGTTTGTATTCTTCTTGGTCTGTGTGGTCTTGTGACAGTAGGGCTGGTTTCACAGGGTCTTCGCAGTGATGGGCCGCATGTGCCGCAAACGGTTTGCAGGATGTTATACTTCCACAATTTCCCTGTAAATGGCTATTACAAGGGCATTGGACAATAATCAACTGTATTGTTCTCAGCAATACAGAATTTTATATGGAAAATGTATAACTAAACCACCCAACCAGATCTATGACCTGCAGTCGAAGCAAAGTTCGAGCCTGTATGGGAGCTACGAGACATGTACATTATTGTTGGTATATCCTTTCTCTGATGCAATAACTAGGCATGTTAAAACCCTGAAGAAATGTATGTTTTCACGGTTAGGTAAGAGAACTACTTTTGAAACACTGTCTGATTCGAAAGGTGTTCATAAAGACATTTACAGAACCTACCAACCAGGTACGGGTCGAATACCCACAATTTAACTTGTCTTCTCTTATGATCAAACTCAGCATAGCCCAACCTTCTAGTTGTCTCTACGTTATGTTGTTGTCTTACAGTAGAGTGTGTGCCCCTCTCGTTTCACAGTCATTCAAAGGGGCTTCATTGTAATGTATTCTTGCAATGCATAAAGCTGCTACTCTCTAGTTCATATACCTTTACTAAGATAGAATGTCCGGATATGTCTGACACTTTCATATAGGGGAATGTGTATGTTCACTTGATTACACCCTTTATCTGTGTTTTTGAAATCTCAGATAAATTGTATATATTCAAATAAAAGAAATTGACCAATCTCAGACAGAACCTCCTTGTCTTGGCATGCTGCAATGGAAATTTAGTCTGGTTTTCAGTCTTTTACTAGGACATACACAATCTTTTTTCCTGATACTAAAACCCGTCACCAATACTTTATCAAATCTAATTTCTGCTTGTCATTAGTATCTCCGTGCTTTTGTTTCTGGTTGGGGCCAACGGAACCAAATATCCGGGCACTGGTGAAGTGCCAGTAAAACTAGTTTTTTCGAACTTAATATACATCGCTCACATTCTCTCCCAGCACCAGCTCTGGAGACAGACACAACAATTTGAACCGTACATTTCAATCAACATATCCCTACACTGCACTGTAACATGACAGTCCGACAAAAACAACACAACTTCACATTATTCCGCAGCTATACCGTAGGCAAATATTCCTAGAATATCAAACTGGGTATGCAGTTGTTTCATTGCAGTACATTTTTCAATACATTTTTTGCCAAAAGTTTTAAAACTAAAAACTCAAAGAAAAATATAAGTTTGGGGGTACAGGGATGTGGAGTGGGGAGGAATAGTGAATATATAATAGACAAGGGGGTTTTAGGGTGGGAACCCCCTCAAATATCTAGGAGAATTTTTCGGTAAAAATGTTTCACCAAAACCCTCATCGAAAAAGCCATCAAACTGAGCTGGTATTATAACAGGAAGTGGTATTTAAATTACCACTTGTTTTTTTCCGTTGGCACCATACTCACAATGAGACCCTAAGCGTGCTCCTATAGCTTTTGGTGCACAAGAAAAGAACGTGCGTCATCCACAGAACCACGTGTATACTCCCTGCAGTGTGCCACAGTGTAACTTTACACGGCCACTGTGCTCTCGCTAAGCGAGCACACACAAGACTTGCCCCCACAATTCTCCCGAGCCTGCACCCTCTTCGCAGAATCGAGCGTTCTCCTAGAGGTCAGTCTGGAATCTTGCTACAGTTGCAATTCGACTTTGACTGGGTGCACATGCACAAAGCTGTATTTAAACCATGGACAACTCACCAAGTATTTACTGTGGATGAACAGCAAACCAAATTAACAAGACCTGTTTGAATGAGTGTATCGCAATAATGAGAGTAGACGAAACAAGAAGTCGGGCACCCGTAGCAGTAAAAGGGCTGCTTGTTTTCGTGTTTAAAATTATGTTTCAAGGTCCTTAATAAAACATGACTCACGTAATGGATGCTTGAATGCCTGGAACACACACCTCTACCTGGATACAAGCAGCCAGGCATTGGTCAGGAACATCACGCACCACTTACTTTTATCCTTTGGCAAATTACCAGAAAGGACCATACCGACTGAGCCCAGAGCGGCTGGTTTCTGTTTGGCAATCACAGTTTTATGTTAAAAACACAAGCAGGCTGGATGGGCTTTTCATGTGTTTGCTTTTCCAAAAGCCCGGGTGCCATCTGGCCTACCTGATAGGAAGCTGACGCAGCTGCTGCTGGAAGGCGGGCTTTTGTAACATTGGACCACTCATTGCTGATACCTAGACTGTCATGTGCCTAATGGATACTGCAAATGTAAAACTCCAGGCAGTGTCTGTAATGAGCTCATTATCTTAATGCATGCAAAATAATTCTTCAAGACAAGAGTAAGCAAGAAAGCACAAACGGTGACATCTGCAGTAGAAACAAACACATGCTAATCCAAATATGCACCCCTGGACCCCTTGCTGCCTGGCAGGCTGCTTGTGCCGCTCGTTCTGGCGTGAAGGGTGTTTTAAGGGGGTCGGGAACAGGAGAAATGATATCGCTTTGAGGACTGCATCCATGCGAAATCAGAATTGGGCTGAAAAAGTGTCTGGACCAAAAGGCCACCAGCCCTGATAGAGCAGATGCAGTAGCCTCACTGCAAAAAGTACAGATTGCCTTTATACATTGTAATTTAAGTACCCCCTGATCTCATCTGTAATGCCACGCATATAATATAAATACTATGGCATACCACATATAATTGGTGCTCTCAGCATGAGCAAAGTACCACATTGCACCCGCATGTTTTACTTCCCAATCTGCAATGACACACTTGACCAAGATCTGGTCACTAGTGTGAAGAGAGGGTCCCAGGAATGCCCCTCCTAACCCTCATGAACATGACAGCCCGAAGAGTCAAGAACGCCAAAGTCACTCATTATTCGGACAAACCCCAAGTGCACAACTGACTGACACGTATGCAGAGAGATAATCTCTCAGACAGCCATTTCAACCTTATCCAGTTAATGTCTTTATGGATACAGGTGCCTCAACAGTGATCATGGATCCAAACACCATAATGGACTGCATTGTCTAAAGGCAGAGAAACCACTCAGCTGACGTCATTAGTGACACCACGACATAGCTAACGTTAGTCATGAAGTACACTCGCAACCATGCAACGCTTACACAAACACTCACATACACAAAGAACATGCTTACACAGTTCTGTAGATATAGGACAGATACATAGCCATACTGTCAAAGCTTTTATTATCCTTATTAGCCGAGTGCAGCAACGTGTAATGCAGGGCAACAAAGAGATCCAGAGCAAGCTTGCAGATGCTTATACCAAATTGACCCTATGGAACTACAGGAGTATATAAGGAGCCTGGTAGGACCACGTGCGACTGGTACGATGTTCATTCATCACCTGTTTTCTTTCCGCTGCACTTTTTGCTAAATATGTTTGCAGAAAAAAATATTCTAAAAATATGGGGGATATATGGGGGTAGGGTGAAGTGGTGTATAGGTAATAAATAATAGGGGAGGGGAGAATTTGGGGGAATCCCCCAAATAAAAAAAATGCGAAGATTTTTTGGGCCAAAAATGGTCTCCAAAAAGTGCAGCGAAGAAAAACATCTGATGAATGAACATAGAACCGTACGACTAACCTATAGGAAGCGTAGCACAATAGTAGTCTGTAGAAATCATATCATAAAGTCTAATGAAGGTCACAGAAGGCCTCAAGCTGCAGGACACAAGACGAGGGAAGCAGACTCAGGCTGCATAAAGCGGGAAGTACGAGCTCACCGCCAATGAGATAAACAAGCACATTCCAAACTTCAAATGACAAGGGGCCAGCTGCAGGAAAATAGAATAAATCATCATAAATGAAGACGCAGAGAGCTCAATTTTATGGTCCACAACCACATGATGTGGCCGAGCTAGACAATGGGTATTCACCCACTGAGGGAAGACAAACAGTTCTAAAGCAACCCAGATGAGAAGTAAAACATCCTTACATTTACAATGTTGCAATGTGGAGTGCACTCTCATAAGCAAAAGTGGTGTTGCTACCAGATACACTGGTACACAGTCATTTCACATCACCTTGAAGAGTGCACAGAGGGCTGAGGACCAAACTGGGTCCCAGGCCTGGGGAGACCAGTTCTAACCAATCAGGAGACAGAAATCCAGGGATGGGTGGCAGAGGGCAAGGGCCAAGGGTAAGGGTAAGTCTGTGACCCTGCAAAAATGCGATAGTTCCTTGGGAAAGGGGCAGGTCAACCCCCTGACATGGAAGGTCCAATAGAATTAGACATATACTGATGTTAAGGATTTTAAAGATGCAACAAACTCCAGACCAGAACTCTTTCTACTGGCCAGGGAAGCAGCGCACAATTAAAACGCTTTTATGTTCATGAATGTAGATTCAACTTTGAGAAGACAGCCAACCCGTCTCACCCCCCCCTAAACGTACACCCCGTGTCGCAATGGATCATGAACCAGGCCAGTGTGTAATAATGAAATATTTATTTATTTCAATTTTGAATAAAAATCAAACACATTCAATATAGGACAGCAATCCCCAAGGGGTGATAATTACACAGTAAAATGATAGAATACACTTAGTTGAACTTTCTAGTATAAGATATACAATGCACAAATGAATGAAAGCAAGATTACTTTTTGAGTAGTGCTTTTAAATGGCACCACAGTTAAGCATTCCCCCTGCAACATCCCTTCAAACTCCAGTTACCCAATTGTCGTGTGGGTGTAGTGGAGTAGCAAGGAGTCAGGTATACTATGCGAAAATTGGACTGTAAATCCGACCTACAATCCCTGAATATGAGGCAAAACCAGCTTGAGCTGCCTTGAAAATTGAGCAAAATGGCACTCGGAATTACTGAATGGTGATTTTACATGTGTGCTTGAATGAATAAGGCAAGACTGTGTGTGGCTATACTAATGAGGCAAGAAAACTTGCAAGCTACAAAGTAATGTACTGAACAAAGGGCATACAGTGTAGAAAATCAACTTTTGAAGGAAAAGCAGTGCCGCAAGAATCACACGTGGCAAAATTGCAATTGTTACGTTTCATGGGTTTAAAAATAGCAAAAACGGCTTGGAAAATGAGCTAAACAAACATAATCGGAATGCGGTTTTAATGCTAAAGTACAAAGGCACATAGCAGGTATGATATGAAAGTGAAAGGGTGATTCTGGATGGATGACAGTATGGGATGCTTAAAGGTAAAGGAAAAATCAGCATTTTGAAATGAAAGCAGTTGTACGGGGAAAAACGTTTTTTACTGAGACTATATTTTAGTGGCTAAAAAGAGGAACGCTGCCCACGAAAAAGGTTAATTTGCAATTTTAACCCCTTCACGCCGTGTGTCTCTTTATATGGGAATGCATTCATTTATTCCAAATAGTACTAAGGACTTATATTGTAGACTGAAATGATTTGGAAAGAATGGCGCTAACACATGGAAATTAACACAGATTTTCCTAAGGACAGGATACACAGAGGCTATGTTAAACCATATTTGCATAATACTGTCAGGTTATGAACATTGGCCTAAGCACATTCGCACATACGCGTTTAAAATGCCGCGATTCAAATTTACTTTGCTGTCATCTTAGAGCCATCTGCCATTTTGATTCTAACTCCTGCTTTGTGTCCTAAAATGGTAGACTGTGTTTTCGGCTACAGCTGAGCCGAATTAACTTTGAGCTATGTCAATATTAAGGCTGCCGAGAGCAGAATGTTTGTTCTGTGCAAAGAAACCTTGTGAGTATTATGAACTCTAATCTAAGTGTTGTCTGCGCCCACAGCCTCATCCTCATTTAAACAACGAAACAATGTAGAACAAACTCAAACCGTGTGCTTTGGCTGAAAAATGTGTTCATTCTTGAAACTAGACTTAATGTGAGCTGGAGAACCAACGTCACCATTGAATTTTCATGGACAAGCAAACATGTTGAATGTGTTAAACAATATTGTCATATTTCTCATATGAACTGGACACAAACCCTTTTATGTAACTTATTAGTTTAGAGAGGGGCTGGACAATGACCGGACTGGTGTATAAAAAAGCCTGTTTTGGGATGTTCAGCTCTCTCATCCCTCGCAGTGTCTTCTGGTACACACTGCAAGGTGTTGGATGCCAGATAGCTATCTGATTTTGCTTTGAACCTGTACAGAAATAAAGATACTTGTATCTTTCAACCCGTGAAAGGCATATTTCATTTTGTGGTACTAAGCCTCGATATTTCTTTGGTCTTTCAGATGGCGCCCAAATAGGGACCCTCAAGATTGACGTCACCTCGCTGAAAAGAAGATGCAGCTATCGGACCGGCATCAAAGAGTGAAAGGGGGCCCCTTTTGTATGAGACGAGACACCTCGACAGACCCGATCCCTGAATGGTGAGCAAGCCGTTCGAGGGGGCATCTTGACAAGGGTCCCCATATCGAGGGGTGCTCCTTGACGAAATCGCCAACCCCGAGGATCCTTTGTAATCCGATCGGACCTCCTTAGACTTTGAAATCAGGTGAGTCGTGCCCCAATTCCTAAGAATCCTGATATTGGTTGCAGTTTTGCACTCGCAAGTACAAACAACGCCAGGTAACACCAGTAATCTGACATGCCTGGGAAATTGTCTGCCTGTTTCAGTGGTTTATTCCACAGAGACAGACAATCTTTGGGACGAGGCCAACCGGCGCCACCCGTTGGGTCACCGGCATATTTAATGTACTGTAAGTATGGCCTAAATAGTATGGTATTTAACAATATTTGACACAGACAAACTAGACATGCTTGCGAATTTCAGTGGCCAGTTCATGGTAGTTTTGAAATCACCCGTGTAGAGAATTTAGAGTCTATATTGTTGAAGGAAAAGGCTAGGCCTGCTGCATTTGATGTGATTAAAGATTGGAGAAAGGAAGCTATGCAGCAACTTAAGAGTAAAGAAAAACATGCAGGTCGACAAATGTCTGATACTGAAAAAGCATTACTGTATGATCAACGGAAACAGTCAGAATCTATTAGAAGTATGGATAGGGCTTTTCAACTTGGAGTACAGAAAATATATCCGTCTCAGGATTTTCATACCTCAGATGAGCTGATTAATAAGCTATTGAATGAACGTAAGACTGTTGCCACTGCACCACCTCCTTATGTGACTCTCCCTGTTGTTTTACCTCCTCTCGCTGGCGCACCTCCTCCAGTTGTTGTTCCCTTTCCTCCCTTTGCTGTTCCTCCATCTGCTGTTGCTCCTCTTCCTGTTGTTGTTTCCCCTTCTGCATCCTCACCTTTACCGACAGTTGCTGTTACCTTAATTCCGTCTCCAGTGCCAGCGGTAGTGTCTCCACTGCCTTTTGAACACAATTTGTCTGAACTCTCTTTTCCAAGTGGTTCTCCTCCACTTGTAGATTTAAGGGGCGGGGTATGATTCAAGAATAGTAACTCGTAGCACAGTATCCAAAGCTACAAAAAGAGAATTGTATACTTGGGGTAAGAAATATGTAGAAGAAGGTGAAATATCAGCTGTCTTAGCTGCGATTTCTGTCCAAGAAAGTATTCCGGAACAGAATATTTTGATAGAGGGGATGGGAATTCATTTGGCTGATATTTGGAGTGATTTGACGAACATGAATGTCCCACAGGGGTTGAGGGATTTGAATGTCCTAGCTTGCTCAAGTAACACTGCAGAGAAAGTACATGAGCATGTTGAGAAGGTATTTGAATCTAAGAGGGAGCTAGATCGGTTACAGAATGATGAAATAGATGCTAATAGATTGGAAGCCTCATATGTGCAGAAACTTATGTTCCTTCATTTAAACCAATGAGTGAAGAGACACGTGTTTACACAAGAGACACTCTTAGATGGATTTCGGATATTTCAATTTCTCCCATTGGCGTGCATGACACGTTTGGTCAGTATGCTGCGGCATTGCAAAGGAAAGTGTTACAGTTAATGGTAGAGTATCTACATGATGAATTTATGAAGAAAAAGGTTTGTTGTCCCGCAGATTTCATGGTCATTAATAAGCGAGCATTTTTGCCTGATGCTGCTTTGACTACTTTGTCACTTGATTTAGGTTCAGAATTGCCTACTTTACAATTGCCAATGAGGGAGGTTCCTCCGACATTTGTTCCTTAAGTAGAAATTCCAGCTACCAGCAGCCACTACTATAGCCAATACTATTGAAGCACATTATGTCTCACAGTTTGTGCATGTCCCATTTTCTAGACGTGAATATCATTAGACAAACAATTCCAGATATTAGGAAGAATCCAACAGGATTTTATAGAGAAATTGAGTGTGTCTTGCAGTCGTCAGTTTTCACGCTGGGTGATATGGATTTGATGTTCCCTGTGATCCTACCTGCTGATTTATGGAAACAGATTAGAACTGTAGATGATCAGGCAGGACTGGGTGACACATGGGTTAACTTGGTACGGATAGATGGAGAAAGGAACGCTGGCGAGAAACCACCACAGGTGATATTGACGTTGCCAGACAGAATAGTAACTAGTGTAACACTCACCTGGTATCCACGGGGACGTCACTCAGCCTGTTCTGACCTCTTACGACCTCAAACCCTTCCCTGGAGTCTACTCGACTGGAGACTGGGCCTGAAACACAGGATTGGTAGAGTTGAACTCCCTATTGTCTCTGTGTGCTTGAACCCCTTCTTCCCCGGGGTCCAACCCTTCACTTTGATCCACAGCTCACCTTGTTTTCTTGGAAAGTGTGCTCTCCATCCTGCTTTCAGCGCAGGGGCACATTGATTGATGCGGGCTCGTTGCTGCCTAGTTACTTCACTGGCAAGAGTCCAACAGTTAAGTATAGTGAGTCTTTTGAACAGTTCTCTAACTTCGTTCCTTTCCTTCCTTAGATGATGGCCGGCGTCCGGGGATGGCGACGTGCTGCTGAGACGAGGTGCGCTGAAAGTGAGTGAGAGCGCCATGCGCGATGCGACCCTTTCATATTTGTATTGAACTGAGTTATTTTTCTGTGTCTTTTAGGTGCCGCAACGTTTTCAGCGTGGATGCCGGTTATGAAGAAGAAATGCGGTGAGTAAGCGCGGTATGCAGTGCCTCTAGATGTTTCCACGCTAAACTGGAGTGTCTTTTCCCTCTTGCAGATGGATGAGAAGTTCCGGAGACAGAGTTCCCCCAGAGCGGCTGGGATTCAGGTAAGCATTTGAAGCTCATACAGTCTTTACAAATAAGCGAAGATTTGCTGAATGCTTACCAATGCCTTTTTTTCTGTTCTTTTCCCGCAGAACAGAAGGAGCAATGAATGTTGGGCAGAAGCGCCGCAAGGGAAGGCTGTTCCTAATGATGTTCTTGTTCTTGCGGGAGCTGAACACAGAAGAAAGATGCAGGCCTACTGGAGACTGATCCGAACACGGTGAGTGTCACGCTGCAGGTGCAGAAAACACAAAGCATGTTTCTCAGCCTGGGCGTGGCTTAAATAGTCTCTGGGTATCCCAGGTGTCTCTGGGCTGAACCATACCCAAAAGACTAGACTGCACATGCAGTTCTGGGAACCGAAATATGTGGGGGCATCCATCTTGTCCCCATCAATGCACTACAAGTCCATTCCCCAATGTTATCCTATGGGAGTGAGTGACTCCAAGTGGGTCCTTGGAGGGATGGAGAGGCCCTTGAGGGCCATGTAGGTGATCGTGGCCTGGCTCCAGCCTGACATCTTGGAGGGCTGGGGACATGAGGGGCAGGAATCATGACAACTAAATTGAAAACCTTGGTTCCAGAGAGAAGAATAGTTTGGGATAAGCTTACAGCTTGCATCCAGGGGAAGTCTGAAGGTGCTACCAATTTTTTTTATCGGCTCGAACAAGTGTTTTCAGACTTGAGCAGTCAGGACTTATGTACCGAGTCAGGAAAAGGCTTTTTGTAGACAAATTTGTGTGTGGATTGTTGCCTGACATCCAATCACAAATTATAACTTCCGAAAGCGCCTGGCAACCAAAATCGCAGTCTGAAGTATTGCATATGGCTCAGAATTATGAGAATAGGGTTAATACTGAAAAAGAGAAGGTTGAAAAGAAGAAGGGAGACTTGAAAACAAAAGTATTGTTGCAGCAAATAGTAAGAGGAACCAGAGGTGGACATGCACAGTTTAGAGGTCAATTTGCACCACAGAGTTATGCACAACTGGGCCCTGTACACATGAACCAATGTTCCTATTGCAGACCGGAAGGTTATTGGCGAGCACAATGCCCAATCCTTCAGCAGCGATCGAATAACACGTATGGTACCATGGGTAGATGATCCAGAGGCCGTCCTGGGATAGGGGGTCCTGGTAGAAGTCAGTTAGCTCAGAATCAACAGTTATCTTCACAGGACAGTCAGAAGCATAGTGTTAATAATGGAAACATTTTTGATAATCCCTCGACTGTCTATTTTTCTGAGGATCTTGCATTTGATGATGTACTGTTCCGTTAGGACAGCCCGAAGCAGAGTCTGGAACCAGTACCTAGTACCTTCGACCAGAAAGGGCCCTACGTTGAGATGAAGGTGGGGAATAGGAAGCATCTATTTTTGATAGATACAAGAGCACAGATATTCCAATGTCAGGGCAGAACAACATATCTGTAGGGTTCTCTGGTACTCCAGTGGTTAGTCCGGTGTCTCAGCTGGTACCGATTTCACTGGGGCCATTTACTGATTCATGTCCATTTCTTTTGACAAAGAATTGTGGCGAGAATTTGTTGGGATTGAATTTGTTGAAAGAATTGAATGCTGTAATTTACTGTTTTCCGGATGGAGTGCATTTAACGATTTCACCTCAATGAACCTCTGTTTTACAATTCTTGACTAGACCTTTACCTATTGAATTGGATATGGTTCTGGCATGTTTATGGGCGGTTGATGATTATGACATTGGTATTTTACAAAGTGAGCCTGTTAAAATTCTGTTGAAACCAGGTGTTAAACTACTGTGTGTGCCACAATATAAGATTTCGGTTGATAGTGAACAAACTTTGAAGTGTATTATTTCTGATTTTTTACATCGAGAAGTGATTGAGGAAAATGCAGGGAGCATGTGTAATAGTCCGATACTACCAGTATATAAGAAAGTATATAAGAAAGGGGATAATGCAATTCCTTTCCATTTCATTATTGATTTGCACGCTATTAATAAGGTTGTCACTCCACAATTTCCGATTGTACCTGATGTGACTACAATATTGACAATGATTCCAGCTTCAGCTACTCATTTTAGTGTTGTGGATTTAAAGAACGTCTTCTTTAGTATTCCTGTACATATTGACCGTAGATATTTGTTTGCATTCACCCTAGGTGGACGCTCATTTACATTTACTCGTGTGCCACAAGGGTACACTGAGAGTCTAAGCATTTATAGTGGAGCATTGAAGGAACAGCTTGATACGCTTGAACTGCCTTCCACCTGCACGTTGTTGCAGTATGTCAACGATCTTCTTCTGGCTGCAGATTCTGAAGTTGCTTGGAAAGAGGGCACAGTGTTGCTGCTTATCCATCTAGCAGAACATGGGCATAAGGCTTCATTAAAAAAGTTTCAATATTGTCGACAGGAGGTCGCCTATCTAGGCTATCTCTTTCCAAAGGAGGGGAGAAGACTGACACTTGAACGGATACAAAGCATCTCTAGCATGTCTGTCCCAAATACACAGAAAGAAGTCAGTGCCTTGATAGGTATGGCTTCATACTGTAGACAGTGGATCCCTAACTTTTCATTAATGATAAAACCCATGTTGGCTTTGACAAAGAAGGGCATTTATTTGCCTTTACTATGGAACATGGATTTTCCAGAAAGCTTTTGATCTGCTTAAGGCTGTGTTGTGTTCAGCACTGGTTTTGGGCAAACCACATTATGAAAAGGCCTTCGTACTGTATGTGCATGAATGTGATGGATGCGCTTAGGCTGTGTTGACTCAGGAACATGGGGGAAAAATAGACCGTGCAGGTAATTTTTCCTCCACACTTGACCCTGTTGCATGTGCTTTGCCAAGATGTTTGAGAGGTGTTGCTGTTGCCGCTGCATCTGCAAAACAAAGTGAGGGTATGGTTCTGGGTCTCTCCTTAACCTTGATGGTACCTCACTCTGTAGACGTTCTATTAAACAGAACGCAGACACAGCATCTCACATCAGCACGACTAACAAGATATGAGCTGATTCTATTTGCACCGCATATCCAAATGAAGGGATGTTGCTCATTAAATCCGGCCAAACTATTGCCTCTCCCGCAAGAAATTGATTGCAGTGACAAAATGTCACATGACTGCCTCTCTACCACAGAACAAGAGACTAAGGGCAGAATTCACCTAAGCTATATACCCTTAAAAGATCCACAAGGGGAGCAGTTTTGGGATGGCTCCTGCGTCAAACTTCCGGATGGTACATCCACTGCTGCTTACGCATTCACTACATTAAGCACTATTGTGGAAACCAAAAGATTTCCACATAACTCTGCACAGGCCGCAGAGGTTATTGCATTGGCAAGAGCTTGTAAACTTTCAGAAGGGCTTAGCGTGAATATATTTACGGATAGTCAGTATGCCTTTGGGGTGGTTCACAACTTTGTTTGATTATGGGCAGAGAGAGGTTTCTTGACCTCGCATGGAACTAAGATACAGCATGGTACTCTAATAGTTCGGCTACATTCAGCGCTTGCACTTCCTACTCAGTTAGCAATAATGAAGAGAGTAGCACCACAGAAAGTAACAGATGATGTGGGAAAAGGAAACGCTTTTACTGACAGTATAGCCAAGCAGACTGCCACTGATTTGCATTCCAATATGTATGTAACCAAAGAGGTCATTAACACTTGTGTGATAGACGTGGGCATTGGTTGCATAAAAGAAATTCAGGCGGATGCCACTCCGGATGAACTTTAACAGTGGGCTGAGGGTTCAGCAAGTCTAGATGATGAAGGTTGTTGGGTGGAAAATGAAAAACAAAAATGGATGCTGCCCGATGCTTATGTCACTGCTATGGTTACGATGGCTCATGGTCCAACTAATATTTGTGCCAAAAAGATTTGTAAATTGTTAGAACCTGTCTGGGTTAATGTAAATATTTCAAAAACTGCTGAGCATTTTGTCCAAAATTTCATGGTATGCTTACAGCATAATGTTGGGAAAAGTACATCAACCCCGAAGGGTAGTTTTGATCCCCCCTCTATGCTTTTTGAGGTCATACACTTTGACTTTATCGAAATGGAGCATTGTCAGAATTATAAAAATGTACTGTTAGTTGTCTGCACGTTCAGTAAATGGGTCGAAGCTTTTCCCATAAATGGTGCCACAGCAATGACGATGACGAAAACCATGTTGAAGGAATATTTTCCTAGGTTTGGTTTCCCAAAAGTCATTTGGTCGGACAATGGTCAACATTTTATCGCTGCTGTTATCCTGCAAGTATGCGCAGGATTGCAGATCGATAAACGGTTCCATTCGGCCAGACATGCTCAGAGTGCCAGACTTATAGAACGCCATAACGGTATACTAAAGAATAAGATTGCGAAGACCTGTGCAAATAGCAATTTGAAATGGCCAGATTCCTCACTGATAGCTTTATTGTCGATGCGGACGACCGCACAATCAAAGACAGGGCTCTCTTCTTATGAAATAATCATGGGGAGACCCGCCAATATTTGGAATGTACCAAAACCCAAGCTGTTAAAAGATGTAGAGCATTTGCTCCTTTCCAAGTACTGTGACCAGTTAACTCAAAACTTGTATTTGATTCATCAAAGGTGCGAGAAGCCCTCCCAGTAAAGTACGAGGGTCCAGGTCATCGACTCCGACCTGGCGACTGGGTGCTCATAAAGTCATTTCAGAGAGCTTCCTGTCTCGCACCTTGCTGGAGGGGACCGCACCAAGTCTGCTTGGCCACAAAGTGTGCCGTACGAGTGGCAGGGAAAAGACACTGGATTTAGGCAACCTTCCTGAGCCCATGAGGCCTGGAGAGACAGCTGCTTTGTCTTCAAGTTCTTCTTCGAATCTCTCTTCACCATTGAGCAACCTTGCTTCCACTTCATCATTTCCTTCAGGAAATGACAACACTCTGTTCGCATATCACACCGTACCTGGAGTCTTGAGGTACGATCTGCAACCAAGACATCAGAATTACAGCACAGCATCAGCTGTGCCTACAAAAAAATCATTGTTGAGCCAGTCCCTCGTTACTCTTCTGCTGAGAAATAGATAAGAGATGGGGACTGGCAAATTTACCTTCAAGCAAGATGGGCCACGTGGTCAGGAGCCACTGACGGATGAACTAAAATAGTCTAACGGAGAGGCTTCTAAACGGACTCTGAGAAACAATGTCCATTCCTAAACCCATTCATACCGAGCAAGCTATTGGTCACTTATCCGATGATGAATCTGTTTACCGAGGGTCATGGTCCTTGGGGACCCACTGTTTTCTAGTCACAGCTACAACCTGTTTTATAGTTATATTTACACTTGGGTTCTGGTACATGGAAAAAGTGCATCCACTTGATATTCTGTTACCCACTGAAATAATCCCCACTGTATCTCCACCTTTCGTGCATCTGCACACTCTTCCTCCTTGAGACTCCCAACATAGAAAGGGTTACCATAATAATACTCTCTTAATGATCATGAATGCAACCCATGCGATTCTGAACAAAACAAATTGCTGGGTGTGTTTATATTTGCCACAACATGGGGAAAAGGGTCTGGGCTGGTATATTCATCCTCTTCCTTTAACTACTGCATGCTATGCCTCGTCCCAGGGCACTATTCTTTGGCCTTTGGAATGATAGTATTTCTGGGAACTTTGACGGGACTAATCTAAATGAATTTGAAAAGTGAGTCTTAACACCTCTGGGATTTTCTCTCTTTGCAAATAGAAGCAAGCTCAATGTTGCTTCTATTCGGCCTTCTGATAGACTCTCTAGACCTTTTCAATCATTGATTTCTTTCAAAATGGCTCCTGTAGGCAACAGGGATGTCATGCCTCCTTCTTATACTATCAATCATAGCCCTAACTCTGTTCTTTTCTGTATACAAAGAGAAGGTTCTCAGCCAATGGGTAAATTTGATGGTTGTACTAACATTGCAAATTTAACCAGTGAGGACAGACCTTTGTATGTAGGAGACCCTGTTTACTTTGTTTGTGGCGATGAGGCCAATCCTTGGTTACGCAGAGATTGGCAGGGTACTTGTTACTTAGGTATCTTGTTACCAGGAGTATATGTGGCCACCACCTTTGAAGTTTCTAGAGCTCGTCCAAGGCGGGGTGAGAATGGTGATACACCTTCACGAGTCATGGGTGATGTTGCAAAATCCTTTGTGCCATTTTGGGGACAGATAATGAATTCTGAGGCTATCAGAAGACTAGCAAGGGTTGTGGAAAAGACCATCAATAGGACCACTGATATTCTATACAACATGACGCTGGAGCAAAAGGCAATTAGATTAGTGGCCTCCAAAATAGGATGGTGTTAGACATCATCCTGTCATGATCTCTGCTTCCAAAAGGTCAGGGTTTTCCTAACTCCCTTGGAAGCAGATCCATAACCCAGGTTCCGAGTGCCAACCAGTCCCAATTGGGACCTTTTGGACCCAGTCCTGGCGCCAGTGGCACCAGGCTCATAAATATGCCCAGTCCCAGCGCTGGAAGCGCCGGGCTCATAATGCTTGGGTGGACTTACCTGCAGCAGACCATGCTGCTTACTTACCTGCCAGTTGAACCCCTGATCCTCTTCTGTTTGGGACTACTTTTCCTGTTGGGTGGGGCAGGAGCCACTCCCTAGGTTCAGAACACTGGAACTCTTCTGGAAAGCAGGAACTCTTTTCTTACCTAGACGTGGCTGTGGAAGGAGACACCTAAGCACTACAGGAGGCTATTTAAACCACACCCGATGGATGAATCTTGCTTTGCGTTATTCTGCATCCTCTGCAGCAGAACGCTCATCGTGTCTTCTGCATCTGATCCTGGGCCTAAGGAAAAAGGCTTACCATCCTGAATCCAGTCTTCAGCAACACCTATAAAGACAAGAAAGAACAGGTTAGCATTACGGTCTTCAGTGACAGCGCTTCACTTACCTGGTCCATCGGCTGTCACCAACGCCTCGCGCTGCATTCCGGCATCTGAAAGACAAAGGCTTACCTACTCTTCGTGCGCTCCGGAGGTCTTCGCACTGCATTCCGGCATCTGAAAGACAAAAGCTTACCAGCCCTTCGCACGCTCCGGAGGCCTTCGGCGCTGCATCCCGCATCTGAAAGACAAAACAAGGTGCGTTTAAAGACATTGGAGAACTTTAATACTCACGTGCCATTACTCCTTTCCACATCTAACCCAGTGGGTATTCCGGCACCCTGCAGCCGCTCCGAACTTGTACCTGCAAAATAAAAAGACAGTTAGAGCGCATCGTGAAGCAGGCAACAAGCGCTTACTTACGTGCTTCCAGGCGCTTCCATTCATCACACGGGCTCCATCTTCAACTCACTTCAGCCCGTCATCCGCCATCGCCGGAACCTGCAAAAACAAGAGACATCATTACTAAAGACTTTTAAAGACATTAGAATTACTCGAAACTTACCGTTCGTGCAGTAAACGACGGACAGCAGTCCTCTGAAGTCAAGAGGCCTGCTCCCCTTATCCAGTGAAGAAACTGGTTACAGCACCCTGCCCCGAGGCAGATGGAGAGCACAGCGTTCACTTACCTAAGACATCTTACCCTTCGAGTCAGACATACAGTGCACAGAGGTCCAGCCCAAAGAGCCAGCCGTGTGTTACACATCACCTTTGAAGATACGGTATACGCCCAGTCAAGACCGGCGCCTCTACGGGAATCAGGTGAGCGTTACAGAACGCAAAGACTACCGCAAAACTCCCGTCCAGGCGCTATGGAAACCTCGGATACCGACCAGCTAGCCCAGTTACTTGGGGAACTAAGGGCAGAAGTGCATGCAGCCCGTCAGGAAACGAACGCTCTAAGAAGGGAACTGATTATTTCCAAGGAGCGAACAGATGATCTCGCTAGACAATTGCTACAGTCACAAGCCGGACAGACCCCGTTACCCGCATCTGGGGGAAATCTTCCTTCTACATCCTCTATGAATCCAGTGCAGATCAACCTACCTGGGAATGTACCTCTGGCTCCGCCCGAACGATTTTCTGGTGACCCAAAGAGGTTTGCAGTATTTATCAATCAGTGCCGGTTGCATTTCTTATGCCGGCCAGCAGCCTTTCCAACTGATCAAGCTAAAGTAGCTTTCGTGCTTTCGTACCTTAGTGGCAATGCGGCAGACTGGTCGATCCCTCTAGTAAATCAAGATGATCCGGTCCTCCATGATTTTCAAGCTTTTCAGCTCAGTATGGAAAAACTGTTCGCAAGACATTCAAAGGGGCAGGCCTTGGACAATGAGCTTCTTTCGTTGCGACAAGGTAATCAAGACCTTTTGGCTTATATTGCGTCTTTCAACAGACTGATAGTGGAAACTCAATGGCCTGAGGACAAAAGGATTACGCTGTTTTATAGAGGTCTACGTGGAGAGCTCAAAGATGTGTTAGCCCAAGTAGTGAATCCCCCACAAGATTGTTCGGACTATATAGACTTAGTCGTTCAAATAGATCACAGACTGCAGAACAGGAAGGCCGATCGTTCCAAGTTTGATGCTCGAGTATTTTCCAAACCGCCAACTCCTTCCAAAGGAGTAGACTCCGGGGAATCCATGCAAATAGGGGGTCTGAAAGGTCCTCTAACACAAAAGGAGCGGGAAAGGAGAAAACAGTTGCAATTATGCCTCTATTGCGGAAACTCAGGGCACTTTCTTCGAGACTGTCCGGTGAAACCTGCCAAGAAGGCAGTAGGAGCTGCAGTTACCAAAGTTACAAACTCTGAGCAGGGAAACGACCTCGCCCGACAAGAATAGAGGTCCTCTTGCCGAGCGTGAAAACCAGTTCCGTGACCTCGCATTTCGTGATACCTATGGTCCTCATTAGCCCTGATAATCCGGATCGATTACATGCAATTGAAGATTACGTCGACAGCGGTGCCATCGGCAATTATGTGGATCATGAAATGGTTTTGAGGATGAATCTAACTCTTTGTCCCAAGGCTGTAAAGGACGTCATTACTACGGTGGATGGAACGGAGATAGCCTCCGGACCAGTAACGCATACCACTCAAGAAGTGACGCT
Organism: Ambystoma mexicanum; assembly: GCF_040938575.1. Lineage (NCBI taxonomy): Eukaryota > Metazoa > Chordata > Amphibia > Caudata > Ambystomatidae > Ambystoma > Ambystoma mexicanum. The sequence goes on along the minus strand of NC_090939.1, from coordinate 454,407,689 downwards.
AGTAAGTCAAGATGGACACCATGAGAAGATCGTGTTCGATGTGATCAAGGCTCCTCAGTTTCAGATTATTCTAGGAATACCTTGGTTAGAGAAACACAATCCTCTGATCGATTGGCAAGCAAGAACGGTCCAGTTTCCAGAATGTGTCTCTACTTGTCACCCTCCACCTGGTGTTGCACTGGCAGCAATTTCTTCAGAGACTCCCCAGTTACCTCCCGAATACCTAGAATACCAAGATGTTTTCCGGAAGGACCAGGCTAACTCTCTACCTCCTCATAGGTCTTATGACTGCCAGATAGACCTGATACCTGGATCTACTCCTCCTTGTAGTAGAATTTATGCCCTCACCGAGCCTGAGAACCTTCACCTTCGACAATACCTGGATCAATACCTGGCAAATGGGTTTATTCGTCCTTCCAAGTCCCCTGCTTCTTCAGCTTTGTTCTTCGTTCCAAAAAAGGAAGGAGACCTTAGAACTTGTATAGATTATCGCTCCCTGAACCAGATCACCGTCAAGAATAGATATCCGTTACCTTTGATCCCTGAACTCCTGGACCAAGTCAGAAAAGCATGCATATATACAAAGCTGGATCTTAGAGGAGCCTACCACTTGGTACGAGTAAAAGAGGGCGATGAATGGAAGACGGCCTTCCGCACCAAATATGGGCTATTTGAATATCAGGTCATGCCCTTCGGACTTTGCAATGCCCCGGCCGCCTTTCAATATTTTATGAATGATGTCCTCAGAGAGCTCATAGATGTGTGTGTTGTTGTTTACATTGACGACATCCTCGTTTATTCTTCATCGGAATCTGAACATCGGAAACACGTGAAAATGGTCCTCGAAAGATTGCGTCAACACAAACTTTTCGCTAAGTTGGAAAAATGTGTTTTCAACGTGACTGAAGTTGAATTCTTTGGATTCATATTATCACCTGGCGGAGTGCGTATGGATTCAAAGAAGGTCGATGCAGTTCTCAAATGGCCATCACCATCCTCCGTAAAAGGTGTGCAAAGCATGTTAGGCTTCGCTAACTTTTACCGCAGGTTTATCCCCGAATTTTCTTGAATAGTCCAGCCCATCACTGCCTTGTTAAAGAAAAACAAACGTTTTGAATGGTCTACCGAGGCGGAACAAGCTTTCCAGGATTTGAAGACTAAATTTATCTCTGCACCAATCTTAAAACACCCTCGCCCCGAACTCCCCTACATCGTGGAAACTGATGCTTCAAGCCTTGCCATGGGGGCAGTTCTATCACAAAAGGACCCGGTAACCAATCAGTTGCATCCCGTGGCATTTTGGTCCCGCAAATTCTCGCCTCCTGAAATCAATTACACGATTACTGACAAGGAACTTCTGGCTATCAAGTCTGCCTTTAAGGCTTGGCGGCATTATCTGCTGGGGGCCCGACACACCGTTACTGTGATTACGGATCACCGAAACCTGCAATATTTGAAAACCGCAAAAGCCCAATCCTCTAGACAACTCCGTTGGGCATTGTTCTTTGCCGAGTTTGACTTCATAATTACCTATCGACCTGGTACAAAAAACGGTAAAGCTGATGCCCTTTCTCGGATAGGAGTGGAAGAACACTTGATCAACCCTAAACCTGTACCAATCATTCCCGAACAAAGAATTCTGGGTGTAATCGCCACACAATCCATAGAGAGAGTTAAGGATAAAGCCAGGCAACTTGTAACTCCAGCAGACATACAGAATTGGCATCTGCAGGGAAAGGACTTTGCAGTAAAGGACAACTTATTGTATTTCCAAGAACGATTATACCTGCCCAGCACAGATTTACAGAAAAAAGTAATCTCTTGTTATCACGATTCTTTAATGGAAGGACATCCTGGTATGGCCAAGACCTCAGAAAAGATCAAGCGCTACTTCTGGTGGCCGTCTTGGAAAAAAGATATCAGAGACTTTATAATGTCCTGTGGAGTATGCGCCCAAAACAAGAGTCAAAAGGAAAGACCAGCAGGCCTCTTACGCCCTATTGACATCCCACCTCGCCCTTGGCATACGCTTTCTATGGACTTCATCACCGATCTACCTCCATGCTCCGGATATAATACGATTCTAGTAATCGTGGACTTATTCTCCAAGATGGCGCATTTCATTACGCTCAAAGGCTTGCCAACAGCAGCAACTCTGGCGCGAGAATTTCTCGAAAACATCGTCCGACTGCACAGTTTTCCTTCGGTTCTAATTTCGGATCGAGGTAGTCAATTTATTTCTCATTTTTGGCGAAGTTGCTGTCGGTCGGCTCAAATTGATGTGAGACTATCGACCAGTCACCACCCTTAAACCGACGGACAAACCGAGAGGACCAATCAAACTCTGGAACAGTATTTACGCTGCATGCTGCAACAAACTGAAAAAACTTGGAAAGACATCCTTTGGATAGCCGAATATGCCTACAATAACTCTGTCCATTCGGGAACTGGGAAAACCCCGTTTTTTCTTTTATACGGCAGTCACCCTCGAACCTCGGAGTTGGATCCCCTCCAAGATCTTGAAACACCAGCAGTAGACTACCTGCATTCTACAATCACCCAAGCCTTTAAGGAAGCTGTTTCTCACCTTCAAAGGGCTAAAGAACAATACAAGAAAGGAGCAGATCAACATCGGAAGGAAGCCCCTCAATATCAAGTAGGGGATCAAGTCTGGTTATCCACCAAATATCTACCTCTAAAAGGGCCACGCACATTCAACCCAAGATACCTTGGTCCCTATTCCATCACTACCATAGTAAACCCAGTAGTGGTCAAGTTGGACTTGCCCCCGCACATGAAGATACATCCGGTCTTCCACGTCTCTCTATTAAAACCCGTGCAACCTCAAACCCGACTAACTAAATCTCCAAAACCCATCCTAGTTGATGGAGAACTCGAGTTTGAAGTCAAAAGCATTCTGGACTCCAAGATCTCCAAATCTAAACTATTTTACCTAATTGACTGGAAAGGCTACGGCCCCCAAGAGAGATCCTGGGAACCTGCTGAATATGTCCACGCTCCTCGCCTAATCAAAAGATTTCACCGAACATTTCCTGACAAGCCAAAACCCCCGGAGAAGCCCGGTTTGGGAGGGGCCTTGAGGGGGGGTACTGTCATGATCTCTGCTTCCAAAAGGTCAGGGTTTTCCCAGCTCCCTTGGAAGCAGATCCATAACCCAGGTTCCGAGTGCCAACCAGTCCCAATTGGGACCTTTTGGACCCAGTCCTGGCGCCAGTGGCACCAGGCTCATAAATATGCCCAGTCCCAGCGCTGGAAGCGCCGGGCTCCTAATGCTTGGGTGGACTTACCTGCAGCAGACCATGCTGCTTACTTGCCTGCCAGTTGAGCCTCTGATCCTCTTCTGTTTGGAACTACTTTTCCTGTTGGGTGGGGCAGGAGCCACTCCCTAGGTTCAGAACACTGGAACTCTTCTGGAAAGCAGGAACTCTTTTCTTACCTAGGCGTGGCTGTGGAAGGAGACACCTAAGCACTACAGGAGGCTATTTAAACCACACCCGATGGATGAATCTTGCTTTGCGTTATTCTGCATCCTCTGCAGCAGAACGCTCATCGTGTCTTCTGCATCTGATCCTGGGCCTAAGGAAAAAGGCTTACCATCCTGAATCCAGTCTTCAGCAACACCTATAAAGACAAGAAAGAACAGGTTAGCATTACGGTCTTCAGTGACAGCGCTTCACTTACCTGGTCCATCGGCTGTCACCAACGCCTCGCGCTGCATTCCGGCATCTGAAAGACAAAGGCTTACCTACTCTTCGTGCGCTCCAGAGGTCTTCGCACTGCATTCCGGCATCTGAAAGACAAAAGCTTACCAGCCCTTCGCACGCTCCGGAGGCCTTCGGCGCTGCATCCCGCATCTGAAAGACAAAACAAGGTGCGTTTAAAGACATTGGAGAACTTTAATACTCACGTGCCATTACTCCTTTCCACATCTAACCCAGTGGGTATTCCGGCACCCTGCAGCCGCTCCGAACTTGTACCTGCAAAATAAAAAGACAGTTAGAGCGCATCGTGAAGCAGGCAACAAGCGCTTACTTACGTGCTTCCAGGCGCTTCCATTCATCACACGGGCTCCATCTTCAACTCACTTCAGCCCGTCATCCGCCATCGCCGGAACCTGCAAAAACAAGAGACATCATTACTAAAGACTTTTAAAGACATTAGAATTACTCGAAACTTACCGTTCGTGCAGTAAACGACGGACAGCAGTCCTCTGAAGTCAAGAGGCCTGCTCCCCTTATCCAGTGAAGAAACTGGTTACAGCACACTGCCCCGAGGCAGATGGAGAGCACGGCGTTCACTTACCTAAGACATCTTACCCTTCGAGTCAGACATACAGTGCACAGAGGTCCAGCCCAAAGAGCCAGCCGTGTGTTACACATCACCTTTGAAGATACGGTATACGCCCAGTCAAGACCGGCGCCTCTACGGGAATCAGGTGAGCGTTACAATCCTAGCTAAGCGTGGTGAGGTATGCAAATTGGTGGGATCTGCATGTTGTGTTTTTGTACCTGACTCCTCCCCTACCATATTCAAGGCAATTCAAAATCGACATACCTTGAGTACTGAAGTACATGTCCCAGAGGGAAACTGGAATCTTAGTGCTTGGTTCTGGGACTTGTTGCGATCGTGGGGTTGGAAAATCTTTGCAGTCCTAATGATAGTTTTTGGTATTCTATTGTTTTGTTGTTGCTGTGTACAATGTCTCCCTGTCATATGTTCGATGTTAGACGGATGTTGTGCACAAACGATAGGTACACTAGGACCTAAGGGCCCTCATTACGACCCCGGCGGTAAGTGAAAAACGATGCCGGTAAATGATTACCGGCATCGTTTTCCGCTAGGTCCGATCATGACCCGTGAAAGTGCTATTAGCGGCATCGTAGTTAACGGTGCCGCTAACTGCACCAAGGTCGCGCGCATGCGACCTTCAACGCCGTAAATACCGGCATCGTGCAAAGGTACGCGAATCACGAACCAAGCGGACATGCTCTTAACGCCATCACAAAGGCCGTTAAGTACCTTACCGCCATAGTGCTAATTCCGCCATCGCGAACCAACCGTAAATGGCCATGTGCAGTGTATCCAGCTGCCACAGGTGCACATAATCAGCACAGGTGGAGGCAATACAGACTCACCAAATACAAAAAGAGCACACCCCACCCCTTCCCACACCCAGTCACACTCCAGAATGATTCCAATACGACTAGCAATGTTGGGGCTGGAGGACCTGATTGCAATGCAAGTGCTACAACTACAACAACAACAACAACAACAGGCAGCACAGAGGATACGCAGGAGGAGAAGGAGGGCAAGGCAGGGCCAGCAAGCCCCACCAGCACAGCCAGTGCCACCACGCAGGCAGCCCACAATCCCACGCATCAGAGCCTGTCCATTTAACCTCACCGCTGAGCAGATCCACACCCTGTACCGTTTGGACCGGGACACCATCACCACCATCGTGGACATGATACACAACGACATCGTCAGCATGATAGAAACACCCACCGCCACTGAAGGTAGTGTCCGTGCTCCACTTCCTGGCCACAGGCACCTACCAGCACACAGTGGGGCACTTGCATGGCATTTCACAACCATTATTCTCACGTACACTGATCCAAGTGCTCGATACCCTCCTCAAGCACACAGACGACCACATCTCATTACCACGGTCTGCCCAGGAGATTGCAAACACCAAAGTGGGTTTCCATGCACTAGCCGGCATACCTGGTTGCATTGGTGCCATCGACTGCACCCATGTGGAATTGGTGGTCCCACATGCCATGGAGGTACCGTACCGCAACCGTAAACTATTTCACTCAATCAACGTGCAAATGGTCTGCGACTCCAACAGGATCTTCACACATTGCTGTGCCCGATTCCCCGGATCAACCCATGATTCAATGGTCCTGAGGAACTCCAGAATACCACGCTACATGGAGCGACATGCAGGGCCAAGATCCTGGCTACTCGGTGAGTCTCATGTCATGGCCATGGAAATGTGAAGTGGGTAGGTGATCGACGTACCAATGCATACTTTACCTGGCTGAAAGGGGGACGGAATGATGCATACTTTACCTGGCTGAAAGGGGGGGGAAATGATGCATACTTTACCTGGCTGAAAGGGGGGGGGGGATGATGCATACTTTACCTGGCTGCGAGTAACAGAGGCAATGGAGCCAGCTCATACCCTAAAGCAGCACAAACGTCAGCTGACACCTGTACACATAATGCCCGATGTAAGCAGCCCTACCATGTGAATGAAGGTGTGTCCCAACCATGACACAACCATCTGCAAGTGCATTGTACCGATTCGGACCACATTGACTTCAATGAAATGCACCTACATGCACGGCACCAAACACCATCAACTGAAAGGCCTGTCCCCCATAACTGCGCACAAAGGAGGCACATGACGGACAGAAACATCAATACACCATTACACAGACACCAAGGCCCCAAAAATGTCCCTATTAACATAAGTAGTGCTCAGTGGGGTCATCATGAGGCTGACAGCAATGTTGCCTTGATGTGAGCGTTGATATCACAGGACACGTGCCAGGTCACCAAAACAAACGCCATGAACGAACACAGTGGATGGGCACTCACAAGGCACTTGACCCTCCTGCATACATTGGTTGTTGGCATGCAAAACAGTCCATGAGAGGAATACACATATACCGGTCACATAGTGTGAATCCATTTGTGCATGTTAAATTGGTACGAAGTAACAGTCAAATGCATGCCATGGTGGCACATCATGTTTGGTATTTGATGTCATGACTGACACATACATTGTTGCCCACATACAGGTGATGCAGGCTATCCCCTGAAGAGGTGGCTCCTTACACCAGTCCGGAACCCACAGAACCAGCACGAGGAGGACTTCAACCGTGCACATACACGTACCCATGTGGTGATTGAGCAGGCATTTGGCCTACTGAAGGCACATTTTCGCTGCCTCAGCAGGTCTGGTGGGGCACTCCTGTACCACCATGAGAAGGTTGCAAAGATCGTCATGGCATGTGTCATGCTAAACAATATGTGCATCAGACAAAATGTGGCCCTGCCCCCTGACGCTGAACTGCAACCACCTGACGATGAGGATGAGGAGGGTGGGGATGGGGCAGCTCCTCAGGGAGGCGACGATGCATAGGAGGGGCGTGAAATGCGTCGGACTCTGATCAACCAACGTTTCTAGCACACACGAATGGGGGGTGTCACATGGAGATGGCAATTAGGGCACTATGTGTGTCTGGGATATGGACACTGTGGACTCTTCACCAATAAAGCACACATACGCAATGAGCAATGTCCACACATGTGACTTGTGATAAAGAGAAAATTGTATTATAAATGTGAATTCAATTAACACACCCACTCCCTCCTCCCCCCTCAACTCCCCAACACACTCACTCCCGCCTCCCCCCTCAACTCCCCAACACACCCACTCCCGCCTCCCCCCTCAACTCCCCAACACACCCACTCCCGCCTCCCCCCTCAACTCCCCACAAAAGTGCGTGGATCCCTGTGTCAAAGTGCCTAATGTGGAATTGATCCACTGGGTGGACTCTACTGGCAGCCCCCTCTGCCGGCCCCCGGGTCACCCCTGCCTGTATTCCGCAGGTTACTGGCCGACCTGCGGACGGGGCTGCTTGGGGCAGAACTGGCAGCAGAGGAGGTACTGGGCTGCTCGCTACGACGCATATCCCTCATTGTCTGTACGAGCTCACTGAGCACGTTCCGCACCGCGGCTAGTTCAGCACAGATGTCTTTGCTGGAGGATTGGATGGCTGCCTTGACAGTCTCAGCACATCTTTGCATTTCTGCACTGGCACCTCCACAATCGGCCACATGCTGCGTGAGGAGTGTGGACAGTTGTTGTTGCCTCGTCAATATTTGGTCCAGTGACTGTTGGTAATTTGGGGCATTAGATGATGCAATTGCTGGGGTCATTGGGCTACTCCCCTCCTCCACACCTCCCACTGGGCAGGGAGTGGCTGGCCAGGAGTTATCAGGGGATAGCCCCTGTGTGTTGTTATCGTGCAGGCTACCTAGGGACAGGTGGGGGGGATTGAAGGTGGGCAGTGGGGGGACATTCTGTGTCATCCTCATCAATCCCCACATCACTGTCAGATCAGGCTGCAATGGCAGCAGTCTCCCCAATTGTACTGCTTCCTGCATACACATTCCCCTCAGTGGCCACCAGTTGTTGCATGTCCTCTGCTGGTGGTACCATGCTGCTTGCCTTGGGGATCGTCGCTGCCCTGGGCTGTGTTGTGGCAGGCAATTTTGGCTGCTGTGGTTTTTTAGTGGGTCCAGCCGAGGTGGAGGGTTGGTGTGCGGTTGCCTCTGGCCTGGCCTTCTTGGCAGGTGTGGTGCCAGTCTCGTCTTTGCCGGTGTCCGATTGGGAGCGTGTGGTGGAGCAGAGGAGGGAAAGTGTTATTGATGGGTCAGCGGACATTGAGCAGGCATTGTGATGACTGCCATGAATTTGATGGATAGATGGTGCACTTTGTAGGATGTGACATATAGGTTGTCTCCCTTTTGGGTGGGTTGAGCATGCAGGAATGGGGGTGCCTACTGTGGAGTGTGCATACTGCATGTGTACAGGCTGTAGGTCAATGATGCCTGTTGGCAGTCTTCTGCTGATGTGTTGCGTTAACCCTATAGGGCAAGATTGTGATTCCCATGTATGTGAACTTCAGGGGGTTTCGCATGGCTTAATTTGAGGCACCTACCTGTGTCACCTGATGTCGGGGCTCCTCTCTCCATTCCACCGACCCCCTCGATGCTCTCAATGCTGATCGTTGTGGCACATATCTCCTCCCACGGCTGCATTTTAATTGGGGAGTCTGCTCCTCCACCAGTTGCCATGCCCATGTTGCGGTTGGCCGACAGTATGCTCCTTACCCGGAGCCGGAGGTCGTCCCACCTTTTACGACACTGTTTGGTGGTGTGGGGTGTAGTTCCTACGGCACTGACCCGTTGTGCAACTAGTTCCCATATCGCCTTTTTCCGTGCTATTGCCGGTCTGCTCATTTCGGTGGAGAATACAATGGCCCTCATTACGACCCTGGCGTTGGACCATGGTGCTAATAGCACCATGGTCCATGCCGGTAACTTACCGACTCCGCCATGGCAGAATGGGGAATTACCGCCCCATTCCGAGGTTGGCGGGGCGGTAATTCCCCATGCCGCAATGGCCCTTCCCCATTCCCATTTTTGCCCCATAGGGCTCAATGGAAATGGGGAAGGTGCTAAGTATGGTGCCGCAAATTGCGGCACCGTACTTAGCACCAAGGTCCCTTTGCGGGTTGGTTTTTAACGCCTGCAAAAAGCAGGCGTTAAAGTCTCCAACCTGCAAAGGGACCTCGTAATCAGGCGCTAAGGGATTACCGGTATCGGTAATCCCTTAGCGCCAGGGTCGTAATGAGGCCCAATGTCCGCATTTTCCTGGAGCGTTTCCACCAACATTGTTCGCTCTTCCCTAAAGAAGCGGTCCTGCCGCTGCCGATCACAGGCTTTTTTGACAACTTTTGGCATTGTGGGGTTGTGTGGATGTGGGTGTAGTTTTCTGCAAGGTCTCGGGGTCAGATGTGCAGTGGTTGTGGAGGATTGCAATGGATTGTGTTTTTAAAGATGGCCGCCGTGCTCTTTCCCGTTCCGGTGCGATGGCGTAATTTCCGGGTCCGGTTTTTTATGGTCACCGCTAATAGCGGTGGTCGCTAACATCGGTGGCTAGGGTGGCGGTGGTGCAGTTTACACGGCATACGATGGCGGTAGCTGACGTTTTAGGGAGGTTACCGGCATGCCGCTGATTACATTAACGGCATGGCGCAATGCTCGTGCCCGAGAGGTCGTAATTTACCGCTTTTAACGGTTCATGACCAGCACGGACACGTTAGTTGCGCCATGCCGGTAATGTCCATTACTTACCGCCGGGGTCGCAATGAGGGCCAAGGTGCATACGCCTGAGAAAGCTGCTAATGCCTTTGTAATGAAGAATATTACCATCAAAGAACTAATTGCAATTGATATCGCTGAAGAATGTGATTCAGGATGTACGGACATTGATGTGTCAGTTTTTGAATAAAACAAATGTTTGAGTAATGCTCTTGGCTTAGGCAAAAGGAGGGTTTGTTAAACCATATTCGCATAATACCGTCTGGTTATGAACATTGGCCTAAGCACATTTGCATTGTACAGAAAACTGCGTTTAAAATGCCCCGATTCAAATTGACTTTGCCGCCATTTTAGAACCATCCGCCTTTTTGATTCTAACTCCTGCTTTGTGTCCTAAAATGGAAGACAGTTTTTTCGGCTACAGCTGAGCCGAATGAACTTTGAGCTATGTCAATATTAAGGCTGCCGAGAGCAGAATGTTTGCTCTGTGCAAAGAAACGTTGTGACTAGTATGAACTGTAATCTAAGTGTTGTCTGCACCCACAGCCTCATCCTCATTTAAACAACTAAACAATGTAGAACAAACTCCAAACAAGTGATTTGGCTGAAACGTATTGTGTTCATTCTTGAAACTAGACTTACTGTGAGATGGAGAACCAACGTCACCATTGAATTTTCATGGACAAGCAAACATGTTAAATGTGTTAAACAATATTGTTATATTTGTCATAGGAACTGGATACAAACCCTTGTATGTTACTTATTAGTTTAGAGAGGGGCTCAACAATGACCGGACTGGTATATAAAAAAGCCTGTATTGGGATGTCCAGCTCTCTCACCCCTCACGGTGTCTGCTGGTAGACACTGGGAGGTGTTGGGAGCCAGATAGCTATCTGATTTTGCTTTGAAATTGAACAGAAATAAAGATACTTGTATCTTTCGACCCGTGCTTGGCGTATTTCATTTTATGGTATTAAGCCTCGATATTTCTTTGGTCTTTCAGATTTTGACAATTTTAAGGATTTTTCTAGGGTATTTATAGGATTTCTATGGGATTGGACATAATACCAAGTAACAAAGCAAGGGATGCAGGTTTTTGGTTACTGGGGAAGGGAAATACTTCCAACAAGCACTTGAATGGAATAGTTTGGATAGCCAGCTGGGCCTTGGGACACGGGACAAAGATCTGGTCACTTGGGCAACAGCTGGGCTCTCCTCTAGGGACACACAGGGGGACCCAGGGTCTGGTCACTGTAGACAGCGGGGTGCATCAGCTGGGCAAAGCAGGTCTGGTCACTGGATAGTCCCAAAAGGGTTCAGCCTCTTCCCCTTTTTCCCTGAATTATAGAGATTTTGGTAGGGTTTCATTCTGAATAAGAGGTTCAGCCTGGGTAAGCGGTTCTGGCTGGATCTTCTATCAGCTACCCCTGGCCTGGCACTGGAATCTGGAATCTTTCAGGGTGAATGTGGAATGTCTGGATCTTTGGATGTTGGTTTTCTGAATGCTGGATTTTCTTAAATCTTGGATTTTTGAATCTCCTGAATTTTGACTGTCTCCTCCTTAAATAGGCCGGATGACATCAGAGGATTTTTACTATGTGGGCAGAACTAAGCTAGACATACCTCTACATCGGATAGGTCAGCCTGTAACTGTTGCCCCCTCCCTCTAAGCCGATTGGACTGAATGAAGTGACTCAGTTTTAGTGTGTGTGTTTTTATGTGGTGCATTATTACGCCATAGTTACTTTTACCAAAATCAGTTATGACACAAAACCCCTATATTTACAATTGTTATCCTCCTAAAAATGAGATAGGCAGACTCCATATTTTACAAGGAATATGCTGTTCCAAATCCCAAGTAGGTGCAATGCTGTTTAGTAATTCTGGCAATCTTTTGCCATTTCCATGGAAAACATTTCACCTAAAATTCTACAATTGTCTACATGTATACATATTATAACCGGGCGTATTTTCATTAAGTTTCAAAACTGCATCATGTACGCTTTCCCCAGAAATGACATTTTACTGACGTTTGCGTCCACCAGAAAAATCTACAATGCCTTATTTTAATGGCGCAAAAATGACACTTTAAACGGTCATAATCTCACATTACTGTTTCTTTAGATTACTGAAATAAATGTCATGATATGAGCAGTCTTTTGAATCAAATGGACTGGCTTTGTTTCCAAATATGAGCAGTCTTTCCAACCACCAGCCGCATGTCATGCCCCGGTCAGCTTTGCCCAGGGTTGCTATGTATTCGCCTTTGATCCTAGGCAGCTGAAGCTGAGGAGAGGTGTCAGAGGAATTCACACTTCAGTGGCAGGTCTGTCCATTGTCCCATGCTAGGGGAAATGCCATTCAGTCCGACGAGGTCGCAAATTCTCACACCTTATTCCCTTCATTGGGAAAGGGGCTTCCTTTGAAGTGTTCTCCTTTCGCCAAACTGGTACTGCTGGTCTCAAACAAACATTTTTTTCTCTCTTTCTTTCACAAAAGCCAGTCTTTTTGTAAATAAATATATTATACATTTAAACCAAACCCCATCCCCACCTAAAATACAATTTATGTGCAAGTATTTGAAATGGTTTCACATTTTAACTTTCAAAGTGTTATTTCACTGCTGTTGCAAAAACAAATTTACATGTGTTTACTTTACATGGGGACTTCACCAGATACAGTTTCTTTAACACACATTTTCAGAACTTCCTGGACAGATTAGATCAGTTTGATGGCAGGGAAAGGTGCTAGAAATAGTTTTCTTTTGTAATTGACGCATAGCCAGGGAGAAAAGCTTTATTTTTGAAGTCCTCTGCATTGGTTAATTTGTTACACGGGTCATAAGGCCTGAAACGATTTTTCTCTGCTGTTCATAGATTTTGCTTGACACACAATGCCTTTCAGGGAGAAAGGCCCTCCTTTGCTGGTGTACAACCTGAAGATAGATACGCATGGATGTGCCTTTCTGGAACCAAACTGTGTAATGTTGAAGGATGAAAAATGGCACCAGTGCAAAGCCGTTTTAAACGCAGAACATTTCCTTTTTCAGTTGGAAGTTTCAAGCTGGCAGCATAGCAGCGCTGAACCAGGTTGCTTTTGAATTCTTTTCTTTGGTGCACATGAAGAAAATAAATGCAGCCATTCTCGGGGTGTTCTATGTTCCATCTCACCCCATATGTGCTCAGCAGAGACAGCGCAGCCATTATTTTTGTAACTGCAAAACGCAGTTTTGGTGCTAGGGAATATGCGCTCAGCAGACACAGTGCAGCCATTATTATTGTAACTGCTGAAAATGCAGTTTGGTGATGTAGGGGAAGTTTCTGCTGGGCTGGTAAATGTACCCCACAGGTTCCCCCCCTGCTTTCCCGAGACTGCTTGTTAAGGGAGAATAGGGCAAAGTGGGGTTCATCTAGTGGAGTTCTTCTTTCATCTGGGAGCGGCATGCCAAAATCTTCCTTCGGTCTTTCCTTGGAGAGTATGGAGCAACATGCTGAGATCTTCCTTCCCTTCCCTTCCCAGGACCCTGCGCAGGTCATCATCTGTCTAAGAGGGAATAGAATTAGTACTCTAATAGGAGACAGCTAAAGACAGATTTTAGAATCTTTCACTGACTGTCTTCCCAGAAGGTTAACATCAGTGGCACAAAACATCTATTCACATTTATCAAAGTACTTGAAAATTATCAGCAAACAATTACTTAACAAGGCAAAGACAGGATTGAACTTTTACACCATATTTTCATTACATATTTTGCAATAATACTGAAGAAAAGTACACCATGTTAGATAGATATACCTATGGACCTACCTATTCCTTTCTGCTTTTTCTTTTTCTTGCTTCTTATTCGCCAGGTGTCTCCTCTATTTGACCTTCCTTGGGCTCCTCAATCAGCTGCAAAGTGTCTCTAGGGTGGCAACATTTTAGCTGGTTAATGTGGACCCATTGTTCTTCTGACAGCTCTCCTTGGGGATGCGGATTCTGTAGCCAACATGTGATATTTTATCTACAGATTCAAAAGGACCGCACCAGGAGGGGAGATATTTCTGGACCTTAATCTAGTTCCTCTTAAAATTGTACAAGTAGACCCTGTTTCCTACTTGGTATTCCTTTTTGGTTGCTTTTAAAGCATATTGAGTTTTCATCCTCTCTGCCGATTTCTCCAGATTCCGCTGAGCGTAGGCAAACACATGCTGAATGTGTTTTCTTAGATTCTCAACATATTCATGTGTTGTGGAGGCATTTATCAGTGTATGTTCTTGTGTTCTAAAGAGCAGATGCTGAGGTAGCACCATCCTTCATCCAGTCATTAGCTCAAATGGAGACTTTTTGGTTGCACAAGATGGGGTAGATCTGATGGCCATCAGGACAAGCAGTAATCAGATGTCCCAACTAGGCCCAGAAACTGCCACAAACTTTTTTAGAATGCTCACAATGGTTTGATTGTACCTCTCAACTCCCCCACAAGAGGATAGGTGGTATGCAATATGAAGTTTTCTTTTCACCCCAAGATTCTCCCATATCTTTGTCATCACTTCACTGGTGAACTGACTTCCTCGCTCTGACTCAGTCCTTTGCGGTAGGCCAAAACACGAGAAGATTTGGTTGATCATCAGGGCAGCTGCTGTTTCTGCCTTGCAATTTTGGGCCGGAAGACATTCCACCCATTTGGTGAACAAACAAGTTACTGTTAAAATGTACTTGTTCCCCCTAGAGGAGCGAATCACGGGCCCGATGAAATATACTTGTAAATCTGACCAAGGCACTGTCATCCCCCTCCTCTGGAGGGGAGCTCGGTGTGTGAGTGAACTTGGCTGAAATTGTGCACACACAAGACACACCTTCAAATATTGGTTAAGGTCCTGCCCCATGTGTGGCCAGTATGCAACCTCCCGCAAGATTTCCAGAGTAGTGTGAAACCCCGGATGACCGGCTGTAGTCACGTCATGGGCGTGACTTAGCATCAGGCTTCGGAATGGAGATGGATCTCCTTACCAACAAACTGTCTTGGATTCGGAACATTTTGGGACACTTTATCATCACCCTGAGGTCCTCTTTCCCAATGTAATCGGTTTCCGTCAGAGGAAAGTTCTCAGGGTCCTCAATGTGTTGGTAAAATTTCCCAATAATCGGATTCCCTTTTTGTGCCGTGATTAAATCAGCATCTGGGGTCTCCTTACTCCACTGGCCAGTTGAGAGTTAATTTTGAGCATTTGTCTGGGACCTGGTGACAGCAGTGACCTGGATTTCCCCCAACAGGGACTCAATCTCAAGGAGATCCCCCTGGATGGCTCCGGTTTTGGCCAACTGATCAGCCAGGTAATTTCCAGTTTTGTCGGGCCCCTCTATTCTGGAAAGACCCTTGATCTTTTTCAATAGATGGTCATCCCATTAGAGGTGACCAGATCATCAATATTTTGTATGAGCTTGCCATGTTTAAGTGGTTTGTTATTTGCACACAGCATGCCTCTGTTTCTCCAGTTGATCAGGTGCTCCACGAACCCATTCCAGATATAATCTGAATCAGTGATTATGACAAGTTTGTGGAGTTAATGTTAAATGGCAGTGTGGATGGTCTAATGAACTGCCATCATCTCCACCACCTGACTACTGTAGGGACCGATTTTGTACCCAGCGGTGGGCTCCGTGGAATCATTCACCCAGGCATTCCCAACGCCGGCCACCAGTTTTTTCCCCCATTGTTGTCAACATGGTAGGTGCACCCGTCCACATAAACTGTGGGCATCCCCTTGCACTTGTCTTCTTCATAGACTTTGTGTGGGGAATTCAGGTACGCCACCATGTTGTCCTGAGTTTTTATACTTTCGTCCTCAAGACAGTTTTCTCTGGCACAATCATGCAAGTCAGCCACACCTTGCGCGAGGGGACTCTTCTTGTTTTAGCCATATCTGATCTCCACAGGAAAGCCTTGCATGGACTGAATACAGGAGGTAATTCTCTAATTACTTACATTTACTGCATGGATTCTGTCGCTTTGGAGGTACTGCAAAGGCTGGTGTGGAGTCTCCACCATGATGTGCTCCCCCTGGATGAACGGGCGCTACTTTTTCAATGCCCACACCATTGCCAGGAGTGCCTTCTCACAATCATTGAATTTTTTTCTCCACAGAGGATAAAGTCTTGCTTGCATAGGAGATGACTTTATTGACCTTGTCATGCGTTTGGTA
Source organism: Ambystoma mexicanum (assembly GCF_040938575.1). Classification (NCBI taxonomy): domain Eukaryota; kingdom Metazoa; phylum Chordata; class Amphibia; order Caudata; family Ambystomatidae; genus Ambystoma; species Ambystoma mexicanum. The sequence continues at coordinate 454,391,580 of NC_090939.1, read as the reverse complement.
TAATACTGCTGTCAAGCATGTATTCGAGAACCCTGTCTCCAAGAAGAACTCCTTGTTTTTGACAGGATAAGCTAGACAAGGTGCTTGTGAGAGACTTCTTTTGAGTTGTTTTACTGCCTCTGCTTGTTCTGGACCCCACTCCCACTTGACTCCCCCTTCAACAGATGGACCATGGGTCTTTTGACCTCTGCGTAATCCTCAATGAACTTCCTGCTGTAATTAGTCAGTCCAAGGAGGTTTCTTAGCTCACGCAGAGTCGTGGGGTCTTTCAGTTATAGTAGTGCTTCCACTTTCTTCCCCTGGGGACAGAGACCCTCAAGGGTTATTTCATGTCCCAAGAAGTTTACACAGGTCCTACACCACTGTGCCTTCTAGAAGGACAGTTTTGCCCCGGCAACCCTCAACTGGGTCACAACACGCTATCTGTTCCTCCACAGTTGAACTTTTAGTCAAGACATCATCCACATAGGCCAGGTTACCCCTTTCACCCAAGTCGGGCAAGGCCTTGTGTAATAAGATGTTGAATTTGTTGCTGGGGTTTATGTATCCCAAGGGAGTCCAGGTCCATGTGTACTGATGCCCCCCGAAGGTAAAGGCCAGCTTGTACTGGTCCTCCCTACTGACGGGCACGGTCCAGTATTCATTTGTCAGGTCAATAGCGGTGTACACCTTTGACCCATGGATCCGAGCCAGCCCTTGGTCAATGCAGGGAAGAGGCCATCGGGACATGTGTACCTGTGTGGTCAGCTCCCTAAGGTCTGCGCAAAGTCTTCATTGGCCATTTGGTTTTAAAATCCCCAGCACTGGATTATTAAAGGTGCTGTGGACTGGACAAATGATCCCACAGGACTCTAGGTTTTTGATCATTTCTGTCAGGGACTCCACGGATGCAAGAGGCAAGCAATGTTGCTTCACAAACACAGGAGTAATTCCGGTTCCGTGGGAATTGAGGTAATATGTATCTCAGTGCGACCACAGTCATTCGAGTCCACAGCAAAGATATCTTGAAAATCTAAGAACACCTGGTTCAACTTTTGCTTTTGTTCCTCAGTCTCACAGGCATCAGCGAAGCTGACCATCTCTTCAACCATCTGCTTGAAGCCTGGACAGACTTTCGGGTTTTGCGATCTCAGCGGCCTCCTCCAGCTGGGTGGAGAGGTCTCTGGTTAGGGTGTTGACCTGGACTGAGGGTTTCAGGCAGGAAAGGCAGTCATTGTGGACCTGGAATATCACCCCATCCTCCCTGATGTCACAGGTCATCTTTTCCTCCCTGTAAGGGCAGGAAGAGTACACCAGGAAATTCCCCCCTTGCCGGATAAAGATCCTGTCCGGTGGTATGTCAGTGTTGTTGTCCTTGTCATAGCAGTCACAGGGGATTGGTCCTATCTGATAATTTCCTAGATCCATGGAAAAATGTTGATCATCAATCGCCATTCTAATAATGGTGCCTGCGCCCAGAGTGATACTCCTGAGGTCGCTGTTATCCATCAATATTGGAATGGTGTTGTGTTCTACATTGACTAATGGTGTTGGGTTTAACCCCAACCCCTGATGTTGAAGATAGCCATTGAGATGTTCATATGCATCTGGGTTTTGTAGTTTCTGTCCTCTTTTAATTTTTAAGTCAAGTGGGAATTGTCGAGTCCGTCCTGGGATGGTGACCTCTTCTCCAATTTGAACTTCAACCACATACGGCAGCAATTGAGCTGACCGAAATGCTTTTACAGAATCATCAAAGCCCATAGGATTGGCCATAGTACCAGGCCTTGTAATTTATAATGTCCAAATTAATTGCAAACCGATTGAGAATGCCACTGCCTAAATAGAATGCAGCAGGGACATCTCACACGACCCAACAATTATGCACTATGCTTTTATCACCTATGGGAATTTTGAACATACACCTGCTAGGCAGGAGATGTTTGAAATTGGGAGTTTCCTGGCCCATTTCCTACTTATCAATCAATTTAAATGTGGGAATGGTTATATCTTTTGGGAGTTTCCTGAACATGGCTTCGCTGATGAAGCTCTTTCCATTGTTCAAACACACTCTGGCGAGAACAGACTCCTTCCCCTCATTTACCTGAATAGGAAGGAACAACTGTGCTCTAATTTTCTGAATGTCAGCTAAACTTTTAGATGGTTTTTCATCACTTTTGACTATAGGATTTGGATTTACAGATTGGGAATTGGTATAAAATGTCAAACTATTTCCTATTTTCACGAATGGAGAGGAGTTCCCATTACCAGTTTTTTGTCCTTCAGCAATTACAGTAATGTCAGGTATTTGATTATTTTGGAAATGAAACTCAGTTTTATCAGATTTTTGTTCAACCATGTGGCATGTGGCATGTGCCATTTAAACAAACATGGATGACACTTTGCTTTAATTCTATTGGCCGGTTAGTCTGAGTCCAGAGGACCTTATTTAAACAGTCTGTCAGGGGAGACAACCTCCGCAGGATGTCATTCCCTAATAGACATGGGGTCCCCTCCGGAGTCGCGACTATGACCAGGTGTGTCACCTTATGTCACCCAATTTTAATTTCCAAATCCGCAGTCCCCTCGACAGGAATTTCATTCCCGTTGAAGTTCTGGAGTTGTCCAGGAAGAGGGTGAGAGGGAACTGGTGTCTCTCCCCCTTCCTAAATTTAGCTGCTCAAATGCCCTTTTTGACAGAAGAGTGGCTTGGGATCCAGTGTCCACCAGTGCTGAAAATGCAAGTTGCCCTTTCACTCGGACGGGGGTGTAGAATACCTTCTTTCTCCTCCAAGGGGCAAAGGTAATGGGCCTGTTGGGCAAGTTAGGCGTTCACTTTCTTTATTTTGGACTCTGACAAAGTGGAGTTTTGAACAGTTTTCTGTGCCAGAGTCTGGGAATCTGTAACAAACATTTGGCATCCTGAAATAAGTGGGATTTCGGAAGTCTCCTTTTTCCCTTAGCTCTTTGCTGCCCTCTCTTACCGGGTGGCAGTCACGAGAAACAGTTTGTGGGGCGGGTCTCTCCATCAATATTTTGTTTTTTAGATGACAATTCAGGGGTGCAGGGATGGGTGATTGTGAATCAGTCCCCACCCCTACCCAGTCTACATTCTTGTCTCTTGTGACACATTTTCTTTGGGACGAATTCCCCTGTCCCTGAAGGAGAAGATTTTCTTCCTAGAATCCTCCAAGGATTCTTCGCCTTCAAACTGGAGGACACTGACTTCCTCCCCAAAATGGGTCTTTTTGATTTCTATGGTTCTCCTACCCACCCTCCGTTCCCTGGGTTGCAGATTTTTGGGGGCAAGAGATTTTAGTTCCGGTACCGGGGTGTCAAGGGGCTTTTCACAGGTGAGGAAGGATGCTTCCTTAGGGCTTTGCACCCCCTTCCTCCCGTGCCTCCTCCCCTGGAACCGGTGTGTTGTTGGGGTTCTCTCCCCGTCATTGTTCGGGGGTGCCAGACACTTGGTTTGAGGGGTTTTGAGCCTCCATGTTTATCGAAGGGTTCTACTGAGCCCTCAACATGCGACTCAGATCCTAAGTGAGATTCTGGACCTGGCGCTCCAGTTGGGACACCCGCTCCGGCTGGTACGGGGGTTTTTGCTCAAACCTAGGTTGTTCTTGGAAAGGGTAACTATCCCTTCTCCCAGAGTGCTCTGGGTACTGGGGATTCCCTTGGTAACCCTCCACCCTTGGCCTCCCCTCTCCCGGATTAGGTGGTCTGGACTCCTGAAAGTGGGGAGAAAAAGGAAGGTTGTCCTGCATGTTGGGGCTTGGAAGGTACCGGGGGAAGAAACTTAACCCTGGTACGGGGGTTTTTGCTCAAACCTAGGTTGTTCTTGGAAAGGGTAACTATCCCTTCTCCCAGAGTGCTCTGGGTACTGGGGATTCCCTTGGTAACCCTCCACCCTTGGCCTCCCCTCTCCCTGATTGGGTGGTCTGGACTCCTGAAAGTGGGGAGAAAAACTAAGGTTGTCCTGCATGTTGGGGCTTGGAAGGTACCGGGGGAAGAAACTTAACCCAGGATTCGGAGTATTAGTGCCCTCCTGAGGGAAGTTGGGAGGGAGGTTTCCTGGGGCAGTACTCACCTGATTGGATCCCCCTTGGGCTGGGTGAATCCATACGTACCCCAAGATAGGTCTATTGCCCTTATACCTGGGACTGATATAATTTGTAGAGTTCAAGGTCACATTGGTGGGGTTACCTACCTGACTACCATCTGATGCTGATTGATCAGAAGGCCTTCTTTGCCTCTGATTTGGCTGGTTTTGGGAAGGTGTGTTTTTAGGCCCTCCCGTTTCTAGGTCCAAAATGGGGGCAACCTTCACCTCCGCCACGTTAGCAGCAGCGGGAGTGTTGGTTGGTTTGGGATTTTTTTGTTTGATTTTTACTTTCGGCAGGTTTTTGGACGTCATAGATCTGGGTAGCCAGCTCCACTACCCAGTCTAGAGTCCTGTTGTTGTGAAAATCCCTTACCAGCTAGGTCATTATATATTTTGGGAGCGCATAAAAATAGGTGGTTATAAATTCTCTACTATTCGTGCACACCTGCCTGGTGGTTTGCGCAAAGGCACATTTTAGCTCCTGAACGAATTCTCTTGGAGCCTGATCCTCTACGCACTGCAGACTGTAGGCTGCTTTGTGAGCCTCCTGGGGGTTTCTGTGGGTGGAAAAGTGTTTCAAGATGGCCACCTTATCGGTGGACCTCCTTGAATGGTTCTGGTCCTCCAGTCCTGCAAAGAAGCTGGAGTACTCCGGAGAGTATGGTCGGATAGCACCCTCTGCCTTTCGACCCGTGGCCGGGCCGAAATCGTCCCTGGGATGTGGGGCCGGTTTCTGCCCACAACTGGGTCAGTTTTGAAAAAAAATTATAATAATTTGAAAATATTTATTAAAAAAATAATAGCACCTGCAACTGCATAATTCATCAAAGTAAGGTAACACATTTTACCTTGCTTTTATGATTGATTTGCATGCATGATGTGTGCATCATAAATTATGATGCATGCATCATTCACATGCTGCTGCAGCATGCAAAGTTGAGGGGTCGGGGCCGCCGCCAGACTGTTGGCTGTCACTGTGCCACCACTCCAGGGGGCACGGTGCCCCCTGGAATTGCTGTGCTGTTGTATTAGTGATAACCACCAATTTTAGAGTAGAATAAGCATCCATTTCGGACTATGCATTTTGCCTTTCGCAGATTGTAGTAATAGCATGTTTTTTTTCTGCTGTTGTCTCTGTTACGATCATCACAAGACATTTCATCTCGGTGTCCTCGGTCACTTAACAAAATCCTTGTGCCTAAACACTTCTGTACAGTGTAGAAATATTTGACCATAGCACATCAAGTGGCCATTGACTTCATTGTGCCACAATGAATGCTTTGTTGTAATGAGCCGCATTACAAGTTTGCCAGTATAGTAACAGTGGTACCGGTAAGCTTGCCGGTACCGTTGTTACCGTACCAGCAAACTATGAGTTCTGCTCGCAGGTGCCTTTTTGCCCAACAGGTCTGACCTGGCGAACGGACCGGCAGCCGCGAGCAGAGCATGTCGGATGCACCGGCAACATTCATGAATGGTGACGGTGCATTCGGCCTCCCCATTCCCCTTCAGCCCTATTAGGGGTCAAATGGCAATGGGGAAGAACATTTTCTGGCGCCGGGGAATGGGTAATTACCTGGTCCGCCGGGGTTATAATACCCCAGTAATTGCCCATTCCAGGCACCGGAAAAATGTGCAAATTCGGCATCAGCCTGCCTGCCGTTTTTACCAGCAAGGCTACCGCTGAACTTGTAATGAGGCCAATGTGTCTATCCTTCCCATCTCCCTGGCATGCTGTTGAGGATGTTTGTTTGCATGTATGAGATAACGAGTACTCAGAGTATGGGATGTCCTGTGAGTGTGCTGCTTTCCCTATTTTGCCAACCTCTTAAGCCTGAAAGTAGATGCATGCAGGCTTGACATGCAGCCAACTTTTCACCAGACCTGCAGATTAACTTAACTGGTCTGCTGTTAAATCTCAGTTACCAGTTTAATGCTATCCACTACAGAATAATTGCTCATTTTACTATAGCCAATATGATAGCTCAGTGGTTTGAGCGCTCACTGCTGCAATGTGCGTGTTATCTGCAGGTTTGAACCCCAGCAAGGCCAACTCAGCCTTTCATCCTTTTTAGGTCGATAAATGAGTACCACCACAGGCTGGGTGATATTGTATGCATATTTGTTCTATAAAAAAAGAGCTTAAGCGTAAGTGCAATACAATAACATATTATCATTTGGCCTTCGATGTCTGCTTGCATTCACAGTAATTTGACAATATGGATCTATACACACAGATATTAATGATACATATGGTGATCCATTCTTGTATGAAATGTATATCACATTAGTGAAATCATAACCATATTTTTCGTAGTGTATTTAGGAACAATGCTATTTGATGCCACTTCCTGTTTTGTCAAGGGGTGAAAGGTCATGTTTCATTGCTTCCCGGCATGTCACTTTGGGGTGGGGTCAAATGACATCACTTCCAGTGATGTCATCAGAGGTCAAGGTTCATGAGGCGAGGGGTGGGCCACTTTATTTTGGGTGTTCGGGCCTATTTTTGTCCCAGTCCGACCCTGTTTGCATATTAGGTAAGTTCGATCTGCACCCGCCCCCGGCCCATGCTGCCAATAACAGCCTTTAGGTGGATGCAGTTAAATCTTGCCCTAGATAGGAGGACACAATCCTTGGGGGATTCTACCCATAATAGATAGCGCGGAACACACAGGGACATGATTGTCATCAGCCCAAGATTCTTTTGCTTCATGTTTTCTCTGCTTTCTCTGTCCAGGTACACAGACTCATAATAATGGTTAACATGAAATGGGCCATACATAAAGTATTATTGAGTCCAGTGCAGGAATGGCTTCCCTGGCAGGTGTTAGTCCATGCATCCTCGCGGGAACCACCCCCAACAGAATGCTTTCACTGGATGGGCATCTTGACTAAAATTGCTGCTCACGTTGAGCTCCCCTTCTTCACACCAGAGAGATTGCCCAACGCTACAGTGTTAGGTTGATCAACAGTACTGCACACTGCATCCCAAAATGACAGGAATGTCTTCCGTGCAGGATGTTAATTAAAACTCTCTAAATGAATCCCTTGCATAGCAGTGCTTCATAAAGAGACAGGTTCTGCTGATGTGAGGGTGGTACAAGTCTGAAGACAACCATCGGTTACCAGGAACAGCCTTTAAATGGAGACCAGGAAGTTCTACACTAGGTGGACCGTGCAAATCAAACAACTCAAGTTCATTGATAGGTGTTGGGATGTGAAGCCCCACCCCCCAAAGGCCAAGAGGTTCTAGCACCGCAGAGGAAGAACAAAGGGACCTTGCTAGGAGTCTTCCAATTAGAAATACTGTCATATTCCTTTACCATTGCCACCACTCATATTGGATGTAAATCTACCAGATTACAAATTGCAAAGTAACGTAGTTAATCCCCAATCATGGAATTGAATAGTACTCCATTTTCGATTTGGAGTATTCTCCGTTGGTGGTAATTCTACCTGTGGTAAATCATCCATTGTGTGCTGATAAGGAGAAGTAAAAACCTTGATCACTTGGCGGGAGGATTCCCCCTATATCACTTCAAACACCAAAATGTGGTGGGGGTGTGAAATTGGCAGTAATTTCATTACTGCCATTTCTTTTCCTGCGCTGCTATACTGACGATGAGGTCCAAAGTCCTCCACATTGCCGAGGGTTACTGTGCTGCACATTCTGTCTCTTTCCTGTCGCCACTGTTGGAAACCAAAACATTTTCTATTCACCTTGGAAGAGTTTGAAATGGGGCTATCGAACTATGTGTTATGTTGCTCCCACATGTGGTCCATGACATGAAAATGCTGTATGCCTGTTTTATTTAGCGCCAACACCTCAGCTTCAACTCCCATTTCTGGACCTCATTTTGGAATAGGCAATGCCACTGACTGACACCATCAAGTGGAAACAAGAGAATGGGCCAGAAAGATGATCTTGGTGATGTTGCCAAGATGCTGGGGGAAGTGCAGGGGGCTGCAGGAATTGAGCGGGAGAGTCTTTCAAATGAAGAATAAAGATGTTTGGAAAATTCTAGCAGAGTATTGGTGACTGCTAAAGTCCAGTGCGGATGAATTCCTAAGGAAGTGTCAACTCTCTTTTCATTTTCCAGCTATATACAGAGGTCTATGCTCCCAGTGGAGTCACTGCGGGTGATCACACAGGCAGTTTTCAAAATGGTGGAAAGACTCTTTCTTTGGTCAGAGCACACTTACTGCCTTAGCTCCACCCATGCCCTGTCTCCTAGAGAACACAATAGGATACTCCATTGAGAAGTTTATGGTTCAATCCAACCTTTAGAAGCCATCCTCTCCACATGGAGGTGAGGTGTAAAAGTCTCACTTAAGACTCACAAAGTTTCCATGGTGGGACTAAAAGCTTTTGCTGTCCATTTTGACAAGGCCCCAAGTAACCTTTCCTTTCATGTGAACTGCCAATGGGTTTGTAGCGATGTTTGCAAATTAAAACCAGTAATATACGAATAGGCTATACTTCTATTTCCCTTCATACTAAAAATAAAAGGAGAACTTTGAGCAGAATAAGGATTTATATGTATATTTGTCTACCAAATGCAAGAGTGGTAGGAGACTGCTGCAAGGTGTGAGAAAGCATGAGAATGTCGATAGGATTTCACCTCAGGTTTTATCAACTGAAATTAAACACAATTGCTTTCAAGCAAAATTGGGCCATAGCAGACTTTTTTTTAAATCCTGCAGTGTTTTCCTGTGACCCTGTATTTTCACAGTGATCGTGTCAGAGGTGCCAATATGACATGATATGGCATTTATAACGCGCCTATACACAAGTGATTCAAGGCGCGATGCCCACCTATATGATAGTAGGCTATACTGCTAGGCCCTTTTGGCTCATAGAGGCTGTTAATGTGTAAATGGCTGTACAGTTCAAAAGTATGGGAATTTAAAGTTACATGCCAGTTTGTAATATGGAATGTGGCCAGTCCATCATGCAACTGCTGACGGGTCTTTGGAATGTGCACAACAGGGGTAAACATGAATCCACTATATTCATGCTTGTGACCACATTACTCACTCACTGAGCCTGCAATTGGTTGTAACCACTGACACCATTCTTTAGCCATAGAGTATAGGTGGAAAGTGTCCGTGCACAGCAAACACTGTTTCCTACAGAGAAACCACCTTCGCTTTGCTGACGAAAACCCAAAAGGCTTAGGAATGTGCACCCTCACAGATGGTATTCTGCCACAATACAGAGCAACCCTGTTTCTAGCGCGCTTGGCCATACCTGACGGGAGATCTCTGCCTTGGTCTAGGCCACGCCCATTCACCCTCTCTGACCTTGGCATGCTGAGGTAACTAACGCTCATGGTGCACAGGAGAAATAGGAATTCCATGAGACTGGACAAGTAGGTGCTTGCTGAATCCTACCTTGCATTGCAACATGCCTTCTGCTCTTGTCATTGCAATTCGCTGGGAAGCTGAATACGTGTGGAAGAGGGCGACCATTCACTCTGAACCTTATGGTAACCTTCCGCCACTCTGCTTGGCTCTCTTTTGCTTTTCAACCAGCTCGAACAGAAACAATAAATAGGTTTTAATTGGAGGACACGTACATTAACAGGCAGCGTTCCTTTACCTGACTATGCCAATGTGCCCAAACACTCGCATAACAGTGCTAGTGGATTCCTTATAGCTCTGGCCATCTGTCTACATCAAAGCAACACGATGGCAAATACCACCAGCAAGCAATTCCTCAACATTAGACTTATTGGCATCCGTCACCCAGGGATTTCTACTCAAATAAATCTATTGCTTGGTCAAACATTGCCAAGCATTACCCATATTAACTCATGGGAGTCGAGCAGTGGAAAAGCCAAAAAGGTCGGGCTTTGTAAATGTAGAGAGTAATGTTACAGGAGGAAAATCCTCGCATTGGCAAAGCTGGTATATTTTCTTTGACAGTGGTTTTCAGGGAAGAGAATTCCCAGTCTTCCCACTTCATAATGTCGGTCAGATGGCCTGGCTGGCTCCCTGTTTGCTCTGCAGGCACATTTCTCTGACCAGCGCCTATCATGAAGGAGACAGCCAGGACTCATTAGCTTGCCAAAGAAGACCTGTTGTTTGGATGAGACACTGCTGGTTTCTTCATGTAAATAATCCCCCCACCTCCGCCACCCAACCCCACTGCAGCAACTCTGTAAAGCGTCTTGAAATATGAATTTGATTATGCTGTCTTGCAAAGACACTACAATAACATGATGCAGAGATTAATTTACTCCTGTGTATCTTGTTATGTCACAGTTCAAGTTATCATGCAGCTGACACACAAAGTTAAACAATAATATTGTTAAGTGTGTCCTACCATTCCATGATGAAGTCATTGAAAACACTAAGATGTAATGTGCCAATGAAACTATACTTTCTATAGTTTTCTGCTGGCTCATCATCCATTGACGCCTCGCTACTTCCCCCTTGTCCTCCTGGAACATTTTCCAGAGTTCGAATATCGCCGTGCGATTGGTCTACTTCTTCCCCTTATAGGTATCTTTTATGTGTGTCTATAATGGTTGCTGCACATTTTTGGAGAAACTTCTGCATTGTGGCCATGGCTTAGTAAATTTACCTTCTGTGCTTTTCATCACTTCTGCGCTATATTAATAATTCTTGTGCTTATATTGCGGAAGGGCCTTACATAGGTGCTGAAGGGTTGTATCTCCCCTTTGCTTCCCCTGATACATTGCTTTGTATTTACCTTACCTCAAGTCCAGGCTTTTGGTACTTCCGTTATTATACAAACACAAAAAAATACTTTCAATTCAGTTTTCTTAATTTCACAAATACCAGTTGTTGTCAATTCTTCCTGAGCCTCTCTGGCTCCCAATCAATCGGTCAGGCGTGCGCTGCGCACCGCCCTTCTACAACTCTCTGCCTCGTCAGGCACACCCATCAATCTTGCGCATGCGCCCTCCGTGCACCGCCACCGAACAACCTGCTCCATCAATTTTAGATTCTCAGCACCAACTTCTGTACCTCATCGGGCTGTCCCAGTCCTATGCACAGGCACTATGGGTGACATCACCACTTCACTAAATAAGGGAGTGAGTGCAAGAGACCACTTACACTGCTCACAATACTAATGCCTCATTACACAAACATTTTCACAACCCCAACATGAACCCACAGCTGTCTTCCTATCTCCTAACAGGGGATACCAATATTTCTTGTGTTCAATCTGTACCTACAGCGTCGCCTTGTAGATAAAACGCCTCTGGAAGACTTAACCAGAAGAACACCTTCCGCAATCTAGGCTACCTCCCTTTGCTAAGCCTTTGCACAGGGATACCATCATCCATGAGCCGAGCTAACACGCCAAATCCACCGGGAATTCAATATTCACATAACTTCTGTCATCCGTACCCTTAAATCCACAGTCTAGGTTATACACCAGAACCTTTTACCTCAGGACTGAATGTTGTCAAACCACAGCAATGACATCTACCTTCACTTCTTTCACTACTATGCTTTATGATCATGTCTCGCCATTACCGAGGTCGCTCCACTGGTTAATCGTTGAGGACCATATGAAATTTAAGGTTGCCTGTATGTTCTTTAAGTGCCTAAAAGGACTGGCCCCAGAGTATCTAAGCAACAAAAGCCTACCCTATAATCCAGCAAGGAATCTCAGGTCAAGCAATCAATTACTGCTAAGTAACCCTCATTTGACATTTGTTACCAGAGGGGACAGGAGATTTGCAGTCTTTGGACTGAAGGTTTGGAACACTATACCATAAAGATTAGGGAATGCCAGACAATTGTTCAGTTTATGAAAGAGCTGAACACCTTTTTGTTCCGGTAATCATCTAACTGTTTCGACAACATAAAGGGATACAGTAACAAAATAATCATTGAGTGATTTTCTGTATCTTTATTTCAATTTCAATAATTCCAACTGCACACCTATACAGTTAAGTCTGTTGTGGGTGCATTATAAATAGAAAAAATCAAAATCAAACTGTTGTTTGTTACACAGACAGGGATACTACAGGACATTCAAAAATTCCCAGAATCACTGCTTCTGAGTGCGTGCCGGATCATTTTGTTTCATTACGACTTCACAACATGGACCCTTCCCCAAAACACCTACACGTCTGCCTGGTTGGGTGATTGGGGGGAGATGTCACTTATGGACCACACTTGTGTTATTGGTCCTCACATGTCAGGTGACTGACTTGCCCCTTCCCCAATAAACTATCTATTCCATTGTTGCAGGATCACAGGAATAGCATTGACCCTTGCCCTCTACCATCCACCCCTGTATTTCTGTTCCCTGATTGGCTGGAGCTGATCTCCCCAGGGCTAGGACCAAGCTATGTAGTCAGCGCTCTTTGCACCTTCTCAAGGTGATGAGAATGACTATGTGTTTCCAATGTAACTGTTAGTGCAACCACTTTTGCCTGTGAGAGTGCCCTCAGTATTGCAATGTTTTTAACGATTCCATGTTTCACTTCATGTCTGTGTTGCTGACAACTGTTCACCTTCCCACTGCTGGTGAATGACCATTGTCTAGCTCGGCTGCATCATGTGGTTGAGGACCACAAAATCTGGTCTGCAATTTATGAGAATTGATTCTGTTTTTCTGCAGATGGCTCTGTGTCTCTAAGCTTTGGAATGTGTTATTTGTCTCTGGCCTTGGCTGCGAGCCCTGGCCTGCTGTTTTGTGCAGCCTAGTTCTGCTTTCCCTCGTCTATCGTCCTGTGTCTTGTGGCCTCATGTAATTCTTATTATACTTATACTATGATTTCTACATATCTATACCATGCAATGTTTCCCCCAGGTTAGTCGTATTTGGTCCTTCAAGGCTCCTTACATGATCCCGTGGTTCCAAAGGGTTAGTTGTGATAAGCGTCTGCAAGCTTGCTCTGTGTCTCTTTGTTTGCCTTGTGTTCAGTGTTTCTGCACTTGGCTAATGACAAAAATTATAAAAGCTTTTGACAGTATGTATGTGCATTTGTCCTCTATCTACAGAACTGTGTAAGCATGTTCTTTGTGTGTATACTTGTGTGTTCATGTAACATTGTGCATAGCTGCAAGTTTACTTCGTGACTAGCATTGCTATGTCGTGGTGTCACTAATGACGTTAGCACAATGGGTTCTCGGCATTAGTCAACGTCATCCATCGAGGCATCTGTGTCCATAACCAGTGTTGAGGCTCCTGTGTCCAAAAACACATTCACTGGATAAGGTTTGAATGGTTGTCTAAGATGGTATCTGTCCACATATGTGGATGTCACTGGCCCTCCAGGGGGCTGTCCGAATAGTGAGTTGCTTCTTACGTTTTTTAACTCTTCAGCTGTGATGTCCTAGGGGTGAGCAGGGGCATTCCAGGGACCTTCTCTTCAGTGCCATTGTGAGAAAGGCTGTCCCACCCTGAAAAGTGCTGAATCCAGATGAGTGTTGTTACTGAGCAGCAAGAAGATGGCCTGTCCAGCCCAGAACAAAGTTTGGTGCAAGTGGGGTCTCGCCACTATGGTAAGTGGTTGTTGGGGGCTCTGCTTTGCCCTGGGAACAGTGGACACGTTCATGTGGGATAGACAGTCTGAGGTGGTCCTGATAAGCATTAAATCGAGATCCATGGTGGAATAGGCAGCACTGGAAGGTGGACTACTGATACCCCAAAACCATAATGCTAGTGGGTTGGGGATTGGTATAAGTGGCTTTTATGCATGTCTGCCTCAGACACAGAGTTGCAGGCTAAGTAGAGGCTGGGCAAAACGGAGAAGGCCTACTCATATGACAAGTGAAACATAAGTGGGCATTGTGGTAGGGAGGGATCATGGCCGTTCCATGCCAGGATAATCTGAATGGAGGATGTGTTCTGCAGCAGTGTGGGCAGAGGCGAGCCACTTCCAACCATAATCTGAGCTTGTCATACCATTCCCCTAAGTTGCCAAGGTGATGGCAGAGAAAGCAGGCTACCTTCTGAGGTTGGTGGGCTGAGAAGAAGCCTGTCAGGCAAGAAGTGAAGTGTTTGACATGGAATGGACCACAATCAGCAGTCCATACCACCAGAACATAGCTTTGGGAACTCAACGCTACTCATAACCAAGGGCTGCATGCATGTACATTCCCTTGGGGTTCTCTCCCTTCCATGGCCTTCACCAACAACAGGCCCAAAGTGCAAAGACACCATTTCCTCTCTTAACATACATGGAACCACAGGGCATATGCATGGAAATTAGGAAAGGTTGTTCCTGGGCAGAGGAAAATCCTGGGCAGCAGCCGGCTCCTGTCCGGCATAAATGCCTTTCCTCCCACACAGAACCCATTCTTCCTCGGGACCCCAGATCTGCCGCCCAGGGACTGCAGATCTGTTGAGGAGTAAGAGGTTGCAGTAGATGCCTCTGGCCACCTGGGTCTTGCCCCTGACTCTCCTGCACCTACAATCCTTACCCTGCACCACCCCAGAATGTATCTTCTTAAAATAAAGAAAGTTTGCAGAGCATTGATTGCAGAACCTATTCAATGCTGAAGGAGAACATGTTCACGATGGTATGATATGGCACACTTCGTGCAGCCACTAGGGGGCGTCAGAAGCACACCGCCTTTATCCTATGGTTTTCGGACCAGGCTCCTGCCTAGAGGAGTTTGGATGACTGCCCAGCCGTGGGGGAACTGGGATTTCTCAAGAACCTTTGAGCAGAAATGTTTTATTAGCTTCGTGTAAACGTGCATGGCCTTGGGTCAGCTGTAGATGAGTAGGAACACAGGACATCTGTTGAACATTAGAAAACGGCCTTAAGATTTGGCATCAGCTGAAGAGTTATCCGTTCCAAGAGTGGGAGTGTCAAAGTTGGCAGGCCTGATGATGGCATGTAGTCATGTCTGCGATTAATAGAAAGAACATGCGGTCTTGTTAGTCTACATGCTTAAATTATATCTTAAGAAAATTACAGTAAGAGTTTCGTGGGTCTTTTAAAACATGAAACAATAATTATAACTTGAAGCGACTGTGAGCATTCCTCCTTAAAATGTGCGTGTAGTGCAGCCAATCTTTCCGAGGAGGGCTCTGTTCAACGATGACACACAGCATTTGGATCCAGATGCAGAACATCTGGCGCCTGAATGCTACAGCTTGCTTAAAAGGGCCAGCCCAGAGAACCAGTGCACATTCTGCACTGGCACCAGAGGCAACATGCTGCTCCTGCAACTCTCCCTGCTCGCGCCACTGGTCTCTGCGGCGTGGGGCCAACAAGACTACTATTATTACTCCCATCAGGACTACGGACAGGATGACCAGTGGGTCAACCTGTTCCGGCAAGGGTTCAACTTCCAGTGTCCCCATGGGCAGGTGGTGGTGGCCGTGAGAAGCGCGTTCAGCAAGAAGGAAGGATCGGACCGACAGTGGAACTACGCGTGCATGCCCACACCGCACGGCCTCGGGGAGCTCACCGAGTGCTGGTGGGAAGAGATCAATCGCGCCGGGACAGAATGGTAAGAGCGTTTGCTTGGGGTTGCCTTATAGAACTCAGCTTCTGTGCCCACATCTCCTTTGCGCAACCTTCCAAACTGGAGAATTGATGTTGAGGGTTACGGTTCGGCCAAAGTACTACTGGTTTGACTTGGAAAAACATAGTTGCAGCAAGTAGAAGAGACATCGCACACAACCACATGCAAATTGACATAATAATGTGTTCACTGTTACATTTTAATCTTCATGGAAAACTTCAGTTCTTTGGAGCACATGGGCGAGTCATTTTTCTTAAGAGTGGGATAGTTTACAAAATGTAAGATTGAAGGCAGGGGTTGCTCAGCAGTTCATACAGTATCTTAGCATTTTCTTTGTCACCACCCTGTCATCATACGAGTTCAGAAGAGCAACGAAGGAAAAGCAATTAACCCTTAAGGCGCCGGTCTAACACAATACTGTAACTTCATAGAAAGTAATTTGAGTATCCCATTCGCGCTAACTTGGTGCAGTAGGATTTACATTGGCTGACTAATTTTAACATCTCGTGCCATCCTTTGCAGCTAAAGATGGGGCCGGGAGAAGTATCTGCTAGGTAGAACAGATTGAATCAAAACCAGCTGCAAAAAGGAGTGAATGGTTGATGCAAGCTTCCGCTTGCTTTACAGCAGTGGGGAGGAGCAAATACTGTCGCGTTAAGAGGCGCCTTGCTGGCAGCTGCCCCCTACAGGAGGAGTGGAGCAAGAATAGTGAAAGCGTGGCTGGTCTGGAGGATCCTAAGGGCATGGCTATGAGTGTGACCCAGAACCTGTTATGCACCTTTCTAAACTGGTGTCCCCTTGGTCTGGGAGTTCATTTCCTTCTCAAAAACAGCGACCTCGTTGTAATACATTTCATTGAATGTTAGTAGGTCTGTATGTATGTTTCCAGGGGATTTCCATAGGGGCAGACCCAGCTGGGAGGCAGGGGGGCGCTGTGCATAGATGACACACTCCGCGGGTGCGGGGAAGGCAGAGGTACCTGGAAAGGGTAAGGGAAGCATATTCATTTGCAAGTAAAATACAGTTCTCGCATTTATTTATTATTGTATTTCACTGGAAATGTTTAGAGCACAGTCATGCAACATTACTTACTTCAGGGTGCAGAGAACGGACGGCGCATGCAGTATTTCAGTACATTGGCTTCTCGTACTTTTGTAGTTTTTCATAATCCATTTCCCTGCCCGTTTTATTTAAATGGATTGAATACAGCAGTCGGTAATGCTGCTGCTGCGCAATGTAATGCGAGGCTAACCCCTCACTGAATTAAAGAGCTAAATACTTTGTTCTTGAAGGAATACCTTAGAGACATCACAAATGCCGAATCTGACCTCTGGAGAACCATCGCCTGGCCTACACTACAGGCGGGACTCCTCCCACACCATGCCTTGGATGTACACCCTTCTCTAGCCTTTCATTAACCCTTTTAAAACATTCCATTACTGCACATCTCGGTTGCACCTATATAAAATCGCCAGCATACATACATACCAGTAGTAGCTGGTGATTTTTCTAACTGGACTTGTGTAAACCTTTTCCACGACTGTATGTGGCACCTCAACAAACCAACTGAGGTTTGGTGGTGTTCTCAACAGAGAATAGATGCCAGTATTCTGCCAGTGTACTAAAAGCATGTTCATGCTGGATGTGCCCATTCATGTCTACACTGGCTGCACCAATGTATGTCAGGATTGCTATATAAGAACATAGTAATGTTTGCTTTGCTCATACTGCCAGTAATTGTATTATTAGAAAACATGTGCATGATGACACTGCCAAAATATGCCTCTATCCCCACATAAGAACATACTCTTGTTGGCTTTGATCATAATTCCAGGAAAGAATGTCATGCCACTGTAAGAAAACAGGTCCGTACTGGCTGAACCAATGTAGGCCAGTATGGCTATGTTAGAACACTCATCATGTTGCCTTTGCCCATACTACCAGTAAACATGTTATGACCATTCTAAGAAAACATATGCACTCTGCCTGCGCCAATTAACTCCTGCCACCCTTCTCATATATGAACACTCACCATGCCGGATTTGTTCATAATACCAAAAGAAAATTAATGCACACTTTAAGAAAAGATGTCCATGCTGCCTTCACCAATGCATCTCCCCTCTTCCTCCAAGCAGAGGCCTGCTCTCAGTGGGCCAGCACACATTTACACATGCATCCATAAAACATACACACCATCTCATTCACACAAGCACTCATACAACATAAACACTAGCTCATTCACACATGCAACCATACAACATGCACTGCTTCACACGCACAGACAATCCCTGGCGGACATGCGCACATACATGAATGCAAACTTTCCTTTCCTTACCTGCAGCCCCAGCCTTCAGACTTCAGATACAATCTCAGCTTCACACCACCTCCAATGAAGGCCCTCTTTCTCCCACCCATCATGCAAACAGCAACCAGGAAGCAGGGAATGCTTCCTGGTTCATGGACATGCACAGTGGAGCCCGAGAATCACCATCTTGCCAGCCTAGGCCCTCTTAATGTGTTGGGAAGCACAGGAGTACTCCCATGACCCTTTTGGTCCTGCTGTTCCCCAGCCTGCAACCCATATGGGCCCTGCAAGGCTGAGGAAGCAAAACACCTACGGCCTTGGATGGCCCATTGGGCATATGCACTGTGGAACTGCGCTTATGAAAGAGAAGCCTTGTTCCTCTACATGCAAGAGCTAGTTCAGGAGCGTGTGCTCGTCTTCTTACTAAAGCTGAAGATGCGTTCAGTGTTTTCACTGGACTGGCCCTGCTGTTCCATAATGGCTGACGGTCAGCGCCCCATCACACATCACAGACGAGACGCCCATGAAACATACAGTATAAGGGAGGTGAGAAGGTGGGCATCAGAGATACCCACTCTTGAACCCCTGTTCGGGGTGCCCCTGTAGATTTGTCCGCCTGAGGTTGAAGAGATGCAATTGTGAATCCATTCACTACATGAACAACACGTTTTCAACTTCTAGTGCAAAGGTTTGCAATCTGCCTCACCAACTGGGTGTCACTATCAACTACACACTAGTGAACAATGGCAGGATACTTTAGTGTGCCAGAGGAGAAGCCCACACATAGACTGCTAGTGTAACTGAGGCAAGAAAGTAGTAGCAGAACAATTGCCTGGACACAAGGGAAAGCAAGACATTAAAACACACTTTAGAAGTTGTGTCAGTTTGCTAGCGGAAGATCCTCCTATGAAAGTTTCCCCAGGGACCATTCACCCCCTGCGTGGCCGCGCTCCCTATGAAGCAGGCCACAGGCTCCCATACCGGAAGTGGAGGTCAGAACATACTGCCAATGATTCCGTTCTCAGAAGATTTCATTTTAATTAAGAAAGATATAGGGGTCATTATGAGTTGGGCGGTAAGGGATACCGGGCACCGGTAAGGAGACCGGTGCCGGTAATCCCTTACCGCCCAATTCCGAGGTCCCTTAGCAGGAACTGTAAAGGACGTGTGGTCTAACCAGGGCGTTAATAACAGGCCTGCTATTTGCGGGCCCGTTATTAGCGCCTTCCCCATTCCCATTGAGCCTTATTGGGGCTCAAATGGGAATGGGGAAAGGTTGGTTGAATGGGGATTTACCGGGTCCTCCAGGGTCGGAATGACCCAGTAAGTCTCCATTCAACCAGACCAGTGCCGGACCCGGTATTGGAGGCAGCCATGGCGCAGATAGCGCCATGGCTACCTCTAATCTCGGAATGAGGGCCATAGTTGTGGTCGCCACAATGTATCCAGACCGCAAAGGATTGTGTTGATGAACTGACGCTAGAGTTTGGCAGTGATCTTGTGGCCATCCGCATTGTCTACCATTTGACACCAAAGGCATGAATCAGAGTAAACAGTGGGATGAAGAACTTATTAAGTAGTACATGTGTACACGTGTATGCCTGTATGCATGTTATTATGTATGGTATCTTTCAATTTATGTTTGCATTAGCATTTGTAGGGTGCAGGTCTCATTCTTTATTTCAGCATTGTAGAGTGTGTTTTAGAATCATGCCTTAGGGGGTGGCTCTTAGCACCTGCAACCTCTGGCTCTCGCGATGTTTTGGACTACAAATCCCACGATCCCTCCCCATTCACTATGCTAGCCGGGACTGTTGTGAGCTGTAGTCCAAAACCTCTGGAGAGTCAAAGGTTGCACACCGCTATGCCTGACTCAGTTACCCGAGTGTTAATCATCACACTTTATATTCCATCTAGGATTATTTTTACATCAGATGGGCAACATGAAACCAAACTCAGATGGATGTGTCTTTTATACTGGATATGGCCTGCAGTGCAGCAGGCATGATACTTGCAGTGTTATTGCTGTATTGTTTTTTTCTGCTATTGATTATCTGTACAAAAGATATTACGATTGATCTTAGAGACTGTGCAGAGACGTTCAAACGATCCTATGAAGATAAGGACACGTCTGTGTACTTTGAGCAGCAATGCAGCACCATCACACTGCTTTATTGCAGAGACATTGTGCAGCTGTTTGTCAGGATGGTCGAGCTGATCAATGTTCTCCCAATTTGTCTTCGTTAGTTCTACCTGATCAACATCATGAGAATTAGGTGAGTATTACATTTGTATTGTTAAACTCACCCCCGGAATGGGAGTGAGCCAAACCATTGTAGAACACATGTTATGCATACCGTATAGCACAGAACAATAGGCACAACCTATTTAATACATCACACTAATGTGGCACTTAATTCAAAGACAACCCCGAGTAAAAGATAATGGAAAAACATAAAAAATCATACTAAATCTAAGACACATCAAAGGAAAATCAATACGAAAAACATGCGCTAGTGAAATAATACATCCGGTTGATGATAAAAAGTGAAACCATAGCCGCATATCTGAGACGTCCCTGCCTCCCAACCCCTACACTCCATTACTTCCAGTGAACTATGATGGAGTCAGTCCGGGGAGACGTTCAAAATGGGATTTTCAAGAATAGGTCAGTGGAAGCGCGGCCAAAATGGTGTCCTTGACTACTGAGTTATCTTGTATCCCTCGCCCACTCCAGCCTGTGCTACCACCATTACTCAGGAGGATGGGTGTATGATATCCACTGAGCAGCTGGCACAGAACGAAATCGGTGAGCTCAGGAGGCAGGGAGCTATGGTGAACACAGTGGTCTTTTATGCCAACATAAGTAACTCCACTCCAATTTCTCACTTGAACCCCGTCCCCCACGCCCAATAGACACCGGGCTCACAGTTTAATCTGTGTTTCAGGAGACTTCAGTAATCGGTCAAAGGTCGAGCTGAAGCCAACCAAAGAGGCAGACCTCATGGTGAGGGGAAATGGGCAAAAACAAGGGGAGTTCTGGGAGTTTCTCTACTACCGGCCTATATTCCAGGTTAGAGTCTCAACCAGAGTCTTAAGCTCACCATCCTTTCACAGAAGAGAAATTTCCACTACATATCAGTCTTTTTCCTGCCCAAGGGGAGTCCAGCATCGAAATGCCTGGCAATTCTCTTCTGAATAAGAGTACCAACAGCAACCCCAGACACATGTTTCGGCCTGGTTGGGCCTCGTCATTGAGGTGGAAGTGTGCCTCTCTAAGAACAGTGAGCAAGGGATCCACATCTGGATTACCCTAGTAACTTAGGGTGAAAACCCAAAGCTACTTAATATGCAAAAACAAGGTAATACACGCCTCTCCCACGCCCAGATGCCACCGTAGAATCAGTCTTGCCCCTTTGGGGTTCTAGGCGTGCATGTCTTGCATGCTAACAGAAGGGCTATCAAGGGCAATTACCAGTTAGTAGTCACCGGAAAAAGGAAAGGTAGGTGTCGGGTGTCAGGTGGAGGTGGCTCTTCCGCTCATCTCAGCCCCTCCTCCTCTCTCCAGTGGGCAGCATGTGCAGTTCAAAAGATGCAGAGTGATTATTCAATATGGGCCTTAAACATGGCTTGGAAAATATTAGCCTATCCCAAAGGGGGTGATTATTCCCACCTCCCTGAACCACTGCATCTAAAAGGGAACTGGAAAAGGGGAGAAGAGGAACGGAGCATATAAGGTGTGGGTGAAAGGCATGATGGTAGGTAGTAAGTACAACATCAAGGAGGAACGAACTACAACTCTGTTCATCGCCTTTACAATCTCCATGAGTATTATGTTGCAATATTCTCACTAAGTTACTTTATACCTGAAAATAACTTTTAATGTCTTCCCTGTGGGACTAGATTATATAAAAAAAATGTGTCCAATCAAAATGGTTGCATTCATTGTCACTGTAGTGCAATTTTTGACTGCTCCTATTTTGCACAGTCTAAGGTATGTACAGGTATAACATATTTTTGGGAACATGCATTCGCTGAACATAAACAGAACAGCTCAATAAAGCTAGATGTTGCAAAAACATCAACCAAACATGCTGCGCTTGCCAGAGATGTCTAGGTAATCTGGTCCTCGGGAGCACAGTATTTAGCCCACACTTTGGCACACATATTTCTTGCTGGTAAAGGTCATTTTATTGGATTGGTGTAGATACAAAAGAGTGGATATTCCACAGTTGCATTTTGAGACAATATTATGGCAATCAACCCCGCTTCAGGGGGTGTAGTAGGGCCAGTAATGGCTCACCAGCCAAGCCTAGGCAGGCCTGAGCGAAATGAGAGGCTTGGTGAGGGCTCCGGGCCATTACTGACCCTGGTAAAACCACCCAACAAGAGGGTGATAGTTATTCGCACCCCAGGGCTATGTCCGGGCTGCAAACAATTTTCATTCTTTATTTCCACAGGAGATGGGCTCTGTGCATAGGAGGATCTTCCGCTAGCAAGAAGGCCACTGACATAGAAAATAGAAAAGGGACAAAGTCCCTTTTCTATGTCCATTGAGGCAGCCGAGGAAGACGGAAGGAGGAGCAGAGGTCGGATCGGGGTCTGCATGTAAATTGGGGGTGGCGGGATAGGAGTTTTGGGGGTGACTTTCGGGCAAGGGAGGGCAGTTGGGAAAGCGGCTGGTGGAGGGACTGGTGGGTGCAGCCCAGCATGCCAAAAAGAAATAGTGGGCACCTGGGGATGGGCCTTGGATGACTTGAAAAATGTGTGCGTTACACTGGTAGCTCTCATCCGCATTTCCAACACCTCATTGCTGGGCGCCCCTTACCCGGTTGCGGCTGGGCAAGGAACTGGCGGGCACAGCTTAAGAATGCCAAAAAAAAATGGCAGGCACGGAAGGGCATCAGATAGCTGGAAAAATACGGGCGGTACACTGGTAGTTTTCATCCACATTTCCAGCCACCACATTGGCTGAGCGCCCTTCCCCGGGTAAGAATTTGCATTAAATCACATTTAATGTGAAGCTACATCATAACGGACTGACATTGAATAAGACAAAATGCTCAATGTGTACCAAATGGTCACTTGCTGGTACCATTACATAACTACTACACAGATTCTGCCACTAAGACAGGTTCATAGTGCATTGTGCCACCAAGAGCTTTGTATACATGTTGGCCTGACACTTCTTCTGAGGTCCGGACAAACAGTCCCCAACTTTTTGCATTGCCTTTGGGTGTTGTTTGTTTGGGTAAAGTACAGAAAGTTTAGAAGAAAGATTGCGTTTTCATATTTTATGGTCTCTAATAATGGGTATAGGCTCTACTTTTAGATCATGAGATGCAGGTTCAAACACCTGTTTAAAAAGCCCTGTCAGGAAGGCATCCTCTGGCTACAGGTTGCGTACAGTCTGGCTGTAAGCAGTGGAAGAAGGTGTAGTCTAATGAGTTGGATATAAAGTACACTGGGCTGCAGAAAGATAGGCTTGCTGCAATTGTACATGTCATATAGGCATGTATGCCAGACTTTGAGCCTGGAACCACTCGCTGCCCGGGTCTCCATCACTGTTTCCTCAGCCTGGTTTGAAGATTTTCCTCATTCAAAATGTGATACCTTTCATTCAGACAGTTCTTTCAGGTCGAACTTCTCTGTAGAATTTCACTGAACCGTACTCAGTTCTTCGGACAGCGTGAGACAAGACAAACCAAGTGCTATCTAATGTCCCTTTTTGGTCTATTATTATTAATATTTTTATTATTGGGCTTTTTGTACTGCTATGTGTCAACATCCTCCCAATCTCCTTCTTCATAAATGTACATCTTTCATTTTCCTTGTTAAAAAAAACATGTTGTGGTTACTAAGTAGTCTTTTTATTTCAAATTCATTTCGTAATGAATTCTAGTCATGGAAAAATAAAATCACAGTTTTCTATTGGAACAAATACTGACAAAATTGCACATGAGTGAGGCGATATAATTCCTTAACTTAATTTAGATGGATTTACATTTTTCTTTAAAAAAAATAATAATATTCAATTGACCTCAATCAAATTTATGTCGGAGGAACATCCATAAGTAAAAACATAAAAACATTGGCAATACAGTATATCCCCAAACTCCAATTCAAATGTTAACATGACCCCCAAAAGAGTAAATCAACACCACATGAATAGCATATGTATATCATATTAATTCCACAAAATTGAAAGGAAAGCAATTCCATAATATTAAAAGCTAATGTAATAAGACGAAATATACGTGGTAAAATATCAAATGTAGGTGATCTATATTGAAAAGGGAAGCTCCTTCAATGAATGTTATATTTAGGCTCAAAGTAAATTGAAATGTAAGATTTCATCTGTGAATTACCTCATGAATACATGTTTAAATGTCTCAATCTGACTATCAATTTACTTCTGAGGAAATTCACTACACCATAGGTTATACTTTTAGATCTTAAGCCCTACATTAAGTCAGTTCTTCTTTAATGCTATGACCCACCTCTGCCTTCAAAATTGGGATGATTAAACCATTATTAAAAGAAACAAAAAAATGCATGCTCAAACCCAGACTGTGAGGTGAGCCATGCAGCGAAATGACATACTATTCAAGCATTAGGAGTTCTTAACTATGTACAGAGTCTGAAAAGATATGCAGTTAAGATTGGATTGGAGTGGTAGTGCATGCAGGATAGTAATATGGCTACATAAAGGAGACTCAAAAATAATATTCTGCTCACAGATAGAAGAGAAGGAAAGGATTTCTGCATATGAAAAATGTATTTGCTAGATCAAAGTTTATGATCTGTGTCACTCATGTTTGTATGGGCATTGTAGTTAGTTGAATTATATCTGTGAATTATGAATATGTTAGTACAAAATACCTGCACTGTAAGTTGTAAAGAAATTCTGAGTGTTTATTTTTATGATTTTGATTTTTTTCTATTCAAATGATTAATTTAAGATAGCATTTACTATGAATTTGGGGGTGTCATTGAAGGTGTTTGTTGTATTTATATTTACATACTTTCATGGATTGTTCAATTCAAATGTAACTTATTTTGATTGACTGACTAAATATGTCACCCCCTAGCAAATGTCATCTACCTTTAAGAAACTGATGAAAGTTCTTTAAAATGCGTGCCGTTTTTAAGTACTGAATGTAAATAATTCACTTACACAGATTAATGACATTGTCTTTTTACTGTTTTTTTGTCAGAATGTCACTACTTTTTAGATGTCTAACCGATCCTATTTCAAATTGTAATTTTATATATTAGGGATTACTAGTTACATATCTTTATTTTTAATATCTGTGAACATTTAAATATAGCTAAAATCCTCTAATGTAATAATGCATTTTTTTTAGGGTGGTTATTTAACAAACATTGAATTGAGTAGAGAGATCAGTCCTTTCTCTATGTGCCACAAGACAGTGGGCTACAGGGATACCAGTTTTACCAGTAGACACTGATTGTCACCTGTACATCGCAGCTGCTATCTTTCTGATATTAATGTCATTTGGCTATTTGTTTGTTGTAGGGTCACATTATCAATATCATAGCTTTCATGTTTTATGTTAATTGTCCAAAACAAATCAGATTCAGAAGGTTCACCTTTATGGCATGTGGCCTGTTGACAGGCACTCCATGCTGCATGTGCATCGGGGACACATATTTCTAAGGGTTTGACTGTATCACTTAGTTCCCCCGTTAGCACAGCCAGATGCATTTTATAAATTGTGACATCATAGCTATATTCCGTTTTTAGAACATAATATAACTATCTAGAGGCAAAGCCTGAATTGTTACCCATTTTAGCTTCACAGTCTTAAGGGGTGATGGGTAATGCCCAACAGTACTTAGCCCCTGTCAACTGAAATTCCCTTAATTGTATTTATCTATTTATTGTGCATTTGTAAGGCACTTATACACCAAGAAATTGTGCTTCAAAGCACCCACAGGGCAAAGGGGAGGGAACATGGGTACAAAGGCAAATAGAATAAACTGATGAACAGGAAATGGGTGGTCCTACTAGCCCTTGCCTTGTGAGCATTCAGAACCTGCAAGTGCAGGGAGAGGGAAGGGGCAGGGATGGGGGTAAGTGCTAGGAGTTCCACAGAGGGAGGGGCCAAGGAGTCAGTTGTGTGTAATAGTAAGTGCCTGTAAGAGATCACTTGGTACAGAGTGATCACCTGCCAAAAATAAGTACAGGCCTGTGAGAACACAAGCCAAGGTGTGCCCGAAGGCAATTGCTGGGACGGGGCAGAAGGCTGAGTGAGATTGGGTAGAAGGCAATGACCCAGAAGGGCACATAAGGTGCCAGACCACCAATCTCATGGACTGTGGGGTATTAGCATGGGAGTGAGAGAGGGAAGCGGGAAGTGAAGTGGAATGTCATGAGGAGTGTCCTGAATTTGAGGAGATCCGGCTCAAGACGGAAAGGAAGTGGGAGGCTATTCCAGACTTCCTGCTCAGACAAAGTGTAATAAGGCACCTCCAGACAAATTCGCCCTCATTCCGAGTTTGGTGGTATCCAACCGGTAATTCCGGTGGCATGCCACCAAAATGGAATCAACATTCCCATCACCTCATATCCCGGTATTCCCAGCTTATTACAGGCAGCAGGATTGCTGGTAAATTCCCATTCCAGGGAATCCCATAGGACTCCATTGGTTGGGATTGTCGGAATCGCTGGCACCGGTAGTCCCGGGCCGGTGATTCCAGCATTTATTTGCGGGTAGGGGTCTGAACTACCAGCAGGTCCGGCCTGTCAGTAGGTCACTGCCTCCACCGGCAAACTTGTGTTTCCCCGTTCTGGAAAAAATACTGGCATTTATTCTAGCATTTTTTTCAGGATTAGGGCACATGTCATGATTCAACTGGTATTGTACTGGCTGAAGATTTGGAACTCAGAGGTGCTTGTATTACACCGGGAAGGGCTGATGAGGTTTTTCCACGGGGGGAGGCAAGCAATTGCTGTGGTTCAAGCATACAAAAAGGATTATGGCCAATATTGGGCTGGAAGATCTAAGGACAAACCCAACAAAGTTTTGCTCTGGCTTCAAATGTCGTGTCAAGACATCTTTTAAGAAGTGGGTATGGAGCATGATGATTGATTCTTGCTGTTAGAAAAAGCTGGCAGCCAACTAGCTGCCTGTCAAAAAGATGTGGGGCATGGAGCCGTACTTGGACTATCACATAAGCCTGAATGTGAAGAGCACTTATGCCAAGCAGCATCTAGGCATATCGCCACTCACTCATTATACTGTTAACCGGGGCAAGAGTCAATCAACTTTGTACCAGTGCTGTCTTGCTATGATTCAAGATGGAATTCACTTGTTTTGCTTTTGCCCTTCTTATTCAAGGGAGAGATCACAATGGCTAAAACCAGTATGGTGAGATCCTCCCGTATTGCTCTAGAATCTGTGAAATATTGTGCTACCCCTGCAGATATAACAGCGTTTGTAGCCTTTTTTAATGCTGCTTGTAGGAACTGGTTTCTTTTAAATTAAATTGTTTGATTATTTTGTTGTTATGTCACTCTGGGCTGTGTTTGGCACTACCTGGATTTGGTTTCTTTGCTGTTGACTTTATAATTTGACAATGCCAATATTCTGTTTTAAGTTTGTATTCATTTTGTATTGTGATTATGTCATGTGCTTCTTTATGGCCGAAACAGCGCTGAAATAAAAAATAAATGAATTAATGAATGTAATGATCCCCATTGTCTCCTTAAGGGTTCTTATGAGAATGTTTATTGAGCAGAGGCATATGCCAGAAAAGCCAGTTTCATGGTGCTTGTCGTTGCCTCTTGGTCCTCAGGTGCAGACAAGCTCCAATGTTCTTCCAGCTTTTGACCTTTCTGTTCCTCTGGCAATTAAGTGAAGGGTGTTTCTTCCACCTCTGATCTAATGCCTTCATCCCTAAAAAAGGGAACTTTAAACTGTCATCACCTCAGTTCATGGGCAACGTACTCACCTTGGAAGCAAGAGGACATGGAGCAACATAGGTTCGATCCCCAGATCCACGCTTAGAAACCTCTGGGTATTAAGCACGTTATAAATAACCAATCATATCATGCAAATAAGCAACAGGATGGGCGACGACTTGTTGGGCTCTACTCACTCGCTCTCATCCACGCGTAATTACGAGATGGAGCCGGCTCTGCTGTGAACTGCTTTTATTCACTCCCTTAACATAACTGGCGTTTCTCCCCTTGGCCCCTCCCTTTCCGTCCTCTTCCCTCTTCTCCCTGTGTCTCTGCTCTTAAAGGGGCTGTGTCCCTTTTAATCACGTATAACACCTCCCCCGTGCTTAACACAAAAGTCCAGTTACATCTGTTTGATGATTCTCACTGGTTTCTTTATTGTCCTAGGAGGTCTCCCTGGGGATTCTTTGCTTTCGCTGGTCGTTTCCACCGATGGCTCTGTTTCTTCTTCCTCGCTTGGACTTTCCTCTGCGGCCTCTTGTTCCTCTGATTCTTCGAGGTAGAGTCTTTTAAAGAATGAGGAGTTTCGGGTGATATCTCCTGGTTCTCCGGTCGCAGTGATCATGGGTCCTCTGATGGCTGTGATGATCCGAGGCTCTGGGCTGTAGCGTGTGTCTATTTTCTTGCGTTGGGTTTGTCGCACTAGGATGGTTTGTCCTATTTCTAGTTGGTGTTCTTTCGCTCTCCTCTTCTTGTCGGCCCACTGCTTGGCCTTCCTCTTTTTTTTGGCGTCACGTTCTCTGATGGCTGTGTCCTCTTCTGGCGTGTAGTCTTCCCATCGGGGAATGCGTGTTCGGGGTTGGTATCTCACCATGAGCTCGGCTGGTGGCTTTCCCGTTGCGTCTTGTTGGGTGTTTCGGTAGCTTCTGAGCCTACTGCAGATGGCTTGCGGTGAGGCGTCTGCTCTGCTACTGCTTTCTGTCTGGTCAATTTGATGGTGGCCATGAACCATTCCACCATCCCGTTGGCTTGGGGCTAGAGTGGTGTGATCTTCTGGTGGTGGAATCCCAGGTGGCTCGCAAACTTTGCAAATTCTCGATCTTGGAACAGGGATCCGTTGTCTGTTTTGACAATGTTGGGGATGCCCCACTCACTGAATAGTTCGTCTACGATGGATGCCGTTTCTGTGAACGATGTTGAAGGTATTTGCTTGATGAAGGGGAACCTTGAGTATTCATCTATTATCACTAGCAGGTATCCTCCTTCTTCTAGGGGTCCATAGAAGTCCATTGTGACTTTTTGCCAGGGTCTTGTTGGAAGTGTGGTTATTTGGAGGGGGTTTGGGTTTGGCCCCTTTGCTGCCAGTTGGCAAAATCTGCAGTGCATGAGCATGTCTTCGACTATCACTTCCATGTATGGAAACCAGACATAGTTCCTGAGTATACATTTTGTGTTATCGATTCCCCTGTGGCCTTCATGTGCCAGTGTTACCAGGGTCTTCCTTAGGTCTCTTGGGGCTACCAGTCTCTTCCCGCATAGCAATATTCCTTGGTCCGTGGCTATGAGTTCATTGTGTACTTTGGCTAGCTGATCAAGTTCCTTCTTATCTGCATCCTCCCCCTCGTTACCTCTTTTCTGGCGCTCTCTCCATTTGTTAGAGGGGGTGAGAGGGACTGTGGCTCTGATGGTACGAGATGTAGTCCGTGGCCTTGTGGGCTAGGGTGTCATCCTTATTCATCATGGGGTGTCTGGACAGGTAGTCCGCTGGGTTGGCGTCTCCTCCAGGTTTGTGAATGATTGCGTAGTCATACTCTTGCAATCTTATTCCCCATCGCTCTATCCGGCATCTTGGTTTTGGGGTTGCCAAATATTGAAAGGAGTGCCTGGTGATCTGTCACTAGGGTGAACTTCCGGCCTATGATAAAGTGGTGGTATTTCTCACAGGCCCATACTGCAGCAAGGCTTTCTCTCTCCGCTTGTGAGTAGGATCTTTCTGTGTGTGATAGTGCGCGGCTAGCGTATGCCACTACTGCATGGTGGGTGTTGTCTTTGGCGTCGGTCTGGGCAAGGATTGCTCCGAGTCCTACCGGACTGGCATCAACCGTAATTATGGTGTGCCACTCTGGATGGAAGTAAGCCAGCTGGCGGCTGTTGGTGAGGCTTTCTTTTATGGTCATGAATGCTACTTGGCAGGGTGCGTCCCAAATAAAATGTTGGCCCTTCCTCAGGAGGGTGCGGAGCGGGTCAGTTATTGTGGCATAGTTCGGGAGGTAGCGTGCACAGTATTCTGCCATTCCTAGGAAGAAGCACAGTTCTGCCGTCGATGTGAGGGCCTGGAGGTCAGTAATGGCCTTTATCTTATCCGGGTCGGCTGTTATTCCTTTGTTAGAAAATATGTGCCAGAAGAATTTGAGGCTGGTCTTATTGATGTCACATTTAGTTTCGTTTAGCGTCAACCCTGCTTCTTGGAGGATGTTACAGATAGCTGTTGGGGCCTTGTCGTGCTGTTCTTGATCCTTCCCAAAGATTAAGATGTCATCACTGTAGTTTAGTGCGTTCATTTCAGATGCTATCAGGCGTCTGATCGTCTCCTGGAAAATCTCTACAGCAGATGATTTGCCAAAATGTATTCTTTTGTATCTGAAGAGTCTGTCGTGGGTTGCAAAGGTAGTGATGGGTCTCGATTCCGGGTCCAGGACGAGCTGGTGGTAGCCCTGATTGAGGTCTAGTTTTGAGAAGAATCTCGTCTGATTTAGCCTGATCAACATGTCTTCCAGGCTCGTGCCTGGGTGCCTCTCTCTCTGGATGGCGGTGTTCGGGATGCGCATATCGACACATATGCGGAGGCGTTCATTGTCTTTGGGCACAATCACTATTGGGGATACACATAGTGTTGGTCCTTCTGCTTTTTCTATGATGTCGTTGAGGAGGAGGAGCTGGATGTCCTTTGACACTTGTTCCTGAAGGTGGAAGCTCACTTTGCGGGGGTGCTGTGGTACCGGCGTGATGTTGTCGTTGATGTGTAGCTTGATGGGTGAATTCTTGAGCATTCCCACCCCTCAAATAATTTTGGGAATTGCCGTTTGAGGTCGCCTTTCACGAAGGGTCGGTCTGTTATCGCCATGATGGATTCACGTGTCGGTGGGTGTCCCTCTATGATTTCCGACTGGTCGTAGCGTAGGTCAATCAGGGCCAGGGCACTGGCTGTTCGGTAACTGAGGAGGCAGCGGCCGATGGACGGGCTCTTTACGACATGTATCGTAGAAGTCACTGTGATGTCACGATGTCGTAGGTCACATTGGAATAGCCCTCTGCAGGTCATGGGTAGGGCCGCTCCCCTTGAAAGATGTGTGTCCTGGCTTCTCGTAGGGGGTATGAAAGGGCAATCTCCCGGTATAGGTCTTCGTTCATGACGTTTACCGTCGCTCCTGTGTTGATGACAAATTTGTTTCTGGTGTTCCCCATTTGAATTGTTACTCTGGGAGCTGAAGTGTCTTCCACGTCAACACTGAGGAGGCGGACGTACTGCCTGTCGTAGCCATCTTGTAGGTATTCAGTATGTTCGTATGCTCATGACTGATATCTTGGTGGGGAGTTGAGGTACGGGTCCACGTCCTGTTTGGGGGGACAGGGTTTCCCTCATGTATGTCGCCCCTTGTTCTGGCGCTTGCATTGAGTCTCGTTGGCGGATGTCTTATAGCTCATGACCCTTTCTGTCTGGTTCGATCTAGAGTCCTTCAAGGGCCCTTACAGTGTTTGGGCGTTGATAGGCGTTTATGGGAAATGGAGCATTTCTATCTGCAGGGCGATGCTGTTCCGTATGTATCTCTATTGTGCGGTTGGCAGGCCGCGGGCGTGTTGCACTTCCTTCTGGTAGTTGTTCCTTGCACATCACTTGGAAGTGGTTTTCCATTCCACATCTCAGGCAGCGTTGGCCGATGGCAGGACAGGGGCCTCTGTGTAGATACTCAAATCCACAGCGGTAGCATTGACAGTCACTTTGTGTCCGTTGCGTTGGGTATCTCGGGTTTGCTCTGGTTTGTGAGGCTGGGTACCGGGCGTAGGAGTTTACAGCTGCGATGATGTCACCCTTCTTGGCGTTCCCAAAGGCTGCGGCCTGGATGTTCACTCTTTCATAGACTCTGGCCAAGTCCAGTACTTCCTTTAGGGAAAGAGGTTTCTTTAGGAGCTGTTTCCGGAACATCGAGGATATGCATCCCTCAATTATGCGCAGTCTGATGGCCTCGTCGTCATTAAAGTTGGCGAAATTGCACTTCGTTATTTTTCTTTGAAGGCGAATGACAAATTCTCCTATCGATTCATGGGGAAATTGACCACACTGGTTGAAGGTGCATCTCTCATAGTCGCGGTTGGGTTAGATGACAATCTTCTCATTGATGGCTTGTAGGAGTTTTGCATACGTGGTGCGGTCCTGTAGGGGAATCGTGCGTATGATGTTTTTAATTTCTCTTCCTGGGACATTGGCAAAGATGCTGAGTATGTTGGGTGGTTCCTGTGTGCCAATGGCACCTACGAAGTCCTCAAATTCTTCCACCCACTCTTCCCATCGTTGACCCTGATCATGGTGTGGGGTCAGTGTGAATGGAGCAGATCTCCTCATTAAGCTAGCGTGAGAGGAGTGTGCTCCTGGGATTGGTGGTTGGGCATTGGGGTCTGCTGCATCCGAGGCCGACATGATGGTGCCGCTGTGTTTGTTGTAGTGGTGCAGGTGGCACGTGGGCGCTTGTCTTGGTTATCTCTTGGGGCACTGTGGCCGCTTGTGTAGTGTACCAGGGTGTGGCCCTGCCATCTGGGGAGCAGGGTGTGGCCCTGCCGTCTGGGGAGCTCGAATTCACTGGCCCCGTAGGGTGGGTTAGCTTTGAAGTTCGTGTTGGCCTTTTGCTGTGCTTATGTGGGGCCATTGGACTCTGGGTTTGGCCTTTTTTGTTGGTGTTGTGCCAATCTTTATCGTACTCCTCTATTCTTTTTTCTGTTTTGAGTGTCACTGGGTGGGAGACGCAGGGTTCCCTTCCTTGTATTAGCTTTATTTTGTAATGTCACTTAGGGGAGACATAGGGTTTCCCTTCTTTGTATTACCTCGATTGTTGATTTACTGTCACTTGTGGGAGACACAGGGTTTCCCTTATTTGCCGTAGCGTGGCTCTATTGTATTTTTTTTTAATGTCACATGTGGGGAGACACGGGGGTTCCCTTCTTTTTATTGGTTTTATTGTTGGTAGGATGTCACTCGTGGGAGACACGGGGTTTCCTTTATTTGCCGTAGCTTTATTAAGTGTTTTTTTCAATGTCACTTGGGGGAGACTCGGGGATTCCCCTGTTTGCGGTCTTTATTAAGTGTTTTTTTTCAATATCACTTGGGGAAGACTTGGGGATTCCCCTTTTTGCGGTTGTTCCCTTCCCGAGCCCCGATGGAGCACCTTACTTGGTGTGCGGCTGCTGCGGTCCAGTGGTTCTTCCCTGTTCGCCGTTCCCGGTCTGCTGCTTCGCCACGGTTGCTGCCGGAATGGTCTTCTCCTCATCCTTCGGCGGCAATGCAGTCGCCGATCCATCTTTCCAGAGGCACACGGACCTCTTGATTGTTGCTGGGCGCATGGGCCCTCCTCGACCCGCAGGCACACAGGCCTCCCTCAGGCTTCTTCCTCCGGAGGCACACGGGCCTCGAAGTGGATGGCGGGCACACGGGCCCTCCTTTATTTTCAGGCACACGGGCCTCTGGTCGCTGCAGGGCACACGGGCCTCTGTGCTGCTGCAGGGCACACGGGCCTCTGCTCTCACGTGGGGCACACGGGCCTCCACACTGCCACAGGGCACGCAGGCCTCTGCTCCTCTGTGGGCACACGGGCCTCACGGACTGCTGGGCGCACGAGCACTCTTATCCTGCTGGGCACACGGGCCCTCCTAATCAGCTGCTGGTGCACGGGTGTCCGTGTCGGCTTCGTCGCCAGTGTTGGGCTCTACTCACTCGCTCTCATCCACGCGTAATTACGAGGCGGAGCCGGCTCTGCTGTGAACTGCTTTAATTCACTCCCTTAACATAACTGCTGTTTCTCCCCTTGGCCCCTCCCTTTCTGCCCTCTTCCCGCTTCTCCCTGTGTCTCTGCTCTTAAAGGGGCTGTGTCCTTTTAATCACGTATAACACGACTCCCGCTTCATTTATACATAACTGCATTTTAGAAGGACATTGGTGGCTTCCAAGCTGCATAATAGCATTCAATTGGGTCCTTTCCCTAGAGGAGAGTCCAACCTTTTTGCAGCAACTCCTAGAGCGCCTTCCTCTTGGTGAAATCACTGCAGGGTAAAGCTAAACATGTAGGACGAATTCAGGTAAGTGTGTAGGATCTGTGTTGCGCAAGAGCACCAATGCTAACTTAGCTCCACCCATGTCCTGCCTCCTTGAGAACAAAGGCCTCTTCCTGCAATTATCTTCTCTTGCCTGGATCACCCTCTGCTGAACAGGCTTCAGAGGTTTGTTACTAGTTCAGGTCAATCTAATAAAATACACCTCTCCCATTTTTTATTTCATCTTGTTAGTGTTTTGTACGGCACACAACAAGTGTTTTCGTAGCACCTATAAAGGCAAGAAAAAGAATAGGAAGACACTGAGTCCAGAGGGACGTGGAAAGAGGTGATTTTAAATTGGAAAAGGAGAGTGCAATTAAACAATAGTCGTGGAATATAGTAATCTGCGAATTCCTGGATGATCATATATTGTATTATACAACCAAGGGTAATATTTAAGGAGAAAGAAACGGGTGTACAACTAAGAGAATAATAGTAATCAAGTCATGGTAATAGCGGTGCCTAGTTCTTCAATGATTGAAGTGCTTTGGCATTGATTAATGGTATATAGCGGGATGGCACTATCCCATGGGAACACAATCTTTACCTGCTTTTCATTGTGTACCTCCCTTCCATCTTTTACCCAAACCATGGTGCCCAATCCTTACAATTCTGATGGTTTTTGATCCACTCATTGGCAGGTCTAGTATCCTCAGAGTGGATTCGGGTGCAGGAGCCCACTTTGTCTCTAGAAGAGAAGTGACGAGGCCAGAGCGATTTGGTGTATCCAGGGAACGCTCAGACCGGATTTGAACCTGATGGAATTCACTTCCATGTGTGTGAGGGGTCAAATTGTCCCTTGCAAATCACAAAGGGCTTCCTGAGGTGGGCAGAAATCATAGAGTATCACTTCTGAAGATGGAATGGTTTCCTAGTAAATGGCCCTTTTATCTTGAGACCCAATGAGTGCACGCCAATTACTGGAACGTTATTGATATCACTGTAACATTGTTTAGAATACTACCACTACACTGTGCTTTTTCAGAGTATTCCTATACACTTGGTTTCACCCAGCATACACTGTGTAAGGTGCTTGTGCACTGTTACCAGGTATAAGTGAGCTTTGGAAACACCAACGAGTTGTGGCATCATGGGGACTTAGGAAAGGCAATAAAGCCACATTGCTCTCACAAGGCTTTGGCCTTTAGCAGACTTTCTTGATTAATAGTATACTTTCCCTGTCCCCTACTATTCAGTACTGATATGGTCAGATGTGCTATAGACATCTGTATACGATAAGTCTATCTTCCTAGTGGAAGTGGGCTTTTATATGGAGATAACATGAGGAAAATGCCAAAAAGGATCTTGTGTGTGTATTTGAAGCTGCATGTCCCTGTTGTGTCTACAATGTGGTAATATTACTGTTCAGCTCCTGGTGTGTCTTCACTACACAGCAGAAGTATATTAGTATCCCATATATGGATGGGTGTGATTATGTTGCTAACTCTTTGATCCAGATGTCAGCTCAAGTGTAACAATGGCCCGCATTTTAGACCATAGAGTGTATATAAAAAGTATGTTTGGCAGATTGTATGCAGATTTTCCAAAGCACTCTAGTGGGCACCATCCCAATGGTAAGACAGGATTCCATCCAGATTTTAGCCCGAATTCTCCTAAGATTGACTGTGACAGAGCTGTCAGGCTTCACTCAAGGGAGGAATGAAGACTGCATATGAGGCACAGATAGTCCCTATAGACACCCCAAGAGAATTCAATATGAAATATACCAAAATATAAACTTTATTACATAGTCACACAAACATCACTAGAAGTTCAAATATGTACTACCAACAAAGGGCACAAACAATACATCACGATGTCGGTAACACGGTAAAAGGGCCTAGCATTTACCACCTCAACTGCTAAAGATAAATGTATGGACTATCCTTAGTAGCCAGCCCTATAGTTTATAATGCTAAGGGGTAGGGAAAAAAGAGGTCCATAGACAGGGGTAACATTCATCCCATGGTCATATTGACGACCCACAATCTAAACCAGGGACAGTATCTGTAATCCCCACAACCACTAGCACACTGTAGAATAATGAACACACGTAGACCATGTGATACATTTAGTTTCCAGAGGGAGAGCAGGGGTTATCACTTATAAAGCATGCTCCAAAGGGCCAACAAAAACAGAATGTGGTTACACTTGTAACACTAGACGTATAGGATCCCATTACACACTTAGAAATGCATAGCTACAGTGTAAGCACAGTTGGAAACGTTTCCTAATATATTACTGTGGCAGGAGTGTGTGCATTACAATGATTTTGTTCAGTTACTTCTTCTGTAAGCCAGGGTTATTTGCTAACATTCCAGTTTTTGATAGGAAACTCCAGGGATCCGAGGGGGGCGCTCAGAAAATGTAACAATTCGGTAAGTATCCTTCTTTAGTCTCTAGAGGTGTTTTAAAGTTATTGAAAGCTTGAAAGTTCCCCATAGAAAAAATGGGACACAATCCATAGGCAGAACCGTGGTTATAGGATAAGTTCAGTTAAGATCTTGTTTTACCTCACAGATGTGAACAAAGGAACAACCAACTCAAGAGGATGCTAGAGGAGACCCCCTTCTAGAGATCCAGTTTAAAGACCGAATAGGGCCCACAACACCCTACTACTGCTACTACTACTACTACTACTGCTACTGCTACTACTACTACTACTACTAAGAAGAAGAAGAAGAAGAAATAACTATCTCAAGACCCCTGGACCTGCAACACCCTACTACCCAGAAGAAGAAGAAGAAGAAGAAGAAGAGGAAGAAGAAGAAGAAGAAGAAGAAGAAGAGGAAGAGGAAGAAGATGGATAAGAAGAAGAAATAATTATCTCAAGACCCCACGACTCGGGAGATGTGCTCATAGCACCAGTAACTCAGGATTTGGCTTTCAAGAGATCGGAGAATCTGGGAAGTACAGTGGTTCTTTTATAGGGAGAGTGACAGTATCCGGTACTCAGGGACTTGAACCCTGGACCAGCGATTGCACAGATGGAAGACTGTTGATCAACCATCCAGAAGCAGAGTAGAAGCATTCCACAACTCTTCTAGTCTAGGGAAGCGCCCTCCCTCAAGGTGCTTGATCCAAGTGCATTTAAGACGGAACACTAAAGCAACACAGACACAGTCCTAACAAAGGTCAGTCAGTCCATCCAGCGAGGATGACTAGGCAGAAGGAGAGGAACAGTCCAGGCAGGACACCCAGTAGTCAGAAGAAGTAACCAGAGTTAAAGCCAAATGACCCAGGGGCCAGCCATTATGGCCAAATCCGGTCCTAAAAATCAGCAGCATATGTTTGAAGCATTCTCCATCAGTTTAGGTCAGAGCCTGAGGAATGGGCAAGGTCTCATCTAGACATACCCATTCCCTAATGTGCTGGCGTATGCCAGCCCTTCAATCACATGCCAGGCAGACACACATAGGGTTTGGCAGCCAACCTAGGAGGCTGCCCTGAGAAACTGCGAACAACTCGCGTCCACCCACACAAGATGTGTACTGGGTCTGTCTGGGACAGGAAAACAGCCTACGCCTGTCTAAACTGTAATAGAAAATAAGGTTTAATAGCCAAGAAAACCAACAAGGAAGACCAAAGCTGTATTAGTCCCAAAAAGGAGACAAGAGAACTTTACAAATTGAATTTCTCCTAACAGATAGCACAGTTTCCTATAGAAAGCCAGCTTCACTTTATGTTGGAAAAGCAAAACAACTCAGTAGAGTACGCATTCGGAGGTGTACCATTCCCCCAAATGAAATGCATGGCAATAAAGGAAAGACGGTGGTCAAGTGCACATTTTATTTTTTTAATTAAGAAAATTATAATTTATGGGATAGGTATCACATAAAAGATTTTACATAAAAATAAAAACTTTGCAGTATACATACCTCCCCTCTATAGAAAGCGTTTGCACACTGCATAACCTATAAAACACTGGGAAATTGTACCCACCCTCAGGGCTGGATCAAGGGGCAATCCACTGGGGCGCACTGCATCACCCCTTGAATAAACACCACTTTCCAAAGATATAAGCATAGTCTTGTAGTATTCTGTAAGAACTAGCAATAGGAAACCCTTTCATACGCTGCTGGATCCCTGTGAATTCTGAAGGTATGCTGATGAAGGGTGTTCTGATGCAAACCTCATCCAGATGGACCATTCCATACCGCCAGGCTCTGCCCAAATGAATCCTGAACCTTCCATTGACACGTCCTCAGGGTCCTACTGTAAGTGCATCCCCCTGCTCTGAAGGGGCCTTCATGCCTTCTCACTCTATGCATCTCGTTCAATGCATCTGGGGTTGGAATGAAAAGTACAACAAATCCAGACCAGCTCCTAGAGGGTCAACATGTTGTGTCCCTCAAAACGTTTATAATCCCAAACAAAAATTCCCATGTTTGCTTCGCAAGCATCTCCTTCCATTATTGAATCTTTAGTTTTAGGAAGCCAAAAGCAGAGCGCACCTCATCAAGCAGACCCACCCTTTCTCTAAGTGATACACACTAAAGTGTTCATTTCATGTAATGGGACACCAACCATGAAAGGTACCTACTTTGTCTCTGCACTTGTATGCTGCTGCCGCCCTGCAACATGGAGCTGGCCAACATGTTTGTGCCACCTATACTGACTTTATGCATTTGTATGCTGCTGCCGCCCTGCAACATGGGGTTAGGCAAACTGTATGCCTTTGCAAGCCGAAGCCAAAAACAGGCAGATTCCATGGAAATCGATTCCATTTACGTGGGCTTGAAATCTCACGCAGGCATAAAGGCATGTGCCCCTTGAAGTCAGAGGAGTCGTGCACAGAGGAAAGGTTAGCTCCACCTCTGGCTCATTCTCTGCCTCCAGATGGTTGCACAATGCTCCGCAGTGCAGACGTAAGGTGTAAGTGGAAAAAGCCTTCACATCCTCATTTTAACACACACATGCGTGCATTGCAATGCCCCATCTAGCTTAACGACAAGCTGACTCTAAATAAACCCAAGAGAATTCTAAGGTCCTCTGACTCCTGGTTGCTATCCTGTCTAAAAACTAAATGAACAAACAGTAGTGGCCAATTGCTTGCATGGTGGGCACGGAAGGCGTGGAATTCCTTACCCTCAAAACCTCGGCAGGAAGTAATTTGCTTTTGTTCCAGAAATAGTTGAAAACATTACTGTTTGAATAGAATTCCCTCTTTCTGTATTTGCTCCTCTTGATGTTTTGTGCTAGATGTTATGTTATGTGTTATGTTATTTTTTCTTATACCGCACCAAAGCCCGTAGGCATCCAGGCGCCGAGAGACAGAAAAGTGCAGGCTACCAGTAAGGGAAAGTAGTAATAGAAGAGATGGGTCTTCAAATGTTTCCTGAAAGCGAATAGGTCCCCGGTCTTACGCAATGTAGCAGGCAACGCATTCCATGCCTTAGCACCTTGAATATGAAATGCTTTGCCAAGCCCGCGGGACCCGCACAGACCCGATAGTTCCGTTCACACTGGCGCGTTCACGCCTGGGGACGGAATAAGAACTAACAAGAACTACAGTGCTACTGGGTAATGTAGTTGTTCAGTAGCGCTCGCAAGTGTGTGCCGAGGAACCTCCATTAAAGTCACACAGTCGGTGTTTTAAAGCGGCAAAGTTTCCAAGGTTCACAGAAACAAGTACTTCAAGCTCCTTCAAATTTCGATTTCCTAATATTTAAAAGAGTTTTTTAAAATCACTAAAAAGGACTTGTTAAAAAGTCCTACTGGTAGAAATCCAGTCAAATACACGGAATGACAATTGGCACAATAATCTCTTAAATACTATGCAAATAATCACACAGGCACACCTACAAACTATCTCTAGTGGTGGGAACGCAAGGTCTAGCTTTTATACTCGCACAGACCCGCTAGTTCCGTTCGCGCCAGCGCGTTCGCGCCTGGGGACGGAATAAGAACTAACAAGAACTACAGTGCTACTGGGTAATGTAGTTGTTCAGTACCACTCGCACGTGTGTGTTTTTATGTCTTGATGTTTCGCCCTGATGCCTGTGGGCTGTTGGCATGTTAGAAATAAATAAATAAATAAATAAATGCATAAATAAATAAATGCCTTGCTTCTATGCCTTACTTTTGCACCCCAGGACTGAGAAAATGGTCCCTTATGTGATCAATGGACGCACGTGAATCGACATTCACACAAAAGAGGTAGCCCACTGGGGTACAAATATCAACTGAGCGCGACGATAGTCAATAACACAAACATTGCCAACAGTCCTCAAAAACGTTTTCATAGGCCAATGAAATGTTGCTTCATAAAGAATGTCTCCCAGCTAGTCTCTTTGTTTGTTAGACATAATATTCTGCGCACAGAACTAATTCTTAAGAGAGAAAACATGGTCATATGGCTCAGTGGGTTCATGCATGTGCTCCAGACTTAGAGTTACGCGCTACTGGTCTGGAGGCCAATTCGGTTAAAATACCCCTTTGTCATTCACAGGTCAGTAAAATACTCTGCATACCATTCAGTTGGCAATTGGTAACACTTATTTTCATTACAATAAGGTATTTAATGGTGTGTTTGGGGTGTTACTTAAGATATCGACATACACAGAATTTGAGATAAGATAGTCAAAGCACCAGTACATGGATTCCGACAGGGTCAGTGCCACACTAAGGTCGTCCTAGACAGCCTACTCGATCTCTGCGGCACTGGTTTAGCCCTAAAACATCAAATCTGATCCTGTTTTAAGGAAGGTGAGGTTTGAAAATGACTCTTCACTGGGG
Organism: Ambystoma mexicanum; assembly: GCF_040938575.1. Taxonomy (NCBI): domain Eukaryota; kingdom Metazoa; phylum Chordata; class Amphibia; order Caudata; family Ambystomatidae; genus Ambystoma; species Ambystoma mexicanum. The sequence continues at coordinate 454,350,693 of NC_090939.1, read as the reverse complement.
GCGACAAAAATGATTTCACAGGTTTGGAATCTAAGCGACTTCCACTGACCATGGCAGCGGGGCTAAATACTATTTTATTCCAAAGAGTACATTTACATTAATCAATGCTCTGCTTTCAACACAATAACCATCAACTTGTCAGCCTGCTCGGGAGTCTAGTGCTCCATGAATGCTCATTATCCATGCATAAGGAGCAGAGATGAGATGCTGATCCATAGATGTATGAGATGCTTGGCAGCGCTGCGTCTGCCTGCTGGAATAAACAATGATCGGGCGGCTTTCCCTTTCACAATAGGTTATTTATTTTTATTTTTTGCAGAGGATTCTCTAAAGAGCAAATCCTTACATAGGTCCAAAAGTGGTCAGAGTGCACGTGTACTGTAATGCATTCTGATGTCCATTGCATGCCAACTACACAGAGCAGAAACTTCTAGAAAAGCCAAGTCAGATTCTGTTAAACTAAATGATGTGACCTTTTTCTGTGAGGTTTGATGCCCTCAATTTTTTAAAGTGGACAATTTCACTGCTGCCAAATAACTGTTTCCTTCTTTCTTATAGTGGGTGGTTCCGCCAGACCTCCTTCCCCTGCACACCCCAGCCCTTTGCCCGCTTGTCTCACTCCTGCATATCCTTTTCCCTTTGCATATATATATCATTGAGAAAAACATTGTTAAAGGGACGTTAAGTTGTGCTAATAAAAACTCATGAAATTCAGTAAAAATACTTTGTTAAAGAGACGTTATAGTTTAGCACACATAACTCGCACCACCATTGTGCACTGCTAAGACTAACATCCAGGACATCAAAGGTGACATCACACATTTTCAGCTGATCTAGGAAGTTTCAAGTTGAAAATGTACCCTTGCACAGCTCCTACACCTATTCTTACTGAGTTTCCATCTGCAATCCATCTGCAATCCAGGAGAGAGCACATGCTTGGAACAATATTAGCACAACTGCTATTTAATTTCAAAAGCTGGTATCAGGCATGGCCATCCCTCCTCCCCAGGACCCACCGCTTCCACAACGGAAAAAGCACAATGATGCAGAAAACAATCAAGAGGACCAGGAAGATGAGATAGAGGAAATTCCTACCTCCAGCATCCAGGCAGAATCATGGGTGTGGCGGTTCTTTACCACCATTGGGTGTGTACCAAAGGCTAAGGCTACAAAGGTTAAATGCACAGAGTAGTCACAGATAACCTAGCCAGTACTACCACAGGACCACCTTCATGCGATGCCACATCTACCACCGAGATGCTCTGAGAAAGGCTGTTCCTTTTTCAGCAAGCAATAGCCTGTCTTCCTCTACCTCATCTTCCGCAACCAATACTGCTGCCGCACAGGCTCCTCCTATGGGGCAAGCCATAACATAGGCTGCTGATCCATATCGTTCCAAGACAGCAGTACTCTCTACTGCAACACACCACTCTGCAGGGAGAGCAGTTTCAAAGTGCTTTCGAGGCTGCAATCTAGGACCATGACAAACACTGCCCCTTAACTTAGATTTAAGCCACACAAAACATCTTTCCCTGTCCACCTCCCCTGTAACTTTCACTGGTGCCCCTTCCCTCATTTGCCTCCCCCACATTACTTCCTGGCCTTCCCTGCAAAAAAAATAATTAAAAAAACACCAAAATAAAAGGTTCCTTTAGGAATAACCTTTCACAGTTAAAAAATATAACTAAACAATGTTATCTTATATACTCCATCTACTTTACATTTCTCATTAAAGTACTTAGACTCAATAATATTCTCCAACATTTCCATTAGCATTTTATATTTTATATAATCCATGCACCTTTATAACTATCCGCAATGTCTGCAGTCTCCTTTCCAGGCCATGCATCATTAAAAGACCCGGATGGTAGGTGCACACCATTGCACAGAACAGCCCTTCTTACTTTTTACTTTTATATTTGTAACACTCCCTCATTGCCTGCTTTTGAACAGTCACACATCCATCCACCAATCACTTCCAAAACCTCTACATATAAACCTATCAACATATTAAACTTCCACACACCAACTGCCACTTAACAATTTTCTACAAATCTTTTGCATCTGCATTGCCCTTACTTATACAACAAAATTGTACATAGTGCTCCTATAAATGCCCTTATGCATTATGCAGTAAGAAAAGTGCATAAATAGAAAGGGCAGTACTGGTGGGCAAGTGCTCATGGGAGCCCAGGAGGGATGTGCCCAATGATGACAAGGTGGGAGGCCACTGGGTAATTGCTGGGTGGAGGAGTCCCAAGGGTGGGGTGAAATTTAATCATAACGTCCCTTTGACAACATTTTTTTCTGTCAATGTAAAAGGTTTTTTATAAGTGAAAATGTTTCATGATGTTACATCACTGTATATGAGTTATTAATAATTGCTCTTTACACATATAAGAAAGAACAATAAAACTTCTTTAACAAAAATATTTTTTGCAACACATGCTTACATTTTGACACTTTAGAAATAATAAATGACAGGACCGATTTGCAAAACCATAATTTGAGGTCCTTTCTGATGCTCCTCATGAATGTTTGCTGTAATCCTGTCCAGCACTTCGGGCTGAGCCATGAGCAGAATTATTTTTCCCATTCAAACCTATCCCAATTTTGGAAAACTTTACCACATACCCAGTCCGTGGTGGCCATGTCCACTTTAAACCCCCATTGCCAGTCCCTTGTGGTCATGTCCAGTAGCCATGACTCTGACATTCAGGCCACCTCTCATGTCCACAGGCTATATCTCAGTCAACAAAGGTAAAAAAAAATTGTACATACATTATGACACTTTTCAAAAAATAAAACACAGATACATTTGCAAAACCATGCTTTCAGGTCCTTGCCAAAGCTCCTTGCACAGGTTTGTTGTAATCCAATCCAACACTTCAGGCTGTAGCCGCAAGCACAATATTTTTTCCCATTCAAACCTAGGGCTTCAGCCATGCCCCAATAAGCAAATCAGAATACACGATTATGAGGTAATTGCAGGGTGGTAGAATGGGTAGATCACTGCGCTTCATGTAGTACTTTAATCAGATCACCCTGCTGCTGGTGATGGGGTTATTTTGTGAAGGTGCCTTTCCTTCTTTAAGTGTTATGTTTCAAATAGGAGAGTGAGCACTGCACACCTGAGCGCTGGTGTATTCAATATGGAACTGTTGTCGTAATAAAACAATCTTGAAAACTATTGTTGGTGCTATATTTGTTGTTAGAAGTCAGCCGACACATCGAATTTGAGATTGACGAATTAGAAATACCTGTTATGAAATAATCATGCGCATCATTCCTGCCCCATTTCCCCCACCCTCCACCCCCTAGCATCCATACTTACCTATGCAGCTCACTTACCTGCTGCTCCTCTGCACTGCTCTTTCCCTGAAATGTGAGTTACGCCTCCCCATTGAGATGCAAAACTTCTGCCGAATGGTGCTTTTTTTCATCTTTTTTAAAAATACTTTATCAGTCTCCCGCTTTCCTTTTTAGGGAAGTAAGGGACACCCCTAAAACCCCCATTTTCCATTACTGTTGGGTAAGGAGAGCGGGGGAAATTCTGCAACCCCTGCTTCCCTTACTCACCATTATTTTTTTTGTTCTTTTTTTCAGTGCCGAATTTCGGCATTTTCTCCTGCTCAATTCTTTTTTCAGTTTTTGATGAATTCCTTTCTCAAGTCATGTGGATTGTGGGCCAGTCGTTGCTGCGAAGTTGTGGAAATTAGTCCGGGATGCAATCCCAATATCTTGTCCCGGCATGGTCGCAAATGGGCATGGTTGATGATTTGGAGGGTTGACCTGGTGACCACGTGGGCACCTTGTTCGGCGTGCTCGGTAATTATCTGCTGATTGACAATATCTCAGAGCTGGTTGGGAATTGCAGTGTATGCAGCAGTAGTCACAGCGATCTGTTGATGCAATCCTGTCCAGCACTTCGAGCTGTAGCCACAGGCAGAATTATTTTTCCCATTCAAAACTATTCCGCTCGTGTTCCCAGCCATATGATTGGCAGAGTGCTCTACACCAGGTGCTAGTTGTGGTTCATGAAAGGCTTCAAGACTAAAATTGTGTGAAGTAAATATTATATGGTAACTGGAACAGCAGGGCTCTAGTTGTGCTTATCTCGCTGCTTCATGTATTTGGTGCCATACTATTAGCACAAACACATTTCTAACACATTTTCTCCACATAGTGATATTTATAATTGGAAAAACAATATCTCATCCCATATGTCTTCAACAAAAAAGTTCATGTTGATGTAAAATGTCTGAATCAGTTAGACCTCACATTTAATCCAAGGCTACATAGATCATACATGGGCAACATTTCACTGTACTGTGCTTTTGTGACGTTATGAAGCGACACATGCATGGTGTTGTTGTGTAAGAAAGCACTAACAAATAAATGTGTACATAAGATTGACATGGTGTGTGATGTGCTTGAGCCATATTGTTTACGCAGTGGACTAGAGTACATGCTAACCAGTGAGAGCGGAACCGCTATTGTAAATTTGCATTTGTATTTGTAACGTCCTACCAGGCAGAACGAACTGCATTTACGCACAGGTTGTAATAGTTCAACGTTAATCACAGAACCATTTACTGGTGAATCAAAGGGGATGAATCATTGATATAGGTTGGTTTTAACCGCTTTATGGAATGTCAATAGAGGGCATATTTCTCAGTATGAGGGGCAAGAAGTTCCACAATCGTGGACCGTACACAAAGAAGAGTTTATCAGCCCTTTTAGTACATCAGGGGGAGGTACCCTTAATAAAATGTCTTCTGATCAGAGCGCCCAGGTTGACTGTTAGAAAGCGATCCTCTCTGCTAAATATGTTGTAGCAAATCCTTTAAAACATTTATACACCAGACAGAGAATTTTAAAATCAATTCTTTGACCTACTGCCAACCACTCTAGAGAGCGTCGAAGAGTTGAAGTCAGTGTACACTTAGGTAAGATCATCTTAACATCTTTATTTTGGGCTGATTGCAGTCGTTGTAGTTGAAATTTAGGAATGTCGTAAAGAATAGTATTAGCATGATCAAATTTTGCGTTAACCAATGAGCCCACTACCACTGGAACGTCTGAAGGACTGATCATAGCAGTCCCAGAGTCTAATATACTGATTGAACTGTAGCTCCCATTTGGCAATCACAACTCAAATCAGACTGCCAACACCAGCCTACTTTCTTGACTCTAGATACTTGACTTGACTTTAGTTCTTGTCTGTAAATACTTCAGACAATAGTGAAGGGCAATTCATCAAATACACGTCTACGATGTGAATGGAGCAATCAGAAATAGAATAGTTGTTTGGTTTGTAAAGTACATATTTATTTGTTTTGAGAATAGCCAAGCAGTCAACAAAATTCTGGTAGATTGGAGTATGTTAACAAAGAACTGGTGGATGTGTGGTTCGGGATGTCTTTTTGTGTACTGGTGTTTGGTGCGGATCTTTATGTATATGAAATGTGTATCGGGGTCATTTGTGAGGGGCTTTTATAAAGCACATACATTTGCCCTTGAGAATGGTGGCACTCTAGAATATGGTCAGAGAGGCCAGTAGATTATATTCAATTACACTGGGAAAAGCAGGGTCTTTACCTTCCTCCTGAAAGCAAGAAGGTTGTGCTTGCCTGAGATCAGATTGCAGAGTAGTCCAACTCGCTAGGCTGAGGCTAAAACTGAGGAAAATGTGCCACTATACCAGCCGTTCTAGATTTGGCGAGACGCAGGACGAGGTTGTTTTGAAATAGAAGTGTCCTGTCGGTGACAGTACCAGGTTTACGGCTATAGATGACTCTGAGTAAGGCTGAGAGATTTAAAAGTCACTTGACTAGCAATGGGGTGCAGGTGTATCGAGGAAAGCTCAAATGACACCTGACCAACCTGCGAAAGCCCAGCAGGAGTCAGCCGGCATCATTTGGGGCTCTTTGTAGACGAGCCATCGGTTTCCCAGTCCGCCCTCCATAAATGCTTTGTCTAAATTTCAATGAGGATGAGAATAAAGCATTCAGTGCTATCACCCTGCGGGCAAAGGACAGACAGAAGATGCCATGAAAGCATGATTTTACCATTACCAAAACCAGGGCATTTCTGTATCCATGATGAGACAGAGATTGGGCACAGTGGTCATCGGTGCCGGGCAGGCTCAAATGGATTCTGGCCAGTACATTCAGATGTCACATTCATTGTTAATGCCTCGTTCTTTCTCTGGTTTACTTTCAATGAGATTGTGGGCACCTCATGTTTTAGTGAGGGCAAATAGTCCCTCAATTTGCAGAGAGTAGGATCTCAATTTCCTGAGAGTTGCCCAAAGATCTGTGCATAATGCCGCCAGAATTGATACATGGGGTTGGAGTAATGTATAGTAGGGCGGGCTAGTGTTGTAGTGTGGAAATAGTACCATACAATATGCATAAGTCAGATATTTGGTATAACGGTGATATTTCAACCATTTGCCTCGTATTGCCAATTATTTGGCCAACCACTCCCACCACCTGGCAGGTATGCCATCAACCATCGCATTCCCTGGTATTACTCTAATTATGTCTGCCCTACCACATGTCCAGGTGGTTCCCACACTCCCACACATTTCCATAAGGTGCTCATCCACTCTAGGATACATGCTTATAAAAACGTGTGATCTTCCACAGACATGCCCACTAATGTCATGCACAACCCTTTGAGTCGCAATAATTAGTGTCACAAAAACAAAAAATACATAAACTCCCATGACCTAAAACCCACATGGATGTAAGCATACCGAGGCACAAATAGACATGCAAGGATATATACCCACACACATGCAGCACATGATATGCTCTTCTAGTCCCGGAAGATACCTAGGCACTCTGATGTAATAGTTCTCCCACCACGGGAGAAGTATTACCATCACATGGCCTGGAATATGCACCATATGACCAGGTGGTGTCTCCATATCAACAGTGACTTCCATATGTTGTCTATACTTATGCACTGACAAAGACCCATACGGAATGACAAACAGCCACAGATGCCAGGATGGATGGACTGAGTAGTGATGGATTTCATGCATCACCTATGCAATGTTTCCTGATACCCTCTCTCTGGGATACAGCTGGGGAAGAGGTGGGATGTAGTTGAAATGTATCACTGCCAGGTTGCGGGATTGAGGGGTGCAGGTTTCAGAGTCCATGAAGCGTTTCAAATGGTGATGAAGGGGACAGAGAGAGCTGGTTATTCTGGCATAACACATCCTCTACGACTGTGCACTGCATATACCTCCTTCCAACCAACACAAGCATGATGTGCAATGACAGCAGACCCTCAGGATTATCACCAATCACAGAAATTCGTAAAAACCCAACCTTCAAATGTTGGTCACAGATTGCTGACTCCTCCAAATTGGATAAATAGCTTTGCTATTGATTGCTGGTCTTGCCGCAACACCTGTAATGTCCAGGTTCCCTTTCCTGCATGCTTTGCTGGCCCACCAGGGCTACACTTTCATTAAATTCCATCAAAGTTAAAGTGTGAATGAGTGAGTGTGAGTGTTTGTATGTGTGTCATATATTTCTTTATTGAAAGCACACACGATGCAATATACAATCCGACCAATCAAATGCCGGTTTTACGTCATTGATCAGAAGAGTATGTTTAAGAGTGATTATAATACTAGTAATGTCGCCCCATAGATATCTAGTTTTCTGAGGAAATCTCTGCACCTGGCTTTCCCTCCTCTTCTCAAACCCTGCAATGCTCACAGTTTTAAATGACAAGTAGGGTGGTCATTGATGCAATCGCTGTTACAGCCTTTTTTTCTATCAAGACAACCAAAGCTTGAGATGGCCTAAACATATAAGGTTTGTGGTTACAATCAATTTAAGGTTAGGGTCAGTGTGGTGAAAAATGAGATTATCACCAAGCCCAATGTGCCTTATATACTTGGTAATTCAAGGATACAACTCCTTTGTCACAGGCATATTTGTCATTTCACGTCATTCGTATGGTTCCAAAAAGCTATTTGATGTTATGCAAAGAATCCTGGAGCCCTCACTGGTGCTGTTTGTTCCATTCTCCTTTCTCATGGAGGTACTTTGAAAGATGAAATGGGAGTACGAGTCTATCTTGGAATGATAACCTTCTTTCGTGTAAATGGTTATTCTAGGCTTTGATAATGTGATTTACTCAGCATGAAAAGTGTAACATTCTTATTATGACTACAATATATACTGAAAGTTCCGATTAGAAATGAAAATTCTAAAACTTAAAAAAGAGCCAGTATATAATGCTAGTACTATAAATATTTTCATTTTTAGTTCCTTGTTTTCCCAAGAATACACCATAATGTCTCTCAAAATGACCTTCCTTATTCGAAATGGCCATGCTCAGATTAAAACCAATGGCTTGCTTCTTCTGTGTGCACCGAGACAATGTTTATAAGAATAAGAAGTCAGGTTCGATAGTGTTAGTGAGTGCTTCCATGAATCTATCAAACAATATAAGCAAAATCATCAAAAGAAATTGGTGCATTCTGGAAGGAAGGTAATTACCCATTAGAGAGACCAGTGTTTGATTTTAAAAGGAGTAAGAACACTGAAGATCAGATAATGCGCAATGATATTAGTTTGAAGCCAAGAAGACAGCACACCAGAGTCCTGAGGACTGCCACAGGTCATAGGACATGAACCATTCTGTCCGCAGATAGTTAGAAGCACAGAGGTTAATTTAGGCATTTCTAGACCTTGGAATCAGAAAGTGTTCACACATTTTAATTCTAGAATGGTAGTGTAGGCAATTCGATGCCCATGCAATAACCTGTAGGTATCTAGTGTTTCCATCAAAAAAGGTTTCCAACAAAACCTTTCCATCAAAAATATATGCATCAAATGCATATATTTGATGGGTAAGGGGTTAATTTTCATTGGGGTGGGTTTTTAAGGGTAAAAAACGGGGGGTTGGGAAAATGCATTCGATGCAAATATTTTCGATGGTTAGGTTTTCGATGCTAAAACTTTTGTTGGATAGTTTTAAATGGAAAGACTGTAAAGCTAAACTGTACATAGGGAAAACAGAAAGAAAGGTCAAAACACGAATAACTGAACAAGAGAGATGCATAAACAACAAGATTGTGGCAGCTCCTTTGGTGGCACATTTTGATGAACATTGCACAGAGGAGTCGCGGTGGACAGTCCTGTACCAAGCAAAAATGGAGCATGATGTAGATGTAGACAAAAGTAAATTATTCAGAAGAGAGCAGGAGCTTATTTTTCTCACTCATAGTGTAGAGCGAGGTCTAAATGAACAGATGCAATGGCATAGATTATGATAAGCTCATGCTGTAGGTCGGGAAGGTAACCTTTGCTCTCTTAGATGACTGTATACTCATTATTGTTGAGGTTGTGTGAACTCCTAACACTGAGTTGAGTATGCACCTTCAAGAGGCCACTTCTGCACAGCAGTTGCACTAGATGCGTGTACGCATAAAGGCAGGTCGATAAGGGAGCATCTAGTTTACAGGCATGCTTCTAGAAAAGCACCCAAGTACGTGCGAGAAGTCAAGACGTCACGCCTGGACATTTTAAGCTCCTGGTTTGTAAGTTCCTTTTTTTACTGTGCAAGGATGGTGTGAGGATAATCGGGAGAGAAAGTCTGATATTCTGAAGGTGAAGAGATATGGACAGTAGCTTAATGTGTGTACAGCATACTTTTGGTAGAATCAACAACGGTTTCACTTGTGTTCTAATTGCATTTGGCTGAAGGTTTGTTGAAAAGCGAGGCAGTGTGTCATTGTGGAAGGACCAACTATGGATAGATGAGGTAAATTTGGACTTCAGACGTCTGCATACAACAGTGTCATGTCAGTGTCATGGGTGTAGCAGTCAGTTTTAATAAAAGGCGGCAATATTTGTATTTTGCAGCGAGAGGATGACATTTCTGATTATTAAATAAGTCTAGCTGTTTCGGGATTTTTTACAAATACATGGCATGGGTGTTGACTTCCTTATGTCTTCTGTCTCGTTGCTGCAGAGTTGTATGAACGAATAAAGAAAGCATGCTAGTGTTATGTCTGGACCTGTGAGCACACAGGCCGGACAGACCATCGCTGCGGGCGCCCAGCATATTCCGTTGCAGTGATTGTTGTGGGCTGGCGCACGGGACAGACCGAGCAGGGCTCACCGAGCAGACAGGCCCTGGCTCCGTGGGCACACGGGCCAGGGGAAAACACTCATCAGGGTGTGCTCATACAGCGACGCCATGGAAGTGACAGAGCTGCCACGCAGCGGCTCTGCCATAGAAGACGTGGGCCCGGGTTGGAAATGCAGGGGCCCTGTCATCTCAACGCAGGGGCCCTGTCATCTCAAAGTGCTCTGCACGGTAGGCCCTCTGCCTTGACAACCACACTGGTCTGTTGGAATGACTGACGAAAACCGCTCGTCCCTTTTATTGCAATAGTCACCTGGTGCACGGACACGTGACACCGCACGAGCCCTTAGCAGGGTCTCCTTATCTCTTAAAGGAGAGCACCCCACAACTAGTGCATTTAGAGTGGAAGGTGTAAAGAAAGAGAGGACCAGTGACAGTATAGATGGAACATTCCATTTAGTGAGTAATGTTGAGTACTTAGAGGAGCAATTTTAAACTCCTAATACGTGGTTAACTGTGATTAGATATTTGTATTAAATATACCACGTGTTATCAATTTTGTCAGGTGTAGTCTGTAACTAAAAGAAGCCAATTATGAGACACAATGACGCAATGAGGCCTTGGAATGTATTGAAGATGGTAAGAATGGAGAAGAGACTGCTCTCATATTGAATTGTATTGCAAGATGTAATGGAATTTGACCTAACATCATAAAAAATGGTGTGTGAAGAACGATTGGATGAAACAATATTGAGGGTCAGTTCTCCCCTGAAGAATTTCCAATTCAATTGTTTTAATGATGGGTTGTGGAAAGAAACATGTAGGGGGGGTGTTTGTAGAGTGAATAGGGACACCAGTGAATGATGATGGATGTGTGTGTTCGTTTTTAATTGGCCATTAGGGAATGTGTTATATGTTAATGTATCATTTGAGTTGAGGAGCTGACTCTCGATAGGTCGAGATGAAGTGTTACCCTTGTGATTAATAGATGAAATGGGTGTAATTGAAAAACAAAATTGTGAAATAGTAAAAAGAAAACCATTTTGTCAAAAATAATTTTTTGGAGTGTAAAAAGGTAACAACAATTCTTTCAGAATTACCTTTTGTTTTTTTAAGAGGTACATATGTGTATTGATAATGATTAGACAAAAGCCACCTGTGTATGCTGTGCACGGGACTTGTATGTGTTTGATGTATTTAAGACAGAGGGATAGCCCTTTGCATCCATAGCCCCCGGGTCTTCTACTAAAGTAGTGGTGTTTTTGCCTGCTTGCTGCTGATTGGTTGACAGTGCTGCTGAACCCAACCCTTTGTTACAACAAGCTCAATAACTAACAATAAACACAAAAGAGAAAATAAATGCAGTTGCAGACCTTGCAGTCTGGTCCTCTGGTTCCTTACGATGCCTGTAAGAACCCCCGCACAACAAAACCCCACCGCCCCCCGAGACGAGAATATATCCATTTTGTTCACCTTTCCCTTGTGGACAGTGAGTCCTCAAGATGCCGGTGAAAGTTCTGCAGTCGCACACGATGACAGTGTCTGTCCACAAATACCAGGATGTTGTCCTCTTTGCCTCTGTTGCTCTCAGTTTACTTTAAACCATGAAAAACAACTCCTCCCACCCCCTTCAAGATATTTTTGTTTTTTTTATCTAGTCAGCTGCTGTCATCAAACGCTGGGGTGACTCTAGCAAATGCACACCTGACAATGTGACTCTCACCCAGAGAGAGAGAGAGAGAGAGAGAGAGAGAGAGAGAGAGAGAGAGAAAGAGAGAGAGAGAGAGAGAGAGAGAGAGAGAAAGAGAGAGAGAGAGAGAGAGAGAGAGAATCGGGAGGATAGCTCAGCGGCAACGTGCTTGCCTTATAAGCAAGACGACACAGAGCAACATAGGTCCGATCCCCGGGTCTGCGCTTAGAAACCTCTGGGTATTAGGCGCGTTATAAATAACCTATCATATCAGAGAGCTCTAGATCAGTGTAAGATACGCCAGAAGGTCTATGTTGCGCATCATGTCACATCGCTTTAACCCATATGTAAAAGCTCTCTGTTAGTAGTCAGAAACATAATCAGCAAATGAGCAAGAGTCACCGTATAAGCCATTTGTGAGAGGTGTAATTCACCCTGTGGGGCAGCCGTTCTCCATTTCAGGCATTTTCCATTGCAAGAGCGACACGTTAATTGAATTGATGACAACAAAGGCTCTCTTTGGCATGTTTTTCTGTGCACGAGAACTTAACAGTTAAACTTTGATGAGCACTCATTTTATAAATATAATCACATTTGGCACCGAATCCCTCTTTCATCAACCATGACTTTTTAATTTTATTTAGCCTTCATGCAAACATTTGTCAGGAGTACCAGTGAGGCGATAAACGTGTATCTTTATGAAGAGCGGAACAGAGTAAACCCCCTGGGACTCTGGCTCACTTCACGGACATCCTGAAGAGTGTCTCATTATGGAAACATTTGACATCTGTTTAAGTTTTGATATCTGGCAAGCATTAATATTTGCGAAATCTGGATCCCTTCACAACGGCTCATGGGAAGGGTTCCACAAAAAAGGCTCACTTTTCTTGCTTAAAATGTAGTCAGCCTCTCAATGTCCATGCTAAAAAAAAACGTTGCTGGACGCGTATGACTGTTCGATGCTAGGGTTAGGCCCAGTGTCGGACTGCGCCATAAAATTGGCTCGGACACCAATGAAAAAGTGCCACATATTTGCAAATGGCTCTTCATTCCTTTTGTGGCGCTGTTTAATTAGTAAAGGTGGAGTTCTTTGATTAAATGTGATGCAAATTGTGCATTTTAAGGAATTATTGTTCAGTAACACTTGTTAAAACTACTAGACGCATAGTGAAGTAACTTATCAAACTGCCCCATATTGGCCCAAAAAGTGTCTCACTTTGACCCAAAAAACTAGCCCACACCAGAATTGTGCGTTTTTGGTTCAGCCATGGACCTAAAGCTCTATAGCCCAGTCTGAGCCTGGTTACGCCCTTGCAATGGTTTGGGGGGGGGGGGGCGTAGGACCTCAAGGTTGATGGTATTGATAAGGAGTGCATCATTGAACAGGATGGTCTTTTTGTGTTTCTCCAAGGATGAGAAGCTTTGCAACTCACAGGTGATTACGATGAGTTCCACAGACGAGCACCTTGCAACTAGATTAACCCTTCTCTATATTGAGTCCATCTGAATTTCACCTTCCAGATGGATCTGTTCTGGCTGGAACTGAGGTTACGGATGAGATAGCTTCCTCTGCCAATTTCCACAACAGCTGCTACAACTTAAATCTATTTTTGCAGTTTATTTATTTATTTGTTTGGGCATTTATATAAGCGTGCCAAGCCCAAGGGCATCAGGGCACTGGTTACAGTAAGACAGGAGAAAAGTGAGAGGGAGAGTGGACACAGGGCGGAGCAAAGAGTCTTAATTGAAGCAGTACGTTTTGAGCTTCTTCCTGAAGCTGCAGTAGGAAGGTTCTTCACAGAGGTGGCCATGGAGCTCATTACAGAGTGCAGGGGCACGGGCTGGGAACCCGCCCCGCCTTTTGTGGTCGAATCTGGGGGTCATGAGGCAGTGTTTGTACGCTGTGAGCTCATGCCTCATTCTAGTGTGTCTAGAGATTTGTGTTGCCAGGTAGGAGGGGCCATTGTTGGAGAGGCAACAGTGTGTGATGGACAAGATCTTGAAGTGAATCCTATCCTTAACCAGAAGCCAGTGAGCGGATCTCCTGCATCGGCCATGTGGTCCCACTTTCTGATGTCGATTGCTGCTCTCAGTGCGTTGTTTTGGATTGATTGAAGTTTGCATAGGTTTTTGGCAGAGTTACAATAGTCGAGTCTTGAGCAAATGAGGGCTCAAGCAACTTCTACCCAGTTTTTTTAGGACACAAAGGGTCTGCTAGCAGTGATGAGCTTAGTGGCATAACCTGACTTCGAGGCAATGTGGTTGGTTTGATGTGTCATGTTGAGGGTGGAATCCAGATTGACCCTGAGGGTTTTTACGGTGGCGGCAATGGGGATGATGTGGCCATCGATTGTGGAGGACTTATAGTCCTGATGGAGCTTTGCTAGTCTCGCTGAAGGTCCCACGAGAAGGAGCTTGGTCTTCTCATTGTTGAGAGAGAGGCAGTGTGTGGCCATCCAGGTTTGGATTGTTTTCATAGAGGAGGTTGACCTTGAGTGAGTCCTGTGTGTGGTTTCCTAACAGGGGCATGAGGATCTGAGTGTCGTCTGCATAGTTGGTGTATGAGAAACCTAGCAAGTCTAAGTGGTCAAAGAGTGTCATGGTGTATATGTTATATAGTGTCAGGGAGACAGAAGAGCCTTGTGGGACAACACAGGCTATGGGGGTCGGGTGTGGCAAGGCTTCTCCTGCAAATACTCTGGAGGTCCTGTCAGCGAGGAAAGAAGTGACCGATTGGGATGCATCCAGCAGAAAGTGGGCTGAGGATGTGAGGTGGTGGCAGGGTGTGGTCTACGAGCAGGAGTAGGGAGATGTTGCTTCGGTCATTGGGAGCATCAAGCAGATATTTGAGGTCTAGTAGTGCTGTCTCAGTACCATGTTTGAGCCGGACCCCGGACTGGTAGGAGCCTAAAATATGGTGAGACTCAAGGATGTCCTGGATTTGCAGCTAGGCAACCCTCTCAATGATCTTTAGCAGGAAATAGACTGTGGGTTAGGGTGGTAGTTGGTCGGAATAGAGGGATCAAGGGAGGGCTTCTTGAGGAGGGGGATACCCAGGATTCTTTGAAGGTCAGGGGGACAGTGCAGGAGGTGTATGAGGAGTTAATAATGGCAGTGATGAGGGGGACAAGGGGTTCAGCGCAGTCCTTCATGATGGGGGCTGGCAGGAGTCCCCTTTGCATGGGGTAGGCTTGAGGCATTTGAAGATGTTTCCAAGGGTGTGGTCGCTGATGGGTTGCAACTCGAAGGGGGGGGGTGGTAGTTCCTGATTTCTGCAGGCAGTATGGCGAGGGGGGCCATGGTGTTGACTTGTTTGGCTGCAATAGTTTCCTGGAGGAGGGTGATTTTGATGGTGTGGGTGTCTTGGACGACATTGCACCATGCATTATCTTTTTGGATGGTGCTAGGGGGGTGGAGAGGTTTTCCAACTCATGAGGTTGGCAAAGAGTTCAAGTGAGCTGGGTGTAGCTTTGGAGATTTTTTCATTGTATGTAGAAGCCTTGGCATTTTTAATGGATTGTCTATAGAGTTGGGAGGTGTTTGTGAAGAGAGTTTTGTTGGTTGGGCTGGCATCTTTGCGGCAGTTGGTTTCTGCTGCTCTTTTCTTACTTTGCAGGGACTTACGTTCATGTGTGAACCAGAAGTTGGGGTGCTGAATGTTCTTTTGTTTTCTGGTTTTGAGAGGGGCTAGGAGATCGAGGGTGTTAATGAGCACGTTGTAGTGTTGCACCAGGGTGGTGGTATCATTGGAGTTAGGCAGAGGCTGCTTAAGGAGGGGGATGATACGGTCACTTGTGAGGTTGCGTGCAATAATGTTGGCGGGTTTGGAGGTGGTTGGGGGAGCTGGGTGGCCGATGGGGATGGGGATTGAGAAGAATATGATGATGTGGTCGGACCAAGGGCAGGGATGGTTGGTAAGGATGATGGCATTGCTATTGGGGTCCAGGATCCAATCCAGCGTGCGGCCCAGTTGTCATAGAAATCTATCACTCAAAAAGATTTACCATTTAACATATTAATGTCCACTGCAATTGCATGGTTGCTGTCAAGTTTGAATTCCTCAACATGTTTGTATGCAACATTTTTGCATGAAATCTGTAGCCCTTCCAGATTTCTTGTATGGGACCACTTTCCTGCACTTTTGAAGATGTTCAAATAACCATACAGGTACCAGGGTTCTAGGGACCAGGTTTCTTGTAGGATGATCAGGTCAAACCCCTCGACAAAGGTTTTAAAAAGCATGGATCGGCTTTGTCCAAGTCTGATTTCTTCTGACTTGCTTTCATTTTGTATACTTGTAACTGTGTTTAAAGAGTTTCTCCTATCCAAGAAACACTGGTCATTTGGTAACAACAGCCGTATCCTGAAAAAAGGGTTTGTTAATGGGTCAGCCTTTTTGATTAAAGGCTCGAATTGCCACACAATGAAAATTGCATCTTGTGAATCATCTGCAGTGTTTAGTTGCAGCTTCTTCCCTAATCTTAAATCAGACCCCATGATTGTTCCTTCCCCAAACTTGCTGCTTAGCTGTCTATAAACCTTG
Organism: Ambystoma mexicanum; assembly: GCF_040938575.1. Taxonomy (NCBI): domain Eukaryota; kingdom Metazoa; phylum Chordata; class Amphibia; order Caudata; family Ambystomatidae; genus Ambystoma; species Ambystoma mexicanum. Next base: position 454,334,335 of record NC_090939.1, on the reverse strand, counting down.
TTTCATAGGGCTTTTCTGTCCGGGTTCCGCCATAAACTTTAGTACATGTTTCCACTATCACTGAATATTTCGGATAGACATACTCCCAAAGCCTCTATGCCCAAGCTATGAGGAGATTTATATAGCTTCATTTCATCTATGGGCTCGTGGGAGGTTACCAGCTGCCTTTCCATCACCCCATCAGAATCAATGATGAGATCGTCATTGGGCTATCTTTTGGCTTGTATTTATTTTATTTATCTATTGCATTTGATTACACACCCTTGGGTGTCACGGCTGAGGTTGCATACATCATAGGCATCTTACGCAGTTACAAATATCTTGTGAATAATAGGCAGTTACATACATCTTAGGCGTCTTGAGTACCTTACATCAATCTTGGGAATCTTAGGCAGTTACATAGGTATGAAGAGGACAGGTGGGTTCCACAAAATAAACACAAAGCACATATGGATTAGGCAGCATACAGACTGAGGAGGCATGCTGTGTTACACTTACGCTATTAGTATTTATTAAACAACCAGGTTTTTAGTTGTTTCTTGAACTTTGGAAAGGAGGTTTCGTTGCTAAGGTGGGTGGGAAACGAGTTCCAGATGCAAGGGGCTGCTATGGGGAAGCTGGCGTTGGGATGTGGGGGTGGGATTGGCACTGGATCTGAGGGTTCTGGCCGTGATTTTGCGAGAGATGCTTCGACTGAGGTAAATAGGGGCGTTGTCAGAGATGCATTTGTGGGTGATGGTGAGAGTTTTGTGAAGAGTTCCGCTTGTACTGGAAGCCAGTGAGCATATCTTCTGTGTTGAGAAATATGCTCTCTTCTGTTAATACCACAAGCTGCTCTAAGGGCTTTTTTTGGAGGAGTTGCAGTTTGTTTAAGTTATTTTTTGTAGTACCTAACAGTAGCATGCTGCAATAGCCTATCTTTGTTAGGATAAGGGCTCTGGCAAGTGTCAGGCAGTTTTCAGCAGAGAGGAGGGGCCTTCTTGATGAGTTTGGCTGCATATGCCGTGGAGGAGGAAAGAGCGCTAAAATGGTTATTCATGGTGGGATTGGAGTCAAGGTGAACTCCTAGGGTTTTGACTTTGTGAGATATAGTGAGGGGGGTGCCGTCTATCACTATGGATGTGTAGTCAGGGTGGAGTTTGCTGAGTCTGGCTGGGTAGCCGACTATGAGGATCTCTGTTTTTCTCTGTTGAGGAAGAGACTATTGTTAGCCATCCAATTTTGGATGAGGGAGTAGATTTTGTTAATTCAGGCCATGTCCTGTTCGAGGTTACCTGTGATGGGTATAAGTATTTGTGTGTCATCGGTGAAGTTTGGATAAATTACTCCCAGAGCATCTAGTGCCGCGAAGAGTAATTTCATACAGGATCCTTGCGGCACTCCCAAAGGTACAGGGATGGGATCAGCTGCGGTGTCCAGTCAAGTGGTTGACTGTAAATTGGTCGAAAGACAAATGGTCGACGTAATTTGGTCGAAAACCAAATGGTCGATTTTTTTTTTATTTATATATGTATTTTTGACCACACCAAAGCTATTTTTAGTTCCTTGTGATGCTTGGCTCGGATAAGTGACTGTCCTGAGTCACGATCTGGAAGTTTGTGAGTGAGTAACTGTACTCAAATGTAACACCAAACCCCTGGGCAGATGCAGACGAACTAACATTGGGCTGCTTAAAAAAAGCGGGCTTGGGCATTGGGCGAGATTTTGGTGTTCTGAAGGTTTACTGGCAGGTCAGTCTTTAATCTGAGGGCGTGGACTGAGAACCCTTTGGGAGACAGTTTTGTATTTGAGCAGACCACCAGAAGATCTTTGCTTTTCAGGGCTCAAGTGAAACATTTTCACATTGTTCCTAGAGAAAAGCTGGTGATAGACCCAGTTGGCGTTTTAGAGCCAGTCAAGCATTTTTCAGCTCAATGCAGTCCAGGGCTCATAAAATCTACTAGCCCACTCGAAGTGGCGAGGAGATTTTTTCATGGGTGAGTACCATTTCCATGGTACTTGACCTTACTGGCAAGCAAACAGATGTTTGATATTTCTAGGTGACATTTAATGCCAATAAACTTTGTTTTGTTATAAATATGATGTGTGTTTGTGGTAACATGCACTATTTTACAGAAAGCACTGATAAATATGTTGTCACCCGTCACCATGGGGTGAGTGCATTTCTCCCAGGTCGAGTATATTAACTAAGGAACTTGTCCTGCAGGACTAGTGAGATTTTTAAGAATTTGTAAGGCCTGCAGTCATTGACCATGAAACATTGTAAAGATCTTCTAAGCTCTGGCAAGTGGTCTGTTTTGCTGAGTCCAATCAGTCATTCTGAGTTCTCCCAAGGTGTTTAACCTGGAAGTTATTTTCATAATCAAATCAGGTGCTTATTGCTCCTCCCACCACCAGAGATATTATGCTTGAGAGAGAGGAATTGATCTATTCTTCTCAGAGTGGTGACCAACAGCTACAGACCTCCAGGGCAAGGATTTTCAAGGCTCGTGTAATTTTCCTGTGAAAGCTAACCCCAGCTATTTCACATTATTACTGGGAATAATGGTCATATTGTTAACTTCACATTTGTAGTGAGTCCATGGTAAGTAGTTTTCCTGCATCCACCCCATGAAATAAGGGAATTCTTGGGACCCCAGGAATTCTGCCATGTTTGCAGTGACACCGAATGGTTAGTTGTTAATGGCATGTCCAACCGAGGGACTAGAATTCACTGAGATCTTTCACCCAAGAAAGACTGAAACAATTTAACAATGTTAGATTATGGTGGAGAAAGGGATAACAGACAGTGGAAGGGGATGGTGTGGTAGTGTCAAAGGCTGACAAAATCATGAGTCTTCATCCACCTTCGTCATCCATCTGTAGTGCACTATTCCAGCAAACTAGAAGGGTCATTTTGATTCTGTATGTTCGGCGGAAACCCAACTCACAGGGCAACATGCATACCATTTAGTCTTCACCCTCTGGTAGGACTACTCAGAGCTATGAAGTCAAACTCTGACACGACTAAAACCCTCCCTAATCAAAAGGCAATCCATTTTCAAAGGTTGCAAGTAAAAAAAAGCACTGACGGTGCTCTTTTTGAACTTGTATAATTCTAAGAAATGTGCAGGTCACCTTATTGGAAAAGGTGAGCTCCCCATTTGTTGAGGTGTGCATTTGTGAAATGATGTGCTGCCCATCGCCCTTTCATAGATTTGCACCAGACTCCACTGTATGATAGACACTCAGCAACGATTTGGGTGCGTTTGTGCATTTTACAGTTTTGAAGGGGCTTTCTTTGTGAAATGTTAAAAAATAAAAAATAAAAATAATCTCTATCCCTATCTAAGGGATAGAACTGGAAGCAGGACAACATAATTTCTTACTGCTGCTATCACTCTTCAAAGAATGCCTAAAAGGGTCAGAAATGACTCTCAGGTGCATTGTGCATCCTCCTGTTCCACATAGGGGTGCGAGGATGCTAAAGACTTCCTTGAATTTTAAAGTGCATCTCTTTTGTAAATTCAGCTTACAGTTTCAAATATGACAAAAGGCACCGCGCTGCCTCAAATTTTGCACAGTTGTACCTAGAAGGCAAATAAGGGGATGTGAATGTGTGCATTTATGATGTGCATTCTGATGCCGTTTGTGTATAGGATGCAACTGTTTCTCTCATGAATGAGGAGGGTGCACTAGAGCATTCGGTCATTTGCTCCAGAAAAGATTAGTGAGTATTACCAAATGCATGGCATTTATCATATGACCAATGCTTGTGTTACTATATCTAAGCGAACACCCCCAGGCCGCACCAGACCATTGACCAATGTGATCAAGTCCAGGTTCCGTGTTTGCAAGGCATGCACAAGTCCCCCAAAATATCCATAAATGCTGACCCAGAAAGCCTTATGAAAGACTTGCAAATCCATATGAATAATTGTTCAGGTGCGTCTATGACCAGGGCCTCTCAATTATGTGGGAGACACCAGAAGAATTGATCATGCTGAAAGGTGAAAGGCACTGTGGCGTAACACAAAATGTCGGGCCTACCTGCAAGCCAAATTGATGGCCCCCGCCAACTAGGCAAATCACGGGTCACACCACACTCTGGACCGGCCTAGAATATCACGCTTGCGCAATACGCACAAACGTGCTGCTGAAGTGGTATGCCGCACACTGCACTTGGAGAAAGCTATAAATATGTCTTTTAATGCAATTTACAGCACTCTTTCTGAGAAAAAGTGGCTATAAAGCCACAGTGTTTGCAATTGTTTTGGAGGGTAACACCAATCCAATACATGCAAGTCACCAACAGTGCACAGGAACATTAATGCATTGCTATGTCCAACTGGCTGCACAATGTAGACCAGTGTAGACACGTAATAACATTATAGTAAAGCACGCCAGACCCCATTTAGACTTACCTAGACTGGTTGCACCAAAATGCCAGTCAAAGCAATAACACTCATCAAGAAGAGAGCACACATTAAAGCCTGCGCCTACCTGGCCTCTAACAACACAGCCGAACTCTTTAACATCTGCAAGGAACTGGTCAATCCTGTTGCGGTCTTTACCTCTCGTGGTCCCTCCCAGGCCCTCTGTATGGCTCTGGCCTCTCACTTCTCCACTACATCTCAGGACATCTTGTTCTCCATCTCCTCTTCCTCCTCCTCTTCCTCTCTCAGCCCCCTTTGGCAATCTCTACCACTCCTCCTTTTTCCTCTTTCTCTCTGACAACACCTGACAAGGTTTCTAGACAATTCTGATCTATGAAAGTGTCATCCAAACAGGTGCTCCGCTACTCCTCCAGAACCATCAAGGACCATATTGACACCTTTGCCCCAGCCTGGGCCGATTTCAGTAATCACTCTTTCGCCCCTGGAACGTTCCCCTCTCCCCATAAGCACTCCCTTGTGCACCCACTCCTCAAGAAGCTGTCTGCTGATTGTACCTGTCCGGCAATCTATCGCCCAAACTCGATCACCCCTTTCCTGGGCAAACTCTTGGAAAAGCTTGTCATCTCCCAGCTTACTCGCCACACTGAATCTGTTGGTTGTCTCTATGACCATCAGTTTGGCATCAGAGCTGTCAAAGGCACACAAACTGCGCTCTGGAACACCTGTGAAGATCTGCTCTCTAATCTTGATTCCAGCATTCCTTCTGTCCTCATCCTCCTTCTTTCCTCTGCTTTCGACACGGTCACACACACCATCCTGATCAATCGACTCCATGAGAACCTGGGCATCACGGATCAGGTCCTGGAGTGACTGGCCTCCTTTCTCTTGGACCACCACTCTCCTCCCAGGTCCAACTTGGTCCCTTTCTCTCCGCCACCTCTCTCTAGCTGTGGCGTTCCCCAGGGCTCTATCCTCTCATCCTGGTTTTTCAACCTCTACTTGGCCCCTTTGGCCCACCCGATCTCTACCTTCTCCTCTAACTTTCAGTGTTATGCAGATGACTCAGCTTTCCTATAGGCTCCACTCTGCCTCTTCTCCTTTCTCGCTCATTCCTGACTATCTATCCACAATTCAGGATTGGTGCACTTCCAATGATCTCTGCCTTAATGCTAGTAAGATGGAGATCCTTCTCAATGGGACCCCTGCCCCTGCTTTCCCTCTCTCACTCTTGCCGCCCACTTTGGGCCCTCTTCCTTCACCTTCCTGCGAGGCACAAAACCTTGGTGTCATCTTGGACTCCACACTCTCTTTCTCTCCTCATATCTTGGACGTCCCACTACCACCCGCTTCTCCTCAAAGGGACTCTTCCCTTTCTCACTTTCCACCAGAATCTCACTATCTCCAGAGCCCTGGTTCTCTCTAGACAGCACTACTGCAACAGCCTCTTTCTCAATCTGCCTTCCTCTACTCTCCGCCGTCTGCAACTAATCCAGAACAGGAATTCAAGAAGTATCCTTGGCCTCAAGCCCAGGGATCCTATCTCTCCAGCCCTGAAATCTCTCCACTGGCACCTGGTGGCTGCAAGGATCAAGTTCAAAACCCTTTGCATTGTCCACCAGGCTTTCTGGTGCTGGGGCCCGCACTACATCCAACGCTCTCTTCCAAAATACCTTAGTTTTCTAGCCCTTTGCTCAGCTACCTCCAACTCACTAAGGGTTAGATGCTTCCCCATGCAGAGGGTGGGGGATAGATCTCTCTCCTCTGTGGGTGCCTCTCTCTGGAATGGCCTCCCTGCCCCTCTCAAACTTGAGCCGGACCACATGAAGTTTCGGAAGCAGCTCATAACTTTCCTCTTCTTCTCTGCTTTCTCTCTCTTCCTCCCCTGCTGACCTACATTTCTGCTGTACCGACTGGTTGCTTGGCTACCCTCAGAGTCCCTCTGAGTCCAGGCTCTTTCTTGATCGGTCACCCTTGCACTGCCTCCGAACCTACCACGCACTTAGGGGCTGTAACTGTAACCCTGCAGTCCCTTGTTCTCCTTGCACTACCCAGAGTGGTGCTGCCCTGGCTACAGTTACTCACTGTTAGTACCTGCATTCAAATGCCACATTTTTTAAGCAATTGAAATTTTTTAGGCAATTGAAATCGTGATGTAGGTTTAGTACTTGCATGCCAGGGGAGTGATTGGAAGGGTAAAGAGGGAAAGGGAGACCGCTCATTCACACAGCCTGCAATTATCAGATAAACTTGCAAAAAGATGTGGTAGAGAGTTGGAAATTATAAAATATTTAGATAATTTACTTGGTTGAAAAGCAAGCAAACAGACATACGTGCACACCCACACAAGTTAATGCACTTTTCCTTGCTGCCCTCTGTTGTTGGTTTTTCCCTCACCTAGGCACACTGTGGCCTTTGTGGAAGTGACCACCTTTGTAGCATTGCTCCTCAATTTTAACAGACTGTGCTCATCACCCTAGCTTTAAAAAGAATATTTTTGCCCTGAAAAAGGCTGGGCTCGTCATCAAGCTTAGAGCCCTGCAGCCAAAACCCGATTGGATCATGAGATTCAGCAGGCACTTTTGCACTGTAGACTGGTTAATTGCAGTCATCAAATTGTAACATTGTGAACTATGTGTACTTTATCTGTGCTGTTTGCACCCATATTTGTTGTTTGCACTTTATATGCACTGTTTTGCACATATAGCTGTTTTTGCACATTCAGTGGCATTACGGTATATCTGTATGTAGGTGATGTTGTAAGATAGGATGAATGGATGATTGTGAGAGTATGCATTACATTTGTGATTGATGCTATGATATGTGAATTGGTGTATGTGGTCACATTTGGTATTTTTTTTGTACTGCACACTGGTTTTATTAATTGAAAAATAAATAAATATATATATTTGGAAATCAGTTACAGAAGTGTCATTTTGACACTGTATTGAACTCAATTAATTGTGGCATGGTCGATTCCTTTTTCTTGTGCGGATTTCCCCAGCAAGACCAACATTTTCTGGTACAAACGGAAGCCCCAGCTCATGCCTCACTCTCCCACAATGTATGTGGGCCCTTTCTCTAACCTTACCTCTAGGCTGATAAGAAGCCACCCCTTTCTCTCTTCCAAGTAACATTTTCAGCACTTTTCTTTCCCGGCTTCCCTCGGGAATAGTCTTTTTTCATTTTCTCAAAAGACTCCCTAATGCAATGCACAATGGCTGATGTATATTTTTTTAAACCAGGAGGCCTCCAGTTCTCCATCAAATTGTTTGAAAAATACTGGATGGATTCACATCAAGCAAACAAAGGCACATCTGCAACGCTTTCTGCCCAACCCTGTTTGTTATTTGGCACAAATCCGTCAGGCAGTTTTCACGCTACGGGTGTTCAATCGAAGCCTCATTTTCTCTATAGGAAAATAAATGGTAGTAGGCCAAAAATAGCCATTTTTGCTTTCTTTAGTAACTTTTAGAGGGGCTCGTTCCAGAAATGTGTTTTGCAAAATGTAATTCAGACCTATATATGATATTACATTGTCTATGTCTTAAAGGGCCTAGGATCTGAAATTGGAGGAAAGTGACTGCACATCTACTGACATGCTAGACACATGTTGCGGACATGGCAAAAACCACGTGTGCATACAGAATCAGAAAAAGTGACCTGTGTGGTTCCTCTGATGTTTGTCATTCTCCACCACTTGATGGCGTATAATAGTTTTTTGTTTAATTGAGGATAAATCGCATTTCTGTTCTAATATTCTTTACGTATTTATCAATAATGGCTGCACGAAGCACATTGTCTGAAGTATGGTAACACTTCATAAAGAGAAATCAATTTGAAGTTTCAATAGTTGAAAAAGCAGTGCCATACTTAATAAATAGGTGCAGGCCTGCATCAGTGGGACCCCGACAACATGAGTACGAAAAATCGTAACTCGGTCTAAACTCGAAAAATCTGTGTGCAAACCCCTGTAAACTGTTCCTGCACCCCACGACACTGGCTGCGCGCACCCCTAAGTAAGTTAAAAACCCCGGTTGCGTACATGCACCCTTAAATCTGACCTGCAAATCCACCTTGCGCTGCGAATCCTAAGTGCAAGGGTACTTACGCCTGCCTTCTGGTGGCGGATAGTAAAATGGGCTTGCGTAGCCATTTCCCGGCTGAGAAGTTCCGCGATCGAATCAATGAATACATCTTGTACCATGAAATCGTGGGCCTGCTATGGAACACCCACTTTTTTAACAAGTTTTGACCATTTTTGGTGGTCCGCCCCCTTCCCAGGCACAAGCCACGCCCATGCTCTGCATAGATTCTCGGGCAATGCCCTTGATGGCTCGCAGAGACGTGCCGATCCTGCGCAAACTTCACAAAAGTCCAGGAAATGTACCCCGCATTCGATTCCATGAATTGACAAATGCCGATTTGCACGCAGTTTGGTGGGCATGTACCCTTTTTTCCATGCAAATTATTCCATGAATTGAGTCCTTTGACTTTAGGCCCTATTAAAAAATGGTCAGCCCGCCAATACCACTAATGGTTCTGCAGTTGACTTTAGTAGGGCAAGAACATCAAAGCATGTGCGCCATAGGATTTTAAGATGGAGCTCAAAAGAGAAACGTCATCCTTGCATGAGACGGGCAAACTAGCAAAAAGGGTCCTATCTTCGTCTTCCTTAGTACTCCAAATTGAAAGTAGGCAATCCTACTCCCACTGTGTCTCCCAAAATCGAAAACGTGGGCATGGGCAGCAGTTACGAAACATGACACCTTACCTATATTTATCTGGTCCTCCTGTCTATCATCCTGTACATGTACTTCTCAGTTGCCAACTTCGCCTTGCACTTGAAGTAGGCCAGCATACAGGTGCCATTGCTGCTGTTTTCAGCATCCTGCATTGTATCCTAACATTGTGCCTTTCCACTGGCGTAACGGGGGATCCTGCAGCCCCTGCAGTTCAGGGGACCCGCCAGCACATGTCCTGGGAGGGGGCCCCACTTGGAGAAAAAAAAATGTAATTTAAAAGAAATAAAAAAAAATACATAGCTTTTTTAATTCACTCTGCATTCATAAATAAATTATTTCTGTAACAGTAATCATTTCTTTATGAAGGCAGAGTAACTACAAAATGAAACTTTCTTTTTGAAGTCCGAGGGCTCCCCCAACCCTTGACATGGAAGACCCTAGGCTGAAGGCCTCAATGTCATGGGGTGGGGGAGCCCTATGACTTGAAAAAGAAATAGTTTATTTTTGAAGCCACTCTGCCTTCATGAAGAAATCATTTCCGTTATGGTTCGGTCCTTAATGGAAATAATTTCTTAATGAAGTCAGAGTGACTTCAAAAAGACACAATTTCTTCTTGAAGAAATAGGGGTCCCCTCAACACCATGACATTTACGTTTCAGAGTGTATGGTGAAAGGGTGCTCACTTAAATGTATAGGTGGGTGCATGTGTGGGTGTATGGTGAAAGGGTGCACACAAATGTATGGGTGGCTGCGTGTGTGTGTGTATGGTGAAAGGGAGCACACTTAAATGTATGGATGGCTGGATGTGTGTGTCTATATGGCTAATGGTGTGTGTGCTTGTTTTTATGGGTTCAACAAAACCTACATTTCTGGGCGGTTAACCCTTCAATGTTGGGAGAGGCGCTAACTTCATGGGCGGTGGGGAGGGGCAAACTTATTTGTGTGGGGGCATCTAACTTCATTACACATTTTAATGAGACTATTCTGGTGCAACCTCAATGTTGCAAGCTGTTAACTCTCTCATTTAAGTCTGAAAGCACCCAGTTATGGACTGCTGTGAGAATGAGCGGTCTCCCTTTCCCTCTTTACCCTTCCAATCAATCCTCTGGCATGCAAGTACTGAACCCACATCACAATTTCAATTGCCTAAAAAATGTTGCATTTGAATGCAGGTACTAACAGTGAGTAACTGCAGCCAGGGCAGCACGGCTCTGGGTAGTGCAAGGAGAACAAGGGACTGCAGGGTTACAGTTACAGCCCCTAAGTGCATGGTAGGCTCGGAGGCAGTGCAAGGGTGACCGATCAAGAAAGAGCCGGACTCAGAGAGACTCTGAGGGTAGCCAAGCAACCAGTCGGTACAGCAGACAGGTAGGTCAGCAGGGGAGGGAGAGAGAGAGAAAGCAGAGGAGAAGAGGAACGTTGTGAGCTGCTTCTGAAACTTCATGTGGTCAGGCTCAAATTTGAGAGGGGCAGGGAGGCCATTCCAGAGAGAGGCACCCGCAGAGGAGAGAGATCTACCCCCCACCCGCTGCACGGAGAAGCATCTAACCCTTAGAGAGTTGGAGGTAGCTGAGCGAAAGACTAGAAAACAAAGGTATTTTGGAAGAGAGCGTTGGATGTGGTGCGGGCCCCGGCACCAGAAAGCCTTGTGGACAATGCAAAGGGTTTTGAACTTGATCCTTGCAGCCACCAGGAGCCAGTGGAGAGATTTCAGGGCTGGAGAGATAGGATCCCTGGGCTTGATGCCAAGGATAATTCTTGTATTCCTGTTCTGGATTAGTTGCATATGGCGGAGAGTAGAGGAAGGCAGATTGAGAAAGAGGCTGTTGCAGTAGTCCAGTCTAGAGAGAACCAGGGCTCTGGAGATAGTGAGATTCTGGTGGAAAGTGAGAAAGGGAAGAGCCCCTTTGAGGAGAAGCAGGTGGTAGTGGGACGTACAAGATATGAGGAGAGAAAGAGAGAGTGGAGTCGAAGATGACACCAAGGTTTTTTGCCTCGCAGGAAGGTGAAGGAAGAGAGCCCAAAGTGGGCGGCAAGAGTGAGAGAGGGAAAGCAGGGGCAGGGGTCCCATTGAGAAGAATCTCCATCTTACTAGCATTAAGGCAGAGATCATTGGAAGTGCACCAATCCTGAATTGTGGATAGATAGTCAGGAATGAGCGAGAAAGGAGAGGAGGCGGAGTGGAGCCTGTAGGAAAGCTGAGTCATCTGCATAACACTGAAAGTTAGAGGAGAAGGTAGAGATCAGGTGGGCCAAAGGGGCCAAGAAGAGATTGAAAAACCAGGGTGAGAGGATAGAGCCCTGGGGAACGCCACAGGTAGAGAGAGGTGGAGGAAAGAAAGGGACCAAGTTGGACCTGGGAGGGGAGTAGTGCTCCAAGAGAAAGGAGGCAGTCACTTCAGGGCCTGATCCGTGATGCCCAGGTTCTCATGAAGTCGATTGATCAGGATGGTGTGTGTGACCGTGTTGAAAGCAGAGGAAAGAAGGAGGATGAGGATAGAAGGAATGCTGGAATCAAGATTAGAGAGCAGATCTTCACAGGTGTTCAAGAGCACAGTTTGCGTGCCTTTGGCAGCTCTGATGCCAAACTGATGGTCATGTAGACAACCAACAGATTCAGTGTGGCGAGTAAGCTGGGAGATGACAAGCTTTTCCAAGAGTTTGCCCAGGAAAGGGGTGATGGAAATTGGGCGATAGATTGCCGGACAGGTAGGATCCGCAGACAGCTTCTTGAGGAGTGGGTGCACAAGGGAGTGCTTAAGGGGAGAGGGGAACATTTCAGTGGTGAAAGAGTGATTACTGAAATCGGCCAAGGCTGGAGCGAGGGTGTCAATATGGTCCTTGATGGTACTGGAGAAGCAGGGTAGCACCATTTTGGATGACACTTTCATAGATCAGACTTGTCTAGAAACCTTGTCAGGTGTTGTCAGAGAGAAAGAGGAAAAGGAGGAGTGGTAGAGATTACCAAAGGGGGCTGAGAGAGGAAGAGGGGGAGGAAAGTGTGAAAAGTATGAATGCGTGAATTAATGTATGTTGTTTGGATGCATTTGCGAATAAGAGAGTGCATGTTGTTTGAGTGCATTTGCTATTCAAGCAGGGATGTTACTGTTTGCTTAAATATATTGTCCACCTAAGCACTAATAAATGCAGCCCTTTGGATGAAAGTATATTTCAGCCAAACACTATGTACTCAGTACATGAAACCGTTACCACTGATTGTAAGATTTAGTAGCATTAAGATGATTACATTTGTTGCAACAAAACCCATGATATTTGGCAGGTGTGGAAGTGGGAATCATGTTTAATCAGAGATGTCCCGTTTGATGTTGATCCCTGCTGTGATCTCATGTATCTTCTCATAAACTGAGCTACTCTGGGGTAGCCCGAGTTAGGATGGTCGTCAATTCCCACACTTTCATGGACTTAGTTGCGATAAATCATACCATCATAAACATGTTTTTCACAACATTTTAAAGGTTTTGTTATGCTATATCTTCCATGACCCTTTTTCCCTCTCTAATTTCTGCAGCAGTTTCCACTTGGAAGTTCCTGCATTTATCCGAATGCTGCTTTCTATTCCCACCGTACCCATCACTGGTACTCATTCCAACGGTAAAGCATCTCTCTGATTACCACATGAATGAAAATATGCTTAACAATTTAAAAGTCTCGCCCATCCTCATTGCAACTCTCCATGGACACCCCTCTTCCTTCCCTCCCCCTTCATCACGCTTTATGATATAATATGGCATTTATAAGGCGCCTATACACAAGTGTTTCAAAGCGCGACGAGGCAAGGGAGGGGGAACAGAGGGTAGACAGAGACAACGATCTTACTAGGCCAGGTGTAATTGAGATTGCGCAAGTGCAGGGGAGGAGGGGAAGGGAAAGTACTCTTTCAACTGCCTGTTTGTGTGATGCATTTTTGTGTTCGGAGCCCATCTTGCAACATTTTCATGGGAATCCTAACTGAGAAGCAGAACCCCGTTGGCAGTGGGTTGACAATTGGAACACCGCTCTCGGAGGTATTTCACTATGCTAATATGATTTAGAATTTGAATACTACTCTTTTCCGCCGATCTCTCTGACGGCACCCAGTTACAGTCCAGCAGCCCATTGTTTGCAAAACAAAGCATGGCACTGCCGATAATTTTGGTGGCCAGTTTGGATTGGACACATTTACTTGTGCACCCTTTTACCACACAGGCACATTCAGGCAGCCACCCGTACAGGTAAGTGTGCACCCTTTTACCATATAGGCACACACACCAGGCACCCACCCATACATTTAAGTGTGCGACCCTTTCACCATACAGGCCCACCCAGGCAGCCACCCATACATTTAAGTGTGCTCCCTATCACCATACACACACACGCAGCCACCCATACATTTGTGTGCACCCTTTCACCATACACTCACACAGGCACCCACCTATACATTTAAGTAAGCACCCTTTCACCATGCACTCTGAAACATAAACGTCATGGGGTTGAGGGGACCCCTATTTCTTCAAGAAGAAATTGTGTCTTTTTTAAGTCACTCTGACTTCATTAAGAAATTATTTCCATTAAGGACTGAACCATAACGGAAATGATTTTTTCATGAAGGCAGAGTGGCTTCAAAAATAAACTATTTCTTTTTCAAGTCATAGGGCTCCCCACTCCTTGACATGAAAGCCTCCAGCCTAGGGTCTTCCATGTCAAGGGTTGGGGGAGCCCTCGGATTTCAAAAAGAAAGTTTCATTTTGTAGTCACTCTGCCTTCATAAAGAAATGATTACTGTTACAGAAATAATTTATTTATGAATGCAGAGTGAATTAAAAAAGCTACGTATTTTTTTTAAATTGTAATTTTTTTTCTCCAAGTGGGTCCCCTTCCCAGGACATGTGCTGGCAGGGCCCCCTGAACTGCAGGGGCTGCGTTGTCCCCCGTTACGCCAGTGGAAAGGCACAATGTTAGGATACAATGCAGGATGCTGGAAACAGCAGCAATGGGTCCTGTATGCTTGGCCTACCTCAACTGCAAGGCGAAGTTGGCAACTGAGAAGTACATGTACAGGATGATAGACAAGAGGACCAGATCAATATAGGTAAGGTGTCATGTTTCGTAACTGCTGCCCATGCCCACGTTTTGGATTTTGGGAGACACAGTGGGAGTAGGATTGCCTACTTTCAATTTGGAGTACTAAGGAAGAGGAAGATTTTTGCTAGTTTGCCCATCTCATGCAAGGATGACGTTTCTCTGTTGAGCTCCATCTTAAAATCCTATGGCGCACATGCTTTGATGTTCTTGCCCTACTAAAGTCAACTGCAGAACCATTAGTGGTATTGGCCGGCTGACCATTTTTTAATAGGGCCTAAAGTCAAAGGACCCAATTCATGGAATAATTTGCATGGAAAAAAGGGTACGTGCCCACCAAACTGCGTGCAAATCGGCATTTGTCGATTCATGGAATCGAAAGCGGGGTACATTTCCTGGACTTGTGTGAAGTTTGCGCAGGATCGGCACGTCTCTGCGAGCCATCGAGGGCATTGCCTGAGACTCTATGCAGAGCATGGGCGTGGCTTGTGCAGAGGGCTGGGAAGGGGACGGACCACCAAAAATGGTCAAGAACTTGTTAAAAAATGGGTGTTCCATAGCAGACCCACGATTTCATGGCACAAGATGTATTCATTGATTCGATCGCGGAACTTATCAGCCGGGAAATGGCCACGCAAGCCCATTTTACTATCCGCCACCAGAAGGCAGGCGTAAGTACCCTTGCACTTAGGATTCGCAGCGCAAGGTGGATTTGCATGTCAGATTTAAGGGTGCATGTACGCAACTGGGGTTTTTAACTTACTTAGGGGTGCGCGCAGGCAGTGTCGCGCGGTGCAGGAATGGTTTACAGGGGTTTGCACGCAGATTTTCCGAGTTTAGACTGAGTTACGATTTTTCATACTCATGTTGTCGGGGTCCAACTGATGCAGGCCTGCACCTATTTATTAAGTATGGCACTGCTTTTTCAACTATTGAAACTTCAAATTGATTTCTCTTTATGAAGTGTTACCATACTTCAGACAATGTGCTTCATGCAGCCATTATTGATAAATGCGTAAAGAATATTAGAACAGAAATGCGATTTATCCTCAATTAAACAAAAAACTATTATACGCCATCAAGTGGTGGAGAATGACAAACATCAGAGGAACCACACAGGTCACTTTTTTCTGATTCTGTATGCACACGTGGTTTTTGCCATGTCCGCAACATGTGTCTAGCATGTCAGTAGATGTGCAGTCACTTTCCTCCAATTTCAGATCCTAGGCCCTTTAAGACATTGACAATGTAATACCATATATAGGTCTGAATTACATTTTGCAAAACACATTTCTGGAACAAGCCCCTTTAAAAGTTACTAAAGAAGGCAAAAATTGCTATTTTTGGCCTACTACCATTTATTTTCCTATAGCGAAAATGAGGCTTCGATTGAACAGGCGTAGCGTGAAAACTGCCTGACGGATTTGTGCCAAATAACAAACAGGGTTGGGCAGAAAGCGTTGCAGATGTGCCTTTGTTTGCTTGATATGAATCCATCCAGTACTTTTCAAACAATTTGATGGAGAACTGGAGGCCTCCTGGTTTAAAAATAAATATCTTAGCCATTGTGCATTGCATCAGGGAGTCTTTTGAGAAAATGAAAAAAGACTATTCCCGAGGGAAGCCGGGAAAGAAAAGTGCTGAAAATGTTACTTGGAAGAGAGAAAGGGGTGACTTCTTATCAGCCTAGAGGTAAGGTTAGAGAAAGGGCCCAGATACATTGTGGGAGAGAGAGGAATGAGCTGGGGCGTCCGTTTGTACCAGAAAATGTTGGTCTTGCTGGGGAAATCCGCACAAGAAAAAGGAATCGACCATGCCACAATTAGTTGAGTTCACTACAGTGTCAACATGACACTTCTGTAACTGATTTGCAAATATGTATATTTATTTGTTTTTCAATTAATAAAACCAGTGTGCAGTACAAAAACAATACCAAATGTGACCCCATCCACCAATTCATATATCATAACATCAATCACAAATGTAATGCATACTCTCACAATCATCCATTCATCCTATCTAACAACATCACCTACATACAGATATACTGTAATGCCACTGAATGTGCAAAAACAGCTATATGTGCAAAACAGTGCAGATAAAGTGCAAACAACAAATATGGGTGCAAACAGCACAGATAAAGTACACATAGTTCACAATGTTACAATTTGATGACTGCAATTAACCAGTCTACAGTGCAAAAGTGCCTGCTGAATCTCATGAGCCAATCGGGTTTTGGCTGCAGGGCTCTAAGCTTGATGACGAGCCCAGCCTTTTTCAGGGCAAAAATATTCTATTTAAAGCGAGGGTGATGAGCACAGTCTGTTAAAATTGAGGAGCAATGCTACAAAGGTGGTCACTTCCACAAAGGCCACAGTGTGCCTAGGTGAGGCAAAAACCAACAGCAGAGGGCAGGAAGGAAAAGTGCCTTAACTTGTGTGGGTGTGCACGTATGTCTGTTTGCTTGCTTTTCAACCAAATAAATGATCTAAATATTTTATAATTCCCAAATCTCTACCACATCTTTTTGCAAGTTTATCTGAAAATTGCAGGCTGGCAGCGTGAAGCACAACACACGCCTTCTCTCAGTCTAGAAGGTAGGTAACTTTATCCAATCCAAACTGGCCACCAAAATTATCGGCAGTGCCATGCTTGTTTTGCAAACAATGGGCTACTGGACTGTAACTGGGTGCCGTCAGAGAGATCGGCGGAAAAGAGTCATATTCAAATTCTAAATCATATTAGCATAGTGAAATACCTGCGAGAGCGGTGTTCCAATTGTCAACCCACTGCCAACGGGGTTCTGCTTCTCAGTTAGAATTCCCATGAAAATGTTGCAAGATGTGCTCAGAAAACAAAAATGCATCACACAAACCGGCAGTTGAAAGGGTTAATAGTGCTTTCCCCTCCCCTCCTCCCCTGCACTTGTGCGATCTCAATTACACCTGGCCTAGTAAGATCGTTGTCTCTGTCTACCCTCTGTCCCCCCCCCTTGCCTCGTCGCGCTTTGAAAGACTTGCGTATAGGCGCGTTCTAAATGCCATATCATATCATAAAGGGTGATGAAGGGGGGGGGGAGGGAGAGTGGTGTCCATCCAGAGTTGCAATGAGAATGGGCGAGACTTTTAAATTGTCAAGAATATTTTCATTCATGTGGTAATCAGAGAGATGCTTTACCGTTGGAATGAGTACCAGTGATGGGTACGGTGGGAATAGAAAGCAGCATTGGGATAAATGCAGGGACTTCCAAGGGGAAACTGCTGCAGAAATTAGAGAGGGAAAAAGGGTCATGGAAGATATAGCATAACAAAACCTTTCACATTTTGTGAAAAACATGTTTACGATGGTATGATTTATCGCAAATAAGTCCATGAAAGTGTGGGAATTGACGACCATCTTAACTCGGGCTACCCCAGAGTTGCTCAGTTCATGAGCACATACATGAGATCACAGCAGGGATCAACATCAAACGGGACATCTCCGATTAAACATAATTGACACTTCCACACCTGCCAAATTTCATGGGTTTTGTTGCCACAAATGTTACCATCTTAATGCTACTAATCTTACAATCAGTGGTAGGGGTTTCATGTACTGAGTATATAGTGTTTGGCTGAAATATACTGTCATCCAAAGGGCTGCATTTATTAGTGCTTAGGTGGACAATATATTTAAGCAAACAGTAACATCCCTGCTTGGATAGCAAGTGCACTCAAACAAAATACACTCTCTCATTCGCACATGCATCCAAACAACATACATTCATTCACGCATTCATACTTTTCACACTTAAAGATACAAACCCATGCTTACGTACATGCATACATAATTTGTCTTGCCTGTGGTACCGGTCTGGCCTGACACAAAGGCCCTTCAGCTCCTTCGCACCATGCACAGGAACCAGGAAGCAGAGAGAGAGCTTCCTGGTTCACAAGGGCATGCACGGTGGAGCTGGCACGACTACCTCATGCAACTCCAGGGGGACACTCAGTGTGTTCACTGGTCGGGCTTGGCTCATGCATAATGAGTGGCAGGCAGGTCGATGTCCCACCACCCATTATGGATGGGCTGTCCCTGGTACCAGCCATCAGTGTCAGCCATGTGCTGTGTAATACTTCTCAGCATTGTTGACGAAGGAGGAATTCTTGCATGTCAATCTCAAAATGAATGTAGCCCTTTATGAATGCATTTGCTCTGTAGATCTTCCTGACGCCATGGAACCTACTGAACATTTAATTCTTCAAGCCATTTAGAAGAGTTGTGCACTTGTTAAATTGTTACTCAAAAAAGGATTTCTTAATTCAAAATATTCAAGCTGGAAATTATTTGAAAATATGCATATTCCTCTATCTTTAGTCAAGCCTGTGTTGTAGGAGCTGATTTTGCACTGCTGGGTGCTCATAAAATCATGTGCTCTCCTCCATTTTATTTCAGACTTCATTCTTAACTTTTAGATCTGAATTTTTTAAAGTAGCTAATGGAATTTACTAAAATTGGAAGGTAGAAAAATCATGTTGAAAACTGTAATTTACCTTATGTCTTTAACTGGGAACAGCCTGAGTTGATTTGTGTCCAGTGGCAAGCCTGTAATGTCCCCATCAATTGAGGTTGATACCCTTGTGTGGAGGCTGGATGCAAGCCAGGAGAAATATGTTGTGTGTCTTGTAGTTTCTTAAGCTCAGTGATAACAGTGCCGCCCGGCCCGCAGCACCTCCTGGACACTAAAGCATTAAAGTAGCTCAAAGACCAAGGGTCAGGATAGAAAAAACCTTCTATCAAGAAGATCCTGTGAATCTCCGAGTGGGTTATGATATGATATGATATTTTATTTATATTGTGCCCATACACAAGTGTTTCAGCTCAGGGTGGGTTGAGGTCTACAAACCTCCTCCATCAAAGAGGAGCGCAAGTATCAGATAGTTGTCATGCATATGTCATGGCTGTGTTGTCCTCAATAGGGCTGTCATGATGGGGGCAGAGGGGACACACTGCCCAGACCTCAGGCTTGGAGTGGCCTCGTGTCACTTGTGTGTCGCTTGTTTGAGTGTAAAGCAACACAGTTAGAATCACTACCCATATGTATTTCACGGGCAGTCCGTAATTTGGGCCCTTTGTCCGTTGTCCATGTAAACGTCTGTTACGGATGTTTGCATGGACAACAGATATCTGATTGAGCAGCTGGGGAGGAAAGCCTAACTTGTCATCACCCAAAGACAGCCCGGCTCTCTCCTATTGGCCGTAGCTGACCGGTGGGTGGGGAGCGGTTATACAGACATTTTCCAGCTGTCCAATCAGCAGTTGGCTATTGGGCTGCCACTAGTCCCTGGGGTGTGGCTACTGATTTCTGTTACGATGCAGGTGGGAAAAGACTGTGGCATTTCTCGGATGCCCCTCGTAGGGCCTGCGCATCAGCTGCCAGCTGTCTATCAGGTACCTGCCAGATTAACAGCTGCAGCCTGTGTCTTCATATGGAGAGACCCTGTTGCTGTGTCACGAGGAGGAGGTGAAACAACAGAGGAGCTGATAAGCAAATCTAAGGTAAAGAGAGAGGCACTGCAAAGACCCACGTACCTCACACAGAAGTGAGTGCCTGGACTCACAGTTGCCATTTGCGAGGGAATGGATGAATAGGGCTCAGCCGTAGAAAGGGGGACTGACCAGTGAATTCCCAGAGTGGCATTGTTGGGTGCACATAGTACTTGAGGAGCAAAGGGTCCCCTAAAAAATATATGTGCTTGGGGGAGAGGGCATGCCTACTCCGATGCTGCCACACAGGTCACACGTTTTTCAGAAGGCAGATGCTGTCCCAGTTTCAAGGATGGAAGTTAAAAATAAAATGGATGAATGTGTTTTAAATCCAGTGTCAAAATTTGAAATAAGGTAATCTGGTTTTCACGACACATAGCCACCACTAGACCACATTGAGATACAATTAAAATTGCCCGGAAGGGAATGTTTCACTACAGATTATTGGGTTTTAAAGGTGCATGTCTTTTATCGTCTGCCAGCCAAGTGACAGGAAATTATCCTCTGTCACCGTTGTTGAGGATTCATTTTCTGAAAGGCAAAAGCTCATTTGCCACCAGCATTTTATGCCATTTGGAAAGGTCAGCTGAATGAACTTTGCATATTTCACATTGTCATGTTCACTTCTGGTAATATAGAACATATGCGAGAGAGACTGCACACCTATTTTTGGGTAAAAGGTATTTTTGTTGATTTTACAAAATACTTGGAGCCAAAAAACGCTCACACAACTTATCAATCTTAAAGGGTGCCGGGGAGAAAAACACTGACTCTGGTATCAAAAAGTCACATCTATCATTCAAACAATCAAAGTTCCTATCGTTAAATAGGAACTCCCGTCCCCTGCACACCAATTGGTATTGGAAATCAAAATTCCAAACAATATTTAAATAGCTTCAGTTGTTCAAATCAATTTTGTCTTTAGGTAACCAATTTTTGTTGTGACAATTGTTTTAAAAAATGTTCAAGGATACATACAATCAAGAATGTTTTTAATCAAGAATACAAATGAGAGTTCAATTCACTCAATAGTATCAAATTATATTAATCATGAGCTCTACGCGTTTCGAGAGCCAACCTCTCTTCTTCAGGAGCAATACATCATATTTTTCACAGAATAATTTCAATGAGAATACTTTAAACAAAACATTTTCTTTTTAAGTTTCTTTTGACAAAGGAATTTTTTGACCAAGAATCTTTTTGCAATTCAATGGGTGCCTATTTTACATTCAATATAGACATAACTGCATTTTTCAACTAAAATATCTTGTGTGTCTTCAAAAAGATCATTTGACTGTGGGGTAATGGAAACATCATCTCGTGGAACAAATCTGTGAATAATATAAATAAATAGTATTAGTTTTGTATAACTCAGTGGAAGTTCTATTGTTAGTCAGATAAGATGTTGTAAGTACCTGTATGCTGATGCAGCATGTAATGAGGGAGTTCAAATATCCACTATTTGCACTTCTGGTAATATTCCAGGGAAACAGTGTAGTGTCATTGAAATCTCCCGCCACAGTATTAAAGTACTCTGACAGCTGCAGCGGCACTGACAGTGGCCACCATCATATTAAACTCCAGCGAGACCGGCTGTGCTCGTTGTGCCACAGGTGGTGACTGTTGGGTTTTTTCATGGGCTACCACACAAAACCGATTGCAAACTGTGTGCCTGTTTACCCAATTTTTCAAAGAAAGTGTTGTAAAGTGCATCATTTTAACCCATTGCTTCAAAACATTTCTCGGGGTGGCAGGTCCTCCCAAGCGCCCCTTTTTTTGGTTTAGGCTCCCTCACTGTGCTCTGTCGACCCTGCATAGTTGGCGCAAACATTTAAGCCCCTCCAGTTCAAACACTCACCAGTCGCCACTGAAAATCATGTCCCTGTCACTGTGCAGGGTGCTACTTAATGCTGACGTCACGCCCCGCACTGTCAGACCATTCTATATATATTTAAGCATATGATACAAAACTTAGTCTGGAGTAAACCTTTCTACAGTAGAGAAACACAACTTAGCTGTAGTTGATTTGCAGGCGTAATAATAAACCATATTCAGGTTCCTCTACATATAAACTCAAGGGAAGATTTCTCGCATCTCCTCCCCTGTGCGCGGTGCCGCCCCCGACCCACGGCAAAATAAAATTAGTGGGCCTCACCAAATTGCAGGGGTGTTGCTGGGTCTGGAAATGATCTGGGGCTAGGCCAATGTCAGGACTGTCGGGATTCAGGGCTAGCTAGCCTTTTGGTTGTAGCTGCTGAGCTTTTATCCGGGGCTACAGCCAAAAGACCCAAGGTTATAGCCCCCTAGGCCCCCGCCCCTAGCAACGCCTCTGCCAAATTGTTTGCCCCAGTCCTCACCACACCTTGTGACAGCCCCGGTCCTCAAACTCCAGAATGCCTTAGTTTATGCTGGGTACAGGGAAAAGGGAACTTTACCGGTGCCTGGCAGAAATTGTAAACATTTGCAGCGCACCATTTCGCTTGTGTGCTGCTGTTATGGGTACTGCATTTGCAATTTGCAATGCCTGTGACCGCTGAGTGGAGCAACCTGGAAGTATTGTTTGAACGGAACTCTCACTTAAGTGAATTCTTAATTGCACAGATGGCCCTTGGGCTTTATACATTAATGACCATATTGAAAATAAAGTGCAAGGTGTGGAAATCATTTCAAAACGTTTGTGTAATAGGAATGATGCTTATTCAATGCAATAGTTGGCACCTTCCTGTAGCATTGCTACTATGCTTTGCCAAAATGCTCCCACATTGCCGCGGTAGGGAGTGCTGCTTTGGGGCGGGTAATGAGCTACATATTGTCATGTTTTTGTGACACTTCATGTGATGTTCAGCCTGCTTCTAAACAGCACACAAATCAGATTTATCAGATTTCCAGTTATTGGTACTAAAGTGAACGTGTAGTTTAGAAGAATTTGCTTAAAGCACCTCTTCCCTGCATTTCTGCAGGTATACAGATCTGTCATGGAGCCTGTTTAGACATGGTGGCTAGGGATGATCAAGCTGAAATGGTGATGTGTGTGGGTGTTTGGGAGTATGGAAGCTGTGTGCAAGTGTGGGGGTGCTTGCAGGATGCAAGTGATCGCATGCATTCTCTTGAACACGTATGTTAAACACAGAGATCATGTGCAAAATAAAGGTTGCACACCTTTTATTAGACATGCATCGTAGAAAGAGGTGATGCATGCAGAATGAATGGGACAACGGAGAAGGTACACCAAGAGATCCCAGTTCGGCCGCTGACTGTACACCTCTGAGATTGGACAGCCGTGAAGATGGTGCCTGCCATGCATGCCAGCACGCTGCCTCGTAGAAAACACAGTCATGCCCCCAGTGGGACCATCTCCCTCGCCCAACAGTAGGAGGCACAACCAAGCCTTCACTAGACTTAATACCAGAAATATATAGGATAACGTATCCCATATACAAAATGGCTAATGTCACAATAAAGAGACAACAATACAACATGAATTTCCTTAAAAATCAGTACCTTTACGCTCAGTTCCTCTCAGAGTAAGATGTCTCTGCATGTGCACAGTTGGGAATACAGTAGCAAGCAGATGCCGTAATCTACACCCAGTGAGTAATACTTGAACATTGTTATTGGGGCGATATCCGACGGCAACTGAATAAAACAACAAATAACAATACAGGTAACCGAGAACAGATATGATTTCATATGTCTGGCTGTTGTTTCTATAGCTCTGCTGGAATTTTAAATCTAATTTGGTGCAAAAGCACCATTTCAATGATGAAGACATTCCTAGCTTTGCACGAGTTTGCGATGTTTTAATGAAGCCAGGCATTGAGCATAAACGACGGCTAATTCTTCATAAGCAGCGTGCTTATCACTCGTGTTGTATCGCCGTCCAGAGGTCAGTGCTAGTCCATGGATCCCCCGCGATAATCGTAGCACGGGCTGATGCTTGAAACACACAAGCCCAGGGTGACATTGCAGAAACCCCAGGAGGGCAGCATGAAATGAAGCGTTCGGTTAATGCACTTTGAGGTTAAACCTGCAGTGTACGTGTCCAGGGGGTGCCCTTTACTCTTGATTGTAGAAACAGGACGAATGAGGCACCATATGGTGGATTTTATGGAGAAATGGTCCCGGAAGTAACTGGACACAAAAACAGATTGATTTTCACCGAACCCATGAGCCAACATGGCGTTCTCTTTTCAGCTCCATTTGCCAGTACTGCAGTCACATTCCTGGATCTGAGTCAGTTTCAGTGTCTCTTTCTTGTCGTGTGTGGACAGATGTGCACCATACAGTGGTACAGGGGAAAGGCTGGATGGTAACCTTCTAATGGCAGAGTGTTCCTAGTTTTACACATACACACATTAACACGCTTTGTTTATACAAAAGGACCGGGAATGACCAGAAGGAATGACACCGGTTATCAATATGACTCACAACGACCAAAACAATCCTTCCAAAACATTTTTTGGGACCGGCCCGGGATATGATTAAACATATGCACACTAAATATGAGCAGTTCTAGAACACTGAAAAGAATCCCATATACACATGAATAACTCCATGTATCATATGGCACCACGACATTTAATAAAGCACATCAACAAAAAAATGCTACAAGAAATCCTCTCACCAACACCTAGTGACAAAAACAACACATTTACGAAAAATGATTACAAATATCTCTACGACATTAGAAATTTTGTCTTATACACAAGAGAACACTCCAACATGATTCTGAATGAAATTACCATAATAAATGACATCAGACCCAAATAACCAGACAGACTTAAAGGATATGGCAAAGAACTACTTCATTGTTAGCTCAAATAAAGTAAGGAACTCTGGCAAGCATAACAAGTCACAGCTCACAAACTCTCAGTTAATTTTCTCTTACACTAAGGGCCTCATTCCGAGTAGGGTGCAAAGGGATACGGGGCACCGTTAAGGACATCGGTGCCGGTAATCCCTTTGCGCCCTACTACGAGTTCCCTTAGCGGGTCCCTTCCTTAACGCCTGGTTTTACCAGGTGTTAAGTACGGGACCCGCTAAGGGAAATCAGAGCCAATAACGGTACCGCAAATTGCGGTACCGTTATTAGCTACTTCCCCCTTCCCGTTGAGGCCTATGGGGGCTCAAATGGGAATGGGGAATGGTTTGTTGAATGGGAACTTACCGGTCCCGCCAAGATCAGACTGGACCGGTAAGTCCCCATCTCACCAAACCGGACACGGTACCGGCATGGGAGGTAGTCATGGCGCAAATAGCACCATGACTACCTCCACGCTCGGAATGAGGCCCTAAGACTTTACAATTCGATGTACGTCAGCTTATGTGGCAAACAACAAAACCTATTGAGGGGAGGGATTGGTTAGCATACATACCTATAACATATATACCTATAATATGTGTGAGTGTTAATAACATTATTGCCTGCCCTTTATCTGGTGGGCATGTTTCGAACTGCCTCTAAAATATGTATAATACTGATTATAGCAAAAAGGACTAACAGCGGATTGGCTTCTGCCACATTGTATAGCATGCTGCTTCATAGCCACTCATAATTGGCCGGCATACTCTCCCAACCTTGGACATTCGGCTCGCTAGCAGCCCGTGAACAAAACGAAACCCAGGTGCAGGGAATGAAGGCAGAACACTGCCTACTTTGGTCAATTAGCCTACCATCTCTCATCAGTTAAGCCACAAGCCAAGGCTTCTCCTTTATAGTTGACCTTGCTGACCGTTTTCTTCTCTGGAACTTATAAGGGAGTCAGGGTACACCACTATGTTTGTCTGAGGCTTAATGAATAGACCTTGTCTTCAAGTTCTGAATCACGTGTTATTAGATCACGAATGCGACCATTTCATCCTTCTATTCACTGCTCTTTGATTTAATTGTGCTGGGTGCTATTACTCTTCTTGGCCTCTGGAGACTTTGTCGTTCCATCTCACATATGTTTTTCGCATCCTTGATTGTCCAACACTTGGCACTTGCAGATTGTTTTGCTTCTGCTTAATCTAAGAGAAATGTGCCCTTCATTTATAGCTTTTCCTGGTTAACTCCCTTTGCACTTTCCAATGATGTCTTGCTGTGTCAACCTTAGTCTTAGCAAAACAGATATTATTTGTTTCTCGCAGGAAGCTGTTTTCTGCAGCTTTTCTGATCATCGGCCCTGGTTTCTCTTGGACATCGTTTTAATACGACCCGATGTCCATCTTTTCATCATGGCCGCTCTATTTATGTTATAGTTTCTACTGCAGCAAGGTTCTATATGTCTCATCTACCTTGTATTTCTGCATATGTAGATTCGCAGAGCTTTATCTCACTCGTCTTTCCATCATAAATGATTTCTCTATCTCTTTATACTTGATTACTTTGTTGCTTCAATTACACCTTCATGCTTAAAGTAGCTGCATATCGTTTCTGTACGTCCTCATGTTTCCTTTATGATGTCACTATACTCATGTCAACTTGCACTTACAACTCTTCTATGTCCAATAGTGTATGCCGACATCCTTCGACCAATTCAGTACGAGGGTACATTTGATACGGCTGCCTGAGTGCATAACGTCTCTCACATACTTGATGCTGTACTGGGACAATACCTGGTGACACACAAGGAGCTCTTCTACTGGTGTTCGCCCAGTATGATGGAGATGAAGGGGTGGGCACTAGAGATGACGTCACCTGCTACTCCACGCGTCTGTTCCCTCAGCGAAGCTGGGGGCT
The DNA here is from genome assembly GCF_040938575.1 of Ambystoma mexicanum. Taxonomy (NCBI): domain Eukaryota; kingdom Metazoa; phylum Chordata; class Amphibia; order Caudata; family Ambystomatidae; genus Ambystoma; species Ambystoma mexicanum. Next base: position 454,307,891 of record NC_090939.1, on the reverse strand, counting down.
CAGTAATGTAATCTGCTCTGCATGCGCTCGCACAGAGCAGATTTGATCGCTGATCCGACGAGGCAGGCTGGGTCCCGAGATCCGCCCAGATATCTGATGCCGGATCTCAGACTCGGCAGTAGCCAGCTCATTGGCCAGCCCTCCACCTCAGAATAACAACGAAACAATACAATGGGCATCTTTGCTATGCAGCTGAACTGTGTGTAAATCAGCCCAACAGAACGACGCTCCCGATCTGCTTAAATTACACTCAATTAGCAATGATTTACAAAGATACTGCAAAGGGCATGTTCGCATCCAATTTCATTTAGGAGAAATACAGCTTCTGCTTGAATGCTATAAAAATGACCCATGTCTTGTCAAAAACAAAATACTATTTAAAACTCTGTTCTCAAGGCAACCTCCCAGCATTCAGTCATTGGCAATCGCTGTATGTTTTCGTAATTGCTTAATTAATTATTGATTCGACACTGATGCCTTGACTGTCTGCAGCTGTGCGTGCACCGAGAAGCTACCATCGATTCGTTTTGCTGTGGGATGTGATTGAAGCACATGGCCCCTCCCCACCCTTCCCCCGCGTGAACAGTAAATGGGTGCATCCTTCCTCCTCATGTGAGCATCACAACCAGAGTGGGGGGGGGGGAGGTCGCCCTGTGGGTACTAGAATGTGAAAACCGTGGTGTTTGAAACATGCCATCCTTTATTCGGGTCTGAACGCCCAGAATGAGCCTCTTGCTGTTGACACTCACTGACATTGGCGGCCTCCATCCGAAAAGAAGCCATCTTCTTCCATTCACAAAACTTATTGGTTTCCCAGTGCATAGGGAAATGCAGCCCTCGGCACTGAGCCGGTTATAGGTGGACTGAGGCAGGGTTGGGCACGCCACCGCGAGTTAATGGGGCATGCTACCTGAACTGCGAAGGCACACAACCTTGGAATGCTCTTTACTGCAAGCCCGGCCATGCTGTATAAGGTGGCAGGTGAGGTCAAGTTATTTATTTTCTACTTCTCAGTAAACCTCTGTGGAGTCCTCCACACAAATTATTCGCCCTTGTGTTTGGACTATGCAAAGACCCGCCACCCGCCACAAAAGTTGTAAAATATTCAGCGGATTAAATCTCCCACGTGTCTTAATCAAGATTAGGGGGTTCACTGCGTGATTATCCCGGGATGAAGGTCAATGCCTTACACCCACTTATTATTATTATTATTATTATTATTATTTTAGTTGTTGAGCGTGGACCTTGCTCCGGGAAGCAACAGACCGCTTGACAATCGTAGGGGAAGAACAAGGTCAGGGAGCAGAGAAACAAGGCTGTACATTTTATGAGACGAAACACCATGCAAGGATCATCCTTACCAAATGCAAGAATAATTGCTCAGATTTGATTCTGTAGACACATTGGCAAAATATGTCACGTAGGTTAAAAGGCAAATGGTGTATGTTTTACATGTATGCTCAGTTTTCTTTATCGGTTGCCTCAGAGAAAATGACACCTCTAATAGACATCAACGTGCCACTATATTTTACAGTTATTGCCAAAGAAAACCCCTCAATAAACAAAGACATGTGTGTCAACACCTATTTTTACAAGAGTTCTTCCTCACGTCACTATGGGTTATCAGTAAGCCTGGACAACTTTCTAAAAAGTGATCTGCGAGCTCCCCAGAGTCTCCTAGCGTGATTCGGGCAGGTTTGTGTGTTCCTGGCGTATGAGGAATTAATAACAGACATGGACCTCTGAAAAGCCTATAGGGCTGGGGAAGCGTCTGTCATACATTAGGAGCGCATGACGTCCCATTCAGCTGAGATTTCTTCCATAAGGACTGCTGGGGCTTTCTATTTAAAAACAGGGAGGTGGCACGACTGTAGGTCACTGACCTCAAAAAGGTCAGTACGCTGGGGCAGAGTCAGTCACAAGTCAAGCATTCATGATATAGACTCTGGAGAGCTTTAAAGGAATACCATTTAGTCAGGTAGGATTGAAATGATATGCACTGCACCTGGAAATAAACATGAAACATTTATCAGCATTAAGAGGCCTACAGGTGCAGTGGGTGCCATACATGCGCCCAACATTAATGTATGCAAGAAGGCTGTCCTGCGCACCGTTTGTAATGCAGGTCAGACCCCTGGAAATGTGCAGGTCACCTTTATGAATAAGGTGATCTGAGCATTTCTCACAGTAATGGAAAAATGCACCATCTGTGTATTTTTTAGTTGCTTTACTTTTGGTGAATTTTGGCGCTGAGTGTTTTTTAAAGATTACAATTTAAGTCAGTTGCAAACAAATAGTTAATTTTGGTTTCTGTATAAAAGAAACAGCCTGGTGCAAACCTTTAGTCACTTAGACACTTTGCTTTCTTTAAGAGCATAGCTGTTTGGAATGGTTCTATATTTCTGTTGTATTCTATTAACTTTATACTTTTATTTGAACATGTGCTGACAGGAAATGGTCTGACCTCTTCAACCCAATGTTTGAAACAGCATTTCATCACCATGTACTGTCGCTGAAGTCCCTTAAAAGTTAGGCTGAAGGCAAATCACCAAAATACAGTGAAAATGTTGGTGACTTGGGGTTTGCCCAAATGTATTCGCCCATTGTTAGTTATAACTTGTCACACTAATGTATCAAGGCATGTAGCCCAGTTCTTCCTACTCCGGCCCTCTGATTGACCAATGCCACCAGGTTAGAGGTGGAAACACTCGACAAAGACCCCTGCCCAGTCCAGCTGAAAAGGAGAACATGTGTTGGCCAACCTGCTTGTACAATGAGAACAGGAGTGGGATAATGGATTTAAAGGAATGGTTCGCCCAAAAATTTTTATTTCAAAAATAGATAGGCAATATAAAAAAAAACGATTGCCATTTTTTTTTCGAAGTCCCTATGTCAAATTTTGAGCAATTCAAGCTCAAAGATAGCACATGGGGGCATCCATTTTGTGAAATGGATGCCCGCTGCTGTGCTCGCTTTGGCTTTTGCAGCACTAATGAAGGAAAAGCCAGCCAGATGTAGTAAACAAAAGCTACCACTGGGTGGCTTTTCCTTCATTGGTGCTGTACGCGGAGGACGGGGACCGGAGACTACAGGCAGAAAAGGTGCAGCTGCATCTCGATAAGTGCTATTTTTTAATAAAAATAAACACTAGCTGCGTTTTTTTCTAAGTTTTACAGCTGATTTCCCATTTGGGGCTCTCGGGCTCCCCACGGGGGGCCCAAGAGCCTCAAATGGGAAATGCTAAATGCTGCAGTGTTTCTGCCTAAATCTGCTTTCCCATTTGGGGCTCGCCCTAAAGCCCCAATTGGGAAAGCAGATTTAGGCAGAAACACAACGCGGTTGTGTTTGAAAACGCTGCGGTTTTCCTTTCTAAGTTTCTCAGGCTCGTAGGAGCCTGAGAAACTCAGAAAGAAAAACCGCAGCGTTTTCAAACACAGCCGCATTGTGTTTCTGCCTGCTGTGGCTATCACTTTGGGTCTCGGGTGCTCCCCAAGGAGTGCACCGGAGACCCAAAGTGAAAGCAAAGGCAGGCAGAAACACAACACGGTTGTGTTTACATTCCGCGGTGTTTCTGCCTAAATCTGCTTTCCCATTTGGGGCTTTAGGGATCCCCATGGGGAGCCCTAGAGCCCCAAAAGGGAAAGCAGATTTAGGCAGAAACACTACACGGTTGTTTTCCGCAATGCTAAATGCTGCAGTGTTTCTGCCTAAATGGGGAGCCCTAAAGCCCCAAATGGGAAAGCAGATTTAGGCAGAAACACAACGCGGTTGTGTTTGTCACGCTGCGGTTTTTCTTTCTAAGTTTCTCAGGCTCGGAGGAGCCTGAGAAACTCAGAAAGAAAAACCACAGCGTTTTCAAACACAACCGCATTGTGTTTCTGCCTGCTGTCTCTATCACTTTGGGTCTCTGGTGCTCCCCAAGGAGAGCACCGGAGACCCAAAGTGAAAACAAAGGCAGGCAGAAACAAACGCGGTTGTGTTTACATGCCGCAGTGTTTCTGCCTAAATCTGCTTTCCCATTTGGGGCTTTAGGGCTCCCCGTGGGGAGCCCTAAAGCCCCAAATGGGAAAGCAGATTTAGGCAGAAACACAACGCGGTTGTGTTTGAAAACGCTGCAGTTTTTCTTTCTAAGTTTCTCAGGCTCGGAGGAGCCTGAGAAACTTAGAAAGAAAAACCGCAGCGTTTTCAAACACAATAACGTTGTATTTATGTTTGCGGTCGCTTCTAAAGTTACTGCAAACATAAATACAATGTTTTTAAAGCTGCGGTTTTATTTGTAAGTTTTCCGGGCTCCTCCAGCCTGGAAAACCTAGAAAAAAACCGCAGCTAGTGCTTATTTAAAAAACAAAAATAAATAGCACTTAACGAGATGGAGCTGCAGCTTTTCTGCCTGTAGTCTCCGGTCCGCGTCCTCCGAGTCCCGGCACCAATGAAGAAAAAGCCACCCATTGGTAGCTTTTGTTTACTACAGCTGGCTGGCTTTTCCTTCATTAGTGCCGCAAAAGCCAGCACAGAAGGGCATCCATTTCACAAAATGGATGTGCCCATGTGCTTGCTTTTGCACATTCTTGAGCTTGAATTGCTCAAAATCCTATATAGGGACTTCGAAAAAAAAAGGCCAATCGTTTTTTTTTTAATATTGCCTATCTATTTTTGAAATAAAAAATGTTGGGCGAGCCATTCCTTTAACAGAACTAGGTGGAGATCTATTACAACTGTGCAGTTTCCGTTAACAAATATACATTTAGTGCTAACCATATCTACTTGTTAGAAATATTTTGTAATGAGTAAAAGTCCAATATTTGGGCTTTCTCAGTCACCTCAGCGCAATTGTGGAACAGCCTCCCCCTGGCCATGAAGAAACTTTCAAATCATTGGGCTTTTAGAAAAGCGCTCAAAACATATCTGTTTGACTAAATATCCCTCCTCTTGGATTCTGCCTCTCCTCTCTTCCAGCACCATGATACCCTCGGGTAACAAGTTCACATAACATAACATCATCACTAAGGTTACACAGGACGATAGATACCTCTCTTTATTTGAATGTTAAAGTTTCTGGCTCTGTTGTTGTCAGTCGTGCCATGCAGAAAATGGCATTTCAAGTTGTGTTGCAAGTGAAAAACACAGGTCTTTTTTAATTGCATTCATTTGGATGCAATGGTAGATATTTGAGATGGGGGGACTTTGGTTTGCTTCTGAGCATGGCATTTGAGGATCAGATCTTCACATTTTGGATCTAGTGGGGCCTGAGTTGAAGCTGGCAAAACTCTCCGGTCAATATAGATGCATTATAGGCTTCCATTCAACTTCATTGCTTCCTGTCGCATTGTCTAAGTTTGAGAGATTGGAGAGCTGTAGCTACAGACCCAGCTTGCTAGGTGAGCTATCAAGGCTTCTCCTCACCAGCCGGTGTTAGTTCTGCCCTAGCCACTTCCCTACTCAGAAATGCCGTTGAGTCAAGGTTTTGGGGAGACCTGTCTTGTATGCTAACCACTTCCCAGTCCATGAGGTTGAATGCCTCCTTGCCCTCAGTAACCCCTTGCATGCTATCCTGATATGCCCCCATAATGTCACATGAATGGCTTCTTGGCCTTGATTGGACTTTGATGTACCGATGAATGGTGCAAAGTGAATGACCCTGCTTTCACGCCTTTTATGTGGCAAGCTATTACTTTAGGTATAATACTTGTATTGTGTGCTAATCAAGGTATATGTGGGCACTCACCCTACCTCTACTTTGCTTAGTCACCCCCATACAATTTTTATAATCTGGTATAGTTTTCCCAGTATGCACCAGTCCCCTCCAGTTTCACGTGGTTTCCATATGTCCTTCCAGATGACAAGTAGTGGCCATGGTCGGACTGGGGCAAAAACATTGTCTTGCCCCCGAATGAGAAGTGGCCCACAGTTGCTCATGGCAATTCCTTCCTTTTGTGACAGACTGTTTGAGTAGTACCCAATGGAGAGGTTTTTGATAAATGTGATGCAAGTTGGGCATTTCAACAAATGTGTATTCAGTAACACTGCTCAAAACTACTAGCCGCATGGTGAAGTAACTTATCAAACTGGCCCACATGGACTAAAAAAAGTGGCCCACTTTGACCCAAAAAACTGGCCCACACTAGCATTTTGCATTTTTGGTTCAGGCATTTCCCTATTGCCCTATAGGCTGGTCCGAGCCAGCTAGTGGCCTACACATGCTCCATTTGATAGTATACCATGCAAGTGTGCTACTGGAACAGTATAGTATGCTACATGATGCTGATACTCCCGCTCACACATGTCACCTGTGTTTCAGGGCGTATGGTAGCATTGTTGCCCATTATGCACAATATCAAGGTGCACCAATGGTAGGGAGCTCCACACTTCTTCCACGCCAGCTATGTCTGAAATGCTGTTTCTCTGCAAATTAACCAGTACACATTATGAATAATAAGGAAGTTCCTATATCAGTACAACCCTGGATTAAAGAGTCATTCCCTATCGCAGGCCCGTAAACAAAAGCCACTTTGGTGATCTACTCGTCAGCAAGCTGAGCGTCTTACTGTATCCTCTTGGGAGTAAACTAGGAAAGCCTACCTGTATCCTGTGTATCCTACTCTTATCGAGCACTTTCCCTTCTCTCTCGCTCTCTCTCTCTCACCCCACCTCTCTCTCGCCCTCTCTCTCGCTCTCTATCGCTCTCGCCCCCTCTCAATCTCTCTCTCTCTCTCGGCCTCTCTCTCGGTTTCTCTATACCGCACTCTACCCCTTTCTCTCCCTTTCTAACTCTTTCTCTCTCTATTTCTCACGGTCTCACTCTCTGGGTGAAGGAAGCATTGTCAGATATGAGTTTGCTAGAGCCACGCCCACCCTTTCTGACTCATAAGTGTTTCATTGGGTGATTTAGAGAAAGCACCCTTTTCTCCAATTTGATGTACTTTATCTATGTTGTGAGTATGATTTAGGAAGGTGCTATATCCTTACCTTGTTACATGAACAGTGTCAGCAACTTTAAACCTAATTTTGAGCTGCGTATAACATTTCTTAGAAATGGGGATCATTAATGATTTGCTCGTCAGCACTGCTAATAAGCATCCATCCTATGCTGCTCATTTATTGTTCTTCCCAGTGATACTTGAGGAATACAGAATAGCATGGACGAGGCTGTCACGTGGTTCTGGGAGAAAGGCGTGCTTTGTCAGGGGTCTTTGGATTTGAATATACCGTTTTCACTGACCTGAGATTTTTGTTGTTGCAATGTACTGGCAATGAATCCAACAATCTCTGTTACAAAAGGTCTTTATATCTGCCGTCTGGTATGTCCTGATATTTGCAAGAGGCTTTCTACTTCTTTTCATCATGTATGTATCAGAAAAGGTCCAGTACCCTCACCCAGGAAGGACGAGGAATCGCAAGCAAGTTATTGCATCCTCCCAGACTTTAAATGAACACTTCACTCACTTTGAACTCAACGTATAGAAAAAGCCATTGAATTTGGCATTATCCAAGACTATGTGAGGCAGCAATGTAAACAATAAGACGTTAAACTGATGCGAGACAATCTCACTTATTGAAAAGCCAGGGACAAGGATAACCAAAAGAAAGGAAAGAAAGTGTCAAGATCATTTCAAAAGGAGCTTAATAGAAGGGATGAGTGTGCCCATCTTAGTCATCTATGCACTCAAGCCCCTCTGGCAACCTCCAGATGCAATGTTAGGATCAGCTGAATAGGCATTTTCACCCGTGGAAGGACACTCAGCGAATCAGGTAGCAGGCAACGTGGGTGAGAACTATCAGTGTACTGCTACATTTTACCAGCCATCTGAGGCCCTTCCTAGGTGCTATTTTCTTTCTGCATTTCGGACCCGCACCTGTATGTCCCTCCTTCCATCCCCCTCCCCTGCCAACTTTACCTACAACACCCCCACACCCCTCAATTACCGCACGGCTCCCTGCAGTGTGCATTTCCTATTAAATAGGGTGGCAGCCATCTTGTTTTTCCTTTTTTTTTACAGGAAATTGCACAACAAGATGTGCACAGCCAGTCTCACATAAAAAAGAAAAACATTTAAACTATTCGTGCCCCCCACATGAACCTCGCAGTGAGCATAGCGATCACCCTCTGACAGGGGGCGTACTGGGCCAGTAACAGTCCTGATCCCTCACCAAGGACCTGCTCTCCGACATGGGGATCATAGCTTTAGTTATTCTTACAGTTTATGACCAAAGAGAAACAGAATTCCCTGTATTCCATGGGCCCTATATGCCACTCCTCAGAAAACCTTGTTTATTATTATTAAATGTATCAATAAGCAAGGAATGTGTTTTATGTTTATAACATTGTATGATAGCGGATTCGTCTATTTGATCTGAACACTATGATGGCCAAGATGACTAGGTGAACTTATAATGTCTCCGAACAGGGCAGCCTGCAACATTGATATGTGCACTTTTAATTGTGAGGCTACGATGGCATTACCATACACTCAATACATGTTCAATTTGATATTCATTGAGAAGCATGGAGTGGGCATGAGAAAACCTATTTGGCTGAACACCTAACAGCCCACCCTTTCAAAGTACGCGGAGTGCAATTAACCTCCTTTCCCCAATCTTTCAAGAATATTTGAGTAGGTGGTTAACACCATGACAGATGCTGGCTGATGAGCACTTCTGTAAACTGTGAGCAGTAAAGGTCAGAACTTGCCCTCACAATAGCTTTTCAAAGGAAACCACACGTCAGCTGTAGGCCTCTTTGTTTGTTCCTGTGCAGCAGTTTATTTCAGATATAAGATGACCGGTCAAAACAATCATTCAAAAAAGCACTCACCGCAATGATCTGCGCTGTCCTTGTATTTCACAGGAACTGGACTGCCATAAACTCTTTAATGATCTTTAAGTTGAGTCATACTGAAATGGTATGACTTTATGGCAGGCCAGTTCCTGCGAAATAACAGGAATTGCTTCATCATGAAGGCATGGCTTGTGACTAACTCTTTCCGAACCATACCTGTCATTTCAGAGGTACTGTTTGCACCTGCCATGACCTCTCTGTGTTATTATACTGCAAACTCAGAAGTGTGAATGGATGCATTATGCAGTCTTGGCACATGCCTGACTCTGCTCCAGCCATGAAGGTGCTTTTAGCTGTAAATGTCACACATGACCCCCCCCCCTCTGTCCGCCCCCTACTGACTCCTGTTTTCTTTACCTGTAGCTAGAGCCTAGTTGCCTATGGCCTTTGAGCGCTGCTATGAATGCACAAATAAATAAAAATAAATAAATAAATGAGTGGAGGATGGATACCTCGGGGAGGGGGGGCAATGCATCAGCACTACCCAGGTTCGAATCCCGATCCTGCGTTTAGAAACCACTCGCTGGTATTAAGCGGATGAAAGGCTACAACATGTGCGTAAGTGATCATCCTGCAGCCCCATGCTACATACCTGCAATGGCATAGACATGCCTCGCATGTGATTAACTTTGGCCCAGATGTTGAAGCCTGTCAGTCTGCAATGAGCCCTCACTATTACCTACTTCAACTCTATTTATTTATCAACTTCACATGGAACTTGAATGTTACACAAGGCAGATGGACACATCTACTGCGATGGGTTCTTGAAGTCTTTGATATGATTGGTTATTTGTAACGCGCTTAATATCCAGAGGTTTCTAAGGGAATTGCTACGTGTCGTCCTGCTTCCAAGTCGAGCACGTTGTCCCTGAGCTATATTCCTGAGACTTAACGTGCTGTGTTATCTGCATAACATTTACAAATGTGGAACACTCTATTTCCTGTGTTTCCTATATCTGTCCCCAAGTCACCTTTCCCCAACACTGGTCCCTCACCCACCCAAGTCATTCCTATGCTTCCATAGTTTTTTTTAATATGAATTTAAGTCGATCCCAAACCACGCAAACCTCCTGAACAACTTCTAGACATCCATGGCTTGGAAAAGATTTGTGCTGTAGGACCCGTTTGTGAAGACTCAGGAACTGACCCCACTCTAACTTGGAGAGTCTCCAAAAAGTACAAAACACATTTAAACTAGTTCTGTCTGGCCTGCCATTAAGGTCCTGCACTGGCATGGCAATACTCTGAGAGGCCCAAGCTGTGTGAAATGTAGCAGGCATCAACAACATTGCATCTGTTGATGAACCTCTAATGGCCGTCCTCAATTTCTTTGCTATTGTTTCAGTTTGAAATCGGAAATTCTTGTTTCTGCGCAGAAGCTTTTATTGAGATTTTTGTTTGTTCCGTAAACCTTTGTGGTGTGTGGGCCTGCTCTCTCCCAGCAATTGTACACTTCTGCAGACAGATGCTGTAATCATGCTGCAGTTGAACCGCTGGATGTTCAGAAAGACTTCTTTGGAAAGGTCCAGACTCAATTGTTGGTAAACCAGTAAAGTAATGGTGCCAGCATGCCAGTATCACGTAGTGATCAGACCTTCAGGTCTTAAAAGCGGAACACCTTGGCACAGTCCTGCTACAAGCCATAGAGCCAGAAATAGACATATCACATTGAAATTACTCCAAGAACCGACGGAAGAACACTATCAGGAAACGTATCATTTTCAAAACCCTCGCCCTCACCCACAAATGTCTAAACCTTCCATAGACAGACCTACAAGAACTGCCTACACGAACCGTTACACCATTCCCAAGACCCTCAGGGCTCCAGCAGGTGGGTCCAGTTTCCCGGCCATAGCAGCTAACAACTGGAACTCGCTACCTCCCTGCCTGAGAAGCCTGGATTTGCACACAGCATTTAGGAAAGCAGTCAAAACATTTCTGTTTGTATACATCTGCTCCCATTCTACTCTGTTGTCTGCATTTGTATGCTACTATTTATTCTTGATCTGTTACCCCTCTAGCTAGTCTTGATGTATGGAACCTCAATCACCTTGTTCATGTGTCAATGCACTCTATTTGGCCCTCGCTCTCTGTAACCAAGAGCAAGGCCTTTCTCCTGTAACTGTTGAAACTTGTGCCTCCATAGAGAGGAAAGCAGAGACAACCGCACCCAGATTCTTCACCTTAACAGCCGGAAGAGGGCAATGGGAGGAAGGCCAAAAGGAGGAGACCCAAAGTGAGGGATCAGGGGGGAACCCACCACCAACACCACCATCATGTCTCCATTCAAATTCAGCCAATGGTGGTTCATCCATGCCCCCACGGCAGACAGGCACTGATGCAAGCACAACGACAACTCAGCCTGATCGTGATCTAAACGGATCAGGATCTGAATTTAGTCGGCATACGAGTAGCACCTGATGCCGAAGGAGCGGCTGAGACTAACAAGAGGCCAGATGTAGATGTTGAAGAGAATGGGAGACAAGGCAGAGCCCTGCAGAACACTGCAGCAAAGAAGAGAAGAGCACGAAAGAAAAGGAGGGAGTGAAAGGGTTTGGGTTTGATCGGCCAGGAACGAGGTGAACTAGGTGAGCACCTGACCCGAGATTCCGACCTGAGCCAAGCAGGCAAGCAGGATGGGGTGGTCTACGGTGTCAAATGCCGCCGAAAGTTCTAATAAAATCAGGGCGCCAACCCCACCTGCATTCACCAGCCTGGCCATGTCGTCCTGGACCAAAACCAGGACATGCTCCGTACCCCGACCAGGTATAAAACCTGACTGTGCTGTGCCAAAAAGCTCCGTAGATTCCATAAAAGAGGACAGAAAGGGAGAAACCAATGACTCAAGAAGTTTCATAAGAAATAGTAAGAGTGAGATCGGGCGATAATTAGAAAGCAGCAGAGGATCAAGCGAAGACTTCTTAAGAAGAGGGATTGCAGTAGCAGCCTTAAGCTCTGGTGGAATACTGCCTGTCTGGCAAGAGCCATTGGCCCTCACTATAAGGTTGGCGGAATGAGTTTACCAGCACCGGTAAAGGTGCTGGTGCTGGTAAACCCATTCCGCCCTATTACAAGGTCTCCTCGTGGGACCCGCAATGGGCGCCTGGATAAACCAGGCGTCCTTACCGGGACCTGCGAGGGGACCAGAGAGCTAACAACGGGCCAGTCATTAACGGGCCCGTTGTTAGCTCCATCCCCATTCCCATTGAGCCCTATGGGGGCTCGAATGGGAATGGGGATGGACCGGGTCCGGGTTCCTCGGACGGGGAATTACCGGGTCCGCCAAGGTTGCGATGGCCCGGTAATATCTCATTCGAGGAACCCGGGCCCGGATTGCGGTATGGAGGCAACCATGCCGCTAAAAGCGACATGGTTACCTCCAACCTTCTAATGAGGCCCATTGACTGCCCCTTTAATTTCACACAACAGCTCAGTGGAGATATCTTTTATTACAGCAAGGGGGAGAGCAGCAGAAGGAGCCCCCCGACTTAATATGTTGAATAGCAGTGAGTACATCTGACTCTGTAAAAAGAGGAAAAGAGGACCAGCCATCTGGAACTGTCAAACTCCTAGGGCATAGAAGGTCTTCTTGGCGACCACAATGGCTGCCAAATATGCTGCAGCACAGGATTTATACTGTAGTCTAAGGTCCGGATCATAGACTATCTGCCATTGACGTTCTACCTGTCTCAAAGCAAGGCGTAGCAACTTAAGATTTTCTGAGAACCAAGGTTCAAAAGGAAGCCGCTGTGGCAAAATAAGCTGTAAAGGGGCCACCACATCTGCTGCTTCAAGTAGTGATCGAGAGAGGTCAGATAAAGTAGTTACTGAAGCATCACTACATTTACCTCTGACTGATGAAACAAGGTCAAATAAGTCAGCCAAACGCCAACACTGTTGCAATCTTTTCAAAGGCACAGCCTTTTGCTGCACCTGGGCCACTTTGATCAGACAGGTCACCAGATGGTGATTGGACCAAAGTACTGGTTCAGTGGAAGAGTGGTCAGTAGGGCTTCATTGGCCAGAACCAGGTCCAAGGTGTTCCCCAACTTGTGGGTAGGTCCAGAAACTGATTGAATAAGACCCAGATCAGCCATACTATGAAAGAAAAGGCTGAGTGCTGGGGTTTGTGGATCATTACTTTTCAAATTGAGATCTCCCAGTGCTGCACAATGTGAGAATTGGGTGTGTAAATCAGCCTTAATATCCAATAAGGGCTCAAGAAACCCAGTATATGAACCAGGCAGGCGATAAATGACCAAAAAATGGCATATAAAATAAGGGCAAATGACACAGCGAAGCAATATGGCTCCATTGCCAGAGAATGGGAGAACTTCAGCCTAGAGACCCTTAGGGTGGTTTTAAAAATCACTGCTACCCCGCCCCCCATTTGCGAAGAGGGACGGTCAACATGGATAATTCCAAAATCAGCCAGTATGGCTTGAACCAGAGCAGGTGCCGAAGACTCCTGCAACCAGGTCTCAGTTAGGAATAGTAGGTCTGGTTGGCGAGCAGATAACAGCTGGTAAATGTCAGCCGCATGGGCTGGCAACAAGCGTGTATTAAGTAACATCAGTGTTAAGTCAGATGTCTTTACAGGTTGCACTAGAGGCAATTGGGATTCAGTTAACAGATAGGGTGCAGGGAAGTCTTGCCACCCCGCAGGGAACTAAGTAATAGAAGGAGCCAATGCCAGGAGTTTGTACCAGGAAAACCATATTGACTCCTCTAGCCCGGCCGTAGCACGGACAGACGCAGACAGCCTTACCTTAAGCGCGCCTTTTGTGCGCTGACAACGCACTCGCTCTGGCACATATGTTGCCGAGCAAGTATGGAATCGAGGCGGGATAGCGCCCCCGTCAGAAAAAAGAAAGAGGACTGGCTGGAAAGCGGCATCCTGATTGTAATCACCCAGTACACATTAATAAAAGCACACAAATACAATGTTAAAACATCAATGTAGCCAGAATTAAATCAATAAGGGTATCTAGCTGCAGAGGGGCTTTAAAATGAATATATTGCTGAGCGAGGATGGAAACGAGGTGGGATAACGCCCCCGTCAGAAAAAGAAAGAGGACTGGCCGAAAAGCGGCGTCCTGATTGTAATCACCCAGTACACAATAATAAAAGCACACAATTACAATGTTAAAACATTAATGTAGCCAGAATAAATCAATAAGGGTATCTAGCTGCAGAGGTGCTTAAAAATGATGTCCAACTAAGGACAGCCTCACCTCTCTTAGTTAGTAGGGATGTCTGGGTTAAGTGTTGGATTTTTCAACAGAGGAAGGACCTGGGCATCCTTTAGGCTGGTTGGCACTAAATATTTGCATTTCAGGAGATCAGTAGTTATTAACCCCGGAAAGATAATCCAAAACAGGAATGTTTCCTATGATGCTGCAAATAGGTATAAAATAGGTGCACTTTTTAAACCTGCAAAGATTGCTTAAATATCTTCTGCAGCGTGAACTACTAACAGAGACATTCATTTGCACCCTGACAAGACGTTCAAATGGTCTGGTGGGAAAGTCACTCGACTTTTATCCTGAGGACTGGTGTTCGAATCCTGACATCAGTAACAACAAAAGCAAAGTAAAAATATTAGAAACCTTGAAGGGCACACACGGATTTCCGTGTTCCGGGGAGATGTATTTTGCCGCCGGATCCCAGATCCACAAAAATCAGGCCCAGTGACCAGCCCTGTTGTTTGTACCGCTGCCCACAACAAGTACTTCACCATGCAGTAACATTCTTTTTTTTTAACACGTTTTATTAGCAAAGCAGCCGAGGACAGGAGAGGTTTATCAAGGCCAACCTCCTTTGATTTTTGAAAAGAAAGTACATTATAACAAGCAAAATAGAATTGCTTATCTATCCAAGTTTTGACTACCAAAAGTGATTTGATCAAATTTTCAATTTCCTGGCAAAGGATACTGGAACATGGAAATTATACGAAAACAATCACACAAATAGGAACAATATCTTTTCTCTTTTTTTCTCCTGAAGAACCATTGCAACAGGCAATGGGGAAACATGTGTTGAGAAAATAAAACACAATTTGATTCTGAAAAATTGTTTATGAAAAAAGAAACATAAATTTGACTCTAAAAAATTGTTTATGACTAGTGTGAAAGTAACACTATGAGAAGAAAATTAACACAATTTGACTCACCAAATAGCAATTTTCTAATTATTCAAAAATTCAAGGGGTTGGCGCATTAGAGTGACATTGTTTTCATATTGATCATTTAATGCATTTAGCTTGTGTAGTAGCCACACAAATGTATGGGAAACACTCATGCTGACAACTTTGCACTCCCTGAAACAGGAAAACATCCACCTTAACTTAAGAATTGAAGTCGCCAAGGTTGAGCTTAGTCTGGCTACAAACCAAATTTCTCTACGTTTTATTAGCATTTTCAAACTCAACCGGCAGCCATTGCCACCATTAACAACACCCCAAACCCCACAGGTGAATCCAGTACATCACATCATAGTGTCACATTCTGCTTATATTCTCTTGAGCTACCTATACAAATTTCTTTGGCATCTCGATTTATTTTGTTGACAGGACTCATTTCTATATCACTCATCTTGAATCTGAGCCCATTGCGTGTTGTTGGGGTTGTACTTTCCATATGTCGTTTTAAAGTCCTTAATTCTTTGATCTCGTTGAGGTATTTTCATTGGCCTCCTGGGGTTGTGTCATCAGATGGTTTATATATATGGGTCCCATATGTCTCGCATTCCATCTCGGTTATTCGTTAGGGCACTCTACTCTGTTTCAGCATCATTACAATATAGAATATCCTCCATTGATCCATGTTTGGGGATTGTGTTCCCCCTCACACCATCGCCACCCGTCTCATAGCCAATAGCAGAAGTAGCACAATTAGTTTCCTTAGCCCTATAGGTATGAGCATTGTGTACCGAAGCAGTGCCACCAGCGGGTTCCCTTCCACTCTATCACCCATTATCTCTCCCATTATGTCAAAATGTGCTCCCAGAAGGCCGAGATCGGGAGGCATTCTCATGCTGCATGCAGAAAGTTTGCTGTAGTGCTGTGACATTTTACACAGCCCTCAGGGGATTCTGCAAAGAACATCTGGAGTTGATCAGGTGTATAGTAAAATTGGTGCAGGTATTTAAAGATTCGTTTAAATTTAGCGTTAAGAGCTGCTTTCCTCATTCCTTCGCAACAATACCTCCATGTCTCGTTTGTTATCTCACACCCCAGTGATAGTTCCAGTTTTTCCCTAGATGAGGCGGTTGGCCCCACCCTGATACACATGGCGTATATGGCTCAGACCACTCTGTTGTCATAACCCCCGGATCACTTTATCGAGTATGGCGGCCACCTCTGGTTGTTTGGGGAAGGTCGGAAATAACTGCCGTATGGAATTTCTCAGTCTGTAATACATAAACACATCTAGGGCATTGAGTTCCCCTCTTGCTCTGAGCTCCTCTAATGTTATGAATTACCCTTCCGGGAAGATATCCCTGTAACAAGTTATCTGTATTCATTTCATAAGAGTGACATAGCTGTGTTCACTAGTAAGGGGAATTCCTGGTGTATATGTGACCAGCAAATCCGGGGAACATAAGACTTCATGCCCTACATGTCAGTTCCACCATATTACCTGCACGTGAAGTTCTGTCCGGTGCCGTGAGAATAATCGACTGCAGCAGAAACTGTGCCGCTATCGCCCGTTCCACCTCCACATACATTCTATCTCCCCATTCCCCGAACCAGTAAAGAAGAAAGCCCGCTTGGCCACATTATAGTAGGTTTCAAACTCTGGTAGTGCTAGTCCACCCACCCCTGTACCAGTGCTGTCAGTTTGTCCCAGGATATTCTGGCCTGTTTCCCTGCCCAAATAAACATTAGCGTCGCCAATCATAGTTCTCGGAAATATTCTCCAGGTAATCACCCGCGGGACATTGAGATAGATTATATAGGAACCGAGGTAATAGCACCATTTTAATAAGGGAGAGTCTGCCATAGAGTTTGAGGGGCAGATTCCCCCATCGGACCATTGTGGATTTGGCTTGTTCTAACACCTGTGATAGTTATTCTTGTATAGGATAAGTGGGTCGCGGGCAATATTGACCCCTAAATATCAGGTCTGGTCCATATGCCATTGAAAACCCCACCCATCTGCATACTGGTCCACATTTCCCGTTAGCGGAAATAGGACTGATTTGGCGACGTTCACCTTGATCCCCGAGAAGTTCCTGAACAGAAGGACATCTCAAATTATTGGATTTAGGTTATGCTTGGGGTCAGTGATAAACAGTACCATATTAACAGCATAGAGAGAGATTACTACTCTGTCTCTGTATAACTGAACTCCCCTGTGCAGGTGACACACCCTTAGCTTTTCCACCAGCTGCACTATCGCCAGGGCAAATAACAGTGGCGACAAAGGGAAGCCCTGTCATGTGCCACTCTCCAGGTTTATGTTCGGCGTGAACTGACCATTCACCCTTATCTTAGCCATTGGTAGTGAGTATAGCAATGACACCATTGAAATGAACGGCTCCCCCACCCCCATCCTATGGACTACTGTGAACAAGAAGGGCCATTCCACCAAATCAAACCCTTTAGTGGAATCCAGTAAAGCTGCTATTATTGGTTTCTCCTGTTGTACTGCAGCTATCAGCCCAAACATCCTCTGAATACCATGTGCGGTGGAGCGCCCCGGAACAAACCCTGCTTGATCTGCTTTTACCATCTTTTGCATCAGGGGTGCTAACCTAGATGCCAATATCTTAGCCAGGATTGTACTATCTAGGTTAATGAGGGATATGGGCCTATAGAAAGAACAGTCATTTGGGTTTCTATCTGGCTTGAGCAGCAACACCACCACTGCTTCTCTTAGAGACTCCGGTAACCGGCCATCTCGCAAGCTCTGATGGAACATTTGTAGTATGTACGGGGCAAGTTTCCCCTGTGAAACCATCAGGTCCAGGGGATTTCCCAGATGGAAGGGACCTAATAGCTCTGTGCACCTCTTCCAGGAACACTGGGTGACTCAACCACTCCCTTTCTTCGTGGGTGCACCAATATAAGGCCACCTGATCTAGGTAGGTGTTTACTTCCTGCTGGGACACCTGAATGTGAGAGGAGTATAACTGTCCCTAGAACTGTCCCTAGAACTGACAGAATTCCTGTACTCTCTATATCCACAAACCTTTCTACCCTTTGGATGTCTCTAATGGATAGAACTCAGTCCTTGATATTGTCTAGCTTTGCAAGCAGCCTACCTGGTTTCTCTGCTTCCCCCTACTGCCTCACCACTGCCTTCCTCGAGAGAAATTTGCCCCCTCTGGATTCCAATTCATTGAGTACCTGCAGGTGTTTCTTAATCTCCGCCTATTCCGAAAGTGTCGGTGCAGGTGCCCTGGACAGTAGTCCCCTGATATGGGCCTCAGTGTTAGCCAACTCCCCTCTTATCTGTTTCAATACCCCAAATTCCCTTGACATATATTCCGCTCTCATTAGACACTTGAAACTGTCCCACAGAAACCCAGCCAATCCCATTGATCCTTCATTGATTTAAAAACCTGTGTCTATTGCTCCTGATAGGCTGCCTTGGAACGGTATATCCGTCATCCGCTCACTCTCAAATACCCAAGGAGCCCTCTATTTCCCTCAGCTCGCTAGTTCCACAGCTAGTAATACCGGGGCATGATCTGACAGTGTGCGCCCCAGGATGTCCGCCTCTGTCACTGTGCCCATCAGTGTCTGAGAGACCAGGAAGAAATCCAGCTGAGATGCCGAGTTGTGAACTGATGAGTGGTGTGTGTACCCATCTGCTGCTTGGTTTCTGATTCTCCACACATCGCCAACCTCCATGTTAGGCACATGCCCTGAAGTTTATCAATCCCCTTGGGTGCCTGCCAGTGTCTTGGGTCGGGTCCATGACCATGTTGAAAACCCCTGCCCAGATTAATTCCCCAGATGGGAGCATTCCCAGTTGGATGTCACTTCAATCTAGCGCTTCTATGGTGTCCTGGTTTGGGCCGTAGTAATTGACCAAAGTATACAGTTTACCTTGTATGATTCTGTGTGCTATCAGGCACTGCCTGTCCTGATCTTTCACTGTAGTGATCATCCGAAACTAAACAGACTTGTGGATAAGTATGCACAACCACCTGGTGTATCACGAGTAATAGGAAAAGTAGCAGTGGCATCCCCAATCTTTCCCAAATTTTGATTCTACCTCCAGTGTTAGATGCGTTTCCTGTAGGAACGCTATTCCGACCTGGTGTCTTTGCATATATAGTAGGACTTTACGACACTTGGACGGGCAGTTCAACCCTCTCACATTCCATGTGATGTTTCTAAGTGACCAAGTCGTTACTTCTCCATGTCAACATCCCTGTCCATAATTTCTTAACTAGGAAAACATCTCTGCATTTGGCATTGTGTAGCTCAGCGTGCTAAAGTGACACTTGATTCCTCTGTGTGTCCCCACTGCTTACTTCTCTGTACCTTGGTACTCCTCCCTCTACAGACTTCCCATCCCTTCCCCTAACCCCCACTGACAACCTCAACCTGTCAGTAATGAAAGCCCCTGCCCCCTGCTGACAACCCCAACGGGTCAGCAACAGACCCCCTTTGAATTTAAGCTTCCACATGAGGGGCTGCTAGGTGCCCAGCCATCCACCACACCCCTGTTGCATCAACACTTGATCCCCGGCTGACATCAAGTTCTGCATCCCCCCGCTGTTGCCCAAAGGACAACCGGTGGGAGCCTATTATATCATATGCAGTGTCATCCATTATTTCCCTGTTGTCTCGGGTTCCGTGGTAGTTGTTCGAGAAAAGCATTGGCCTCGTCCGGGGTATGAAAAAAGAGTACTTGGTCCCCTGTAGTTTAGCAGGAAACATCATGGCATAAGATATACCTCTCTCTCCTAATCGTTTCTTCACATCCATATATGTTCTACGAGATGCTTGTACCTTGTCTGAGAAATCCGAAAAACGTCTGATATTGACCCTTTGTATGACAGATGTCCTTTTTCTCTTGCCTTATGGGGGGCGAGATCCCCGTCCCGATAGTTTAGCATACAAGCTACAATGGGACGTGGAGGGGCCCGAGGTATTGGCCTTTTCCATCTTTGTATCCTGTCTGGTCTCTCTACTATGAATACCGCCGAGAATTCTTCAGCTCCTAGTGCCTCCTTCAGGATCTCCTCGACCAAAGACTCCATCAATCTCTGATCCACAGATTCAGGCACTCCTATTATCCTCAGATTGTTCCTCCTGGATCTGGATTTTAGACCTTCCTGTTTATCAACCATTTCTTTCAAGGCTCATCTCACTTGTGTCATTTCCATGGACGTGGAAGAGGATTCATCCCCGACCACCGAAACATGACCGTCCACTTCATGTAATCTCTCCCCATGTTTATCGAGACGGACCTGCATGTGGTCCACTTTACATGTCAGGGTGTCCTTTTCCCATCCAGCGATTGTATGCTGTTCTGCAGTTGGTTGAACATTTCTTTGATGTCTCAGAATGCCCCAGAAGTATCAGGATCTGTGGGTTGTGGGCTCCCGGTTGGTGAATCGTCCAACGTCCTGTTGTCCTTGGTGTAGGGGGGAGTGTCAAATTGCAATTTGGATATTGTTTCCCTACTTTGCTGGCTTTGGATGTCTTGTCTGGCAGCTGAAAGGAGTACTCTGTTGTTTCGTAGGCTCCACCGGACGTTGATGGGTAACAGCTCCCTGGTGCAGTATATTAGCTTCCCACTCAGTGTATCCTGTCGCTGGCCTGTCCACTTGATGCCCCCCCCCTCCCCGTTGGCCCACTATTCTGTTTCCCAGCTAGTCACCTCCTTGGTCACCTCCAATGTTCACCATGTATAGTATTTTTCGGCGTTCCTGACCTCACTGCAGCCTCTCCACATTTCTCAGCGTAACACTTCTCTACCTCTACTGGTGCGATGCTCTGCGGTTTCTTATTCCTTCCTCTGACTTGCTCAGGGTGGTGTGTCTCCACTTTGTTAACACATCTGAGGTCTCTGGGGGGTGCATAGAGACAGTGTTTGTGGATCAGGGCATCTGTCAAGATACTCTCTCTACTAGGGCCAATCTCGTACTCAGTTGCCCCAGCATATTTGAGGGATTAGCTGAAATCAGGCATGTTGTAGCTTGGTTCTCCCATGTGGGCTCTCCTTTATCACCACATGCACTGATTCTTATGGGGGGTTCAGATTGCAGCCACAGGCGTCAGATAGCGCGCACCCAAGTTGCGCCGGCCCCTTTGGCCAGTCATTTATCTTATATGGCTGTTTGGCAGTCTCCCCATTTGCCGTGGTTGACATGGCCCGGTATGGAGCGGTCTGGTCCCGCTGACGCTTCGCTTCTCCAGAACACCCTACCGGTGTAGCCAAGTTGAGCTAGGTGCGCTCCAGTGTCTCCAGATGTTCCCCTGCTCACAGACTCACTTTCCTGAGTCTGTCTGCCAGTATCCAGGCCATGGAATCAGTAGATCACCTCTGCGGGGTGGTTATCCCCGCATCGTTGACACAACAGCAGTCTCCCAGCGGGGCAGAGGCAGTTTTTGCAGACATGGGGCATCAACCCCTTTCTGATAGGGAGAGTTCCGCTTGGATTTCTCCTGATGTGCTCTGATGAATAGGCTGGATACGGGCACACAGTCACGTGGTACACCCCCGTGGTTTTACCAGAGTGAGCACCTTCTCTGGTTTGTATGGGGAAGCGGAGGTTCAGGTTGCGTCCTCCGGGAATCAGGCAGTAGTGGTCTTGTCCCCCTTGGGTTCGGCCCTCCGAGACACCCTGCAGATACATCCGAGCTGAGTGAGGTCCGCTCTGGTGCTCCTCCTCCCTTCTGGAGGCTGCCAACTCCCCTTGGTCTCTAAGTGATCCCCGGCTTCCAGTCGCAGTTCCCTGGGTTTCCAGTATGCCTCCGGGCCAGGGATTTAAGTACTGGCCTCCGCAGCGGCAACGTGCACCGCTGCAGCATCTCAGTTCTCCCACCTCCACCCATGTGGGTAGTTCACAGGATTTGAGCAGCGGTCCTCATATGTACAACAAACCTTCAGGTTTTGTCCCGAAGTTCACCGCTGAGCACGTAGCTTAGTCTAAACTAAAACTCCTTCCAGGGCCGTCTTCTTCCCCGCCAGTGCCGCCATGTAGAAAAGCCGCTTGCGTCCCTGTCTGTATCTCCACTTCCCGGGGTGCAGTTGTCTCGAGATTTTAACCAGTTGTGGGTGGGACTCTAGCCCAGCTGGTCACCACGTGCGTGGGTTCATGCCAGCCGGGGAGTGTTAGGTTTTTTTCCAGATCGGATTAGGTGTTTAGGAGCTCTGGGGCTTGCAGCCATCTTGACTGGGCTCTCTAGCGCCCTCCTCATGCAGTAACATTCTTATAACACAGACATACTTCACAGTACGATCCCTTTATTGCACACAAAGCTGCGCGCTTAAACTTGATACTTTACTTTGCATTACGGAAACACTTCCCTCTAGAGTCACTTTCTTATAGTGCACTCAGTTGTATTACGACACGCAATGCAACCTCTTGTACCGTTGCACTTCTCTATCACACACAGCCCCATGCAGTATGACCTCAATGCACCTATAATTAATGTATTTAATCACTAATTGAACAGAATGTATTTGTTATGCTCTGTTGTTATTTTTCATTTGATTGCATTATGTTGTGTTGTGCCATGCTACGCTATGCCATTTTTTTTATTATGTTATGTTATTCAATGCTATCATGCAACACTTTTATGTTATGCAGTATCATGTTATGCATGCAATGCTATTTTGTGTTATGCTATGCTAAGATACACTATGTTTATGTTTGTAATGCTTCACTGTTTTATGATAGGGTGTATGCTATTCTATGTGTTTCGCAACATGCCATGGTTTGTGGTTATATCCTGCAAGGGTATTCTTCCCTGTGTTGTACTTTCTTGTGACATGCTTTGCGGTTATCTTTGCTTTCTGCATGGATGCCACAAATCCTGGCCTCTCACTACTAACACTACCTCAAACTTTTCACTATTGAGTGTTGTAGGTACTGTCAATACGTGTACTGAGTAAAAGAACATCTTTTAAATGCGTAAAGTTGAGCCAATGGATCCATGAAAATTTGCAAGTGATCCCCTGACCCAGCAGCTTGGATTCCTTCAGATCATAATAGGTTATCATTCGCATGCTGTAAAATAAGCGGGGGAAGCCGCTGTGTATCTGACAAGGGTGCACGTCCTTTCCCAAAGAATTCCTGTTGCTTTGAAAGCACAAACTTAGGGCCTGATTCACAGAGCGTTTTCCAATGGGACTGCACCATTATAAAACACTTCTGTGAATTAGGTCCTTAATGACGAAGGGACGGGCAGAGGCATTGCAAGGGGGCGCTGAGGAGGCTACAGCCCCGGGTCTTTTGGCTGTAGCCCCAGATAGAAGCTCAGATGGAAGCTCACGGGATACAACCAAAAGCTAGCTAGCCCTGAGTCCCGACAGTCGCGCCATTTGCGTAGCCCCGGATCTTTCCCAGGCCTAGCAACACCCCTGGGCGAGGTGCTTTTATAGGCACACTTGGTGCTCCTACAAAGGCCTACTCACTTACCACGCTGAGAAGAAGCCTGCGATTAAAATGGGAATGTTTGGTACTGGGGCATGTCGGGCTGATAATGGAATGTTCCTGTGCTGTGCCTCACCTTCATTTGGGCACCGGTAACAGACTGCTGTATGCTCTCAAGTACTGCCATACCTCCCCACAGCATATATAAGGTCTTGCATTCCATGTCAGCGTTACTATATCTTGCCTGGCCAAATGACCTGTTGACCTCCAATACTACATCGGAGTATGTTTTGGATTACTGGCATCCTCTTGCTTCAAAACCGTTATTTTAAGCTCTTAATCAAAAAGCAGCCCTTCCCTCCCCGCTCCACCCCACCCCCATGTAACCAGGTGTGAGGCTCATGGGAAGACATGGAGTTTGGGGAACTCCCACAATAACTCTGGCTGTGTGCGCATGAGCTGTGTGTAGAAGCAGATCACGTGCGCGATCCAGGTTTCTGAGACAGGGGAACCACTGCGTAGCTTTCACCTCTTAGCGTACGGGACCACCATCCTCAGCTAGAGGACCACACTACACCAATCAGAGAACAATCCACTGGTGGATCGCCTTCAAACCTCAGACCAAAACCTCATTGGCTGACCAAACAATCATAGCGGCGAATCAACATAAGGAATGAACGAACACCTTGTTACCAACCACAAGTCAGTGAAGGCATTTGATGCGGGTATCATGTAGCACTATCCAAACACCAAAACAGATACATATCTGCATACACAAGGTGTTTGCTCTGGTGTGGGTATGTAGTGTATGTGCTGCACAGGTGCACAGCTTGCTTAAGGCATTCTACAGGCACCTCACACTGGCCCAACTCTCCACTCAGATTCTTCTTAGTGACCCAAGTATCATACTTTGAATTACAAACTTGTTGTTTTAAGTTTTTTCAAACTCTTCTCTATATTTTCCATTTTCATGAACTAGGATTTGCTGCTATTTGGGTTTTTTGTAGTCGGTCAGAAAACAGCCTTTAGTGATGAGGCTGCACACATTGTAGGCTTTAAGGCTATGCATTTGTTCATAAGTGGATTCCATATATATAAAGCCCCACCAGCAGCTTCTGTCTGACTCTTCTGTCTCAGCCGTTGCGCTCTGCTCCAGGCCCTCCTTCTCTCCACCGTCCACATTCCACGTTCCAGCCGGACCTTCACCAGGATGGTGAATCAGACATCACAGAGCTCCTTTTCAAAATTGATATCAAATAAATGGAAAGTTGAAGATACCTTTTAGTTCCACACAACGAAATCCTCATGCACACAGCATGCTTCACACACAAACTTCACACAAAACACATTCCAATCAGACAAACAAGAGCAGAAGCCATGCACATTCCACGGTTGGCATTTACTCTGTACATAATAGAGAAACATTTCACACCAGTGCCCAAGCACTTCTTACTCCACAGGGCACACAGTGCACACCCCTCAGCTTATTGTTATCATTGTGCCCATGTGCCTCTAAACATTGTGTTCTGTTATGCTCCCCTGGTTTTGTTACTGCATTTAGGAAGATCTCTCGGGAGCACGAGGATAGTGATTCTCAAACCAGAAGGAAAGGTGTTCGTTAACAGAATGGTACTATACAACGCACACCTTTAACTCTGGTGAAAGTGCTACTTGACACACCTCCAAATAAGTCTTCTATGATGGATACAGGAGCTACATAAAAGAAAGAAGGAAACCGTTAGTATCATTGGAAATGGTCTAAGGACTATGGTAATGATTGAGTTAATTGTTTCTTATCTAATCCTACTGTATCCCAGTGTGTAACATATAATCCTTTCCTTTGTAGAGGACACATTGAATAATGGTTACTAACATCAACGTCGAGTTTTTTAGCATTGAAGAATTGGTTAGAATTTATAACAGAGAGTTTGGTTTTATCTGTGCTCTGATCTTAGACAAGTCTAAATACCTAGATAAATTCCCGTAGAGAGGTTCGGGAACTATACAGAACACAGGAAATCCATGAATCAAAAGCCTTTGTGCAAATGCTCAGGCTTCCTTGTCGGAGCCTTTCACTTCCTGTAACACGTCATCACACTCGTCGGAACATGATGACGTAGGCCTTCGCATTACGGCAACCACACTTCCCTTCCCAAATCTCTGATAGGGGTGGTAGTCATCAGTGCAACTCGCCATGGGCGAAGCGTCATGGTGCGTTGCCTAGCAACTTTGCAATCATAACGAAAAGAGAGCCGTCCTCTTGGGTAGGTTTGATGAGCATTAGAATATTGGACGCAAGACTGTGCTGAGTGGTGGCCCGTGATGGAATACTATGTGTATAGTAGTGGACAGGTATTTCAGGTGGCTGGCTTATGTGTGTGGGTTGTGGCCAGTGTGTAGATTGTTGGGCGCATGGTTGTATTATGCTTTGGTGATAGGGATAGGGAGCGAAAAGACTGCTGGGTGAATGAACCGTGTTTAACTTTCCATCCCTAGCCGGAAAATATTTATCTGAGAGCGATATCTGCCCCTCCAACTCCTCTCTGCCTCTTTTGAACAATTCATCTTCTGGTGTGTGCTGTACAAGCATTAAACACAAGCATGAACATTAAACTATTCACACATGACTCTAGCCTTCCTTTACAGGAACCATCATGCAGACAATTAAGAGACCGGTAACTGGAAGTGGTACAGTCTGCAGGGCGACATGCGAGTCAGTGGTATTTGGCAGCGCGCATGAGCTGTGTGTAGAAGCAGATCACGTGAACTAAATATCTCAGGTTACGTCTAATATTGAACGTTTTCAGACACAATGCAACAAAGAACCTTTGTACCAGGCCACTTTTAGGTGAAGGTGTAATTGAAGTAGATTAGTGTATTTTAAATGTGGTGTACGTGTTTTTAGTTCTGGCTCTTATGTGGCACTTCTTTGCTACCTGATTGAGCCAACTTTAATTGTACTGTAGAAAGG
Organism: Ambystoma mexicanum; assembly: GCF_040938575.1. NCBI lineage: Eukaryota > Metazoa > Chordata > Amphibia > Caudata > Ambystomatidae > Ambystoma > Ambystoma mexicanum. The sequence continues at coordinate 454,281,519 of NC_090939.1, read as the reverse complement.
CGATCATAGCAATGGTGGATGAATACATATCTGATGCTCTGCCTTTGCCTATTGGCCCACATTTTCATTACTGCTGGAATGAACATTTGTTAGAAATGACCTGCCCGCCACTTCATGACATGCAGTATTCTTTTTATCTTCTGTCTGAGGTGTCACTCCTTGATGCAAAGAGTGCCTGCTGTTATCGTTCTTCTTTGCTATTTGTTTTCAATGGGAGCAACATGTCATGCTGTATCCCAGTTTGCGGGTCTGCTTGCTAATCAGCCTCCCTCTTTCTTGTAGGCTGGGAGAGTACATGACTGGCATGTATTGCCTGCCTTTGGAAACCATGCCCTGTATTTTAATGGCTTCAGGGGCAGGGTTGTAGTAAAGCATCCATTGTTTTAATCAGCCTCATTGATATAACCGTTACTGTCACTTGGTCCGACGGTATTACCACTGGCGTATTACCACTGGATTGAAAGTGGTGGTAGGCGGTGTTAGTCCCCATTAATTGGAGTACATAGGAACCACAGGGAATTTGGCAGTATTATCACCAGCGGTTATTCCGATGTTGCGGTTTATAAGTGATAAGGCAGAGGATTACCCCCAGCATTCTGCTGGAGGTGTTTCCTCTGCCTTACCTCCAGACCTGTAGCTTGGCAATACACTGGTAATGCAGTGATCTCTCTGGTACCATTGCATTACCACCAGCAAACTGGGAATGAGGCCCAATGTCTATTTAATGAGATGCAGTGGTTGATGTGATGAATGGACTATCTGGTTCATACATGGCCTTTTATTGATGTCTGGCTTCTTTTATTTTCTACATCTCTAGATGTCCCGGGTGACAGATAGAAATGGGTTTGTCGTGTTGGAACAGAATTTGAAACAATATGAATGCTATTCCTCTAGCATTGTTGTACCATCACGTGTGTAACCCACACAACACATAGATGCTTAGCTCTTAAAAGAAACATTTAAAGTCATTAACATATGTTGTGAAAAGTGTATGTAGATAACCTCACGTGCCATGGACGTCATTTGTCATCACAGGTAGCAACTGCTACCCTTTGTGACTCACCTGGGACCCCCATTACTGCCTCTGAGACCTCTGGTCAAGGATTGCATAAACAGTATACAAACTGAGGGAAGCAGGCTCTTAAAGCCCTCTTTCAGAAATCAGCCTGTGAAGTTTTGTCTTTCTCTAATTTGGCATATTCTCAAAGGTGCAGCTGGAAATGAGCGCTTGTCTATGTGCGCCAGGCAGACTCAATGCCCCAGACCCAGAGCTTCCTATTTAGACTCAATTCGGTTGTTTCATGTTTCCTATGCCTTTCTTTATGTGCAAACAATATTATTCCATGTTTGGATGGTAGTGTGGGCTGTATTTTCCCATTTCCAGGTTGCATAGTTGGTATTATCATATTGTTATGTACAGAGCTTTGTGTCTGACCCCTGACCTCTGCTTCTAAGTGCTGTAGAAATAGTTATTACTACGAAGTGTAATAGCACTTAATGGATCAACCACTGAAGGATGAAGGGCTGATTCAGCCCTGCTCAAATCTGAACTTGGAAAATGCAGACTGGCACGTGACAGAATTAAGCTTTTAACTTGCTGAGCTATCCAATTGCAACACAGTATGCTGCTTGATCGCTTGTGCAGTTAAAACGAAACAATTTCTAGGATATCTGCCCACCACCCTCTTCTGTGTCTCCAGTTCTTTTTAAAACAAAATATACTTCTACTATTATCACGTTTAATAATGGGCCAAGACATATTGCACTTGCTTCTAAGCCCTGTAGTGATATCTGTTATGTTAATAAGAAATGTAACCCTGAGAGTTAATGCATTAATACAGGTTGTAGTATGCACATTTAGGGAGCAGTAGCTGGTAGATAGCTCAGCACATTAAGTGCTCACTTCTGGAATCTATGTGTGTTGTGCAGGTCACAGGTTTGAATCCTCGCAAGGTCTACTCAACATTAAATTGTTCTGAGGTGGACAAATGAGTATTTATTTTGGTGTTCGGGTAATAATAATATGATATAAGATTGATTTATGTAAAGTGCTTTGGCAAAAGCGCTATACAAGTGATAGATTATTATACATGCTTAAATGTTAGCAGCAATAAATCCAAGCATAGGCTCAGGATAATGTCATATTCATGAATATGTGTTGCTTTAAAAAGTGTTTCTTTGCTTCCTTGGGATATGTGTCAATCTTATTTTGTACTGACATGTCTGAAACTGAATGGGACTGCATTATGAATGCATTAGAATTAAAATCAGGATGACCCCAATCTATAGTCATTCATTAAGTGAATTTGTTTTTATTTAAAAACAATTAAGGTAAATTCATTGATACAAACCCTTGAAAAATTCAGCAGGTGTTTTAGAGTTTTGCCACCTTAACTAAGAGGCCCTCATTGTGCAGCTCCTACACACATTGATGACATCACATACGGCATCATCACTGATAACATTGGTATCGCCAATCAATTGTATGTCACCAAGAGAGGTGCAAGATTTAAAAAGCATTTTACGGTTTTAAAATAGAGTATGTATTCAAGTGCAAGAACGTGTTGGGGGTTTACATTTAAAAAATATTCTCAATTTACAACCATAGTTTCCTACATTCCTACACACTTGAGTCACTCTGTATTGAATTAGTACTTACTAGGAAGAGATATTCTACTACACGTATCACTCAGTTCTTAAATCAGTCCCCTTTACAATGTAAACTTTTAGAGTAATACAATTATGACTTTGCACCAGTCCACCAAAGTTTACTAACGTACAGGAGATGAAACAGCTTCCCAAACCCATTTTTCCACATATCACAACAAACTTACTGTCAATAGAATGGAGCAAAAGGCTGGCCATGCCCATGTCAAATGGTAAAGGTTGTGACAGGTGGCCTGCAAGGTGGAGAGGAAAAGGAGATGTGACGGATTTACCTTCAGTGACATCCGTTTCTATAGGCCAGGTGTTAGGTATGATTCACATCGGAATTTGGAGTTGATAAGATTACAAAAGAAGAACTGGAATGTCCTAAAAGGGTGGTATTGTGATAGAGAACGAAAGTCTATTTAGTTCTTGGGCCGTTACGAGATAATCCCACAACACTAGTTGCAGCACCCAATGTGTGCTGGTGGTATGGTGTAAAATAACACATATAACACACATATATATAGCCGCCCAAAAATTGCTCTTCTTATGGAAACAGCAACTTAACCATAACTACATGGCCACTATATAATGCTAATTTTACTCATAGATTATATTTGCACTATGCACTTTATTATTCTATCCTTAGGGAAATTACATTTGCACTAAGCACTTTATGAATCCATGCTAAATGAGAACCTCATGCACATTTGCACTTTAAATGGTTATGCAAAGCTAAGCACTATGCACTTTATTGATTAGCATTCGATATATATTGATTCATGCACTTTATGACCTGATTACAATCTATTAGCACTATGCACCTTATTGTAAAGGTTCAGATTTTCTTTTTGGTCCATTAAGGTTGACATACCATTTGCCTTTAAAAACCTCTGCAATTGAAGTGGTGCATTGTTTATTCATGTTATTTTCGCTTCAGGCAACGCTTTAATAGGAGTGAAATAATCTGGCAAGGTTTCCATTATTAACAATGCACTACTGAACGCATATAAGAATGTGTCAAAAAGGCTGGGAATTACAATTACATTCCCACGGTTATGTCTATCCTGATAAAGGCGTGTTAGCAATTTTGTGTATATGAAAGCTGTCATAATAGCCATTACAAAATAGAACCATGCTTATTGGCTCAAATAGGCTGAGTTTTGGTAGCCGCAATAAAACTGGATATTTTTAAAGGAAAACCCATTGCTTTTTGTGTTCAATAACGGACGAAGCTTTACTCTGGCGAGTGTTTCATTGTTTGGAGTGCCATCCTCTCTGGGAAGAAGAAGAAATCATTTTTTCCTTTTTCCCTTTCTTTGGAATATATATATATATATATATATATATATATATATATATATATATATATATATATATATATATATATTACAAACAGTGTAAAATGCATAGAGCCCAACAGGGTTGTCTTGGGAAGGGCAAAACACTGGGCTACAAGAGAGGATACATACTATTTAGGATATAGCTAAATTCCAAGATTAGGAACTAGAGCATTTACATTTTTAATGTGGATCAAGAAATTCACCACAAATAATCAATTAAGCAATATACTTTCTAATACTCAAAACATGTTATTGTTCAGACTTACCAAAGAGATGTAGATCCTTTACCCATTTATTATTTAAATCGAGATGCACTGCAGAGCCAAGTCGTCCTGATGCACAAATCAAAAAGGTTTAATTGAATGCAAAGCATTACTGGTTTGTAAAGGACAAGAATTGAACACATGTAAAAATGATAACAAATGCAGTAAAATACAAAATGTCACTATTCTAATTTCCCTGGGATGCATGAGAATTCGGAGGGAGAGGAAGTGCTGCTTCAAGGTAATCCGAACGGGAGACACCTTATCAGATAAGCACCGGTTGCGGGATGAAGAATTGAAGTTCACTGTGAGAATGAAACTTGTGATGCAGATTGGCGTTGGGTAGTTTCTGCAGGGGTTGACTGATGTCCGGCAATATGCCGTTAGTAAGTAAAGAGCCACGTTTTGATCATATTCTTGAGTCCTCATTATCCGAGGGTGGCTCTGATGTTATATGGAATAGGGTTCCAAAGTTTGGGTGCCCAGTAGGAAAATAAGGCTCCTGCTAATTTCTTTTTGGAGAAATTGGGAACTACCAGTGTCAGTTGTGAGGATGCGTGGGAGGGGATTGTCTACCTTGCATGTCTTATTCAGAAATTCGGCTCCTGTTCTGTGAATAGCCCTGAACGTGATCTAGAGGTGCAGACGTACATATGAAACCTTGCCCTGTTTAACCTCATCTACTGTACCAACAGTACAGCGAGCATATGGAAGACAGTATCCATTAAGATGACCATATTGAATGTACCCTCGAGTTGATGACAGCCAACAGGAGGAGCTTGCTGAAGGAATATGAGAAAGAGCTAAGAAAATGAATACCTCCGGGTTTGGCGCACAATGCAAATCAATAGATAAACAAACAAACAAACAGAAAAAAGCTCTGCAGAAATCAGAGGTGTGAAGAATGTACAGACTCTGAAACACAAGATAGATCAAGTCACTGTATAGGCTAGCTATAAGTAGTACATAGAATGCAGGCAGAGCTGCCATGGTACAGAAACTGGACATTGGTATCATGAAATAATACGCCAAAGAATGATGGAGAAGGAAGGAAAGGCTGTATCGCAGTAGACTAAGCAGGTTATTGGAGCTGCTTTGGGGGGCCGTCTGGCCTGCAGTTAAGAACTGAGAAGTCGAGGTCAGCTATCTGTGCTGAAGGAAAACGTGTGTGGGGAAGATGAATCCTCTCACGTTTAGGTGCAAGAAAGAACACAAAGGATGCCAAGTCTTAATTAATTTAAAAGATTTAAAAGCTTGCAGAATAAAGAGAATCGTGGTCTCTTGTCACGTGAGTCGAGGATGGAAATAGGGCTTGAACTTGGAGTTCCAGATACGATAGTGAATGCCCTCACTCCCGTTGCATTCCCAGGACGAGAATATTCTGCAAGGCCAAGTACAAATAGAATTTCATGGCAGAAGGCATGGGTGATGAGAGATGCTGGGCTAATTGGGTGGTAGGGCAGCCTTGTGTCTTATCTATTTGCACCTGTGTCTTGGCTTGTGTGCTGCTAATTGAACCAAATGTTCCAGACATGGCACAAGTGTTCCAAACCAATTGTAAAAATAATCTTTTATTGTGATTAGTTCATTTTGAACTTTACACAAAAGGAAGAGCAGAAACATTTCTCAAGATAGGATAAAGTACAACTTCACAATATAATAGACATATAGTAAACAATCAATAGAATGTACAGCAACAACAACGATTAAAGTCAAATTAAATACAACACTATGCAATAGACCGTATAATAGACAATCAATGAAATGAACAGCAACAACAACAACAAACACAATTAATTAATCAAATGACTCCTCATAGGCATAAAATCCATAACATCATAAAATCATTCATAGGATTCATTTGAGCCTTTCTTAAATCAACTCAATTCTACAGCTCTGTTGGTACAATTCAAACCAATTCAAGTCAAGTGTGTTCCTCTAACTACTTTCCCATCTATCCCATCTCTCGGGCCCGAATTCTCACAGGGCAAGACAATTTGTCATCCGTCTTATAGGGTGGTTCGCTATACTATGTTTCATTTTGTTTTCCTTTAGCAGCAGCAAGGTTGGTAAAGTGATATCACAACCGTGCACCCATAACTTGGTACTACTTACAGATACCTTATTTGATAGTTGTTACCATGTCAGGCAACTGTAGTGGTAATAATAATTTCTTTACCTGTAGCCTGACCGGATATAAGGACATTTGTGATTAAATATTGTCCGCGTTTAGGCAATAATCCCAGAAGGATTCCGATAAGATTGCCTCATACCAATTGTATATAACAAAGGACCATATAGCTTAAGAAACCAATGAAACACTAGGTAACTGGTTTGTTTTGTAAACTACACGTATGAAGAGGTAGGCATAAGTTGTCCACCTGATATTGAACAGCCAATAACAAACCTGTCCCCTATATGATTGTATATCTAGATGTGTCCCTTAACCAATACCAATCCTTGATAGGTTTTTCACTATTGCCACCTAGTATGACGTCACTCTGACACATAAAGAAGCATATAATTGTATTTTTTGTGGAAATCGCTTAGAGAATGAGTGTACGTCCTTTGATATTCGTTGTACACTCCCTGTTTTAGATAATTGCTAATAAAACAGCAACTTGCCATCTTCTTGAGTTTGCCCAGTTATTTGGACTCAGAATTACTCTGGTGTAATCCCATCCAGCCAAAAATGCACATTCCAAAGGCCATAAGCTCAGTGATGCCAACAATTTTGAATGCAATTCTCCACCCTACTGACAGCCAGTGGATGGACATAAGGACTAGGGTGATGTGCTCTTTGGTTGCACTGTGCAGAAGCGTTCACACATCTCCATTATGGACTATTTGGAGCTTGTCTATGTAGTGGGCAGGGAGGCACAGATGGAGACTGTTAGCATAGTCCAGTTTAGGCATGATGATTGCAATGGTGGAAGAGTATTTCTGTGGAAATGTGAGAAAATGGGAAAATTCGCTGGATTTTCAGGGGATCAAAGCTTATCTTTCTACTGTCCTGATTTGTGGGCTTAGGGTGAGAGATGTATCCATTATGATGCACACGTTCTGAGAAGGTAAGGGATGAGTTTGAATTGTGAAGTTAAGGAATAAGGCAGAATTTCCCGACAGGATGATTTCCATGTTTTGAATAAAATGTAATAGCAGGTGATTGTGAACCATCCATTATTTTAAGGTAGTCTAATATCTCAATTGGAGAAGTTGAGTTATTAGGTATTTTTAGGATAAGCTCAGTGTCATGTGCATAGTTGCGAACATGAAGATTTGGTTTTCTTATGAAGGCAGGGAGGGCATCACAGGTTTGAAACCTAGCAAGAAGATGAAAGCTGATAAAGAGGTCCTTTTCGGATCCACAAAGACACGCTTTCTGAAGGTGCAGTGGAAAGGTTCCATTATTATGCTCTGGGATCTGTTGGTGCAGAAGCAGATTGCACAGTTTAGAGTGCTAGCTCTGCCCACAAGCTTGAATAAAAGGCTGCACAAAATGCAATGGTCTACCAGGTTGAATGCCGCTGATAGGTCAGGAAGGATCAGAGCTACGGCACCGTCTTAGTCGCCAACAGCTTTGAAGTCATCCCATATGCATAGGAGTGTAGATTCTGTGCTGTGCCCTGGTCTGAAGCCAGCTCGTGCAGGGTCCTGTATTGGGAAATAACTACAGACTAGAATACCACCGGAATCACTTTATGTAAACATCCCCCTCTCTTTTAGATCAACCAGAGCGCCGTCAGACCCTGCCAATAGCAGCGGTCCGTGGTAATAATTCCAAGACCATAACATAAGCTTGCAATGAACGTTTTCACCCCATGTTTGCATACAATATTTACCTAATGAACCACTTGCCTGTGCAGGATACTGCTTCCTATGCCCTATCTGTCGACGCCATGTGTTCGCAGCACCTGCTGTAATTGAGGCTGCCGTATTTGTTAAATGTTCCCATTGCTCGTGTGTAATGTCTTACAGTGTGTTTCCATACTTGCAGTAATCATAATTTCATACTAGTACAACCTAATTTACTTACACTTTTTCAGTTCCTATATACTACAAAATAGAATGCTTATTCTACCTGCCTCTATCTTTACTTTAAAAAGAGAGAAAAACCCTCAGCCACTACTAGCTCTGAGACTAGTTATCACATGCACCACATGTTCGCCACGTTCATGCCTCTTCACACTCATGCCACACATGTGATGAACCGCTCCCCCAAGCATACGGCAACAGACAAGACTATTGGCGTTGTCAGTACTTGTTTCATCTGGCTAAAGAGTATGTTAAAAACTATGGGCAGGACCATTAAAAGGCTTTGAGACAAATGACTTCAGTGGGTAAAACCACCTGGTGCAGGTCCACACGTTTCTCTTTCATTGCCAAATTAGAAAGAATTCTTCCTTTAATGTTACTTTCCGTTACTGCATTTCTTATACGGATAAATTACCTTTCCAGAATTGTTCTCGATCTTTCCTTCTATGTTCCTATAAGGATCTGCGAAGCACGCCCTTTTCCCACGCAAAAGCTGCAGTACTTTCCCTCCATGTTGTTGTTACTTTCTCGTGTGCTAGTATAATATTTCCCTACGTCCTCTTGTAACCTTGAAGTGGTTTCTCTGGCAGGTGCCTTTGTGTCAGCCTCGCGATAGTAAGTGGTGCTGCCTAACTAAAGAGGGCTCTGGGTACTTGCCAACATGGATACAATGACAGCCATGCCTCAGTTAGCCCATTGTCCTTCAGCTCTTGAAATCCGATTGCGCCTTACCTGCTAAATTCTGAAGACAGGAAACACAGCTCTCATATTGTGAGTGGCAGGCACGTTGTGTGTAAAAGCATTCTGCATTGGGAATAGCATTTAACACGCGTATTTCTTGAATCTGCTCTGTGTGGGTTGTAACTATATTTAGACATATCTTAAATAAGTAATTCCCTGTGGTTTTGGGGTTCAAAATTGTTTATTTAATTTGACATTTAGGAGTGGTGGTCTGGAGTGGAAGTGTGGTGGAGGAGGTGTAGGGGTGTGAAGGTGGTGACAAGTGATGATGTGGAGTAATGGCATGGAGTGGCAGTGTGGTGGCATGGAGTGGTGGTTTGATGGCGGGGTGTGGAGTGGTGGCATGAAGTGGTGTGGTGCTGTGGAATGGTGTTGAATGGTGTGGGGGTGAAGTGGGGGTGTAGAGTGGTGGTGTGGAATGGTGCGCCGTGGTGCTGTAGAGTGAAGATGTAGGGGTGTGGATGTGTGTGGGGTGCGGAGGAGTAGGGGTTTGGGGGTTTGGTGTTGAGTGGTGAAGTAGAATTGTGGTGGTTTGGAGTGGGGATCTGCAGTGGGGGTGTCATGGTTAGGGGTGCAGAGGTATACAGCCTGGGAGTGTAAGGGTGTGTTGTGGTTTGGTGTGTAGTCATGGTATAGAGTGGTGGTGTAGAAGGTGGTGGTGTCATAGTGTGAAGTGGCCTGGAGGTGTGGCGTGGGGTGGTCATGGAAAGTCTTTGTGTGAGGTGGTGGTGCATGCCCCACAGCAGAATATTCCAACTGCCAGCCTGACTCCATACCACACTGCCCTCACAGAAGAATATCATACTGGAGACTGGAAAAACAAAACTCAAACTTACAACCCCTTACATTGATATATTTTTATTACATTTTTACACGTGTTTTGGGTCTTTTTGTAAGCGGATTTGGGCTTTCTTGCTCAAAACAAGCTGAAATCCTTTAGAAAGAGACCCAAAACACACGTGAAAGCAAAACAATGAGCGGGGGTTACGATCATAAATAGGTACGATTCTGAAAGTTTCTTGGGACATCACATGGGTAAACTGTGGAAAGTGGGTGGTGGTACGTTATGCTCAGAGAATGGATGAGAGATGTGTGAGGGAGATAAATTCACAGGGAAAGAGACTGAGCTCTTATGCACAGCTGGGCAGGTAAAGGAGCAGTTGGAGGCACACGTGTTATGGGGTCTGGTAAAGTCTGATGACCCCCTCCTGCATACTTGCTGGACATAGGATACATGTGATGGTGAGTTGGTGTTCAAACTGCTGCACGGGAAGCCGTGCAGCCCTTTTATTAACATAATCCCATGGTGTGTGCACATGTGCTAACCACGTGACACTGCACGAGGCAAGGCGGTGGGACTCAGACACAATAACATGGGGCTGCGCAGGAATGAAGGAAAGATCACCGCGCACCAAAACAGAATTAAAGCATATGTTTTGAAAGGAAATTAAGGATTGGCCCAATGAATGAAAAACACCTGCACATTGGTTTAAATGACGGAAGGTCCCTTAAATTAACAAATTATGCTTTTTCTGATTCATGCCATCAGCGTTTCCAAAAAACCATGCCAACCACATAATCTGGTCTCCAGCACCCCTTCTATATCGCCCTCTTCTCTGACAAAGGTTTTGTCACACATGGTGGTGCTTTGCGCCACCAATATACGCTAAAACCAAACAAGAAACATATATTGAAACTACCAGGATGTAGATGCGGAGAAGATCTGTTTGAAGAGTGAATGATAAATGACGTAAGTACTATCCTGGGTAAGAGGATAGCCACTTCATAGGATTCAGGAAAGTCTCAACGCTGCTGAATGCCAGGACTGCCATTATCCCCCAGACATGTTTTCAAGCCATTCCCAGTATAATAGTATTTCCAGTTATTGAATAAAACTCGCCACACTATCCTGGTCAGATAGGGCGCTGGGAGAAGATAATTCCAGCTCACTGACCTTATGTGTGGAGGCCAGGGACTCACACTTACAGGCCCTCATTACAACCCTAGCGTTGGACCATGGTGCTAAGAGCACCATGGTCCATGCCGGTAACTTACCGACTCCGCCATGGCGGAATGGGGAAAATTGCGGCACCGTACTTAGCACCAAGGTCCCTTTGCGGGTTGGATTTCAACGCCTGCAAAAATCAGGCGTTAAAATCGCCAACTCGCAAAGGGACCTCGTAATCAGGCTTTAAGGGGTTAATGGCACCGCCACCTTTTGCGGCGCCGTTTACCCCTTAAAGCCAGGGTTGTAATGGGGACCACTGTGTACTAGGGGGCGTCCTCGACATGCATCCTCCTGGCAGTGCCCATGAAGCGCCTGTTGCCATCCGAGCTGTGTATCATAACCCGTAGTCTTCAGGCCCCTTCCCTTCTCCCTCCTAAGCTTTTGAGAAGCTCCGGCACCCAGACTGTTGTAGTCATGCGACCAGGTCATGTGACCATCTGTGCTCTATTTGCCCATCATTCCTAGGGCATCCTGTCCCTGGGCATATGTTTTATATGTATTTCCCCTGTTTCTTGCTGTTTGTGCATTGCTTTCTCTGTTACTGCCCCCAAACAATTCTCTTTTCTCTTTCTATACAATGGTGTTCTGCCCACTCTGGCACTATTTCCCTGGACGCTGCCTGCCCTCAAGACCACGGGCACTGCACACCAGTACTCCCACCCTACTCTGGTGTCTTTCTGCTCTTTCTCTTCATCCGCCAGTTCCTTTTCTCTTACTCAGTTGTCTGACTCTATTTTAATGTTCTGTTGATTATCTGTGACATTCCCCACTCGTTCTTCTGGATACTCATCTCATGCTCCTACTGAAGCTAATCTGTCCTCTACCATTATCCTATTATCCCTTTTCACACCTGTTCTATGTTTGGCTCTAGTCTTCTATCTTTGCTGTCCTAATTACAATATTGTCTCTGTAACCATGTCTCTTCATTTCATAGTAACGTTGATTGGACTCTATGTGAAAGCTTTGGTATAAGCGCTATATAAATCTCAGTAAAATACAATCAATGAAATAGAAACTAAAGTAATGTCACTTCTAGGGGCCTACATCCTGTGGCTATTCAGATGTTTTGGACGACAGATCCCATCAGCCTTGGGCAGCATTGTCAGTTTTGAAGGATCATAGGAGTCGTAGTCCAAAAAAAATGGAGTGCTAGAGGTTCCTATGTATAATACACCTTCTGTGATATTTAAAAGCAAATGACAGAATCTGGTCTAGTCTATAATCTGGTCGTATTTTTAGAAAGGATGAGTTTATGTAGGCTGTGGTAATAGTTTCTTATACCTTTCACCGACTATAAATTAGCATGGCAGAGCATGCAGGTCAGGCCTGGCTCTCGGAGCCCACTAAGTGCCGAGCCCAGACCACAGCCATATGCCTCATGGAATTTGATTTGATTTTGAGATATTTATAATGCGCTCGAAACGGACCAAACCGTATAATGGCGCTGATGACTTTATGCTGACAGATTTAACAGAGATGCAATAGTACCCACATTCCATCCAAAGGGCATCATGTTCTGACCTACCAGGGATGATCTACTTCATTTGAACAGAAATGTTTTAAAAGCTTTACAGAACTTAAACAATGAGTCCAAGGTCCTGATTTCCCTAGGTAGGTTGATCCAGAAACTAGGGCCAAATACAGCAAATATTCTATCCCCTCTCGACACAAATCAAGATGAGGGGATAGCTAGCAGGGCATGATCCCTTGAACGAAGACATCTGGACGGTTGGTAATGCCTAAGTGTATCTTGACTTTCAGGTAGTCGATGCTAAATTGTTCAAGCACTTGAACACCAAACATGCTACCTTGAATTCGGTCCTCAACCAATAACCAGTGGAGTAAGCGACGAGAGGGGGACACATGAGCAGTTTTATTTAGTCCATAGATCAACCTAACTGCTGCATTCTGCGCTCTTTGCAATCTGGGATGGAATTCTTCAAAACCACTTACCTGTGTACAAGAAGATAAGATGGCTAATGTGAAAGGAGAGCAAGAGCGGGAAATGCAATTTAAACATAACAAAATAACAATAAAAGCAAATAAGAAAATCATTTCAGATTTATATTGCGCCAAACAAAAAAAAACAGTATTTATCAGCACGGATTTTTGAAACTGTGTATTCAAACTTTACTTTGAAAGTTTCAAGTTAGAAGCACCAAAGATGTGTAACCTTCGGCTGGATAAGAGCGCTGGTCCTTTAATGGGGGAGGAATCACGTGGGATTTTGCCCAGGAGATGGTAGGCAATTTGGTCAATGCTGGAAATCTCACTGCAGTTCTAGCTATGGAGCAGGCAGCAACACCAGACAAATGTGCACACATTTGAAAGAACATGGATACAGGGAGTGTTCCTTCATTGGGCACCCTCTCACTTGGCACCCTCCCCTAGCTTAATTTGTGTACCAGAGCCGCCATCAGGGCCGCATTTATGTTTTTTCCTTTTTGTGCATTTCTTTTAATTTTCCCCGCACAGCGCGGGGCAAAATGGAAAGAAATGCCCAAATATGAAAAGAATAAACGCTCCCTGGTGCCCTATCAGCACCCGAGCCGCCATCAGGGCCAGGTTGTTTTTTTTCCATATTTGGGCATTTATTTCCATTCTGCCCATGCAGCCAGGTTGTTTTTTTTTCCATATTTGGGCATTTATTTCCATTCTGCCCATGCAGCGCCGGCAAAATAGAAAGCGATGCCCAAAAAAGGAATATAGGGTGGAGAGTAGGGCAACGGGCCAACCTTAGTTAATCCGTTGTGTCGTCATAGGCCATAACTGCTGCACACCACTCTCCTGCATCGCCCAGCCTGAGCCTGTTGACTCCGGAAACAGCCTTAAAGAGAGCTGATAGGATAAAGGGGCAAATGCCTCTACCATGAGCATCTTTAAGGCTGATCCAGTGACTCCCTGTTTTGCTCCCAGCCAATCGTGTTGTCTGGGGGCCGGATAGGAAGTCATGGGTCGAAGGGTGCTGTGTGGGCAGACCTGCGCACAGCGTACACTACACAGCTTTTAAAAAATACATTTCCTTTGCCTTTCCTCGAGGCAATCATGTGGCCTGGACCCTGGTTAGCCATGGTGGGGCCCGATGCAAGCTCGCCCACCTCTTTATAAATGGGTAGTTTACTGTAACATAGCTCAGTGGCAACGTGCTTGCCTTGGAAACAAGATGACACGAAGTAACACATGTTCGATCCCTGGGTCCGCTTTTAAAGTCCGCACTTAAAAACAACCGGCTATTAAGCGCATTATAAATATCCAGTAACAGCGCCTCGATGCCCACGGGCTGTGTGAGCACTTTAAAAATGCAAATAAATAAATAAATGAAAACAGACAGAAACTGCCATCAACAACAGCCGATCTGAAACTTATGCTATCAGAAGGCTTGTCGGAAGCAGGGATTAGAAAGGCAATGGTGTAGCTGAGGCAAATTCCAAATATTTCCACAGTTTCCTAAAGTTCAGAGAGATGCAAAATGTTTCATCCTATTAGTACTTTGTAGAAATCAGTCAACAATTCACAGGCACCTTCATGACCACCATCCATCCGATGGTGAAAAAGTAATACAAACATGAAACACCTTTTCCCTTCAGGGCTCTACATAGAAAATCAAAGTTCAATAGTCGCCAGTCATTCTCGCACTTACATTGGACCATTCTCATCATGACATCTTTCCCAGCTCGGGACATTCCATGGTCTTTAAAGCTCACTATACCGAAAATATCACTTGAAGTGAGAAGGGGCACATTGCATACCTCTCTGCATTCCAAAGTTGAAAAGAGAGCCAATTTGTATGCTGGAATCAGGCCGTTGCATCACCTCCATTGAAATGCATTGGGAAAAGACTTTTAAATAGGGGCAATTAGAAACAACCCACAAATGGCATACTCGAAAGGAAGGAATTCACTCCCTAAAGACCTTCAACATGAGTGTAATGTTGCCCCTTATCTAAACCGTGTCAATGGGGAGTTGGGCAATGGCACTAATTAAACGTTTCTAACACAGGGAGATGGTAGGTAGAGGGAATTTGCAGACATTTTGTGGCCCACGGTTTAACATTTATGGCCACAGCTTGCATTGGGAAATGTAGACAGAATGCAAATAGAACAGTCTGTGCTGGGGAGATACTGACACATGATCTGAACATTTATAAAGGGGAGTTTGCTTTCTGTCCCCACGACCCTGAAGATTTTACAGTAATGTATTAATTCTGTCTGGGAAGCCCTGAACTATTATCCTCTTATAGTTAGGCAATTAAACTAACGGTGCACCCTCACACCACCAACAGATGATGACGTGCACAGCCTCTACCTCATAGATACTCCTTTCACGAGGAAAGTGTCAAGGGATTGCAGCCAGTGGTCGAAGTGTACGAAAAGAAGTAGTGGAACCCTGCACCGCTCCCCACAGACCTCATCGCTACACCCCCTCCCATGCACAATAAAAAACCACAAAACACATTTGCCTGCTCTTCAAGGAAACGTCCTGTGCAGTGCACTGAAAGTGCAACTTTCAACTTCTTCCTACACTTTTATTTTAAAACAACAACGTTCCGGAACGGTTTCTTTATACAATAAAAGTGTAGTAACGGTAAAACTTAAAAGAAGCAGAGGAGCACCGCTCCCGCCCACTTCGACCACTGATTGCAGCTTTCCTTCCCTTCGGGTGGGCCTGAGGCTTGCATCACGTGGTGTAATGTCACCCTCTCTGACTCAAGATGCTGCTTGCGCTTCTCTCTCCAGCTTCAGGGCCTGATTCACAAACATGTTTTCAATGGGACTTTCCCATGTTAAAACATTTGGGCAAATCAGGCCCGCCTTGGTCCCCAGCCAGCTCAGGTGCACGGGGACGTCATTTGACCAAAATGCCAAGGGTAGAAAAAGAGACATTCGGTTTCTGACCACAGTAAGTGATATTACATGACCTTTGCCAATGATAACACCACAGGAAGTGATGCCACGTGGCTTTCAACCCGGATGACATAATAGGGAATGGTATCACTGACGTAGAGCGCTATTGTAGTTACCAACAATAGATGTCAACTTGTATGCTGCCTATGATGTGCCAGGGGTGCAGCATAATATCATTTGGATAAACCAGCCTCATTTGCGCTATTTACTTTGAGTGTCTTGTTTACACACATTTGTAGACCTTAGTGGTAGACATACATGTCAATTCGAATACGGTTGATTGCAAGACAGTAACATTTACCTGCCAAATAATCCTCTATCCTCTGCACACATGAAACGTTAAAGTCTCATTTACCCAGTGCATTCCTGAAAAGGGGACTAGCAAACAAGAGGTGCAGCTGTGGCAATTCTTCCGAAGAAAGTGTTTGCTTTCTGTCTCCTGCGCGGCATCTCCACAGCAGTTCCACGGGCACCAAAAGGGCGCTGCAACACGTCTGTGTTGCACGACGTCTGCTGCAGGAAGGGAATATTTCATTTTGAATATTTAAGTATAAAAGCACAAAGCTAAATAAACGCCAGGCCTCAGTGATTGGCCACACTGGTGTTTCAGCCATTATCGCCATTAGCTTCTGCCTCTGGCATTTTCTTTGTGTTGCACAGGTTCCCTTAGAAACCTTACTAAATAGAATGTCTTTGTTTAAAAAAGATGTCTGCCGTTGAAAAAGCAAATGGAGTTCGAAAAAGATACACGTTTCTATTTTTATGGTAACTGAGATGTGGATTAGTCTGTGCAATGACTATAAAAGGAAACTGTAAAGATATGATTTAAAAAATAAAATGGTGGGGCAGGAAGTAGCAGCCAAGAGAACGCTTGGCATGCCAGCAGGGACTGGCTAATAATGTCCACATTCAAAGCTTTATGGTTGTGGAAGTCACACCATTCTGGCTGTAGCAAACCTTCCTACTTCGCCTGAGAGGCTTTATAATATTAGGATATGTACAAGAGAAAATCAGACTCGAATACATGGTTCCACTTCCACACCAGTTTTACAGGAAGTTCCTCTTAAAGTCAAGCTATTACTATTATTATTGTTATTATTCTATTTATTGAGCGCAGACCTAGCTTCAGGAAGCAACAGAGTACTTTGCAAGTCCTAGGGAGAGTACACAGTGAGGGAAGCAGATATAGAAGGGAGGGTCAGCTAACAACTGGGGAAGGGGGGACCGAGCGTAGAATTAGCAACAAATCAACAAACAACTAGGGAAGAAAACAAGGGGGGCAGATCATTGAGTCACAGGTTAGTTGGGGAGTATATGTGATGCTTGTTCTTGGGGGGGCATTCATTGAAGAGGAGGGTCTTGATGGGCAGGGCATTGTCACCATCCAGGTGGGATAGGACCATGGCTTGGACATCAGATCTGAAGTTGTTTGCTGGGGTAAAGGTCTTGATTTTCTGCAGAAGGGAAAGTTGGTACATAGTCATTTGAGTCTCACTTGCTATGTGCTTCTTGAAAGGGAAGTTTCTGTTTATGAAGAACACATGGGTCTTGACACAGGTGGTCAACTCGGGTGTGAAGCCCTCGACGTTCATAGCAAAGAGTCAGGTCTGGGCGCCAGCATCTTTGGTGTTGTTGGTCAGCAGTAGGAATTCTGTCTAGGAGGGGTTAAGCTTCAGGTAAGCACTGGACATCCAGGACTAGATCAATGTGAGAGAGGCCTTGAGCCTGCGGGTGTCTTTGATGGAAAATATATTGAGGTAGAGCTGCATCTCATCTGTGTGTTGGTGGGTGTGGATTTTGTGTGCAGCTAGGATGTTTCTGACCAGTTTGCATGTAAAGGTTGAAGATGAAGAGCGAGAAAGGATGGATCCTTGCAGGACTCCAGAGGTGATGGGTAGAGGTGGTGATCTGGAGGAATCCATTTGGACAAAATGGTGGAGGTAATCAATGTAGGGTTTGAACCAGCTGATCCCCAAGCGGTGAAGTAGAATGTTGATGATTGCCTTTTGGTCTACTGTATCAAATGCTGCTGAGAGGTCAAGGAGAACCCAGAGGCAAGGATGGCCCTCATCGAGGATGTTAAGGACATCATCACCTTGATGGTACCTGTTTCAGTGCTACATCTGAGTCTGAAACCAGATTGGTAGTACTAGTGTTAGAGGAGTTGTGTGGCTACATTTTCTCAAGGAACCTACCTAGGAACGGAAGATGGGTGATCGGGCAGTAGTTAGTTAAGGTTGTCAGGGTACAGTCTTGGTTTCTTGAGAAGTAGGAGGATATGTCCAGTCTTGAAGGTTGAGGGGAAGGTTCTTTGAGTAAGGGAGAGGGCTGTTGATGATTGCCAGGTAAGGGTGGAGTGCTTCATTCAGAGGTAGCGAGGATGTGGTGCACATACAATGTGGTCTCGAGGAATACTAAGGCGTCAGTCAGTTCTTTCATGGTGAGTGTCTTAAATGTTGTGGTGTGCTGTCAGCTGTGGCACTGGTGTCTGTGTGCAGGCAGAACATGATTATCTTGTTGATGAAGGAAGAGTTGATGTTTTTTTTTAATGGAGTCCCATACAGGTGAGTCGGGCAGAGTGTTAATGAAATGCTGATGGCTTTGTAGACGTCTCTGCTTTTGTTGTTGATCTTGGCTATTGTGTTCTTGTGGTAGTTCACATTGGCACTGGTGATCAGTCGTCTGCATGTAGCACCAAGTTCTTTGAGGCAGGCCAGGTTAAATGCACTGCAGGATTGTTGCCAGGTCTTTTCTTGTTTTCTGATTGATCTTTTGATGAAGTGTGTACCTGGGTGCAGGCAGTTTAGGCTTGATTGTGCAGCGTTTTACCCAGACATGGTGGTTAATAATGGTTGCAAGAGTGGTTGCAAGAGTGGTGTCGAGTTGCAGTCCTCGTTCGTCTGAGGTAGATCAGCCCACGTTAGGTGGAGGCTGGTGATGTCTTCCATGAGCACCCCCACTGTGAAGTTCTTGAGTGATCAAAAGGATTGTTTTTAATTAATTCATGTTTTAAAACTCGCTTAATACCGGAGACCAGTCTCTAAGCGTGGGACTGGGATTCAAACATGTGCTGCTTTGCGTTGTCTTGCTCCAAGACAAACCCATTGTCCCTGAGCTATGCACCCGGGCCCATGGGTTTCCGATGGGAGTGCTTTATTGGGGTGGTGGGACTAATGTCAAAGTGGATTGTCAGAAGATCAGAGCTCTGGAGTGGGATGTGAGAGCTGTGACAGAGGATGGGCAGGAAGGTGTTGATGAGGCAGAGGATACTACCTTTTCTGCGCTTTGCATCTTTCATATTCTGTGTGAGCTTCAGAGTGTAGAAAAAGGCAGTGAAGATCTTCCATCATGGACTTGGTTGCTGGGCTGCCAGGGATGATGAAGTCACAGAAGAAGAGGCTGCACAGTGAGTGACAGACATACTGGTGACAAGGTCTGTGAAGTCTCTGATGAAGGAGGTTTGGGTGGTCTGTAGATGAGGTAGAAAGTGGACTGTGTCTGTTGCGGAGAGCATGAAGTGGTAGGAGAGGTTTTAGAAATACAGTTGGGTCATGGCCGTGATGCTTTGCAATTGATGTTGAGGCCTCTGCCCATCTTCTTTGCTTGTCAAATGCTTTACAGTATATTTATTTCCTTATGTCATATTGTTCTAACCTGTCACTTTACGGCTACAT
This sequence comes from Ambystoma mexicanum, assembly GCF_040938575.1. Classification (NCBI taxonomy): domain Eukaryota; kingdom Metazoa; phylum Chordata; class Amphibia; order Caudata; family Ambystomatidae; genus Ambystoma; species Ambystoma mexicanum. The sequence continues at coordinate 454,261,902 of NC_090939.1, read as the reverse complement.
ATAAACAAACAACCTGGGGAAAGTGCTTAGGGTAGGCACTCAAAGCACGTTATGTGGCATGAGTGCATTTTAGTGAACACATGGTGTCCACCTGGGATCCTGGGCTCACTTGACTGTGTTACATTGTAACATAAGTGCTTAGATACGTGAACAGAAATATCAAAAACATACATTTAAAAGTGGTTAAAAATAGATTGCAGGATATCCTGTGTGCAAGCCCAGGGATTAAAGTAGCATTTGAAATGTTTCACTCTGTTACTTTATTAAACGTATCTACTGATGTGAACACATACATGTATCAGAATTCAAAGGTTGGACACACATGTGAATGGTAAATACACACACACCTGGTTGCATTTATTCTGTACCAGATGTACTTTCTTAGTTGAAAACGGAAACACTCCAGCTTTGTGGCTCCAAAGTCTAAAGTGCAAACGGCCTCTGTAACTGCAGGTTGGTGGCCATTAAATTGCACGGATTTACTGCCGACCTTCATTAGTTGGAAGGCACCAGCTGTGAATATGCGAATTCCAGCGGAGAATAGGTTAATGTTTGGTCAGACAAGAAAGCATTTCTCTTCTACGGCTTGAGCGCTTTGCCTGTGAACGAAGCTAAATGTGCAATAGAGGTAACGAGCTGAGGTTAGTGTTGCTCCCGGAGCCTGGCACTTTTCTTTAGCATTGGAGTAGCTACTGGTTCCTTGATGTATCTTTATAGCAGGTGTCATCTATCTCTGCTGTGCAGCAAGAAGGCCATGTAGTCCTCCTCCCGATAATGCTTTGCCTGCACCTGGCATGGCCACTCTGGTGCACAGCTGCCCCGTGCTGAACATGTGGTGCTGCATCACTTCCTCTGGCAGCCCAGGTGTCCTGGATAATTCATAGCAATGTCAGTGGTGCACACCCTGCAGTGGCAGCTCCACACGTGATGTGGTAGAGGTTGGGGGTGGGAGGGACTTGGAGAAGAAGCAACTGTGCTGTGAGTTGGGTGGTGAAAGAATGTGGGTGATGCCATTGGGCAAAAAGAAACGTGAGGTTGTGGGGGAAAGAAATAATGCATTTGACCAATCAAAGACAACATCAGAATCACAGATCATTTGATTGACATAAGTGTCTCTCTATGATACCTCCGAGGTAGAGCTAAAACTCGCTCTGATTAGACCTAAACATGGCAAAACAGAGTGATTTCTGGTAAGAGCAGGGCCGGCCTTAGCAGCAGCAGTGCCCTGGGCGAATTGGTGCCCCGCCCCTCCCTTCGCACCCCAGGTCAACAGGGGGAGGTGCGGGGGGGGGGCAGGATTCGCCACATTTTCTTTCTACCTCCCTGCTCTGGCGCATCTCAGGGGGTTAATCACTGGAATAGGACGCTCATGCTAATGCATGAGCGCTGTATTCCAATGCAAATTGTCTTGCACCCGCGTCGTAGCGGGGAGGTAATCAAGTGAATAGGGTGTTGATGCAAAGCATCAGCACCCTATTGTTATTAAATGTGCCAGCTGCCGCAGGCGCATTTAATAAGAAAAGGGCACCTGTTGCGCTTTCTCCCACTATGCCAGCTCGGGGAGCAAAGAATCCCCGGAGATGGCGTGGCAGGGGGTAATGGCGCCCTGGAGGGCATGGTGCCCTGGGCTGGTCGCCTGGCCCGTCCTGCCCTAAGGCTGGCCCTGGGTAAGAGAACTGGGCATAGTGTAAAAACAATGCACACAGAAAGATTAGAGGTTTCTTGTGGTTTCAGTGAGAATGCCCCGAATTCTGACTGGCCAATGAAACTTGTGTGGCATTCATAGTACGCAGACGACTTAATAAAGCTCAATTTACTCCCTAGACTCTCTTCCCACTCTCATTAAGACTGAATCAAACCACTGGCCTAACCGGGGCCTCCGCAGCCCCTGCTGTGCAGGGGACCCCATGTTGCACATGCCCAGCCAGGGGCCCAGTGGCAGTGGGGATCCCAATCCGCAGGGCTTGCATGGCGGCCCGTGCATTTTGTGTTACGCAAACGTCTACTCTTTCCCCACCACTGATGCCAATGACAAATAGATAATGCAAGGGGTCTCATGGCATGTATAGAGGTGTAGTAACTGGGGGGAATTCTCCACTTTACCCCCAGAAATCAGTGGATTTACTACAGCAGAATCACCTTGCACTGTAAATCCACAAAAATCTCCATGGAGTCCCGTGGACTCCAAAGATGGAGATTAACAGCACGTTACCGCCACTCGTGATGTAGCAGTAAACCCACAGGACCGAGTGTCAGTAACTGTAATGAAGATTGGCAGTTATTCTTTGGCAAGATCCGGGAAATATCACCTAACTCGTAATGAAGCCCTGTGGTATACGCAAGCTAATTCTGCTGCATGGCCTTAGCTTGCAACCAAGCGCTTAGATGCCCTGCTGGCGTGATAGAGGTTGATTTGTGGAAAAGATAACATTTCACTAAAATGTGTCACCGGTCGCCTATTATTCATTCTAAAGGCACACACAGGCGAATGGAAATTGACTGCTATGGGCCTCATTACACAATAAGGGCACCGGTCCCGGTAAACCCTTACCGCCTTACTACGAGTTCCCTTTGCGGGACCCGACCTTAACGGCTCGTTTTACCAGCCGTTAAAGTAGGGTGCCGCAAAGGGACCTCGGTGCTAATTACGGTACCACAATTTGCGGTACCGTAATTACCACCTTCCCCATTCCCATTATTCCCTATGGGGGCAAAAATGGGAATGGGGAAAGGCCTTGGTGAATGGGGAATTACTGGCCCCGCTCACCTTGGAGTAGGCCGGTAATTCCACCATCCACCAAGGCGGACACGTTAAAATACCGGCGGCAACCATGGCACTAATAGCGCCATGGTTACCGCACAACGTGTAAGGAGGCCCTATGTATTACAACTAACAATTGATTTTGCTCAGGCCCCTCCGCGATGACGTCTTTTGCTGCAGAACAAGCTTGCAGTGTAATTATAAACTTCTGATAATCCGATACGTGGCTCTGGGAGCGGCCCTCCAGCCGCATGATTTCCACACACTGGAAGAAAAGCTTTGAAGCTGTCTGGGCCCCCCCCGCCCCCCGGAAAGGGTTGACATTATCCCGTTGCACCGGGTGTGGGTGCTTCATTTCAAAGCATCCCCTCATCCCTGCAGCAGTACAATATGTTCCGAGGATGTGTATGGTTCATTACAGCTGGGCCCCAGCTGTCATCTTTCTCCGATTCTCAGGCTATTTTTAACTAAGGCTTTTTGCTTTCCTCCTCAGGTATCAGACGTGCTCAAACAATGGACTCGTGGCCGGATTCCAGAGTCAATATTTTGAAGCAGTGCTGGACCGGGAATGGCAGTTTTACTGCTGTCGATACAGCCGCAGATGCCAGTATGCCTGCTGGTGAGTTCATGCATTTATTTATTTATTTATTTATTGTATTTGTCGGTAGCGCCCAGCCCCTGAGGTATCACCTGCTTAACATCATCCAATGCCAGGGATTGGACGCCACACTCTAAAGCTTTGGGGTGCAGTTTCACCCCATCGACTGCGGAGCACCTGGTGGTCCATGTTCTGTGCCAGCCTTATCGTTGCACCCGCTATCCCTGGACGAGACACAGGGCTACCTTGTTTGTGCCGCAGCAAAGCTGCTAAAAGAAAGACAGCCCCTCCCCCCTTCCTTACAGCTAGCCAGTAGTGAATGGTGAAACATTCTGCTGAAGTACTCCAAGTAAGCTCATGGCCAGGAATTTCAGTGGGGAATTGTCAAGTTCATTTTTAGAAAAAACACAAGAGGGGTTAATCAGATTTTGAGGATAGGCTTTACACATGATATGATTAAATAGCAAAAAATTAAAGAATATTTACTGTCTTGTTGAAACACAACATAACTGTAAAGAAACCTAGCTGGGAAGAACCTCTGCTTCGCCGTCTCCTGAGTCGAACCAAATCCCATATTAAGGATTTAGCAGGCTTTCCAGAATTTGTGGGACTCTCCAGCTGCTCCGGATTTGCACCCAAACTCACCCAAAGTTACCCAAACTCACCTAAACTCTCTCCTCCATATGCACAACAAGATGGATCATGTGTTATCTATCTCTTCCCTAATCATGGACATCAAACGCTACCTATGACTATGTCATGCAAGGCTGCCACTGAGAAATTGTGACCACTGAGAGACTCTCCTCCCCAGTAGTAATCACAAAACTATATAGCATACTCTCTTGCAGTCACGGGGTTAGTAACTCCTCCCTGCCTCCAAAATACTCTGGGATTTTTAGTTTACTGCAGAAAGATGAACTGAGCTGTTTCCCGGAGGCTCTCAGGGATTGGGCGACTTTAGTACCCTGGCTCGTCCATGTTAGAGCCTTACTTTTTTCTCTGGGTTTGGCCCGTATTTGGTCCAAGCCACGGAATGTGACTGGGGATGCCCACGAATTGACTGTAAGAGCATTCTGGGATCGAGTGGCCTCCTTGCGATTGTCTAACTGCCTTAAGTCGGCAGTGGGGTTGTTTCTGTTGCACAAAACCGTTTGGGGCCGTGAAAACGATTTGGCGGATATTGAGAATTCAACTGCATTTGCCATGTACATGAAACTGAGGTTTAATAATATGCTCCAGTTAGCACTGGTAACATATGCTTGGTATAAAACGGGAGCCGTTTGTTGTCCTTTTTGCCCGACCGTAGTCAAAGATGTGCGGCACTTTTTATTTTTATGTCCAGACTACTCTCGAATAAGGGCGGGGAATATAGAAACGCGCTTAAAGAATTACGGTTTTCAGTCTCTGCACGGTGCTGAGCGCTTGTGTAAGGATTCCTCATTTCAGGATTAAGGATTTAGCAGGCTTTCCAGCCTGCTAAATTGCAACCTCAATTTACTTACTGAGGGCCTGGAGAAGGCGAAACAAAATATGCCCACTCACCTCATGCGTTTGTATATGCTGTGGTAATTGCGGTGTTTAATTGACTTGTGCTGATGTAATTCTGATTACTGCTGTGGCCTACTCCTGGGTCTTCCCCTCTACTCTATCACCACCACCCCAAGCACTTAACGCTTCTACCCTCACCCTGTGCAATCAAAATAAATCCTCTCCCAGCCTGGTATACCACCACCAGGCCAGGTGGCATTCATTGCAAAACCACTCTCTTTTCAAGTTTCTCCTCTTGAAATCATTTCATGGACTCCCCAGCCCTTTAAATTCCCCATGCTCACACTACCTTGACTGACTGCTTCTAACTCTACTCTCTCTCGCTTGAGCTATAAGCTTCTCACCATTCAAAAACCTATCTGTGCCAAATCCGGCTTACTGTCATTTATGCTATTGGCCCCCCTTAACTGGAATACTCTCCCACAGCCATCAAGAAATCCAACCTATGGAACTATTCAAGACGAGACTCGAGGTCCATTTGAAATGACTTGCGTCGCCACCGTGCATATTCCATTAGTATAAATACTAAACCAAGGCCCACATTTTTGTATTATTGTGGCAATAAGACTCGAGGCGGTGGGCCAATACTGCCCCAGGTAATGCCCCTGGGGCCATAGTTACAGGCCCGAGCGTAGCAAGGGCCTTAACAAAGCCCCGGGGGCATTACCGTGGGCAGGTATTGGCCTGCCGCCGAGGCTCTTATAGCCATTAGTAACCCGGCCCATTAGACCGGGGTACTAATGGCATGTTTTTCTGTTTCGAAACGCTGCTGCATTTCGAAAACAGAAAAAAAAGTGAAATAAAATGGCCACCGGGAAAGGGAAAACGTAGTCCATTTTCCCTTTCCATGGCGGCCATCAGGAGCAGACGCGCTGGGAACAAAAGTGTTTCTAATGCGTTTGCTCCCAATAAAAGAAGAAAAAAGAAGGTAAGTGGGGTTGGGAGTGCAGGGAGGGGATAGTTTGCGGGGGAGGGGGTGGAGGAAAAAAAACGTACCTGAGTCCCCGGTGGAGGACGAAGGCAGCCTCCAGCCATGGGGAGACTCGGAGCAGGGATTGCCCCGTTTCGAGCCTCCTCATTGGCTAAGGGGCTGCCACGCCCTAGCCGGGAACAGAGTACCCGGCATGCGCGGGATGCAGTGGTGTACACAGGAATACCGCATGGTATGGCTCGGAAAAGAGCAAATCCACACGTTGTTTTCCCGGTGCGCAGCGTGTGCCGGGTACTAATTCTGAATATTCCCTTTTCAACAAACATCCCCTTCCACTGTACCACTGCATCAACCGACACCAGGTTGCTCACTCTCAACCATAGAGTCATTGGAGCGTTGTAAAGCCATTTTACCTGGGAAAGGCCTCTAATATGTGTACTTTTGTCATACGTACAGCATTTCTAGTAGAAAGTTCTATGAAACTACCAAATACATACAAAACATTGAAAAATCCCAAATTCCAACTGCACATGCATCATATAACTTGCAAGGCCAAAGTCACTGGAACTATCCAGCCCGAACCTCAAAGGAAGCTTCACAAAGTTTGTCTGGCCAAATCGGTGGGAATTCAGGTGATTGAAAGTGTATCTGATGGACGTCACCTACGCTTAAGGTGAAGGTTTGGAAGACCACGTCCCATTAATGAGTATCAATCCCAAGACACTGCTTTCCACGTATGTATCTTACTTTAGAGTTCCTTCTTTACCCCTAACACCAATGTAAGCATCCGAGTACAATGTGGGGGTAATTAAAAGAAGTGCGCTGGCCGGGCGGGCATAATCCCTCTACAAAAATTTACAAAAGTGTGCGGCACAGAGGATGCGCCAAAGCTCTGGAAAATGAAAGGTTACGCTCCTTCTAGGAGCTATGTATGTGAGGCACTCGTTTGGCCACTTGTTATTGTTTAATGTAAGGCCTCCTTTCCTAACAGCATCGCCTTATGTGCTTTGACTGGCAATCTGGCGCTGCCCGGCTGGTGGTCCCCTAATATTGCCTTTCCCTAGAACTGGACCGGGCGTAATGACAGTCAGAGAAAGTACAGACAAAACTCAATAGCAAAATCCGTTATTTTTGTATTAAATATATTTGTATTGTAAAACTAACAAATGAGTCACAGATCTAAAAAAAAAAGAAGCATTACATAAATATAGCCACACATTTTCTGCAACTAGCACCTGTGAAACATCCCCCAGGGAGTGTAAGGACTGCAGTGAAAGTATTACAATATCACAAACCGTTCAGAACGTGGTCCAAAGGCAGCGGAAATGCCTGATAATGCTTGACCATTAATAAGCGCAGCCGTCCATCTTCTTATCGTCCCGCCATCCGTAAGAACCTACTGGCCACCCATGAGCTATTCATCCGTCTTGCATCCCTCTAGACGCGGCTCACCATTATCTTTCTAATGGCTGCAAACTGGAATCTTCAAACACAATGCCGCACGTTTAGAAGGTCCGCAGGTGTCCATGACTAACTATGCCATGAATGCATTTTATATACTCGCCTCGACCAGTAGGGAAACGTTTATATATCCATTACAGTACATGTATGGGGGGCTGTTATGTATGCCCCTCCCATGTGTATTGCCCCTTTAAGATGAGCCATGACTGTGTCATGGCCCTAGCTAATAAAAGGAGCCCCAGAAGAGGAGCGACTGAGTCCGTGTCTCCTTTCTTGGGGGAAGGCCCAGGCCTGCATGCCCAGATGTCGTCGGACCGTAGTGCCAGCGCGGTGGCAGAGGCCCGCACGGTCAGGGGCATGGCTGACTATGTCCCCACCCCCATTGGTGCTGATGTCCGGTAATACCAAGGGGGCCTGCCGGATGTCCAGGGCAGGCCCCAACCCCCACAGGCACTGGGCCTGTAGAGTGCCGGTGACTATGGCACTCAGGGGGGCCGCTGGGTGTACATAGTGGGCCCCCACAACAATGGCAACGAGGAGAGAAGAGCCCTGTGCTGCCTCCGCTCTGTCCCTGTCCCTCTATTGGTTTCTACCTCTTGATAGGAGGGAGAAGGGAGGAGGAGCGGCAGGCCACCGCCCTGGAGAGCGGATATACCCTGCATGTATTGCCCCAGCCGCAGCCGTCTGAAAGAAGGGTGCTCGTGCGGCCGAGATTGGAGCATGCCTGCACCCCTTGCCGCAAGAAAAAGTACTGTGCCCCCCGCCCCCAAGGGGGGATGAGATGAGCGGCCAAAGCCGCGGAAGATATCAAGAAGTCACATATCCCGTCGGGGGTGAGATGCACTGTTTTCCACCCAGAGGCACTCCCGCAAAAAAGTAAAGAACTGTGGGACCCCATACCCCCAGTGGAGATATATTGAGCAGCATCTGCCGCGAGGAGATAGGCCATGCTGCCCCCCCCCCCCCTGAGAAGAACCGGAGCACCCGCTGCCCCAAGGAAGAATGTGGGACCTCCTGCCAGGGAGAGAGTCTCAGGCTGCCCTGGGGTGAAGAAATCGAGTGGACGATGCCGCAAGCAAAGGAGAGAGCTTATAAGTGGCATCTGCCTTGAAAAGAGAGGAGACCTGCCTGCGACCCTCCCTGGCCGCAACCCTCTGCAATGCGGGCACTCGTGCAGCCAGGGAGGCAGCCTGCCTGCAAACCCCCAACGGCATCATCAGCCGTGGGGGGGGAGAATGGGGCGGCCGCCGACGCAAAGAGGGAGTCAGCTGCCGGTCAGCAGACGACCTCATGCGTCCGGAGCGAACGACAGGTGCCCCCACCCCTTATAGGCGGCAGCACGGTTTGCTGTTGTTCCACAGCCGGAGACCCCACAATGATCCTGGGCCCGGCGGTCACATCAATAGAAGTGCTCCAGACAGGAGCAAGGAAAAGAAAAAAGCACCAGTGAGATCCTGGGCCGCACGAGGTGAGTTTTACTATGATCCGGCAGGAGCAGTAATAAGGAAAAATGCATGCTCCCTGTCGGAGCGGAAACAAAGAAAGCATGGCCCTCTGAAAAGCCCAGGCCCCGTGGCTGTGATAGTTTGTAATGCTCCGGTGTCAGAGCTTTTGCAAGGAAAACACATGGCCCTCCAAAAGCCGGTCTGGAACAGTGAAAGAAGTGCTGCCCCTGCAGGGGGAAATCAGCTCTGTGGTCTGGTGGCCACACAATCAAGGAGGAAGAGTGGTTGCTGCCAGAGCAGAAGGGAAGAGGTGTGCCCTCCCCTCCGCTGCCCGGGGGGGGGGAGATGTCAAGAGGGCCTCATTAGTGGGTTAACCGTGCCCCCATTACCACACGTATCTTGGCCAAGCCAATACCCGCACCTGAGATGTCAAGAGGGCCTTATTGGTGGGTTAACAGTGCCCCCACTACCACACGTATCCTGGCCAACCCAATACCCGCAAGGAGCAATGGCCTCAGCACCTTGTCTTACAAGTGGCCCAACGCAATGCCACGGAAGCATCCCCGATTGCCTGCCCTATTAGGTGGCCCCAACACCGAGCCACTGCTGTCACCCAGCCTGACCTCCAGGGGCCCTGACTGCCTGCCACTGGCCAGAAAGTGATGACATGCTCCAGTCTGGAGCAGTACAGTGAGGGCAAACATACCCCTACACTCCCAGAAGGTGTGCAGGGGAAGGGGGCAGCTATAAGGTGTTCCAGACCAGAGCAGAAATGAGGAGGCCAGTTTGCTCCACAGGCACCAACATGGAAGGCAGGCCGGGATGAGCCTGATCCATTCAGGGGAATGTGAGCAATCGCGTACTACATGTCAACCCATTACACAGTGCAGAGCTAAGGCACCAGCACCACATCAGAACTCCAAGCCCAGGGTACGGGAGCACACTGCACTCTGCGCTTCGTATACCTCACTACCAGTGCAATGCCCAAGATGCTGCACGCGATGGACAAATGACCCTGTGAACCAAAGACCGCCCAGTGCAACTGAAGTATGGCATTGACCCAGCACCAACAATCGGTTCACTGTGGCCGACGTGGGACTTTCACCCTCATGCCGCTCAAGGTTCACAACCATGAGCACCAGGGCATCCTGCGTTCTGTGTACCGCATACCCCACCAGTACGAATGAGCAAGTGATGCTACCTGCGGAGGGCTGGACCAAGTGAGGGGCCCCAACTCCGAGGACGAGGCGCTAGGCGCTGTCAGGTGATCTGAGAGGGTGGCTCCCACCACGCACCTGTGACGCCAATCTAGCCCAGCGTTGCCAGCCAGACAAGAACTGGTGCACTTAACAGCAATCGAAAGGGAAGGCCAACCAGCATAGAAGTGATCATCTCCCGGTACAGCACCATCAGAACACAAGCCACCCTGCCTGCCATGCCAGTGGCACTGACTGCCGGCCACTGAGGACACCCGGGCTGCCTGTCACTAATGACACCCTGCACAGCATGCCATCGAAGGACCAGGCTAAACGGGACTTGGGGGAGATACCTGCCGGACCCCCTGAGTTCAGCTGTGGGATGTATTGACCCACTCCGTGGTGCTATGCAGAATCTCTTGCCAGTTATGGGGAAAGAAACAGCAACAATGGCGGCAAAACCCTTGTGCATGCCAAAAACCTACAAAACCTCCCAAAACCGTGTGCTTCAGCACATAAAAAGAGGGATGCACAACCTGCCACCCATGGTGCATGTGCAGGGGAAATAGAGCACATCCTGCAGAAATGTGCCAGTGGGTTCCATGACCAGAAAACAGAATGCAGAGAGTAAAGCAGCACTTTGCAAATAAAACCCAAAAATGTGCCTACAAATGACATTTGCTTTGTTGCCAAAAACTCCAAAATGCCTATAACACAACCCTTTTCAACATTCACAATCTTGCCTGGTGCTAAAATCCGTGTATCAAATTAAACATTGTGAAACATACAAAGTCTAAAAACTGACAGCCTCTAGGCCAAAATCTGGGTGCAGTACTCTGGGCCACCAGAATGACAGCCGTCAGAGAAGTTACTAATGAAATTTTAAAAGTGAGCTAAAACTCAAAAGTCTGCTGAATTAGCCAACAGAAACAGGATTGTTGCCAAAAAGGAATCCAGATTTTAGTTGTGTTTTTGATTCTACAGATTTTAAGGCCAAGAAAGAAATGCATTGGTATGTGATGCAACAGATGTGCGTTTTGCTAAGTTTAAAGTTAATTAGCTTGGCTGAAGCTGCAAAGAACTGGAAAAGCAGGTTTTCCCAGAAGGAGGACCTTCCTCTCAGCAGAAACTCACAGGGAGGTGTTAATGCAGGTGGGGACAGAATCTGGTCTACAGAGAGCAAAGCAACAATGACAAAGTGCAGCCCAGGAAATTGGAAGTGTAAAAAGGGGTCGTAAATGGAAGGAGCAAGCAAGGAGGGCGATGCCTTGGACTTTATGGAGACCAAAAGAGGCGGAGCCAAGCGACCATCTGTTGCTAAACATGAACAAAATGGTGAAAAATATAAAAATGACAGAGTTGTTAATTTAAATTCAGGCTGCACGTATGAAGAGGCAGCAGAACTGTGTGACATGTTGGGCAGGAATGGCAAGATATGTGGTTTTATGCAAAATGTATTACTGTTAGAATTGTGAAAATTTACACGCATGTCCCATGTTAAACACGCATACTTGGGGAAATTTGCAGAAAAATTGGAAAGTGTGTTCATTGCGAAAAGTGCAAAAATCCATAGAAAGGGGAGACAAGATCCCACCACTGCCGGGTTAAGAGGAATAGCTGCTAAGTAAAATATGGCATCTTTATGTGTGATTTGTATAAATGTGACCAATGTAGAAATGTACATTTAATATAAAATCAGATTTGGAGACCAATGGCTAAAGGGAGGTCGCTGAGGATTCTAAAGCATATCATAAAACCTGACATCCCCCAGCCTTCACCCAATCACTCAAATTGCAAAGCGGAGATTAAGTTGTGAAAACAAAAAGAAGATATCGAGGCTGAGTACCCCAAAATGAAATACACCAAATGCGGGTTACAAAGAAACATACAAAAGATCTTTATTTTATACTGAATAGTTTCAAAGACAAAGCAACAAATAGCTATTGGCCCTCAGTACAACACAGCGAACTCCAGCTCGGTTCGGTGCGCTCAGTGAGTGGGACTGTACATTAGAATAGTCGCACTCTTTATACCCTCAAAATCATGATGTTCAACCCATTTCCCAGTTAACATAAGTTAATATATTACGGATCTAGGGTTCATGCCGAGTTTGTACATCTGTACATTTAGGGTTTACCTTTAATGTATTCACTAACAAGCCTCAAATGGCAACAGTATATTTTAGGATCTCATGTTAAACCTTCTCAAACAGTTTTATACAGTGTAGTCAAGCAAGTGTTCACATTTCAGTATTTGAATACACTGTGTTTAACATATGCTTGCGTATTAGCTTCGTTAGCGCAAATAAACCTCTACACACAGGTCAGCGAAGGACAAGGTCTCAGTTCATGACCCCAACATGTAGCCTGCAGGCAAGTTATACATTAATTTATACACAGAGGTCAAGACGGCCATCTTACATTCAGAATTCACCATTTTAGAACACAGGGTGACTTTAAGAGGGAGAACCTAAAATGGCGGATAGACTTAAAATGGCGGCCTACACTGATCTAAGGTCAAGACCTTGCAACGCGGATTTCCACGCAAGTGGCTTATAAGCAGCTTGGCGTAGGCCAATATACATATATTCACACAATAGGAGGCACAATATCATTTTCCGTTCGACAAACCCTCCTTTTGGCCTATGCCAAGCGCTAAACTACTTCTGGTCACTTTACGAACAACTCCACGTCTCAACATCCATACACCCCGAATCACTGTCAGAAATATCTATTGCCATTAGATCGTCTATCAAAATCTCTTCCAGCACATACTGTTTGTAACTCTTATCTGGGGCATATACCTTGTGTCCTATTGTACCTATCGCTTGTGCGCAACATCCCCCTAGCATCAAACATATACTAGGTAAACACTGTATACAGCAACAAAGAAACAACAGAATTCCCAAAATGATCAGCAAGACCGAAAGCACCTTCCAACAGGAACATGCACGTCTGAACTAAGGACGTGCAGATTCTGTATTGCCTTGAAGATAGTTGGGGAGGAATCTAGCACGAAAACACAGCAAGCAGACCCCACCAATTTACAAACTCCACCATGTTCAGCCAGAATGACATCTAATCCCATCCGGTTCTGAAGTGCTACTAATCTTATTGCTTTCTGTTCTAATGCCATATTATAAAGTATGTCCGTGGTCCGGTTGATGGTTCTTTCCAGTACTCTCGCTAATCTCCTGATGTCTTCAGAGTTTGCTATTTGGCCCCAAAATGGCATGAAGGATTTTGCTACGTCTCCCAGAACCTGTGCTGGAGTATCACCATTCTCGTCCTGTCGTGGACGAGCCTTTGAAACTTCTACAGTACTAGCTATGAATACCCCAGGTAATAGGATGCCTAAATAACAAGTTCCCTGCCAATCCCTGTGTAACCATGGAAATGCTACATTACTGCAAACAAAGTAGACAGGTTCTCCTACATACAAAGGTCTGTCTTCCCCAGTCAAATTCGCAACGTTGGCGCAACCTTTAAAATTTCCCATTGACTGAGTGCCATTCCTCTGTATGCAGAAAGGAACTGAATCGGGGCTATGGTTAAAAGTGTACGAAGGAGGCATGGCATCCTTATTGCCTATGGGAGCCATCTTAAAAGAAATCAAAGACTGAAAAGGACGAGACAGTCTATTAGAAGGCCTAATAGAAGCAACGTTGAGCTTGCTCCTATTTGCGAAAAGCGAGCATCCCAAGGGCGTAAGAACACATTTCTCAAAACTATTCAAATAAGTACCATCAAAGTTCCCCGAGATGCTATCGTTCCATCGGCCAAAGAATAGTGCTCTAAGAGAGGCATAACAAGCAGTTGTTACAGGTAAAGGATGAATATACCAACCTAGCCCCTTATCCCAGTGTTGCGGTAAATGCAAACAGACCCAACAGTTGGATTTATTAAAAATGGCATGTGTAGCATACATGATAAGTAACCATGTATTGTTGTAATATCTCTGTCTATGCTGAGAGTCTCTAGGAGATAAAGTATGCAAGTGCACATAAGGAGTAGGGACAGTGGGTACATTTTCAGTCGGTAACAAGGTTTCGAATGGATGCACTTCTTCCAGGTACCAAAAACTTAACACAGTTGCTATTAAAAAACCAATTGACATTATAAAAATACAGCAGTACGTTTTCGGGGCCCACATGATCATTTATCAATCCTGTACGAGTGGTTGCAGGCATTGCAGTCTTGAAACGAAAAACCGCAATGTTTTTTTTGCTGGCGACCTCCTGGCCGAGCGACTTCTTAGTCCTTCCACAACCCTAGCCAACAGAATGCACTTTTTCGAACAATTACTTGGGCAAAAAGCAAGCCCTCAATGATTTTCCTTTCTTCTTTGAATGCACAGCCAAACCGTGCCATAAGTCTATTTCCTTGGATGCAAATTATACCTCTTTGCGCCCGGTACTGATTGATCCGAGAACAATGTGTCGTCACTTCCCGTTGGAAGCGACGTATCGAGAGCAAGTGAAGATGCAAGATCTGGAACAACAGTTTCCGGAAACGAAACATTTGGAGAGTGTGGAGAAAAAATGGCTGATTCCCCAGGCCTCACGGGCTCAGAGAGAGACTCTGATGCACTCTTGTTGTTGTTTACTGCTTCAGGATCATTGGTTGCAGTATTGGTGGGGGGTTCTGTTTCTTCTGTATCGTATGGCACCATGTCTGGAAGTCTCTTGACATGCGTCGCATGGATCCAATTTTTTCTGCCTCCGACACGCACCGCAGTCTGTGTGACCAGCAGGACCTGGAAAGGGCCCTGCCACCGAGGTGCAAGGCAAGAAGATTGTTCAAATGACTTCATTAATACCCAGTCTCCAGGCCGGATGCTATGACCTGGGCCCTTGTATCATACAGGTAAGGCCTCTCGCACCTGGTGATAAATCAAATACAGGTTTTTAGTCAACTGGCTACAGTAATCTGAAAGAAGTACATTTTCAACATTCTTTAAAGATAGACATTCGCAGGTCTCCCCATTACCACCTCAAATGGAGAGAGCCCAGTCTTAGTTTGAGGGGTTGTACGCATAGCTAGTAACACGACCTGTAAGGCGTCCGGCCATTTTAGTTTGGTGCCGGCACATGTCTTAGCGAGCTGGTTCTTGATAATGCCATTGTGTCTTTCTACTAATCCGGCACTCTGAGCGTGTCTGGCCGAATGGAACTGTTTGTCGATTTGTAATGCCGCACATATCTACAGAATTACAGCAGCGACAAAATGTGGACCATTGTCCGACCAGATGATTCTTGGTAACCCAAATCTAGGGAAATACTCTTTTAACATTGTTTTTGCAGTAGTCATGGCTGTAGCATCCTTAACAGGGAAAGCCTCAACCCATTTGCTGAAAGCACAGATGACAACTAACACATATTTCAAGTTATTACACCGTTCCATTTCAATAAAATCAAAGTGTATAACCTCAAAGGGGACAGAAGGTGGACCAAAACTTCCCCTGGGAGTTGATGTTCCCTTTCCCACATTATGCTGTAAGCAGATCATGCAATGCTGAACATAAGGCTCAGCTATTTTAGAGATTTTGTCATTTGCCCAAACTTTCTCCAGCATTCATGTAAGTTTCCTGGCACATATATGGATAGGGCCATGAGCCATGACAACCATCATCATTACGTATGCATCAGGAAGTAGCCATTTTCCTTCAACTACATCCACCCAACACCCATTGTCATCGAGTTTCCCCAAGCCTTCTGCCCATCTCTTGGATTCTTCTAGTGTGGCATCGGTTTGGATGTCCTTTACAGAGTCAACAACCTCATCCATTACCTATGCATTTACGGTCTCCCTTGAAATGTACATCTCTGTGGAAAGATTGGTGGCAGTCTGTTTAGTTATCTGATCAGCAAAAGCGTTCCATTTTCCTATATCATCTATAATCTTTTGATGTGCTGCGCATTTCACGACAGCTAACTGAGTAGGGAGTGCAAGCGCTGAGAGCAGTTGTACTATTAGGGAGCCATGCTGAATCTTTGTACCATGTGAAGTTAAGAACCCTCTTTCTGACCAAAGTCTACCAAAGTTGTGAACCACCCCAAAGGCATACTGACTATCAGTATATATGTTTACTGTAAGCCCTTCAGAAAGTTCACAAGCTCGGGTCAATGCTATAATCTCTGCGGCCTGCGCGGAGTTATGCGTGATTCTCTTGGTTTCCATGACCGTGCTTAATGTAGTGATTGCATAAGCAGCTGTGGATGTACCATTCAGAAGTTTGAAGCAGGAGCCATCACAAAACAGTTCCCCTTGTGGATTGTTCAAAGCAGTGTCCTTTAGATCAATTCTACCCTTTGTCTCTTGTTCGGTAGTGTACAGACAGTCATGTGACTCTTCGTCACTGCAAGCAGTACCTTGCGGGAAAGGTAAGAGTTCAGCCGGATTAAGAACACAACACCTCTTAATTTGCATGTGGGGAGCAAACAAGATCAATTCATATCTCGACAACCGTGCGGAAGTGAGGTGTTGCGTTTGAGCTCTGATGAGGCACCTTCAGGGTTAGATCATGGCCTAGGACCATTCCCTCACTCTGTTTTACAGACGCAGCAGCAACAGCTCACAAAAATCTTGGCAAAGTGCGTGCTACAGGATCAAGGGCGGAAGAAAAGTAACCGCATGGCCTATTCTTCCCTCCATGTTCCTGTGTTAATACAGCCAAAGCACATCTATCATATTCATGCACAAACAACACAAAGGCCTGTTCATAGTTTGGTGTGCCCAAAACCGGTGGCGAACACAATGCCGTCTTGAGCAGATCAAATGCTTGCTGGTGCTCCATGTTCCATGGCAATGGTGAAGAAATGCCTTTCTTCGTCAAAGCCAACATCGGATTAATCACTAGTGAGAAGTTCGGGATCCATAACCTACAGTAAGAAGCCATTCCTATCAAGGCTCTAACTTCTTTCTGCGTATTTGGGACAGACATGCCAGAAATGTGTTTTATTCGTTCAGGTGTCAATCTTCTTCCCGCCTTTGACAGGAGATAGCCTAAATAGGTGACCTCCTGACAACAATATTGAAACTTTTTAACCGAAGCTTTGTGTCTATGTGTAGCCAGATGTATAAGTAATAACACAGTGCCTTCCTTACAAGCGCTCTCAGAATTGGCAGCCAAAAACAAGTCATCAACATACTGAAGTAATGTACAAGTAGAGGGCAATTCAAGGGTATCAAGCTGTTCTTTCAAAGCCCTACTATAAATGCTAGGACTTTCCGTGTAACCTTGAGGTGCACGGGTAAAGGTGAACGAGCGTCCCCCTAAGGTGAACGCGAACAAGTATCTACTGTCCTTGTGTATAGGAATACTAAAGAAAGCATTCTTCAGATCCACAACACTAAAGTAAGTAGCTGAAGCCGGAATCATAGTTAATATCATCGTCACATCAGGTACAATTGGAAATTGTGGAGTGACAACCTTATTGATGACACGTAGATCGATTATGAAACGAAAAGGAATTGCATTATCGCTTTTTTGTACACGGGCAAAATTGGACTATTGCACAAACTACCTGCAATTTCCTCAATCACCCCTCGATGCACAAAATCGGAAACAATGCATTTCAAAGCTTGTTCACCCTCAACTGAAATATTATATTGTGGAATATGTGGCAGCTTTACTCCATGTTTCAGAACTATTTTAACAGGCTCGATCTGCAAAACACTGACATCATTGTCGTCAATTGCCCACAAACTCTCTGGTACATCACTGAATTCTGGCGGAAAAGGTCTAGTCAGGAATTGAGAGACAGAAAGTTGCTGTGGTGAAATCGTCAAACGCACTCCGTCAGAAGAACAATGAATTACCACATTTAATTCTTTCAACAGATTCAACCCCAGCAAATTCTCTCCACAATTTGAAGTCAAAAGAAATGGACAGTGGTCCGTAAAGGGACTCAAAGAAATAGGTACTGTCATGATCTCTGCTTCCAAAAGGTCAGGGTTTTCCCAACTCCCTTGGAAGCAGATCCATAACCCAGGTTCCGAGTGCCAACCAGTCCCAATTGGGACCTTTTGGACCCAGTCCTGGCGCCAGTGGCACCAGGCTCATAAATATGCCCAGTCCCAGCGCTGGAAGCGCTGGGCTCATAATGCTTGGGTGGACTTACCTGCAGCAGACCATGCTGCTTACTTGCCTGCCAGTTGAGCCTCTGATCCACTTCTGTTTGGAACTACTTTTCCTGTTGGGTGGGGCTGGAGCCACTCCCTAGATTCAGAACACTGGAACTCTTCTGGAAAGCAGGAACTCTTTTCTTACCTAGGCGTGGCTGTACAAGGAGACACCGAATCACTACAGGAGGCTATTTAAACCACACCCGGTGGATGAATCTTGCTTTGCGTTATTCTGCAACCTCTGCAGCAGAACGCTCATCGTGTCTTCTGCATCCGGTCCTGGGCCTAAGGAAAAAGGCTTACCATCCTGAATCCAGTCTTCAGCAACACCTATAAAGACAAGAAAGAACAGGTTAGCATTCCGGCATCTGAAAGGCAAAGGCTTACCATCCTGAATCCAGTCTTCAGCAACACCTATAAAGACAAGAAAGAACAGGTTAGCATTCCGGCATCTGAAAGGCAAAGGCTTACCTACTCTTTGTGCGCTCCGGAGGTCTTCACACTGCATTCCGGCATCTGAAAGACAAAAGCTTACCAACTCTTCGCACGCTCCGGAGGCCTTCGGCGCTGCATCCCGCATCTGAAAGACAAAACAAGGTGCGTTTAAAGACATTGGGGAACTTTAATACTCACGTGCCATTACTCCTTTCCACATCTAATCCAGTGGGTATTCCGGCACCCTGCAGCCGCTCCGAACTCGTACCTGCAAAATAAAAAGACAGTTAGAGCGCATCGTGAAGCAGGCAACAAGCGCTTACTTACGTGCTTCCAGGCGCTTCTATTCATCACACGGGCTCCATCTTCAACTCACTTCAGCCCGTCATCCGCCATCGTCGGAACCCTGCAAAACAAGAGACATCATTACTAAAGACTTTAAAGACATTTGAATGACTCAAAACTTACCGTTCGTGCAGTAAACGACGGACAACAGTCCTCTGAAGTCAAGAGGCCTGCGCTACCTATCCAGTGAACAAACTGGTTACAGCACCCTGCCGCGAGGCAGATGGAGAGCTCGGCATTCACTTACCTAAGACATCTTACTCTACACGTCAGGCATACAGTGCACAGAGGTCCAGCCCAAGAGCCAACCGGGTGCTACACATCACCTTTGGAGATACGGTAGTCGCCCAGTCAAGACCGGCGCCTCTGCGAGAATCAGGTGAGCGTTACAGAACGCAAAGCCTACCGCAAAACTCTCGCCCAGGCGCTATGGAAACCTCGGATACTGACCCCCTAGCCCGGTTACTTGGGGAACTAAGGGCAGAAGTGCATGCAGCTCGTCAGGAAACGAATGCTCTAAGAAGGGAACTAATTATTTCCAAGGAGAGAACAGACAATCTTGCTAGACAAGTGCTACAGTCACAAGCCGGACAGACCCCGTTACCCGCATCAGGGGCAAATCTTCCTTCAACATCCTCTATGAATCCAGTGCAGATCAACCTACCTGGGAATGTACCTCTGGCTCCGCCCGAACGATTTTCTGGTGACCCAAAGAGGTTTGCAGTATTTATCAATCAGTGCCGGTTGCACTTCTTATGCCGGCCAGCAGCCTTTCCAACTGATCAAGCAAAAGTAGCTTTTGTACTTTCGTACCTTAGTGGCAATGCGGCAGACTGGTCGATCCCTCTAGTTAATCAAGATGATCCGGTTCTCCATGATTTTCAAGCCTTTCAGCTTAGTATGGAAAAACTGTTCGCAAGACATTCACAGGGGCAGGCCTTGGACAATGAACTTCTTTTGTTGCGACAGGGTAATCAAGACCTTTTGGCTTATATTGCATCTTTCAATAGACTAATAGTGGAAACTCAATGGCCTGAGGACAAAAGGATTACGCTGTTTTATAGAGGTCTACGTGGAGAGCTCAAAGACGTTTTAGCCCAAGTAGTGAATCCCCCACAAGACTGTTCGGATTATATAGACTTGGTTGTTCAAATAGATCACAGGCTGCAGAACAGGAAGGCCGATCGTTCCAAGTTTGATGCTCGAGTATTTTCCAAACCGCCAACTCCTTCCAAAGGAGTAGACTCCGGGGAACCCATGCAAATAGGGGGTCTGAAAGGTCCTCTAACACAAAGGGAGCGGGAAAGGAGGAAACAGTTGCAATTATGCCTATATTGCGGAAACTCAGGGCACTTTCTTCGAGACTGTCCGGTGAAACCTGCCAAGAAGGCAGTAGGAGCTGCAGTTACCAAAGTTACAAACTCTGAGCAGGGAAACGACCTCGCCCGACAAGAATAGAGGTCCTCTTGCCGAGCGTGAAAACCAGTTCCGTGACCTCGCATTTCGTGATACCTATGGTCCTCATTAGCCCTGATAATCCGGATCGATTACATGCAATTGAAGCTTACGTCGACAGCGGTGCCATCGGCAATTATGTGGATCATGAAATGGTTTTGAGGATGAATCTAACTCTTTGTCCCAAGGCTGTAAAGGACGTCATTACTACGGTGGATGGTACGGAGATAGCCTCCGGGCCAGTAACGCATACCACTCAAGAGGTGACGCTAGTAAGTCAAGATGGACACCATGAGAAGATCGTGTTCGATGTGATCAAGGCCCCTCAGTTTCAGATTATTCTAGGAATACCTTGGTTAGAGAAACACAATCCTCTGATCGATTGGCGAGCAAGAACGGTCCAGTTTCCAGAATGTGTCTCTACTTGTCACCCTCCACCTGGTGTTGCACTGGCCGCAATTTCTTCAGAGACTCCCCAGTTACCTCCCGAATACCTAGAATACCAAGATGTTTTCCGGAAGGATCAGGCTAACTCTCTACCTCCTCATAGGTCTTATGACTGCCAGATAGACCTGATACCTGTATCTACTCCTCCTTGTAGTAGAATTTATGCCCTCACCGAGCCTGAGAACCTTCACCTTCGACAATACCTGGATCAATACCTGGCAAATGGGTTTATTCGTCCTTCCAAGTCCCCTGCTTCTTCAGCTTTGTTCTTCGTTCCAAAAAAGGAAGGAGACCTTAGAACTTGTATCGATTATCGCTCCCTGAACCAGATCACCGTTAAGAATAGATATCCGTTACCTTTGATCCCTGAACTCCTGGACCAAGTCAGAAAAGCATGCATATATACAAAGCTGGATCTTAGAGGAGCTTACCACTTGGTACGAGTAAAAGAGGGCGATGAATGGAAGACGGCCTTCCGCACCAAGTATGGGCTATTTGAATATCAGGTCATGCCCTTCGGACTTTGCAATGCCCCGGCCGCCTTTCAATATTTTATGAACGATGTCCTCAGAGAGCTCATAGATGTATGTGTTGTTGTTTACATTGACGACATCCTCGTTTATTCTTCATCGGAATCTGAACATCGGAAACACGTGAAAATGGTCCTCGAAAGATTGCGTCAACACAAACTTTTCGCTAAGTTGGAAAAATGTGTTTTCAACGTGACTGAAGTTGAATTCTTGGGATTCATATCACCTGGCGGAGTGCGTATGGATTCAAAGAAGGTCGATGCAGTTCTCAAATGGCCATCACCATCCTCCGTAAAAGGTGTGCAAAGCATGTTAGGCTTCGCTAACTTTTACCGCAGGTTTATCCCCGAATTCTCTCGAATAGTCCAGCCCATCACTGCCTTGTTAAAGAAAAACAAACGTTTTGAATGGTCTACCGAGGCGGAACAAGCTTTCCAGGATTTGAAGACTAAATTTATCTCTGCACCAATCTTAAAACACCCTCGCCCCGAACTCCCCTACATCGTGGAAACTGATGCTTCAAGCCTTGCCATGGGGGCAGTTCTATCACAAAAGGACCCGGTAACCAATCAGTTGCATCCCGTGGCATTTTGGTCCCGCAAATTCTCGCCTCCTGAAATCAATTACACGATTACTGACAAGGAACTTCTGGCTATCAAGTCTGCCTTTAAGGCTTGGCGGCATTACCTGCTGGGGGCCCGACACACCGTTACTGTGATTACGGATCACCGAAACCTGCAATATTTGAAAACCGCAAAAGCCCAATCCTCTAGACAACTCCGTTGGGCATTATTCTTTGCCGAGTTTGACTTCATAATTACCTATCGACCTGGTACAAAGAACGGTAAAGCTGATGCCCTTTCTCGGATGGGAGTGGAAGAACACTTGATCAACCCCAAACCTGTACCAATCATTCCCGAACAAAGAATTCTGGGTGTAATCGCCACCGAATCCATAGAGGAAGTTAAGGATAAAGCCAGGCAACTTGTAACTCCAGCAGACATACAGAATTGGCATCTGCAGGGAAAGGACTTTGCAGTAAAGGACAACTTATTGTATTTCCAAGAACGATTATACCTACCCAGCACAGATTTACAGAAAAAAGTAATCTCTTGTTATCACGACTCTTTAATGGAAGGTCATCCCGGTATGGCCAAGACCTCAGAAAAGATCAAGCGCTACTTCTGGTGGCCGTCTTGGAAGAAAGATATCAGAGACTTTATAATGTCCTGTGGAGTATGCGCCCAAAACAAGAGTCAAAAGGAAAGACCAGCAGGCCTCTTACGCCCTATTGACATCCCACCTCGCCCTTGGCATACGCTTTCTATGGACTTCATCACCGATCTACCTCCATGCTCCGGATACAATACGATTCTAGTAATCGTGGACTTATTCTCCAAGATGGCGCATTTCATTCCGCTCAAAGGCTTGCCAACAGCAGCAACTCTGGCCCGAGAATTTCTCGAAAACATCGTCCGACTGCACGGTTTTCCTTCGGTTCTAATTTCGGATCGAGGTAGTCAATTTATTTCTCATTTTTGGCGAAGTTGCTGTCGGTCGGCTCAAATTGATGTGAGACTATCGACCAGTCACCACCCTCAGACCGACGGACAAACCGAGAGGACCAATCAAACTCTGGAACAGTATTTACGCTGCATGCTGCAACAAACTGAAAAAACTTGGAAAGATATCCTTTGGATAGCCGAATATGCCTACAATAACTCTGTCCATTCGGGAACTGGGAAAACCCCGTTTTTTCTTTTGTACGGCAGTCACCCTCGAACCTCGGAGTTGGATCCCCTCCAAGATCTTGAAACACCAGCAGTAGACTACCTGCATTCTACAATCACCCAAGCCTTTAAGGAAGCTGTTTCTCACCTTCAAAGGGCTAAAGAACAATACAAGAAAGGAGCAGATCAACATCGGAAGGAAGCCCCTCACTATCAAGTAGGGGATCAAGTCTGGTTATCCACCAAATATCTATCTCTAAAAGGGCCACGCACATTCAACCCAAGATACCTTGGTCCCTATTCCATTACTACCATAGTAAACCCAGTAGCGGTCAAGTTGGACTTGCCCCCGCACATGAAGATACATCCGGTCTTCCACGTCTCTCTATTAAAACCCGTGCAACCTCAAACCCGACTAACCAAATCTCCAAAACCTATCCTAGTTGATGGAGAACTCGAGTTTGAAGTTAAAAGCATTCTGGACTCCAAGATCTCCAAATCTAAACTATTCTACCTAATTGACTGGAAAGGCTACGGCCCCCAAGAGAGATCCTGGGAACCTGCTGAATATGTCCACGCTCCTCGCCTAATCAAAAGATTTCACCGAACATTTCCTGACAAGCCAAAACCCCCGCAGAAGCCCGGTTTGGGAGGGGCCTTGAGGGGGGGTACTGTCATGATCTCTGCTTCCAAAAGGTCAGGGTTTTCCCAACTGGCTTGGAAGCAGATCCATAACCCAGGTTCCGAGTGCCAACCAGTCCCAATTGGGACCTTTTGGACCCAGTCCTGGCGCCAGTGGCACCAGGCTCATAAATATGCCCAGTCCCAGCGCTGGAAGCGCTGGGCTCATAATGCTTGGGTGGACTTACCTGCAGCAGACCATGCTGCTTACTTGCCTGCCAGTTGAGCCTCTGATCCACTTCTGTTTGGAACTACTTTTCCTGTTGGGTGGGGCTGGAGCCACTCCCTAGATTCAGAACACTGGAACTCTTCTGGAAAGCAGGAACTCTTTTCTTACCTAGGCGTGGCTGTGGAAGGAGACACCGAATCACTACAGGAGGCTATTTAAACCACACCCGGTGGATGAATCTTGCTTTGCGTTATTCTGCAACCTCTGCAGCAGAACGCTCATCGTGTCTTCTGCATCCGGTCCTGGGCCTAAGGAAAAAGGCTTACCATCCTGAATCCAGTCTTCAGCAACACCTATAAAGACAAGAAAGAACAGGTTAGCATTCCGGCATCTGAAAGGCAAAGGCTTACCATCCTGAATCCAGTCTTCAGCAACACCTATAAAGACAAGAAAGAACAGGTTAGCATTCCGGCATCTGAAAGGCAAAGGCTTACCTACTCTTTGTGCGCTCCGGAGGTCTTCACACTGCATTCCGGCATCTGAAAGACAAAAGCTTACCAACTCTTCGCACGCTCCGGAGGCCTTCGGCGCTGCATCCCGCATCTGAAAGACAAAACAAGGTGCGTTTAAAGACATTGGGGAACTTTAATACTCACGTGCCATTACTCCTTTCCACATCTAATCCAGTGGGTATTCCGGCACCCTGCAGCCGCTCCGAACTCGTACCTGCAAAATAAAAAGACAGTTAGAGCGCATCGTGAAGCAGGCAACAAGCGCTTACTTACGTGCTTCCAGGCGCTTCTATTCATCACACGGGCTCCATCTTCAACTCACTTCAGCCCGTCATCCGCCATCGTCGGAACCCTGCAAAACAAGAGACATCATTACTAAAGACTTTAAAGACATTTGAATGACTCAAAACTTACCGTTCGTGCAGTAAACGACGGACAACAGTCCTCTGAAGTCAAGAGGCCTGCGCTACCTATCCAGTGAACAAACTGGTTACAGCACCCTGCCCCGAGGCAGATGGAGAGCTCGGCATTCACTTACCTAAGACATCTTACTCTACACGTCAGGCATACAGTGCACAGAGGTCCAGCCCAAGAGCCAACCGGGTGCTACACATCACCTTTGGAGATACGGTAGTCGCCCAGTCAAGACCGGCGCCTCTGCGAGAATCAGGTGAGCGTTACAGAACGCAAAGCCTACCGCAAAACTCTCGCCCAGGCGCTATGGAAACCTCGGATACTGACCCCCTAGCCCGGTTACTTGGGGAACTAAGGGCAGAAGTGCATGCAGCTCGTCAGGAAACGAATGCTCTAAGAAGGGAACTAATTATTTCCAAGGAGAGAACAGACAATCTTGCTAGACAAGTGCTACAGTCACAAGCCGGACAGACCCCGTTACCCGCATCAGGGGCAAATCTTCCTTCAACATCCTCTATGAATCCAGTGCAGATCAACCTACCTGGGAATGTACCTCTGGCTCCGCCCGAACGATTTTCTGGTGACCCAAAGAGGTTTGCAGTATTTATCAATCAGTGCCGGTTGCACTTCTTATGCCGGCCAGCAGCCTTTCCAACTGATCAAGCAAAAGTAGCTTTTGTACTTTCGTACCTTAGTGGCAATGCGGCAGACTGGTCGATCCCTCTAGTTAATCAAGATGATCCGGTTCTCCATGATTTTCAAGCCTTTCAGCTTAGTATGGAAAAACTGTTCGCAAGACATTCACAGGGGCAGGCCTTGGACAATGAACTTCTTTTGTTGCGACAGGGTAATCAAGACCTTTTGGCTTATATTGCATCTTTCAATAGACTAATAGTGGAAACTCAATGGCCTGAGGACAAAAGGATTACGCTGTTTTATAGAGGTCTACGTGGAGAGCTCAAAGACGTTTTAGCCCAAGTAGTGAATCCCCCACAAGACTGTTCGGATTATATAGACTTGGTTGTTCAAATAGATCACAGGCTGCAGAACAGGAAGGCCGATCGTTCCAAGTTTGATGCTCGAGTATTTTCCAAACCGCCAACTCCTTCCAAAGGAGTAGACTCCGGGGAACCCATGCAAATAGGGGGTCTGAAAGGTCCTCTAACACAAAGGGAGCGGGAAAGGAGGAAACAGTTGCAATTATGCCTATATTGCGGAAACTCAGGGCACTTTCTTCGAGACTGTCCGGTGAAACCTGCCAAGAAGGCAGTAGGAGCTGCAGTTACCAAAGTTACAAACTCTGAGCAGGGAAACGACCTCGCCCGACAAGAATAGAGGTCCTCTTGCCGAGCGTGAAAACCAGTTCCGTGACCTCGCATTTCGTGATACCTATGGTCCTCATTAGCCCTGATAATCCGGATCGATTACATGCAATTGAAGCTTACGTCGACAGCGGTGCCATCGGCAATTATGTGGATCATGAAATGGTTTTGAGGATGAATCTAACTCTTTGTCCCAAGGCTGTAAAGGACGTCATTACTACGGTGGATGGTACGGAGATAGCCTCCGGGCCAGTAACGCATACCACTCAAGAGGTGACGCTAGTAAGTCAAGATGGACACCATGAGAAGATCGTGTTCGATGTGATCAAGGCCCCTCAGTTTCAGATTATTCTAGGAATACCTTGGTTAGAGAAACACAATCCTCTGATCGATTGGCGAGCAAGAACGGTCCAGTTTCCAGAATGTGTCTCTACTTGTCACCCTCCACCTGGTGTTGCACTGGCCGCAATTTCTTCAGAGACTCCCCAGTTACCTCCCGAATACCTAGAATACCAAGATGTTTTCCGGAAGGATCAGGCTAACTCTCTACCTCCTCATAGGTCTTATGACTGCCAGATAGACCTGATACCTGTATCTACTCCTCCTTGTAGTAGAATTTATGCCCTCACCGAGCCTGAGAACCTTCACCTTCGACAATACCTGGATCAATACCTGGCAAATGGGTTTATTCGTCCTTCCAAGTCCCCTGCTTCTTCAGCTTTGTTCTTCGTTCCAAAAAAGGAAGGAGACCTTAGAACTTGTATCGATTATCGCTCCCTGAACCAGATCACCGTTAAGAATAGATATCCGTTACCTTTGATCCCTGAACTCCTGGACCAAGTCAGAAAAGCATGCATATATACAAAGCTGGATCTTAGAGGAGCTTACCACTTGGTACGAGTAAAAGAGGGCGATGAATGGAAGACGGCCTTCCGCACCAAGTATGGGCTATTTGAATATCAGGTCATGCCCTTCGGACTTTGCAATGCCCCGGCCGCCTTTCAATATTTTATGAACGATGTCCTCAGAGAGCTCATAGATGTATGTGTTGTTGTTTACATTGACGACATCCTCGTTTATTCTTCATCGGAATCTGAACATCGGAAACACGTGAAAATGGTCCTCGAAAGATTGCGTCAACACAAACTTTTCGCTAAGTTGGAAAAATGTGTTTTCAACGTGACTGAAGTTGAATTCTTGGGATTCATATCACCTGGCGGAGTGCGTATGGATTCAAAGAAGGTCGATGCAGTTCTCAAATGGCCATCACCATCCTCCGTAAAAGGTGTGCAAAGCATGTTAGGCTTCGCTAACTTTTACCGCAGGTTTATCCCCGAATTCTCTCGAATAGTCCAGCCCATCACTGCCTTGTTAAAGAAAAACAAACGTTTTGAATGGTCTACCGAGGCGGAACAAGCTTTCCAGGATTTGAAGACTAAATTTATCTCTGCACCAATCTTAAAACACCCTCGCCCCGAACTCCCCTACATCGTGGAAACTGATGCTTCAAGCCTTGCCATGGGGGCAGTTCTATCACAAAAGGACCCGGTAACCAATCAGTTGCATCCCGTGGCATTTTGGTCCCGCAAATTCTCGCCTCCTGAAATCAATTACACGATTACTGACAAGGAACTTCTGGCTATCAAGTCTGCCTTTAAGGCTTGGCGGCATTACCTGCTGGGGGCCCGACACACCGTTACTGTGATTACGGATCACCGAAACCTGCAATATTTGAAAACCGCAAAAGCCCAATCCTCTAGACAACTCCGTTGGGCATTATTCTTTGCCGAGTTTGACTTCATAATTACCTATCGACCTGGTACAAAGAACGGTAAAGCTGATGCCCTTTCTCGGATGGGAGTGGAAGAACACTTGATCAACCCCAAACCTGTACCAATCATTCCCGAACAAAGAATTCTGGGTGTAATCGCCACCGAATCCATAGAGGAAGTTAAGGATAAAGCCAGGCAACTTGTAACTCCAGCAGACATACAGAATTGGCATCTGCAGGGAAAGGACTTTGCAGTAAAGGACAACTTATTGTATTTCCAAGAACGATTATACCTACCCAGCACAGATTTACAGAAAAAAGTAATCTCTTGTTATCACGACTCTTTAATGGAAGGTCATCCCGGTATGGCCAAGACCTCAGAAAAGATCAAGCGCTACTTCTGGTGGCCGTCTTGGAAGAAAGATATCAGAGACTTTATAATGTCCTGTGGAGTATGCGCCCAAAACAAGAGTCAAAAGGAAAGACCAGCAGGCCTCTTACGCCCTATTGACATCCCACCTCGCCCTTGGCATACGCTTTCTATGGACTTCATCACCGATCTACCTCCATGCTCCGGATACAATACGATTCTAGTAATCGTGGACTTATTCTCCAAGATGGCGCATTTCATTCCGCTCAAAGGCTTGCCAACAGCAGCAACTCTGGCCCGAGAATTTCTCGAAAACATCGTCCGACTGCACGGTTTTCCTTCGGTTCTAATTTCGGATCGAGGTAGTCAATTTATTTCTCATTTTTGGCGAAGTTGCTGTCGGTCGGCTCAAATTGATGTGAGACTATCGACCAGTCACCACCCTCAGACCGACGGACAAACCGAGAGGACCAATCAAACTCTGGAACAGTATTTACGCTGCATGCTGCAACAAACTGAAAAAACTTGGAAAGATATCCTTTGGATAGCCGAATATGCCTACAATAACTCTGTCCATTCGGGAACTGGGAAAACCCCGTTTTTTCTTTTGTACGGCAGTCACCCTCGAACCTCGGAGTTGGATCCCCTCCAAGATCTTGAAACACCAGCAGTAGACTACCTGCATTCTACAATCACCCAAGCCTTTAAGGAAGCTGTTTCTCACCTTCAAAGGGCTAAAGAACAATACAAGAAAGGAGCAGATCAACATCGGAAGGAAGCCCCTCACTATCAAGTAGGGGATCAAGTCTGGTTATCCACCAAATATCTATCTCTAAAAGGGCCACGCACATTCAACCCAAGATACCTTGGTCCCTATTCCATTACTACCATAGTAAACCCAGTAGCGGTCAAGTTGGACTTGCCCCCGCACATGAAGATACATCCGGTCTTCCACGTCTCTCTATTAAAACCCGTGCAACCTCAAACCCGACTAACCAAATCTCCAAAACCTATCCTAGTTGATGGAGAACTCGAGTTTGAAGTTAAAAGCATTCTGGACTCCAAGATCTCCAAATCTAAACTATTCTACCTAATTGACTGGAAAGGCTACGGCCCCCAAGAGAGATCCTGGGAACCTGCTGAATATGTCCACGCTCCTCGCCTAATCAAAAGATTTCACCGAACATTTCCTGACAAGCCAAAACCCCCGCAGAAGCCCGGTTTGGGAGGGGCCTTGAGGGGGGGTACTGTCATGATCTCTGCTTCCAAAAGGTCAGGGTTTTCCCAACTCGCTTGGAAGCAGATCCATAACCCAGGTTCCGAGTGCCAACCAGTCCCAATTGGGACCTTTTGGACCCAGTCCTGGCGCCAGTGGCACCAGGCTCATAAATATGCCCAGTCCCAGCGCTGGAAGCGCTGGGCTCATAATGCTTGGGTGGACTTACCTGCAGCAGACCATGCTGCTTACTTGCCTGCCAGTTGAGCCTCTGATCCACTTCTGTTTGGAACTACTTTTCCTGTTGGGTGGGGCTGGAGCCACTCCCTAGATTCAGAACACTGGAACTCTTCTGGAAAGCAGGAACTCTTTTCTTACCTAGGCGTGGCTGTGGAAGGAGACACCGAATCACTACAGGAGGCTATTTAAACCACACCCGGTGGATGAATCTTGCTTTGCGTTATTCTGCAACCTCTGCAGCAGAACGCTCATCGTGTCTTCTGCATCCGGTCCTGGGCCTAAGGAAAAAGGCTTACCATCCTGAATCCAGTCTTCAGCAACACCTATAAAGACAAGAAAGAACAGGTTAGCATTCCGGCATCTGAAAGGCAAAGGCTTACCATCCTGAATCCAGTCTTCAGCAACACCTATAAAGACAAGAAAGAACAGGTTAGCATTCCGGCATCTGAAAGGCAAAGGCTTACCTACTCTTTGTGCGCTCCGGAGGTCTTCACACTGCATTCCGGCATCTGAAAGACAAAAGCTTACCAACTCTTCGCACGCTCCGGAGGCCTTCGGCGCTGCATCCCGCATCTGAAAGACAAAACAAGGTGCGTTTAAAGACATTGGGGAACTTTAATACTCACGTGCCATTACTCCTTTCCACATCTAATCCAGTGGGTATTCCGGCACCCTGCAGCCGCTCCGAACTCGTACCTGCAAAATAAAAAGACAGTTAGAGCGCATCGTGAAGCAGGCAACAAGCGCTTACTTACGTGCTTCCAGGCGCTTCTATTCATCACACGGGCTCCATCTTCAACTCACTTCAGCCCGTCATCCGCCATCGTCGGAACCCTGCAAAACAAGAGACATCATTACTAAAGATTTAAAGACATTTGAATGACTCAAAACTTACCGTTCGTGCAGTAAACGACGGACAACAGTCCTCTGAAGTCAAGAGGCCTGCGCTACCTATCCAGTGAACAAACTGGTTACAGCACCCTGCCCCGAGGCAGATGGAGAGCTCGGCATTCACTTACCTAAGACATCTTACTCTACACGTCAGGCATACAGTGCACAGAGG
This sequence comes from Ambystoma mexicanum, assembly GCF_040938575.1. NCBI lineage: Eukaryota > Metazoa > Chordata > Amphibia > Caudata > Ambystomatidae > Ambystoma > Ambystoma mexicanum. Next base: position 454,231,136 of record NC_090939.1, on the reverse strand, counting down.
TCCAGCCCAAGAGCCAACCGGGTGCTACACATCACCTTTGGAGATACGGTAGTCGCCCAGTCAAGACCGGCGCCTCTGCGAGAATCAGGTGAGCGTTACAGGTACCGGCGAAGAAACTGGACAAACAACTGGGGTGTGCCAGAAAACCCTACAGAAACATTGGTTTGCCCTAACAGTGGAATGTTTGGAACCCGAGAATGATCAATGGAACACTTCTGTGCCCCTGCATCTATCAAGAATAGATGTTTCCTCTTTCCCACTATCATCTCAAAGTAGGGACCTTTCTGATTAACGGGAATAGGCGTCAGTTCCAAACCCTGCTTTGGGCAATCCTAACGAAACAGAATGTCATCAAAGGGAAGTTCTTCAGAGAGGTAAGCAGCAGAAGGATGGTCAAATATGTTTCTAGTATCCACACTTGGTACCTGATTATCCTGTACACTCGGGTGACCTCTGGATCGTCTACCCATGTTTCCAAATGCGTTATTTGGCCTTTGTCGAAGGACCGGGCATTGTGCACGTCAATGACCCTCTTGCCTACAATAGGCACACTGGTTAATGTTTACAGGAACCAAGGGCATACTTCCTTGCGGAACATACTGACCTCTAATCTGCGAACTACCCCCTCTAGGACTTCTAACAATTTGCTGCAATAAAACTTTTGTCTTCAAATCACCTTTTCTCTTCTCGACTCTTTCCTTTTCATTATTGACACGATTCTCATAGTACTGAGCCATGTGCAGTACTTCTGATTGAGACTTTGCTTGCAAAGCACTCTCAGAAGACATAATTTGCGACTGGATGTCAGGCAACAATCCACGCACAAATTTGTTTACAAATAATCTTTTCCCGGACTCTGTGCCTAAATGGTGTCCACTGAAATCCGAGAATACCTGTTCGAACCTAACCTCTGAACTATCCTTACTTCCATAATCAGTAATATTGTTTGAATCAGTAGTGAAATCTTACTGTGTCTATATGTAAAAGCATCCTTTTCCTAGTCATTTTGTCAACTCTGATTTATTAATTTCATTTGAGTGACCAGCCTAGCGCTCCATGGTGGACAGCGAGGAACGAGGACTGAGTCGCGAATCACTCCTGACTCTTACCTGTGCCATCCTGGTGGCTTAGCCGGGTTGCTCTAGTACATAGTCAATATTTTTTCTGATTTTAAAACTGAAGCCTCTTTCCATTCTTGCGCCTACCTCGCAAAAACGACCTTTACTAAAACCACTATAACTCCCTCCGTTTCTGTGATAGAAACGAAATGTCAACTTCTACTTGTACCTAACATCCATAGCTATCCATAGCCCAAAAGCATTTCAAGACAGTGCAGTTCTCCCGTTATCGCGAATATCGCGCACAGAAAATATTGCCACAATTTTAAAATCCTGAGAAATTTTACACATGGAAAACATATTTAAACTGCTTCCAGCTTGGATTTTAAGATTGAAAATGTTTTCTGCTGACTAAATCATTGCTTATGCTTGTGTGCAACTGTTCAAAGTGGCTCCCATAGGAATTTACAACAATTTAAGCATTTTTCCACACATTTAGAGTTCTTGCTCAGCCACTTTAAAAGTCATTCTGACAAGCCCACTTCGTTTTTCTCTTTCTGCGTAAGGGGGGAAAGGGGAAGTGAGACACTGTGATCTGTACTATTTCAGAATACCTGCTATCTCCTCACATTATTTAAATGTGCTTATTGGTGGGTTGAGGGGTGTTGCAGGGGGAATTTCTAACCATTGTGCTATCTGATCTGAAACCAACACAAAAGTATTATTTTCTGTGCTGTTTTTGTTTTGCTCATTACTTAGTCCTGGTGTATTAAAGATATAATTCTGTGTTCTGTCACCCCATTGGTGATTGTTATTTACCTATTAATGTATATTGTGATTCTGATCTTAAATAAGTAAATAAATAATACCCTTTACAAACCAGCCTGATTTCTGGTCCAGTGTGACCCGGGGTATTTTTAAAGTAAGGGGTGTGATACAAGTGGGACATCTTTCAAATAATTGAATCTATATATCAATATGTTTTTCCATTGCACTGTACACTAGGCCAAGAGCAGAGTGTATTGCCTGATTGAAATCCTTAACACAGCCGACAACTTGTGTCCGACCAACAAACCAGGCAGCCCTGGGCCCCAACACCAAGAAACAGTGCATCAGGCAAGAAATGGGTTGCAGCTCATCATGAGTGCTTGTGCGCCCTCCTGCGCTCCTGGAAGAAAGAGACGCTCCAGACTAGGGGAACATCGCTGAAGAGGGGGTGAGTGATGTCCTGTCAGCCCGTGCCCTATCAACAGCACCGTGCCATATCAACAGCACATGAAGCAGCCTGGACGCCCTGCGACCTGCGACTCGCTGCTCTGTAGATGAGGGACTATGCCGATGTGGCCCCTGGTACCCGCCAGGTGCGGCTTTGCCAGCCATGAACTGTGCCATCAATGGACCTGGACCCGGGAAGTGACTCCTGAACGGACACTGATGGAAGACAAACTGGTCTCCTGCAGTCCTGCAATTGCTTAAAGAGTGCTCAGTAATCTTGTGTGTTTTGATGCTGTGAACCTGCACAGTCACTACATGCTTAAAGTGGTCTCAATAAAGAACAATAATGTGAAGCTGTCATCCCGCAGTTGCGAGGTGTGCCTTTAGTGCCAGTTGCCAACCATGGCGTCTTTTTCAGTAGTTGCAGTTCCGAACCCCAGGGTAATAAAGGATTTTGTAAACTGCGGTAGAGCTGCCTACATTCCACCACCAGCTCACCGACCACGACTGTCACCCGCAGAGTATGTTTAGAATGGGTTAGTATGTGTTATGTCTGTAACAATCTGAGTTAGCTATGTATGTGTCAGTGGCATATCCTATCTGTCTAGCCCACAAGTTCTAAACTGATAAGTATTTTGTTGTTCTGTAACTAGTGGGATGCATGTATGTCTCAGCAACGTTTGTTTTGTTCCTTATGAAAAAGAGGAGTGTTATGTATGACCCTCCCATGTGTATTGCTCCTTTAAGGGGCTGTGTCCCTCCCACGTGTATTGCCCCTTTAAGATGGGCCATGACTGTGTCATGTCCCAAGCTAATAAAAGGAGCCCCTGCAGGCACATGCAACAGAACGGTTCGAGACTCCAGAAGAGGAGCGACTGAGTCCGTGTCTCCTTTCTTGGGGGAGGCCCAAGCCTGCATGCCCCGATGCCGTGGGACCCTCGTGCCAGCACGGTGGCAGAGACCCGCACGGTCAGGGGCATGGCTGGCTATGCCCCCCAACCCCTAGTAGTGCTGATGTCCGGTAATACCAAGGGGGCCTGCCGGATGTCCAGGGCAGGCCCCAACCCCCACAGGCACTGGGCCTGTAGAGTGCCGGTGACTATGGCACTCAGGGGGGACGCTGGGTGTCCATAGCCCCCACAACTGGGACTATGGATGTAAACAAAATGGCTGCTGTTTCAATTCACTGTGCACTGAACTCTGAAAGGTTTGAGATTTCTGTTTTCATCTCGTTTTACAGGATCACCGATTGTGGCAGCAGCCAGCAGCTGTGTAAACATTAGTTGTATTTACTTTTAAAGGCCAAGCCTGCTCCTGTTCACTTGCTGCAGTCCTCCTCTAGAATTACACACATAATGGTTGTATTTGTATGTAACTCTCATGAGCCCTCTTCTCGCTCCCATGCACAGTGGAGCCCTAACAGAATTAATTTTGAATGTCTGTTTGCCAATGGGCCCAGCCCCTATCATAAGCTTCGGTGAAATGTACTCTTTATCCTATTTTACTGAATGTCTTTAGACTTATGATGAATACAGGTAGAAAACCCCTATTCGAACAAAGCAATAACACCCAGTTTGGCGGGCCAGATCAGATGTTATTGCTATTAGCTCCCTAGTTTTTAAATCTAGAAGCCTGCTGTGCTAAGAGCAATATATTTTGTTTCAGTTAATGGGATGCCTTGTGGCGTCCTGTTAATTGAAACAAAATACTTACTTAAGAAGGCCGCCATGGTTCTGGAAGGCAGGGCTCCATACAGAGCCCCTCTTCCATTGCGGCCCATGAGGCTGGAGTGGCAGTGGCAGTGGCATCCAATGCCGAAAGAAATCAGGTAAGTGGGGAGGGAGGGGACTGGAGGTCCGAGAGGAAGGGAGGAGACAGCTAGGGAAGATGGCGGGGCACGGGAAGGAGCCATCAGGTTGCTAGGAATGAGGGCTTTGAGCACGGGATTCAGCCTCCGATCTGAGAAACCTTATTGGTTGGTTCCCTCACCCCGGTTGCTAATTCGAATTTTGAATAGTGCAAAGATCTTACTTCATATCAGATTTACCTCCTTAATCTGGATATCAAAATGATGAGCAACATTGCTGGCTAATAGGCCCCACTGCCAAATGACCGTAATCACCTCTTAATGTAAATATGGTTTAATGTATTCATTATATATTAAGTTAAGTTTATTTCCGGCCAGCCAAGACCAATAAAACCTCACACAGCAAAATAAAAACAAAGCACACATACAAAATAATGATATTTAAAATCACATTAAAAATGCTAGCAACCAATTACGTTGACCTTCTAGTTAGAGATTATACTGGTACTGTTTAAAATATCTTAAAACAGCGTGGCTCAACAAACTGAATGCAAGCAGTAGCCACCTGCTGTAGGGCATTTAGACTCCACCAGCTGTAGGAACCGCGCCATGTAGGCTCACAGCCTGCTGGGGGAACGCAACGATTGTACATGTGGAAGGTGGACCATTTCTGTACATTCGTCTAAATTCAGTGCATTACCTCATTACAGTAATAGCTCATAAAGCAAAATGCAGCTTCCTCAAAGCAAACTAACTGATCACGCAATGGAACAAATGACCCAGAATCTAAGCATGATGTAATTAAATCTATATACGATGGAACATAATAGAGGCCTGATCATGAAGGTGCCTTCAAAAGGTTATCTACCAAATAATACAATGCTGAGTGTGCAGAGCCCAATGCAATGAATGCAAGGAAAAACAAGCATCACCCAATCAGAGGACTTCACATACGTCACAATGATGAACTCAAGATCTCAAAATAAAGCATGAAATCGCAGGGAGGTCCAATCATAACGTGTGCTTAGGAGTGCAAGAGCCTCCAAAAAGTTCCCTTGTGGATTAATGTACAAGTGACTTAACGATATATAATGGTAAAGGGACACACAGCATTCAGCAATAGTATGTCGTGTAAGTAACCCAGCAATGTTTCATAACTCCTTATTTTTCCTACACTCACTAACAACGGTGCCTTAAGTTCCGCGAGGGTCCAGACCGCCTTTAAGTCTTAAGGTTGTCACCTAACACTGTCCCAATAAAACGCAACCAAACAGGACAGGGCTTACAGTACATTACATAAAGTCCCCTTTTATTTTTTGACGTTGGGATCTGAGTTTCTTTTAGTTCAGTACAAATATATTTTATCTTTAAAAGCGATATCTTTTTCTAATCCATGCATTTGTACCACAAAGTTAGTCTTCGGATCTTTCAGTAAGAGTAGCAGAGCTCCTACCTGGGACACTGCTCTTCTGGTGCCACGGATCCAAACATATCCGTGGAGCGTGTAAGGGGAAGCACAGGGCAAGATCCTACACGTCTCGTCATTTCTTATTTTTACCCCTATTTTCTTTTGTTGGGAGTCTTAGCCTGCATGCCAGTACACCCCGAATCTGAGCAGGTTGGTATTAAATACATTTTCTCTTTGACAAGTTCAATTTTCTTTACCCAAGTCACATTTTTGCAAATATGTAAATATGTAACATTGCTAGAAAATGGCTAAAATGGTTCACGATCATTCTAAACTACAATAATGGATTTTTTGTGAAGTTTATTTCTCCAAGTAATCAGGGAAGTGTCAAGATAAATCACATTTCTAGAATATATCACAATGTAATTGAATACGAATCTGCCCCGGACCAGACCTCATTTTCTGAAGAGAGGAGCTCTCCGCATGCAGCACGTGCACCTCCAGCAAAGAAGTGCAGCCACACGGATGCAAGATTGATCATGCTCCAGGACCCACTCTTGCCCTCATCCTTCCTAGATCATAAACTGAGTATAACATTGTCACGAATATTAATGGCAACTAGCAACATCAGTTACCAAGCTCCTTGAACTGGTTTCCCAATGATAACAATGCTACATAGAACGCCAGAATTATTATTATTATTATTATTATTATTATTATCATAACCGAAGTGATTCAAGTGAGTAATTATCATCATGTATGTATTACTAATCAGAGGAGTTATCAGACACTCCATGCACAGACACTACCGAGATCGCTTGGAGAAGAACTCTCCAAAGGCAAGACTGGATCATCTATTTGAGGAACGCACCTGGAGACAATTGCTGCCAAACACAAGACCATTCTCTGGAAAATCCTATCGGATTTCAATATTACACCCAGCAACTCTGCAGGTGGAGCAAAATGGATATTTACAAATGTGAAAATTATATAGATATCCTTCATATGTTAAGATTTTGTTCCAGAACGTTGCTATTTATGGGTATTTCTTAAGAGGACTGAATGGGACTATATTAAGAGAAATTGGGAACTCTGCTGGATTGGCATAACCAAGGGCAGAACAGGCAACTGGTCAAAGTCTGATTCTCATGCTGCATCCTCCCCATTCCTCCAAAGTGACGAGTGAACCAGTAGATGGGGAGCCCACTCCTTCTACTAGGCTTGTATCATAAAATGACTCCTCCACAGTGGAAGTGAGCACATCTGTAGTCCTCTCCCTCTAAGTAGCAGGTGGGGATCACCCTGGTTTTTCTCTTTGGTTTTCATGGAATCTGCAAATGGATTCAGGGGGACATTCATTTGTTTAAATTCTCTACTCTTTACCACAGGGTAATTTGTATTGGTCTTTGGCATGGCCATAAATTGAATCTCAAATCCCTACAGAGGCAATGTTCTGTGATTGGTGGACAGCAACCTGGCAACCAGTTCGGAACGTACCAGTTTAAGTTGTATAAAATGCTTGACAGACCCTCCAGCTCATAGCGATTTTGTGATTCCGCAAAATGCAGCGAAAACAGCAGTTTTTAAAAAAATTGCAAAAACTATGGGTTTTGCAAAAACACCAGCGAAAACGGCTGAGACAAAAAAAAGATACAAGGGCCAGGTTCTCAAAACCTTTTTTGATGCAAGAAATGAGATACACAAGCACATCTCATCACTTGCGCCAAAAAAAGAACAGCACAATCCGCAAAGGACATCTGAATGGGTGCATTTTATATGCGCCCATGCATATGGCCTTTTCCACCCCTCTGTACAAGTCAGGGGCGTTTCTGTGCATTTAAAATTACATACCAAATTTACAAACAAGATGCGCTTTTAAATGTTCAGAAATTGTAGGCAACCCTATGCGCCTGCTTTGAATAGGCACACGGGGTACCAATGCATGGCAGGATCTCTCCTTTTTTTAAAAAGTTTGACAGCAGAGGTATGATCCGCTGCTATCTCACTTGCATTTCTTTTGCTCAAACGGGATAGAAATGCATTTTTCTGGGTCGCATTTTACAGTGGCATGCCCCTTAAGGACCTGTCACATTGAAATGCGCTGGCAGTGTGTCGAACATTATCGGGGGAGCACTTTCAACAGTAACATATTCAAGGCGGTTGGCCAGCACACCATTTGCGCTACAGCTCAGCCCCGTGGAATTGCACAGGTCACCAAAGGTGTCCTGCTCATTTCTAAAAATGGGATATCTAAAAATAGAATATCCTCTGCTCTAATTTGAGATGCCCCATTTTTAGAGAATCTGAGCCAATATCTACATTTGAAAAAATTGGTCACAATATTAGAGGGAAAGGCGAGAGAGAGGGGGGAGTGATGGGTGAAATGTGAAGTGATAGGCAAGAAAGAAAAATGGAGAGCAGTGGTTCAGAGGGGGGAACAGTGGGCAAGAGAACAGAGAGGAAGCAATGCGGCAATGGGCCAGAAATCAGAGAGGGAGCGGTGGCACAGAAGTAGAAGGAGCGTGTGCTTAGGGGGAGCAGTGGGCCAGAGAGCAGAGAGGGAGCGGTTGGCAGGAAATAGGCAGTGAGCTGCAGATTGGGAGAAAGGATGAGGGAAGAGAGCGATAGAATGGGAGAAGGGATGCAAGATGAAGTAGCATGAAAGAATAACGGCAAGAGGAATTGGGGAGCATAAGGTGTGAGTTGGAAGTATGATTTGGAGCTCTGCAGAGACTGGGAAGTGCAAATTGTGACTTGGAAGGTGAAAGAGCACGTGAGTACGTGTAGGACAGAGTATGAAATTCAGGAACACAAGTTGTGATGGGGAATTTGTGAGATGTGTGAGGTGTGTTAGTGAGAGGTGTGTGGGTGTTTGGGGATTGTAGAACATAGAAGGGAAATTTGTTCAGCATTACAACGTATAATGTTCAATGCAGTTAATAATATTAAATAGGCATGCACATTAAACCAAAAGCGTAGCAAAAACAAACACTCTTCTGCCAAGCCAGACACATCTGGGACTCTTCCTATTAAATTGATACAAATGCTACACATACTGACACCCTGGCTCTCTTGTAGCCTTGCGCACCGCCGCTTTCCTGCAATGTGCCAATCTTACACCCTCCAGTCAGTAGAAAAAGTGCTGCAAAAATACTGAAATAAGTAAAGGTTTGATGCCACAAAATTTGCCATTTCATGCCACAATATCCTGCAGGCTCTGACTTGAATTACATGGTCCAGGGTAAGGAGCAACCTCTAAAATGCCATTGCAAATCATTGAGAGGCACATTTCTTACCCAGTGAGAGCATGTGTTCAACAAAGAGCCTCTCTTTCTCTTGCACCCCAAGCCAGTTTAGGGGCACAGGCCCTGTGAACAGTGCCCCGGCCCTAGGAGAGAGATATAGGGACTTATGGGGGTTACTATATGCATTTTCCATTATTGTTTGTATTTTGCCCCTCTCTCCCTCCTGAGTTTGTGTGCGGAACTGGGGGGTTAGATGTTGCATAACTGTCAATAACCTTGCTTATGTTAGCATTCTTAAAAATGTAATTCTGCATTGGAAAGGTTACATTTGACAGTGAATCAGTGTTTAAAAATGATGCAGTCTACTTTAAGGCTTGTGTGTCGTCAACCTTTTCGTACAACATAACCCATCAGTGTTAGGCAGAATCACCTGCAGTACCCTTTGGGAACACTACAGGTAATTAGGACTACAAGTGTAAGCACAATTTCACCTTTGGTACAAGCCTGTACTACACAGTAAAGTGGTAGCGATGGCTGAGCAGCCAGACTTATCTCAAGAGTTTAAGTGAGCAGTAGAACAAGTTACACAAAGGACCAACCAATACAGTGATTCGAGTAAACACTTAATCAAGGTTTCTCAGTAAAAGAATATACATTTATGTACTCAGTCATTTATAAAACATTACACTAGCATATGCAGTTTAATATCACACAAAGATACACCACAAAAATTCAACCGGTAAGTAACTAAACAAGTTTAGCTCAAAAATGAAGTGTGAGCAAAATGGCACTTTAGATACTTAGAAAAGGAAGGAAAAGACAAGGTTATAAGAATAGACAGCCCAAATACAATCATAGGCAGTGTAAAGGGTTCAAGTTAAATACAACCAGCAATTCTTCTCAATAGGCATGGGCCAAAGTCAATGGTTCAGAGTCTCTTGTATAGGATAGCACAGTTCTGGTATGTAACGGTTAAGTCTTTACCACAGATTTTTAAAGGATTTGGCTAGATGAAAAGTTTGACGAATGTTTAGGGAAGGACAAGCCTTCGTAGTTGAGGAAAGTTTCACGCACTTTCTCGATGGTCAAAAAGATTCCCGGGCCACGTTTGCACAGTACCTTTTTAAATAAAGAAAGCTGAAGCTGAGGCACTTGTTCCTGGCAGTTCAAGCAGATCTCTCTGTTCCTGTGCTTCAGTCGTGGGGACAAGGAGGATGTCGGCAGGTTCCTGTACTGCCCAGGGAAGAGGCCAAAAGCTGTAGCAAGATGTCGGTTTAAGGTGTGAGTGCCTTAAAGTCCCCCTGGTTTCTTTCCCTCTGGCTATCCGGTTTTCAACAGCAGTCTGAAGAAAATTCGACCAGAATAGGACGGTGTCCAGGTGGCTTGCAAGTTGGTTGTTCCCACCAAACTCAAGGGAAGAATTTAACCTTGAAGGGCTTCTCTGTTGTCGGAGTTTGAGGCAATTCGGACCTGCAGCAGGGCTTCACCGGTCGTCCAGGAGTTGCAGCAGTCCTCTTCCTTCTTCTCCTCTTCGGTTCTTTCGTTCACTGGTCGACTCGGCTTTCCAAGTCCCAGAGACCTGCTTTTAAACAGTTATCCCCCATTCATTCAGCCTGGCTGTCACTCACACAGCAGGGTGGCTATCCTTGCCGGACAGCCAGCCAGCCAATCACACCAGGATGCATTCAGGACTCCTAGGAGACTAAGCACAGGGTGTTTCGGGCACCTGTCCACCCCAGACACTCTTGTACCAGAGGAGGGCTTCAGCACAGAAGCCTGCCAAATGGCACGAAAAAAGGGACCAAACCTGGTTTGGCGCGCTGAGACAAACACAAGAATTATTTTTCCTAAAAGAAATAACGAAAAAAGAAGACCAGAGTCTTTTTTTACAGATAGGTCTCGGGCGCCATATTTTACTGTAACATGAGTGTTTTGACTCAGGGGAAGCTAAGCAACCCCTCCAGCACTCTCTAGTAAGATAGGGTGTGCTGGGTCAGTAAATTTAAAGAAACTATGGAAATCAATTTAACTTTACATGCTCTGGGAGACAGTAGTCAGTCCCAGAGAAGATATTTAAACCTTGGGGAGTCTGAAAGACACCCCTGTGCCACTGCATTGAAGGTGCTGTGTGACACACAGAAAACGGTGATGCCATGTAGTTTGTTTAAAACACCATAACCAAAGAACACAAAAGTAAAACACACATCAAAATACATGAAACAGTGGGAAATTAGCACATTTGGAGAATTCTCCCTAGCAATCAGTATGAACCTCCTGTGCTTTCCTCTTTGTGGAATCTTTTAGGGTACCATAATGCTATGGGAGTAGCTTGTTGTAATAAGGGCCCACTTGAATCATGCAAAATAGCCTGTAGAACTCCTTTACGTGATTCCACCTGCCCCTTGAGGTTGGCCATCGTCTACTTTAATACTAACCTTTTGAGTTTGAGCATTCAGTAAAGTCTGAAGGACTGTGCAAAGTTCTGGCAGCTTATCCAACACCAAATTTGAGCCCATACCAACTTGTTTACATCTAACCTTGTTGTTATTTATCACTGAATCGTTAAGCTCCTTAAAATCTTGAGTTCTTCTCTCTACAACAGATTTTGCGTGGGGCATTAATGGGATCAGGGATGAGCCAGTGGTAAAAATGTATTGCTCAGATCAACTGACTTATCAATAATTTGTACATATTGAATAAAGTACCCCCTACTGTATCTTATACCGATATTGCAAGTCACTGAGGAAGTCTGTGACCGAATAGAGGAAAAAGGGCCTGAAGTCTGTATTCCTTCATAAGGTCACGGAACTCCAAGGTGACTTGCAATAACGTTTTAAGGAATGGTAGGGGATGTTTTATTCCTTGTAATACATGGCCTTTCATCCTCTTTAATATTTGGCCTCTTTCTTAACGTAATGCAAGATACCTTCCAGTTGCTGATATTTGTAATCAATATAGAATCATTTTGTATTATAGCAAAACAACAAATATGCATCTTCTAATGTGTTCCAGGAAACATAGTTTAAGCTGTTTAATAAAATGCATCTAATGTTTTTTTTGTTTTGTGCTTTAAAGTAAGCAAAACAATGCAAATGATTGCAAATGATTGCTGTATGTGTCAAACTCCAGCAGTACACGAAATAAACATACTACAATAAACAGCTCTGTATCAGTGAATGGCTGTAAAGTGTCACACAAAGAGATTTTACAAGAAAGAAATGTGAAAAAGCTTGTAATGACTTGCATTTAGTGCTACAGTCACAGCTGCATTCTGCTGTCTGATGGCTCAAGCAGCAGGCATCGTGACATCACAGCTGAAGTGTAATAACTGATTAAAGAGCAGTAGTGATGTCATTTTCTTATTGCAGTCAGCAGTGACCTCATAACCACCCTGCAATAATAACATTATTTACAAGTCTTTACACTGGTATTGCAAGCTGCCATGTATCTGAGGTTCATTTTGGGCAGTTGCAAAATCTAGGACACTTTCATTAACAGTATCTCTACCCGCCCGCATCCCCCACAATAAATCTTCAAGCGGCTGATTATTGTCTATATTATATTGATCGAGATCAGGTTGAGGACAATGCATGCACCTCAACAGGAATCCTACATTTCTTCCCTCCCATGGCTTTTCATAAGTGGCAAAGATTTCCCTTGGGACAGGTCATGGATTCTCCTGCATAATTGTCACTGTTCACTTATGGGGCAGGGCTAACCTACACTTGTATTTTGTCATCACTAAAGCTAGGGTGAGCTTTCTGTGCAAGGGGTGATGTCATTACATACAAGGTTTGGCCTTGCGTACGGTAAGCACAGCTGAAGTCTGATAATAATGTCTCTATTTCATCCATTAACTCCTTTTTCTTCTTAGTGGGTGCTCTAGCTGGCGTGCATTCTTTCATCGCGGGTGCAAAAGCCAAGAGTGGAGCACCTGTCACTTTTCGTTCAGCCATACACTGCTCCTTTTAACTGATTTAAACCACAATGAGTGCTAACATGATATTATTGGCTAATCTGATTGTCTTATTTCACTCCTTATCTTCTAAAGCAACCCATCTTGATCCCAGCCTCATTGCCCCCCAGAGTCAGCAATGTCCAACATTAGTACTTCAAGAGGGTTCTTTTCATTTAAAAAATCACAGTGAACATTTTCTGAGCTTTCCACCTTCAATATAAGGTACTCCAGTCCTACCACACACCACAACTTCCATACAATGGTGCAAACAGCGAAACACTCCATTGGTAAAATCGACGGATAAAAAGCGAGACAAAGGTGCCCCGTATCAACGTCTCGGTTCTCCTTTCCTAATGTTCTGCGTAGATCCCATACATTTCCAATTATTGCGACAATAAGGAAAAATATAAAACAGTGGCACCCCACACTCACAGTGGCTCCAGTGAGTGCAATTGAAGACATGTCATCAGAGGAGAGAAGAAGAATAACACTACCCCCTCATAGTCCATTGGCAGGGCACGCGCTTCTCGATCTGACCTACGATGCTTTAAAACGTCATGATGCTTCCTTAACCCCCAAAATGTGGGGGCAGAATGCTGTCTCTTTTTCCTTGATCAGGGAGATTTGTGTGCTGCTTAGCGCGAGATGGCAGTTTTTTAGGCACCAAACATCCAGGGATCAGAATTCACCATAAGTCACTGGGCCTCATTAGGACCCAGGCGGTAAGGGATTTACGCCGGCGTAAACCTTGCCGCCCCTTACCGCCTGAGTACGAGTTCCCTTAGCGCCATGGTGATTTTAACGCCTGCTTTTAGCAGGCGTTAAAATCCATGGCGCTAAGGGACCTTGTTGTTAATTACGCCACCGTAATTTACGGTGGCGTAATTAACGCCTTCCCCACTCCCATTATGCCCTATGGGGCAAAAATGGGAATGGGGAAGGGTAAATGGGGATTGGGGACTTACCGCCCCGCCAAGGTCGGAATGGGGCGGTAAGTCCGCCAACCCCCATGGCGGAGTTGGCAGCTTAGCGCCATGGACCATGGTGCTAATAGCGCCATGGTCCTCCGCCAAGGTCCTAATGAGGGCCACTGTCTGCTGACTACCCACTGTTGCCAGCTACCACCATACCACCAGTAGCAACCGCCACACCACCGGAAGACTGCCAGAGGACTGCTCTTGACACAGCATTTTGTGGCACATTTTGCACCTCCACCTGTAGCTTCAAACGATCACTGGACCGGTGTTGTTCTTCACACTACATTGCCCCACTCATGTCGGGCTCCGAGGGAGGACTCCTCTATACACAGCATTTGCCACCCTGATCTGTACTTAAAAGGGCTCAAAAAACAGGTTCCCCATCCTCGCCCCCTTGTTCAACTAACCTCAAGCTCCCAGCGGGTACTGCCGGAGGTCCACCCTTAACCTGGCCCTCCGTGCAGCACTTTGCACCCATGTCTGTAGTTGAGAGGGCTTCAAACACAGGGCTCCTCCTCCTCACTGTGTCATTCTACTCACCTCCGGTTCCCAGGGTGGACTGCTGGAGGAATGCCTCTGACACAGCACTACTGATTTAATTTAATTTCCTCAAAATGTGCAGTGGATAATACAAGGTCATCTGCATATTGGGACAATTTAGGATTCCAATCTTTAGGATATTAGATTAGTCCCTGTTTTCTTTGACCAATGATCACCCTAGGTCAGGTGGTTTGACTCCCTTCTCATCTTTCTCAGGCTGCTGTCATCTGCCACCTTTTTCATCTTTCCTTCTCCAACACAGTTCAGAAATCAAAAACCCAGGATGTTTTCGGAGGCCTTCTTCGAAATCTGCTTGTCTTTGTAAGCATCTTTCATTCTAGACTCTTGCCCTGCTTACATCAACTCAGCTAATTTCATGCTTGCATTTGTCAAGATGATGTGTCCTCTGTCAGTGGCATTCTGGACCATCCTATGCCAGAAAATGATATAGTGTAATTCTTGATGTAATGATAATTGAATGATGTGAAACACACTTCCTTCAGGTTCCATAAACACTGACACATGTAGGCTCACTGACGCAAGTAAGGAGTCAAAACCCAAGTTCCCTTCCACTGAGAAATCCTAGATTCTTTATGCTCCAAATATACTCATTGTTAAACACCTCCTTCTGTGTCCTAGTTTTGCAGGGATCTTGTGTCGAATGGCAATAGTTGTGTACATGCGGAAAGGCTAATTCTCTTGTTCTATCATAACTTGTATTTTGGTTACTGTGTGGCAGGTCAACATGCTTGAGAGCGCACTCTAAGGCATCACACATTTGATCAATGATGAGAAGCCTACTGGTGAGGTAGGTGGGCCAGTTAATTTATTGGCAGGTAAGGGGTTCTTCCTAATGTTTTCTGTGTGGTTACTGAAAGCGTCCTTCAGTAGTGGGGTCTTCAGGCCTTTTTTGAGGGCTAGTGAGTTGGGGTGATCTCCCGAGTTGTAGATCTAGAAAATTGAGTGTTCTACTGCAGTGTGTCATTCAGTTGAAGTTGAACTGGAGTGTGCAATCGGCACTGCTTCTTCTTATGAAGCAGCCCCGCGACATAGTAGGTGGTGAGGCTTCTTGAGGCATTTTGATCCCGAACCTTGAACACTCTGTTGATGATGCAGAGGAATTAAAACTTGATTCTGTACTGCACTGACCACCAGTGGATCTCTTTCAGAGCTGTGGTGATCTTTTTGGATCACAAATGATCATGATCTTCGTTGTGGATCCATTCAGGAAGATTCATTTCCTTTCCTATGGAAGTCTTTTTATGGGTGCAAGGCAATCAGTGATTCTATTGTCATATGCTGGGTTGGTTTCAAGCTTTGTATCATCACCATACATTTGGAATATCATATTACGTAGAATGATTTCTTATTGCCTCCTTCCTTTTGATTGAATATAAAATTCTAAATATTTACCTCTGACCCTAACTTAATAATGTTCAAAATATGAAAAATCCTTTCAGCTGTGAGTTACACAGAGGCACAATTAATCTGTTTACCTTATGTAAAAGTTGCTTTTTCAACAGAAAAAATGCTCTCTGTAAAATTCTCGACTGTTCCTTTAAGTTGGGTTTGGGCAAGTAGAAATACCAACATTTAATGAAGACAAAAATAACCACCCGTCCAATCCCCAAACATCATAGAGGAGAACCCATAAAGTGAACCTTCTCTTCTACAATGTGGATATGTGATTGTCATGGTACCGGACATGTGAATACGGACTTCATAGTTAATTCAAGTTTGCTGAAAAAGAAGTCAGGAAATCATTGCATTAACATAGGAATTAGTAAAGTAAAGCCAGTGGAACAACTCAGATTCCATTACTTGTACCAGCAGACCCGGAAGTTATGCTGAGGAGGAAATCATACAGAGCTAGCACCTGAATCCCCCTCGAGATGGCACAGTTTAGTACCTGGCTGTGTTACACCATATAGGAAAAAGACAGCACACCAAAAATAGGACAGTTTTCACTTTATTGTTAGCATCATTTTTATTGGTTCACACAGTGATGATTGATGGCAAGTTGTTGCTACACCGGTGCATGACCAGTTCTTACTTCGATATTGGCCTACTTCTTATAATTCCCCACCTACATATTCTATCAAATTATGGGTCACAGCAAAACATTTGTTATCCATTTTTGGTGTCCATCAGACTCCATAACAAATTTCTAGGATTTAGAGTGGGTGGTATTTCCGGCCATAGTAAATCCTCAATTTTCTGGAGGTCAAGAAACCTCCAGCAGAAACGTCCAGCTTTTTGCCTCCATTCTCAGAATCTGGCAGCGTGGTAAATGTAGCCAGAAATCTGTTACCACAAAACAGTGGTGGCAATGGATTTACCACCAGTGTTCTATCACAAGCCAAACTCATACTGAGCTACCCTTTCCTTCATGTTACTAAATGGCCACCTTCCTGAAGAACAGGACTTTGCAAGTGTGCTAGAACACTGGATAAATATGAGCCAGTCCTAGTTTTCCTGGCAGAAATCTATAGACTGACAGATGTGCAGGATTCTTAGCGAGTTTTTGGATGGATGAAGGGGCTCAGAAGTTAACTTGAGAACAGAACTGTTGGAAGTACTTAGGATATAGACTAAAAAATTGTCATGGGTATGCTTCAATTTCAAAGCCAGATATTAACGACTAACCAATGAAATGTAACTGCAGTGGAGGCAAAAAAAAGACCAATTCCTCTCTGGACCTAACCCTTGTCCCTGTAGTTGAATCAGAAAATAGGCAATTGACTGAGACGAAGAGGATGAATTCAGGTCATGGTGATCTCTGTAGGCACAAAAGTAAGACTGTTCTCTTCTTACTCCCTATTTCGTGCTGCAGCACCTCACTAATTGAGATACCTAAGGCATGTATCATGGAGAAATTTCCTTGTATGTCTGCTAGGGACCCTTATTTTTTGTTGCTGGTTGAGGGAAAGGGAAGATGTGCTTATTTTCACCAAGCACAGAACAGGATAATTGCTGTACATTTGGGCTCGCTTAGTTGCCTGGTTTTCTATGGAGCATTTGTCAAAGGCGGGGATAAAAGAATTCACATGCTATGATTCTGAGCGTGTGCCATCTGGGAAATCAGGGACTGCTACACACACCCTTAAATCTCATTAAGAAGCAAAGCTGTTGAGTAGAACTTTCATTTGCTAGGGAGATACACCAAAAAAGCTGCTATGCAAGAGTTCATGAGCATGATCATTGTACTGCATACCACGTCAATACCTGTGCAGATCGCAAAGCTGTCCCTCATTGCAACCGATCCGACCGCCATACATTGCTAAGTGGTGCAATCTATAGTCGAATCATTGAGGAAGGAAAAGATCTTTAGTTGTGACTTCCGTTCAGCAGAGATTCCTAGAAATGACCTGAGCAGCAAACTATTTAGAGCCTGCTAAGCCAACATATCCCAGGAGGTGGTGCTCTACGTGGTGTTAACTGACTAAACGTCCTAGAGCATTCGTGTGAAATGGCGCCAGTACATAAGAAATTGGTTTAAATAGAGCATAGCAAGCATGGGTGCACATAAACACCAACACCAATGACACCAACCAAACTCAATACGCACAAACTTCACTACACTGCAACAACAAAACAAACCACACATAGACTTGCACAAGAGCACACAACGACTACCGACCGTAAAACACCCCAAACCCAGTCAATGGACCCACCGCGCTGAGGCTGCCAACAGCACATCACTGCTCGCTTGCACTTTTCCAGCTTATTCCCACTAACTCACCCCCCTCTCCCTTTTTCAGAGCCGCCAAAGTGCCAGGCGACCACTCCGGTGGTGATAGTGCGTGGTACAAATATCCTCTAACATTAACATTAACATAAAGCACGTTCATAATATGTATAATTAGATGAAAGCATAAAGTTCAAATCTAACTGGGAAGCAACATAGCGCTGTACGAAGGAGGATGGCCCAGTGATTACAAGGATGCTGCAGGAGTACCAGAGGAGCTGGATTGCATAGGGGTCGATCCACAAGGTATGTCTTTGTTTATCTGCATTTATAATAATTATGATTGTTCTTTTATAACACTGTTAATACTTGGGACCATGAGCTCAGGATTCGAACCTGTGTTGCTGGGAAGTTGTCTTGCTTCCAAGACAAACGTGTTGCCCCTGAGCTATCCTCCCGCTTGATGACATCAATGATGTATTTTCCTCATTCAGGATAACGTTGAGGTATGAAGCAGTACTGCAATAGTTCATTTGCTGCTAACCCTTTGCTCTTCCAAAAAAACACCGTGTGCTGTGTTCTAATATGTTTCACTTTAAAGGAGCCTTTTCACCCACTGAAATAAGCTCAGGTTCTCCTTCCGCCACACATATCTCTGCATGGGTGTTGCACCACACTGAATCAGTACTGGAGCACATGCACACTCTTCTTCGCACAACACACATGCCACGCTGTGAGGAAAGTACCTTATTGTGGGAGGCATTAGCTCTCTACATGTAACCCCATAAACATTGCATTAGAACTGAGTGAAGGATTCCATGCACACCTGGAAGTCTTGATGAGAAATGGATTCTCCCAGCCCATGATCCGCTCTGTGCTCTTCCACATAAAAACATGCTGCTTGGAAGACACAAATCTGCTCCACCAGCTTAATAGCCTACACTTGTAGAATACCAATGAGGGTTCATAGGCCCAGGTGGCGGGGGAGGCCAGATTCAATAAGTAATGAGCGTCCCTGCCGTCGGACTCCATTCTCACATTTCACCCATGCGAAGGCGTCGAAGAATAGTGATGCATAATATTGAAACGTCACTGCCACCAAATTATTCAGAGGGTATTAAGATTCTCTTTATCGCGAAACTGGTAACGAAGCCGACAGTAGAAATAATGCAGTGGAAAGTGACTCACTCCGAAAGGCCCCGTCTCGAATTAGCAGGACTGCATTACACAATCAACCCGTTAAAATGCTGCAATTAAAGCACATGCTTCAAGTTGGGCTGAGGTTTTGCGCAACGGCGATAACAGCCAGGAACTGTTGAGATTTAGGTACAAGTTAGGAGATTTAGACTCCCTGCAGGCTGTTGAGGCAAGCGTGAATGACTAAGTCCCTTGTGGACGGTCTATGCAGATGACTCACAGACCCTCATGGACTGTTCACGCGCACATGGGATCCTCAGGCCTAAGTGAGTGGTTCAGGCACAAGGGAAGGAATCAGACCAACGTGGCAAAGTAGATACAAGTGTTGGACTCGGGCCAATGAAGGTCATCTGGCCAGAAGTAAGGCTTCCAGTTTTCCGTTTTCACTGATTTTTACACATAGATACAGACGGAAATCAATCTCCTTTCTGTCTGTATTTATTTATAAAAATGGAAAAAAACAGAAAAACAGGTCTTTCTTTCTGGGTTCTCTATGATGTCACTCATAGATCGCAGGCCAATCACATTGCAGATTGGCAGCATGGAGAGAATAAAAGTAGAATAAAGATAGCATTAAAGTTCTTCAAATTGCTGCTGGCTTATATCTGAAGGCCGCAGCAGTCACAGGAGCAACCTGGGTGTTGTTATGGAAAAAATTGAGCTAGCATTTCGTTCCTTTATGGCTGCATGTGTGCTTTAATAAATTCATTTTTTATCAAACTAAATGCAGAAAAATGCTGGTTGCGAATTATCTTTTTATATGACAAAAAATAAATATGGATGAATACAGAAAAAAAGGGCGAAAAAGAAATATGGATAAATACAGACAGAAATGGCCGAAAAATAAATACCATAAATCCGGAAGCCTTAGTCATAAGTAGGAGACTCATGGGCGGGTTCACAATGATTAGCACTGGAGCAAATCAGCAGATACCTTGAGCTGTTCAGGTTGACTCATGCTGCCTTATAATTCATTCACAAAGCCTGAAACTGGGGCAGATCGGGGGCGCATCTAGCATCCTTGAGATGCCTGTGTGCAAACGGGATTCATAATGGTCTGTTCAAGAGCAGGCATCATGCTGCAGGTGCAAGCGGTTTTGCTCTAGTTTAGAGGCTTTGTGAATCAGGTGCAAGGTAGCTGGCGCAGATCAAGAGTACCATAAGCACGCAGTATTCCCACCTTTCCCGACACACCCCTACCTGACACCCGACTCAGTCTACATGGGATATGTATATGTATATGTATAACCCAGTTTCCCCATAATTACCAGAAAACACTGTGGGGGTCATTACGAGTTAGGAGGTAGCCATGACGGGTCCAGGTTCCTCGAATGAGGAATTACCAGGCCATTCCAACCTTGGAGGGCCCGGTAATTTCTCATTCAAGGAACCTGGACCCGGTACATCCCCATTCCCATTCGAGCCCCCATAGGGCTCAATGGGCATGGGGAGGGTGCTAATAACGGTCCCGTTAATAACAGGCCCGCTGTTAGCACCCTGGTCTGCTCGGGGGACCCGCTAAGGACGCCTGGTTTTATCAGGCATCCTTAGCGGGTCTCGCGAGGAGACCTCGTAATAGGGCGGTAAGGGGTTGCCGGCTCTAGCACCTTTACCGGCACCGTTAACCCCTTACCGCCCAACTCGTAATGACCCCTATGACTTCCCAAAACCCCCTTTTCTACACAAACACTCAGACGAAGAATAGAGGGACTGAGAGGATGAAGATCACTGAGAAGAAACACAATGAGACACAGAAGACAGACTCTTCCCTTTTAAAAACAGACTTTCCCCTTAACAAGGACAGGCAAAGTCAGTCCTCCCTTGACAATCAGTTCACCTGAGACCTATTAACCTTCCCCCTCACTATAAAAGACTTAGCACACAGGCACACTATGTGCGTGCTGGGGATGATGGATGGTGCACAAAAGCCAGATGGAGAAAATTTGAGCTGCAGAGACATTGGACGTCTTGGAGGAAGAAGGACTGCCTGATTGATGGGCCTGTGAGTACAGGGGAGGCTGCAGTTTGGCGAGGAAACTGATGTGGTTATCTGGTGGTGCCCATGCCAGAGCCCCTTCCCTGGGCAAAACATGACAGCCCAGACCTTTGAGGGGCAGGTGGCGAGGGGGCAGGTGGCGAGGCCCTGATCTCAAGAAGTATGCCCATAAACCTCTGAATCTCCCAAAACCACCAGAATGCCAAAAGGATAAGCTAGCAAAGTGGGAGCAAAATCAGAATGAAGGATTCTGGGACTGGAAGTCCAAAGACATGTTTTTTTTAACTTTGAGAGGGGTCCAATCCCGACTGATGGAGACCCATCTGTGAACTTTTGAGAGTGATCCGAGGCCGACTGAGGGAGACACTTCTGTGAATTTTGGAGGGGGTCCAAGCACGACGCACAACTGAAGGAGACCCATCTGTGAACTTTGGAGGGGGTCCCAGCCTGACTGAGGAAGACCACTGGGGAAAACCAAGAAAGAAACACACAAAGCCGGTGAGTTGGCAAGCGACCTGAGAGACAGGTGTGTGTTAAAGATTAAAGTGGTAGACCTGTGAATGAACTTTGAAGTAAAAATATAGTTGTGAAATCAGCGGTACTGAGTAACGGAGTGGTCCAGTGAAAGGAAGTAGCCCACTCGAAGGTCTCCACGAAAGGTTTATTATTTGTAATGAGAAAACAAATTAACTGTTAGTCAAAGTGGTCCTGCGGAGATCTGTAAAGCAAGCAATGCACATTTGAAACCTACAGCAGAATCTTCTTCTGTGATTAATAACTGTGCCCTCAACCACGGTGGTTCTATTCCAAAGAATAGGTT
Organism: Ambystoma mexicanum; assembly: GCF_040938575.1. Taxonomy (NCBI): domain Eukaryota; kingdom Metazoa; phylum Chordata; class Amphibia; order Caudata; family Ambystomatidae; genus Ambystoma; species Ambystoma mexicanum. Next base: position 454,209,227 of record NC_090939.1, on the reverse strand, counting down.
GCTAACTTAGCTTTGGAAAACAGACATGGCTTTGGTTATCTTCATGTAAAATTCAATACAGTTGGCAATTGCCCAAAACATAGGCCTTTAAAGGGCCTGTTTTTGTGAAATGCTGAACAAAAGTTAATCAAAAAGAATTTCTGTCCCTCTTTAAGGGATTGACATTTAAGCAAGAAAGTAGTCTTTTCTACTGCACCTCTTGATGGAAAGGACCATAAAATCCCCTCTCATGCATTATCCAGACAGGCGCTGTGGAATGTTGATTTTTTTGGCACATTCATATGTGGAATATGAATGTGTATATCTTTAATTCCCACATTCAGATGCGCTTTGTGAAGTGGGCAAACATTTTTTCACACAAGTGAATGGGTCACCATAGCACATTATATAGCTATTGAACAAAGCCTTTCAAAAAGTTCAAGCAAAGAGTGGTGGCTAGTAAGGGGCCAGAGATAATGTAAATCGAAATCAGAGATTGAAGGGTTATTAGACTGCCCATCCTATACCCTCGCCACAACCACTTCTCTTTCACTGTCAGCATGCTTTTCTTCACCTCCCTGTACCCACGAGAATGGCACATCCAGCTTAGTCATGCCCTTAAATGAATCCCGACTCAAAGGTTTAAGGCAAGCCTGTCTGTGCCCGTCCATGCCAGGGCCAGGCAGGGTTTGTATACTGACTCTGTTGGAAAATCTGCTCCTTTGGACCGCAATGCACTGATATCTTTAGCTCCAGGTGAGACCAAATGGCCACCTGGTTTTGCTAAATCTTCCACACTGGCAAAGTCTCCCACATTGGTTACCTCAGTTGGAGTTCAATGTGGACTTCTCAATACTCGCTGTCTGGTGGCACATGCCCTGAACTGCCACGATCTGGTGACTAACTCGCGACTGGATCTCCTGTTTCTAATGGAGAACTGGCTGAGGGATACATCTAGTCCATCTATTGTACAGGCCTTACCCCCTAATTACGATCTGGTCCATGTTGATCGTCTGTCTGCTCATCCGGGGAGTCGGGGGGTTGCCATTATTCACAAGGATATTTTCAAGATAGGGTGCACTGTGCCTGCACACTCTCTTAGGATGGAGTGCCTTTTGGCCCGCATCTCCCTCTCACCTACTTCCACTCATACTATCATAGTAGTGTCCCACCCTCCGGATGCGGATGCTGAGTTCTGTACTGGCTTTCCTGAATTTGTTCCTGAGATTCAGATTAAGCACCCCAATCTTTGGGTTGTTGGAGATTTTAACCTCCCTGTTAATACCACCTCTACAGGTCAGGTCGCCAACTCTCTCTATCTTATGGCAGATCTTGGCCTGCAGCAACTGATTCTCAAACCTACCCATTGGCTAGGTAATATTTTGGACTTCATCTGTGTTCCTAAGTCTCTTATTTCTGTTTCTTCTTTCTGCCCTCTTCTGTGGTTGGATCACTTCTTGATTTCTTTTTCTATTCTTCAGTTGGACCCGATTCTGCCACTGACAAAATTTGCAACTCTTAAACGCAGCTCGGACAAAGTGACTAATAATGAACTGGTAGTATTCTTCCAGTCACAGCTTGCTCAGCGTGCACCTTGTTCTCTAGCCACACTTGGAGAATCTTTTCTGCAGTCGCTGATTTGCTAGCCCCGCTTAGGCTCTGTAAGGAACAAAATCACTTCACCGAGCCTTGGTTTTCTGACGAAGTGAAGGAAGGAAGTGGAGGGCAGGTTATCTGAGTGTAGATAAATTTGCTTTTTGCCAAACTCAGGTTGTTTATTATAAAGCAATTATCGCTGCAAAAAAAAATCTTTTTTAGTTAGAAGGTTGAAACTGCTGTAAATAAACCTTTGTACTGCTCTGTTCAAAGTGGTCCAATCTCTCTCCACTCCCACCAAAACCAGTTCTTTTGTAGTGCTGTCACAAGTTCTCTGTGACTCTCTCTCCTCCTTCTTTCATTCTAAGATTATGACAGTTCATAGTGAAATTAAAGCTACGCTAGTCAAGTCTGATCTCTTTCAAACCTCCTATAACTAATTTCACATGGTCCCTCCTTTTCTGACTTAGAGATTCTCAGAGCTATTCACTGCCTTAAATCTGCTTCTCCAGCTGATGCTATCCCACTGGCCCTCTTTAAAGATATCTCAGGAGATGTTATTTCTCATATTACTGTTGCAGTTAATGCTTCACCCCAAGATGGAGTTATTCCCAGTCCCTTGAAGCATGCTATCGTGCTTCCCTTGTTAAAAAAGCCCTCTCTGGACCCTGGGGTGCTGGCTAACTTCCACCCCATGTCTCTTCTACCCTTTCTGATGAAGGTCTTGGAGGCCCTTGTCTCTCCTCTTCTCTCGTCTTACCTTGAATCCTCTGGTTTCTTTGATGTCTTCCAGTCTGGCTTTCGGCCTGGGAGGGGCACTGAATCGGTTCTTAACTCCTTACTTGACGATATTGCCCGCCTGGTTGATCAGGGCGATGTTGGTGCTGTACTTTTGTTGGACCTGTCTGCAGCATTCGACACAGTGGATCACTCTATCCTGATCTCCCGGTTGTCGGATGCTAGGATATCTGGCCAAGTTCTGAACTGGTTCTCTGCCTTTCTCGCCGATCGACCCCAATCTGTTTCTCTGCCTCCTTTCTGCTATTTACTTGTGTCATTGCATTGATATGTGTGGTCCCTCAGGGATCCTCACGTTCACCCATACTGTTCAATATATATATTAGACTTCTGCTTCTTCTCATACATTCAAAAGGTTTTAGATATTACTCCTACTCCGACGATACGCAGATTTTGGTTTGTCTGGATCTTACCCAAGCTGACACTGCGACTAGGCTTAGAAGATGCCTGCAAGACCTAGGCTTATGGATGGCTCTCAAATCACTGAAACTGAACAGAAATAAGACTGAGGTTATGGTTGTGGGTACTGCCAGCCCTCTCTCCTTCTGGACGCCGGACTTCTGGCTGACCTCCCTGGGACCATTTCCTCTACCATCTCCTTCAGTTAAAAACTTGGGGGTACAGCTTTCATCCTCCTTATGTAGGGCAGAGCAAGTTGGGGCTTTCTGTAAATCGGGCCATTTTAAACTACGCATCCTGCAGAAAGTTCTTCCGTTTATTTCTGGTCATTTCCATGCCCCGGTGGTCGCTGCACTTGTTCTTAGCACGGCAGACTACAGTAACTGGCTCTATCTTGGTCAGCCACGCTACTTGATTAATCGACTTCAAATGCTTCAGAATGCGGCTGCCAGAGCAATTTTGCAAGCTCAGCCTCGGGCAGACATGTCTCCACTTCTCAGACAGCTTCATTGGCTGCCTGTTGTGAAGTAAATTCTTTTAAAATTGATGTGTATTGTCCACCGCGCCTTCTATAAACTAGAAGCAGAATATCTTCAATAAAAGTTCTTACAATATGTTCCCACTCGTTCTTTGTGCTCCCAGTCTGCTCTTCTGCTGTCCGTCCCCTGTGTCAGACTGTCACGGACTGGTGGCCGGGCCTTTTCCGTGGCGGCTGCGAGGACTTGGAATGACCTGCCGCTGGCTCTTCGAGCCACAACTGACCATCTGTCTTTCCACCACTCTCAGAAAAGCTTGTTATTTTTAGTTTTTTTTGTTGTGTTTCCACTGTTCCTCTGCTACTTTAGCGCCAAGATGCCCTTGGGCGGTCGTGCGCTTTATAAGTAAACATAACAGTTTAACTTTCCAGTTCTTCATTTTATTGTGAAGAAGCCCTTGATGAGTTCAGCATCACTTCTGAAAGCAAAGGTATAGAGAATTCACAACACCAGCTGAAGTGTGGCCTGCGGGGGAGGTGGTAAATTTCATTTTGGACTGTTGCTGTGTGCAGTGTGTGAGACGAGTTTGAGGCTTGTGGAATACGCATGGGCTGACTTCTGGAAGAAACAACTAGAGATTCTGGCCCCTGTCCTTTTCTCCTAACAAATGTCAATCAGTGCCCCGATGGGCAAATGTCCCTGTTGACCACTGAGAGCAGCAAATGAGCAGGTCAAATTGAGGACTGAGACAGCGCATAGCCTGCCAACCTTGCCAACCTTCATTCTAAGGAAGTTGATTTGGGTCCCTGGGGGTTCTCTAAGCCTTTATATTCTTGGCTCCCATAACCCTTTCTTACCCTTAGCACCTAATGCATGGTATGTGTGCAATCTCCAGACTTCCCTAACCCCTCATCTGCCCATTCCTAGATCCTTGTGCCACAGAGTGTACAATGAACCTATTAAATAGAGACAATGGGAGAGAGTATCACAGAAAGAGACGGATACTGGTTCTGACAGCAGCAATGTGAGAAAGTGAAATGGGACTTATCTTCAAGAGACAAGTGATATGAGCATTAGGAGGACATAACATTGAATAGACATAGAATAAATAGAACATATCGCAATTCAAAGAGGAGTCCTGTCACATCTCCTTTAGGTTTGGGGCCATATCTACACAGCTCGTAAATTCCCTAATATATCCCTCCTTTTCTGTGGATGGCACTGATCAAAATATTGGAACTCTGCAGAACCGCTTACTACCAATGCTAGAAATCATGAACCCCATTCACCCGCATTCTCTTCTTTTCCATTGCTGTCAACCCAGTTGAATTGTTATGTAACTTTATCGTAAGCACCACCAACCATATTATGATGGCATCCATAGAGACACCTAATAACAAGTGGGGTCCTGGGAGACTCTCTGCCAGACATGAGTCCTGGTTACAAGAGCCTTACCCAGAGTCTTTAGCTCACTATCTTTCACAGAGGAGAAACCTACAAAGATTTCCATCAATAAAAATAATGGGATACCATATTCCATATACCTAATATGTTGAAATGCATTGCTCCATACCACTGTTCCCTCCAACAAACACCTAATGCAAATCACAATCACAAAAGTGTACAAATTAAGTCCTCTTAATAGTTGTCATTGCCAAACATGTGGTCAACATCAGATCCACAAATATCTTCTTCAAACACACATAGCCCCAGGTACATATAAATTAAATCCACTCTTGTTGCTACGTTAATCTCATGCTGACCTCTCCCCCAAACCCCCAGAATATCCATGTGAATGCCTGAATCACTTCTCAGATAACATTGAGGAAATAGGTCTAGCAAATATCTCTAAAAAATGAGGCCCCTTGCCAAATATCTTATCCTTATACTAAGCACCTCCACACCCTTCAGAATGCAAGCAGTCTCCCAAAACAGATGATTGCCGCCATCATTACATTAAACTGAAAGCCTAGAAATGGGATGCCTGATCAAGGGTTACACCATTATGTTCTCACTTTCTGGGAAAAAAAGGTTCCCATGAGAAAAATCCAATTAATCTTTCAATTAAAAACACATGTACTTGATCCTATGTTTGTGGCAATTTACAAGTGCCTTACCCCAATCCACCACTTCCTGAACTCTGGCCTGTAGAGGCTGTTTCTTACCGCCACCCACTTGATGCCCCAGGTAAGTAACAGTACCCTGTGCTATCTGGCACTTGGATGCCTTGATAGTCAAGCCAGCCTTTAGCATGGTTTGAAACACTTGTTTCAGGTGTGATAGGTGGTCTTCCCAGGTCTGGCTGAAGACTGCAACGTCATCAAGATAGGCAAAACTGAAGTCCTCTAACCCAGATAGGACCTGATTCACTATCCTCCAAAAGGTGGCAGAGGCATTCTTTAAGCCAAGGGACAAAACAGTAAACTGGTTGTGCCCTTCTGGTGTGGAGAATGCTGACCTCTCTTTTCCTTTGTCCATTAGGCCATCCTACCTGTCATGAGGTTGAAAGTACTGATGGATTTAGTTGCCCCTAACTAGTCAATCAGCTCATCTGTCCGAGGTATGGGTGCGACATTGTCTTCGTGACAAAATTGAGCTCCTTCAAGTCCACACAAAAGTGGACTTCAGTTTTCCCACCACTGGACTTGTTAGGGGCCAGTGTAGCACTAGGCTAGCACAGGGGCTGTGGGAAGGCTAAATCACCGCTAATGTTGTGGGAAGGCTGAATCACCCCTAAGTACCTCATCTTCGAGACTTCCTCCTTTAGCTTATTAGACATCCAGTGAATTTTGCTCTTCGCCTGCTTACTGTCTCCAGTGTCAATATCATGGATGCACCAATCAATTTTGCCTGGAGTCAGTGAGAGCAGACTCATGTACTGGCCCAGCAGCTGCTGGCAGTCCCGCTATTGCTTTTCACTCACGTCTGGAGAGATTTGAACTCCCTCAAGAGACCCATCAGTGGAGTCTGTGTGCAGCAAATCTGGGGGGGCCTCTGTCTCCTCCTCAGTCTCATTGTCTGTCACGAGAGCCATCACCAAATCAGCCCAGCTATAATGAAGCTTTAGCAAGTTTACATGAAACCCCCTGTGCGTCTGCCATGGGGTCTTTGTGTCAAGGAGGTAATTAACCTCAATGATCTTCTCAAGCACCATGTAGGGCCCAGTCACTTATCATGAAAGGCACTGGGTTTGACAGGCTTTATGATCCAGACGTCTCTCCTAGAGTATACTCTGTCACTGTGGCCTTCTGGTCATGCCAAGGCTTCATGAGCTCCTGACTGGCCTTTAGATTTTGAGTGATCTGCTCTCTGTACTTGGTCACCTTGGATCTCAGGCCAAGCACGTCATTCAATATGTTGTGGGAAGGAGTTTGAGGATTGCCCTCCCATTCTTTCCGCACCAGGCTAGCAGACCCCTAACAAGATGGCCAAACAGGAGCTCAATGGGACTGAACCCTACACGGCTCTATGGCACCTCCCGGTAGGCAAACAGAAGACATGGCAGGAGAATATCCCATTTTCTCCTCAGGTGCTCTTCTAAACCACCTATCATGCCCCTTCAGGGTCTTGTTGAACTGCTCAACAAGCCCATTTGTCTGAGGGTGAATGGCTGTGGAGGATTTGTAACTCCACATTCATCCCACTACCTTCATATATTCGGATATGAAGTTTGACCCCATTTCAGAAATGACTTCTTTGGGGAATCCCACACAAGAGAATATCCCTATCAAAGCCTTGGCCACCACTGGGGCTTTGATGTTTCTCAAGGGTACAGTCTTGCGGTACCGGGTGGTGTGGTCTACCACAACCAAAATGTATAGCTTTCCTGATGAGGTCTGAGGATCCGTAGGACCCACAATGTCCATGCCAATTCTCCTGAAAGGCCGCCCAACCACTGGTAGTAGAATTAAGAGCCATGGATGCCCTGTTAGACTTACTAGATGCTTAGCAAGTCTGACAGGCCCCTAGAAATCCCTTTATTTACACACCCACCTAGGGCCAGTAAAAATGAGCAGGCAACCTCCCAAGTGGCCTGCCAAAAGAATATCATGAGCCACCGCCTGTGACATTGGGGCATCACCAACCTCCAAATGGCCCCTACAACAGGATTCTTCAGCTCAGAGTAGAGGACACTATTCTCCCACTATACCTTGAATGCCCATGAGGTTCCCCCTGAACCTGTTTCTCCACCTACTCACGCAGATCTGCCAGACAGACATGTTGAACCTAGCAAAAGTTAGCTGGGCTGGGACCTCCAGCTAAGGACAAGTCACTTAGCTCTGGTAGACCCTCGAGGCCTGAAACTACCATGTCCTCTACCCATGGTTGTGGTTCTATGCCAGTAGGCAACCCTGGGGTCACTGAATCTGATGCCACCACAGTAAACACTTCAGTGGCCACTAGGTCCTCTCAGATAGAATCAGTTCCCTCTGTAGACTCACGACTACGCAGTACCAGCAGCACTGGTTTTTCACTATCTTCAGCTGGTAGCACTTCTGGACCCATGACCTCAAGGGTTGCTAACCAAGCTGCCTCTTTGGCCCTAGATAATTTGACCACAGCAATTATTTCGACATCAGGCTTGCCATTCCCTAACAAACAGTCCACTTCAAATTGCGACCTTGACAGCGAGGTTTCACCCCTCCAGCTAAACTCTATGACAGCCAGTTGATCTGGTGAGGCTATAAAATCCCCTGGCTAACCTGGGAGGACCAGGAAGAATCTGGTGCTTGGGCACCCACTGTCCTCCGACAGCAGTGATACTCACAGTGGTATCATGAGTGCTGGGGCTTTGCTCCCATTTATGAACACATGGTCCAAAAATATTGTGATGTTATCAGGAAACTGGGCCTCTGAGGGAGACCCAGTACTTTTCCCACATAAGGATATTAGGGTGCATTAGATCAACCCCTGGCCTATTAGGAATTCATCATCTATGATGCTCCCACTGACTGTGGAGGGTACGACTAACTACAACCTGCTTGGGTCTACCCTTGCAAGCAGGATCTCCTCTCCTGTGTGTCATGTCCCCACATAGAAAGCAGACTCTTGGGCTGTGGATGCAGGTGCCCCAGTGCTAATGGTGCCCTCACACCTTCTTCTCTCTATAGGTGCTGACGAATCATGGATTGGGGGTTCCCTTCATTCTTTTGAGGCCGTTTCTTGGAAGGGGGATGAGACCCTGTGTTCTTGCCCTCTTTGTGTTTACTTTTATCAGCTACCTTTTTATCTGGTTTAAATGTATTTGCCTGAGCCTTCTTTTGGACTTGAGTACTCACATACCTGTCAGCAGCCTTTGCAAGCTCCCCTGGGTCTGTGACACTCGTGTCTACTAGATGCTGGTGTAACTCCATTTCACAGTTCCTAAAGATTTTCTCACATGCAATCAAATTGAACATGCACTCAATTGTGTAAACTTTGTTACCTGTAACCCATCCATTTAGATAGTTCAAGGATTGATGCGCACATGCCTCAAATGTTTGGCCTCCTTTCTGGGTTAGGTCTCTAAAGCTCCTGAGGTACTACTCAGGGATCTTGTAGAACTTCCTGAGGATGGCGGCCTTCATTTTCGTATAAATGGGCCTCTCCTCAGGAGCCAACTGAATAATAACATCAGTACCAGCTGTCGGTAGACGACTCATAAGGGCTGCACTCCACAACTCTTCTTCCACACATCCTGCATGCAGAAGGCAAGCTCCAGTCCCTCAAACCAATTATGTCATTCCCCATCTCATAAGGAGAGACTAAGTCCTTGGAGATGTGGCATATAGGCTTCCATTGGGGCCCACCTCTGGAGGTACTTCCTTCCCCATTGGAAGTCCTCCTTTCTTCCCTTTGCTGCTCTATCGTAAGTTGCACAGGATCACAAAGTCCTGCTGTTTCTGCTATTCTGGTGCCACATTAGCTCTCTGATTTTGCTTCTCCAGAGCAGCAGCAGCCCTCTGTTTCTGTCGCTCCAGAGCAGCAGTGTCCCTCTGCTTCCGGACCTCTAAAGCCTACATCTTTTCTTCCAGGATGAGATCCCTATTGGTTAAGTCTGCTCCAGGTTGGCTAAATCTGGACTTACCAGAAATGCTTGACCTAACAGGTGTTTGGGACCTGGCTGAGGCCTCGGACCTGTAGGACCTCTGGGAGACTATGCTACCGGCTCTCTGTGAGGAATGGTGGGGCGCACTATCACTGTCGCCCTCCACATCCACTTCTTTGCCCTCTATTCTGGCTTCCTTTGTGCATACCTATCTGTTGGATGCAGACCTGCTGGTTGCACATACATGTATCCATAACAAAGTCAGAGGTTTAAATATCATTTAGCTATATTTATGTCAACACTCTTCCCGTGACCATAGATGAAACTGTGGGAGTACAACAAGACAATGACATGCCGCTCTCATATCAGATCTGTTTAATTCTGACAAATGGCTTCTCTAAATGATTCTTCTGCTATCTGTCCCCATTTGTGCCCTTGCCCCAGCAGCAGCTGTGTGATCATTGCAACTATGCAGTTCCAGGAATATCTGGACTGGACTGCTTCTCTATTCTCCATCTGAAGCAATCTGGTTTTCAACCAAACCATGGCACTGAGAGTGCCTTGTTGGATTTCTAAACCCACATGTTGGATGCTATGGACGGAGGCCAGACTGGGTTGTTGGTATTATTCGATCTGTCAGCAGCGTTTTACCTTTTAGATCATGAGAGCCTTCTGGAAGCATTATCAACAGTGGGAGGCTGCTCAGAGAGTGCCATATGTTGGATGTGTTCCTTCTTAAACAACAGAAGATCTATGGTATACTTGGGAAACGCTACCTCGTACCCAGCTTCTCTTTATGGTGGCGTCCCTCAAGGTGCATGTTTGTCACCTGGTCTGTTTAATGTGTACATCAAGCCTCTTGTGACTTGCTTACACGAATGGAGGTGCAGTTTACCAACTATGCCGAAAACACCCAGATGTCGATAGAGCTGAGAGGTAATTATGCCAATGACTTTGATACGTTAACTTCCATCTACAGGTCTGTTTCACACTGGATGTCTCCAAACTGGATGTATCTAAACAGTTAAAAAACAGAATTTATGATGTTCAGATCAACTCATGCTAGAGATAAGTTCAATCCAAGATATTCCACCTTTAGTACTGAGGATAGTAGTATCTCAGTTTTGAATACAATTAATACACTTGGTACGCATTTTGAGCCTTCTCCTGGAGCAGAGGTCGCACACTGACAGCATTGCCAAAACCACGCAATACCATCTGAGACATTTCAGAGAACGAAACATTTTTTCTCTTATCAAAATAATGGAAATTGGGCTAGAGATACGATCATGCACAGGGTTGATTATTGCAATGCAATTCTGAGTGGTACCAGTTAGTACCAGTAAGGGTAGCCTTCAGAACGAAGCAGTACTGATTGTCAAAAATGTCCCCCGGCGGAGCTCATATTTCTAATTTCAGGAAATGTCTGCACTGGCTGCCTGTAGTTGCCAGAGGGCAGTTCAAGATAAACACCTTGACACACAAGTGCCTTTCTGGTGCTGTTTCTTACCTTAAACAAAACCTAGTGCAATACAAGCCAAGGCGAGTTCTGCACTCTAGTAACACCAATCTTCTGGTACGTCCTAGAGCTGATCGTGTGAAGGGGGATGGCCAGTCTTTTCTGACTCAGGCTTCCCACGCGTGGAACTCCTTGCCTATTGACTTACAGCAGGTAAGGAATCTGTCTTCCTTTTGGAGTCCTCTAAAAACGTGTTAATTTGAAAACGGCGTTTCTCCCGCCTAGACTTCCTTTGCGTCCCGTCGTTTTTGTTGCGTCTTTTTGTGTTGCTGTGCGCCTTCATGAAATAAATACATCAAACCCTATTTGTATTGTGTTTACTTTAAAACAAGCTTTTCGCAATACTCAAATAACAAAATCAATCCTGCATATGTGACTTAATATATAAAATACTTATTTTATATGTTAATGAAAGAAATTCCTAATTTTTCACAATGTACACTAAAACAGCTAGCAAGCCAACTCAGGCAATTAATAAAAGTCATAAGTTCTATTCCACACACACTTACTGTCTCAATAAATAATAAAATGTGATTAACAATTTAAAAGACGGATCCAAAAATGTTCCATCATCAAAATCGTACTATCATGAACGAAATGTCTAAAAGCAGCATGTGTGTCAAATAGCCAGAAATGTCATACATGTACGGGCCATTTCCCAGTCAGGAAATCTAAGCACATAAATCTGTGGTTCTTCAAACGGAGGGAAAATGTTAATATATTGCATGCTACCTACTTTGGACATTAAAGGCTGATATTTCATTAACTATTTCAATGGCAAGGCCTTCATCTACATTTCCTACATTGCTAAGAAATACTGATTATCATCACCTAAGTAATATTCAGTCTAGTCCAAGAAAATTCCATCAGTCAGCTGTATATCCTCCCAAAACAATGTTTTACCCGGTTCATAATCAATTCTTTCAGAATATAGAGGAGCAAATTAGGTTAAGCAATCAAATGCAGGGATGTCATTTAGGGGTCGACAGGGGTCGCACCTGCGACCCCTGCGGTCTCCCTTGCTACTCCTGTGGTCTCCCTTGCTACCCCTAAAAAAAGAACATATATATATATTATATATATATATATATATATATATATATATATATATATATATATATATATATATATATATAATATATATATTGTTTAAATTGAGGGTCCTGGGCTGTGGCCTGTGGCCAGCAGCATGTGGCTCTGTGTTTCTTGAGTGGCTCGTTTAATGATAGCCATAGCCAGTAAAATAGCTCAGTGGGTTGAGTTTGCACTGCTGCAATGTGCGTGTGCTCTGCAGGTTGCAGGTTTGACTCCCAGCAAGGTCATATCGGCCTTTCATCCTGCTCAGGTTGATAAATGAGTACCAACACAGGTTGGGTGATATTGTATGTATATTTGGTCTGTATGAAGTGCTTACGCATAAGTGCTATATAATAACACATTATTGTTTGGCCTTGGACGTCTGCTTGCATTCACAATAATTTGGTAAATAGGCCTATGCACGCTGATATTAAAGATACATATGGTGATCCATTCTTGTATGAAATGTATGTCACTTTACAGTGATATCGTAACCATTTTTTCATAGTGTGCTTAGAAACAATGCTATGTGATGCCACTTCCTGTTTTGTCAAGGGGTGAAATGTCGTGTTCAATCGCTTCCCGTGATGTGACTTCGGGGTGGCGTCAAATGGCAGCACTTCCTGTGATGTCACTAGAGGTCAAAGGTCGTGTGATGTTACTTCCGCTACCCCTGGTATTTTGGTGAAATGATGTCCCTGATCAAATGTGTTAAAAACATGGCCACCCTTCTAACCTCGATAACACAGCAGATTCTGTTCGAATCCATTGAATTAGGACCACTAAATTGTCCTAAATTGGATGCCAGAAATTTCCATCCTGGATTTTTAAACAATTTAATGAAAAATCAATTCTCCTTTTCATTCCATATAAGATGGTTGGCACCGATTTCTGTTATAAGGCTGAAGTAGCAACTACAGAGTGTAACATTCTTGTCTTTTATGAAAACCTAACAGCACAGCCATTCCACACATTGCTATATTTGTTATTCTCTCCTTTGCCCTAGATATTGATTTACCATAGAACAGGCATATTCCCAAGTACAACAACAACAACTCTGTGACTTTCTTCAGTTTATCATTCCTCTCGTTTTCTCTCGTTTTGCTGAAAAATGCATCATCTTTCTTTTTCTCAAATTTGATCTTTAGGGAATTGTCTTTAGAAACTTCCAGATGGCATCGAACTATACTGAATGCCTTTACGGGTGACGTTGAATATATAACTACATTATCAGCACAGGAAAACCAGTTGATATGTTCTGGACACACCTTTGCTGGAAGATTGTCTGTTTTCGGGAGTGTTCTTTCAAGAAAAGTGTATTGCTCAGGTGGTATTGTCTTCCACTTGTTTTACTATTTTTTTCCTGGTCACTTTCAGAGTTTTCTTGCACATTTAGATGTCGCACTGCTTGAATTACTGGAGGTTCTCCCGTTACTTAACCCTCTGTTTGAAGTGCTGATAAATGGTGCGGTTTATCAATTGCATGACTTTCTTCAGTTGAAATTGATCAATAAAAAATCTCTTAATTGCAGAAGGGTCTCAGGGATGGAGAATGTCACTGGCAAACGCGTTCACTGACAGACGAAGAAGGGATGCTCACTGGCAGGGGCTGTTGCTATTAGAAATAGATGCTGTGCAGGTCACTGAAGTGCCTCCGGGGATCTGGGGCGGGGGGGGTGAGGGGGAGTGCGGTCGACTATTCACGGTATTGTATGTTTGTTGGTGGTTTGAATCATAGAGGTCACCCACAATCTTTTGCAGGTTACTCCACTTTTTCTGTTCCACCACTGCTTTTTATTGCCTGTAAGGTGGTCACTAAGTGGAGACACAAACATGTGACTTGCAGATGCTTTCATCACAAAACGACAGTGCAGGAGGGCTCATGCAAGTCTTCAAATACCCAGACAAAAGAAATAGAATCAGGTGTGCATAGCTTCGAGCCACTGACATAAATATCAAGTCAACTTCAAGTTCCAGAGCCTATCAGGAAAATGATTCCCTCCTAGAAGCACAGAGGGCAGTTGCACTCCCTCCCAAAGTACATCCTGCACGGACCCAGAGTTGCAGAACACACCCCACTGCAACATCATTCTGAAGTACCTAGTTGGACTGGTAGGTTCCAGGTCAATGGTAATCTACTTTCCAAACAGGTTTCCTGTGCTACAGAGCTAAGACAAAGGGGCCCAATAAAAGTTGCTGCTAAATTCAGGAGAACATCTACATCGTTTTTTATTGATTGATACATCGTGTACAAGCATTGTGTTGTAACAACGAAATGGCACAAAACCTCTGAAGAAGAAACATGGGTAACAGAGCAGTCTAACACTGAGTTAAAATGTCAGTTAGAGAAACGCCATCTACCTGAAGCAGCAGTGGGTCTCTTAGCAAATCATCGAAACTAGGATTGCGGCGAGCCATACACCATCACCATACACAAGCGCAGCACCATACATCATCACCAGTGCCGGCCCCAGGACTGCCAGCTCCCTGCACGAGATTTTTCGGTTCTCCCCCCCTCTGTCCTGCCCCACCCTCCCCAACATTCTGACCAGCACCTGTCAGGGCCTCACTGAACCCTGGCCTCCTATACGACTCAAATATGTGCTTGGTTGGCACCTAAACAAAGGGGCTGGCGATTACTTTTTTAAACCTATCTCTGTCATCAGCAGGCCATTTTTAAGAATGTATAGGCAATTAGAACTGCAAATTAAAGCCCCACACAGCCCCGATTACCTCACAAATATGTACTCCGAACAACAGCACTGAGCCCCCTGCTGTTCTTGTAAAGTGTGTTTAAGGGCTGTGCTAGGTGCAGCGTGATTCTTTAATACTTAAGTTTACAGAACACTGAGCTGGAGGTGAGGGGCCCTTTATTTGCTGTGTCGGGGGGATCAGGGGGCCTGTGTGAGGCTGCACCGCCTGAGCGCATCTTGAGCAAGCGCTAATCCTCAGCATACACCCTTCTGGTCAAAGGGATCATCCAATCTAGCCAAGATCACTGTGACGAATACATTTCCAGGGCACCAGTGGTTCTGGTATGAATATCAGTTTCTAAACCATCTATCAGCCCCACACCTCTAGTACACTGGAAGGGATCCAAACAGATTGGAAACGCAAGCAAATTATAAATCTCCTCATCCAATTTTGGTAACGTGGACGGAACGGCAGGCTTATCTCTGCAAGGTCATGGATCGATGGTTCGTTGCAACACAGTGATAATACAATTATTACCAAATGATAAAAGAGACTGTCCAATCAAGGTTGTATTAAAACAATGACTTTATTATTATCACAACAGCCAGTTCTAGCACACTCCAAAATACTCCAAGGAATGCAGAGGACAGACAGTTTCAAGAAGGATAATGGATGCACTCTGGATACTGACAGGAGGGTAGTTGGTAAAGTAATTAATCGCAATAGTTTAAGGATACTTGGTTTCAACACAAAGGGAGGAATGGGTCATAAAAGGTCCCCTAGGGGCCTTCGGATAAAGACCAGGGGGACAGAACCACAATGTACCTTGTGCTTGGAGACATTCTTGGTGCTCGACAGGGTTGAGTCGTTTCAGGGAACTTTGCAGCTCCTGGGACAGAATTCAAGACGGGAGACAGCTGTGGCTATCAGGTGGCAGGCAGCTTGGCGAGAGAGGCTGGACAGACAGCTGCAGGCTGTCCTACACAGTGGCTCAGGGTCAGGAATCATTCTCTTAGTGTTGGTTGGTGGGTCTGAAGAACTGGTCGAGGCATCTCGCATGATGTTAGAGACTGCTGTATGACAACAGTCAGTGATGCAGTCGGTTGCATCTGAGGGGCTCGGTTGGCTCAAAAATGTCCTTTTAGGCAGACACTGATGGATGCTTGTCGATGCACTCCTCCTAGCTTCTTCACTTAGCTTGTGTCGTCCTTTAAGGCAGATGTCTCAAAGCTGAGGAGAGTGTGCAGGCAATGGCCTTGTCCTTGGTTTGGTTCAGATACTCTCTGGCACTTCCCACCTAGGACGCTTGCTGCAGAGCCTAGCAGGGCACGCTGTGTGCTGTCTGGGTACCAGTTCTGGAGCTGCTGGAGGGTCCTCTAGATTCAGTATCTCCCTTTGTTCCCTATGGCATCTGTAGGGGAGGGATCTTGCTTCCCTCTTGGAAATCCTGGCCTTCCTTCACTGGTGGGAAGCTGTAAGGCAGCCTGTGCCTTCAGCCAGGGTCCAATGCTGAGTTCTTCATGTTACTCCTTGCAAAGTCTTCATATGATCTACCAAAAGAGGGGCTCAGCCGTCTTTTAAAGCCAAATGGGCACCAGTGATTGATGTAGGCTAAGCCAATCCTGGTCCCCCACCAACAATCTCCTGTATGTGTGAGGTCATAACCACAGTGCTTCAATACAGGAAAGGTAAAGGGGTGCAAAATTGTTAATGCTAAGTGCCACCCATCTTCCTGTCTGTTGTGGATCAAAGGGTCTCTCTTGTTAATTGAGCTATTTGTGGTTCCTGATTAAAGCAGCAGGTCTCCCTTGAAGCTCTGGCAGGACCAGATTTTTCATCTCTGCCAAACCACATACTCATACCTTCTGAATGGGGTCCCATTGCAGGGATGACTACTGTAAATACATAGTTCCAGACATGATAGGTCACGGCCCTTAATACTGAGAGGCGGGAGCTGGTTTCAGGTTGACACAGTGCATTTCAAAGGTTGTTGGGGTTTTATGTCTCCTTTGCTCACCTCTGCAGCTTGGCCCCATGTGGCCCTGTTAAAAGTATACTCTATTAGTATGCTATTTATATTAATTGCTGCCACCATTCTGCAGTACTTACACAAAAGGACAGGGCGGATCCATGGAGCCTTTGGTAGTTAGTTAGTCTGGCCATGGCAGGTGGAAGGTTTTTGACCTCCCCCTTCTTAGATGCATCATGTACTCCACTTGTCAGATCCCAACTAAATATGACAGGGAGGACTGTGCCTGTAGGCTGTGTCCACCCAGAATACACATGTCTATGCGTATATCATGCAGTGAGCATAGGAAAATGTGTGTGGATTAGCCCCACACAATTTCCAGAGGTTGAACTACCATCATTCAATTTCATATACCATTTCAAAAAAGCCCAGGCAAGTGCACACTCACCGTTTGGATGGTCAAATTCCTTGCAATCGCATTCGACGCAATTTAAATATATGGGAGGTTTTGAACTGTGTTATCCATTTTATGCCTTCTTATTTCATTGTGTTTTGTAATCAAACATGCAGTCAGTGAGTCAGTCACATTATGCTTAATTTGGGTGATAGAATCCATAAAACAGCATGCGAAATATAAAACACACAATGAAAGCAAAAACGCAATAACCTTAGTAAACGGATAAATAAATAATCAAAACCGTGATTAAAACTACTTTCATCTCCTGAAATTGGCTCAAAGAAAAATGTATTATGCAACATGATCGTCGAACACACATCATTTTTATGAATGGATGCTCAAGGCAGCTGGCTAAAATTGTTTTGGAAGGATTTTTGCAATAGGTTTTTGACTATGCAATAAAATGTAATTGCATTGAGGAACTGTGTTAGTAAAGTGATAATGAATAACACAATCCCGGCTCCAGCTCACGGTCTCCAGCTCCAGCTCACTGTCTCCTCTGCTAGAATTTGTCTCCATAACACGGGTGCCAACAGGAGAGAGATGTATCGTAACTCAAAGAGACAGGTCTGAATGCTGCTAGCAGTATCTGAATGCTGCTAGCAGTAAGTAGCAGGCGACTTACATTCTAGCAGTATGTAACAGCAGCAGTGACGTCACCTTAGAACGCTCCACAATGAGGAGCTATCAAGCTAAATGCATTAAATGAGTTGCCCTGCATCATGAATGGAAATTAGAGTACAGCCCCCTCATTACTAGTTTGGTGGGAGCCGTACACACCTGCTTTTTAAATACCACTATTTTATAAAATACCACCTGATTCCGAGTCAGGATGCAAGTGATATTTACTAAATTTGGTATGTGGAAAGTACTGCATGGGGTCAATTACCCATATTTCTTAAAATATCACATGCACTTAGCATTACTGCCTTACACCTAATGGGGCCAGGGAGATATAAGGTGTGTCTTATTTTAGTTTAGTTTAGTTGATTTCTTATATAAGCGCAGCACATCCATAGGACTCAGTGCACTGACATAACATACCACAACTCAAACATAACCTATAATGAATCAATAGGATAATCAGACAATAATTAAAAAATCGCAGGATAAAGGTACATAATTCCTACAAATGACACAAAGATATCAGTCCAAAATAATTCTCATCTTGGTATGGGATGACATATTCCGCAGGTTTTTTACCTTGGCTCACAAACAATATTAAGTTACTTTCACAGCATTCTATAACAATGCAATCTGTATTGGTCACAGAACGCCAGGTGTTAATATGCACACTACGGAGGACTCTAAGGTCCTGTGTTCTAATGCAACTTTGGCCGATTCTTTGTTGTAAGCAGGCGAAGACTTTATTTTTGAGCGCCTCCCTTGATTCTGGTTCCTTAGGCTTCTCAACGTTAGTAAGTTCCTCGGGTCCCTAATAAACCCTCTTAGGGTCGAGTCAGCAATCTTCGACATATTGGACTTTCTCATGCGAATATCCTTTGAAAGTAAAGAGTCAGATGTAATATTGGACATAGTCCCAGATCCAGCAGTCTTTGCAGATGATGAAATAACAACATAGGGGGATTCTGCCACTTTTCTGAGGACAGGCCTGGCTTGATCTGCCTCATGTACCCCAATATCCACAGTTTCCCTACTAAGCAGTCCCATACCAGAGGTTTCATCTAAATTCATTTGGCAATGCTGGTTAACCCTCTCATAAATCTGATCCATTTGATAGGACCTCTCCGCCCTTAAATTATTTACCAGAGATACACTTGTATGCGGAAGTGACTCAGCACAGGAACCCAATTCTGCAACATTTGTGCATGCATTGAGATCAAGCTCCTTAATACGCTGCCTTCTCCTTGCATTAGTTCATTCATCATACACCCCAGGGGTCAAGTCCTGAAATAAAAGTGGGGGAACTCATTAACATACCAATTAAATGTGGCGTCACCAATAATTAGCATGTCAAGGAGCCCTATGAAAAAGTTGAGCAGACTCCGGCCACCCACGTGTACCCTCGACTTGAGCCCTGATCCAAACCCTTCTTGACCAACGAGAACCGCCTTATGTGACTTGGCTGGTTTGTTCAGGGGCTCAATTAACAAGGATACTTAACTTTAGATCACAGTTTTAGTGGTGCTTGCCTATTTAGTTGGAGAAAATTAACTAATGGATGTGCACATAGAACAGGCCGCGTGAGTGCAAATGACCTTTTTCAGCCCAAATTACATGTCAACTACTGGAAAGGTTGGCATGAAAGTGGGTGCATGCAAATGGAAAAATGCGGGCAGCACAAAACTGCCATAGAGCATCAATGCAATTATATGCAGACATGCATAGCAACCTGATGATACATATGAGCCAAGAAGCAATTGTATGATGTTTTGCCAGAGCCTTAGTAAACTGCCAGCATCCTGTTTGCATCAAAGGGTGAAAGAATCATTTAATAACAAAGAGTCAGATTTTCAAAAAAAAGGAAGAATAAGCATCTATCCCTCTGTTATATGTATGTTTAGACTCAGCTGGACTCATTTTCTAAACTCCTGGATCGGTAACAAGTGGCAGAAAAAGTGGTGGTAATGCTTAACGCTAGTTGTGCCACCACTTTAACCAATCTGGGGACTTTTGATGGATTTGCAAGGCAGATTGGTAACACAGAGGGGAGAAAGCATGCCGGCTGGCCTTACTTATCCACCTTGCAGATATCACAGCATTGCTGCCAGCATGTGCTTTTCATGCTGGTGGTAATGCAATGGATTCTTAGGGAATTAGACTGAATTTATCAATTGGTAAAAGCAGGTGAATTCCACAGTGTAAGCAGATTTCATTCAACACTACAGCTAAGTCAATGCCTAGTCTGGGATCCTGAGGGAAACCCTTATTGATATATTTTTATGTCCAGTTTGTTTACTCTGGACGACAACCCTTATATAACACCCCTCTCTTAGAATCCCCCTGACCCCACTGAGCCAAGAAGTAGGTTTGTTTTGCAAATTAAAAGGTTTATTTGAAAATTAAACAATATATATATATATCACACTTTTATAATAAATTAATGTTTGATAGCACACTTGTGAAGATGATAGTGATCAACAATGGATAATGTTACCGTGGTACACTCTTTTTGATGGCTTAGAAGTGATATAGAGAGGATAAAGTAGCTGAGAATGCTTTTATGGCTTCAAGGACAATGCAATGAGGAATGAAAATGCAGTACAGAAAATAAACTTGATATGACTTCAACAAAAGACAATGTAATCACTTTTCTTTGACAATTCACCCCCCCCTCTATGCAAGGTGAAGAGATGGGAAGAAAGCACACAGTTCTCAGGAATGCAATCAAATATAATTCAGTTCCCCCCTAGCAAGCTTAGAGGAAAACATGTAGGAGTTTTAAACACAGGCAAAATCCTTTTAAATGTGGTGGCAATGAAGTGGGAAATGTGCTAAAATTGCTTTTAATTCCCTATAGGAGGTACAGGGTGAGTGAGAGATACTTTAAATTAATTCAGGATCACTTTGGCAATGCTCTATGAATGATTGTCAGGTTGCACGCAAATTTCAGCAAGGAAAGCAAGGACAAATATTTTTACACGTGGCTGAAATTAAGCAAAATGTCAAATCGGGCAAATTTAGTCGCGTGCGTCGAGCGCAATTACGGAGGCACTGTAAGGAGTAGGAAAGCTTAGAATCTTAGCTTTAAGATGACAGTTCAAACTCGCTCCTAGCACAAACGGTTCCGGAGATACGGCCTATTTAGTAAAGGTAGTTTTTCGGATTTGAAATTTTAAAGCTCAGAATGACAGATGACAGTTTTCAGTTTTAAAAATGACAGAATGACACGATTTTAGGAGGCAGTTCTAATAGGCTAAAATAGTTTGGATTAGATTATTTTAAACTAAGAGATTGGTTTTGGCACGGTGCTTGCTGGGTACTCACACTAGATTTTGGACAGGAATGCGACTTCGTCACCGATCGGGTCAGGATTGGCTGGACTTCTGCTAGCGGTTCTTCACAGCGATCTGGTCTCTGAGTCTCCGGTTCTGTTATCGGTTCTGCTTTCTGGATACTGCTACAGGTTCTTGCAAAAGTTCTTGGCAAAGAATTCAAACAGCTCGCCCGGCTGTTGAATAGTTTGGTTGGTTTTGAGGCCTGCTGAAGAGGATTCAGCTTGTGGATTCAGGCCTCTCTGCTACAAATTCTGGAGTTAATTTCTGGTCTCTGGAGATTGATGGATTTGAAGTCTGGATCTCTGGATGTGAAGTCTGAAGTCTCCCGGCAAAGCGTCCCGCAAGAAAATGGAAAGTGAATGTATACCTGGGTTTCAATGTTCCTTTTATGTGTTTTGAAAATGGGTGTGTGCCTGGGCCTAGCTAAGCCTGCCCCTCTCACTTATCATTGGCCAAGCATTCCTCTCTCCCTTGATTGGGGAAAGAAATGGAGTGTCAGAGTGATGCTGTAGGTTTTATGGTCAGAGGAGCCTCCCCTTGTCAAATTGCACACAAATCTATTTCTGACCCAAATACATATTTATCTATGTACCATTTTTCTAATGTTATAGGTCCAGTTAACATATTTTCTGTAGCACCAAACCATCCGAACCCTGTCTTTGTACGATGTCGTGTCCATTTATGACAGAATCCTCCCCTTTTCATCCAGATAACGACCTCTAAACCTTTCCAGATTTTACACAAATTTGCACCAGGGATATGGGTTTCAGATGATAAAGTGTCAGATTTTTAACATGCATACATTTGGAGTAACAACCTTTTTTTCCGCTACTATCCCAAAGAACATACCACAGGGTCCTTAACACCTCTTAAAATGTGCACAGAAA
The DNA here is from genome assembly GCF_040938575.1 of Ambystoma mexicanum. NCBI lineage: Eukaryota > Metazoa > Chordata > Amphibia > Caudata > Ambystomatidae > Ambystoma > Ambystoma mexicanum. The sequence goes on along the minus strand of NC_090939.1, from coordinate 454,187,389 downwards.
AATCACAAGAATGATTATGTTATTTATATAATTTTGACAAGTCCGCACTGTGAATTATCCATCGTTTTAAAATCATGCTCTGGCCCCAAAGGGGTGTGATTTTACAAAGCACATGGTGGAATTTCTGGTTTATCCACTTCCCCCAAGCTCAGCTGGCTCTCACAGGCACTGCCCCTCCCAGTTTCTCCCGAGAGGAAGCCCTTTTATGACCCCACAATATAACATTTGCCTGAGTCCAGGACAGGGCTTTGTTCAACTTCCTGCAGTCTGCAGGTACCACTCCCCTAATTCCATCAGAGAGGTGTCACCTCCTTTTGGTGGGGGCAGCAGGATGCAGCCAGGCCTGGGAAGAGTTGTTGAGCCAGTTCAACTCCTGTCGGGGGTAGTTGTCAGGCAGAATTCAGCTAAATGTCACTTTAGTTCCCAGTTTTCTACATTCAAATCCAACTTACAATTTTTGCACATGCAGCTAGAATGCTGATTCTAAGCTCAAAACTATGACATTTAAACAATTGCAACCTATGTGACACTCACAAGTAGGTCACTCCTTTATTCTAAACATTTCGATTTTAGTGGCTTTAAACCCAAATTCACTTAAGCTGCTGAAATCCCCAGCTATTTTTTATATATACATTAAATAATTACTTCCTTCAAGTCATTTCAGAATATAGTTTTAAATTGTATCCACCTCTTAGCAAGTCTTTCCTTGGCCTGGTTTGGGTTCATTTGTTCAGTTTTACACAAAAGTCTGGTGGTTTTAAAACAACAGCTTTCTGATAGTGGTGAGCACCAGTATTGCATCCATTTTTGACATTAAGAAAATGAATTCCCCACAGTTCTGGGTTGCTTTTGGCAATCAGCATTGCCATTCCCAATGGTTTCAGGCTACTGTGTGTGTAGCCCAATGGTGGTTTTAGGCAGTGCCCTCCTGTGCTCACAACATAGGCAAAAATGAGTGGCAGCCTATTCTTCATGTTTTCCCTGTGCACTCTCTGGGGAGTTCTGGCCATCATGATGTTTTCAATGCCAGTAATGCACAGTTTTATGGTAGGGCTTGGATGCATGGGTAAAAACATCCCACAACAGGAAACCATTGTAAATGCATTCGACCATTGTGAATTACAGGAGGCACTTGCTTTGCCCAAAACAGAATGCCAGGGTGAACAGTCAAAGAGCATGTGCCTGTGTTTTACTCTTTAAATGTCCACTCCATTTTTAGAAATGACACAAAAATGTACTGAGGTGAACTTTTGCAGTAAAGTGCACATTTTCATGCTTCCCTCGAGTACAATTTCCGATTTATGCAACATGACCTGCAGCATCTGCATCAGCATAAATCTGCATATGAATACGAACTTGAGTGGACGATCAGTGCTGGCGTAATTGTACACGATTTATGTGCGGGGCAGTTTACATTTTCTGTTATGTGCTTTAATAATGTGCTATCTAGCGGTAAATACTTTCCACTGCTAGATATGTTCTCCTTTTAACATTTGTTATGTGGTAGTATAGGATGTAAGTGTTGTTCCACAGCCAGGGGATTAAACAATGACATTGTGGACATTCTAGGCTACGGTAGCAAGACCTGCCTCCTTTCAGGGATTCATTGATGGGTAACGCAAATCCACTTTCCTCCTTGAGACAGAAAAAAAGGGAATGTTAAGAGGTGATTTCCTGGAGACTCAATATTCCTTAAGGGAAATGCATGCTCCCGGAACTCCATGCACCATGTTGGACAGCTTTACTGTAGGCCTCCTGGCAGCATTATTCGATGACTTTGAGGGCACGAGCTTCTGGGCATGGGAAGCAATCAATCCTGGATATCAGGTTTGCTGATCTGCAAGTGAGTCAGTAAGGCCTTCAGTATTTGGCTTGTGCACTGGGGCTACAGATCCAACTTCTGTTAATGAAGGTCTGTTTACCTTTTTAAGATGCTTGCTATCTCATATGATATCGCTGGGTTTGTGCTTGGATGAGTGTTAAGTGCCGTCTATTATCACCAAACACTGCCACCTAATGCAAGAATTCACCAAAATCATAATCCCAAGTTAATAATAGCTTTTCATTTAAAATCCATTAAAAAAGGGACAAAGGGTCTTTTCACCTTTGGCTTTCTCAATGGCTGCATGTTAAAGCCAACAAGTTCAGACATAATTTTATATAGAAACATTGAATAGACTGTACCCCTCTTCTATGCAGACAGGCACTGACATTCTAGTCAAAGTATTCAATGTAGGAGAGACAGAAAGACATTGTTCAACTAATAATGTATGTGTGACAGAAATGTATCATCGCCTTTGTGATAGATTTGATCAACCTATTGTATGCAAATGAATCACAGGTATTTGTACTTGCATAATAGTCAGACAATCAGTCATGAGATAAGTGTATTGCTGGGGATTTCTCATAGAATTGGGTACTGTCACGACCCTCGCCCAAAACCCACTCTGGCAAACCCATTGGCCATTTGGAGTCAGGACTCGGGCCTCTAGAGCCTGGCATCCTCTTCAAAAGCCCTCATGGGGCCGGTTCTGGCACCTATGGCGCCAGGCTCATACACGATAAAAAACAATGTGCTTGGTAACTACTTTATTGTATTGTCAGCCAACATGGAGGCATCCACATAGCTTGGTTCCTAAGAACCAAGCGATGCGGTCTAGTGTTTTGTGTGTGGTAGCCTAGGGACTACTTTACCTGGACTATTTTGTTGGGGCTATTTAAACCACACCCGAGCAAGACAACGCGCTTCGCGTTACTTTGAAGCTTGCAATGTGATGCTCACCGTGTCCAGCTATTCCCTCGAACCTTGGAGAAGCAGAACCTGCAAGGAAACAAAAGGAACATCATTAGCAGCAGCATCTTACCTGCAGTCTTCATCTTTAAACACTCACAGCTACTGAGAACAGCTTCCTCGAATCTCACGCCTCCCGGACAAAACGACCTGAAAGAGGAAGATAGAGGCAACATTAAAGAAAGCAGTAGAGACATTTACAACTTACAAACTGCTCAAAAGGCTTACCTGGCTGGTCGCCTCTTGGCTGGCACCACTCCGGACATTCCACTCGTGCTGAAGAAAACCGCGACCTACAAGGAAGGAAAACACAGGTCAGCAAAGGCAAGACTTTGCAGCGCTGTGCATAGCGCTTACTTACCGCATCATAGCGCTCTTAATGCGCCATCATTTACCAGCGGGCTCAACCAAGCCAGTTCGCCGTGCTGAAGCTCCGCATACCTAAGGGAGAAAAAAGAGACATTTTAAACAAAGAAAGGCATGCAGGATAGCAACAAATCTAAAGAACAGCAATAAGACCTACCTAAACAATATCAAACGGGCCAGCGTCAGTGAAGTAACTGGACCGCACTCACCCATGAAAGACAACGCGCCCCTGCAAAGAAGGCAGGATGGAGAGCACGCCTAATTTTACCACAAGGTGAGGAGAGGGCGCCAGAGGGACTGAAATCATACGTGGGTGGAGGGAGGATACTTACCCCAGTCGGACAGTCTTGAACACAGTCCTCCTGTATTTTCAGGCAGAACCTTCCCCGCAGACCACATCAGGGCAAAGCTGAGAAGCATACCAGCGAGTAACCCGGCTGGGTGGCATCCCTGTGGATACCAGGTGAGCGTAACAGGTACAGAAATTGATATTTATATAACAAGAAGTGTCCTAATAATCTAATTCAAATACACCAATTTGAGTGTTGAAATTGATTACCATGAATATAATCAAACATTTCAAATATTCACAAATCTCAGTATTCCATATGAATAGGATGCCCATCAGTATACTATGTATAGGGAATTGCCTTATTTTAGGTAAATAACGACTCCAGGGGACCCCATGGAATTGGGGTCACATGAAATGGGGTCGGTGAAGCACCGGCACTATTGCTAACAGTGCCGGTGGTTCAGTGACAACCATGCTGGTAGGGGCCTGAAAACCTGACAGGTCAGGCCTGCCAGGGGATCCGTGTCCCCTACCTGCATTGTTGTAGTATGGCAGTCTGGAAAGGGTGCTGTTACGTTGCTACCAGCACCCTTATTTCGGGACCGCCATACTTATAAGAAGGGCCATTGTTTTTCATTTTGGCTATTAGATAGAGCATAAGGTGCAACTATTGTATTGTAGTCCATGGCAATTGTATTCTGTCTGTACCAGACTCCTAAACCAATCCTTGGAGATGAGCTGGATTTGGGAGGAGAGAGAAGAGTAGCTGGCCAATCCTATTTGCAAGAACTCTCGCAGGGTACTCCCCAATATTGTAAACTTGATGGTGTCATCAATGCTATATAAAGTGGATGCACTATGAGGAAAGGAGGGAGCTGGTGGAATTTACCATCTGTCAGCCGCAAGGAATCACCAAAGTAGATTGCATCTCGGTGGAGCTGTCTATTGCTAGGGAGGCCTAAAAAAGCTGACTGGACGCTATGGTGAAGAGCTGGGGACCATCTTTGAGAATGGAGTGACCAGACCCCTGCCCTGTCTTTCCAGAGTGTCCTGACATGCAGCTGGCTTTCCAGAATTTTAAACACAGGTTTTCTATGTAAGTAGAATTGAACCCTTTGCAACTCAAAAGGCGGTGGAACTGCTGCCCTTAAATCCTTTCCCTTTATAGCGGGCGGGGGAGGCAAAACTGTGTAGATCATTAGCCTATTTAACTAAAAAAAAAATAATTTAATTAATTCCCCTTGGCAGAACACCACGTGGGGATTTTTGTTATAATTAGAAATTAACAAAGCTCATTCCTGGTGTGCGCTGACAACTATGGACTATAATTTAACTGGGCAACCTTTCTGTTCAGCTTCCCCAATGCAGGCCTTAAAGTAGAGGGGGATCTGAAATCCAAAATTCTCAAATCATCCGAATTTCTGCTATCCAGCTTCCCCAACACAGGCCTACAAGTGGAGCAGGGTCTGAAATCCAACATTCTCCAATCATTTCAATTTTTGCTATCCAGCTTTCCCAACGCAAGCCTTTAAGCAGAGAGGGGTCTAAAATTCGAAATTCTTCAATCGTCCACATTTTTGTGTCAGACTTCCCCAACACAGACCAATGGAAGGAGGGTCTGAAAAACATACTAATTCACCCTGTGTTTATTTTAAAGCAAAAGTGTGGGTGAAATATGAATTGCCACATGCATTTGCACAAATTTGTAAAACTAAACTGCTATTCTTTTAAGCGTGCAGGAAAATCATAATTGCACAGCATTGCATACATAATTGTATTTTCTTTATTGATCAGTTTATTTCTTGAAGTGAAATTTGTAGAAAGTAAAGAAGTGTGATTTGTGTTCTTTTCAACCCACTTGTGTGATTTATTTCTGTTGAGAGAAGCTTATTGTGTTGTGCAGGGGTGTTGCTCGTCTGGAAAAGATCCGGGGCTACACTATTGTGGGGACTATCGGGATTCAGGGCTAGCTAGCCTTTTGGTTGTTGCCCTTGAGCTTCTATCCGGGGCTACAACCAAAAGACTTGGGGCTATAGCCCCCCTATGTACCCTTAGCAACGCCTCTGGTGTTGTGCCACAGATAAAGTGGTGTTTGACGTTTTAGTGTGATTTCTTTTTTTAACATCTAATTCAAATAAATATAAATAATATTTCCTGTACACCGGCCTGGCTCTTGGCTCATTGGTAGCTCAGGTGGAGGAATCCAAGGGGTATAAGATGCATTGGAGATACGGCTGAATAAAAGAACTAAGATTAAACCGTTTATTGTGTGACACCTAAATTGGGGAGGGGAGGAACTCCCTGTGTTGAGGGTGGCCTCTTAGTAAACCATTACAATGTTGGTGCAGAGATTTCAGAAAGTGAGATACTGAGTAGGCATAGAAACTAGCTATGCGGAAATGGATTACACAATATCTGCTAATACATTGTGTCATTTCCCAATTTCTATTCATATATTTTAATAGTATTAGCACCCCCTGCTTCCACCGCACCCCTTCCTTTGAAGTACCTTTTGCTGCCTTATCAGTTCCTTTTTCTGCTCATTCCCTGCTTTACCCCTGCTCCGTGGCCACCATGGAAAATGAAAGTAGCCTCTGTAGAGAGCTGTCATTACTGCTTTCCTGGTGGCCATCTTAGGTTGTATTTGTATTTGGTTTTAATGAAAAGATACTCGCCCTTGAATGTTTGTTCATCAGCGCGAAGCCCTCTTTAAGTGCTATTAGCAGCACAGACTTTTTCCGGGGTCTTAATGGTAGGGCCCGCCCTAGCTGCTGATCACCAAAATACCACCGCCTCCTGTGAACTATGTGCTGTGACATTTTCCTTCATATGATTAACAGGCCTGCATACCGCGCCCAATACTCTGCTCCAGTAAGCACCTGCCTCTAATTATGCAAATGTTAAATTAAAGGGCGCCTGCCAATTTGCCATTTTATCACATTTCAAGATGTGCCCCAGTCATGCTAATTGTCCATGATGACGGTACCGCGTCGAGTTACTTCATTCTGTTTCGCTGGCAAAGGTTATTAAAGACAGGGAACAACCGTGCCCCACTGTCCGCGAAGATCTGTTGTCATTTCGAGTGTAAGCAAAATGTGCCCGCCATCCCTCCCTGTGTAGGCTGTAGACTTGGCAACATGCTTCACTCTCTGCCGGTGGATAACTGCACGCGCCTTGTTTGATGGATAGAGCCCTGTCCCTTCAGCATGGGCTTCACATTGGCGTCCTTTCTCAGACGTCTGGCGATCTGATGTGATTACAAATGGGCGTCACTGATTCATGGCGTCTGAAGGCTGTGGGTAACGGCAACGCAATCCCAGGGCGTCGCCTGTCGTGACCCTGACGCAGCCTGAGATCTGATTTAAGATGATCGGCTCTGTTCGGGCGGGAAAACGCAGCTGGGCTGCTGGTATTATTTCGATGGTGAAGAACGAATATTATTAATCTACGCGTATCCAAATGTGTTTTAAAATAATCCATTTTATTGTATATACTAAGAAAATCATAACCATATGAACGGAAATCGATATATGTGTGAAATGGGAATGTGTCCTTATTAGAGAGCCGGAAAGCTATGCATAAACAATGCACTGTGCACAAGGTGGCTAAAACAAGGAAGGCGTCTACGTGCAGATAGGGCATGTGTTAGTAAGCAGAACACACAAGAGGATAGTGTGTATGCATAACACATCAAGATGACTGTATGTGCTGAACAACACAGAACCGGTTTATATCCAAGCACCCAAGGATGCATAAGCTCATAGTGCAGAGTGTCTGGTCACTGTGCAGACCCCACCAGCGAAGGGTTTACAATCTCCAGGATTAAGGTGCAGGATACACCTGATAACTAGTCTATTTTCATGACTCCAAGGTCAGCCTGTGTGCTTTAGAACAGAGAGACATTCTAGTGTTCGTCCAAAGACCCGGCCCAGTATTCAGTAATGACTGGAATAGGCATCACCAGCCTTTAAACCAGGGGTGCACAACTGATTTTGACAGAGGGCCGAAAGTACCTTACATGAGGGCTATAGTGGGCCGAAAAGTAAATGTGGGCGGGGCTGTAGGCGGGGAGTGGCAGGAGACTTTTTAAACCCCCAATTTCTACTAAACACATGGAAAAATAATGTTTTTGAGGGGTAACGATTTTTATTTGCATTTCAAACTTACATTTTGTACTACACATTTTCCATTGTTATAATGTATTTCTATTTAGTTATTGTATCTCGCATGTTTAGTTAACTTATATATATTTTATTGACCCTAGATTGGACATGCCGTCATTTTGGACTGCTACAGTTTGCTATTTGGGTTGCCCAAGAGGAGTATGGCCTTCATTGAGTCAGGTTTCCTCAAAAAGCCAAAGATGAACAACTCCCAACTGTGCCTGTTTTAGCTTTATTATTGGGTTCACTCTTGGAGTGCAACACTATGCCCCATGTCCCTCACCCCCAACCAAACACTATGCCCCTTGGCCCCCTCACCCCCAACCAAACATTATGCCCCATGGCTCCCTCACCCCCAACCAAACATTATGCCTCATGGCCCCCTCACCCCCAACCAAACATTATGCCCCATGGCCCCCTCACCCCCAACCAAACACTATGCTCCATGGCCCCCTCACCCCCAACCAAACACTATGCCCCATGGCACCCTCACCCCCAACCAAACACTATGCCCCATGTCCCTCACCCCCAACCAAACATTATGCCCCATGGCTCCCTCACCCCCAACCAAACACTATGCTCCATGGCCCCCTCACCCCCAACCAAACACTATGCCCCATGGCACCCTCACCCCCAACCAAACACTATGCCCCATGTCCCTCACCCCCAACCAAACATTATGCCCCATGGCTCCCTCACCCCCAACCAAACATTATGTCCCATGGCACCCTCACCCCCCAACCAAACACTATGCCCCATGGCACCCTCACCCCCAACCAAACACTATGCCCCATGGCCCCCTCACCCCCAACCAAACACTCTGCTCCATGGCCCCCTCACCCCCAACCAAACACTATGCCCCATGGCCCCCTCACCCCCAACCAAACACTATGCCCCATGCCCCTCACCCCCAACCAAACACTATGCCCCATGTCCCTCACCCCCAACCAAACATTATGCCCCATGGCTCCCTCACCCCCAACCAAACACTATGCTCCATGGCCCCCTCATCCCCAACCAAACACTATGCCCCATGGCACCCTCACCCCCAACCAAACACTATGCCCCATGTCCCTCACCCCCAACCAAACATTATGCCCCATGGCTCCCTCACCCCCAACCAAACATTATGTCCCATGGCACCCTCACCCCCAACCAAACACTATGCCCCATGGCACCCTCACCCCCAACCAAACACTATGCCCCATGGCCCCCTCACCCCCAACCAAACACTATGCCCCATGGCACCCTCACCCCCAACCAAACACTATGCCCCATGTCCCTCACCCCCAACCAAACACTATGCTCCATGGCCCCCTCACCCCCAACCAAACACTATGCTCCATGGCCCCCTCACCCCCAACCAAACACTATGCCCCATAGCCCCCTCACCCCCAACCAAATACTATGCCCCATGTCCCTCACCCCCAACCAAACATTATGCCCCATGGCCCCCTCACCCCCAACCAAACATTATGCCCCATGGCCCCCTCACCCCCAACCAAACACTATGCCCCATGGCACCCTCACCCCCAACCAAACACTATGCCCCATGTCCCTCACCCCCAACCAAACATTATGCCCCATGGCCCCCTCACCCCCAACCAAACATTATGCCCCATGGCCCCCTCACCCCCAACCAAACACTATGCCCCATGGCACCCTCACCCCCAACCAAACACTATGCCCCATGGCACCCTCACCCCCAACCAAACACTATGCCCCATGGCACCCTCACCCCCAACCAAACACTATGCCCCATGGCCCCCTCACATCCAACCAAACATTATGCTCCATGTCCCTCACCCCCAACCAAACACTATGCTCCATGGCCCCCTCACCCCCAACCAAACACTATGCTCCATGGCCCCCTCACCCCCAACCAAACACTATGCCCCATGGCCCCCTTACTCCCAACCAAACACTATGGCAGTTGGAAAAAACATCTTTTTGGAGGTGGACCATTTTATTTGTATTTAAAACGTACATGTTGTACTATACATTTCCCCAAATCATACAGGATGAAACAGTGAACCAGACATAGTTGATCAGTGAGAAACATTGCAGCGTTTCCCAGCTGTCAGTTTCTGGATCTCGGGCTCCAGTGAGGTTGTTCCTACTCTCAGGATAGCATGGAGATGTTGGTCAGTTAGTCTTGTCCTTAGGCTGGATTTATGTAGTTTCATTTGTGAAAAAATGTAAGTACTGCCAAACATAGAAACCATCTTTAATGCTTCCCGTGAAAGATTGGGGAATTGCACAGTGTCCAGAGACTGATAGAAGACTAATAAAGGCATCTCTCTGTGCTTATTTTTGAGGGCACTACAGCACTGAAGTTCAATCAGTTCCAGTTGCAGTTCAGGTTGCACACTGTCAACATCAGCTGAGAAAGGGTCTGCAAAAAGTTTAAAAGAGGCTCGCTGGGATTTGAATTGTAAGAAGCGATTCTCAAAAACATTTTGCAGTTCCTTCAGGACCTTCACATGCCGATACCACCCTCCATACTTGTCATGGGGGAAAACCTCTGCACATGCAGGGTAGTGTGCCAGCATCCCTTTCTCCAGTTGGGCTGTCAGAAGCCTTAACTTTATTTCAAAGGCACAAACTGCCTCAAACAGATCCGATATGAGATTTTGGCTTCCTTGCAACTGTAAATTTAAATCATTGAAATGGCCTGTCAGGTCAGTCAGAAAAGCAAAGTCGGCTACCCAGTCAATATCTAGCATGACAGAAGTGTCCATTCCCTTTTCATCAAGGAATGCTTTTATTTCGTGCCGTAAAGCAAAGAATCGCTTCAGCACATTGCCACGACTAAGCCATCGAACATCGGTGTGATATAGGACATCACCGTAATCCGCCTTTACCTCTTCTAGAAACGCCTGAAACAATCGGTGATTTAAAGAGCGTGCACGGACAAAATTAACCGTTTTCACAACAAAGTCCATCACTTGAGTGAATTTCAAATGTTTTGCACATAATGCCTCCTGGTGGATTATGCAGTGATCATTTTTTAAATGGACAGCCTTCTCACCTAAGTGCCTTTTCAAGCAGCCAATAAACCCATTTTGCTCCCCAACCATGGCTGGCGCCCCATCAGTCGTCACGCCTACCAACGCATCCCATGGCAAATTTAAATCATCAATGACTTTTTGAAAGGCATTGAAAATGTCAGCACCAGTAGTCCTGCCATGCAAAGATACCAGGGAAGCCAGTTCCTGAAATACTTTGCATTGATTATCGACACCCCAAATGAAAATTAAGAGTTGGGCTGTGTCACTTGCATCTGTGCTCTCATCAAGGGCAGCTGAAAAGAACTTGACATCCTTACACTGCATTTTCAGTTGGCTGTAACAATTGTCAGCCATATCTACAATACGCCGCTGGATACTCATACGTGAAAGGGGAACATTTGTAAAAACATCTTTTTTTTCTTTACACACTGCCTCGCAAATCTCCATCACGCAGTCTTTAACGAAATCCCCATCTGTGAAAGGACGTGCTGACCTTGCAATAAGCCGAGCAAGCTTATAACTCGCAAAGGTGGCACATTCTGATTCTTTTTTCCTCCTCTACACTCCTTCCTCTGTTCAACTTCCTACAAACTCCTTTCGCTCTCTCTGCCTCCTCCAAACTCCCTTCAGCAGCTCCTGCTCCAACTACACAAATAGGCAGACTAACAACCTGGGTTATATAACTCTGCAACGCCTCCCTTGAGGTTGGGCTTCTTGTTAAGTTCTGCACCTTGTGAGGGTCAATTAGTGAGGACCTGTGAGTGGCTGTGTGTAATTTGTGGGTCAGTGTACATTTTAGGATTTGCGGCAGGGACCGAGCATTTTAAAGGCTGGGTGGCCATTTTGGATATTGGATTTTACTCGCAGCTAGCGTGTGTCCCAGTACTCCCCATCATGTCTCTCTGGTATGTTTCTTTTCCTGGGGCTGAGGCATACGGTTGTTGGAAGGTTGCACTATTGGTGAGTCAAGACACAGTACTTTTGAAGGCACCAAAAGAAGGCAAAACTAGAACCCACCTGTCCCGTGGCCAATCAATGATAGGCCTTGGCCAACATAGAGATGGAGTCGCTGGACATTGCCTGCAAATCAGCACCCAAACATGCACAACCTGTGTGACCGAATCCTCCCTGTTTTTTTCAGATTTTAGGAGCTCTAGCCAAATGGATTCTGCCCAGGAGTGGGGTCTGCCAAACACACTCACTTCCAGGATACTATCTGTGCCTGAAAAGTACTGTCAGTGATAGGGCCACAGAGTTTGTAACTAGATCACTGACATCCACATAGTTGCACACATGCAAATGTTCTGCTGTGCACAGTCTAATGACAAACCAGCAACTTCTAGGTGAGTTACTTGTAGCGGGTAAAGTGCATGCATGGTACACTAGAAAGCAGTTCCTAAAAACTGTCCTTTAAAAGCCCATCGAAAAGGGACTTAATATTATAAAATTGACAATTTCCATTGCTTTTCTGTGTGTATTTGAAGCTGTAATATACAGTAGTAAAATCTAGGTATGTTAGTTTAGGCACACAGTTGGTATTCTGGCACTTGCAGCCTTACATTTAAGATGGATGAAATAAAGGGACAGCCAGTTTCTTTTTGCATAACCTGTTTCTATAAGTGTTTATAAATGTATGTTATCTTGGTTTATCATGTGATTTTCACATTTTCTATGTCATGTCTGCAAAACAGGGTATTATTGTTTTAGTTCGCGTGAGTCAAAAAGTCACACATAATTGCACCTTGCTGTAACAAGAACTTGGAGAAATCTGGTCAATTGCAGAGTGAACTTCACCTCTTATCCACAGCGTAAGATCTTGGGTAAACTCATTTAATCTCGTAGTGCATAACCAGTGAAACGCCCGTCCTTCAATATTTCTAAACTGTCAGCCCGTAATTATTTTGTCAGAGTATGCATTCTAAAACAGGTTTTGCACAGTTTAACCAACTATAGTGTTGCTTCATGTATAATAATAGTGACCATTGGCATGTTCTACAACACAAAGTCATTTGTTTCTTTCTCAAGACCCATGGCACCACTGGAAACCGATGAACCTCTTCTAAACTCAGTCTATGTTCTGATACATGTACCTTCCTGATAACTTTTAATCCACACCCTCTGTCTAGGAAACTGTCCTATAACCTGTCCTGTTGCTTCCGATCTGTTTCCCGTAGGGTATCCATTCTTGGGAACGTTTACATTCCGCGAGACTGCTAAACTGAGCTTTGTGTCTATGCTGTGGTAGGCGTTCCTTTCTTTAGACAGCTACTGATCTGTACGTCACATCCGCCTGTAAACCTTCTTAATGGTTGCTAATGTTAGAAACATGTACCCTCATTGTCGACTCCTTGGGCTGCCCTTAAAAGACCTCATGATTATTATTATTTTCATTTCAGTGAGGAGGGCGCATGGAGTCCTCAGGGGACTTTCATGATTTTTTGATCGCAGCCAGGGCAGCACATTAAGACCTGGGTTGATACAACAGTGAAGGGGGTGGGTGAACTAAGATTCTTGCATCGCTTCATTTATTTATTTCGAGGAGCTAAATCTGTCTCTGGCTCGTGCCCTAAAATCCCTTAAAATTCCCTTGTCAACATATGTGTACATGTGCGTGTCCTGCCTGTAAACCGCTGTGTCAATGCACAGTTTCCTGTCATATATAATTTGTAGGGGGACACTTATTTGATGTCATCACTGTTCTGACAGTTCTTATATCAATTCAAAACCAATAATTGTTTAAACTTTTAAATTACTGGGAAAATATTTTTATTTTTGTATGATGTACAATCATTTTTGGGGAAAAGAAAAACGATTTGTCATGTTGTATAGCAATTTAAAGCGTGGAAACATGTCTTCATAACATATGCTTCTGACTTCCTTTGAATTAAACATGGTGTGAAATTCCTTAAAAACAGACAAGACACATTTAACTCAACTCATCAAGTGAGATTCTTTTGAACAAACCACACACCTCTGAATTTATAGAAGATTTTGTTGGACACAGTTGGGAGAGCAGTCCTTTCCAAAGTCATCCAGTCATAAGGGGAAGGTAGCTGTTCCAAGGCAGAGGCAAGCTCTATCCCATAACCATCCCCAGGGAACATTGGGGGTGAACTTGCTGCTGGAACAAAACCTGCAACACTAGCAGTCATACTCTGCTCAGGACCTCACCATGATTCAGGATCCCTGAAAGCGTGTGTCAGCCACCCCGTGTTTGGGAGCCAGACAAAATGACTCATCCTGTCCCTGAGAACCTGGAGTGGGACTCGCACCTCCTGAGAGCCTAGACAGCCAGGATTCCTCCCATTTTGCCGATGAACTGCTGTGAGCTGTGATTTGAGCGTGTTTGATCCAGTTCAAACCACCAGGTCTCCAGAGCTGCCTTTGGCACTCATTGCCTTGTGAACCACAGTCCACCCATTTGAACAAGTTTGCTGTGTCAGCGTGCGAGCTGAAGGGCGTCATTGTCTCAACTCGAACAAGAGAAGTGTCACTCCATCTGCATTGGTCAAACTTCCATTCGCACCACCAGTCTCTTCATTGCTGATTGAGTCAACGACCAAACTGCCGCTAATGTTCTACCTGAACCACATCCTTTGAGCCACATCAAACCACCTATCCTGTGCATCCTGTGATCAGCCCGTCTGCTGTCAAACCTCAAACGTCGAACCCAACCTGGTGACCTCTACGATCTACACCACTCAAGCCATTTTCAACCACTGCCTTCTTCTAGTTCTACCCTGCTTCAACACCTGCTCAGTGCTACACGACCACGACTGCAGCACTTTGAAATTGCTCAAACTACTGAAAAGTGCTAAGAAGCCTGGTTCAATGTTGTAGTACTGCCAATACATTGCTAAAAGTACTATTGGCACACACTCACTGACCCCTGGTCCATTTTGGGCCATAGAGACTGGCTAGGTCATATTAATTTCTTTTTGCAACCTCAAGAGCATGTTCATTTGAACACTGTGGTTTTTATTGCCTTTTCTCCCTGTCTTACTACCCACAGTGCTGCATCTGCTATCTTTGCATATTCTTTATTCTTTCTAAAGAGATAGGGTTTTTGTAGTGCTTTCTATAAAGTTATTATTGAACATGGTGTGTTTGCTTAAAGTATTTTTCTAGAACCTTGATTGGATGTTCCTTTGTTTTGGACTGTAATACTTTGCTGTTTGGGTTGCTACTGAACCACATTCACAGCAACCCAGTTAAGGAGTTATATCTCTTAGTTAGGCCTGTTTGACCTTTATGATTGTGTTGGCTCTTGGTTTGTAGAAGTGTAAGGGGTGAATGGACGTTTTGGCCTCTACTCATCCTTGTACTCCTTCAGGGCAGAAGTCAATTTGTCACATATAGTGGTGGGTCTACCCTCCACCCGGTATTAATATTTGCATAATGATGCCCCACAGTACCAGTTTAAACACATAATACCACAGTGGCAATGGTTACATGTGATTATGTGGAATCACAAAATGACTAATCCAATTACAACTAATACCAAAATAACTAATCACAAAATAACAAATTCCTTTTTTCGGTTTTTGGGGGATTCCCCCCAAGGTGCCCCTTTGTTTTGTTCCTAATACTTTTCACTCACCCCCAAAACCAATATTCCCTCTTCCAATCCCATTTTTTGATTTTTCCCATATTCGTTATTTTGGAATTCGTTATTTTGTATTTCTTGTAATTGGATTTGTTATTTTGTGATTCCACACATTCACTGCATACCAGTGGCAATCTATAAAAAGAGTACCCAGTGTACAACCTTTATGCAGAACACACGGATGAGCCATCCCGTGTGCAGAAGCGGTACCGTAGAAGTGACCAAATCAAATGTTTTTGAGGAAGAAGTGACCGAATAGTTGTACAAATGTGGTCACCTCACTCTTTCGAAAACATAGATTCGGTCAAATCACCTACATCTGTGCAGAAGATCACAGGGACAGCAAAGGTGTAGACTACCCTATAGAACTAGATAATGTGCATAACACTTCAAGACCAGTCTCTGTGCTGAATAACACATGAATAACCTTTGTCCAGATTACAAAAGGATGATGTTCTGCTCATCATACCACAAAGTATGTAAGCAGAGAAGAGAAGGACAGAGAGGACATCCTATGTGCAGAACACCCCACAGGACCGCTTTATGGTCATAATTCTGCAGTACCAATCTATAATAAAAACACTATTGGACCACTGTTTATGCAGATCACCCCAGGAGGAGTATATGTGCAGAACACAGCACAAGAATATTCTCCAAGCACACATTTTCTGAGCAGAACACACAGGACTAGTATATGTGTGGAACACACCCAGTCTAAGTGAACAATCTGAAATACAGGGCAAGTCTATATGCAGAATGCAATAGGCTTATGACGAGAGCTGGGTGAATAGTATGTGTACAGAACACCCTATTTGGCCAGTCTGTGTGCAGAGCACCAGGCATTATGCTATGAAAACCACAGTGCCAATCTCAAAGCAAACCACCCGTGGGACACTTTTTATGCAGACCGCAACGGGACGGTCAATGTGCAGAAAATACCACAGAACTATTGTTATTGCCTAAAATCACAATATGTGCAGACACATAGGGATAGTACATGAACAGAACATATCAGCAACAATAAAGCTGAATAGCTGGTTTATGTATGGAATGCCCCAAGAACAGTCCATGTGCAGAACACACCCAGTCTGGCTATGTGAACAATAGGTCATGACAAGTCCATGCAGAGAATAAGTGGAACAATACAGGACTAGTCTATGTGCCGAATGCATCAGGACCTCTGTTAAGAGCAACACATGGCCAGTGTATGTACAGAACACAATACATTGACCAGGCTTAACATAGAGCAACAGTGGACCAATGTATGCAGCAGACACCAAAGAACAGGTCGCTATAGAGAGCATATATTTTCTAAAGATTATCCCTGCTCAGGGAGATCACATGCCACATCTCTGCCTGACACTCTTTTTTTTTTTTAATAACACATTTTATTGGTGTTTTTAGGAAAAAACAAGGTTAAACAAATAAACAACGTAAACAATCAATACATGCGCATTGCCGGAGAGGGTTACTGGCTGTTTCAGATGTTGTACACATATGTTTGCAAAGGAAAAAAGGGGGGGGGGACAGCTTTAGTTGAGCCCGCAGGCAGCGTCCAGTTGTTTTATAATCCTCATTGGGCATCTTCCCATTTCCTCCACACTTTCAGGGCTTTTGCCGGGCATCCTCTGGCCGCGTATACTCTGTATTCCGTTGCGACACAGATATCCACATCCGTTCTCCATTGTTCATAGCTCGGTATTTGGTCCGAGCCCCATTTTTGAGCAATGTTCCTTTTCAAAAGTGCGGTGGTGGTGAACAAGAGCAGTTTTTCATATCTAGATAGGTCAATTTCATCATCTATCCCCAATAGTAGTAGCTTAGGGTTTCTGGGAACTGTTTTCCCCATAACTCTAGAGAGTTCCGCACAGCATGCCTCCCAAAGTGGTTGTATATGTGTGCAATCCCATATGATGTGGAAAAAGGTACCCTCTTCCGTTTTGCATCGCAGGCAGTTCGGATCATCTATTCTTCCCCATCTGTGTAGGGCCACCCTGGGATAGTATACTCTGTGTAATATCTTTAATTGAACCAATCTAAGCCTTGATGAAATCGCTATCTCCCTAGGGAACATCAATGTCATGACCCATTCCTCCGGCAGTATGGCCCCCACGTCCGATTCCCACTTGGTCCGCAGTGACAGTAGATCTGGTGTGCCAAAGGAACTTATGGCACTATATAGAACCGATGTCACTCTCCGGGTAATTGGTTCCGGGAGTAGATTTCTCTCAATGGGGGTGAAGTCCGGTAGGGGGCTCACTTCGGGGAGGATGTTTCGTAGTGCGTGTTGTAGTTGAGCATAGTGGTAATGTTCGGTTTGGGGAAGTCCAAGTCGGAGAGCCAGCTCTGCAAAAGGGACCATGGTGTTATCTTTCACAACGTCTCCCAAGATGGGCGGACCTTGCCGGGACCAGTTCGGCCACCTGGGGAGCGTGTATACACCTGGAAGGTTCTTGTTGTTCCACAGAGGTTGGGCCTGCGATAGTTTGTCGCCCCATCCCACGAACTTGTGTGCGTCTGTCCAGATTTGTGTTAGCTGTGCGCGCATGTTGGGAGTAGCCGCGCGGTCTCTTTTCTTATAAAGGTACAGCATGATGGGTTTTCCAGGAGTGTCCGACTCTAGAGATTTGTTGTGTGGTGCATCGGTGTCGCCGTGTAGTTGGTCATTCACTTTCATCAATTGACTGGCCCAATAGTATGTTTGCATTCGGGGTAGTCCTATTCCGCCCTCCCATATGGATCTTTGGAGTGTAGCTAGGGCTATGCGTGGATGACCGTTATTCCACAGCAGTCTGCGGAGTGTCTGGTCTATTTTCCTAAATATGTTTGAAGGGATGTGTAATGGGGCATTTTGTAATATGTAGAGTAGGCGGGGTAGGGTCATCATTTTGAAGAGTGCAGCTCTACCCAGTAGTGTCAGCGGGAGGGATGACCAGTGACGGGCATCCTCTGCAAATCTTGTCATGACTGGGTACAGGTTTCTGGGCACATAATCAGTCAGCTTATTTGTTATTAGAATACCTAGGTATTTGAATTGTTCCCTTTCTACCCGGTAGGGACATTGGGGCGGGATCGAGTCTCCCTCTTGTTTAAGTGGGAATAAGGTGGATTTGTCCCAGTTTACTTTCAGGCCACTGAAGGAGCCGTATTTCTGCAGTAAATCAGTCACTATGGGGCAGGATCTGACCGGGTCTTGTAAGTAAACCAATAAGTCGTCCGCGTATAGGGACACCTTATCTTCCCAGGCTTCAGACCATCTAAATCCCTTCCATGTTTCGTTTGTTCTTAACAGTATAGCGAGTGGTTCAATCGCTATTGCGAATATCATGGCCGACAGTGGGCATCCTTGTCTGGTTCCTGTGCCGATTTCAAAGGGGCCTGACACGTGACCATTCACTTTCGTGACTGCTAGCGGGGATTTGTACAATAATTTAACCCAGCTCATAAACTGGGGCCCGAATCCCATCCTTTGCATTATCTCCCAGATCGCATCCCACCTGATAGAGTCAAAGGCCTTCTCGAAGTCTACGGCCAACAGGGCCAACGGGTCTCGGATGGTGGTCGCATTCTCCATCGCCATGAATAATCGATGTATATTCATCCGCGTGGATCTCTGCGGCATAAAACCACACTGATCCGGGTGGATCAAGGAGGGTATAACTTGCTGCAATCTATTGGCTAAGGTTTTCGCTAAAATTTTGGTTTCTGTATTGATAAGGGAAATGGGCCTATACGAACTGCAGCACTCTGGGGGTTTGTCCGCTTTGGGTATGACCACTATGGTGGCCTGTCTCAGGTCTTGTGGGAGGGACCCTTTGTTTCGGGAGGTTTCATACATTTTCAGCAAGTGTGGTGTAATTACGCTCGTGCCTATTTTCTTCCATACCTCGACCGGAAGGCCGTTGGGTCCCGGGGCTTTCCCGGGTTGAAGGTCGGCTATGGCTGCAGACAATTCATTCTCCGATATGTCGGTTTCTAGCAGGGCTCTTTGTTCAGGTGTCAGGGAGGGAAGGGTGATTCCCGAGATGGGTGTAGTGTCAATGGGGGAGATTGGCGGTCCATAGAGTTCCTTGTAGTAGCTTGCGAACTCTTCCGCTATGTCACGGTCCGCTGTCACTAGTGTATTCCCCTGTGTTCTGATCGCTCTAACATGTCGGAGCCCCTCGTCACGCCTCTCCAGCCACGCCAACATTTTGCCTGCCTTATCCCCGGTTTCGTACACTCTGGTCCGCATCGCTGCGTGTGCCTGTTTGGCATTGTCCAGGGCGACGTTTTGAAACTGTTTTTGTGCTAGCTGTAATTCGCGATGGGATTCTGGGAGGTCTTGGGATAGATGAGCTACCTCTGCCTCTTGTACTCGCTTTTCGGCCGCCCGGATCGCCGCGGCGTGTTTTTTCCTATGGGCTGCGATCTGGGATATGAGTTCCCCTCTCAGTACGGGTTTGTATGCCTCCCACAATGTTACAGGGCTATCCACTGAGGTTGTGTTCAGTTCAAAGTATGATTCTGTTCCTTTTTTGATATGTTCGACTAGGTCGGGGAAGCCCAGATAATAATTGTTTAGCCTCCACGTGGGTGGGGGAATCGGCCTGTGTGTATTGAGCACCATTACGAGCGGGGAGTGGTCCGATATACCTCTGGGTAGGAGGTGTGCATCGGTTGCTAGATGTAATTCGGAGATCGGGAGAAAAAAGTAATCAAGTCTAGATAATGAGGCGTGTGCTCCGGAGAGGAAAGAGTATTCTCTCGTGCCAGGATGCAAATGTCTCCACACATCTTTCAGGCCTATTGCGTCGGCGAACGTGGCTAGTTTGGTATGCGTAGCTGGATTTCTCGAGCGGATGTGTGTTCGGTCAAGTTCTGGGTGCATGACCTCGTTGAAATCTCCCCCCACCACCATCAAGCTCGAGGAGTCCGCCGCCAACATTGGCGTTATATCTTCAAGTAGTGCAGTGAGTAAGGTAGGTGGTGCATATACGGCTAGCATGGATATAGGCCGCTCCCAAAGAGTCGCGGTTATGTGAACGAATCTACCTCCTGGGTCCTGTGTGACGGATGAGAGGGTCAGTGGAAGTCGTTTGTGCACGAGGATCAGCACCCCCCTAGCTCCCATGGAGAAACCTGAGTGTATCGCGATGCGGTAATTAGTTCGCTTGAAGAGGTTGCAGTTTGTGCCCGCCAGGTGCGTTTCGGTTAGGAAGGCTACATCGGGCGTATAACGGTTCAAATATTGGAGTACAAGGCGTCTCTTGATACTGCTGCCTAGCCCATTCACATTCCAGGTCATTATCTTAATAGACCTGTTCTTGCTTTCAGCGGTGTGGTCAGTCATGGTGGTCGGGAATCGGACATGCCGGGTAATGTTGTGTGTATCTCCGGGCATTGCCCCTTATCCGCCCCCCTGGAACCCGACCCCAGCCTATTGCGCGCATTGATCTTAGAGCAGCAAACCAAACAAATAAACTCTGTCCTAAACACAAACTCCCTCGTACCCTCCCCATACTCCACCCCAACTGGAAGTACCTGTCGCCCCAACATTAGGCCGAGCCTGACAAGGGTCTGCTCGGACCGAACAAACAATCAATACATTCGATATAACTTCTTTGCGATTCTGTCGCCGTTGCTCGGCGCTGGTCCTATTACCTTTGTTGAGGGGGGGGGCCCCCGCTCGAGCCGCCATTTCTTCAATGTGGGGGGGGGGAAAAGCTCTGACAGTGCATTGCTATCAGCATGTGTCCGCACACTTCAGTCGGCTTCTCTTGGTGGTAGTCCATCCTGGCCTTGTAGTGGTTGTGCATTCGGGGATCTGTCCGGGCGCGGTCTATTTCGTTCACGTTCCCTTCTATTTGTGGGGCCCCAATCTCCCTCCAGGTTATTTTCTGCCCAATTCCATGCATCCTTTGGGTCATTAAAGTGCACGGTTGTGCCATTATGGTAAATTTTCAGCTGTGCCGGGAACAGGAGACCATATTTGATGTTTTGGGTCTGTAGCTTCTTCTTAAGCTGGTCAAATGATTGGCGTGCTCTTTGTACTTCCCGTGTGAAATCCGGGAAGAAAGCGATTTTCGCGCCGTTGTAGGTCGTGGCTCCCTTGGATCTGGCCATTTGCAGTATCGCGTCGCGATCTCTGTAATTTAGGATTTTGGCAATCACAGTGCGGGGTGGGGCCCCAGGCGTTGGTCTGCCTGTTGGGACTCGATGTGCACGTTCAATGGAGAAAAGTTTCGAAAAATTCTTTGGGGCGTATAGGTCCATGAGTAGTTGTTCAAGGAATAGTTCCATGGAGGGGCCTTCACTTTTCTCAGGTAATCCCAGGATTCGTATATTGTTCCGTCTAGAGCGCCCCTCTCCTTCCTCCACCCGTTCCTCTAGAGTCTTAACACGTTGCAGTACTCTGGTCATCTGTTGATGGATGTTTCGGAGGCCATCTTCCGTGTTGGATATGCGGGTTTCCGCCTCTCCCGTGCGGGACGTGAGTTTCTGCAAGTCATGGCGTAGGAGGGACACTTCTGTGCTGATGCCGTCCATTTTAATCTCCATAGCGGTTCTGGAGTTGGCTATGGCGTTCATAATGTCTTTGAGAGAGGGTTCGGGTTCCTCATCTTCAGTAATTGCCGATCTTTCCTGTGTCGGCTCCGTGGCCAGTGTGGGCACCGCGTATTGTTCCATTTTGCTTTGCGTCGTGCCTCTCCTGCTCTTGTCCTTGCCCATGACCGTTGCAGTCACAACTTCGATGAGGATCCGCCTTGATGATTCTAGTAGCGTTGTGCGTGGGCCGGGGCACGGATTTAACTCTCGATCTAATCACAAGCGATTTTCTGGGAGCGGGCAAGCGGGAAAGCTGCTCGCAACCACTGCCTCCCGCCCACCCTGCTCCTCACCGTTTCGCGTGCCCAATCACGTGCCTCTCCGTCGCTGTCTGTCGCCCCTTGTTCTGAGTTGGCGGGCGCTCAACGCGGAGCGGAGCGGAGCGCGTACGGTTGGTCACTGCCTTCCCATCAACCGTCCGCTCCTCCTGTATGGCGCTGTTCTTCGTGCCGGATGTCAGTGGCGCACTATCCCAAGTCACTGTCGGCCATCTTGGATCGAGTTCGGCGGGTGCCACGCTCTATCACCTTCCACCGCAGTTATCTTCGCCTCCGGCCTCCGTTTTGTTACGGGAGCAACTGCAATGTGTCGTGTCGTCTGTCGGCCAACTTTTCGTAATTTTGCAGGAGTGTCGCAAGTCAAATTCCCCCAGGATTTGGCAGGATGTGTTGGCGGCACCGGGAGCTCAGCGAGCACGCGTCTACATCGGTCGCTCGTTGGCCACGCCCCTCTGCCTGACACTCTTAAACTGAATGTGAATCCATGTTAAGGCAGAGCTCTCTCTCAAACTGGAACCCAATGGGCGGAGGCAGAATAGCTATTCGCACCCGGGGAAGGGCGTTCACTTCGCTCGGGCCTGCATTAGGTCAGGCTGGCGGGCCGTTACCAGCCCTGCCCGCCCTCCTGAGCAGGCATTCATAGCCTTCTCATTTATCAGAGATGAGTTTCCATGTGGCAGGAGTTTCGTAGCAAAACTAGGAAGCAATCAGGAACATTATTTGGAAGAGTAAAACAATTTAGGCCTTTGCTGGGTTCTGTGATGAATTATACAGTTTGAGGCCAAAACCAGTAGTAGTAGAAACGCAGCATACACCCAAAAGCTAGCTACCACAGGACAGCAACAATCAGAAATAGATGGCTGTAGATGAGAAGGTGGGATCACTATAATAGAGGAATACAGTGCCCTGGCAAATTGTTGAATTCATTATGCTCATAGGACGTGTGTGGCTTTATAAAGAACTAGCACAAATACGGGCACAACCAAACCATACCTGTATAGCTGTCGGCAGCATCGCAATATCCAACTTCGTCCTGCTGCTATCTGTTGCTGATGATGCACCTACCAGCAGTTTAGTAGAAACCATTATATAGGGCCTCATTACGAGTTTGGCAGTGCAGGAAACACTTGTGTACGAGCGCGATATAAATAAAATATCATATCATATCAGGAAAAAACAATGGTAATGCAGTGTTAACTCAGTTACCACTATATTGCTGCTGCATTACTTCACCGCCGTACTACAACTTTGGTGGTAAGGTGGAGGATTTTCCTCTGTCAAGATCCTGGGGGTAAATATTTCACCTTACTGCCAAAAAATCACAAAATCATCCGAATTGCTGCCAGCGAAGTTACTGCTGGTTGTAATTCCACCAAAATCCCCATGGAATCCATGGACTCCAAAAAAGGCAGACTTATTCTGCCTACCAACACTGTCATCCCAAAGTAAATCCGCAGGACCAAGTGGTGGTAACGGAAATTCCATTTCCTGGTATTCTGGCAGATTTACCAACAAAATACTACCAAACTTGTAATGAGGCCCATAAATTGGAGGGTGAAGGTGATGTGGAACAAAAACCTCCAGCAGGTGGCTGTGGCGTTCCACTCCTCCTTATTTTACAGAAATGGAGGATTTACTGCAGCCAAAATGACCACCTATGGTAAACCTTCCAAGTCCCCAACAGTCAATGGACATTAAGACCGCCACCTTGGCACTCATAATCTGCTAGCAGATCCCCTGACAACAGGACGGGCAGCAATAGTATTCGGAAAGGCTGCCAACTTCAAAATGAGGCGCAAAATCTTCTAAGGTTTTGGGGGAAAAACAACAAATTAGAATAACTAGGAAAGGGCTACTACTGTTTGTGGAGAAAAAAAAATGAGATATGTGCAATAGAATGCCTAAAATAATGCCGACGGGAAATGTAATTGTAAGTGAATTTAATTGCTTGTGGAAGAAGTATACCGATTTAAGTAAGACAAGGCCTCTATATTTAGTGCCAGGCCTAACGATGCTTGGAGAGACTCAATTTCGAATGACATGCTTGCAGTCAAAAATGGAAGATGAAACTTAGCAACTAATGCTGTGTGTGCTTATTCACTTGTATCTTGCTGTCTTTGCAAAGCTATTTAGAAATGTGCTTACAGCATCATAATTATATTCATGTTTCGTAAACAGAATTTCAAACGGATACTGATAGAGGAGTCTTAATTGTATTAAGGGTACACATCTGTGTGGCTATCTCGTGAAAACTAGAGCAGTGCCTTTGAGTGTCTAGGGCTGCTTGGCTCCTCATAGGGCACCATTGTACTGATTAGGAAGGCTCAAGCCCTCCTTAGTGAAGTCAGTGAATCCCTCCTTTGTTGCATTGTAGTCAATGTACTAAGAATGTTACGAGAATCTGCTGATAAAGGGCTAGAGTTGCACAGTCTGGAATTGCATGGGGATTGTGTCCTGTCTATTCCTGTGTTCAACCCTCCATTGGTGCTATTGGAAATTTACCTAACTGAGCTCACCCGAAAGTTGAGTCCTGTGTCTGTTTTCCGTGGCAGATTAAAACTGGCAGAGGATCAAGTATTCCCAGATTTAAAAATATAAGATATTACTTGTTGGTTCATCTGTTAGGAATCAGCACCTGGAATTTGAAAGATAATCAGAATCAGTGGGTCTTCAGGGAGCAATCATTGAGCAGAGAGAGGCATACAGCTATAGAATGGACATATTGGGGTCAGATCACTCTCAATATATGGGCACTGGCTTCGGTAATATGCAATGAAAATATGGGGTGGACCAGCCAAAATGCGCTCTTACATTGTCCGCCACCCCTTCCAATCCACCCCAGCTCTTAAGCCCGCAGGTTTAAGCACAAGAAGGTTGTGTTAGGTGGGGTCCACTATGTGATAAAGATGGGTGAGATCCTATTCTAAAGAAGCTTTCACAAGTGGACATCCTAATGCCTGAGAAGGGCCCTCTAGCCAAACAACCTACTAGACATAACAGGCAACTGATGCACAATTGCCGAGTACATGGGCAAGCGAGAAGGAACTTGAAGGTAATGATCGACAGGAAAATGGAGAAAGGTATGGGGAAGAGCAAGATCATCAAGGTGTGTGTGTATTTTTATAGATATCCCAAGCAGTCTATAAAGTATGCTATCCGTGCAACTTGCCGACAAGCAGCAGATGAGCGTTTTCCCCCAAATTGTCCACCCGGTGCTGGAAGTAATGAAGGTTAACTTGGTTGCACTTATTGGTGAGCTAGAAAGTAATTGGACCAGTTTTTACATTAATGTTAAATATAGTAATAGAGAGCATGGGTACCATGGTCGCATGAGATGCAGGGGTACTATGTGTGTGTGTTGAAGACAAAATGCTCTGACTTTGGGGGGAGACGATGCATGTTCAAGCCACTCGCCTGGGTCCTTCCTGCAGGAAGATGATCAGAAGTACTTGGACAGGCATCATTTCCTACTTTGATGGTGAAGGACAATGATAGACCAGGCTCCAACAAGAACCTCACACTGCACAAGCAAAGCAACAAAAGAACAGAGTAACAGAAAGGACGGGTCAGTCCTGCAGGACCTGTGCTGTCCTGTCTCAGAAACTGGAAGATGTCTATAATGTGTGGCGCAGTGATCTGTCCTAAACCCTGCCGCGCTAACACTCTTGGCATTGCTAAAGTGGTGGGAAGGCGAGCCGTAGAGGCAGCAAAGGATAGTCCATAGAGTTACTAGTAAGAGGGAGACATAAAGCATTGAAATTGCCACTCCGATGAAAGGTTGATTTTCGAGGGCAAGCAGATAACCTCCTCGCATATGAGCACAACTCTTTAATTGCTGTTATTTCTCAAAGAAAAGAAATGATTAAGTATTACAAGCATGTACACATTCACACATTTTATTTTATTAATATTTTTTCTTCCATGCGATACCGTGAGCCTTTGCATAGATAGTATTCGCTAAAACTGTACCATGAAGTAAGATTCATCTCTAGACATACAAAAGAAAATCGATTGTTCCCTGTGTAATGTAATGTAATGTAAACCAAATTTGTAAAGTGCTGACAAAGGCCCGGAGGAATCTAGGCGCTGTATCTTATTGTGTATACATATTTCTCCCATGTATTTGGTCATATTAATTATGAATTCCTCTCCACTTTGCATAGCTTCTCCTTTGACCCACAGATGATTAACCGAGATCCGTCGAAGGACCAAGTGCAACATGAAGCGCTTGAAATCATCACTGATGGGCGGCCAGTGTGATAATGTTCTTCAGAAGAGTGTCCCAATTCTTTTTCCTTTGTTTGCTTTTAACATAGACAAAAATTGTGACCCTTGCAAAACCAAAAGTTGATGGCTGGAAGGTTTTGAATAAATCATAACCACGTGCACAGCTCAGGGAAACCCTCCAGACCATAATTGTTCAGCCTGCCAAACCATTACAGAAAAGGGAAAGACCATATGCAAATCAGGCTTGGTTCCACCATAAAAGGGGCCGTCCAGCCGATCAGCTAGGTCACATCACTCCTGCACGAGCCCACACGCATCCTCAGATGCCGACCCTAACATTCCTTTTTGTCACCCATACAGTGAGTGTGGTGACAGAGACGGGAATTGATGGTGTGGGAGGGAGAGCTAAGCAAAAACAGGAATGTCGCGGCTTGAATTTTTGTCATTGAATAGATAAATTGGCCCAATTCTTCCACACCTCTGCGTAGAAGTAATTCCTCTGAGGAGGACGCCGCATTTTGTGCGCGGCTTGCACGTTTGTTGTAGGAGTTCTGGCTTTTTCAATGTGGCAAATGAATGTAATGCTTGGCAAGAATGTGGTCATCTTTCCTGTCCCAATCTGTCAGCACCTACGAACATATCTCAATAAGGACCATCAGGTGGCTTCATTAAGAATGATTTTGAGATTTTGAGATCCACATCTTGAATTCTATTTCAGTGGAATGTTACGAGATGTTTGTTATTTATTTAACCAATTGTCACTCACTTTTTCTTCTCTCTTAAAGGTTGACCCAAGAATATCCAGGACACTATGGTGAAGACGTTGACATGGTGCTCTATTCCTATGGGTATTACATCAGGGGGGCACAAACCACCTTCTCTGGTGTGGAAAGGTAGGCGCAGACTTAATTCATTTCTCAAATCGTCTCAAAGGAGCATGGTATGAAAGTTATTGCTGAAATGTATGCACCAACACACCTGTCTTCTGTACTCTCTGGGTGGTCCACAACCCAATAGCCTGTGTGCTCAACCCTATGGACTGCTTCAGGTGAGGGCTGCCTGGTGACCACTAAATGGACTCACCACCTGTCCCCATAGTTGCAAAGGTTCACCTTATGACTTAAGGATTTATTGCCCATAGGCTGTGTTTCATATTCTAGGAAGGCTAACTATTGTGCACTGAGACACTTCTCTTTCTCCTTCCCCTTTACTCTGCTCAATATGATAGCAATTTAGTATCCTGATTGGTGCAACCAGGTAAGATAAATTGTGACCTTCCACCACATTGATTAGATCATAGATTGGCAACCAGATAAGTTCAAAATAAGTAATACTAGTTGTAAGGAACTAATATTACAAGAATACCACCTGTACCAAAACATGCTATTCATTACATGTAATGCAGGTACATTTTATCAGGGCAGTGGACCATGGGATCATTTTTGGAGCACTTTTGCCACAAAAAGACACTGTACGCCATAAGAGCCGCACCGGCTGCATTGAATTCTGTAACGTATCATGATGATGAATTCACTCATTGTTGCATTATCAAACTTGTTTATATTCTCCTTGTTGTAATTGTCAGTCAAGCCGCGGTCACATTATGGGAAATCTGCGGAACACTGACATTCACAAATGTTCTCCTCAAGAATATTGCTTAAGAGCTGAAGAAGAGGGAAAACAGACCTTTTCTACTCTACCTTAACCTCTGCCCTTCCCCGGGAAACCATGGCCTCAAGCCTCTACATTGCTCCACTTTCCCAAATAGGCAACAAGACCATCTGCTCCATCCTATCCTGGGTAAGGGCTACGACCCAGTGCTTCTTTCGTCGCCAAGGCTTCACCAGCGATGCGTTACACTGCAAGTGAATGTCTTTCTTTCTTTCTTTCTTTTTTTCTTTCTTTCTTTCTTTCTTTCTTTCTTTCTTTCTTTCTTTCTTTCTTTCTTTCTTTCTTTCTTTCTTTCTTTCTTTCTTTCTTTCTTTCTTTCTTTCTTTCTTTCTTTCTTTCTTTCCTTCTTTCCTTCGTCCTTCCTTTTCTTCCCTCCTTCTTTTTCTTCTCTTCTTCCTTCTATTCTTTCGTCCTTCCTTCTTCCTTTCATTCCATCTTTTCTTCCTTAATTTTGTACTTCCTTCCATTTTCCCTTCCTTCTTTCCTTCGTCCCTACCTCTTAGGTTCTGAGTTGGCCACAGGGAAGTGTGAAGTACTTGTTAAGTTGTGCTTTTTGTCTTTTATATTGCTAATATCACCACTGTAGCGGTCTTAAGTGCTAAGCCTTGTCCGTGTAGAAGTGAATTGGGACCACGTCCTGATTGGCATCCAGACCGCGATCTATGGGGTGAATAGTAAATGTGGCTAAGGAGAACAGGAAAGAGGAAGAGTGGGAAAAGTCAGGGACACATAAACATACAGACTTAAAATATGAAAACATAAGGGTGAGTGATAGTGATTGTTGGGATGAACGTATCGTTTTCAGTGTTTTGACCAGAAGAAAATGTAATCAAGAGAAGGGATGAGAGCTAGGTTTGTGTTGGTACTACCTTAAGTTATGTTGTGGATGCGCGATGGCCATGAGCTATCCTCTTGATTTCCTAGCAGTTGTGGGGCTACTCACAAGATAATCATATCTGATCCCCTATTTCTCATTGCCAGAGGCATCCTATTGACAGAGGTGTCAGAGCCAGGAATTGGCTGTGTGCAGAATGTGTGCTCTTGGACACAAAAGAAGAGTTTCACAAAAAGAATCTCCTTTACCCCAAGCCTTATATGATTGGCCTCAGGTGGAGAAGAGCGAACGAGTGTTGCCCTTGTAGGTAGTGAATTTGTCAATACGCCAATGGAATGCAGCATGAGGGAATTAAACTTGGGTTAACGTTATAACATACAACCCAAAAATATGTAGATCAAATGACAAAAGACCACAAAGTATTCTGATTACATGTTCAGCCATCTACATCTGCTCATTGGTGGACTGTAAATCGATATTGACCAATTGCCACACTCGTAGAAGCCACTGCTATTGGCCATACCAAATAGTATCTGGCGCAGATTAGAAAGTCTGATTTGGAAATCAGTTTTAGGACTACCAAATTCCACCTCGATGGATCTCATCAGACGCGACTTGGGCCTACAGTCGTTAGAAGCAACGGTGACGCTACACGCTTTCACTCTCTTCAGAAACACCTTAATACCAGACAGTCCTTTAATTTACAAAATCGTAGCTGACGAAATCGCAAAGCAGCGAACAATGAACTTAAACGCATGGTCAGAAAACTTAAAAGGAAAGCTATCAGCTATTGCATGCTCAGTTGAAGATCTTAAGCATAACCCCCCAGAAAGAGTAAAAAGAAAGTTAAAGGAACTGGACTGGATCCTGACCCTGTCGAAAGCTCAATCAAACAAACTGACCATGAACCTCCCACCTACCTTTAACAGACTCAAGGTACCGATACCATACTGTTCTAAGTTTCCAAGCCAACAGCTACGAAAATTCTTCATGAGAGCTCGTTTCAACCTCCTGCCGACGAGAGAAATTTTAGCAATCAGATCCAGTTCAACTGTCATTACCTGTCGCCTCTGCCACAATTCCACTATGACAGAATCAATCAAACATCTCCTACTTAGATGTCCTAATGTGAGAAAAATTCGAGCCACCTACCTGTCGACATTAATCTGTGAATACTCATCTTTCGGAGAGGAAGAAGAACTCACGTGGTGGAACAGGTTAATGTCGGGAGAAAAAAACAGATGGACAATCGCGACTGTCAAAATACTGGAATCTGCCTTTGAAATGATCAGTTCCAGTTCACAAACCATGAGCGAGAGTACAATTCCCGAGGTCTCCACTCCCTCACAATAATGCTGATAAGGGAGATCATGCTTCCTGTGGTATCTACTCCTCGTTCGGACTTCTATGTCCGTTTGAGCCCCTACCAACATCTTTTATACACTATACTGAGCTGGAAGTGGTAATCCCGCTCTTACTGGTATCGGACATAACAACTTGAAAGCTCGAGGCGCACCTCTCTTTAAGGGTCGCTGCCGCCCTCAACCGTTTGTAAAAATTCTTTTCAATGAATTATAAACAAATAAATAAAAAAAAAATAAAAAAATTGGTGACAACATAGAAGCTGGGAAACAGGGTCACCTTTTCCAGATAGGCGTGATGGGAGAGAGCGTGCAATGTCGAGTAGTGCCAGTCGATCATCACAGGCAGCATCTGGGCACCTTCCAACTCCATGAGCCACATCGCTGGAGACAAGCATATGCAGAAGAGAAGGTCAGCACAGGTAATTCTCGTGCTCTCTCTTCAGCAGGTGAATGAGTAAAAGGCTTCTTTTCATTATGATAAAGGTAATCCAAACTTCAATTTTCCCTTAGGCTACAGAGATCTCAAATACCAGAAAAGCCGATCATTTAGACTAGATTCAAAGTAGCTTCGATTTGATGTGATGTTTGTCAACAGAGGAAGACAACTCTTTGCAGCTATTTTGTGTTATACAGCTAAACAATACGTCTCTCCCTCTCAGAACTGACAGAAATAAATGTTCAGCAGTAGAGCTGAAACCCCATGATGCGTCAGGCATTCAAACGGGGACATTGCTTTTTGTGTGTAATTATTTTAGTAGCTGTGTATGACGCCCACTTGAGCCCTGTCAGCTTCATCAAAGAGATTTGAAAAAAATCTAAACATGAAGAACAGCAAAACGATACCTGAATTCTGAAAATGCTGACATTCACAGCAAGTGCTCTTTGTATAAATATTATAGGGGCTGAATGTGCTGTGCTGTAGTTCATGTGATGGCTTTGAGTTATAGGAAATCTGAACATTCTATTGCTAATAACGTTTGACTTTCACAACAGATTTAACTGACATGTTTCTAACAAAAAGTTTGTCATGTGCTCACACAGACTGGATATTTTGAGAAAGATTCTTTCAAAAAACAAAAATGTATTTAGAAAGCAAAACAAAACGTTTTGGCCTACTCCTATTCCTTTTCCCATAGAGAAAAGTCCAAATTTGGAAAAGCTGAAGTACAATGTTAAGGAGAATTCCCAAGAATGTGCTAATTTACCTACCTTTTGAGACCCCCAGCAACTTTGCTGGATTTCTATGTTTTAAATTTTTACCTGGAAAGAGTGTGAGTCTTTTTTCACACTCTTTCATGTATTTTGATGTGTGTTTTACTTTTGTGTTCTTTGGATATGGAGTTTTAGACAACTCCATAGGCATCATCCTTTTCTTGTGTGTCACACAGCACCTTCAGTGCAGTGGCACAGGGATGTCTTTCAGACTTCCCTAGGTTTAAATACCTTCTCTGGGACTGACTACCGTCTCCCAGTGCATGTAAAGTTAATTGACTTTGGTGTCTGGCAAGGACAGCCACCCTGCTGGGTGAGTGACAGCTAGGCTGGAATGAATGGGAGAAAACTGTTTAAAAGCAGGTCTCTGGGACTTGGAAGGCAGAGTCGACCACTGGAACGAATGAACTGAAGACGAGCTGAAGGAAGACGACTGCTACAACTCCTGGGTCGTTCGTTTGCCCGGTGAAGCCTTGCTGTAGGTCCGAATTGCCTGAAACTCCCTCGACAGAGAAGCCCTTCAAGGACAACTTCTTCCCTTGAGCTGGTGTGAACAACCAACTCGCAAGCCACCTGGACCTCGTCTCCATACTGGTCGAATTTTCATCAGAGTGCTGTTGAAAACCGGAAAGCCAGTGAGAAGGATACCACTTTGTGGACCTTAAGGCACTCACACCTTAAAACCAACGTTTAGCCAAGCTTGTGGCTTCTTCCCTGTACAGTGCAGGAACCTCCCAATGTCCTCCTTCTTGTCCTCACGACTGAAGCTTAGGAACAGAGAGATCTGCAGGAAGTGCCAGGAACAACTGCCTCAGCTACAGCTTTGATCCATCAATAAGGTACTGTGCAAACGCGGTGTGGAAATCCTTTTTGCCACGGTGAAAGTTTGTGAAACTTTCCCAACTTTGGAGTCTTGTTCGCTCCTAACCCAACATATAACTCCTTTTCTGGCAAACTACTTCTAAGAACATTGGCAAAGACTTAACCGTTTACTACCAGAACTGTGCTATCCTATCCAAGACACTGAACCATTGACTTTGGCCCAGGCCTATTGAATTGAATTACCTCGTGTAGTGAACTGAAACTATTTGCCCTGCCTCTGAAAGTAATTGGGTTTTGATTCTTATAACCTTTATCTTTTTACCCCTTTTGAAAGTTACTGAAGTGCCATTTTGCTCCCACTTCAGGGGAGCCTAACTTGTTCAGAAACGTATTGGTTGTGTACTGTAGTGTTTTATAGTGTGATATTGAGCTGCTTCTTACTAGTGGAATGTTTTCTAACTAATGTGTAAATATATGTATATTCTTTTACCAAGAAACTTTGAGTAAGTGTTTGTTTGAACTACCGTGATTGCAAGTCCTTTGTGTAACATCTGGTACTGCTCACATCCCTCTTTAGATAAGTCTGGCTGCTCAGCCACTGCTACCACATAACTGTGTAGTACAGGCTTGTACCAAAGGTGATATTGTGCTTATACCTGTAGTTTTAATTGTGTATAGTGTTCCCTAAGGGTACTGCATGCAATTCTGCCTAATATACAAAAACTGCGGGATTGATTTGGACCAAATAAGAAATATCTTGGGCACAAAGCGTTCACTTAATTTCCAGGGCAGGTTTGGGGTAAATTCATCCAGTAGTTTTTAAAATATTTGACGGGTACAGAGGTGCCCATTGCTCCCAAAAATAGCTATATCTCCCCATGGTGCTTTTCAGCAGAGAGAATTTTCAAAAATCAAAAGCTACCATTTTCTTTACTCAATGCGAGCGATTACTGTGGTAATAACGGGGGAATGCGAAAATAATAAATGCTCAAAAAGCTATTTGGAGGAGGAAAAAGGATGCAATTGCATCAGGCTACAGGTGAGGGGAGGTAAAGAGGATACCATGTGAAATTGGAGAGTTGGGTGTAGTCTGAAGATCCAGTTACAGTTCAAACATTTTTGTATTATCAGGGAAATACCGGAGGAATCTCGCGAGATTCCCGTTGCTACAATGGAAAGATGCACTCGGAAAAGAAAATGTGTCGACGAACCAAAGAGTGAAAGGAGGTAATGGGATAGCACCAAGGAGGGAAAAAGCATATGGAGTGAGTAGGGGAACCATGGAAAGATGAGAGGGGCACTTGGTGAGTGCCTGAGAGGACAAGGACGAGTTTTTGATTTTCAAACGTTTTCAGTTCATCAGGGAAATACCAGGGCAATCCTGCAGGCATAGGTAGTTTGTTGTCGTTATATGTAGTTCATTGCCTTATCGGGGGAATATCTGGGGAATCCAGCGGAAACTGCAAGAGAGTAAAAGAAAGAAAATCCCTCATCTAAGGGATCACATCTACAATGCATGGAGTAATGGGTCTTTGTACCACTGGCCATGGCCAAAGGGCATTGCTAGTGAGCCCCAAAGAAACGTATTGGTGCAACATGTACAGTGGCCATGGCTGAAGGCCATGGTTAGTGAGCCCCAAAAAGCCTATTGGCTCAACATGTCTAGCCATGGCCGAAGGCTATGGCTAGTAGGCCCTAAGGAACATATGGGCTAGTGGGCACCAAAGAAACCTATTGTTGCAAAATGTACAGTGGCCACGGTCGAAGACCATGGCTAGTGGGCCCCAAAGAAACCTACTGGTGCAATATCACTGGCCATGGCCGAAAGCAATGGCCACTGGCCATTGCCAAATGCCATGGCTAGTGGGCCCCAAAGAAACGTATTGGTGCAACAAGTACAGTGACTAAAGCCAAAGGCCGTGGCCACTGGCCATGGCCTTGGGCCCAAAAGAAACTATAGTGTAACAGAAATCCTTGAAATTCTGTGAAAAAACTTTAGTTAAGAGAGAGTTAAGCTGATCAGATTTCACATGGAAAATACATAACACACAAATAATTTGAAATTCAGTGGAAAAACTGTTGATAAGAGAAAGTTAAGGTGATCACATTTAATGCAACAAAACCCTTGAAATTCAGCACTTGCATTTGAAGCACATCCACCCTAAATGCGCGCCAGCTGTGTCGCACCATATGACCACAATGATGACATCACTGGTGACACCACTAATTACACAATAAATTACATCACTGATGATATCATACACAACATCATT
This sequence comes from Ambystoma mexicanum, assembly GCF_040938575.1. Taxonomy (NCBI): domain Eukaryota; kingdom Metazoa; phylum Chordata; class Amphibia; order Caudata; family Ambystomatidae; genus Ambystoma; species Ambystoma mexicanum. The sequence goes on along the minus strand of NC_090939.1, from coordinate 454,152,890 downwards.
GATTAAATCAATAATTACATCATATGTGACATTATTGATTGTATGAGTTAGAATATTTGTGTTGCCTACTTTTGTTACATATTTTAATTTATTACACTTAACAATAATAAAAACCTGACATTGAACAATACTGTCATACATATTTATATATTATATATATATAGATATATTTACGTGTGGAGTATTTATTTGTATTACTAATCAATTTATACAATTTGTAACGTTATACAAATGGTTTGAATTTCATATATAAGTAAGCAATTACAATACTTAATTGCAGGGAAAGTACATGATACAGCTAAATCTGTTTCAAGTATTTCAGAGATAATATAATAAGTATATGTTGTAGTAAAAAAATAAATAAGAAGAATACATAGAAACATGATAAATAGTAAGTGTTATTAAAATAGTCAATGTTCCACACTTAAACGTACAATTCTCCTTACTGTAATAACCTTACACTAACACATTTTTTTCTAGATGACAAGTTTCATAAAAAATAAACTCATATGAAGGAAAGTGCATGCCCGTGTGCATTGTGATAGTATACAATCTACAATTCGAAGTTTGATTAATATATAACAAAGTCAATTACCTATAACTACATAATTCCATTTATAGAAATGAAATGAAGAAAATAATGTAAATATGTAATTAAAGACATAGCAATTGTATTGCTAATATTCTTAGTCATTTCTTTTGAAAAATAAATAATGAATTTGTATTAAAAAATAACAGATTTCCTTCCAAAGTAGGTAAATGCACATATAATAAACTTGAGCTTATGAACTTTGGTAATAGTAATACCCCTGCAGTGTTGCAAATCAATGTACCTTCACCAGAACGCACTTTTCATTCAACCCTGCTGTCTGCCGGTCCTGTGCATCTATTAACTCCCTACCTGCATTCCTTTATCTCTCCATTATAACATACGCACCCACTGCTGCCTTACCGTGGTTTTCCCAGTTGTTGGCAGGGAGGGCCCCCAAACCTCATTTGGAAATTGACCCCATGAACCCCAAAATATCTTCAGTAGGACCTGTGCACGTACACACAGAATGCATGCCCACACACATGAACACACACACATATAAACCCCCTCAAACCCACATTAAACATCTTCACACATATACATAGTGCAATACAGTCAAACATGCATGCACATAAACAGTTTTGTTTGTTTTAACATTATTACAGGTTTAAATGTTTTATGGTTCTTTTAATAAGTCAGTTCATGCTTGCTTAATGCTTTCAGTGATGCATGTTCCAGAGAAATAGGACTAAAACATGTGAGTACACACAACATGCCTGGCATTGTTAGGATCATGCTACTTTCAGTATGACTAGCCAACATTGGGGCCCCTCTTCAGCTCGGGCCCCCCCAAACCACGGTGCCTTCAGAGACCCTTGCTCTGCTAGTGGGTTTACCTATTGTATCAATTCAAAGAGATCACAGCCTAGGGAGACCCTGCTTGATGTATTCCTGAGCTTCTCTCCCCCACACCAAACACTGACACGTGCGTGCTGTCAAACCATACTCAACTTTCTGTGGTTTGGCTCTAAGGAGGAGTATTGCTTGCAGGGTAATGCACATATCTTTTAGAAAAGACTGCTATTCTAGCCATTTAGTATACATCCGGCTTGTGGCAATTGGTTGGTGCTTTGCAAAATCTTTGGTCATGTCACCACAAATCAAAAGTAACCACGATCCGGTGTCTTTAACACTGGATTTGGAGGCATGCATTGCTTTAATCTATTCAGCTCTTTTGTTGATTTAAAAAATGCTTTTCTAGATCCCAATAGCTCAATTCAACTCAGTTCATCAAGACCTTACACGTGCAATATACCTCATGTGACAAAGCAAGCACCAATAAATGTAAATTGATTGCAAACTCATGATCGTTGGCATGACAAGGAATGTCAGGATGCAAAGGGCAACTCTTTGATTGCTCTAAAGACCTGTAAGGTTTCAGATGAGGAAAGAGCTCAGAACTTCAGTACTCTCATAAGGAAGCTCTATCTGGTAACATGAACAGGAATGTGGTCAGGAAATAAGTCTATTTAATGCAGGCATCTACTTCTAAAGAGTAGAATTGGTTGTGACGCGAAATAGCTCAGTATATGAGCAAATAATGGAATGAACCATTTAAGGACTGATACAAAGCTTCCCCAGAGATATCTAATAAACCAGACCAGCAGATTAACTTTTAGACCGCAGGTTTGCTTTATTTATGACAGACGACAAGGTGAGGTCTGCCCTCCAAAAACAAAAAAGGGCATGGACCAAGGTGTTTATATACTCCCTATAGATGGATTCAAAGACAAACCACTAGTATGAGTCCCCTTTCCTATATCTTTTAATATTATGAACATAGCTAGATAGGTATTACCCAAATTGGTCATTTTCATTTGAACGTATGATAAATCTGTCCGAATTCGGCCAGTACCATTTGATCGTTTGGAAACAACCAATTTGGGTAATCACTGCCAAACATGTGGAGCGGGGTTTGCAGCAGTGTCCCCTGGTCCTCATGTTTGGTAGTGATGGCCTTTAGGGGTAGCGGGGGTGTCCCCCACTTCCGGAGATCTGGAGGTGGAGGATGAAAAGAAAAAGAAAAAGCAACGCAGACCTTGCATAAGAGGGACATATCCGAAACCCCAAGGTCAGTGAGAAAGCTGCAGTGAATAAGGCAAACAGGGGGAGGATGGGGGAGTGTTTTGAGGGTGGTTGTTTTTTTTTAGTTTTTGCGGATTTGGCTTCAGCAAAATTGGCTTTGCGGCCGAAGTGACCACCGTCAATTCGGCGGCAACCAATTGTGCCTCAGCAAAAATCTATGCAACCAAAACGTATGCACCATAGAGTTGTAAAAATGCTGAAATAGTATCCATATTTAAAAGGGGAGGTATAACTTTGCCATGCAATAGCAGGCCAATTTCATTAATCGAATGATTGGACGGTAAGATTTTATTGGTGCATCTTGAGGAATGGGTGTATGGGAGTGATCCTATATCTGATGCTGAAAGTGGTTTTAGAAATGGTGTGGGGAAAATCAACCAGGCATTTTGCTTCAATTTAGTTTGATATACGTTTGTGTGCCTGAGGAAAGAATCGACTTATCATTGCTTTTCTAGATTTTAAAACCATTTCGAATAGTGTTAATTGCACAATTCTGTGGAATGTCTTATAACAAATGAGGATTGTTTGGAACTACTTTCAGCCATTACGAGATTGTATAGCATGAACTCAGCAGTTGAAAGGTGGGGTCAGGGCGGCTAAACCACAGGTCCATTTTTTATTGAAGGTTGGTGAAAAGCATGTCTGTTTTTGCCCCATTATTGTCTTTTTTAACATATTAATGATTACGTTCTTAGAGTGGATCACAATACCCTCTGTCACCACCTGTCCACTGCTGCTAACTTCTCCACTACAGCCATTGCTTGGATCACCTCGTTTCTTCAGGAAAGGGTTATGAAAGTCTTTTCTGACTTAGCCTGTGCCCACCCAAGCTTCATCAAATGTGCAGTCCCACAGGGATCCTGCATTTCTCCCATGCTCTATAACGTGTTCACAAAGCCTCTGTTCCAAATCCTGGATGCCTTGGGCATCACATATACCAACTATGCTGATGACACACAGGTCCTCGTCTCACTCACAGGAGACTACAAAGCCGATTCGGCCACCCTCGAGTCCATTTATTCCACTATCCAAATTTGGATGGCCGAGAACTGGTTATGCCTCAATGGGGATAAAACGAGCTTCTGATAATAGGATCACCGGCCACGCTCAAGAAAATGGACAAACAATACAGCTCCTTTACAATTGACCACTCTTCAATCCCAGTATCGCAAGCTGCAAAGACATTGGGTGTCTACCTGGACTCGGACCTCTCGATGAATAGGCAGGTCAACGCTGCCAGACCATATCTCTTGAAGACCAACTGCCTCACCATAATCGGATCCAGATTAGACTACTGTAATACCCTCTTCCTAGGGACTTCCAACAAAAACCTCTCCAAACTGCAGATAATCCAGAATAACGCCCTTAGGGCAGCTACTGGCATCTCTAAAAAGGAACACATTTCTGAGACCAGAAAGCAAGCTCACTGGCTCCCCATTAAAGAAGGGATAGTCTTTAAAGCCATCGCTCTAACACACAAGTGTGTTAACAACCATGCACCCCTATACCTAGCTCAAAGAGTTGTCAAGCAGTTACCCATCAGACCCACTAGAATGGCCTATGCGAAAAGGATCTCTCTTCCTAAAACTAAGAGAATGCGAGCAGGAGGATCCAGCTTTCCAGTACTGGCAGCAACACACTGGAATGCCCTCCCACCCCAAGCCGGAAAGGTTAAATCGCACCTTGCTTTTAGGAAAGTAGTCAAAACACTGCTGTTCACCTAAGGGCCTCACCCCATCAATGTGGCTGTTTTGTCATATAAGCCTATTGCTGTTCTGTACACTAGAAATATATCACGCTCACTGTAACCAAGAGCTAAATCATGTTTACTGTATTAAGATCTCCATACGCATGTTCATACTCACTGTAACCATGAGCCAAGCATACCCACATAACTAAGACAAATATGTGCAAATAAGGCAATTTCTGCAACAGTGCCTCGATGCCTGTGAGCTGTAAGTGCGCTTAACAAATACAAATAAATAAATAAAATAGTACAGATGCACCAGAAACTACCCAAAAGAAAGTTGGCATCCCACTTGCTGCATATTATGCTCCCCTAATCTCTAAACACCTGACAGCTCCGGGTAGTGGCAGAATGTTGGTGAAAGAGGAACCTAATTTTAAAATTGACAAATATTGTCATTATAGCCTGTCATCCATCTAGAGCGTTAGCTTTGATGGTGTTGCCGACAAACAAGTCAGATATGTCTACTACTTCCATTAAATAAGCGCCTTGAAAGTAGACTTCCCTGCACAGTAATTGATGTTTACAAAGCTTAATGTCTACCAGCAGCCCTTTATAGTTGCCGGTTTTGGGGGTATCGCCAGATACCCTCCTGCTGGCAGTAGGAAGCACATTTCTCAAACAGCTTCTTGGATTGCCGCTGAGAACTCAACCTCCCTTACTGCATTTAGAAACAGGGCTCACCAGGATTAAATATTCACACCTATAATATATGCAAAACAGAAATCTCAAAACCTCTATCATAGTGGGTACAGTTAGGTAAGTATGAGGAAATAATACCTTCCAAGGAGGTAATGTGGGATGTCATCGGTCGCCCGCGGGTAGCTCATGGAAATGGTTTAAACATGTGAATAGTCTCTTGAAAGATATTGGGGACCCCTAAGCAAAAAACCTGAAGGATATAACCAAGCGATTAGTAAAGTAAAAGAAGCATTCAAAATGTGGTGACCCGAGGATCACATTGCCAAAACCATGAGTCAGGAAAGAATGATAGGCTACCTATTACTTAAACTTATATCTTAGCAGAACCCTACTTAAAATATATTACTCCCTCAGCGAAGAGCCCCCAAGATATAAAATTTCATCTCAATATCATCCTGTTGGCTGACCTTACAGCAAGCTTACAGTTAAGCCCCGGTAGGCTTTATATCAAAGGAATCAGTTGGTCATTTCATGTTCCCGTGTAAAAAAAAATAAGACTTTAGGGAAAAAAATGCTTAGTACCTATCATCAATAATTTTAATAGACGCACAATGCATGAAGCATTCACCCTGTGCAAGAGGAGCTCCTCCACTCCAGTCATTCTTACATTATCCAAATATTTGAATGGTGCATGGACCTATTGATGCATTTCCCATATTGATCTTAATGTTAGTTTCATCAACCAATAAACAGCAAAAGGCAATACTGTCATACAAATGCAGTTCAATATAAAAACATGTTTATTATGCATGTTAAATCCTCAAATTACAAAAAATATCTCACATACCAAAAATATATTAACACAGACACATATGTATAAAATGTTTATTATGCAACATTAAAACAGAATATGTGTTAAAACATATATAAACACATACTGATACTGTTAACCCAACTTTATGAATGTTTTTTAAACAAAATTATATGGTTAGAGCAAATTCAAATGTATAGCCAATTCATGCAACACATATTGAAGTGTCAAATCTATCCCTAGAGGAGATTGAACAGACCCAAATGAGTGTTTTATTTTATATACATAAACTTATTATGATGTCACCCACAGGTGACATCATAATGAGTCTATGTATGTATGTAGATCGGATTATTCACAGCTCTTATACATTTAGTGCTGATCAGTTGAGGCAGGCGGATGTATATATAAAAAAACATCAACAACAACAAAAAACACTCCTTTGGGTCTGTTCAATCTCCTTCAATCTCCAGGCCTACCTGTGTCCCACATCACTCTCCTGGCCCATTTTCTGACCCATGTTCCTCTCGCTGTACTACCCCACCCACAAAACCATTGGCGGCTGATGTTGGAGGGGCGTAATCATTTGCCATGAATATGCAGGAGTGAACGAGAATAGTGCTGGTGCCGAAACAAAGCAAGGAAGGTTCGGGTGTGGGATTTCATCAACAGTGCACAGGACCATTTTCCAATGCATTTTCAGGATGCCTTTGTCTCATATATGCCCTCATTAAATCAGTAAAATGTATTTCATCAGCATGATATACTTTTACAAACAGGTAAAACATACTATAAAACAAAATCACATGATTGCAACAATTTGGAAGACCCTCAACCCCCAACCCAGTCCTCATGCCTAACTGGTGTCAATTAGATTCCTCAGCGACTAACCAAAAATGCTTGCTATGACACCCTTCCCTACGGATCCTATATGCCCATGTTCCATATATGAGGTGGACTACTGCAATCACTACCACCTCACTGACAGAGCTTCGTGCCCGATCTATGGCCTCCCACAAATGCCTTATACTGTTAACCTTGGATAGCGGTTTCAACCATTTGCTCCATAAAATAAAATAGAGTAAGTGCAACAGCCCCAAATGAGCAGTTGCTTCAATCGAGCTACCACACCTAAAAAGACAATTGCATAGGTCCCAGCTATTCCACTTCCCTATCACCACAACTAAGAGAAGACAACCTATACATAATTTAGTAGAGGGCACACATTTCTGAAAGGTGGATCCTATCAAGGAATGATTCCCAACCCAGAAGTAATTTTAGTTGTAGATATTGAGAGTCTGGGATTACAAACAGCCTTTCCACATAGGCTTCATCCTTCATGACCCACTATCTCACCTTCCGCTCTCTCAAATATGTTCTAGTAATTTGGGATGAAAAACCCCACAGGTGTCCCAACTCTAAATCATCCAGGTCTCTGCTGATTGCTCTGCACCAATCCAGATCGTCATAGCCATACTGAGAATGTAGCTCCAACAAATGATTTGTATATACGTAAGGGCCAGGATGAGCTTATATCCTAACCATGAAAACCAGTGGATTCAGACACAGCTCATCACTGAGAGTTCTGACACCCAACTAATCCTGGATTAGGATTGTGGAAATTACTAGAGGGCTCTTTAACATAGACATTAAACAAATACACGTAATACAAAGCAAGGGTACTCTCAGGCCATGCCCCACTGGTGGTCACGTTGCAGGCTCGGCCCCTACTAGCTAGGATTCCAACATGGAGACTGAGGGTGGAAGCACTCAGAGGTGTGGGATATCAGCAACACCTTAGGGAGGAGGTGGAAGAATATTTTGTGCATAATACATGGAGTGTCAAATCTGCGGGTACTCTGTGGGATAAAGTGGTGGTGAGAGGAGCAGCTATAGCAAAGTCGAAAGAGATGCAGGATGTCATTTTGAGGGATTTACAGAAAGTGGAAGGTAGACTGAAAGTCATAGCAGAGACTGAAAGTAGGTCTCTAGAAGAGGTGCAGGAGGTGGATACCTTACAACAAGAGTGCCGGGCGCACTTTAACAGGCTGGGTAAATTAAGTTAAAGGAAGTATACAGAGAGACAACACGCAGATGGAGACAAGCCTGGGCAGTCGCTAGCATGGCTCTACAAGAACGAGAGCAAGTGGAGACAATAAGGGCAATTCTGGGTACAGATGGAGAGTTGCGGGAGATGCAAGAAGAGGTGGATAAATGTTTTTATGATTATTATAAGCAATTGAACGAAGAAACCTCAGAGAGTGACACGGCAGAGATACTAGAGGCATTGTTAGAGAACAATCTCCCCAAGCTAAGTAAAGATGAGACAGATAGGCTGGAGATCCCATCACGATAGAGAAACTAGAGTATGTAAGTGAGTAAGTCACTCCATGAATAGGCCGTTAGTATGCATACTTACCATTGTCTATTTAAGATTTAATTCATCTTGTGTTCTTCATACTTGTCTTTATGCCTCCTTTCCCCTTCACCGACCCACCTGTAACCAGGGTCCTTCATTTTTATCATTACATTGTGTTGTAATATGCCTGCACTTTCTGTATGTTACCTACAAGTTTCTCAAGAGCCTAGTTACCTCACGGTTTGGTGTGCGATACAAATAATAAACAAATACAAAACAAATACAAATGAGATAAAAGACCTACCGACAGGCAAAGCCCCAGGGGCAGATGAGCTTCCCAGTGAATTTTATAAGGAATACAGGGTGGAAATCTTGACTACACTGCTGGCAATGCCGAACGAGGCGTTGGACACAGGCATATTGCCCAGTACCCTGAGAGAGTCGATTATCGTCCCCCTTCTTAAACCAAACAAGCCGGACCCAGAATGCTGATCATATAGGCCCCTTTCATCATTGAACCAAGATGGTAAAATCCTGATGGCAGGCATGGCGCATAGACTGAAACCAGTCATAGCCACGCTCATACATTCGGACCAGACGGATTATGTCCCACATAAGAACATCACTAATAACTTGTGAAGGTTACACCACATCATTGATTTCACCCAAGGAGAAACACGGGAGCTTGCAGTTGCGTCACTAGATGCAGTCATCTAAGCGAGCGTTTTTACTCGGTCAGATGGCCCTGGCTGTTAATGGTGTTAGAAAGGTTCGGTATCGGGCCCACATATAGTAAATGGATACAATGGTTGTATACTGAACCGATGGTGAGGGTTAAAACGGGCTCAATTATCTCAGAACAATGGCAGTTATGCAAGGGCATGAGACAAGGATGCCCGTGGTCCCCGATGCTTTTCATTTTAGCGCTGGAACCACTAGCGGTCTATCTATAAGAGGAATATGGAGGAATATAGTCACTCCGGGTAGAGGGCACCTGATTTCATTGTATGCAGACGATATGCTCCTCTACTTGCTGCACCCTGAGATAAACTTGCAACACATACTCGATGTGATGGACGATATGCAGCTTTGTCAGGTATAACTATCAACCCACAAAAGTCCAGTTTGTTCCCGTTGGGGGGATACATCGGGAAGCCTTTGTGTAAGTTACCGGTGCTGCCCATTCAATCGGTCACAAATACATTTAGGTATCTTCAGGTCGACATTTATCATGATCCTAAAATAGAGCATGCACAGAATATGGTGAGGGCGATGAATAGAATCGAAAACTCTGTGTCTTTTTGGGCCTGATTGCCGTTGTCCATGACGGGGAGGGCAGAATTGTTAAAGATGGTGGTGTAACCGAGACTCCATTATTTTGCAAATATCCAGTATGCAATACCAAAAAGGTTTTAACGGAACTGCATAGTATATGTAGGGGCTTTCAGTGGCATAACGCACGGTGCAGGGTGGTGTTGTGGAAACTCCAGAACCCACATGAACAAGGGGGAATAAAAGTGCCCAATTTCAAGGGATATTTTGTAGCCAGCCAATTGCAGTATGTGGCCAAATGGCTGTCTGATGAACAAACACCGGAAACACGGTTATTGCAAGCAATGTGCTCCATGTATTTCCTAAATGAAGTGATATGGATATCCGACCCTTACATAGCCTGCATGTCCGCACTGTTACGACTGGGGTGCGCGATGTGGTGCAGGGCCTGTCTATTGGTGGGGAACGCTACACCATATTTCCCGCAGTTTCAGCTGGTTGCACTGAAAGGGGTGGGAGATCAGTTGAGATTAAATGTGGGGATACACTGGGAACCCAAGGGTGTGGCAACAGTGGGAGAAGTGTTGGAAGAGGGGGTGCTTAAAAAGTTTGTGACACTTATAGAGGACACTGGGGTGCACTGAGGGCAACATCTCACATATTTCTGCTTGCTGCAGAATATTAGACTATGATGTCCGGATTCCCAAAGTACCCCTGCACCCAGATGAGACAAAAGAGACATTTTATGATGTATCAGAGGACGGGCATGAAATCTCATGGATGTATGAGCTACTGACGGCAAGGGCAGGGAAAGAGCTGGGGCAGACAGGGCTGAACTGGGAAAGGGATTTACAAGAACCAATGTCAGATGAAATGTGGGGTAGAGCTCTGGTGTATCACAAAAAGGTGTCGAGAAATGCTCGGCTCCAGCAGATCCAATTATAGGTTACCCACAGAGCGTTTTTGACCCCGAACAAAATAGCTAAGTTCAATCAGGCAGCAACACAATCATGCCCGAAGTACGGAGAGGTCAACGCCTGCATAGAGGTCGGCAGAACCTGGAGAAAGGTAGGCCAAGTATTAGCACAGACGGAGATCACTCTAGATGTCGGACCCCCCCTGGCTTGTCTACTGGGGAGCTTCCCAAGGCCCAAAATGGCTAGACATGTGAGTAAGCTTAAGCATCTGGAGTATATACTAGCCAAACGTAGGGTAACCATGGGGTGGAAAGCAAAGACGAGACCAGCACTACAGGTGTGGTGGAAGGATCTGTTAAAATGGGCGAATGCAGAGACAGTGGTGTGCGTTGTAGGCCGGGGTGGGGAGGAGGGATTTGGTGGGAGGGGAAGAAACAGGCGATTATGCTGAGTTGTGTAATATGATGTTTATGTTATTGCAAATCTGTATGTTACCAGTTATGAAAAATAATAAAAATTGTTTAAAAAAAAAACGGAACTTGCGCCATGCTGTTCCACTTAGCACTACCTATGAGTGCACCTGCTTCTGCCTTCCCATGATCATTACTTTAGTCTTTGTTTCATTGATATTGTATTTAGACAGACAGTTGTCATCAAACCCCAATGGAACTGCCTTAGGCCATTCTTGGTTTGTGAAAGAGTTACTGCGGCATCTGAAAAAAGAGAAATTGGGACACGCACATTGTCTACCATTGGGGTAAGAGGAGGACCTTCCTCCCTCACTGAAGTCAACCATCATCATCATTAATAAACAGCCTTACCTAATACATTCTAGCAATCACATATTCCATCTAAACCTCTCTACAAGGGCCCAACCGCGGCCATACTTTCAAGCCATCATGGATGGCGTCAATGAAACCAATTAGTGCTGAATCCATACCTTATTTTCCAAGAATACAGCATACGCATTCCCCATCAACAGAACTGAACACTGCCTTGAGGTCACAAACCCCATAACCAGCAAATTCCATAAATTCACATACTCCCTATTTAGACACATTACATAGAGCACTTGCTCAACAGTGCCTGTCCTCTGGCAAAGTCCCCCTGATTTAATGTTAAAACAGACTTCATACTGTCCCACTCCTGAATTCTTTCCAGAGCAACTTTAATAAAAACCTTGCCTGAACCATCCAGTCGGAAGAAAAGCCTGCAGTTTGTGGGGTGACCTGAGTCCCTTTTTTAAAAATACCAGCATTCTGCAGGTGCAAAAACAACATGTTCATGCTGACTGCTCAAATGCTGCCCCCCCCACATCCAGGAATATTCAAGATGTTGGATTTGCCCTTAACACCATTATAAAATGGCATGCCACAGGGAGAATACATGTACATGAATACATCGACTCAGGAGGATAGCTCAGGGGCAACGCGCTCGCCTTGTAAGCAAGACGACACGAAGAACCACAGGTTCGATCCCCGGGTCCGAGCTTAGAAACATCTGGGTATCAAGCCAAGCTATAAATTACCTATCATATTATTTACTTGCAGGCTGCACAGATGACACTCAAGAACACTCATCAAGATGTCTTTGACCTTAACAGCAGTATAAAATTCCATGCCACTGTGAGAAAACATCTCTTTGTTAGCTGCACTAACCCTACACCTTGTAAAAAGACTCATGATGGCATTGCCCTTAAGGCCAGTGCCAGACCACAATCTTTGCTGGCTGTGTGTACCAATGCCCCCCCCCCCGCGCCCAGCCTCCCACTCACACTAGCAGTCATGCACTGATGCAGCTCCTCCCTTAATCATTCATTCCACGCGCACCTAGAATATTCACCCTGCATTCTCATTGGCACGCACACTCACATCCATGCACAGGGCTCTCTCATACAGGCACTTACAAAGAATCCATCTCACATGCATGCGTGCACACATTACAGACTCTGTGAGATAAAAAAAATCAAATGTTGCGTTGTAGATGTGGGTGAGTAACATTAAAATCGTTTTCATATTTCATGTTGACATCTCATTTCAGAGCAGTTGTATTTGAAAGTCTGCTGATATAATAAGAAAACAGAACATACTTTTAATTAGCCACTGATATAATGAGAGAACAGAACATAATTTTAATTAGCTCTCTTTCTGATTTTAATTAACATTCTTGCGTTTCAGCCGTACTTTAGAAACGGACTTATGCCAGACCTTGAAAAAGAAAACAAGCTCCCGGCCCTTACATGATTTTTATCAGGCCGCACAAAAGAGAGGAGGCCCTCACAATCTCTGAATATGGTGTCCATGGAGCTGCCAGGGCATTCTAAACCTCACACCACCATCTATATATGGTCTCCGTGCGGGGTTGTTTTAGAAATCAAGGCAGTTTGAAACCCATGCTTAGTGAGATCATAATTATTTATTTTTGTATATATTTGTACATTTGTTAAGCGCACTAAACCCAGAGGCCTCAAGGCGCTTGTTACAGGCGCAGCTGGTAAATGCCCCCTTTATTTAAAGGCACGAGGCGGAGTGCAACGTCACTCTGCCGCGTGCTGAAACCCTTAAAGGGGCAGCACCACACTCCTCCTTTTTCATGAGGACACACAATAAACAACAGGACAATGGTAATCTTAAAACACAACACCCACAGCAAATCAGATCAAAAATTGACCCCTTTAATCACAGCCACCAGGGTCCCCTTATCACTATAGCACCCCACTGGGGCCGCTCGGACTCACTGTTCCAACACATAGTCACTGAAGCAAATAGGTTTCCCTCGCCCTGTCCTCAGGGCATACCTCCTGCTCTCCTCCTGGAGAGGGTATCCCTCGGCAGCCGTCATGCTGACCGGAGAGCAGGGAAGAGGGGCCACACCCCTGCCCTCATCTGTAACCTCCGTTATGTCCTTGTCCGGGGACACCTCCGCCCGAGGGTTCCCCATGTCTTTTAAAGAAGCTTACGTTTCAGGTGACAGATGCCTTGCCATCGGAGGCCGTTACCATGGACCCCTTGACAGCCACCACCTCCAATGGCTCAAGCTCGTAAGTTAGTGATAACTTCCCGTGTGGGTGCCTGTTTCTGATAAGAACCTCATCGCCAGGCATACGTTGCTGAGGTCGGAGACCTCTCCACTGGTTTTCCTGTTCATTCCTTAACCTGCGGTCACGTTCCACCTGTTGATCATCAATGACCGCAGGTTCCTTTTCCCCGACCCCTGGTATCAGTCCTCTTGGGTATCATTTGAATAGGGCTTCCGTCGGGGCTACTCCCGTAGATGTGTGTGGGGTGGTCCGGTAAACACGCAGAAACTGGTACAGAGCCGTTTACAGGCACCAGCCTTGCCCCAGCGCGATGCTGAATACTTTGTTTCGAGTTCGCATCAGTCTCTCCGCCTCCCCGTTTGCCCTGGCCCACAGCGGGGTGATCTTCCTGTGATGAACACCATAGCCCTCCATCAGGGCCGCAAAACTCTCGCCCTGAAATGGCACCCCTTTGTCCTAGCACAGAACCTTGGGGAGTCCATGAGGCGCGAAGATCTTTTCCATGGCCACCACCACATTCTCAAAGGCCACCGACTCAATGAACTCGACCTCAGGGTATCTGGACCATTCGTCTACCACCACCAGGAAGTGGGTGCCCTGTGTTGTGGAGCCAAAGTCTGCATGCACCACTTCCCATGGTTGCGTGACTAGGGGCATGGCTTCGATGGAAGGCTCTCAGGGCTGGAGACACCGCCTGGCACCATACACACGACACCACAAACTCCTCCACGTGTCTCTACAGCTCAGGAAACCACACCTTTAGGCGCAGACAGGCTTTCGTCTTGACAGCCCCTTGATGACCTTGGTGGGCTAACCCAATGACCTCCTGGACTTTCACTTGAGGAACTACGATCCGGTCACCCCGAGTAGGAGGCCAGACCCGGAAAATGACAGTTCGTCCCTCACCTTCCACAATTGATCAAGCATGACCATCGCCTCCTGCGTTCACATTGCCAGAGAATCCAGCACTGCCTTCCAGGATCCATGCCGCATCACAGATTTCAGGATGAGAAAACACTTGTCCTGGGCTGCAGCCACCTCAAAGTCCTCCAAGGGCAAGGAGTTGGGAGTGGCCGCCTCCACCACCAACGGAATGTGAGTGTCCGCTTCCTCTGCAGTGATCCGCCCCGCCCTCTGGGTCCCCTCTGGGGGGGCGAGACAGATAGTCAGCCGCATTGTTGGTGCCAGGTAGATAGACCAGCGAGACACCATACTCGAGTAGCGCCAGCATCCAACTTTCAATCCTCGCAGGGGTGTTTTGAGAATGAGCCTGCCAGGATGGGCAGCAGAGGCTTGTGGTCGGTCACTACCGTCACCGGTCGACCCAGAACATACAACCGAAAATGCCTGCAGCCCCATAGAACAGCCAAGGCCTCCCACTCGATCTGGGAGTATCGTTGCTCAGTCTCAGACAGCACCTTGCTGGCATAAGCCACTGGCCTGACCCTCGAATCAGCACCGACCTGTGTCAACACAGCCCCCAGACCAAAGGGCTGGCATCCACTACGATCTCCGACTGGAGGGCGGGATCGAAGAACGCCATTTTGTTGTCCTCTGAAGTGAGGGCGCTTTTGATATCTTCAAAAGCCGTTTGTTCTAGCGGCCCCCACTGCCACTTGGTCTCCTTCTTTGTGAGGGCTCACAGAGGCTCTGATCGAGAGGCCAAGTTCTTTATGAAGCAGCCACAGTACGTCACCATGCCCAAGAAACTCTGTACCTCCGACACATTCTCCGGTGGACGAGCATCCTTGATGTTTTTGACCTTGCAGTCGTCAGGTGACACACCTCCCTCCTTGAACATGAACCTGAACAATTCAATGGTAGGCTTCAGGAATTCATATTTTACATGGTTTAGGGTCAGGCCAAGGGACTGAAGCCGTTCAAATGTCTTGGTGAGCTTGTGCAAATGTTCTGGTTCTGCTTTTGCAAACACCAGGATATCATCACTTATGTTTAAAACACTGTTGCGGTCTTCCAGGCCACCATGAATAATGTTTTGAAACATCTCCGCTGCAGAGGACACCCCAAAACTCAGTCTCTTGTACCAATACAGCCCTCTGTGAGTGGTGAAAGTCATGATGTATCGAGATTCAGGGTGCAACATGTCCTGGTGGTACCCGGCTCTGAGGTCCAATTTGGAAAAGAAAAGGGCCCCTGCAGCTCGGTGATAATGTCATCAATGGTAGGTGTCAAATGCCGCTCTTTCTTGATAGCCTTGTTAGGGAGCCGCATGTCAACACAGATCCTCACCGGGTCTGGTTTGGTTGCTTTGGCTTCCTTGCAACGACAATGGAGGACACCCACGGGGTACGGCCTTCAACCTTCTTGATGATATCAAGGCTGACGAGATTGTCTGGTTCTTTATCTACTAACTCTCACAAGTGGAAAGGCTGTGGTGGTGTTTGAGAACAATGGGTTGCACTGATTCATCACTATGCAGTCTAACCGCATCTCCTGCCATCAGCCCAATCCCTTGGAATAAACTGGAGTATATTTCCAGCAAGGGTTGAATGTCTTCCACGTACACTGAGTACGCGAAACTCACAATCCCTAGGGCTTCAGCCACCACACAGCTCAACAACGTGTTGGTGCTTACACATGTCACGTAGAAGTGGGCCCTTATTGTAGAATCACCATGCCTGACATCAGCCACAAAAGCACCATCCAGGGGAATTGGTTGGGATCCCCCAAATGTGAAGATGCGTGACTTGGGAGCAGCAAGTTGCTGGGGGCACTCCATTGCATTGTAGTGTTCCTTTGCCATAACATTGACAGAGGCCCCAGTGTCCACCAGCACCGGGACAGATGACTCGACTGTGACAATGCACCGCATTTGCTGTCTGTTCTTTGATTTGAGGGCCTCGATGCTGGATACAAAAAAAATGTTCTCCTCTTCCTCCTCTTCTGGTCGTGCACCTTCATCACCCTGATCGACCTGGGTGACATTAAGCGGGTGTGATTGGCGAAAATAGCCAGACCGAACAGGACCCCTCGGCAGTACCACCGGTAGGGAGGCCCTGCACATACGGGCGTAGTGGTCAGCTAGACCACACCAACCACATACTTTCCCCGCTGCAGGACACTCGGCAGGGTGGGTCAGGTCATACCCGCACTTTAGCCAGGCCTCTCCAGGGTTTCCGTCCCTGTGACGGAAATTGCCTGCTGGCCTCCTGGCACCCCTGCCACCACAGCACACACCACTTCCGCCTTGCCTGTGTGCACTCCTGCCTCCCTCCTAGACACTCACACCTCAGACACCTCTTGGCACTGACCCAGTTCGAGGATATGAGACAAGGTGATCCCTGGCTCCTGCAGCACCTGTCTGGGTAGCTTGCCCGATGAGCATCCTTGGATCAGCTGATTCCTGACCATTAAATCTGGATTGTCCCAGGCATATGCCACTGACAGCTGCTGCAGACGGGCATAGAAGGTTTCAAGAGTTTCATCATCTTTCTGACAGGTGGAAAGCATAACAAAGCGCTTATAGTCCACATTCGCCAAGGGCAGGAACTAGTTGTGAAGAGCTGTCTTTTTTGCACCGTAGGATGCATCTGTTGGTTGAAGTAACTCAAAAATGTCATGGACCACAGGCCCCGCAGAGTACAAAAGGGTCGCCAGTTTGCTGTCCTCATTGGTCTCCGTGATGGTCCTGAAGTACATGTCGAGGCAAACAATCCACCACTTCCACCTAGGCCCCAGGCTGGACGGGGGACCAGTGATGTCAAACTCAGGGATTGGCTGGTGGTCTCATCTGGGCCATTGCTTGAGGTGCAGGCTGGGGCAGAGTCTGGATCACGGTGGGGGTGGAATCTGGGGCAATGGCTGGACCATCGGCTGGGCCACAGCTTGGTCAGCCTGGTCATTCATGGGCTAAGCGCACAAGCACCCCACCTTAGATGACGATGGGACCGCAACTCAGAAACAGCTGCCCACTGACAGAAAAGGAGTGGCAAGCTGGCCAGTAAAGTTTAGGGGCAATACAGTTAGGTATTCAATGGAAGGTGATACTGTGGGCACAAGGTCTGCTCTGTTGCCTTTAATGTGTGTAGGTTTAGTATTGAACAGTGCAACGTTCAATTTGTTAAGTAGGTTGTTGAATCCCTAGTATATTTAGATAGCCTAGGAACATGTTTAGGGTGTGATTGATACTGGCGAATGTTAGGAGGTTTGTAATTGGCTCAAGTAAGTCTGGGGTGGTCTTGGGGGAGGATAAATTGAAGGTGGCTGTCTTTATCAC
The DNA here is from genome assembly GCF_040938575.1 of Ambystoma mexicanum. Taxonomy (NCBI): domain Eukaryota; kingdom Metazoa; phylum Chordata; class Amphibia; order Caudata; family Ambystomatidae; genus Ambystoma; species Ambystoma mexicanum. Next base: position 454,135,188 of record NC_090939.1, on the reverse strand, counting down.
TGATACTGAGAAGTTGCAGGGGTGCAGGTAAACGTTGAGGCTGCATGTCCGGTTGTATACGAATTGTTCGTTTTACAACTGTTGGAACTACAATTGACCTTTTCACAATTGACCGAATTGTGAAGGTCAATTGTAACATATATGTGGGGGAAACCCCCCACAAACCCCCACCCAATGCCAAACCCCCCAAAACCCCTATATATCTATATATATATATATATATATATATATATATATATATATATATATATATATATATATATATATACGGTCAATTGTGAAAAGGTCAATTGTGACCCTTTAAATTCGGTAAATTGTTCATTCGAACAATTGTAAACGAACAATTTGGGTAATACCGCATGTCCAACAAGTCTCATGAATTACCAAGGTCATCAATTTGTTGAATGCAGCAACCCATGGGAATGAGAACATTGAGATTGCTTTTTGAGGTGAGGGTGAGACAAGTTTCTGAGGTAAAGAGTTTGTAGAAGCTTTGGGTGCTGATGAAGTCAGCAGTGTCTGAAGTGTGCATTGATGAACATGGCAGTGTTTGAATTCAGGTGTGGTGATGGAGTGGTGATGAGGGGGATGTGAAAGAGGTTGTATGGTTGGAGGTGTTCATGTTGTGTGTGTGTGTGTGTGTGTGTGTGTGTGTGTGTGTCTGTGACTTACAGGAATTCTGGCACTTGACACTACCTAGGCCAAACAAGGTCAAGGGGAGCCACCTTCCATTTTGTCCACAGTTTGCTGAGGTCATCTTTATGAGAATTGCCTCAGGGTCAGAAGGTTCAGGGGAGGATTGATCTAGGTGTCCTGTGAGCCAATCAGATCTCCTCATCATCCTAAGAGGACCATCAGCAAGGACAGGTCTGGCCCTCACTGAGAGGTGTTGCTCTTTTATGTTGCTCGGAGCTCTGTGTCCAGTGGGCACATGAAGCCTGTGCTGGAGTGGGATCAGGGCTTTAAGTGATGCGGAGCTAGCAGGGGCAGAGCCCCAGGCAGGCTTTGACAATTGTGTCTGAGACAGGGCCTTTCCCGGGGTTCTCTAATGTTCCTTGCTAATCCCAGCCCACTAGAAGCCAAGGCTTATTTTCTAAAGACTGAAGGTCTCACGTATACGCAAGAGATTCAGACTTAAGAAAAAAAAGTCTTGCCTGTCTTTTCATTCTGGGACTGACCCCCTGCAAGGCACCCCTTTCAAAATGCAGGGATCATCACCCTTGCGCCTCAGGTGTGAAGGTTATGATCAATGCAAAGTGTGCCTGGCGGGGGGTCAGTGCCACAATTAGGCGGCAACACTTAGCTGATTTGAATGGCTCCTGTTAGGCCACAGGCCCTTTGCAAAATCGAGCCGGAGCTCTACAAGGGTGTGGCCTAACAGGCAGCATTCAGCTGAGGCAAGTGTTGCCTCTTAATTGTGGTGCTGACTTTTCGGCCATGCCCCCTTAAGATCCCTGGCTCAGTTTTGCAGGCCACTTAAAGCACTGAGTGGGATCCTCTAGAGAAGGGATGTTATGGCAGTCTCCATAAATAACTTGCTTGGCACCCAGTTCTCACTTGAGGAGCGTTCAATTGGAAGTCACGTAACAATGTGACTCAAACAGAGCCTTAATTGATTCCAAGATGTCTGCTGGCAAGGAAAGGACAGGAACTTAGTTCTGCTCTTCTAAGATTATTACAGGTTCAGATGGGGGTCTGTAGCCTGCGTTGGGTGTAATCCTCTCTGCAGTTCTGAGTGGATTTATATGTCTGTAGCTGAAAATGATCATGAATGTTCCATCAAGCCAAGAGTAAAATATCACAAGAGACTGACTTACTACAAAAACAAACAGTATAACCTGGCCATGGTGCTGAGTTCACCAAATTGCATACAATTTACAATTGCACATCATGAAGTCATGTACTCAATCAATGCGTAGTAACACATATCTGCGGCTCAGTGCTGTTTCTCATCATTATTTTTTAGCCTCCTAAAATATAAGACGTACGACTTGTCCCTTTCCCGATTTGGGAGGCTGAAGTCTATTTTCTAAATACACAGTTATCTAAATACACCTGGAGTTTGTTTCCGTTGTACACTGAGGGCCAGATTTACAGAAAATTCACATAGACCCCACAAAGTCCTCTGCGCGTAACACCACTTTGCACGTACCTGCACACAAAAGCATATTAGGCGTGTTCCGCGTATTCATGGAATTCCAACCGCAAAATAACCCTACGCGCAAGTAGTGGCCGGAACGCCCACAACACGCCCCCACGCAAGCAGATCCATCCACATATAGCAACCTTTGCACAGTCTGCATTCCGGCCATCATTCACCCCGTCAATATAGTGGCCCATCTCCTTGCAATCAAGGCAACACCCCGGTGACTCTACGTACGGTCCCCTGTAACTCCTGACTTCACTCTGAAAAAATGTGTTACATGTCACGTAACTCAAATTGGCCCATGGTGAATCTACGTGCAAACCCCCATAAATGATGGCTGACCCCCGCTAATCTGCATACGTGCACCCCTAACTTAAACCAGCACCTAAACTGCAGGTTTGATTTTGTGCCCAAAGTGCACTGAGCCTCCTATGATGTGGCGATGTGTCCACGAGGTTTGCGTGTAACATTTCCTGACGAGTGTTGCACGTTGGGATCCATGAATTCGGTTTGGTTTGCGCTTCAGTGGTTGTGCGATTACACTCCGTCGCCCGTCCCTCAATACGCCCATGTTCCTCCTCATTTGGCTGGGAAAATGTGGAATATGCATGACCCACCCCATATTTATTTCTCTGCGTAGGCCCGTCCCACACTTTGCTTGGAGTCTCGCCCAGGGCGCCAGACTGCATGCAAAAAGATGATGGACCTGCGCAGAGTCCCTGCAAGGTCCCGGAAATGCACGCAATGTCCCTTTTTCATGAATCGACAGAAGGAGTTCTGCGTGCTGATTAGTGCACAAAGTCACGTTTGAGCACACAGAAAATTCTGTAAATCAGGCCCAAAGACTGCAGCGTGATGCCATCAAGAATGTCATGATGCTCAACTTAAAATACAAGCACGGGGAAATGCCTAATGAGTGTTCCTTTAAATGGTGTTTTGTCTGTTTCACGTCGGTGTCTGGAGGCACAGTTTAGAGCAGGGGAGCCAGCACCACGTTTCCAGAGCAGATGGTGAAAGTCATCTGTCCCCTGGAGGCGTATCGCTTTGCCGGGAACACCCCGGCTTGATTAAACAGCATTGATCACTCCTGATGCCCAAACGCAATAAAAGATGTTGTTTTTCATCACGATCTGAGTGAGCCGTTTGTCACAGACAGCATCTAGGCAATGAACGGGGGCTGTACTGTGTTGAAACTAACAAGATTGAAAAGAAAAGCTATTAAGCTAATAGGATTATTTTAAAAGCAAATGTCCACTGGTGTTCTGGATTTTTTTTTAAGACTAGCGCCCTAAATCTGTGCTGCTGGCTATGCAAAAGGAACAGGTGAACGTGATCAGAATACAGCTAAATATCTGTCTTGCAAACTACAATTGCTTTACAATGTAAATATAATGTTTTGACGATCTGTTATACAACACATTCTGGACATTAAGTTGCTTGTTTTACCGAGAATGTTCTAAGTCATGTGCGGTATTGTCATGTCTTTTAACGGTTAACATAAATCTGTTTAAAAATAATTGTTTAGTTCAGATACCGCTAATATGTTTTAAAAATTCTCAGTGAATTAATAAGTCCAGTCCATTAATGCCTGCATTCTGACCTCCGAATTTGATTTTGAATTTTGGATTTCTATTAAAAAGTCAACTTTGCTCCCATCTTTGAATCCCCAAATAATAAATCGCTGCAGACCAATCATTGTCGGTATGATCGCAGCAGCGAGCGCTCAACCCGCCGGTAAGATAGCTCAGCGGGTTGAGCACTTTCTGCTGCGATCTGAGCGTGAACTACAGGTTGCAGGTTCGAATCCCAGCAAGGCCAACTCAGCCTTTCATCCTTGTGAGGTTGATAAATGAGTACCAATTTCAGTTGGGTGATATTGTGTGTAAATATGTGCTCTGTAAAGCGCTTTGGATTAAGGCGCTATATAAATTACACATCATTAGCAAAACTGAAGGAAGATGGCGTGCTCTGGGCAACCATCAAGGCCATCGTTTTCCTGACCATTCAATCATCAGAAAACCCTGCAATAGGTACCTGCAACAGGGATTGTACAGGCAACATCCACTCAGCCTGGACATCGGACGAGGAGAACGATTTCCCAATTATTGGCATAGCTCCCAGCTTGATAATAGGACATCTCCCAGTGAACAGCGGTGAGAATAGGTGCTCTGGTGCCACCGCTGAATCTGGCAAATTTGGAGGTATCTATTGCAGACTGATGATAGAGACACCAGTCATAAACCACTGTAGTTGAAGATTACCGATGAAGAGCACCACATCTGACAGAAGATAGTACGTCCAACTCTCGACCATTGATCGCAGAAGTTGTAGAGAGATACTAAGTGAAATGACAACGGAGGAACACCTGCTTTGAAATTGTGATGGACGTGGGTGGAAGTATGGGCAGCTGGGGGATGTTGTGGCTTCTGGATGCACCGTGGTGTTCAATCCCTTGATGGGGCATACCTCTCCTATTCCTAGCTTTTCCTCGTGCTGGATAGCATCGAGTGTTTCCCTTGTGTTGCCCTTGAGGAATCCTTTGACTCAGCCTGGTGCGTCTACCTGGCGGCTTCATGCTGCTTTTGACTAGCTCTCAAGTGACCCCAAGTGGGATGGCTATCTGAGGCACATAGATTAGTCCATTTAAGTCTTAGTGGGTCCCGGGGGACTTTTTCCACATGTCACAGAGTGACTATTGTTCCAGCTTTTGCCCAATGAATTATAGCCTCCCTTTTTGGTCCTATTCCTTTCCAGCGTCTTGTGCTAATGGACTGTCGGGCACAAGCCTTCAATGGACCACGGCTCACTATGCTGCAGCATTGTCGGGTTGCAGTGACTGTCTATAATGTTATTACATCCATAGAGATTCCATGAGGAATTATTATCGCAAGATAATGACCCACCCCAAAGTTATAGCCAGAGGCTAAGCAGATGGCCCTATGTGGGCGAAGGAGTATTATCCCTAATAACGATAATGACCCCTCCTGAGATATATAAGACTATTAGTAAATTGTGATAGTAGTTAACGTTTGTTTAATACTGAGTGAAGGAAATAGAAAACATGTGTTAGTAAATTGAATGTAGTTTTATTTCATACTACCTTAATATTAAGATTATCCTGATAAGGTTAGGATTTCTATTGGGAACTTGGTTGAATTGGAACAGTAGTAACATGAGCATGCATTAAGGGATGGCTTCTCTTTAAGAAATTGAAAGTATTTTTCCATGTTTAGCATTCACAAAGTTAAGTTGGATGTTGTATTTCATGTTGAAGTTGCACCAGTAAAAAAAGATACTCACAGAGAAGGAGTGTTTTGTTAAAAGAAATCTTGCTTAGAAATGACACTGCTTTTTACTAAATGCCGAGACAAACTTGCTTTTGTTTCCTGGTCTGCTTCTGAAGTCAGAATGCTTGGAATGAGTTCAGTACCAGTAGTTAATGACTGCATTCCAAAAGTTCTGATTGGCTGAGAGAAGGTCAATAATGACTTGCATGTGCTAATACCCCACACCCCAAACCGATTTTGGAAGAGAGATGTCTGTAAACTGTGTCATGACACTAGCACTACCTTTCACTATTGTATGCTTTCTTTTGCCCTCTTCTTACTTTGGTTCTGCATCTTTTCCTACTCTCTGTTTCTGTTTAGGATATGTTATCGTTGTAAGTAGTCAAATCACATTAGGGCATAATTATCTAGACATACACATTGTGCACTGGGTCCACATATGAAGCTGATCACTGCACTTGTATTTGAGTGCAACATGAATAGCCGTACGTGATTGGAGGGTGGGTAAGGACAGACTGGCTCGATTATCCACGGCTACAATAAATCAGTATTAATGCCCATCTAAGTGTGTTATTGAACTGGATGGCATTTGATATTGTCATAGCAGCACGCATCCACTTACTCAACTGAGCAAAACGTGTAGTAGGTGGACTTCAATACTATTTTAAAATAGAGCAAATGTTTTCCAAAGTGGTAGAGGAAATCAATTTTCTTAGACATGTATTTTTTTATGGAATCAGAGCTGTCGTCAGGAAACAGAGTGCAGCCATTTGTGCCCTGCAGGCAAACCTTCTCTAGTGTCTGACAGAGACTGGTGGCATGCACATTATAATATGTATTCTTGTTCAGGCGGAAGTGAGGGCACAGAGTTTGCCTGGATGCGTAATCGCAGCGGCAACCTCCCAGGCAGGCACTATTGCACCACGTTTCCTCATGTGGAAAAATGTATAATTGTACATGGCCTTCAGTTCCACTCATTTTTAGTTGTGGATCATGGTGGTATCTTAACACCACCCACTGAGTCAAAACTACAAAACTATTTCTCTGGTAGTGTAGGTAGAGGGCATGTTACTTATGCACAAACACTTCATCGGCCATGGGCCTGAATGGACCCCTGATTATTTCCATCCACTCCCCACCCAGGGCTGCCCCCACCATGCTTCTTGCAGTTCACCTTTAAATTTCCCTCGGAATTCGAGACACATAAAATGCATTTAGGGAATGTTGTTATACGTTCTACATATGCCATCCAATAGAGAAATGCGATTCCAAGGGTGGAGTTTGTAACTGGTAATTATGAAACTACCTTTAGCAGATATATTGTTAATTGTCTATCAAATATATAGCAATAATATTCTCTTTCAAGATGGCTGCCCCATTTGCTTGGAAGGATGGAGAAAAGCATTTCCTTTGCATAATGAGACCTGATACACAAAACTACACTTAAGTTATCAAAAGGGAGAATGGGTAGACATATCTTTAATTTGCCCAAGCCCAAAATGTACAATATTCACACAAAAAAATTCACAAAAAAAGTGCAATCCCAGGATTGTGAATGGCAAATCACAGTAGGGAAACATATGTGGGATATGCTGAAGATGGTCAAATGACCCATTCCCATATGCCAGTGACTAAATAAATGCAAGTAAAATGAGAGAACATCTCCAAGGGAAGCAAACAATTTCTCTTAAAATGTGTTAATTACAAACTAATACAAATGCAGCATCAATGTATAAATCAACTGAAAATGTTTAAAAGCAATAGTCGGTAGGCTCTGCATGTTCTAAAAAAGTTCCATGCCAGTCCATCATGAGCAGCACAAGTTGTATGAGAGTCCCTAATGTGCCTCCTCCACACAAAATCCTGTTGAATCTTTTGCTCACTGCTGCAGTGAAAATGGATAAATGGATTCCCATCAAAACATAGACTGTCATTCAGAGCTTAGTCAACTCAAAGTCTTGTTGTGGTTTGCTGAAAATCTACTCAATGGAAGGTTATAAATCTGTAAACTAAATGAATACGTTTAGACTCAAAGTGGGGGCCAGGACACATCGGGCAACAAACAATCTAATTGAATATCAGGACTTGATTGTGCTCATCCTGAGTTCCTTGATGTGCCTTCCATATTGATCCTCCTGATCTTGCACTACTGTTTGTGTATTGTATTCTCTAAAAATGAAATTGGAGCACCAAATGGACAGGACTTGCAATGTGCACATAGTCATTTCCATTCGATATGTGAAATAGTCTTGCAAGAACAGCATGAGCACAAAGGTGACGTTAACACTCAGTGTGGGGTACAGGCAGCTAGGCAGTTAGGGGTGCAGGGCAATGCAAAAGGCAACATTACTCGGTTAATCCTGGATGTAGCGCAGTCTAACAAGAACACCATGGACACAAGGGTACATGTCCACCAAAAGTATGAACATAAGGCTGACTCGTAGACTAGGAACATGTAAACAGAACCATGTTCACTCGAGAGGTCAGATAGTGTAACAAGCGTACCACTGATTTAAGGTGCACATATCCATGATCAGAATGGACACCCGGAGTACAGGTTATATGGCTTAACCTCACAAGAAGATTCCAAGGGGACACGTAGACTGTCTAAACGGACATCAGAACGACATAAGATGTAGCACAGTCTTCTGAGATGTAAGGGGGCCTGTCCATGATCAAGACAGATGTGGGGGGGGGCAGTGCAAACGTGCACACAAGAGTTCGCTTGGGATGTAGACACCACGTTCTCAAAACATATACAGTTTTCTTGTGAAACATCACAGGCCAAAATGACTTCGTATAAATCAGTATGTAGTTGTTCTTTGCATTAAACAACAAAGAACATGTTCACAGGCACTGTTCTGTTAAAAAACAAAATGGCCCCAAACTGGGCATAGTAATTCCCACCAACCTTTGGTTGAGGAGGTTGTGATGGTGTGATTGCCTCAAGCATTGAATGGCAGATGTGATTGCCTCACATGCAGAGTTTATGGCACAAGGGAGGCGCCCTTAAGTGTGGTATGTTGAGTACCTCGGGTCAGAGTTGTGTCCTGTTGTGTTGCTTTGTGGAGGTAAGGCATTTTACAAATTGGGTTTGCCCGGCGATGTCTGAGCATATAGGACTTCTCATGCTGAGTTGGTGCCATACATTGCAGAGCTTTTTCCAGGCACCGTCAAGTGTGGTGCTTTCAAAATGGTCAACGTTTTGAGTAATAACTCGGACCATTGTGATCTGGTGTATATGTTACCCTTAGGCGTTTTCTTTATAAGGCCAATTTTTTGTTTTTTATCCTTGTCAGTAGTAGTGCCATTGCACTTCTTCAGTGTATATTGGGGTTCGGGTTTCCGCTCTGTGTTTTTTTTTATGGAGAATGAGTTGTATTTGCTGGTCCTCCCTGTATGGTCGTCCGGGTACATCCCTTCATCTGTTAGTTGTGCTGCAGGTGAGTTCATTTTACAGTTTATTTATTTGTATTTATAAAGCGCACTGGCAGCCCATGGTGTCATCAATGACATTTGTGATGTCATCTTTCTTGTCCTGGGTGTTAGTGTTAGCAGTGCACAGTGGTGCAGGCAGTTATGGTGGCTTAGTGGGGGAATGTGCAGTGTTTTCCGGTTTCACTGTGAAGTATAACATACCTTTAACAAAGTTTTTTTACTAAATGTACATATATATATATGGCAGGCAACGAAAACAAAAAAGCTAAACATGTGATGTCATCAGTGATGTCATCAGTGACATTTCAGAGGACTGATTTCATGCTCTGGGTGTTAGTGTTAGCAGTGCACAGTGGCGATGGCAAGTAAGGGGGCTCAGTCTGCCATAACTGGCAAATTTCAGGGGTTTTTCCGTTTTTAATTTGAACCACAATGGGGAGGGCGAACATTTTTCTTTAGTGAAGTGCACAGGTTTTTCATAGGGCAACTGAACCATAACGTACCCTCAACAAAGTTTTATTTGTAGTGAATTTTACAGGTTTTTGGGAGGACAACATAACCATAACCTCCCTGTAGCAAACTTTTTTTAACTGAATGCCATAGGTTTTTAGTAGTATAAATGCATCATTACATTACTTTAAGAAAAATGTTCGACTACATTTATCAGGGTTCCAATAGTAACACATAAGCATACGACTGTAAAGGAACATTTGAAGTAACTGCCCACCTTTTGAAGAATTCCACATTGTCATATGCTGACATATTGCATGGGGGCGTGTTCGAACAGTCATACATACTTCACAATGACATTTGTAACTGGTTGATAATGAGAAAGTACATTGGGTATTGTTGTAAGAACTTCTAACTGCAAAATTTCCGCCACAGAACTCCACAATGCAAGTGTGCAACACAATATAAGCAAGAGTGCATACCGGCTTTTCTGGATCATTCACCCCCATTCCTCTCCAAAGAGTGGGGGATGAATGCCATTAGCAATTGAGATTTTACAGCAGTAATTTGTCGTACCAAAAAAGTGGATTTATTGTCTTCAACCGGAACGCCTCCGGCGTTCCCGGCTGAAGAAAACAAATCCTTTTTCAAGATGGCCACCATACAAAGGGAAGACGGGCATTGGATAGAAAGCCTTCTTCGCTTTCCATTGCAGGCTGCAGAAAGCAAAAAAGAAACTGTGTTACCGTTATGGCAGCACCACATTTGTGTTCCTTGATAAATATGTGGTTATGAGCAAGACATTTACCAGAAAGACAGTCCCTGGTGGACATAGCGACCTCAATGCAATATTTTCTCCCTTGCAGTAAAGGCCAGTAGCCATATCCCCGACATTGTGGGCACTACCCATACATAGAGGCTACCCCTCAGAGACGGGAGCTGTACCGTTAACTATGAAAAGACTATCACATGCACAACACGAAGCTTTTCAGTTGTTGTCATTGACCTTTACATACATGTGTTGTACATGTACTAATTCTTTTCTGTAAAAATGTGCGTAAGAACAGCAAAGGAGTAGTGTACTTACGTTGACATAAAATGCCAAACAAACCCTGTGATGCGAAGCGCAATGACGTCAGAAATACTGGATGCAACACCATTACCACTTACCTTTCGACACAAAATTTTGTAAGTGACACAGCTGGAAAGGTGTGAAGATATGTGTATTGGGAGGGTGTAATGATATATTATTGTACAAACATTTCTGTGCATAGAGCATCTGGGTGACAGAAATTGGGCTGACGGTGACAGAAATTGGCCTGATGGCACTAATGCATTTGAGATGGGCCAGACACTCCCGTAGCCAATGCAAGTGGTATGGAGTACCTTTCTCCATAACGTTCCTTGGCAGCTTAAACAAATGGGTCCATATGGACATACGTGCCGTGATGTGGCACCTACAAAAGAACACGTTACGATCTGCAACGTAGCATGCCACATTGTGCAAACAGAGAGTACATTTGTAAAGAAAAGACTAACATTTAAAAATTTGCCCAGTAGTTTTATTTCACAATAAAGTGAGCGAAATCATCGCCTTATGCAAGTAGTAAATTATTTTTTTTTCACAATGAACTGTGCGAAAAGATGGCACTATTCACTTTTCCATAGAAGTATTAAGTTTGTTTCTTTGGTCGACATTGACAATGTTAAAGGTCACGTTGTTTTTTTCCACACACAGAAAGTAAGCGTTGCCACCACAATAGTCGTTTTCCTCCCACATTGCTGTGCAAGACGACGTCAACCACTGTGATCTACAGCACCAGAAAGGATGGAATGTCACTTCTTTTAGCGACAGCTGCATAAGGACACAAAGGGCCACACGATCATCCCAGTGAATGATGATGCTGAGACAGCCGGTTATAAACAGTTGCATTTGACTGTTAAAAAACCTGTCACTTGGCATCTGTAATCTGTGACAATCACAATAGGGAAGAAAGTATCTGAGGAGGAAATGTGAATTAAAAGATGAATGAATACACAACCTTTGGATAAACCACAGTTGTACTACATAACATTTTCAGTAAAAAATGTATTCAATAGGAGGAAATGTAGTGGGACCATAGGGACGGCGACAATGTGCAATGTCCATAATTGGAAAAATAAATCGAAAGGCACAGAAAGCTGGAACGTCGTTATTAATAATACAATTTTTCTTTGGAAGTAGCTGCGCGGTGGAAGGGGAAATAATACGTGAATCACTGCACAACCTCCGCACAAAAAATTTTTTGTAACACATACCTTTCTTATTAACTATTACTTTAATTTGGGGAAATGTAGTGGCACCCTACCAACAGCGACAATGTGCAATGTCCATAAGAGGGAAAAAATTGCAATGCACATAAAACTTGTAAAACATTAGGGAAAATATATTTTTTTTTACAAACTAAAACACAACGTCAATTCGGAATTTAGGCGGCAAAAATACACTTACATGATGTGGAGCGCCTTCATTGCATTAGCTGTAGTCAGACACTAGTGTATCTGGAAGACTGCCTGTTCGGGAACTCATTTCTCATGGTCGGTGCAAAAGTTTCTGAAGCATAACCTTATCAAACAATATGTTTTTCAAACTGTTACTCCCTACATTCTTTCTACTCTTTCCCTGTACCTCAAGGTTAAAAAACAAGGGACCCATGGGTGTCGACAAATATGCGACCATACTGAGCTCGTGTTGAAAAGAGAAAATGCAGTGGCCTTCACTCCGAATGCAAATGCATTCTCATTTTGCAACAACATATCAGCGTCTATTTATGAGAACCGCTACTGGCATACACGTGCAGAAGGGCTGTGTGTTCAAAATAGAGCAGGTGGCTGCCTCAGATTCCTGCCAGTCTGACCGCAGTAATGTTGTTTATGGATTGTAAAATGGACGAAGTAAGTTCATTTCGTACAATGAGTAGCAAGTCCCACTGTACCGTATGACAGTGCTAACAAGAATACTTCAATGTTTGACTTTCTACTACCACGTCTAATACATGCTCACCTTTCGAAACAGTGTTCCATAAATGTTATAAGTGCATTGGTGCCTTCTTCGTTTATGTATGTTAGCGCCAATGTTCGCGTTCAACAGAAAACTAAGTAAACATGGCGGACGTATCGAAAGATTACGAGGCATTTCACGCTGTGCCACAACCAATCGGTGAAAGCACAACATGGTCATGGGCAGCACGCCACGGAATAGCCAATTGCAATGTTCTCCACGGAGCGAACAGGGAAGTGTGACCGGGGAGCGGACATAGGCATCACTAATTTTTGGAGACATACTTTTTGATCGTTTTTAAGAGAATTACTGGATTGATTGTCACCAAATTTGCAAAAGCACGCTTTCACGCCCAAACCCCTGCCACTGCCTCAAATTTGGTGCAAATCCGTCCAGCGGTTTCGCCTGTAGCCGTGCGCAAGGTTTTCCCCCATTCAGTTTATAGGAATAAAACGTTTTGGGACCACCCCTATAACTTTGCATGCCCCTGGACCAAACATCACCAAACTTTGCAAAAAAAAAATCAGAGTGGGCCATATACTTTCTTTGCAAAGTTTGGTGAGGATTCGTCCAGGGGGATCGAAGTTATAAGCCGCCCAAAAAGTGCTCTTCCTATGGAAACAGCAATTTAACCATAACTACACGGCCACTACTATATATACATATACACCCAAAAAGCCTTCTATGGAGCATTCCGTATGGAGAATTTATTCGCATTAGAAGGAATTGCAGTGATGTTAAAGACTTTGATTCAGCAAGCAAGATCACGGCTCAGAATTTCCTGAAACAGAAATATCATAAACAGGTGATTGAAAGATCCTACCTGAAGGTCAGGGATATGGATTAACAATCCCTTCTGACGACATCTCAATCTAATCTTCGGGACAGTACAAATAATGATACCACCAGGCTAATATTGACATTCGGAAGCCATTAATCTATCAGAAGAAACATCATCACGAAGTACTGGAAGGTCCTTAAAGTTGATAAAGATCTTGGCAACTTGCTTAATGAACGACCAGACATTACTTTTCGTAAGAGTGTGGCCATTAAAGACTTAGTGGTCCAAAGCTATATGGCTTCTGAAAAGACATCCACACGCAGTAACTGGCTTGTAGGCGGACAAAAAGGCTTTTACAAATGTTACAAATGTAAAGCATGCAAATATGCCTCCAACTGCAAGGGCTATACTCATCCAATTCTGCTGACAGAAATACAGATCACAAGTAAAATCACCTGTGAATCAGAATTTGTGGTATATGTCCTGCAGTGCCCCTGCCTAAAATGGCATGTGGGCAGCACCAAGTGAAAATTAAAAATACGCATTTTGCAACACATTAGAGCAATCGTCAATAAGGACCACGCATATCCCATGGCCAAACACTTTACGGAATTTTACGATGGAGATCCTAGCACTCTGAGGTTTTTTGATGTCCATAAAATTACCAGCGGCCCGAGAGCAGGCGACAATGAAAAACTACTACGACAGGAGTAGACTAGATACATCATAGACTTTGAGAGCAAAAACCTGACGGGCCATAACGTGGATGAGGAACTGTATACCTTTTTGGGAACTTAAGATATGACAATTTGCTCCCCATACTATGATCCATCGAGCTCAGTATGAACATTCCCTCTCCATGCAGTTTGGTTTACCCCAGCCATCAAATTGGCTCACGGTCTACTACTATTAGATTTATGCTCTATGGGTCAGCAAAACCTCCTGCTCGTGTCTTAAACTTTCATGTTGACTAATTCCTTTTTCTGAATTGGTTTCTCCTTTCTTTGCCTTCCTTCCCGCAATCGTTTTCTGTGGGTGGTTTCATTTTTTAACCCTATATCTCTTTTCCCAAATGACACCTCTCTACACAACTTACAATTGAATATTGAATCAAAATGGACTTTGATGTTATTTATTACATATGCCAACATACATCCCTCATGTTCACTCAATTGTGGCCATATGTGACGTTTGTCGAGCTCTAGCCTATTAAGGGTAATAAGGTGTTATGCACAAACTTGGTTTTAGTAAAGCACTTGCACTTTAACCGATGACTATAATATAATTCTGGTCATCGCATTCTGTTGCTATAATGTTTGCACCAGTATGGTGCTATGCAGAAATTTGGTTTTAGTAAAGCATTTGCACTTTCATTGATGGCCGTAACATTATTATGGCCATCGCATTATGTTGCGAGAAGGTTTTGCACTAAGCACTAGCACTTTATTAGAAAATTGTTTCTGCATATAGGGCTACATAACATCATATAATTGCCTTTTTTCTTGATGAAATGGTTACAGGATTTTATCTATGTTTATACCACCATGTGCAGCATCACTACGACGTAAATAATATAACCATTTCTCAAATTGTCCATGTTGGCCGCACAGCAATTTTAAACTATCAAAAAATATTTCTATGATGAAATTGTAATGTAACTTCTATTGCATATGAGTTAGAGATTCTCTTGTGAATTGTAATAGATGTCCATGTGAATATTATCCATGAGGTCAGTTGAAATATTTTGCACTTTGCACTTTCTAACATGGCGGAATGTAAATACCAGCATCTGTGTAAGTCACCTTTTCTGTGTTCATTGATGTGTCATGGGTTAAAAGAACTCCCAGAACAGGGCGGAGTTACTGTGAACAAGCCACAGGTGTGTGGCGAAACACGTTAGCTAGCCTCCCTGCTACTGGGAAGCCGTTTTTTATTGTAAAATCTATTGAATTAAAATTTGAATTTTTAAAAAAAGCAAACTGTTGCAGTGCAGTCGTTCGCTGTTGGCTTTCCCTGGTTGGATCTTTGGACAAGCTACTACTGCAGGATATTATTTGGATTTCGTTGGTGATGGGAGTGCAGCTTCCTAAGAGACAGGACCATGCGGTCCGTGTTTGCTTTCTTTTCCATATATATATATATATATATATATTCACTGAAAAAAATGTGTTAAAGGGACATTATGGTTAAGTTGCACTAATAAAAACCTACAAGTTAAACCAAAAAACCTCAGAAATTCGCCAGTTATGGTAAGCTAAGCAATCATAATTCACACCACCACCGTGCACTGCTAGGACTAACACCCAACACACCCAACACTGCTAGGACTAACACACTAGGACATGAAATATGACATCACAAATGTCATTGATGACATCACATATTAACTTAATTTGAATAAACGGTCCCTACATGGGTTTGAATTTATAATGTTTGAAATAAGATGTTAGGGGTAATTGGTAGAACTATCATAAACTTCTTAATGTATTAAAGAATGTACTTATGTAAACAAATTATGATGCAGTGTTTTGACTGCCCAGTTATGCTCACTTACACATATGCGCGTTACAAGTACTTTTAACTAAATCTATCAAAATAATTCACACAGAATTTATAGAATGCTCCCCTAACAGAATCTGAAAATAATTGGGCAAAATATGTTTAAAGCAATAACGTTATCATCTATAAAACCTATATCTATAAACATTGACTATGTCAACATTGAAGTTGAAAGTATTATTAAACCCTATAACAAAATAAAACCAATATGCTTGTAACGTTAACTCAAAAGGACAAGTAAAACAGTGACATCAGCAAATATGTATATCTTAACATTCACCTACCATTAACACAGAATCAAATTCACACATTACCATAATTAGAACAATCTAAAACAAAAATGTGAGTTAAGGTGCCAGCAATGTTTGTTTTATTTTATGCTAACAAAAACACTGCTGTATTATATAAGAATAGTTTGAAATTGAAATATCATTTTCTACTTATCCGTCACCATAATAATACCAAATAAGGAACCAAAGACCATAAGAAGTGAACATAATAAATGTTCCAATGAATTGATCAATCTAACACGCTGGAAGACTAAATTAATAGTTGATCATAAATAATGTTTAGCTCTGAATAAGCTAACATATTGTTTGATTATCAAGCAATACAAAATTGTGAAACATGTGTTGGCCACTTCACAATCAGAAACGTTTAGTGCCTAAAGTACCAATTGATAACACTAATGCCTTTTCCAATAAGTTTTGATTGTATGAGAACTTGTATTACATTGGGGTTGAATGGTTTATTTAATATGTATTATAAAGAATGTATATGTATCAAAATTACAAGACAAGTATTGTGAAATGTTTAATTTTTATTTTGTTTCTGACATTGTAAAGAAATAGGAGACTTTAACTGCATATCAAGTCTTTCATTGTTTTCTTTTTTTTAACAAGAGCTAGTTATTATTGTAGTATGTTAAATCCCTAGCAGGAAGGTTGTGTTGTTGGTGAGCCCATACAGAGTTTACATGAATACAATTTACATTTGTTCATAAGAGCAGCGCGGGACTCTCCAGATAATCAGACCGAAGTCTACTAATGTTGAGATTGGCAGTATTAAGGTACAAACATCCAGTCAAAGGGTAACAAAACAAAGTTTACCAAGGTTGGGATTGCCAACATTAAAGTAGAACAACTCAGTCCAAATGATTACCCTTACACAAACAAGCTAAATCAAATTATTAATTGTAACTATAGTATAGACTACTTCCCTCCGTGCCTCTATCCCTCTCTCCCTGCATCCCTCTCTCACTGCCTCATTCACTACCTCCTTCCTCCCTACCTCCTTCCCACTGTCCCTCCATCCCTACCTCCAATCATCCCTCCATCTGTCCCTTCCTCCATATCTCCATCCCTCTCTTTCTCCATCCATCACTCCATCCGTCCAACCGGTCATCCCTCCACGCATCCCTTTTTCAATCCTTTCCCACTCAGGAAGGTCTACAGCATTTTTTAGCTTGCTGTACATGTAACAGAGGACAAACATCTATTTGCACAGTCTGATCCCACTCTTGTTCAGAGAAGAATTGCATAGCATTTCAGTTCGGGACTGTCTTTGTGGGTGGGACAGGATTGATATGCAAATAGATATGTCTTCTCTTTGAAAGGTTCAGTGAGCTAAAACATGGTTGTAAAACCTCCTGTGTGGGAACCACCCCATAGAACAGGCTACTTGGCAGCGTTCATACTCAGTCGATGCTCTCCCAAAGTTGTGCATATATATAATGTATATTTTGTATTTATTTATTATTAATCTGATTAGTTCACAGAAAACTTTACACATACTAGGTATAATCATAAAATCACAAATTTCAAAACAAACATACATTTTCAAAATCACAAAATTTGCAATTCCCATAACACTAACCAAATAGTCTCACAATAACACAGAAAGTCTCACAGTAACACGGATTCATGAAAGCACGATATTACAGGGTCCCAATGATACATAAAATACAAATGGTTTAGATATAACTGTAAGGGACAGAGATAGGGACGTTTGACACAGGACGGTGGACTCTTTCTTATTTGCAACGCCATCCTGACAGAGCCATTAGCACTTTTAGTTAAGGCACAGAAACCCCTCCTAGATATACGGAAAGGTAGGTGTTCTCTTTATATTTGATCTTAAATAAAAGTCTACAGCAATCACTATGCCACCTGTTTGTCAGTCTCCTCCTGCTGCACCCTTACAGAGGAAAAATGCAAGATAGCTTTGCTGCTGTGTTGATGCATTAAGTTTGGCAATACACACGTACTATGTATGTGTAGGTTTGTCGTGTCAATGGCAAAGAGCAGTGGCTGCAAGTCGCAGCCCCACAAAGACTCCATCTCACAGTTCCCACGAACCCCAACTATTGAATTTGCTGGCTAGGACTGGACGGTGGTGAGCTGCAGGCAACACCATCTGGAGTGCTGCATGTCACCCAGAACTGGCATAGTCCAAGTGGTTTGATGCTAGGACAAATATTGCACACAATTTTGAATTTGCCTGCATTGTCCAAGGAAAAACCAAGTCTGAAAATCATAAAGAAGCATTAATGTGACCACACACTGCACTTATCAGAGGGAAGTACATATGCGTTGGATTCCTATTGCAGTTATCCCACACAGAGTGTATCTCAGCCCCCACAAAAAAACAACACGAGGGAGGGATGCATAATTATGAGCCGCCCTTTTCACAATCAGTATCAACTGAGATGTGCTCTGGATTGAGCGAACGTGTCGTTAGAAAATCTGTGTGCGAATTTCCCTTGAAATCCAATTATGGGTCAAGTTCCTCAAAATGTTAATTACACGGAGGGATCCTGCTACATTTACACTTTTGTGCAAAAAGGTCCCATGTGTACAATGTTCCTCTTTCCTCCAGGTAGTGGAAAAGTGAAGAATAAAACAAAGGTCTATTAGTCTTTACTCTTCACTTTTCCACTACGTTTGCGTTCGCTATTGTGGGAATTATTTACAGTGGATTCCTATGGTGTTAATTCAGGCGGATTTGGCTAAAAATCCTCTGCATTTCTGCCAGCATGAAAATCCATGCTCAATACAATGCAGATGCACTTGCCGGAGCTGGTACATGACGCAGATATATAAAGTCCACCCTGTTCTCTATCTCCGCCTTACAAATTGTGGAAAATCCTGTGGATTAGTAAAAAATGGCAGTGAAAGCATACCATCACTTTTAGCTCCCTTTTTACCGATCCGCAGGACTGGGAACATGACTGCTCATTGTGCGAATGCAGCCGGGAGGTATTCTGATGTGGCCTTTGGCTGCTCCTTTACTCGCTGTCAGCTTTTTGTTAATTCCAAGACACCAGGTCACGCCTCAGGGCATTGTTTCGCTCCACTCTAGCAGAGCTGGTGCCTTGACAGTCTTTCCAAAAATAATGAGTGTCCTTCTGGTTCAATGGTTGTAGAGAGACAATAGTGTGTCTTTCAATCAGGAGGGAAGATGCCATGCAACATCACGTGCTGTTGTGGGCTCATCAATTACTTTACTTAGTTTTTACCAGATCTTAGTTTTCAGGTCATTTTCAGTGTGGACAGTTTTGGGCCCCATTCACTCTTGTCCTCCTGAGAATCTGTTGTTTGGCTTCTGGGATATTTTTGCAGCCTTATTGCTTTTAGGTCTTCCTTGGCCGGATACCTGCCAGACAACCGGAATGTCCACATGGGGGTTTTCCACTCGTGTGAGAGGTGGCTCAGTAGGTCGGTTCTCACCTGTTTTAGTTCGGACATCAAAAACTAGACCCTGCCTTTCCCCTTAACAGTGTTGCAGTTACTATACATAAAATGTCCTCCTTTTACCCAACGTCCTCTAATGTGTGTGTCCCGTAACACTAGTAATGAGCCTTAAGCTAGGATTGGTTGATCTTGGAGATTACCATCAGCCTGGATCGAACATCTAGTACACAACACCACGATTCCTAATTATATGTAGAAGTGGCTCAACTTAGATTTTGAATTGGCCCACTATAATACAGGACCCTGTGGGACCCCACATGGCCAGTTGTAAGGAGAGTAAAAAAGAATAAAACTCTCACAAACTGCACCCAGTACTAGGGATTGACTCAAACAATGACCTCTGCTGTATTTTTTCCGTGACCAAGAACAGTGAGATGAATCAACATGTTGAAGGAAGTGGAACAGTCGAATACAATATGAATGCATATAGGCCACTTATTTGCAGGCTCTGCTGAAGGTCCAAACAGGCAGTTTTCATGCCATACCTTGTCCAGAATCTTGATTGATTTTGATCCAATAAACTGTGTGCTTGTATGTAAACTACTTGGGTACCACTATTTTTAACAATTTGTGAATCATTAGCACACCTGCAATGGGCCAAAAGTAGGTCAGACTTGATAGATCCAAGTATATACTCCTACAATGGCAAGTGTTCTGCTTTTCCAACCGTAGCTCCAGGCAACGCAGCGTACCATTAATGATTCCGGTGGTGGTAGTTGCAAAGAGCGACCAGAAGAGGGAAGCTGTTCTGGGGCAGGATAAATAGTGGAGTCAAAGTGTTTAAACTAGCAATCGCCAGGTTCCTTCCTTGATAGCCCCAACTGGTAACCCCTTAACAGGATAACAGCTGACAATGCAAATCAATCCCATGCTCATCCATTGAGTTGAAATGCACTTTGTACGGTCTTCTAAAAAGGTGAAGTGGATTTTCTTCTTCAGGGTGGGACTTGGAGCCATCTCTTGTACAGGATCCTAAAGGTTTGCATTCTAAGGGCCTCATTACGAGTCCGGCGGTAACCGTGCCGGAAATTCCAGCAGGTTACCGCCGTACTTGTATTACCATTCCGCCTCCATGATTCTCGGAATCACCGGGGCATTACAACCCCGGTGAGCCGGTAATTCCGGAGGCGGAATTCGGTTCATCCCCATTCCCATGGAGTCCGATAGGACACCGGCACCATCTGGAAACACCGGCACCATCTCGTGATGTTGCCAGTGTCACCACGTCCGCCTGCAGGCGGGTGGTGTTAAACCCGCCAGCTCAGACCTGGCAGGAATGACACCTCCCGCCTGCAGAACTCGAGATCAGTCGGTCTGGAAACAACGGTGGCGGCGGGTTTACCGCCACCGTTATTTCCGGACCGACTGACTCGTAATGAGGCCCTATAACTCCTGGGGGCCTACTACTCTACGTCAGAACCTGATGGCATGGCAACAGCGGTGCTGTGCAGCTTTGCTTCAAATCTAGAAAAGTTAAGCCAACATACAAGCAAATTCAGAGAACTGGCAATTGAATAGTGTTACCATTTACCATGAATAAAATACATTTTACTTATTTAAAATGTTCATGTTTATTAGAGCCTATGTATACTTTAAAACCACATGAATGATGCTTAGACGAGCCTCTGCAGGACCCCCCCACCGCTTCCTGCACTTTTAACTATAACAGTGACGCCCTTTTGAAGAGAGGAAGCGGGGTAGTGAGTTATGCCAGCACAGACCATGTGCATAACTGGAAATATGTGAAAAGTGGAGGATGTGCACACCAGATGGCCATTCCATTCTCTCAATGACTATGCAAAGTTACATCTGCTGTACAGCCCAGAGCTCTCGTTTTGACGCGTTGGCAGTGTCAATGGTAAGCATCCAAATTCAGAATTCCTCTGTAAAGGCTGAACAACATACAGTTATTTCCATTGTGGTAATTATGAAATCATTTTCAGTTATCCACTGGCCAACATTCATCAACCGTGAGCCTGGACTGTCGAAGGACCTCATCTTCAAAACCGTGTCCTAGTGTTTCATCGAAGTAAATTACTTTCTGGTATTCTGGTAGGTAATTTACTTTGCTGAAATTACATTTGGACAATAGGACCCCCTACAAATTCTATTGTTAATAACTTTTGATTTGAGCAAAATTTCAAAAGTGATTAAAAGTATGCAGGCCCCCACTCAGACTGCAGTTTCGTAAAGATTCATTAAAAAATCAAAAAGTTATTAAGTGCCCAAAAATGTTTTTTTTTCAAAAGTGTGTCCTACTTCCCATTGACTTTCCCATAGACAAAAAAGGTAAATGTTTTCCAAAGCGCACAGCTTAAACCGCTGGACAGATTTTGACCATATCTAAAACAACTTGGGGACTCGCGATCCAATGCATGGTTTGGAGTTATTCCGAGCCATAGTTATTTTAAAATTTGATGGAAAAGATGGTGCCCCTTCCCCAAAAATATATAGTTATATCTCCCATGGTGCATTGCAGGATCATGATTTTCAGAAATGAAATGACTGCCATCTTGTTTTTCCCTCGATGCGAGAGAATTTTGTGGCTATAGCTGAGGTTATGGGAAAATGAAATGCAGTAAAAAGCTATTTGCAGGTCAAAAAACATACAAATGCCATCAGGGTAGTGGTGGGGGATTGGCTAGAAAGCACTAAGTGAAATTCGGAGTTGGAGGGGGTCCATGGACTGAGTTTGCAATACAAAACTTTCTGTAGCCTCGGCTATAGCCGCAAATAGCCGACATCTGAAAGCAAACTGCCTCAGAGAAGCAGGGTGTGCTCTGGGGTGAAAAGGAGAGGACAAGGGAGGTGAGGAGGCCGTCTGAGGAGTGGGGGGAGCTGGCACAGATGAGGTGGGCACTTGGTGATGGTCTGGGGGATCAGGGAAGCATTGATTTTTGTCAGCTGTTTTGCCGATATTCGCGGCTATAGCCAAGGTTACAAAGGATTACAGATAACCGCGGGTATGTGTACTTCAGTACCCGCGGGTACATTTTTAAAAACATTTTTTTGAAAGATATTTTTATAACTATTGTGATGTTGGGGTGAAAAATGACTGGTTATGGCCAAAGGTCATGGCCAGTGACTCAATTAGCACCCAGGTCTCCCATTCATGCAGTAACCAGGACAGACAAAGGGCATCTGAATTATTCACTTTTTTTTTAAACCATGCTACTGTCAGTCCTTGAAGGATTTGCACGCAGAGACAATTTTTTGCCTTTTGCTGAATTGCATTCTTGTATTTTTAGTCTCCCAGACAATAATACAAAATAAAAAATAGGTATTTTTACAGCAATAATGGGTTTCCCATCCCTGCAGTAACTGGGACAAACCCTGCTTAGCTTCAACAGGAGGAAGGGGTCAGCCAACTAAGGCCATATTTCCTAATATATGAGCCTCCCTTAGAAGAACACTTAAAGAAACATAGCCATGGGGGGGCTGGATCGTTCCTCACTTTGAAACTAAGCAGGGTCGGTCCCGGTTACTGCATGGATGGCAGACAGTCCACGGTCCTGAATGCCATGTGTTTTCTTAGTTTTAAATATTTCATACACACAGCATCCACATTTTTATAAAACAGAAAAAATGAAATTAAAACAATCACATTTGTGATGAACACTGCTATCAGAGTACCCTGGCCTTAAGGAGTTCAAGATGCAGCACTTAACCATTATCCTACAATGATGCTATTGTTTGAATATTCACAAGTTTCATATGTAGCCTTTTATCATTGAACATATTAAATTATAGGCTAAGTATGAAATGTAGGCCCCATGAAGCACCAGGCCATTGTGGCCTAGTGGGTAAATGCTGGGCTTTGAACTCTTGCCGACCAGGGTTCAAGGCTATATGTTTTTTTCATTTAACGAATTATATTTAATCGTACGGAGCCCATCTTCTCTTTCCTTGGTGGCCTGCAGGAGGCAAAGAGAAGGAGCGAATACGGCAGCGGCACACGCTGCCGCCGAAATAAAGTAAGCAAGGTGCGTGGGGAGTAAATAAAAAAAATTATTGGACAGAGAGTGGGGAGGAAGATGGCAGCAGGGAATGCAGGCTTGTACCAGTGGTTCAAGACCGCGTTCCTACCCACCTGATTGACTGGCTTCCCCGCCCACAGAGAAAAATATAAAATGGCAGAAACAATTTTCTGCACCAAATTCTTTTCTCTAACATACAATAAGGACCATAATCGATGGACCTTTATAACTATCCACAGTTTCCGCAGTCCCGTTTACACAACATAGATCATTAAAATACCCAGATGGCACAGGCACACCATCGCACAGGGCAGCCCTGCTACCCTTTTTAATTTTATATTTTTAACACTCCCTCCATGTCTCCTTTCAAACAGTTACACATCCATCCACCAATCACTTCCAAAACTGTACATATAACCCTATGACCATATTAAGCTTCCACACACCAACTGCCACTTAACAATCTTTTACAAATCTTTTGCATCTACATTTCCCTTATTTATACAAAACATTTGTACTCACTGCTCCTATAAATGCACATATGCATTGTACAGTGAAAGAAAGAAATAAAATAGAATGGGCATAATAGAATGCATAAATAGAATGGGCCGCTGTATGCATGGTCAAATGCTCATGAGAACCCACGAGGGAAATACCAAGGTATGCCAAGGTGGGATACCACTGGGTAATTACAGGAGCAGAGGAGCCCCAAGGGTGGGATGCATCTTAACCATAACATCCCTTTAAAAGAGTATTTTCTGTCAATTTAATACGTTTTTATAACTGAAAATGTTTCATGGTGTTACATCACTATATATAAGTTATTCATAATTCTATATATGAAAGAACTATAAACCTCAATTTTCTTTGCAACACATACTTATGTCTGTCATTATCAGCAGCGCATGCTGGGATGGAAATCATCATTCAATTGCCTACAGCATAAGGCTTCACCATGACCCCAGCCAAACCAAAGCACCCCTATTATGCACTGCACCTACCCTGCATCATAGCTAAGTGTCCACTATACCCTAATAATGTAACCAATGGCCAGTGCTCATGGCTTGCAACCATGACGAGTCTCCAAATCCATGGGGCATAGACTTTGGCCAAGCCGCATTCCCCAATGAGGAAATCAGAGTACACATTTGCATTTGCCGAGGACCAGGCCCACTACCCAGACACCAAATGTATATCACTAGTTTTTCTACTTACATTCTTACACTTTTGAAAAATAAAACACAAGACATATTTCCAAAAACATGTGCTTTCAGGTCCTTGCTATTGCTCATTGCCCACGTTTGTTCTAGTCTAGTCCACCACTTCAGGCTGTAAGTGCAAGCCGAACATTTTTACCCATGCAAACTTACCACTTCGGCCATGCCACATGCCCCAATAAGCAAAATACAGTACACATTTCTCCTTGCTGATGGCCAGGGCCATTGCCCAGACACCAGTGTTATATCACTGTGTTGTGTACTTACATTTTACACCTAAAAAAAAAGAAAACACCAGACATATTTGCAATACCATGCTTTCCAGTTCTTGCTGACCCTCCTCGTGCATAGTTGCTGCAATCCCTCCAGCACTTCAACATGTAGCCATGAACACATTTTTTTCCCATTCAAACCTAACAGTTTATTTTTATTTTCCACATAGCCGGTCCCTGGTGGCCATGCCCACTTTAATCCCATTGCTGGTCCCTCGTAGTCATAGCCAGTAGTCAGATTGTCCAGGTCATGGTCGTAGGCCATGACTCAGACAATATTCCCATTGCTCATGGCCACAGGCTATACCTCAGTCACCAAAGCTATATCACTATTTTTTGTACCTACATTAGGACACTTGTGCATATCTTCTGCAATCCCTCCAGCGCTGTACCCACAAGCACATTTTGTTTCCTTTCAAATCTATCTCAATTAATACAAACTTTACCACATAGCTGGTCCCTGGTGGCCATGCCCACTTTAACCCCAGTGCTGGTCCCTCGCAGTCATAGCCACTAGCCAGATTGTCCAGGTCATGGTCTTAGGCCATGACCCAGACAATCTGGACACTGCCCATGGCCACAGGCTATACCTCAGTCACCAAAGCTATATCACTATTTTTTGTACCTACATTATGACACTTTTCAAAATATAAAACACAGACACATTTGCAAAACCATGCTTTCACGTCCTTGCCAATGAGTTTGCTGAAAATCCGCCCATGTTTTATTTTTTCAAAAGTGTCAAAATGTATGTACATAGACAGGACATATTTGCAAAACCATGCTTTCCAGTTCTTGCTGACCCTCCTCATGCATATTTGCTGCAATCCCTCCAGCATTTCAACCTGTACCCACAAGAACATTTTTTTCCCTTTCAAACCTATCCCAATTTTAAAAAATGTTACCACATAGCCGGTCCCTCGTGGCCATGCCCACTTTCTTTAACCCCAGTGCTGGTCCCTCGTAGTCAAAGCCAGTAGCCAGATTGTCCAGGTCATGGGCCAGACAATCTGGCCACTGCCCAGTGCCACAGGCTATACGTCAGTCACCAAAGGTATATCACTATTGTTTGGACCTACATTAGGACACTTTTCAATAAATAAAATATAGACACATTTGCAAAACCATGCTTTCCAGTTCTTGCTGACCCTCCTCATGCATATTTGCTGCAATCCCTCCAGCACTTCAACCTGTACCCGCAAGCATTTTTTTCCCTTTCATCCCTATCCCAATTTTAAAAAACTTTACCACATAGCTGGTCCCTGGTGGCCATGCCCACTTTAACCCCATTGCGGGTCCCTCGTAGTCATAGCCAGGAGCCAGATTTTCATGGTCATGGCCCAGACAATCTGGCCACTGCCCATGGCCACAGGCTATAAGTCAATCACCAAAGCTATATCACGATTTTTTTAACCTACATTAGGACACTTTTCAAAAAATAAAACACAGACACATTTGCAAAACTATGCTTTCAGGTCCTTGCCAATGCTCCTTACATGAGTTTGCTGCAAATCCGCCCATGTTTTATTTTTTCAAAAGTGTCAAAATGGACAATCATACAATAGTTGCATAACTTGAACGGAGAATAGCACAGGGCCAATGTGCAGGTCTAAGAAGCAAGACCTTGCAGAGTACTACGCTGACAACACTCAACTCATCTTCAGGCTGCCCCCGGCCACCTCCTCTCCCTCTCTCATCTATGATTGCCTAACTGCCATTCAAGATTGGTGTGCCGCCAATGATCTTTGTCTGAACGCCAGCAAGATGGAGATCCTCCTCATTGGCACACCTTCTCCATCGTTTCCCCTCTCTCTCTGGCCGGCCTGAAAGGGGCCCCTAGGGGTCCCTCGCGTTATGGAAACAAGGCAAGTTACCACACACGATAGATATGCCAGACACAAGGTTGTATTCCCAAAGCTAGGGTTTATTGCAAAGCAAATAGTCTCAGTTGGCCAACTCGGTCTCACGCCCCGCGACGTGTATCTCTATACCTCGAGGGACGCAAGAGAGCGAATTACGTACATCAGTTACATATATACAAAATGCATATCATACAATCAGCTGTGACATGTTTAACACCCCCCTTTATTGGGTTTCTTTGAACTCAGTTTGATGATGGACACTTCCGACGAATATGACACCTTTAAATATCTATTCTTGTAACAATATGCAACCTTGCAAGTGCAGAGACATCTTTTCTTTGTTGAACATAACACAGTGCTTCTGTTCTTGTAAGCGAGCTACATATGGGGGAAGAGTCACATTCCAGACCTTGCTATCTATGAGGTGATATTTGTGTCCTGGGAGCCGACACGCTCTACAGGGCTCGGAAAAGGGGGGCCGTAAGAAGAGCATAATTCAAGCCTTTAGCTGCTTTATTCTAACATATTCTACCATATAACGAGACTGGCTGGCAGCTGTGAAATGATTAAATGCCCTGCGGCTCTGCTTCAAGGCTACATTCGGGAGGGAGCCGGGCATTCCTCTCCGGAGCTGCCTACGTTGTGTTTCAACGAACTCTTATTAGCCTCGCGGCCTTGCAGCCTTGTCCTTTCACGTTCAGACAACAATGTTAACAGTCGAGCAGGGTGAGCAGAAATGTGCTGCGAAGAAAGCAATGAGCAATCGTTAGAAAACAAAATGGTGATCCTTATTACATCAAAATGGCCGTTCATTGGTCAAACACGGAAACCTTTATTGCTATCGTTACGTACATGAGACGGTTGGCCTTCGGCCACCAAAATGCGTTTGCCGTCCATCGTGAGAGGTGTCTATTTTTCTAGAACGACAAACCCTCCTTTGGTCGTATGCCAAACGTCTCATTCATTTATTGTCTCCTCCTCTGATGACGATAAGTCTGAAGTACTTATGTCTGAATTTTGCATGCTATTATAAGCATCATCATCGTCATTAATATCTATAGCCATTAATTCTTTCACTGTTTTCATTTAATTTGTGTCTCTGTCATCCCGGCCATAAGTTTGCTTTCTTTTTGTTATCATATGCATACATCCTTTAGTACATCACTCAGTTATCTCAGTGCAAACTATCGGTAGGCAGTGTATGCAACAACAGCACGTTATGAATATTCCAAACACTACTACTAATATCGCAATCAACTTCCATCACAAAGAACGCAGTATTCCCCAAAACCAGGACTCCATTCCCCAGCCCCCTTCTTCAGTAGGGAGTTCGGAGCTTAGGACATGCATTTTCTTTATTGCTTCAAAAATCGTAGGGGAGTAGTCATCTACGAATACGCAGCACGCTGATCCCACAATCTTGCAAATTCCCCCACGATCATCCAGGAGAACATCGAGAGCCATTCTATTTTGCAGCATCATTAACCTAATTCCCTTTTCTTCCTACATCATGTTAAATAGTATATCTGTCGTTGTGTTTATCGTATCTTTTAGTATTCTGGACAGTCGCCTTATGTTATAGGAGTTCACTATCTGGGACAAGAATGGAATGAATGATTTTGCTACGTCCTTCGTTATCAAAACACCTTCGCTACTCCTTCGGGTTCTAGATCTGGATAGCCTGGCCATGTCTGCTGTTTCTAAGAGGAATACTCCCGGGAACAGTAGACCTAGGTAACATGTACCTCCCCAGTTTCTGGGTAACCAAGGATATGCTTTTTCTCCACATATAAAATAGACTGGATCTCCCACATATACTGGTTCTATTTCCCATTTTAGTACCGCTGTATTCATGCATCCAATAAATGTTCCTACTGAATAGGAGCCTTTCTTTTTTAGACAAAATGGGACAGTTCTCGGGTTGTAATTCACCGTGTAAGAAGGGGGAATTGCATCTTTGTTCCCATATGTTCTTACACGAAACGTCATCACAGATGTTTTAACTGGTGGGGACAATCTATCTTGTCTATTTTGTCGTGTTATTTTTCGCATACTTTTTTTCGTAGGTTCTGGGATCATCACTTGTGCTTTATGGAATATGGAACAACCCACAGGCCTCATAATTATTTCCTCAAACTCATTCATGTTTGTTCTATCTAACTGACCCGTACTACTCTTATTCCACTTCCCATAAAACATTGCACTTAAAGATGTACTGCATGCAGAACTTAATGGTAATGGGTGTACATACCAACCTATTCCTTTCCCCGCATGCTGCGGTAAATGGGCGCATACCCAACAATTATTTTTCTTTAGAATTGCATGCGTCATATTCATGATGAGCAATAGCGTATTGTTCCCATACCCTTCTCTGTGTCTCTCTTCCATTGGAGACAAGGTATAAGTAATCACCTGAACCGGGCTTTCAGTAGTGGATATATTAACTATTGGTAAAAAACATTCCCAATGGGTGTATAGACTCCACATACCATAACACATAGACTGTTGTTATTGGTACTACCACACTCATGAAGCACATGATTATTGTCAAAGCCAGCATACCATTTTTTTACCATGTGTTTTTCCTAGGTTTACAGTCTAACTCATTTTCAGCAGTGGTGCAGGAGGAGGCTGAAACCGGTCCCGACATTTTTCTCACCGTCCTTCTTCTTCCTGACAAAGTTCGTTGTGGATATCTCTCTTCGTCGCACTTGTCCGGATGTAAATAAGTTCAAAGGAATTGTCAACAGTTTAGTCTGCCAGCCTTTTGCAGCCTGGTTTGCTTATTCGTTCTAGGCAAGATCACTTATCCTCTCTAACACTGCGCAGAGGACTTCTTAACAGTTCTCTATTGCCTTTGTACCATGTGCACCCAGCTTGTCCGCTCTGGTTCAGGACACATGTACTTTTTTATGATCGCACCGAGGAGCCGCGAGTCTTGAATTGTCCGACTTGCACAATTCTCACGCTTCTCTCCTCTACACCTCTAGTTCCTTCTCCGTCCATGAGTGGAACCAGAGGTTAGCATAAACACCAAAGAACTGTGGATCACTCTGTCTTTCGAGGCCGCAAATCATATCGCCTCATTCCTGGTATTGTGTGATCCGTGAACAGTGCCGGTGCACTTCCAGATCCAGGCTCAGAGTCAGCCTGCGGAGCAATGGCAAGTGCTCGTGGGCGCCAAAGGGGTACACGTTTAGTATCTGTCGTTATTTGCAATGCAGATTTCGTGTCGGCCAACAGTGATGTAGGTTCTGCTGGGCAACTTTGGGGCACTCTTTGCCCTTCCCCCTTTTTGGCAATCTTTTCAGGCTTTGTTTCGAGTTTCACTTCCCGCTCAGACAGATTTAGCGGCGGTGGACTGGCAGCAGCTTCTGGGACCGCTGTCTCTTTCTGGTCGTCCGGATTGGGAAAGTCTTTCAGTGAAGATGGGATCTTTTTGGCATGGGTGGCATGGATCCACGACTTCCTCCCATTCACCCGTATTTGCCGTCTGTGTTGCCAGGAGCACTTGATAGGGGCCGCACCACCTGGGTGCTAACGACGATTTTCTCTCAAAGTTTTTAAGCAGCACCCAGTCTCCTGGCTCCAGCGCGTGCCCCGGACCAGTACATCCTATGGGTAGAGCCTCCTGCACCTGCTGATGAATCAAACACAATTTCTGCATTAAAAGGCCACAATAGTGCTAAGTACAGGATGTTCCACTTCACTCAGTCGCTTTGGCTGAGGTGCGCACCAAACATTCGCCGGCCTCCCCATCACAATCTCATACGGGGAGAGCCAAGTTCTAGCCTGTACAGACGTACGCATGCACAATAGCGCTATCGGTAATGCATCCACCCAACTCAACTTTCTCCCTGCACATATCTTGCTAATTTTTGACTTGAGGATTCCGTTGTGCCTCTCAACAAGACCGGCCAAACTCGGATGCCTCGAACTATGAAATCTCTTATCAATCTGAAGACCTGCACATATCTGTAATACCACTGCGCCCACAAAATGTGGACCGTTATCTGATCATATGACACGGGGCAAGCCAAAACAGGAAAAGTATTCTTTAAGCATTACTTTTGCTGTACTCATTGCTGTGCAGTCTTTTAAGGGATATGCCTCCACCCACTTACTGAATGCACAGATCACCACAAAGACATATTTCAAGTTTTGGCACCTCCCCATCTCTATGAAATCAAAATGGATTACCTCAAAAGGCATAGAGGGCGGGCCAAAACTGCCTATTGGAGTCACATTTCCCTTTTCTACATTGTGTTGTAAACACGTAATGCAGTTCTGCACCAAACTCTCTGCATTCTTCTTTATTTTTACATTCTGCCATACTGTAGATAGGTGCTGTATTATCTTTTTTGCACAGATATGGGTAGGGCT
Organism: Ambystoma mexicanum; assembly: GCF_040938575.1. Classification (NCBI taxonomy): domain Eukaryota; kingdom Metazoa; phylum Chordata; class Amphibia; order Caudata; family Ambystomatidae; genus Ambystoma; species Ambystoma mexicanum. The sequence continues at coordinate 454,104,024 of NC_090939.1, read as the reverse complement.
GTGAGCCATCGTGACCATTGCAGTCACATAAGAATTTGGCAACATCCAGTTTTTAGTTCCCTTGTCCACCCAACAACCCTCTAAATCTAACTCAGCAGAGCCCTCTGCCCACCCTTGTATCTCATTGGCCGTGGCTTCGGCCTGCATCTCTTTGACAGTGGCAATTCCATCTTCTATCATACAGGGTACTTCCTCAGTCTGGACTGTCATCATTTTATTATTCAAATCAGTGGCAGTTTGTTTCGCAATTCTGTCTGCAAATGCGTTACCCTCTCCGACTTTGCATGTTATCTTTTTATGTGCCTCGCATTTCACTATTGCTAGGCACTTTGGAAACGTGAGTGGAGACAGCAATCGTACAATCAAAGGGCCATGTTGAAATCTCAGCCCAGAGTCAACCAAAATTATGAACCACCCCAAAAGCATATTGACTATCAGTATAGATATTCACGTTCAAATTTTCAGAAATGTCACAGGCTCTGGTCAATGCTATTATTTCTGCGGCTTGTGCCGAGTTGTAGGGAATTCTTTTGCTTTCTACAACTCTCTCTAGGGTAGTGATAGCGTAAGCGGCAGTTGACGTGCCATCAGGTAGTTTAAAACAAGAGCCGTCACAAAATAACTCTCCATCTGGCTCCTTTTGTGGGATGTCACTTAAATCAACTCTCTCCTTCGTTTCTTCCTCAGTGACCATTAAGCAATCATGGGGTGGTGATTCTTTGTCACCAATTTCTTTTATGGGCAGTGGCATTGATTCTGCGGGATTCAAAGCGCTACACCTCATAATTTGGATATGGGGCGCGAACAAGATAATCTCATATCTTGTCAGTCTAGCAGAGGTGAGGTGTTGCGTCTGTGTCCTATTTAATAGGACATCTATGGCATGTGGCACCATCAGAATTAAAGTATGCCCCAATACCATCCCTTCCGTTTGTTTCACCGAGGCAGCAGCCGCCGCGACAGATCGCAAATATCGTGGTAGTGCGCGCGCTACAGGGTCCAACACAGAAGAAAAATAGCCGCACAGCCTATTTCTTCCACTTTGTTCCTGTGTCAAAACAGCTAATGCACATCCTTCATTCTCGCATACAAATAATCTAAAAACTTTTTCATAATTCAGCGTGCCCAGAACTGGAGCAGAACATAATGCAGTTTTAAATTGATCAAACGCTCTCTGACATTCTTCATTCCACTGCAAAGGCATCACTGCATCCTTCTTAGTTAATAGCACCATTGGCTTCACAATTAACGCAAAATTACCGATCCACTGCCGGCAATAAGAAGCCATGCCTGTTATGGCTCTGACTCCTTTCTGTTACTTTGGAATAGGCATACAAGAAATACTTTCTATGCGTTCTGGCGTTAGCCTTCTCCCTTCTTTCGAAAGTAGGTAGCCCAAATAAGCTACCTCCTTTCGATAATATTGAAACTTCTTCAAACTAGTTTTATGGCCATGTGCCACTAGGTGTGACAGTAGTAATACGGTGCTCTTTTTACAAATCTCTTCTGTATCAGCAGCGATCAACAGATCATCTATGTATTGCAATAGTACACACCCCACTGGTAATTCTAGCATGTCTAGCTGCTCTTTTTAACGCTCTACTGTAAATACTCGGACTTTCCGTATATCCTTGTGGAATGCGCGTGAATGTAAATGATCGTCCCCCTAATGTGAACGCGAACAAACATCTACTGTCCTTGTCCACCGGAATGCTAAAGAAAGCGTTTTTTAGATCAATTACGCTAAAGTATTCTGCTGAGGCAGGTATCATTGTCAATATTGTAGTGACGTCTGGGACCAAAGGAAATTGTGGATCTACTACTTTGTTTAGCGCGTGCAAATCAATTATGAAACAATATGGTACTTCATTGCCTCCTTTCTTAAACACTGGAAGAATCGGGCTGTTACATATACTGCCTGTAATTTCTTCAATTATCCCTAATTTCACCAAATCTGAAACAATACTTTTCAATCCTTTCTCTCCGTTTGCCGAAATTTTATACTGGGGAATTCTAGGCAGTGTAACTCCTTCTTTCAAAATGATCCTCACTGGCTCTATCTTCAAGCATCCTACATTGTTGTAATGCCCATATACAGGTTGGCACTTTTCTTAACTCCCCTGGCAAAGTTTCAGACATGAATTCTGACACAGGAGCATCTTGTGGCCAAATCGTCAGAAACACCCTGTCTGACGTACAATGTATAATCGCACCTAGTTTTTTCAACAAGTTCAATCCCAACAAGTTCTCCCCATAATTTTCTGTTAGGAGAAAGGGACAATGTTCAGTGAATGGTCCTATAGTAACTGGGACTGGTTGGGACACTGGGTTTATGACTGGTGTACCTGCGAACCCTACGGAAACATTCTTTGCCCTGACAGTGGTATATCCGGAACCAAGTGATGGTCTACTGAACACTTTTGCGCTCCTACATCTACAAGGAAGCGGTGCTCCTTATTCCCGACTCCCATTTCTACGTAAGGTCCTCTCTGATTCATGGGAATAGACACTGGTTCCGACCCTTGCCCTGGGCTGTCCTATTGGCGAAATAACACATCATCCGATGTGTAGTCACTACTATTACTGTAATACGTATTTGGCTGCGTATTGAAAATGTTCCCATTATTTCCTCGATTTCCCCCACTCTGATTCCCATACTGTTGGTTTTGCTGACCCTGACTCTGGTTAAGAGCGCTTTGGTTTTGAGCTTGGGTTTGATTACCTTCATTATTGTGGTGCTGCTGCATACTATTCCTATTTGGTCCATTGCTCCTTTGTGCCCTCTGTGCTGTCTTCGCTGGCCAGTTCCATTTCTATTCTGTAAATGTGGACATTGCGCTCGCCAGTGTCCTTCCTCCTTACAGTATGCACACTGATTTGGTCCCAATGGCCCCCCATGCATATTCAAATTACTCCTCTCTTGTGCGTTGCCTCTTCCTCTATTATGTCCTGCTACTTGCTGCAGTAACACCCTTGTTTTCAGTATGCATTTTTTCAAGTCTTCCCCCGCCTGTTTTAATAACAATAATTCGTCCACCATTGCCTTTCGCCCCGGGGATGGTAACTGTTGCCGTCGATTGTGTGGCCTTAGCACTTCCTTCCTATCTCTCCCGATATCCTTACCACTGTACCCAGGTGCAGTAAACATTTCAACATAATCATTATCCAATTCATTTTTAAGCTCAAAAAGTCCATACACATGTTACCTCACTTCTTCATCTCTTTGTCTACAGCGTGCTAATGCATTTAAGTCCAACAATCGCTGCAGTGGTAATTTCCCAATTGACTGTTTCCATCTCTTCGCCAAATATTCACCCATGCATTCCAACGCTACCTGTCTTTCGTTGCTTCTTCGGAAGTCATACATCGAAGCCAATGCTGCCGTCCCATCATTCCCGTCTATATACATTTCTGCCTGTTGCGGCAATTCCACCTTCCTTTCTTTGCTGATCGCACTGCGAGTTACCCTCATGCATCCACTTTGTTCAGTCCCGCCTCTCGCCCCCGTGGTTTCAACTTCAACCCCTGGAGGGACGGATGGTACCGAGTCTGTATCTAAGGCGGGAGGTGCGGATGGAACAATAGGAATGGGGAGTTTTCTGCTGTGGGCCTGATTGGCTAATAGGAAATGTTACGTGCGCGGTCTGTGGCTGTGGGAGGGCTTGAGCTATGGGAGGGGCTTGAGCAATAGTTACTGACGTGTTTGGCCTGGCTTCTGGTCTTGGGTCTTGTTTTGTATGGGTCAATATGTTTTCCTTCACTTCATCTGCTATGTTCAATTCTCGTTCTGGGTATATTTTTTCTATATTCAACTGGTCACGTCTACCTGACATCCTTAGACTCTCAGTCCATTCCTCCTCCTCCTATTCTCCCGCTACTTCACCTTTCGATTTATGCCTGCGCGCATGCTTCGCTCTACTTCTAAATCGGAGCATTGCTTCCCTTCTCCAGTCCTTAATGATATCAAATGATGCAAGACACGCTTTCTTTCTTATCAACACTCTTTCCAAATGATCTATTCTCACTATCTCAAAACTACCATTTATCGGCCACTGATGGTCTTGTTGCTTTCTTGTTTTAACATATGCCAAGTCTCACAGAATATTATCGCTCCCACACCATACTTCACATACATCTCATACAACGGCGTTCCCCCAGGTGGTGCAATTTGGCCATCTTCCAAAGATTGTCTATCGCAGTGGAAAAACCCTGCTAGGGTGGACAATACCCCAGGCATGTTTCAACCTCCCCTTGGTTAATCAACCTTACCTAGGGTGTTTGATTTTGCAAAGTCAACTCTCAACCAATATCAGGATTATTTTGAATCGGGGTATGACACACCTGATAAATCAATTTGTCCTCCAGGACACAATTCGTCTGTATACTGACGCAACAAATGACGTCATGTCTGCGTTTCTTGGCTTCTGCCTCGTTTCAGGACCCTCGCCTCCTTGTTCTCTAGCCAGATACGTCGATCAGGGATCAGATGTGTGCAGATCTGCAAAGGAATCTCTCATCACTTCTACAGGGTGCCCCGAACACGTCTTGATCCCAGCTCGATCGTCCCGTCCTCGTCATTCTCCGCCTTTACTCAATTACAACGTACACGATGGAACAAGTGGGGGAGGGTCACTGCTTTTCACCGACCCTGTAATGCAAAAATAAACATAGATGCCCCCAAACATCTCAGATGTCCGCAAACACCACAGGACTGCCCAGACTGTTCCCGGACATCGGAGAAGAAAAAACACAGTTTTTTTTTAATTTACTTTTTATGGCCAAATCCCATCCTCATCACCCCTCAACTCCCCAGAGATTGTTTCATTAGTTTGACAAGTACAATGTTGTGTTTTTTGATGTTTTTACCGCGATGTTCGCAGACAACGGGCGCATGCTGCGAATCCAACATGGCAAGCGTTCCCCAGAAATATGGTGCACCTCATGCTTTTCACCATCCAATCAGCGGGTGTGTCCGATGTCCGTGAACCTCATTCCACTCTCTGGACCAATCAGAGGCCTGTCTGCGGACCGAACAGGGAAGTGAGTCCACGTACCGGACCGAGATATCACTAATTTATTTTTATCCACTTTTTGGCCGTTTTAAAGAAAATGACATGACAGATTTACACCAAATTTACAAAAGCATGCTTTCGGGACCAAGCCCTACTAATGCCGAAAATTTGGTGAAACTCCGTCCAGCAGTTTGGGCTGTGTCTATATTATTTTTTAATTGATTTTTAAACTTCTTTCCAGGAACGAATCATACAACAAAACCTAGCCATCTTCCCCCATAATGAGTCAGCATAGTCATAGCGTACAGTGATAAGATAAAAAAAAGGTTAGGCCACACATTCCTCGACTAACAGTGTTTGTATTTTTTACAGGGCATTATTATTCCTGAACGATTTCTAGTAATTACATCGAAAAGAAAGCATCGAAATGCGACACCATCGGAAAAAAAGCATTGTTTACCAAAGCATCGACAGGCTATCTTTTACATGTAAAAGTGCATTTCCATCGAAACCAGTACATCGAAAATATAAATGGACTGGTTTCAATGGAAATTCACTTTTACATGTAAAAGATACCATTACAATGCATTTCTTTGTAACGTTAAAACATCACATGGAGCTGTCCAGTGCTGAAATTTCATCACTGGCCAGCTCCTTGTAACGTTTTAATGTTTTTTTGTATGTTGGGTGGGGGTTCCCTCCAAACCCCCCAAACCACACACCCCCCCAAAACTAACCCTAATCTAACCCTAGCCCCAACCCTAACCCTAATATAACCCTTAATCTAACCCTTGCACCAATCCTAACCCTAATCTCACCCTTAATCTAACCCTAGCCCCAACCCTAATCTAACCCTAGCCCAACCCTAACCTCTAACCCTAATCTAACGCCAATCTAACCCTAGCCCCAACCCTAACCCCTAACCCTCACCCCTAACCCTAACCCTAGTTTCGAATATACCATTGAATTATAGTAAATGGAAAGGCATTTCGATGGAAATGCTTTTCGATGCTTATAATTCGATGGTATAGCATTCAATGGAATGGTTTTTGATGGATTGACTAGATACATTCCTGAACTAATAACGGAATTTCGCATAGTAGAGTTTGCATGATATTTTCTGAATACTAGAAATCCCACGCCAATTGACTACCTACCATTGTGCACCCTCACTAATAAAATCTTGGATTTGTTCCTAGCCCACACTAACTTCTATAACCATCTCTCAATTTCTTTGTGAAACCTTGTTTTAGTGGTATGGGTCAACATAATATCACCTCATTCCCTCTCCAACCACTTCTCAGAAATGTGAACTTCAGTATTTTCTAGTGACCACGCTCTCCACTCTTTCCATAACCTCCATACCTACACAAGGGGTAACTCTTTGGTTCCCATATTCATCTCCACCTCTCTCTCAGCCACTACTACTACTGTCACACCATCCATATCTGATCACTCAATTGTTTCCACTACCATCTCCTTTCCACCCAGTAACCTTTCCGCATCACTTGCTTCACCTATTACTTAAAGGAAATGTAACCCTTCTGCCATTCCCCCCTTTTTCTCCTACAGTTCTCACTCTCCTCCTTCACACTGATGCCTCTTCCACCAACACTGCCTTCTCCAGCATCATATCCCTAATATATGACTCATTGTCCTCTCACTTCCCACTGCTTACTTTCTCTCCTAAGTCTGAGCAGCCTCAATCATGGGCCACCCCATTCATGCACTCTCTCTGCACAGACATGCATCGGCTGCTGCACAAATAGAGGCGTACCCACTCGCATGAGGACCTGCAACTGCACCTCTCTGCCCTGAACTCCCTCAAGTCGATTCTTGATAGAGCGAAAAGGGAATTCTACCTAACCCTCATTGACGCAGCTAACTTCCCCCTGTATCTCTCCTTTCACACTACTCTAAAGTGCTTGAAACGGTTATGTTCAACCGTCTTACCAATTTCTTAGACATCCACAACCTTCGAGACCCCCTACAAGCAGGTTTTCGCTCCTGTCACTCCACAGAAACTGCTCTCATGAATGTGTCCAACTTCATCACCTCTGCTAAGCACTCCGACCTATTGTCTATCCTAATTCTTCTTGAACTGTCTGCTGTCTTTGAGACTATTGATCACTTTGATTTCCTTAATACTGTCCTTCTTCTTGGGATTCATGATGAAGCCCTTGCCTGGATTGAATCCTACCTTGCACCTTTCCAGTTCTCTGTCTCCTGGAGCAACAACACCTCTCAACTCACTCCTCTAACTGCTGTTGCTCCACAAGGCTCTGCCTTGGGTCCACTTCTCTTTACACTCACACCTCAGCTCTTGGGGTATTAATCTCCTCTTTGAGGTTCTCATACCAACTCTTTGCAGATGCCACCCAAATAATCTTCTCTTTTTCTGAGCTCTCCTCTGATCTCTCTATCAAAATTTCCAACTGTCTCTCTGCCATTAAATATTGGATTGCTTCAAACTCTCTAATGTAAAACTCTACCAAAACAGAGGTGTTCTTCCCTGCCAAAAGCTCTTTCTCATCTCTTTCTCTGCTTATCTAGTGCCCACCTGACACTCTCCCCAACTATTCTCCAGCTATAAACCTCAGTATCATCTATGACCTTTCTCACGCCTTCTCTGTTTTCATTTCCAAAACTGGAAATGAAGCTCGCCTCAACTTCCTAAATGTTAGGAAAATCAGGCACCGCCTTCCTTTCAACACCGTCAAGCATCTGTTAACCACTCTTATCTTCTCTAAACTGGACTACTTTACCAGCATCCTCTCCCGAACTATTATTTCTGTCCTCCCGACAAGATCATTAACTTCGCTACTAGTACGCTCTGGTGAAATGGCTTACCCCTGATGCTCACCAACTTCCCTTGGTCTTTACCCCACTGGCACCAGCCCACTCCACGACACCAATCACCCTGAACCCTGCATCCCCCAAAATATTTCTTACCTCCTCTCTATGCTGTTTCTCTTCTGTCTTATCCCTTTCCTTCTGTCTACATCTTCCCAATGCCATGGGAATGGAAGAGGGGGCTCTGCATAGAGCCCCAAATTCCATTTCCACTTTGGACCTTTGTTTTCTTTTTTTTTTAAACACAATCCCTTGCTCATTCATGTACTAATAACCCTAATACCCTCATCGACTGTCTTTGCCAGCTGGTGACAAGGACCAGCTGGTGACAAAGATGGGGCCTGTAAATTAGGCCGCAGGCCACTACCGGTCATTGAAGCCTCCTTACTCCGGCATTATAGCTTAAATCTTGCCAGTCTCTTTGCCACCTCAGACCCACCTGGCCTACATCAAGGAATGGACCTTTACATCTGGATCTTGTCAGCAGAAACACTGCATTCATATCGCGATAGTGAAAACAATCATCCGCTGCATTTTCTAAATGGAATGTAAGGGGACCGGGTCAATTAGTTTGTCTGTGGCTCAATGGAGTTATTGGGGAATAAGCATGTGCAAACTTTCTCACTGGGCATCCTTCCACAGGTGACAAGGGGCTAGTGTTGAAGCAACATCTCCTATAACACGTTTTATTAGGAGTCAGAAGCTTTACAATGTGTTCATATTATCATAGGAAACTCCAGTTCATGCAGGTTTGGCATATATACAGTCTTGATTTTGGAGCTTGCGCAACACAGACGGCATCCTATGATAACCGCTGCGTCTTGTGTGCAAGATTATCATTGCCTGCTCTATATTGAACAGCAGTTCAAAGGGTATTTTAGGAAGTATTTCATTCCGTAAAGACAATGCCCGTATTGTGGTGCAGTTGAACTCAGGTACATGAGTGTGAATGTTTAGCATGGCGCGGTCGCACAGTACGTTACACGAAGTGGCAACAAATTCCCTTTTGTGGGTGTGCAGCAGTACCTTATGTGCGAATATTCTTGATGTCAACTTTCCATGTAATATGAACGCTCAGAAAATACTATGAGAGTTGATGTTGCGGTGCATGCCGATAGATGCACAGGTGTCAGTGGACACTTGGGGACATCGCAAAGGGTCTGCAGTATGAATGCATGTAGGTACTTAATTCCCAAAATCAGAATCTATGCAAGGTGTTGGAATTGTGTTAAGAGCACACCATTTCTCTCCAAATGACAATCATTTGGAAATAGCTGCAAGAATCTCATAACATATGCAAATATAATGCTACTGCCAGCTGTCACACATTCCGCAAATGCAAGTAAAATATCCTTTCAATATAACATTAGTTCGGGGCATTTAAGTTTACACGTGGGCTAGCGTGTGTCATTGGTTTATGTGAAATGATCCTTCGGAGAAGTCGTTTGGAACAGTGAGGTTGGGTGAAAGAGTATCTGTGGTTTCATTGGGTTCTCTAGGTTTCCTGTTGTTCCTCTGCTGGCTTTCAGTGCAATGCTGACAGTATTTGAAAGCGTAAGTGGGACAGACAGTGCCGTGACTGTGCCACAATGTATCACACCAAGCCAGTGGACATGTCATTGTCTCAGGCCCTGTTTAAAAACCTATCAGCCATTTTTTCCAAAATGAGAGTATTGGCTGACTACAAGACAGCACCTTGAGTAGGTGCCTCAGCAATGTATGTTGTTTGTTTGCTGCTTCTTGGCAAGGTGCCTATACTGTTCCTTTATTTATGTTTGCTTGTAAATGACTGTGTATGACTTATTGTCCCATTGTTCAATTTTAAATTTGGTAACAATTGCAAGTTCGCTTGAACATTTAGTTTGCTTGAGTAGCGTGATTTATGTTCACTATACTCTCCCTTCTTTTTTCAATTATTTATTATTATTATTTTTTCTTTCAAACATTGTGCCTTGAATTACAACATTCATGAAAATAAATTTTGACTACTTACTATGAGACTATCTTCATTGCTCTCGGAACACGATACAGCCAAAAACGTTTCTGAAGTGATATCGGCAAGGATACACTCATTATCTAAATCATTTTCTCAAAATAATTTGTAACCAAACCTATAGCAGCATGGACCCTATTGTTAATGTCTATTGTCTCAGGAATAGCCATTGCTATGTCCCACCTTCTTGGGACCAGAACTGGTGGGTCCTTGCGAGAGATTCCACTGATCAAGTAGTATGTACAAAAAGGAAGACCTAATGGTGCACCATCACTGTGTCACCACGTGTAGGAGTGCGTTTATGAAGGTGTGATCGCAGCTCGCGTTAACAGGGCATGGCCGAGTAGCAACTTTATCACATGCCTTCATCCCTAAAAAAACACTGACACAATAAACAAATCCCTGGGCATCCATCCCACACAAAGTCCTGGAGTTGTTCCGGCGGTAGGGTGACTCTTTAAAACCTAAGAATGTCGGGTGCAGGTGGAGGGAGCTGGTTTTCAGGCAAGTTCTTCCCTCGGATGTTTCATCAAGGTGTTAACTCCTCCTCGTTTCCGATGAGCTCTAATGGGAAAGGACTCTCATTTGGATAGGCTGCAGGTGTTTGTTAGGGTAATGGTTATTAGCGGTCTTTGAGGAACTCGTATTTCTCCTTGTTGAGCGTAAGACCCTGCTCATCACAAATTCTCAGTAGGACAGTGGATATGCAGTTGATGTTTTCAGCATATGTCTTGGCAAAAATCTGAATTTTGGCGCTGATGTTCACGAATCCAGGAATCCTCGCCACGACTCCATGGATAGTGTTCTAAAAAACGTCTGCTGCCAAGAACAAACCAGCACTCAGGTGCTTGTAGTGGTGAAAGCCTATGTGGAGGAGAGCGTGGTGCTCTATATCGACTCCGGATGCAACAGAATTTGGTGGTAGCCTGCCCTCAGAAAAGAACTTTGCCCCTTGAATGTCTGCTAGCAAGACATTGAGTGTGGGTGTCGGATATCTCTTCCTCTTCTCTGCCTTGCTTGGTAACCGGATGTCACTACACATGCAGAGTTTATCTACGTTCGTCTGCTTCTGTGCCATAACAATCCGTAACATCCAGAGCATCGGGCCTTGTGCTCTCTTGATAATACCCGGCTTTTCCAACTTTCGCAGTTCCTCCTCTTCCTTAAGGCACAGGTAGAAAGGAATATGCCTGTACTTGATAGATATCGATTGGGCTATGTTGTCAGTGTGCAGGGGTATTTTGTCAGTGTGTAGGCATCCAATGCCTTAGGACACCTGTTTGAACTCTTGAAAAATGTTCTTCAATGTACTCAACGCATACTCCAAAGGTGAACTTGATAAGTTCTTGTTCCTCAGCTGTGTCGCATCTCAGCAGAGTAGCCATTTCAGCCAAAGTGATATACATCTTTCCTTCCGATTTCACTTTGTTATGTTGGAAATCCACACGTGCTACGTGCTCCTTGCAGAGGAATCTGCATATCACCGCCATAAGCAAAAATTCACCCTTTGGTTTCTCTCAAGACAGGGCATAACTTGAGTAGTTGGAACTGGGGCTCTCGCAGTGCGTTCACAGACGCCCCAATGCCAATAAGTGCTGGCATTGACTTTCTCCCAATTAGAATTCAACTCTGTGGCTGTTTCCTCTTGAGTAGTTTGCGGCCCATGGTGGACATCTTGCTCATCATTTGAGTAATCAGAGTCCGGGATCACTATGGCTTCCATGTGACACACATTTGCATGCAGCGGTCGGGGCATCCTGGGTGGTGGTATGAAAGTTCCTGACTTACATATTTTGGAAAATGTCCAATTTGGCCACATTTGGTAGCATTCTGCTCTGTGAGCAGGAAACTGCCCTTGGGTTATAGTAGTCCTCCATATTAGTCACATACTCTGATACACTTGATTTGATGATGCCTGTGGTGACTCTTTGTGCTTTTGGACATTGGCTTGGCCATGGTATTCAGGCCTCCCAGGATATCTCTTCACAACTGCCTGCATTTCCTGGACACTCACCGACTGGAATGCCGCCTCTATTTGCCCTGCTCTTACTTTTGTGAGTTCATGAGAGAGGCCTATTTCAAGGATTCACTGCAGAGTTGGCCTTGGTTCCCATAGATAGTATTTCCCTGCAGAGCTTGTTGGAGTGGCAACCTTGGATCAATTGGGCCCTAACTTCATCATTCTCATCTGTAAGTGTGCATGTTGATTGATGCCAGATGGAGGAGCCGAGCATGAAACGTGCCAATCGGTTCCAGGGTGGTTTGTCTGGCTTGCCATAGCTGAAAACGCTCAGAACCAGTGTTGGCTTGACTGCCATCTTGGCCACCCCATACGACGTTTTCAGTGGGATTAAGCGTTTTGATATCCCTATGGACCCCTTGACCAGCGTTGAACAAAAGAGCTGATTTCTTCTTCAGATCTATTACAAAATCGTGGGTGGTATCAAAATATATTTCAAGTCTTTCCACTCACATAGCCCACTTGGTTCCCAAGGCGGACGGTGCCCCTTGCGAGTTGAATTCATGGATGGAAATGGTGGCTGACTATAGCTTGTTCAGTGCGCGTGGTGTAGGGGGGCTATCAGCAGGGAAGTATCTTCTACTGAGTCTGCCACCCTGACCTTGTCGCCAGTTGTTTTGTCCTACCTTCTTGGGGTCAGAACTGATGAGTCTCCTCAAGAGATAACATTCAGCGAGGGGTACGTAGAAATAGGATGGCCTAATGGTACACCATCAGGGATGTGGATTACCACATGCAGCACACAGAACACCTACTGTAAAGGAGTAGTGGCACTACCGCTAATGAGAAGTCACAGCTTGTGTCGCTCTCTGGCCGGAGCAATCAGGCACATGTGCTGTGCCCGTGCATTGTGATGCTTCGCGGCATCGCCACGTGTAGGAGTGAGTGCATAGAGGTGTGATGGAGGTGAGATCACGGTTCGGGCTAACAGGGCTCGACCTTGTAACAACTAGAGCGCATCACTGTACCCCAGCCTTCATTTGTTAATTAATTTGTAAATCCGTGTGAGCCATTGAGCACATCACACAAGACAGCAGCTCGTGAATTGTATCATGCAGTGTGCAGGATTCTTCCACACTAGGGCAGAAGGGCTGGTCAGTCAAAATGTCGAGAAAAAAATTCCCTCCTTTTTAATTATATATTTATTTTGGGGTCCGGGAATAAAAAAAAATGGGTAAAACAAATAAATAATAAAAAACGTCATAAAACAAATTTGACATTTTTTTTTCGACATTTTGACATTCGACTTTTTTGTTTTCGATTTTATCACTATAAACCGGCAGAAGGAGAGCAGCGGCTGGAGTATATTTACCTATTGCACACGTATCGCCTATTATCTATTGGCTGTGTGGCCCCTAACTCTCTGGTCCACGGCCAGGCCGCTGCTGCAGATGGAAGGGGATGCATGGTGGTTTGGTGGCTGGAGAGGAAGGGCCTGGGGCTTGGCGGGGACCCTCTAAAGGAAGTATAGAGAGAAGTGTGGAAGAGAGGAGAAAGTGAGCAGCAGCGCTGCAGGACCAGCAAACTGAAAGTGCCCTTATTTCTAAACAAATAGAACTAGAACCCTTTGTGTTGAGGCAGGGGGCCAGAACCTGTTGAAGTGTTGGGTGCCAGCCCGATGCATACATATGGAAGGTGGTGGGCAGGCTGCGAGGCATTTGTGCTTGAAGCCCTTCCCTCCTGCTGCACAGCAGGTCCAATGTGTGAATCGGGAGTCCTCTGAGCTGCTTGTGCTTGTTGGATGCCATGGCAAACATGTTTTTTTTCTGATTTGGGCACTGGGTGTCCTGCATTCCCATCTAAATGTGATTGCTAATTCTACATAGCATGAATCATGGAGACAAAATGGCAAATAATGTTAGCCTTTAGTCGTGCATGATCTATTTAGTGGATCGGTCTGCACATGGAACTGAGACTGCGACAGATTGTTGCTGGTTCAGAATAATAATCACTTGTTATCCACTTTTCAGAACAATTAGCTCAATGTATCTGCATTGTTATTCTGGTTCTGAATTCTCTGCCAAACCTTATTGATTTAGTAATCTGCACAAATCCCCTGCATTTGTATTTCTCTTGTAATGTTTTCCAGCAAGCTTAGACCCGCATGTAGATACGTTTAAATCAATATATAACTTGCACTACGGTTAATAATATGCACATAAGTCAACCCTGAAATTTGAGAAAGGGCCGGTTTTTTTTCAGTCTTGGAGCATTTTCTACAAAGTAAAAAATGCATTGCCCAATTCATGGAATATTTGCACGGTTCAAAGTGACTTTGCACTGCTGAAAAGTGACTTTGTTCTACCAGCACACACCCCTATTCATGGACCTTTACAAAGTGTATTTTTCCTTGCAGAGTCTTTTTGTACTGCAAACATAACTTCACACTGACTAATCCACTTTGCACAGTTCCATGAATCCGGGTTTGTGTAGGTAGTGCAAAGTCACTTTTCAACAGTGCAAAGTCACGTTGAACCGTGCAAATATTCCATAATCGGGCAATGCATTTTTAACTTTGCACTGTTGAAAAGTGACTTTGCACTACCGGCACAAACCCTGATTCATGGAACTGTGCAAAGTGTGTTTTTCCAGTGCAAAGTCAGTGCAAAGTCATTTTTGCAGTTCAAAGTAACTTTGCACTGGATTTGCACGGCAACAATACACTTTGCACAGTTCCATGCATCTGGCCCTTAGTGTTTAAAAATCCCCCAGGCCTGATTTGCATAATCCGATGAATCAGGTCCTGCATCCTTGCGATCTTGCTCGAAATGGTGACTGCGCTAGAATGAAAGGCTAGCTTATTTTATCTTTTGCTGGACAAAAAGGAGAGTACAAATATAATGCATTCTGCAAATAAATACAAGAGGCACCAATCCTTGCTCCTTTCAACCACCCATGAAGATAGAAACAGGGCCTGGCGTGCTTTTAGGTGCTTGCTCTGTTTGCAAAGTCACAGAGGACTTCCTGGCCAGCAGCAGCGCACAGAATACATCATCAGCGCTGCACCCACATAGAGTAAGGTTCTAACTTATGTCTGACTATAATATCAGCAACATGTATGGCGTGCACACACTTGTATATACTGTGTTACCAGCCAAACCATGGGCATATCCTGGGAAATCATTTTACCAGGCATCAACAAACAAAAGCAGTTCTGGAAAACAGATCAGATTATTCGGACGCTATTAGAATTGCATGCAAAGTGTTCTCCCCATTGAATAAAAAACAAGGAGCCGCTATGTGAATGTAAACGTGTAACGCATCTGCAGACTGATCAGAACAGATCCGAGTTTAGAGACACTGGGCCTCATTCCGAGTATGGCGGTAAGGGATAGCGGCCACCGCTAACGAGAGCGGTGGCGGTAATCCCTTACCGCCATACTCCGAGTTCCCTTTGCGCCATGGAGGTTTTAACACCTGCTTTTAGCAGGTGTTAAAAACCATGGCGCTAAGGGACCTTGATGTTAATTACGCCACCGTAATTTACGGTGGCGTAATTGACGCCTTCCCCACTCCCATTATGCCCTATGGGGCAAGAATGGGAATGGGGAAGGGTAAATGGGGATTGGGGAATTACCGCCCCGCCAACCTTGGAATGGGGCGGTAATTCCGCCATCCACCAAGGCGCTGCCGGTCCGGGTACGGCGTCAACCAAGGCGTTAATAGCGCCATTGGTTAGCGCCGTACTCGGAATGAGGCCCACTGACTTGTGTGTATACTTTTAAATTTGCTGCCAAATAGTTTTTGCAAAAGAAAATTGCAGACTGGAAGGGCTTATTGTCTAATCCAACGACACATGTATAGGCTTTTAGATCTTGTTTAATAACGATCATAAGTTATTGCCCTATAAACAGAAAATAATTGGTGCCAATTTAAGCACGATTTGTCGGTTTATTCCTGAAACAGAACAGAGTCTAGATGTAAGCTTTTATAAAAGGCATATTTATTGTTAAAACACACCGCATATGATGCCATTCTAAAACGGGGCAGAGCATTCTGGGAAGCAGCCCACAAATCAAAATGAAACTGTATGTAGCAAACATGAACACGACACTGTGAATTTTATCAATATAAAAAAACGGTCTTTGATATAGCCCACACAATAAACTATAATATATGTCTGCACCCAGCCTTTTGGAACCTAACTTCTTAACCAATGAAGGATGAAAGGGCTGAGCCAACACTGCCTTTTATTGAAATCTCCGCACATCTCTGGAGAAGGTGCTGAACCTGCTTAAGTATCTACCAGCAATCAAGAGATAAAGTTTAAACAATCAGCATACATTTTCCTCACTAAGCGCCAACACTAGAGCACACGTTCACCCTTTCTTCAGAGAGTTCGTATCATAGACTAATGTACTACTAGATAAATGACATGTACATCATCAGCTTCGCATCATTCTCAAGCCTCATAATCTTTGGATGAGGCTTGCCATTTGCTCAGCATCATCGGCGCGTCTGTATCATCTGCGGCTATGCATCAGCATGGACCCCGTGCCATCAGTGGCTGTTTCATTATCGGCAGGCCATGTGATATCAGTGATAATGAATATCAGCGTTTGGATGTATTAGGATCTCAGTATTGGCCATGGCTTGATGTAATCAATGGCTCAGTATAATGGGTGGCATGGCATCATCGGTGGCATAGCATCGTTAGTAGTTTGGCAGTGTGATCAGTGGCTTCATTTCAACAGAGGCTTACCATCCTGTGGTCTGTGCCCCCCAAGATATACTTCACTAAGGATTGAGAGGGAGCAGCGATTAGTGCCAGAGCAACGCACTAACAGCCAGCAAAACTTCCCAAAGCACACTGGATACACAATGTACATATACATATGCAAATGGAAAAGTAGCGCCATAATTGCCAACATTTCAGAATTACAGGCACAGTCCCCAAAACTGCAATAACCCCCTCTACCAGTAGAAAACTGGGCAGCGAACAAACCCAGCTGCCGATTTCGAGAATTACTTGATGGCCACTTTAAATAAATCAAATGCATCATAAAGTAACAACTTTGACATTTTCCGTGAGAAGGGATTTGTCAGGATGTCAACCCACATAGTGAAAAACGAGATACAGTAGATTGTTATCAAAAAGCAGACAGAGGTCAGATTGGGAAACAACAAGGAGAGCAAAACATCTAAAATGGCCGAATTCAGGAAAGAAGAGAGCGGCAGCCATAGAAGGGTACAGTGAGTATTTATTTATTTTATTTATTTTGACACTTAACAATGTGCTTAACCTGCAGGCATCAAGGCGCTGCTTAGATGGGTTACAACAGTACAACACATAAAACAAATGGCAGGCACATTGGGTTTCTGAGTGACAAGTTCATGAAGGATACCTCTCCACTACATCTCTTGGCAGAATAACCACATGTTGAGATGCTTCAGGAAAGGCCCAGTAGGATTGCTCCGACCCCTACAGCCCAAGGGAGGGCATTCCAATTGTTGGTGGCGATCACTGAGAAGCTGAGACCACCTGATATTTGAAGTCTGAATCTCAGGGTGGTGAGAAGGGAAGCCTTTGTAAGTCTGGCAGACTGTGCTTTCTTAAACTTTAGTGAGAGATATCTTGGGGCAGTGTTAGATAGGCATTTGTGTGTAATAGCTAGCGTTTTGAACAGAATACAGTCACGGATTGGAAGCCACTGCGCATTTCTTCTAGCTGCAGAAATGTGATCTGTTTTTGGGATGTTCAGGGATGCTCTCAGCGCATTACTCTGTATGACCTGCAACTTGTTGATGTTTAGGGCAGTTGTACCAGCATTTAAGGCATTGCAGTAGTCTAGCCTCAAGCCAATGAGCACTCTAGCGATGGCAAGGCAGCTGTCGGTGGAAAGAAAAGGTCTGCAAGCATTAATTAGCTTGGTAGTATCAGCTGCAGAGGAAGCAATCGCTTTTACTTGTCTGGTTATTGACAGTGTGGAGTCTAGGTAATCCCCAAGGGTTTTGACATCTCTTGAGACTGTTAATCCGCATGACAGATGTGAGAGATGTTGGAAATTATGCAAATACAGGAGAGACTACTGAAGAGAAGTGGGCATAAAATAGAAAATCACAAATAGGAAAAATACCAATGCAAATCAGGTACTGTCTAAGAGAGAAGAATAGAAAGGCTTAAAGGATACGCAGAGCACAACAGTAATTCTGATGCTTTTATATTGAAGGCAAGTCCCTTTTTTACGCACACTCCAAAATAAAGACAACCCTCTAGGTAAATAGGCCAGGAGATAGTGTTGCAGGGATAACAAAAGTCTAATTGTACAGAATACAAATATCAGCAAAGGACTCTGCTACTCGAGAGTGGTCTGGTTATTCTCAATCAAAGCAGAAGCTTAAAAGGCCTTAGGTGTCATCATATACAGGACAATCTAATACTACTGATTGGTTAGTTCTGTTGTCATCGATCAGGATACACGTGGGTCAGCTGGGCTCATCGCAGTCTTGGGTGAAGGTCGGGTTACTCGTATAATACATTGTATCATCTAAACTAAGATGCTAAGCTCCCTATTCCATCACTGTGGCATGCACCTGGGCGGCACAGGAAATTGTGCCGGGGGAAGGGAGGATAAAATACAGTCACGCTGACCCACACATTCAGGGCTTCGTTGATACTGCAGTTCCCGCATTCAAGGTCTCCACCCAGGGTTTTCATCCTAAATTTATCCCTCCCTGTACCTCGTGTTAAAAGAGATGTGTTTTCGTGCTTGAAGAAATACAGCCGCATATGCTTAGATCTTCTGCGGACACTTGATTTGTGTTGGGACGGGGGGGGGTCGCTTGATTGCAAAGGTGTGGGGGCTGTCTCAGGACTGGCTGGATGGGGGTTAGAGGCCTACTGGCAGTTTAGTGGAGATGAATGGATGCGGCGCGGAGCCTGGTGTTGTCTTCCTGTGGAAGATAATAAATATTCGCAAAACTGGAGGGACGAGAGGGAAGTGAACCTCTGTGGGAACGAGGCTCTGCGGATTCATTCTGTTTTAATGAGATTTGGCCTAGTGAACCGGGTTAGCAGAGAGCGCAATCATGCAAGCCTATGCTTTTTGGGCCCAATTCAAAATTGAGTCATATGCTATGTGTTTTCTAATGCCACGCATCTACTGTTGATGCTACAGTGCTTCTACATGGTGCTTAATAATGCAGTTTACTCAGTCCATATACACTGCATCACCGCATATGGTGTGCGCCTCACCTGAAAGCACCTAGGGTGGTGGGATATACTCATTTACATCACAACAATATTTTCTGGGATCCTCAGTGGCAAATGTTGATTGACGGTCATTCTGCTTCCTCACACATTATTCAAAGTTGATATAATTTGCCCTGGCACAGGATTACTGTTTCGGAGAGTGAGATTTTGACATTACACTCTTTGTATTGCCTAAAACAACAATTATATCAACACATATCTCCACTATTTGGACCCAGAATATCCCTCATACATGGTCAAAAAGTCTCAACATGCTCAGGCAGACATAACCGTTCAGTCGTGTGTCATTGCCAGAGCGTTCATTGACTAAAGGTTAGAGCACTCGCCCGGTAGCAACCAGACAGCGGAGCGCGCTTGATCATGTCATCATCACTGTCAAGATACTTAGGCAAAAAATATTGTTCTTTTGTTTTGTTTTTTATTGAGAGCAAGAGCAATGCACAACATAGCACCCACATGTGAAAAAGCAACATTAAATGAATACTTAAAAACAACAAATGTATATTGAGAAGATAAAATCCAAAAGAAAAAAGGGAGCAAAATGGAAAAACTCTGCCTTAAACCTAGCCCGCATCTCCCTCCTTTTTAGAGGGCCCATCTCTTTTATCAATCCGACCGAGAAATGTTCCACTCCTACTATCAAACATCTTCAAGTTGTCATTATGCATGTGCTGCATTCTTTCATGGAAAAAAACATGTTTTGTGCTTCTGCTTCATGAAACATTGCTCGTGGGCTTGTGCTCTTCCAGTTCTGTGTAATTGTAGACCACATCTCTAGACATGTAATAGCTCTCTCTTCAACCAAGTTCAGCCTATAATCCTTCTCCACCTAGAGACAGGCCTTAATTTGTCATTCCAATACCACCGACCACCAAGCCATTGATTGCATCTTCTCAAGGGTTACATGTGATATTAACAAATTCACTAATAACAAAAACTTTTTAAACAAATTTAAAACAACAAAATATTATTGATTTATTTTTGTTTTTCAATGTGGGCCCCACCAAGCCTCCTTTTTCCCTCGCGTTATTTACCCACCACAACCACCTGGCCCCTTCCTAATCCCTTAGTCCACCCCCATATACTTTTACCAAAGATGTGATTTTTTTTGTTATTTATGATTCGTTATTAAATTAATTTGTTATTGTCAATTCGTTATTATCACTGTATACGCTTCTCATGATGTACCCATAATCCTCTTTACACAACTAAAACATGTGGGCCCAATAAACTGCTTCTACCCTGCATTTTGAACAGGTGGGCGTGGATACGCTCACATCAGAGATAGTCTGTCTAGGGTATGCTATATCTGGTATTTAGTATGGTAAACATGTAATAGTATTGTGCAACCAACATCACCCATTTACAGATCAATCTCAATTTCTTCCAATCTTGCGAAGCTATCAATATCCCAGATGTACGCCCCTTCACCCATCACCTAGAAATGTAATTCATCTAGCAATTTAATTTCCTTTTCAGCATAGACGTTTAGCCCTCCCAGTGCCTTCATTATGCAGGATATGTAATACTGTCTTATATTGAATTATTGCATGATGCATCCTCTGCTGTTCATAACTAGATAGATGCAATTATTTATTGAAGTTTTGTACCTCTACTGCAAACTCCCATCCTATCTGTGCTAAAGACATACGGGTGCAGATTTTGCCACCTTGCAAAATGTACACACCTCAATCTGCTGCCATATCATTGAAGCCCTATCCACTACTATTTCTATTTCTGTTTCCAGAGAATCTGTTGTTGACACATTTTTGGGATCTTAAATTTCTTACAAACCGCTCCACATATAATATCCGTAGCCTTCAACACAGTATACTGTTACTCCGTATCCATTCTTATCAGAACCTTCAACCTCAATATAGGCAACTAATATTTTAAACATCCTACCATATTTATTACCTAGGAGGTAGAGGTCATACAGTAATAAAACCGCCAGTCCGATGATCTCCCCCCCCTTTAATTGACCTCGCCAACCTCATTCCGCTCACCCTCCATCTGTCATCCGATCCTACAAAATAATGTGAGCAAAGTATTCAGGCTATTTAATAACATAGGCTATGGCGCTGCTGCAATATCCTTCAGTTAATTATCAAACAAACACCTTCAAAATCTTCTCCATTTTCATAAATACATCCTCAGCCGTGCCATCAGTGGTCTGCAAACCATATCATAAAATGTACTTTTGTCTTGCATGCATGTTATACCCAAATAGTGCCTAAGTCTTCTACTACCACAGTCCTACATTCATACAGGTAACATGTCCTTCACTGAATTTCATCAGAAGTGTGCTGGAATCATTTCTATTTACATTATATCCTGATACAAATAAAACGCCTTCAGAAAATTTCAAAAAACGTTTTCACCTCACAGTTTATGAAGTCTAAAAAGATGGCTATGTCCTCTGTATCCTACCCACCTCCTCCCTCCCTGTCCAGCTTGCTAACATCTCTTCTACCCAAAGTCAGTGGTTTTATCTATAGTTCAAATAGCAAAGGGGTGAAGGGGATGAGTAGCTCTACCCGGTCCCACATTGAATGTTTACCTTGCCCGTAATTATACTATTTACTATCAATGTATCTATTGCCTTGATACATAGAAGACGGCAATTTAACAAGTACATTCAGGAATCAATGGCTATTTAAAAATTCCCAAACAAAACACCATTTCTCCTAATCAACTGCTTTTTCAGCATCATATAAAAGCACAGCAAGTGGGCTAATCCCACAGTACATTTCAATGTTTCCTCCATTATTGTGTACTTTATGTCATAAAATGGCAGCAGTGTACGGTATAAATTCCATTAACATAACCTAATGTAACATAGCATAACATGGCTCTTGCTGGCGTAAATCCATTTTGAAACACATGAACCATGGTCAAAGCATATTTTGCCACTGGATCTGCTGAAAATGTCATGACTATCTATTAGTCTACATTTACTAATGTGATAGGACAACATGATCCACCATCTCTCTGATCTGTTCCGTCCTAAAAAAAATCATGATCATTCCCATTCATCTGGGATAGA
This sequence comes from Ambystoma mexicanum, assembly GCF_040938575.1. NCBI lineage: Eukaryota > Metazoa > Chordata > Amphibia > Caudata > Ambystomatidae > Ambystoma > Ambystoma mexicanum. Next base: position 454,081,887 of record NC_090939.1, on the reverse strand, counting down.
ATAAAGTTAAATACGTTTTTAGTTTTTGTAGCTAACATCCCAGCACATTAAATTTTTATAAAATTCAGCCTTCACCCCAACCTTACCTGGTGACTTCATGTTTTCCAGGCTGATGTGGCATTCTTAACTTCTCCACCTACATTTTCATCACCTAAGTGCTTTCTGATCCTCTGCTGACAGTTTTGGCAGGTGTACCCTATCAAAGAAAGCACATACATGTTTCAGGCTGGAGCCCTCTGTTTCTTGCGTACAGCCTTTGAAAACATTCTAAGAAGATTTGTGCTATCTGCTCAGGGCAGTTGACCTTTGCATCTTCACTTGTTGTCTTTTCTCATCTATATTAGTTGTTATGAAATTCCATGCCCTGAACCTTTTAGCTGCCTGTGGGAAGACAGATGGTTGGAAAATTAATTAAATATAATAACATTATTTGCTTATGTAGAGTGGAGGGGAAGAGATGGATTCGGTGAACAGAGCAAGAGTCTCTCTTCCCAAACATTCCTCCGAACATTCGATGGCTCGCGCAGGTCACACGGGGCAAAACCAACGCGAGCCAAGGATGTGACACATCTAACTCTTTTACATTAACAACAAGAAGGAACAGAACTTTAGTACATTACATAAACTTTAAACTTCACAGATGAACTCCTCAATAGAGATCTTGATCTTCCTCTGGATTGTGACCCCTGTTCCTCACTCACTTCCTCTTGTACACCCTCACTTCCGTTACCTTGTATGTAATTCTCCTCAACAACAGGAATATCCTTCTGCCCATTCTCTCTGTGATCGTCCACCAACTCTTACCATGAACCACACATTCCTTCATCCCATACACTCCTTGATAATCCTATTCATATTCCATATTTCCCTGTTTTCCAGATACACACACAAACCCCTACACTCGCTCACTCTGTTGGGACTTGAAAATCTCGACAACCCCTTGACCGTTTTTCCGGGCAACTTTATTCTGACCCAATCTTCTTTTTTTATACCTTTACATTTCTTCAGCCCACTTTTATTGTCTTCCTTCATCTCTCACCCATCCAGAACACAACCGACTGCAAGGCAATCATCCCTGCATTAATTGGAAAGGAGATACCCCAGTAAAACTGTGAGGAGTAGTTTGGTAAGACACAAGGATTTTAATTAGCTCTCTCTTGAAGTACCACTTGTTCTGCACACACATCTGGAAAAATTCTTTCAATCTCCCGTTAAATATTTCGATCTTATCATTTGCTTGGGGGGTGATAAAAGGATCTGCACACATGTTCCACATTATCTTCACAGAAAACTTCTCCCATCTCTCACAATTTAAACTGTATTCTATTGATCCGATACAATTTTCTTTGGTGCACCTTCATTCGCAAATAGTTTCTCTAAAAGGGTCTTCACATTCATAGTATTAATCTCCCTCAAGGGTTGAACAACAGGTCACTTTGAGTAATAATCCAACACACACACCAGGTATTTGCAATCCTCTGGCAATACTTTGAAAGGACCTGCTATATGTATAGCTATTTTTCTCATGGCCCTGTAGGCAAATCTGCAGGAATAATAGGACTCAGATTTGTAGTAAGGCCCTTGGCACTATTTTGACACAGAATGCATAATCTCACAACTTTTTCTATCTCCGAGTCCATACTTGGCCACCACAAATCTGCCCTTGTTTTTCTCTTGGTAGCCAAAATACTCAAATGGCCTTGATGTGAAACTCTGATTATTCTTGCTCTCAATGACTTGGGAGGAATCAACACCTCACGCCTCACAACACAATCACCTTGAACACAAATCTCGTCAGCAGTTTTCCTCATTGAGCTTAGGCCACCTCTCAAAGCTCTCTGATGGCCAACCCCTGAAACAATACTCCTTGACTTGCCCTAATACCTCATCCATGTTTCCTTATTACCGCCATTCATCTCTAGAAATCATCTTCTCACCAAGCCACCCCACTTTAGCATTTATCTGCTTCTCATTCTCTGTCCATGCCACTTCACAATCATCCTCACTAATACCTTCAGATATCGCCATTGGTAATCTCGACAGACAATCGGCCGGCATATTATCCATAACAGGGATGCATTCTATTTGAAATGTATAAGTTTGATGTTTGAATAATAGTCTCTGCAGTCTAGCTGATAGATTTGTATCACCTTCTGGTGCCAAGACATGTAACAATGACTTATGATCTGTTTTGTTTGTGAATTCAATTCCACACAAAAACATCCTAAAACGTCCCACTGCCCAGCTACATGCTAAGGCCTCCTTTTCGATAACTGAAACCTTCAGTTCACTCTCAGATAATGTTCTAGATGTGTGTGGTACCATCAGTAATCGTCCATTATCTTTCTGTAATCAACTAACACCCAAGTTGTAATTTCTCGCGTCCACACCCATCACACATCGTTTTGCGATCACAACATTTTTGAGTGGTAAAGCCACTTTAATTTCTTCTTTAATTTCTTGAAAACATCTCTCTTTGACTTCAGTCCACTCAAACACAGTAGCTTTTCTAAATAATTTCTTCAAAGGTTCTGTTTTATCTGCAAAAAGATCCACAAATCTCAAGTCAAATTCTGTTAACGCCAGAAATGTTCTCAACTGTTATTTATTCATCGGAGCTGGTGCACCTTGAATTACATCAATGTGATTTATTTTTGGTTTGATGCTGTTCCCTGAAATGTAGTGACCTAAATAGTCTACCTCCTTCACCCCAAACTTGCATTTTTCACCTTTGACAGTCTTGCCACTTCCTTCTAATATTGTTAAAACTTACTTGAGAATATGGTTGTGCTCCTCCTCAATCTTACCATAGATCAAAATATCATCCTGAAATGCCACCACACCTAGTAATCCCTTCAACAGATTGTGCATAATACTCTGGCACACAGAAGAGGCACTCACCAAACCAACGGCATCCTCTTAAATTGATACAGACCATCAGGTGTTATGAAAGCTCTCAATGGTGTTGAGTGTTTATGCAACTTCGCCTGATGATATGCACTCGTCATATCCAAGGAGCTGAAAACTCTTGCCTCGCCCAATAATGTCAACATCTCTTGCAGATTAGGTAGAGGATGACAATCAGCCACCACAAACGTATTCACATCCCTCAAATCCACGTATAACCTTATCCTTCAAACAGATTTTCTTGTCAGACCCACTTGGGAAACCCGTTCTGCACACCCAATGGGTTCTATTATATCGTCTTTTACCATTTCATCTAATAGAGAGTCCAAATCTTTTCTCACTGTAAGGGGTACCTTGCGCATCTTAATTCTCATTGCCTCCTTCAACCTTATCTCATGCGCAAATTTGATCAACAATCCCAACTCTTTCTTAAAGAATGTTGAATAAGCATCAATTATATCTTATCTCTTTCCCACCCCATACGCAAAACTTGTTCGTCTTCCCCAGGATGCAACTTCATCTGTAACTCTCCTTGCTGAATCCATCCTAGAATGGGTGCTCCAGATTCCACCATATATACTTTAGCTCTGGTTTTCCTGCCATGGTATTGGATGTTGCAAAGCACATACCTTAAAATGCCAATTTTACCTCCACATTCTCGTGGACTGATGTCAGCTTCGAACATTTTTCATCCCCCAAAAATATCCTTATAGCCCTGCAACCCCAGAATGGGGTACTTTGAACATGACTCTGACATTACTCTCTTCTTGGGTCCGTCAATTGAAACCAGCACCAAGGTCTTTCATGATCGTCCTGATCAAGACCTTCATTCACCATTAAAACATAATAATCTGCACCATCTTCACAGCTGACGACATTCCATTCAATGTAATTCACCTGGATCTTATGCCTCACATTACACATCCATAAGAAATGTCCTTTGCGACCACAATTGGAACAGTCTGTCTCCAATGCGGTTGTACAGCCATATCAAAATTCCTCCTCACATATGCTCTGTCGTCCTCCATATTATTTCAGGTATAATGCCTTTCCTATGTTATAACTGGTTTCTTTATTTCTTTATTTACTTATTTCTTTTCCTGAAGGCAACTTCTCAATAACCCTCTTCAATTACTCAGTAACACCAAAAATGCAGTAGTCAGCCCCTCTGCTTTCAAAATGCTCCTTACCAATCTTCAAATGATGCTTTATGCAGAGGCCTCCCAGCACTCACAGGGTTAATGTGCCAGTTAGTTTTCCTCACATAAGAAGGGGCAGAAATTACACACATCGGCATGCAGAACCGAGCATGAGCCTCTCTTCCCAACCGTCATCCCACGAACGTTCCATGGATCGTGAAGGTCATGCTGGGCAAGACCAACTTAATCCAAGGAAGTGACACTGCCAGACCAGCATTCAGCTAAATGTTGTCCATCCTCATACGTTTGTTGTCAGTAATTCCTAGAATGTACTATCCCCTCTTGCTATCAGCTCAGGAATCTACTCACAATCAGTTCATATGCCACTCGCACAGACTCCTACCAATCATCTTCAATGCATCATGTTCTTTTGTATTAGTAACAAATCTTGCTCTCGGTGTTAAAAATAATCTTTCCTGAGATAGAAGTTTGCATTACTCATGCAATATAATTGTATATTGATCCATTAACTGGTTTAGCAATAAACTAGTGCAGGTTCTGTATAGTAGGTACTCAAAATCGTTGCACACATATTCATGCAGGGTACGGTTGACTACACGGAACTGGCTGAGTCTGGACATTGCCATTATTAGTCTAAATTCAATGATGTTCCCAGCTCGATCCCTCCTAGACTCTCAATGCTCTTATGGGACTGGTGCTGTAAAAGAGCATCAGTAGGTGGAATTCAGAGATACTTCCACAATTGTGTTCCCATAGCTTAAGGAAATCTGTTTTACTCTGTGTTAATTTTGGGGAAGCAGTAGCCAAATTCAGCATATTCCGGCATTCAGTTGCATACAAATACACAAAATACTTTGACACAGATTTGTCCAGCAGATGTTGGATTTATTTTATGGTTCACTCAATGGCTTCAATGCTTCAAACGTAAACACTTTTCCTAAAAGTGTGCCTAGCCACTGCTCATCTGTTCTTGTCCCCACAGTCATCACCTGCATTTGCATTTCAGTAGGACCAATTGTTGACCAGCAGCCTTAGTGCCCCCAGAAAAGGCACTGCTCTCCAGCTGTGTAGGTTCTCTTTGTATTTCAGGATTGGGCCTGAAGGATGGTGCAGGGCTAAGGCAGCAGCAGTCTCAAATTAGTATTTTCCTCCAACCATAGTTTTAAACGTAAGCATACAAAATGAACCTCACACCCGATTGCCTTTTAAAGGCATTTGTATTAATTATTAATTCCTTATTCCATGTCCTTAAAAAAGAAACGGTGTAGATGTCAAATATTATTTTGTACAACTCAGCCAATGAAGATCGCTCTTTGATAATATTATGTTGTTCATCTGATCTTTATTATTTTTAATCTGCCTGTGAATGGAAATCATTCTTAAAATGACCCTGCTGTGTCTGCCACCGAGAGTTCTAGTGATCGTCCTTCCAATGGTCGCAGTGAGTTGTTGCCGGTAGAAAGTGTGTGGAGTAACCAAAGCAAGAGGAAGGAGGAACAGTGACAAAGAAACATATTGGTGCATTTAGTGCTGAACAATAGCCCCCACTTAGTGATATTGGGCCTCATTACGAGTGTTGCGGTAAGGCAACAACAGCGCCGGTAATGCTACCGGCGCCGTTGTTGCCATGCCGCAACATTACGCGTTTGCTCGCGGGTGCCGTTCTGGACGCCTGGACAGACCAGGCGTGCAGAGCGGCACCCACGAGCAGACCAGGATGGTAGCAACGGTTCCGTTATGAACGGTACCGCTGCTACCATCCTCCCCATTCCCATTGAGCCATATGGGGGCTCAAATGGGAATGGGGACAAACCACCTCCTGGTCCCGCAAAAGGGAAATTACCGGGCCCTCCAAGGTCAGAATGGCCCGATAATTCCTCTTACGCGGGACCCGGACCTGAGTTTGTGGGTAGCCATGGCTACCTCCAACCTCGTAATGAGGCCCATTGAGTTGTTGGGGTGGGGAGTTGAAGTGTGTGTACTAACCAAAGCATCAAGTGGAAAGAGTGTTGCCACAGGAGCAACTTGGTGCAGAGAGTGATTGATAATTTCCTTGCATATTTGCAACCACTTGACACCACTTGATAGGTGGTCACTTAATCCATAAACAAACAGAAGATGTAGAGCACTTGTGAAGAGGTTGGTTCGCACTCAGCGCCCATGGCTGATCCCTTTGTCTTCAAAGCCCTAATCTGTGTTCCTTAGTTAAGATGTGGAATTATACTTTTTACAACTATTCAGGTTATTATTTCATTTTAAGTCATAGCAGTTTCACGTTTAAAAAAATCACTGGCTGACAGGTTTGAACTCATCTCACAAGGCTGCTCACTTTTGTCAAAGTTGTGTGTCTGATCCTCTACACTACCAATGTTGTGCTTATCAGGTGAACAGAAGAGTATTTCAGCTTAAGCACAGCATGGGGCTTCACTATGTACTGGCAATGATTGAGTGCCTACATTTTGGGCAGCAGATATGTGAATTCGTAAGTATGGTTAAAATCTTGCACACCAGCAGTGTGGTTTGCGTCTAATTTTACACCATGAAGAGAGGGGGAGGTGCAGTTACTTTGCTTTCAGGCATGGCGACAAAAGAGAGAAAAGAAATATGTAAGCGGTGGCTCACCGAGATGCAGGATATCGTATCACAACACAGGATGTATCTTGCGTCAGCCAATATTCCAAATGTCAAAGATAAGTACTGTAATTATGGAGGTTTACTGTGCAGTGCTTTATTTGCCTGTTGCATCTTCATTGGTTCGACCACACACACAATTTTCTACTGTGCGCATAAATCTTTATGTAGACGGAGAGAACAAATGCTCCTGTGTGCTGTGGCAGACCCTGAAGAATTGGATTGCTTTATCAACTCCCCCTGAGAACAGTCTTGGAAGCGTATACATTGTTGTCAAATGTAGTTCGAAAAATAAACAAGCACCATTTGACTCTATTTTTTAAAACATTTTTTAGAAGTCAACCTTGAACTGGACTATTAAAGGCTGACGCACTTAGGGTTCTCATTTGTTCGGCAAGTGACAGAATTTCCACAATCCTATGATTTAGGTTAAATCACACAAATGAGTGATGAGAGCTCATTCGGTACAAAATGTTCCTCATCTCCTACCGCTAATCTTTCCTTTATGTAGTGGATTTCTGCCAAGAATTGACCATCAAGAAACGGAATGTAATCTGCAGATAAGTATCCATACTTAGACCTTGATGTAATAGACTATGCACAGGTGGATGTTTTAGGCACTGTGATTGATAGGATACATCTGCGTCTATCTGCAAAAGGAGACAGATGAAAAGAAGGCAGTGGCAACTGTTTGCAGACTGAGGTAATTGGGCCTCATTCCGAGGGCGGCGGTAACCCACCGGATTACCGCTGACCTGTAAACACTGAATCTGCCACCTGACTTCCCAGTGCCACCGGATCATTACAAAGCCTGCTGGTGCAGGAAGTCAGGCGGCAGATTCTGTAACTCCCCATTCAGTGGAGTCCCATAGGACTCCATGGGAGTGGGGTGACGGAAGCACTGCCACCATTGCTAACGGTGCCAGTGCTTCCGTGAAAAGTCTGCATGGCACCTGCAGGTAGACTCGTAGTGTGGCGGTCCAGAAACATGGGTGCCGGTAAGATTACCGGCACCCTTGTTACTGGACCGCCGCAGTTGGAATGAGGCCCTTTGTCTTCTAGAATTCGGAAAATGTGGTGGTAATACCTGTATCAGCCTGGGGAAGCACCTCAAAACCTTCTTCTTTGCATCTGCTTTCTCTCCTCCTTCCGTGCTGAATTTCTGGTAGACTGTACTGGTTACCTGGCCACCCTCTGATCTCGGGCCCAGGTCCCCTCCCCCGCCAGTTAGACACCAGTTACACACCTGCACTGCCTCCCTGGCAACCCCCGCACTTAGGAACTGTTTTCTATATCCCTACAGCCCTTGTTAAAAGCTCTTGCTTCCCTCCGGCCTTTAACCCGGCCCTGGGTCAATAAGACCGGGCCTTAACGCGATAGTAAGTAAACCTCTGTTCATTTTTATGCGGACAAGAACTGAATTCCATATTATCAACTGTGCAGTGACATCACAGTGGCCCTTAGCCAGTCGGAGAGCTCAGATTAGGGGCTTGCCTCATTTATTGGCACAGAATCGAAGCCCTATGATGAGCTAACTGCACCTCCCTGGAGCTCTCTGCCTTCATTTGCTTTGCTTGCCCCCAAAGCTGCTTCCTTTGCCACCTCCCTACTGCCCTGTTCAACACGCTGTTCCTTTACATAGCTTGCATGCCACCTGTCACTGAATGCCCTCAGACTGTGGACATTCGGCTCCCATACCCCACCCCTTGCACATATCACCCTGTGCCATCCCGCCCCAGCATTTTCCTTGGCAAATCAGCCAAGCTACCCTCCCATCTCAGTCTGAAGATATCTAGCATGAAAATCAATAAGGTACCACACCCCGTTAATATCTCTATTTCCTATGTGAGAGTGGGGAATCTTCTTTTATAGTTTCTATAAATTGAAATGTGTCTCACTCTGTTTCTCAACTCAAAATAGAAGGTAATTAGCACCTTGGACAACACAAAGAGGGGCTAATGGCTATAAATCCATTGCAGTTCAGCTTTATGTGATTATCAAAGCCCTGAAACTGTGTAATGCCCTTCTATTGTTCCAGTCTTTAACTTGTATTTCTGGATAATTACCACCTGTTGAAGCCCTCATTTGTGGGCCTTAGCAGACAGCTCTGATTACAGTCCTTACCCTCTAGTAAGAACTCAAAATAGTAGTCCCTGAATCATCTGTGTTTACTACTCGAACTCCCCCTCTGCATCATCACCACCCCTTCCCGCCCCCCAACACCCACTTAATTTTTCCCCGGCAGCTACTCATTCTCTCTCTTTGAAATAGTTGTCCATGAAAATTAAGAAAAACCTCCCTGTATTTCCCTTTGCCATTTCCATGATGGCCATTTTTATTGTAGTTTTTTCTTTATACAGGAGAAACCGGCGTGCTATCTCTAGGCCTTTCTCCCCTTACAGGACTGTCAGACCTAGGTGCCCTTCTCCAGTACCTAAATATCACTGTGATATTAGTGCCATTCTGTGGTCGACCTCTTAGCTAAGCATTCAGCTAGCAACTGTCCACCATTGTCTGAGTGACTGTCGTATTGTCCAATTTTCGACTTGCCCTGTCTCTTTGTCTCATCCGCTTGCACCCTGCCCTGTGTCCTTCCTTAGTGTTCTCCCCTACCCCTCCCACTCCCTTCCTCTTTTCTACCCTCCTACCCTATGGTTCTCTCTGTCTCTCCTATCTTTTCTAACTGCTTTTGTATTTGACTATCCTCACTAAATCTGGATGGAAGAAGTTTAAAAAGGATATCCTGGTCTCCGACACAGCCTTCCCTATTGCTGACACCTATACCTATGCTGCCTTCAGGCAAACCTTTACCGACATCCTCTTTGTTGTTCCCTCGCCAGACCAATGGACTCTTCATATAGTCTGTGTGATATCTCCTTTCTCTTCCTCTCCCATCAATGGTGGCACCCGGTGGGAGGCCCTTCTGCCTCCTTCGACTCCTCTAAAGTCATCATTAATGTTTACTTGAATGGTACCATCTTGGTCCAAGGCCCTCAGGCCAATCCTCTCCTCTTTGATAGACGCTTCCCGCACCTCATCAATTTCCTTCCTTCTCCTGCTGTCCCCTCTCTTCCCTAAACGGCTTCCTCGCCTTCCCTGGCTGTCTCCTCCTTGGCTACCTGGCCCTCTCCTCCTTCCTCTTTTAAACCTCTGCTGGGCGTACCTCTGATTTGTACCCCTCCCCAGAAGTCTTTCAGGGATGGTAACCTTCTCCATATTGCCACTCTTAACTCTCGCTCAGCTGTGAAACACTCCTCTGACATCAGCCACCTCTTGGAGGAACTTCACCTCGATGTCCTCGGTCTCACCGAGACTTGGTTCATGGCCAGCTCTGCACCGAAGTCCAACCGCTCCAGAGGGGGTGTAGCCCTGATCTTCCCTGAATGGATCCCTGCGTCTGTCATTCCTACTCCTCTTTTGAATGCCTCTTCTGCAGGATCTCTCTCTCTCCTAGCCATTCCCTTACTGTGGCTACTATCTATCGGCCACCTGGTCAGATCTCCTCCTTCCTCTCTGAATAGGAAGATCTCTCCTCTTCCCACCTGGTCTCGATCACTCACCACCTCCTTCTTGGAGACTTTAACATCCACCTGGATGCTCCCTGTCCTTCCTCTGGACTCTTTCGTGACCTCTGTGACTCTCTCTCTCTCTCTCTCTCTCTCTCTCTCTCTTTCTCTCTCTCTCTATTCTACCTTCTGGCCCGACTCACTCTGGATGTTCTGATCTCCTCAGACCTTCCCCTTTCTATCCCTCTCACCACTCCTCTATCCTGGAGTGATCACTTCTCCTTTCTTCCCATCTCACTCTCTTTTCCCCCCAGGGTAAGCCAATTCCATCACTGCCACCTACCTTCTCGGTTATCCGACCCATGAAGCGTGTGTCAGTTGAAGCTTTTGCCGCCACTTTCTTCCCTCCTCCCCCTTTGGCTGACTCACACCCTGACACTGCCCTTTCCATGCTCCACTCTGCTATATCTGATACCCTCAATGTTCTTTACCCTGTCATGAGGATCCGCTTGAAGCCCAAACCCAAGTGCAATTCTTGGTACAACTCAGACCTCATCACCCTCAAACGCAAGTGCAGGGTTGCTCATCAGAAATGGCGAGCTTCTGGTGCATCCTCTGACAAACTGGCCTGCCGCCTGATCCAAAGGAAATATCGGCTCTCTGCACGCACCAAGAAGAGAGCTCACATCCAAGTCTGCGTCTCTGCGGCATCTAACAACTCGGCTGAACTCTTTAAAATCTACAAGGAACTGGCCAATCCTGCGGCAGTCTCTACCTCTCCTGTCCCCTCCCAGGCCCTCTGCATGGCGCTGGCTTCTCATTTCATCTCTAAAACTCAGGAAATCCTGTCCTATCTCTCTTCCTCTCCCCTCTCCCATCTACCCACTGCTCTTCCTCTGGCCCTTCTTTGGCCACCTCCCCTCCCTCCTTCTCTGCCTTTCCCCTGTTCTCCCCAGACAAGGTTTCTAGACAAGTTCGATCTATGAAAGTCTCATTAAAACAGGTTCATCCCTGTTCCTCCAAAACAATCAAGGACCACATTGACTCCCTGGCTCCTGCTCTGGCCAACTTCTGAAACCACTCCTTCACAACTGGAGTCTTCCCATCTCCCCAAAAGCACTCCCTTGTGCACACTTTCCTTAAGAAACTCTTTGCTGGCCCGTCCTGCCCAGATAACTACCGCCCAATCTCCATCTCTCCCTTCTTGGGCAAACCCCTGGAAAAGCTGGCCATCTCCCAGCTTATTCTTCACACTGAATATGTTGGCTGTCTTCATGACCATCAGTCTGGCATCAGAGCTGCTAGAAGCACGGAAACTGCTCTCCTGGACATCCGTGAAAACCTGCTCTCAAACCTTGATTCCAACACCCCCTGTGTCCTCATCTTGCTTCTGCGTCTTCTGCCTTTGACACGGTCAACCATGCAATCCTGCTCAACTTTCTCTGTGACAAACTGGGCATCACCTGTCAGGCCCTGGCATGGCTGACTTCTTTCCTCTCTGATCGACCCTCTCAGGTCCAACTTGGGACCTTCCTCTCCTCTATCTTTATCTCCACCTGTGGTGTCCCCCAGGGGTCTAACCTCTCGCCCTGGCTATTCAAGCAATACCTGACACTTCTTGCCTACCGCATTGCCGCTCTCTGCCCCAACTTCGAGTGGTATGCGGATGACACTCAGCTCATTTTCAGGCTACCTTCGGCCTGCTATCCAGGAGTGGTGTACCACCAATGATCTCTGCCTTAATGCCAGCGAGACTGAGATTCTCCTCATCGGCACACCCGCTCCCTCCTTTCCTGTCACTCTCTGGCCGGCCTCTCTTGGCCCTCTTCCTGCTCCCACCTGCGAGGCAAAAAACCTTGGGGTCATCTTCAACTCCACACTCTCCTTCTCTCCTCACATCTCTGATGTCTTTAGGAAATCTTGCTACCAGCTGCACCTCCTTAGAGGTATTCTTCCTTTCTTCTCCTTCCCCCAGAAGCTCACTGTCTCCAGAGCTCTGTTTCTCTTTAGGCTGAACTACTGCAACAGCCTCCTTCTTAATCTGCCTGCTTCTACGCTCCGCCCTCTGCAACTCATCCAGAACAGGACTGCGAGACCTGTCCTTGGCCTCAAGCCCAGGGATTGTATCTCTCCAGGACTGAAATCTTTACACTGGCTTCCAGTGTCTGCAAGGATTAAGTTCAAAACCTTCTGCATTGTCCACAAGACATTCTGGGGCCTGGGGCCTTAATACCTTCAACTCTCTCTTCGTATATATCTCCCTTCTCAAGCTCTTCGCTCATCCGCCTCCAAATCCCTCAGGTTCAGTCGCTTGTCCAAGCAACGAGTTGGTGGTAGATCTCTTTCCTCAGCTGAGACCTCCCTTTGGAACAGCCCCCCTGCCTCCCTGAAACTTGAGGAGGTCCATCTCGGGTTCCGGAAGCACCACAAAACCTTCCTCTTTGCATCTGCTTTCTCTCCTCCTCTCCCCTGCTGAATTTCTGGCTAAACTGTACTGGTTACCTGGCCACCATCTGATCTCGGGCCCAGGTCCCCTCCCCTGCCAGTTACACACCTGCAATGTCTCCCCGGCAACCCCCACACTTAGGAACTGTTTTCTGTATCCCTACAGTCCCCCACCAGCACTTGACACCTCCTGATGTCTGCACTTACCCCTCCACTTGCCACCAGCTGCCCCTACTTCTTATTGTCATTTATTCTATTACCACATGTTCTGCACTGTCCCCTACCCACCTCCCACTCTGCACTTTTCCTCTTCCCATTCACCTGTGCAATCTGAATGACACTCGGCCTAGTAGGATCACTGTCTCTGTCTTCCCTCTGTCCCCTCTCCCTTGTCGTGTCGGCCTTGAAACACTTGTGTATAGGCGCACTATAAATGCTATTTCATATCACATCATATACCCTGTTAACATCCTATATCTTTAACTGGGGAACTAATATCTTTAACCTCCTCATTGGGGGAAGGGGGGCATTACCAGCAAGTAATGGCACTGGTAGCTTATTAATGACCCTCGCTTCACTCTGCCCTTTTTCTTAGTCTCAGCATTTAGAGCCTGCTGAAGAAGTTCCTCCCCTCCCCCGTCTAGGGGATTATTGCTTAATTAATGTAGGAAAACAAAAGGCAACAAAGGTATCTAATATACACGTAGGCCCTTATTATACATGGTGTGGATTTTGTGCCACAATTACTGAATGGGGTAATTACAGTGACTGGCTGTGGTAATCTGAGTATCTCTCAATTATTATAGCTTTAGCATCTTGTTGGCAGTAAAGTATGCAGATTTTTGTAAATACTGCATACACCACATCGGAATATCCACAGGTGATGTCTTTAATAAACATCCATTCTAGTTCGAAGGATGGCAATGGAGTGGCTACAGTAGCGTCAATGTTTTGCAGGAACAGGGCATGTGCAACTGCATTACAGATAATCATGACAATTATGCTAACAACCAAACCATCATGATTATGCAGTTTTTCCTGGAGGGTTCTATGCACACTCATAAAAGGCACAGTGACAAGTTCGAAAGACTCAGAGCTTAAGGCATGGGCATGGATCCCAGAGGTCTTATTAAACACAGAACGATCCTAGCCACAAAAAGTAAAATCAGGAAACATTCAAAGAGAATTAACGAAGACTACAAACTCATCAAAATCCAGAACGGTGAACCTGGGATCTTAGAATACTCGAGGTTTCTTGCATCTCACTCAACAAGGTGACGTAAACCTAGGAGCATTCAACCTGCTATGCCTGCAAGAGACATGGCTACTATACCCACTGACTTTGGATGGTTTTGAAGTCTTCATCTCACCGGCCAAAAAAGGTCTCAAAGGTAGACCATCAGCAGGGTTACTCATAGCCATACGTTCAGGTAGTGGCTTCCAGTTGGACACAATTCTGAGGAACAATACCTTCATCCTAGCTTTGACGATCTCAAGAAATCAAAAAGCAAGCGCAGGAGGAAAGGAGGAGAAAGCCCTCCTGCTGCTAATTAACACCTATTGGAACCCGAAAGCCCAGACCGACAAGACCTTCTTGAAAGAAATTGAACAAACTATAGATGAAGCCACTGCTCAGCACAATATCTCTCAAACCCTGATCTGTGGTGACCTGAACGCACATTGCCTAAATCTAAGAAGTGGAATTGGACAGGATGCTTTGGGCAAAGATACAAACGTCCCTTACAGTGCCAAAACTCCACCCAAGGCAGACAGAGAGGCATACTGTGGAATCACCTCATGAGTTCAAGAGACCTACACAATTTACACAGTACAAGATGTAAAGAGAACCAAAATATCCCGACATGGGAACAGGAAGGCATGAAAGCGACCATTGATCATATCTATGTCTCCAGGAATCTATTAGCAGTCACCTCTAACCTCGAGGTCAGGTGCACTACAAATAGCAACCACAAAATACTTATTACAACCTGGGCAGTACCAACAAAAAAAAAAAACAAATGGATCACCAGATTGAACTAGAGACCCAGGGCTCGAGGCTAAAACTCACCAGCACGGCAATAACAACAATCACAGCACAATACCACAAAATGACACGTGACACAATAGATCTACGAACTTTAGAAAATATTGACTATTATCCGCTACTTCAACCATTCCAGCAAACCTGGCTGAAGAAAAGTCACAAAACGAACCATACTTGCATAACGGGAACCAGATGCTAGTGGAACAATGCAGAATTGTGAGTCAAAAATAAAGAATCACAAAAACTCGACCAACAGACAAACACAAGGGCATTGCAAAAGAGGTGACTAAATCCTATAATTCCTGGGTGAGACACTACAGACTAGTCTTATACCAAGAAGATTCTGAGGCCACGCTCTGAACTCTATGTCGAAAAAGAACAAGAGACTTTTGGTCCCTAATCGATCTAGCAGGAAACACCACTCAAGATGCACTCCTAAACAATGTCGGAGAGCTTAGGTGGATAGAACACTTTTCTGAGCTATTTAAGAAACCTGCAAGTGAAACAATATCAAATATTACCCTAACAGACACAAAATGGAATCTTGAATATGACCAAGTTACAATAGAAGAATAAATCAAGAAACTTAAACCATTGCGAGCTCTTGGGCCCAACGAGTTAACCAATCTAGACCTAAAAACAAATCCTGAATTATAGGCACCACTGATATCTGACATATTTGACACCTGTGTCAGACCGCAGTCCATACCACCATCATGGAAAACCGCAAACGTAGTACCCATCTACAAGAAGAACGAAAAGGACAACCCGGAAAACTACCACCCTATAGCACTGTTAGACGTGCTAGGCAAACTGTTTGGATCCCTTCTCTTGACAGAATCCCAAACATGGGCGAGATCTTCGGGGCGTATGGACCCATACCAGTTGAGGTTTGTGAAAAATTCAGGAACTCAGGTAAACATGTTCATGCTGAGCATCATGAAGGCAAAGATCTTGGAGGGTGGACCCGAAATATTCTTGGCATTTGTGGATCTAAGCCAAGCCTTTGATCGAGTGAACAGGGAAAAATTATGGGACATGTTATCTATGTGGAGATGCCCAGACTCAAATCTTAAACCGATTAAGAGTCTCTATTCTGATACATCAATGCAAGCGCGCCTGAACGGCGTGGGACAACTTTCTAAAGAAATACCAACCTTGTGTGGCGTCAAACAGGGCTACCCGTTGGCACCAATCTTATACAATGCCTATACGGGAGAAATCGGAGAACATGAAACCACCATAAGAGCATTCCGTCCTAAGCTTGGCAATGACAAAATCAGCTGCTTACTCTACACAGACAACATCATTCTGCTCGACCAAATGGCTATTGGCCTCCAACGCCGACTTGATGCCCTAGAAGCCTATACAAGAGAAAACCACCTCGAAATCAACATCACAAAAACTAAAATCATGATTATGGGGAAATTCTCTGAAACACAAGGAGACTGGATGTTGGTTCATTAAGGGGAAGAAGGTGGAAAAAATAACATCCTTCACCTACTTGGGAACAACTCTGAACTGTAACCCGAAAGAATCAGCTATGCAAGAAACACTTTTGGGCAAAAACAAAATGTTTATCTTCGCAATTAAAAAGAAAAAACAGACAATACGGCCACTTCCCCCTCCTAGCCGCCATCAACTTTTACAAAGCGAAAGCCACTCCAGCAATTACTTATGGTACAGAAGCAATGCCGGCTATCCCAGACAGTATACGGCTAAGATTGGAGGGATTTCTTTGGAGGAAAATCTTGAACTTACCTCCATCCACGCCAATGGCCTCAGTGAGGAGAGAACTGAGTTTGGTATCCTTAAAAGCAACTGTGCTTTTAAATGTGCTGATGCTCTTCCGCAAAACTCTTACTTCAAAACTAAAACTGTTTGAGATAATCCGAGATGAAATAACCAAAGTAACCAATGATTTGTTGAAAGGATGGACGCGAAAAAACCGAGACCTGTTCAAAGAGATTGGAAGCTCTGAAAGAGAGCTTGAAGAAAACCCAAATAAAGTGAAATCCCGACTAAAAACTTGGGACTGGATACAAAAGCTGCAGGACGCAGAGAAAAACAAACTAACCCACCACCTCCCAGCGAACCTACAAAAGGTGAACATGATAGAAGAATATCTCGCTAAATTCCCAAATAAAGGTACTAGGTCAACCTTCTTAAGAGTCAGATTAAATTTGCTAAAAACTAATGAGATTTGAGCAATAGGAGGAATCTCACCCACGAACCTATGCCGCTTTTGCAAGAGAACTGACTCTGTGGAAACAGTAAGACACCTACTCTTGTCATGTAAAGGTACAACTTCAAACAGACAGACCCACATGGGCCACTTATTTAAAGGCGCCCACACCCTTGACGAAACACAATGGTGGAACATCCTGTTGAGTGGTAAATCAATGAAAACAGTAATTGCAGTCATGCGCTTTTTCCAAAGTCTAGGACTAGAGACCATGGCCACAGACACTACACTCAATGGAACGATAAAATAAACTGGAATGGGAATTACGACACAGTGAACTGAACTTAACATGAAACTTTGTCCTTTTAAAATGAAGAACACAACAAATAAACAAAATCTTGCAAAAATTGCACCATCCAATTAACACCAGAATATAAAATGAAAACGCACAGCCATCTCATGAGAGATTGAGCTGTGAAGCCATTTTGGACCTCAGAATTGTTTTGACTGGCGAATCATGGGTGTGGTAGGTCGCAGCTAAGCCCAAGGGTGGAAATGCAAAGGCATTTCCCTTGGTTATCTCCCAGCCAAAGATGCCATAGGTGCATAGTGCATCCCGTCTCCCTGCCATAGTTGGAATGTCATGTTATGTTATTGAAGTCTTATAAGGCGCAACACGCCCGAAAGCCTCAGTGCCCCAGAGAGGAATGGTGAATCCATCTCCCTATCATAGGTGCCACAGATAGAGGGTGCATTCCATCTCCCTGCCCTAGATACTATACAGGCATGCTGTATGCCATCTCCCTGCCATAGATGCCATAGAGGCGTGCTGCATCCCATCTCCCTGCGATTGATGCTATAAAGGCATGGTGCATTCCATCTCCCTGCCATAGATAGCCTAGAGGCACGGTGCATCCCATTTCTCTACCATAAATGCCTTAGAGGCAAGATGCATCCCTGAGAGAACCAAAACTTGTTGAGGTGAATCTTTCGAGCTCCTCTCCAAGGCTCATCGCACGCTTACAGTGACTTGTCAAACCAAATTCTTACACAGTGGATTCTGGGAAGAATCTGCCATGAAGAAAATGTCTTCTAGATGAGCCACATGCAGGGGAATGAGGTTCTATGAATGGGGGCAGAAGGACTCACATGGAACGCTGTTGGTACATATTTTTCAGTCAGTCATATAAGTTTCTATTGGATCAAATCCATAAAAAGGACATACAAATCACAAAACAAAATACACCGCTTTAAAAAGTAAAATCATCTTTTTTTATCAGAGCTTTCCCTTTTTCACTTCCGTCGTGACCCACGTCCCCTTTTCCGATCTTATTATTCTTGTTGGCCTTGGGCTTTACATCATCCTCAAGACAAACTGAATGCAGCATACAAACATCTCCTACAGTAGTGAAATCAACTCATTTTAACTGTACTATTTGATTCTCCTATTCCCAATTTGATTATTCCTCAGCTCCCCAATGTAATTCTAGCAGTTTTTCTCATTCTTATTTTTGTCTTGAAATATTACATCATGTTCAAAATGGATTAACAAATAATATTTCCATTCAAAATG
The DNA here is from genome assembly GCF_040938575.1 of Ambystoma mexicanum. NCBI lineage: Eukaryota > Metazoa > Chordata > Amphibia > Caudata > Ambystomatidae > Ambystoma > Ambystoma mexicanum. Next base: position 454,063,436 of record NC_090939.1, on the reverse strand, counting down.
TAAGGTATATGTGCTAATTTCTTTCAAATTCCAACACTCCAAGAAAGTAATAGCAATTAGATCCCTTATGATGTTTTTTTATTTTTATTTATTGTTAAACTGATATAGTTTATACATAAACTTTTCATTTAGGTTTTATAGATCATTTTTCTCATTATTTACTGGTAATGAAAGGAGGGGAAAAAAGAAATGTGAGTGGAAAGAGAAAGAAAGAAAAAGGGGGAGCAGACAGTTCAGTGCATCGTCTGTGGATTTGGATCTTAAGTATAGTCCAAGATATCCACGAGAAAATTGAACAACTGTGTTAATCAGTTTCTTGTCTTGGCCTCTTAGTAGCTTTATCCATCTATTGTCACCTTCCTCCTGTTGGTGAGAGATCTTAAATAGTTCTCCGAAGAGGGCTCTCTTGTCAGCCAGCGCAGGGCATATCATGATTAGATGTTGCAGTGATTCCGGAGTATCTTTATCCATACAGAATCGACAGAATTGTTCAGCTTTCGATATTTGTCAGATGTTAGATAATCTTTGTCTCGTCGGGAGAATATTTAGTCGAAGTTTCATGAAAATGGTGCAGATAGTTGGGTCCGGAAATAGTACCAAGTAGTGCGGAAGTTCGTTCAGTGCTCGAATATCAGTTGAGCATTGTAAGTTCATGGTATATCTTTCTTTCCCTTTTATTGTTTTGATCCAATCATTTTGTTGCAACTTTATCTTTGCACATTGGGGCGGTTGATAAGTGCTTCCACTGTAATGTCTTCATTTGCCATTTGTTGGAATAGTGTTGCCTTCCATGTATTCAACAGGTATTATTCATGCCGTGCAGCGTTATTCTTAGGATTTGCATTGCTGGGATAGGATCTTCGTTTATCACCTTACGCAAAAGATCCATCTGTTTCCAAAGAACTATTGAGGTGAGGGATTGTAATGCTACCTCAAACCGTATTCTGGTCATAGGATAGTTTTTTGGAAGGTTTAATATCTTCCGCCAAAAGGCGGCTTCCAGCGTTTGCCAGTTTATGTTGGTAGCAGCGATCATGGCATCACTCCCGTATGTGATATGGATGACCTTTTGGCGATAAAATGCTATGATTGGTTTCAGAGAGAATTTGTCATAACGCCTATGTAGCATCACTCCTTGGCGTGCCAGCATTTGAATTTTACCTTCCAGGGTAGACACCCAAGCTGTTTCTGCTTTCTGTTGATGTATTATTACACCAAGATATTTGAAGGTGGTGACTACCTCCAGGGGTTTTTTGTCCAATATGAAATTCGTTAGTCTATATCGGTGACTTGTGCTATGATGTTTAGTTAATGTCATTATTTGGTTTTTTTTGGCATTAATCAGGAGTTCGTTGTGATTCATGTATGTTTCTGTCATGCGTAAATCCTCCTCAAGCCTGAGGGGGTTTTATCTAGCAGTACAATGTCATCGGCATGGAGTTGATTTTCAGTGTATTAAGTGTGTGTGGTTTGATATTTCTGGAGTAGTCTGCCGTATATTAGATTGTACAGAGTTGCCGCTAAGGGACATCCCTGTTTTAAGCCATTCTGTGTTCTAATTGCGTCTGTGGTGAGTCTTTCTTTTGTTAATCTAATTGTGACTGAAGTGTTGGAATATAGTAACTTGATAGGTTCGCTAATCTCCAGAGGACATTTGCATATTGCAAGTTTTTTCCACAGTATGTTCCTGTTTATGGCATCGAAGGCCATATGCAAGTCTATGAAAGCGGCATAAACAGTGGAGTTGTTCCTTAAGGCTCACGTTTTAGTATATTTAGAATCAAAAGATTCACGTTTGTCCCCACATTAGGCGTGAAGCCTGTTTGCCTGCTATCGAAGCGGTTTGTCTCTTTGGCCCAAACAGTCAGTTTTTGAAGAAGGTATGTTGCAAACAATTTTCTCAAAGGATCTAATAGAGCAATAGGTCTGAAGTTGGCGGGGTCGTCTCTATCGCCCTGTTTATAGATCGGAATCAATACTGCTCTAGTCCAAGTAACAGGTATCATCTTTACTGCATTGATTAGGGTTAGGATAAGATCCATTAGTTTCGCCCATATCTCCGGGGCCTGTTTCAAAGAGGCATTTGACAGGCCATCAGGACTAGGGGCTCGGGAGGCATTTAGATTTTTGATCATTTCTAGAAATATACGCTTATCCCAAGTGATGGTCCATTGATTTGAAATCGAAACATCCGAAGAAATTTCATCTGGACTCCGGGCTTTGTAAAGGTTGGAAAAGTGTGTGATCCATTTCTGCTGATTAATGTTTGAGACCATCAGTTGTTGCTGTCAGACGTTATTATTCAGCAGATTCCATAAAGTTCGCAAGTTCTTATTTCTGAGCATTAAAAGCATGGCTTCCGCATCCGTATGTTGGAGGGTCATCGTTTGTGTTTTTTTCAGTTTCTATAAGATTGTTTTGCGTTTCTGCTCTTCTGCAGATTTTCAGGAGTGGGATCCTTTCACCGTTTTCGGAGGTTTTGCCTTAGGGATTTCTTTTTGTTTGCTAATTCTGGATTATCGTAGTGCAGATGAACAGATTTCTTTGCTGTGATCTGTTTTGTTTGGAAGGGGATCAATATCCAATCATAGTTTAGTTTTTGTTCATCTGGCATATTTGATTGATGGAAAGTCTGCGGTAGAGCGGCTATATGGTTTTTGCTGAGTCTTAGCCTGTTAGTTCTAGCAGAGGGAAGGGGGGAGGTTTGAGATGATATTTCAATGTATTGCTGTACTCTATCCCCCCTGGACTAGATTTTATGGTTGATCAGTATCCCAATATGCTGTTCATAAAATAAAGGTGATTGCCCAATGAATTCCTGTTATTTCTAGATGAGGATCCTACATGTTCATTGAACACCTTTTAGATATCACAAAAGTATGATCTCTCAGAGCTTCTTTAATAAGGAACCACTAATACTCTAATATTAACTCTAGGGTTCTAGAGCTCCATTTGGTCATGCAGAATCACTATCTTGCTTACAGTGCATTTATTTGAGGAAATGTGGTTAAAAATGTTGTAAAATAGCTGAGATAGTCTTCCCAGGTGGAGATCAGAGAAGATGGCAAAGCCAGCGCATACTGTACTTCATGACATGTGGGAGGAAGCCAAAGTCTTTCTTCCACTGTGAATGCGGTAGATGAGTTAACCACCCTGTGCTCATCAAACTTCTGGCCAGGTGATCATGATCAACATTATTTAATCTGTTTTGCTTCATATTGTATGTGCAATACCCTCACAATTTCTATTTCCCTGCACTGTGAACATGGAGGTCATTGTTTCAATTGTAATGGTTGTTTGTAAATTAAACTTGGCTAATGGTGCATATGTCTGTTTTCTGTATTGTTTGCTCAGAGATCGTCAGTGGAAATACATAATCTGCAGAATGACAGATTTTGATTGTGAATTTGAAAACCTCTAAGAGCTTTGCTGACACCATGGAGTGGCCATCATGAAAAGACGTCCTAAGAACCTGTATACCCCGGCACAACATACTTTTTTATGTTTACTAACACTGTATTAACTTCCCTTTTTCAAAAGCTTACATGTAACATTTGCTTGAGTTGTAATGTTTATAAATCGTGGCGGCAACCAATCAATGCGAGTTTGTGTATCACGTTCAGCCTCTAATATGTTAACATGTAAATCATATCTTAGACATCTGTTTTTACACAATAAAAATCTTACAAATGTGTTTAACACAAAAATCCTTACTGTTGTGACATTCCTTTCGTGGTGTTTTTTGATTTCAATTGGTACTATCATTGGCAAGTTTAAAAAAGACTTCCAGCCAACCCCAGCTCGGTACTGTGGCAATCATACTGACCCTTTCTATCTATCTTTGAGACTCCGGCTCCCATTAGTGCTGTCCCAGCTCCATAGACTTTGCCCTTCTGTACATGGGGAGAAGTTTTTTTTTCTGTTCTTGCCCCTTTCCTCCCTCTGGAATTCTCTCCCACTTTGTTGTAGTACATATATCCTTACTCCTGCTTCGTCCCTACAAACCCAGACAATGCTAGATTCAAGGGCCTATTTTTGGACGTGTGCTTTATAATTAGGACAGAGCACTAGAATTAGAATGAGTGTCTGCAACCAGGTTTAGTGACTGTGGGCCCGATTTGTGGATTTTTTCACACGGTTCAAAGTGACTCTGCACTGCTGAAAAGTGACTTTGCACTGCCGACACAAACCCTGATTCATGGAACTGTGCAAAGTGTATTTTTGCAGTGCAAAGTCCGTGCAAAGTCAGGGCATAGTCATGTTTGCAGTACAAAAAGACTTTGCACGGACTTTGCACTGCAAAAATACACTTTGCACAGTTCCATGAATCAGGGTTTCTTTCGGCAGTGCAAAGTCACTTTGAACCACGCAAATAATTCCATGAATTGGTCCCTGTGACTTCATCTGAGTTGTTTGTGTCTGTTACCAGCCACTGGCCCTTATGAAATTTAAAAGGAGGTGTTGTGCTTATCAAGGCTTTGCTTCTGGGGCTTTTTAGTCTAGTCCCTCACGTTACTTTTGATGTGATGAGAATGGGTATTCAATAACTTCTAAGCCACGCGCATCAACCCCCTCCCAACTATGCTAGCTCCGCGCTCCCTTGTATTAATACCTTGCGATCGGCTTCCCTTACCATCTGTTCCCTCCTAATACTTGTCAAGTACTCCGCTGCTTCCCGAAGCTTGGTCCGCAGTCAATAAATACAATAATACTAATAATAATACAATAAATATAGGCCATAGGTCATACAGGAGGGCCAGACGAATAAACATGGCTTCTTTCCTTCAATGCAGCGGGTGATTTCTTTTTAAACATTCTTATGGATAAAATAAAAGTAGAGAACTCCAATATTTCCATCTATTTTATTTTTAACATCAAATTTCATGGCCAAGATGTTTGCCATGGCAATAAGACATTTATTATTTTTTGACATGCATAGATCAGATAGCTGGGATACAGGCACGCTTTGTTGGATCAGACTTTAGAGTATTTATCCATTATGATGATTCCACCAGTTTCAGATTTGTGTCTCCACTTTTATATCATTGACAGATATTCTTCAGACCTTGAGATTCTTTCTGATCATGACAGCAACAGTACTCGTTACCAAACAATGGGCATCATTGTAACCTTGCCGGTATCCTGGCGGTAAACCTGGCAGGATACTGGCAAAGGCTGTAACCGTTTTGGGCTCTCGGCCCGGTGGCATTGCTGCCAGATTACGAGTGCTGGAGGGACAGTGTTAATCACCATTTATGGAGTCACACAGGAGTCAATGAGGGGATTTGCTGTCAATACCAGTGCCAGTAATAAGAGCTTTCTTTGCTGGTAGGGCACCTGCCATACATCCAGCTTTTAGGTGCCCCACTAGCAAACCCGTAGTCGGCCAGTACGGTATCAATCAATACTGGCACTTTTTTACCAGACCGGCCGACTTGAAATGAGGCCTGTTGACTCTAACAACCTGCATAGATGTGGTAGCCCCCAGCCCTACTGGGGGCGGTTTGCTGATGTGCACATTACGATTGATTACTTTACTGTTCCTAAAACTTGAATGGTGAGCACTTACATACCCACCACGTTTTATTTCGGTCCCAGTAAGTGGGGTTTATCTTCAAGCCTTTCCCTGCAGACTCATATCAAGTCATGTACTGCTTTGTACCTGCTTTCAAACTGTCAATTTTACATTGATGAGGACCCAACAGCTTGAGGTGAGGCTTTACCGAACTGTGCATTGACACCATTTTTTTATTATGCCGATTTGCACACCGATGTAGCCCCCTCACCATGAGGTGAAGCTCCACCAATTGTGCATTGACACAAATGTTTTTATTATGCCTATTTGAACACCAATGTAGTCCACCACACAATGAGGTGAGTCTTTTTCCGAATTGTGTATTGACACAAATGTTTGTTATTATGCCTATTTGCACACCGATGTAGGCCCTGCACCATGAGTTGAGGATTTACCGAATTGTGCATTGAAACAAATGGTTGTTATTATGGCCGTTTGCACAGTGATGTAGCCCCCCGATCCATGAGGTGAGGCTCTACCGGCCTGTTCACTCTCGATCTACCCTTATGATACAACTATATGCTTGGTCCTGCACACTGTGGACAACAGAGATATCTATTCCCCAGAAGGGTACTGAGTGACATCCTCCACAGAGAGGTGTCAAGTGGCATCAGCTAGGCAATGAGAGCAAAAAGCTAGTTCTCTTACGATGCCACTCAAAATCCCGAGTTGAAATGTGCCCTGTTGTTGATAACTACTTATCGACAATTTTATATTGTGCATGACCCCCTTCCTGTGCCCCTTTACATCCCTCTACATTGTCCCCATTAAACAGCAATGTAGGGGACAGAGAAGGGAACATAGGAGAAGCATGTACAACATGAATGGGGACTTATGACTCACCCAAACGCAAACATAAACCAGCCCCCTGCCTTCCCTCAACTCTCTGGTATGCTCCCTTCCCCCTGAAAAGTGAAAACAAATGGCATACTGTCATCCCTGCCACCTTACATGCCACCCGATGTTGCCTGCCCAAACATTAAAAATAATCTGCCGTCCTGACACCATCCCCCACACCCATTATCTTTGCCCAATTCCCACAGTCAAAATAAAAATAAAACATCCATCTTGAAATTTCTGTCTGGAAGGTCTGGAGCCAGGGCCCTGTCACTTTAATGGAGCTGCTATCCCATTGCTGTCAGCAAGCAAAGTCAAGATCAGGAGTCAGCCTCTGACACTGAAAGGTCAACTACCAAACACAATGCTCTCTGCTCTCTGACAGTCTGAGGACTACAGGCGAGCACTGCATCAGAACAGTGCCACGCTTAGTAGTTGGTCTCTCTGTGTCCAAGGCCCTTTGCTTAACACCACTTATGCTGGGATACAATGCAACTTCCTTGGCTTGACTCATTTCCTGTTCTAGGAGACCCAGTGAAGGCAGAGATTAGTCCCCTTAAGTAACATACACCATTAGAATATGACTCCCATATTACACTGGCGCAGTGGCAGCTGATACATTTGTTAATTGGAGGGGCAAAAATATTCTCATTCACCCAGGCACACAACCACCCATACATCATATACTCTCTCATTCACACACAAATACATACACGCACACACACACACACAAAACAACATAGACATCATACATGCAAAATTAAATTATGCATGTACTTCAGCCCTGGCCTGGATCCTACTCCTCTCGAGATGCCTTCTCCCATGACAAGGACACTATGGCGCCCACGCACAAAAACTGGAAAGCAGGAAGAGCAGACCGCTCAAAGAGCCCCAAAAAGACTTCTGGTAACACAGGGTGCATTATTCTGTGTAATATCAAACTGGTGAAACGTCACCTACTTTTTTAAGGTAATCGAAAGCTGTCTTGAAGTAAGAAGAATGTCCATTGCTTGGAAGGACTTCTCTTTGAAAAGTGATCTCTGTGAGTTAATGCACCTATAGTTCGGAGAGGGCCAACAAGACCGGCAGATATTCACATTTACTTGGCTGCCTGTCAGTAATTGTTCATTGGCATCACACCTATACAATTGTAATCTATTAGGGGCAGGAGGATGTCACAGCAAGAGGAATATAGTTGAACCAAACGTCTGCAATATCACAGCCATGGATACCATGTCCTAACAATTAAATATAGAATATGTTACAACTGGTATTATAAACAACACAATATTTCTCCAAGCAAAAGGACATTTCAGTGTCTGACTTTTACGTTTTATGATATGTATATTAATTTTTTTTATTAGTCAATGCATGTATCATCTAGTCTTACTTCCCAATACATTTAAACAGCTCTTTTTTAAGGCTGGTGTCTGAACTCTGCTTGGGAATTTTCTGTGCATTACTACGTGTTATCTCTATTACTGTATACGCAGCAATAGTGTAGATTGGTCTCATAAAGAGCAACTTCTGCATTTAAGCAGCATCTTGGTGCAGGCATTTGATGGTACACAACCATTGAGAAGCAATCTCGAAAGGGCATTGAAAGATTGCAAAGCCGAAGCACAAGGTGTACTGCTGTTTTGCCTTGTGGAATTGGCACAGATTCCGAGGAATCGTGGGGTATAAGCAAGATGCCCTGGGGCAAACACTGACAGAGGTGTGGAGGAGGTAGGGCGACGCACCGAGGCATGCACCACAAGTGATCCTCATTCAGGGGTCGGATACTCTCTTTATACTATATGGTATATAGCCTGGCTGGATCTGCACCTGTGTAGCCCTTCCAGCCCCTTACCTTACACTTAGCTTGTGGACACTCTTTCCCTTGCTCTCCCTGCTTTGCTCTGTCGCTTTTCTCACACGCCCTGCAGCCCTGACTGGAATTTACTCCCCTCCCCTCTCCCTTGCACGATCCGAATGGCACAAGGCCTAGTAGAATGGTTTTTGTTTTGGCCTCCCTGTTCCTTCACCATATTGTCTTGTTGTGCCTTGAAGACGCATTATTTATTTATTTATTGATTTATTTTTTAGTTTATTCAGGGAACACCTGAATGTTATCAAACATTTTCAAACGAGCTAGGTGACTCCGGTTCTAGGTGCCGTCCAATCATAAGTTTCTGTCCTCTCGTGTCTCTGATGTGGTCAGACACAAACCCTCTTCACGCTAATCCGTTTGATTAGTCTACACTAAGCTGGAACTCTGGTGGAGTCAATGTCTGGTTGATCAGCCGGAATGCGAGTTCCATTAAGTTAACCATGGCCACGGTCCATCTGGTGGTTTCTCCTGAAATTAATCTGTTCCACAAGTCATCTTCCTGTATCATCCACGGGTTTGGTAGCAGCGGTAGGAGATAGGTAGATCTGTTTTGTTTGGTATTGGGACAGTTTATCACCAGATGTTTCAGTGTTTCGACCACATCTGTCTTTTTACATAGAGGGCATCCTTTTTTGTCTTTAGAAATCTCGGATTGTTATGATTTCCTGTGTTAGCAGTAGATTTAGTCTCGCTTTCATGAAGAGGGTTCTTTTTCTTTTTTCCGGAAATTTTGCACAGTAATTTTGAGGTTTTTTTCAGTTTATTAAAAGTAGGAGGAAGATGAGTTAGGATTTTGTTCTCTACTGCTTTCTGAGTCGTGTGTATCCAGTCCATCTCTTCCATTTTTTGTTTAATTCTGTCCGGATATTCTTTTAGCTCTTTTTCTGTGCACGCTATTTCAGTTAGCTTTTCTTTTCTGTTTTCAACCCATTTTTTTTAGGGCTTCGCATTTGCCGCTTTCGATTTCTTCCTTGATGATGTTATATACAGGTAAAGTGTCTGCCATGATGATTTTCCTATAAAGTCTCATGGCGTTTTGGTCGACCATAGATGACAGTGACACTAAACCCAGTTCTCTTCTGATGGCCGGCATGGAGGTCAACTTTGGTAAGCCTAAGACTGCTTTCCAGACCAGACCTTCCAATTTGTTCCAGAGCGGACGTGGGATATACAGTGAGGCTTCCATTCCATACGTCAGGGCTGGTACCACTTTGGTTTTATAGAGGTTTATCGCAGGAATTAATGAGAACTTCCCAAACTTATTGTCAACTGTTTTCGTTTGCGAAGTTAATCTTTTGGCTTTGTCCCATAGCATGCCTTGCATGGCCTTATCTGTTCCTGAGCTGTCAATTTGGACTCCAAGATATTTGATGTTAGTTACTATTTCAATTTTGGTATTGTCGAGAAACCAGGTCAGCTGTTTAGTTTGTTTGTTAGGAGCTTTCTCGATTGCCAGAATTTTAGTTTTCTTTTTGTTTATCTCTACATGGTTTTCGTCAATATATTTCACCAGGTTGCATACAGAATTTTGCGGATGATGATTTTACCAATTTTCGGTGGGAAGGCCCTAATTTTTGCTTCCCAGTGCTGGAAATCTCCCAAGAATGCAATAAAAAGGGCTGGGGCCACAGGGCATCCTTGTTTCACCACTCTGTTTACTTTGATTTCATCTGATAATGTTCCTTGTTGATTTAACTTAACTCTTATAGAAGTTTGCGTGTGAAGAGCTTTTAATGGGTCGAGGACCTTTGCTGGACAGTTCCAAGCGTGTCATTTCGACCACAGCATATTGCGGTCTATTTTGTCAAACGCTTTCGAGAGATCGACGAAAGCCAAATATACTTTGGGATCTCCTTCCTTCACTTTGGCTTTAAGGATGTTGATTATCATGATGTTAATCATCGTACTGCCGTTTTTTTGGAAACCCGTTTGGAGGGTATCTTTTGAAGGACCAATTCTTTGCCAGGTCCTGAAGTGATCAAGCAGAAGTGTTGCGTAAATTTTTCCTATAATATCAAGAAGCGCTATCGGCCTGTAGCTCTGGGGATCCTCACAACTCCCCTTCTTGTAGATCGGCACTATGACCGCTTTCTGCCATGTCTCAGGGATCTGTTTTTTTTGTTGCATTCCCAAAAGATCTTACCAATAAGTAACGACCACTCTTTAGGAAATTGTTTGAGATAAACATTTGTCAGTCTGCCGGGCCCTGGAGCTCTTGATGTTTTTAGCTTCCTGATTTTCATTTCTATGTCCTCAGGGTTTGATACATCCACCCAGGTTGAGTTGAAATCTGGTTCTGTCACCGGTGGGGTTGACTTAGGACCGTTCGAATTCTGTTGGTAAGTACTCTATCAACTTTGCTTCCGACACTGCGTTGGTTTGCGTCGCACTGGGGTTGTTGTTCATGCTTTTTATCAGAGTCCAGAATTCGCTAGATTTTTTTTGTGGATAGTCTTTTCATCATCTCTTCTGCATCATTTTGATATTGTGCTGCTCTGTGTTGTTTCCGCCAGCTTTTGTACCTTTTTGTTTCTGACTGCCATTTCACCCAGTCTTCTTTGGCGTTCGTTTTCTTGGCCATTCTTCTCAAGCGCCGCCCCACTTTTCTTTGTTGCACCAGCGCTTTGTCATACGCATGTTTTGATTGGTCTTGTTTGGTGCGTTTTCCCAGCCCTGGCTATTGATATGCCAATAGTAATGGTAGATATTTCGGTCTTTCATCAGCCTTGTTAATCACATTGCTAACGACTCTCTGGTCCCAGGACTTTTTGATTTTCTGAATGTCCGCTTCTGTAAGCCGGAGCCGTGTTTGTTGAATGTTTCTTCAGTGACAGCATGATAGTTCAATTTCGCCAGTCTCTTTCCTTGCCAGGTATATGACAATAAGTTGTGGTCACTGTGTATTGTTCTTTGAACTTTAAAGCTCTCAATACTAGTAGTTAGACCTGCAGTAATGAATATGTAGTGTAATGTTGCTTTAGAGGACATTCGTTCCCAGGTTGGGATGTTGATTTGCTCCGGGAACAATAAGTCTATATTTTGGATATTTCTTGAACTAATGAGTTCATTCCATGCTTTTCCTCGTTCCTCGGTTGCTTCCATTCCACCCGACCGTTGGTTGGCACTCGACTTCGCGTCAGATGCTTCATTGCATTTTGCATTGAAGTCTCCATATATGATGATTTCAATATCGTCGAAGTCTTCGTATAGCTGACGATAGTTGCTCCCATATTTGAGCAGAAAGTTTTTGTTGACATGCGTTGCGGATTCCAATAGCAGTTTATTATAGCTAGAAGGTTCAGATGGCCACCTCCCTTCTTCATGCAACACTGAGACTATGTTGTCAGAATCACAAGCAATTCATAAGCTTCTTTCCACTTCCGGGGTTCCGATAGGCCCAAACCCGTTTTGATTGCCGTTAACAGGCCCGATGATGGTCTTCCTAACAGGCCCCTCTCTGTTGGTGATATTTCCACAGAAAATCCGTCGAGTGTGGTTTTGTCCGTCAACCAAGTCTCTTGCAAGCAGAGTATGTCATATAGGCCTAAATCATGTCTCTGACTGTCGTTAGATGTGCGTGGCCTCTCGTGTTCCAGGATCCCAAACTGTATTTTTCCTTTTCGGGCTGCTCCACTCCGCTTGTTACGTCGTGATTTGTCACAGGCCGGCCCTGGTCGCTGCTATTTGTCGCTTTTCTTGCTCCAGGTTGATGTAAACCAGTTCCATGGGCCTTTCAGTTGAGCTGGGTTGGACACCTTTGCATTATTCTTTGCCTCTTTTGCTTTTGACCCAGACTCACTTTGTGGTCGCTGCTCTTCTTATTCCTCTCTTTTCGATTTCTAACTGATCTATGTCCCTGGTCGGGATGCATCCTTTTCGGATCAGTCGTTTGCCTATTATTTTCTTCTTCTTCTTTCCAGTTCTTATAGCTTTGTCGTTTTCCGTTTCTTTGTGAGTGTTGGTTCGTCCACCGGGCTGCTTCTTCAACCTTGGGATTCCTCCAACGATTGTAACGGTATAGTTCCTCTGTTTTTGATTGGTAGTGTCTTACATGTTTAGGCGTTTCTTTCTTTTCTGTCTCCTGCTCATTTCTTTCCCCTTTTTTTATTTATGTCAAGCGAAAGCCTGTATGTTCAATTTCTTTGAATGCAGACTGCTCTCTGTATTTGATTTGTGCTGATTCTACATGAAGATATGCTTTGGCTCTTTTTTCGCTGTGATACGGTTCCACTAGCTTAAGATCTTCAGTTCTAATTTTCCTTAGTGTTTTCGTTTTCTTTATTATCTGCAGTAGAGTTGGTCGATTTAATATTAGATACTCTTTTTTTGATTCCACTTGTTCTAGCTTAAATAGCTGTATCTCTTCTTTTGTTTTAGTTTTCCTTTCCTCTTCCTCTCTTGATGGTTTATGTTGCCTGGGACTGCTTCTGCGTCTAATTCTTTTTATTTTTTCCTTGTAGCGGTCCTCACTTGGATATCGATGATTTTTCTGATGGATGTCCCTTTTCTTCATCTCTGGTGAACAACTTTGATCTTTGCCGTATTGTTCCTCATATTTTCTTGCCTTTTTTACGTGACTTACAGCTTTTTTCTGGCTGTTATCTTCACTCTTTCTGTTTATCCTTATGTCGTCCTCGTTTATCTCAATGACATTTTTTTCCCAATGTTGCGATATATTCATTAGGTCGGAGTTTGTCATGAAGTCCTCCACTGTTCCTTGTGACCTTGTTGAGTGAGTCCCAGATGGCTGGGTAAATGCGCTGTCTTGCTGTTCCCCTGTTTGGTACCCAGTTTTCTTGAGTGTTAGTACCAACTGTTCCATTACCATCTTTTTTCCTTCAGTGGGCTTTCTGATTGTCTCTTTCCGCTGTACTATTTTTTTCTGGTCACTTTTTTTATTTGCAAGTTGGTCATCTTCGTTTCTCTCGGCTGCCAGCGCCGACGTAGGTATTACCTTATCCTTAAGCTGTATCTGGGATTCTAGAGGTTTGGGTGATAGAAATGTCTTTGGCACTATTAGTTTTCTGTTTAATTGTTCCATAGTTTTGATCTTTCTTTCTAAGGCTTCAATTTTACTTTCCCAGTTCTTTTGGTGAGTGCTTGTTCGGTCTTCCACCACCGTTATGTAACTATCTACATGTGACATTTTAGATATCATGTTCGTAAGAATTGCAGTGTTGTCATGGATTTCTTCTTTTTTGGCTTCGTATAGTTTACAGAACGGCGCTAATACAATGGTCATCGCAGACATGATTGCTAACATGTCTGGATTCTTATTTGGGGATTCTTTCTGTATTGCTCCTGCGATGTCACTTAGTCGTTGATTTTTTGGGGAGGATTGGATTTTCTTCGTTCTCCTAGAGACAGCTGGTGAATCCATTACAGAGCGTTCCATGGGTGAGCTTTGCTCCTGATCTGTTGTTGTTCGATAGCCTGAGGATCTTTTGTTCATTTGTAGGTTCTCCCGCTGATGTCCTTCCCCGTCTGGTATTTTCGAAGGTGGCATTCTTAGCTGACCTGTTGACAAATGGGGTTTAGTCCATGCGAGACAATGCTCTCTTTCGACCTGTGAGTGGTCTTGGCTTTTGGTCTCTTGCATTATTTGGATCGCTTGGATAGGATCCCGCGTTTGCTCGTCCACTCTATCTTCTATAACACCTAGCTTCACTTGCGCCCCTTTCTTTGTCCTTTTAATCTGTTCATTGTATGCTTTGAATCGGAGGTCGCTTCTTTTATCTGTTTGAAAAGGAGACTGCTGCCCAGCCCCCCTCGTGTCTTCTTGGTTGTTGCTTCCTTCAATGTTGCTGTTATTCAGATTTTCTTGCGGTCTGGCCTCTTTAACAGCCGATTTTACCATTGGAGTGCAGGTCATATCAGTTTTCCTCTGCTTTGAACCAGGAGGATTTTCTTGTGCCACTTCAAGCATCTCTGCATCTGAAACTTCAGTCTCCGTGTTCAGCTTTCGTTTGTATTGTTGCGTGAAGAAAGTCTTTAGGGGGCACGACAATAGCGGGTTTGGCAGGGTTTTATGGGGGTTGACTCGTCTTTTGATCACTTTTAGACCTTCAGTGCCTTTAGATTTCTCTTTTGTCTCTTTATGTTCCTTCAGCTGGAGTTTCTTTGCTGATCTAATGTTCACAGAATTTTTATCCCAAGATTTTGCTGATTTAAGCTCCATTTTTGCTTTGTTTCTTTTTTTCCCCAGCTGCTGTCTTTATTTGTTCCCCATCTGTCTCTTTATTTGAGTCTTTGGGTTCACCTTCTGTTTTGATTCCTGAATCTGAATCTTCCTCATCAGAAACATTTTCTTTTTCGCTTTCCGTGTCAGTCTCGCTTGCAGAGATCTCAATAATGTTCTTAGTGACCTTTTCCGACCTTGTCTCGTCGCTAGCGAGCATTGCCTCACTTGGCGAGTTTATATATTGCGCCTTGCTGTTGGCGTGAATAATTACCATTGTTTTTATATTCTTATGTGAGTTTTCCCTTTATTTGCTGTCAGGTCCGGCCTCATTTTGGTATCTTTATCTTTGTTTTTCTGCTGAGGCTTGATCACTTGTGCTGGGATGTTTCCCATGTTGTCTCCTCTATTTTCTCCCAGTGTTTCTGCCCCTTGTGGCCTCTCGACAGATTGTCTCTGGGCATCTGTACTTTTTTCCAGATCCACGGAGTTGGGGGCTTTGGGGGCGTTTGGGATGTCCATTTCATCGCCCAGTTGTAGGGAAGCGGCATTGGCTCCAATTAGACCCTCCAGGGCCTCGTACGCTGTGTCTGCTGCGTTTCCTCCCACTTTTCCTCCCCTTTTCTCCACCCCGCTGCTGAGGCACCGCTTGATGCCCGGCGAGAGCCGTCCTCCGACAGCTCTTGCACGGCCTCCACTCGCCTCACTGGCGGACGGCGGACTGCACCCCGCTACAAGAGGAGAGGGCGGGCTCTTCTTTTCCTCGCAGAAGGAGACGTTCTCCTGGGGCCCCCAACCACAGGCCTTCACAAGCCTCGGGTCCGCTCCAGCTCCCGCATCCTCAGCCAGAGGCACGGGAGATGCCGGCATCAACGGCTCAGGTAGGCTTACACACACTTCTTCTGTTACTTCTTCTATTTCATCTGTGTGTCCATCTGTGGATCCGCAGTTAGCTTCATTCAAGTCTCCATACTGAACGGGTGTGAGTTCATTTACCCGCTTATTTACTTGCTCATTTCCATGCATCCAGCCCGTGGGTCCGGGAGTTGACTCCACCTCGCCCCTCACTTCTCTTCGTTGCACAGGAAGCTTTAGCATTTTTTTCCTTTTGCTGGCCGCACTTCGGGCTCCATGCGGCTCTTGCTTCGCGTCTGCAGCCGACTGCTGCAGACTGGCTCCCACCTCTGCTCACCAACTCTGCTCACCGCTCCGCGGTGTGTTCGGGTTAAAGTAGGCACTTCCTGCACAACGATGTGGATAGTAACAGCTACTGCTGCAGACTGGCTCCCACCTCGGCTCACCATCTACGCTCACCGCTCCGCGGTGTGTTCGGGTTAAAGTAGGCACTTCCTGCACAACGATGTGGATAGTAACAGCTACTGCTGCAGACTGGCTCCCACCGCGGCTCACCATACCCAATGAATAAATAACAAAATAAATAAATACAACATACCAAATGCTCCCTGGTTTCTGTTGTGTTCCTCGAACATCTTCACTAATACAGAGTTCAGGGAACCGATTTCAATGTCAAAAGACGTGTATTACTTTTTTAGCAGGGTGGGAGATCTTAATGCAGAAGATGAGTGTGTTAGGGATCAAGAGCCTATCAACCAAAGGAAATCTCATATTATCTTGGTTTCCAGCGAAAGGTGAATACACACCATGCTTTTCATCACATTTACAGGAATAATCAGCACTGAAAATGTTACACTGAGGAAGTTTTGTCAAAACTCTTCGTAAAGGTAGAGTCCGGAGAACAGCCTAACAGCATGCTTTATTTTCCATCTAGAAATAATGAAGCATGTTTTTTACTGTATTCACAATTTATTATTTTCTCACATATGGCAGTTATGAAATAGAGCCTTAGAAAATGTTCCGCAGATTTATACTAAAACTATAATCTCCACAATTACCAGAATCAGGCTGCGAGAGAAAAGAAAAGACTACCATTGATGTCCTCAAAAC
This sequence comes from Ambystoma mexicanum, assembly GCF_040938575.1. Lineage (NCBI taxonomy): Eukaryota > Metazoa > Chordata > Amphibia > Caudata > Ambystomatidae > Ambystoma > Ambystoma mexicanum. The sequence goes on along the minus strand of NC_090939.1, from coordinate 454,047,008 downwards.
ATAAACTCAAAGATGGTAACACATTGGCTTGCATAATTAAATATGGGTCATCAAGTAAGCAGCATGTAAAATTAAGAAGACTCAAATCATGGCAACATGTTTATGTGTTGGGATGGCGCTTTCCTCCATAACCGCTATTTGTACACAAACGGCATCAGAGGCTAGGAGATATGTGTATGTAACTCATTAGATCAGCACACAAAGGACTCTAGCCACGAACGGATAGGGTACCCACACTTGTTTAAGCTGTAACTACTAAGCATCGTGATAAAATGACCCACAGTGTACGACACCCACATACTGGTGAAGAAAAATGCATAGAATTGTATAATGTTTGCTTATAGTCCTTTGTACTTCTTTGATGAAGCATTGGTGTTGCTGTATGTGGGGGACACAACACTATAAGTCCACAAAAGAATTATTGAAGACATGAATGATGTTAGGACTCAAATCATATAGACTCTAAAATCTTAAACATCAGAACCATTTAATTCTTCAATAATGAGTTCAAGAGCTATAAAAGGTACCACGTCACCCGAGAGGAGGTAAACTGAATCAGGAAATTGCAATAAACACTACTTTTGGCGTCATAATTTGGACGACCTACATCCCACGGGTGGAGCAGGGAGGTCTCAATGAATTTCTGGACAACTATTGTTTTCTTGAAAATGACCCTAGAATATTAATTTTCTATTCAATAAAAACTACTATTGTTCAATCAGAACACAGTATTTTACTTCTGGTGATGATCGTGCTGCATTCTGGGAAAGTTAGGCTTGGCAAACGAGATTACATTGATCGGGCCATGGATTCTAAACATTGTAAAATAGGTATATGCTGCATTCTTTTCCACCATGTAGTATTATGGTTGCTTAATTTACCAGCCATGTGGTGTTTGTGTTGAAAACCTTCATAAGACCAGAATTACTTGTTTGAGCAGAACAGTTTGTCTAACACCAGCAAAATGTACTGAGGCAAGTCCGAGTACAGATGATTAGGCACTTCGTGACACATTTTGATTCAAGTGCCTCTTGGTAACCTCTGCTGACAAATGGAACACTGTCATTAGAAAGACATTTAATGACCTTTTGCATAAGAAACCACTGCACTGACATGTATCTTTCCTCGAAGACAACATTGTATTTATTTCGGTTTGCATGACATAGTATAATATTACACTCTTGTTCAACAGAACCAAATTAGTCAGGTTAACCCCTTATGTATTTGTCATAAAAAACAAATAGGCATCTTATGTAGCTTTTAACAAAACCAAATGAGCTGGCATGCATTTCACTCACACATATGGCCACTTTACACACTGTCTTGTGGCTCTCTGTATCAATAGAGTTTTCAAAGACAAATAAATCCACTGTTTGGTAGATACACAAATAATATAATCTGTGCAAAATTATAATATAAAAAGCACAAGAGTTAAAGAAAGAAATGCAGGTTGATGAGCTCTGCAGCATCCTTGTTGAAGCAAAACAGATAATTTGCTCATTAGTTTAAAGGGTTGTTTTTTCATAAACACATGATTAACTGAATGGTATATTAAAAACAAAATACTAACCTTGCAGTGGGGTTAATTGATCTACACTGATGTGTACAGCAGTAATCAATGGTCTAGATCATAAGAAAATAATGTGTTTAAATGTTCAAATGCTTCAACTTTATGTAATATTTATCACATTCAGTGTCTCTGTCTAGAAATGGAATTTACCAAAGTATACACAGCAATAATGCTGTTAGAAATTGGTCCTTTCATTGATTGAGATGTTAAATATCAGAAACATTAATGTATCTTTAAAAACCTCTCAGTCATACAAACCATTACATTCAAAGTAGCATCTTTTTGAGTTTAAATAAAGTGTTTCAATTTCATATAGCTGCATATGCGAAAGATAAGGAAAAAAAAAACACATATTGGCCTACTATAGTTCAAGTATAGATGAAAAATGAAGAGCAGTATTGCTCAAGTATTTAAACCAAGGATATTCACAAAAAGTTACCTTTGAAAAGAAAGTCAGTCTTGTAGTTAATTCAACCCAAACAGGAACTCTTTTGTGTTCTGTAAAGGAGGTAATCTCTAAGACAATGTTCTGCTGCCAGCCGTCCTGGAAAGTAAATACACACTGTGCAAGGAAGAGACACAATGACAGCCGGCTGGGAGCATTTTGTTTCATCAACTGTCTTATTAGCTGAAAAAAGAATATCTCACTGTTTTTCTGCATCCATCATGGATTTATAAAATGGCATAAATTAAAAAGTAATCTTATGCTAATCTGAATCTTATATTGTGATAGGCCAATTTACTTAAAGATCACATTACTTGTTTTCCATTGGACACAAACACGTCTTGAAACACATGGTCATTACCTGTCAGAGTTACCTCATTTATGTTAATCACCATGACTGGTTGTTTTCCACATTCACTGGATTACAAGGCATATGTTGCAACTTTCAAAACCAGAAAGAAAGCAGTTCTGTGATGATGCACATCTGAGCCATTCTGCTAAGTACATAAGAATTGTTGCCACATTTCTATTGGTTAGCACACCTAGCTTATCTGTTTCAGCCTACTGCCAAACTTTATTTATAGAAAACCTTTGAACACCACTGTTAAAAATTGTATATTCCTACCATTTAAACTGCTAAGCCACTGCACCTTGGCTTTTGTCCAAACCCTCCCTTTTCGAAATAACTTTGCTTTGGGTATCTAGCTACTTTGTTTGAGCTCTTCACAGCTCTGTATTTCTAAGTTATTCAGCAATTTGCTCTGAGGCCTATTTTCAGCTTGATACATGCCATGATAATCATTTTGAAAATAATGGATACCTTTCCTTTTGTTATGGCCTTTTTCTGATATGTTTTCCGAATGTCTATTGAGTGTGGGTAATGGGCCTCATTATGAGTTTGGCGGTAGGTGTGCCCTTAATAAGGGCAAGGCTACCGCCAAACTCGCTACCGGCACTGGAATCCACGAATGGGCCATTAGTGGCCCATTAGGAGTTGAATGGGCTGGTAATTGCCCATTCGCAGGTGCCGGTATGGCCGGGCTCCCGATCCCCATTCTGCCGCATAGGGCAGAATGGGGGTGGGGAGCATATTTGCACCAGCACCGTTTATAACGGTGACGGTGCAATCACAAGTTCTGCTCGCGGGTGCCACGCTGCACACCTGGTCTGACCAGGCATGCAGAGAGGCACCCGCAAGCAGAACTCGTAATGTGGCGGTATGGTAACAACGGCACCGGTAGCACTGCCGGTGCCATTGTTGCCTTACCGCAACATTTGTAATGAGGCCCAATGTGTCTTATGTCAGGGAGCTATATTCTATGTTGTGTATGTTTTGCACAATGTAAGCATTTATTTATGTGTTTTTGTTGTCCTAAATAAATGTGTGCAGTGTCACCTATTTTCTTCACTATCCGCCTATAATAAGGGCAGCCTGGCTGCCTCAATGGACAATGCTTCTGACTTTTACTACGTTAGACAGGAGGGCAGGGCATAGGCCCTGTATGACATTGAAGAGGGATGGGGACGCCTACCACCCCGCCTTCTAAATTAATGACAAGGAAGATGGCCAGAAAGCACAGCAATCACCCATTCAATTTTGAACGAATCCCGAATGCACCCATGATTGACAAGTATGTCGAGAGGTACCCGCTCAGCCATCCGTAACGACCAAGGGTCATACAGATCCATCCATGTGTGGATGAAGAGCCACAGGCCATGATTAAGGACACCTGTATGAACAGTTTGGACTAAACACCAAGAAGCCATGCTGCTGACATCATTAGGGACACCACGACATAGCAGCGTTAGACATGAAGCACACATGCCATCTGCACTTCAGGACACAAACACGCACTAGAATACATGAAGAACACAAGGGTACAGTTCTATATTTAGAGGACAGATACATATACATACTCTCATTGATTTTATTATTTTGCCATTACCCAAATGGCGCAATGCAGAAACCACAAGACACATTTGATCTTGATCAAAGCTTGCAGATGCTTCCACACAAATAACCCTATGGAACTGCAGGACCACCTAAGGGACCTGACAGAGCCACATGTGACTAACCTATGGAAATATAGTATCGTATGGATACTGTAGAAACTGCATTATAAGGTTTAGGCAAATTACAGCAGGCCTCAGGCCTCAGAGCAAGAGACAAACTGAGCTGATTCAGGCTGGACAGAGAACAAGACATGTGAGTCAGGACCAGCAGCCAAGGTCAAGAGATACAGATAACATTCCAATCCCCAGATGACAAAGGGTCCAGCTGCAGAAAAGACTAAGAGATCCTCATAATTCAGAGCTGCACAGCTCACATTTGTGGTCTCTGAAGATGTGACGCAGTGGAAGCAGACAACGGACATCAATCAGTGGTTGGAAAGGAGAGGTGGTCCCAGACCGCCAGACACAGACAGCGACTAGTATGCAACAATATGCAACAAGTGTTGTGCCGATCAGGAGAGCACTCTCATAAGATAAGGTGGTACACACAAATTACAATCCAGAAACATAGCCGTTCTCATTACCTTGAAGAGGTACAAAGCAAGCTGAGAATCTTTGCACGTCCCAGGCCTGGGGATGTCAGCTCTAGCTAATCATAGTTCAATACCCTAGGGTGGGTAGCAACAGGCAAGAACCAATGGTAAGTCCACAACAATGCAACAATGTTGTAATTAGTGACTTGGGGATGGAACGGGCCAGCCACCTGACATGCAAGGTCCAGTAGAATAACATCTATAATGTCCACTATAGGTTGTTGAATACTCAATGCCCAATAATTTGGCCCGGTAGGTTTTCTGGAGAAGGGCCCAAGTTGTGACGTCATGATGATGACATTTGGAAGTAAAACCGGCCCATGGGACGAGGAAGAGCGAGATGCGCATTGATTTTTTCCTGTTCCTGTGCTGATCGCTGTTGGTTTTGTCTGTAAAATAAAACAGTTTGAACTTGCCGTTGACTGAGTCCTCCGTGTATCCGAGAGAAGGGAGTTGGGCCCTCCAAGTCTGCGACCTTCCAGTGTACCTCTGCCATACCTGGGGGTCCGTCCCCAACAAGTTGGTAGCAGAAGTGTTGGTTCACTGTACCAGCCCGGCACCAGGTTGTCTCCTTTGCTGCTGAGCCTGAGAGGCTGCAGGACCCTCGCATATTTCGAGAAGACGGGAAAATGCATGCCCGTGTAAAGGACATCAGGAGCCCCTTGGAAATCATCCTGCCCGAAGTCAGCGAGTAGTCCAGGCAGACCAGGCCAGGAGGTGAGTTCCTTGAGGAGGAGTCGGCAGCCAAGCAGTGCCAGCAGACCACAGAGTGTAAGTATTGACCCAGTCTAACGGCAGCTGTGGGTGTGAGGGAGGGTATTGAGTATTGGGAAGTATTGTTTAGTATCGTCGAGTATTGTCAAAGTATTGTCTAGCATTGTCAAAGTAGTAGGGATGGGAGCAGCGGTAGAAGTCCTTCTTTTATGTTTGGGGCACATTTGGTTTAAGAGGTAAAAGGTTCTGGTGAATAACCTAGACTATTGATTCGAGAGCACAGATGACAGAAGATATGTAAATAGTGGTATTCCTGTGGGTTGGGCGTTTTAGCTCGGGTCATAGATGACAGTATCCCTGTAAGAGTTAGCAAGGGAGCTGGCCTAAATTGCGGAAAGTGAGTAAACTGGTTAAGTCTCCTGGAGTGAGCACACGCTAGAGAACATTGGTATACTCTGCCTAGAGGCGGGAAGACAGCTGTGGGGTTTGTGTGTGGTTTGGGAGTAATGGGCTATCAGAGTGTGTGTGCAATATTTTTATCTTTTTGCACTACCTAGGTTAATAGCTTGGTGATGTGACCCATAGGTTTTCACATAGGGCATGGAGAGAACATGACAGTGAGGAGATAGTATTGGAAACTTGGGATTGGCAGATGAGGTGAACGAGTGGCGGTGCATTGAAGGCGCATACGCACATAAGATTTTGGGTGTGCCTAAGAAGGCAGTGACTGTGAAGGAGGGTCAGTGTGCGGAGCAGGCCTGATAAGTTGTGGAGCCAGAGAGGCTCGTAGAAACCAAAAGGTATTGCCATTATATTGTGCCCTTCTCCCTTGAAAGCGGAGTATCGAAATCCTTGACTGGAGGTCAGGTAAAGGTATTGAATTTGTATCAGGGGAAATGCGGGGGGACACGCTCCTTCAGCACTTGTTTAAGACAATCCCGCCTTACAGAGAAAAGATTTGCAAGTATAGCATAGAATGGTCCAAAGGTACTGAAGGAAAGTTAACTAAACCTTGGCCACCTTGTGGAAGTTTCTCCAAAGACATGCCTCAATCACTCCTGACACACATACAGGATACCTATAAGGGGAAGAAGCTACCAAAACACATAGCCATATTTGAGTTGTGGCACATGTTGCAGGAGGGTGAGGGGGATGCTGCGAGGTGTCCTTGGATGCTGAGCCAGCAAGAGCTGAAGGAGCCAGGGATGCATCCCTCCGCACCTACCCATGTTCCTCCAAGTATAGCATCCGACGACACAGGATGATTACTATGCACAGGACCAGCAACAGCAAGGACAGGTGCAGGGCACATATCAACAGATGCCACAAGCACAAGCCCCACAGACACAAATACAGAAACCACAAATGCCAGCACCAGTACCACAGTAAGCACAAGCACCACAGATTCGAGGAAACACTCAGCAATTAGCACAGATACAGAACAATGATGCACCAACAAACGTGGACACATTGGCGACAGTTCCCGTCAGACAACTGGGAGGAGTTGCCGTGGTAGGGAGCAACCCCTTTACAGGGAATGGGATGTCCCTGTCCCCTCAATAGGACAGACCACAGACTAACTTGATGTGTCCCAGCCTGTCAATCACACCCAACCCTGTGGAGGAACCTCACATAGGGGTGGTGATAGGTGACAAAACATGTTCCTTTCTTGTTGACACAGGGGCAACTAGTTCTTGCACTAGGGAAGGAGCAACTACATTGTCAGGTTATGCCATGAACACTCAAGGATTCTCTGGGGCTTGGGACGTGGTTCCTTTTATAGAAAACATCTTACTTTCTATGGGAGATCACGATCTATCACTACCTTTGCTTTACTTTCGACAGACACCTGTACTATACTGGGACAAGACATTATGAGCAGACTAAACATGATCATCTCATTCACAGACAAGGGAATAGTGTGCTCCACACCAGGAATGCACATGCTCAATGTAAGACAGATTGTCCAAGCATATTTTGGACACAAGGTACAGAGGGGAGTGCCAATGGACCGCAAAATGTTCCAGTATGGGACTGGCATTGCCTTTCATGGCCTCCAGGAATGCAGGGAAGATGTGGTGAGTTCCAAACGAGTACATATTCAGGCCTGAGCTACCAATGGACGAGGCAGAGGGAACTACAGTGCCAATAGAAATAGAGACTGTGGTTGCAAGAGAGGATAGGATTGCAGTACATGGGATGCATGTCCCGTGACAGGCATTGAGGGCAGTGATTGCAGTGGCAGAAGGTTGCTGGATGACCCAGTGACGGACAAAGAGCTTTTCCGGGAAGAGAGGCTAGAAATAGAGATGATGTTTGAAATGAGTGTGACTTATTGACTGCAAATACACTATAGGAAAGTACCACAGAGAATGGCCTGGTGTAACGCTCACCTGATTCCCGTAGAGGCGCCGGTCTTGACTGGGCGTATACCGTATCTGCAAAGGTGATGTGTAACACACGGCTGGCTCTTTGGGCTGGACCTCTGTGCACTGTATGTCTGACTTGAAGGGTAAGATGTCTGCAGATAGAAAATATGGGATTAAGGAACTGGGTTATTGAATGTCTCTCTCTTCTTCCCTTTCTCTTCTCCTGTAGAACCCCAAAGGTTAACGCTCTCACCTTAGGTAAGTGAACGCCGTGCTCTCCATCTGCCTCGGGGCAGGGTGCTGTAACCAGTTTCTTCACTGGATAAGGGGGGAAGGCCTCTTGACTTCAGAGGACTGCTGTCCGTCGTTTACTGCACGAACGGTAAGTTTCGAGTAATTCTAATGTCTTTAAAGTCTTTAGTAATGATGTTTCTTGTTTTGCAGGGTTCCGGCGATGGCGGATGACGGGCTGAAGTGAGTTGAAGATGGAGCCCGTGTGATGAATAGAAGCGCCTGGAAGCACGTAAGTAAGCGCTTGTTGCCTGCTTCACGATGCGCTCTAACTGTCTTTTTATTTTGCAGGTACAAGTTCGGAGCGGCTGCAGGGTGCCGGAATACCCACTGGGTTAGATGTGGAAAGGAGTAATGGCACGTAAGTATTAAAGTTCCCCAATGTCTTTAAACGCACCTTGTTTTGTCTTTCAGATGCGGGATGCAGCGACGAAGGCCTCCGGAGCGTGCGAAGAGTTGGTAAGCTTTTGTCTTTCAGATGCCGGAATGCAGTGCGAAGACCTCCGGAGCGCACGAAGAGTAGGTAAGCCTTTGTCTTTCAGATGCCGGAATGCAGCGCGAGGCGTTGGTGACAGCCGAAGGACCAGGTAAGTGAAGAGCTGTCACTGAAGACCGTAATGCTAACCTGTTCTTTCTTGTCTTTATAGGTGTTGCTGAAGACTGGATTCAGGATGGTAAGCCTTTTTCCTTAGGCCCAGGATCAGATGCAGAAGACACGATGAGCGTTCTGCTGCAGAGGATGCAGAATAACGCAAAGCAAGATTCATCCATCGGGTGTGGTTTAAATAGCCTCCTGTAGTGCTTAGGTGTCTCCTTCCACAACCTCGCCTAGGTAAGAAAATGATGTGTAACACACGGCTGGCTCTTTGGGCTGGACCTCTGTGCACTGTATGTCTGACTTGAAGGGTAAGATGTCTGCAGATAGAAAATATGGGATTAAGGAACTGGGTTATTGAATGTCTCTCTCTTCTTCCCTTTCTCTTCTCCTGTAGAACCCCAAAGGTTAACGCTCTCACCTTAGGTAAGTGAACGCCGTGCTCTCCATCTGCCTCGGGGCAGGGTGCTGTAACCAGTTTCTTCACTGGATAAGGGGGGAAGGCCTCTTGACTTCAGAGGACTGCTGTCCGTCGTTTACTGCACGAACGGTAAGTTTCGAGTAATTCTAATGTCTTTAAAGTCTTTAGTAATGATGTTTCTTGTTTTGCAGGGTTCCGGCGATGGCGGATGACGGGCTGAAGTGAGTTGAAGATGGAGCCCGTGTGATGAATAGAAGCGCCTGGAAGCACGTAAGTAAGCGCTTGTTGCCTGCTTCACGATGCGCTCTAACTGTCTTTTTATTTTGCAGGTACAAGTTCGGAGCGGCTGCAGGGTGCCGGAATACCCACTGGGTTAGATGTGGAAAGGAGTAATGGCACGTAAGTATTAAAGTTCCCCAATGTCTTTAAACGCACCTTGTTTTGTCTTTCAGATGCGGGATGCAGCGCCGAAGGCCTCCGGAGCGTGCGAAGAGTTGGTAAGCTTTTGTCTTTCAGATGCCGGAATGCAGTGCGAAGACCTCCGGAGCGCACGAAGAGTAGGTAAGCCTTTGTCTTTCAGATGCCGGAATGCAGCGCGAGGCGTTGGTGACAGCCGAAGGACCAGGTAAGTGAAGAGCTGTCACTGAAGACCGTAATGCTAACCTGTTCTTTCTTGTCTTTATAGGTGTTGCTGAAGACTGGATTCAGGATGGTAAGCCTTTTTCCTTAGGCCCAGGATCAGATGCAGAAGACACGATGAGCGTTCTGCTGCAGAGGATGCAGAATAACGCAAAGCAAGATTCATCCATCGGGTGTGGTTTAAATAGCCTCCTGTAGTGCTTAGGTGTCTCCTTCCACAACCTCGCCTAGGTAAGAAAATGATGTGTAACACACGGCTGGCTCTTTGGGCTGGACCTCTGTGCACTGTATGTCTGACTTGAAGGGTAAGATGTCTGCAGATAGAAAATATGGGATTAAGGAACTGGGTTATTGAATGTCTCTCTCTTCTTCCCTTTCTCTTCTCCTGTAGAACCCCAAAGGTTAACGCTCTCACCTTAGGTAAGTGAACGCCGTGCTCTCCATCTGCCTCGGGGCAGGGTGCTGTAACCAGTTTCTTCACTGGATAAGGGGAGCAGGCCTCTTGACTTCAGAGGACTGCTGTCCGTCGTTTACTGCACGAACGGTAAGTTTCGAGTAATTCTAATGTCTTTAAAGTCTTTAGTAATGATGTTTCTTGTTTTGCAGGGTTCCGGCGATGGCGGATGACGGGCTGAAGTGAGTTGAAGATGGAGCCCGTGTGATGAATAGAAGCGCTTGGAAGCACGTAAGTAAGCGCTTGTTGCCTGCTTCACGATGCGCTCTAACTGTCTTTTTATTTTGCAGGTACAAGTTCGGAGCGGCTGCAGGGTGCCGGAATACCCACTGGGTTAGATGTGGAAAGGAGTAATGGCACGTGAGTATTAAAGTTCCCCAATGTCTTTAAACGCACCTTGTTTTGTCTTTCAGATGCGGGATGCAGCGCCGAAGGCCTCCGGAGCGTGCAAAGAGTTGGTAAGCTTTTGTCTTTCAGATGCCGGAATGCAGTGCGAAGACCTCCGGAGCGCACGAAGAGTAGGTAAGCCTTTGTCTTTCAGATGCCGGAATGCAGCGCGAGGCGTTGGTGACAGCCGATGGACCAGGTAAGTGAAGAGCTGTCACTGAAGACCGTAATGCTAACTTGTTCTTTCTTGTCTTTATAGGTGTTGCTGAAGACTGGATTCAGGATGGTAAGCCTTTTTCCTTAGGCCCAGGATCAGATGCAGAAGACACGATGAGCGTTCTGCTGCAGAGGATGCAGAATAACGCAAAGCAAGATTCATCCATCGGGTGTGGTTTAAATAGCCTCCTGTAGTGCTTAGGTGTCTCCTTCCACAGCCACGCCTAGGTAAGAAAAGAGTTCCTGCTTTCCAGAAGAGTTCCAGTGTTCTGAATCTAGGGAGTGGCTCCTGCCCCACCCAACAGGAAAAGTAGTTCCAAACAGAAGAGGATCAGAGACTCAACTGGCAGGCAAGTAAGCAGCATGGTCTGCTGCAGGTAAGTCCACCCAAGCATTATGAGCCCGGCGCTTCCAGCGCTGGGACTGGGCATATTTATGAGCCTGGTGCCACTGGCGCCAGGACTGGGTCCAAAAGGTCCCAATTGGGACTGGTTGGCACTCGGAACCTGGGTTATGGATCTGCTTCCAAGGGAGTTGGGAAAACCCTGACCTTTTGGAAGCAGAGATCATGACACCTGGTGCTAGAGGTGCCACACCCATTCTGGGAGAAGGACATGGCCAAGTTACACAGCATCCTACGGAGCACAAGTCCCTATGACGTGGGTCACATAAAGAGCATAAGGGGAGTGAAGATCAAGCTAACCAAAGAAGCAAATGAGAGCATTTATGAGACAATAAGAGTCCTGATTGAGAGAGGCATTCTTGTACCATCAAAGTCCCCATGCATCACTTAGGTGTACCCTGTGCGGAAGGCAAAGGGGGGGTCATGACATTTCATAGAGGATTTAAGGCCTCTTAACCACATTGTAGAAGCAGAATATCCTTTATTTGCAAATCCAGCAACAATTTTGTGCAGCATTCCAGCAGAAGCTGCCTGTTTCATGGTCATTGATTTGAAGAATGCATTCTTCTCAGTACCACTAAACCCAGACTCACAAGACTTGACCAGCTTTATGTATAGAAACCAGAAGTGGAAACATACTTGTTTACCACAAGGGTACTGCGAGTCACCATCTATCTTTAACAGGGTGATACAGATGGACTTGAGCAACATACAGCTGGAAAGCACAGTTTTGCAATATATAGATGAGATTTTGATTTGTAGCACGACAGAATATCAGTGTAGGAAGGACTCAGTACACATGCTGACTGTGTTAGCTGACAAGAGATAAAGGGTGGGCAAAATCAAGTTACAGTACTGTCAGAAGGAGGTGCTATACATTGGGCAGATGATATCCCAAAATGGCCGACAGACCACCCCGAAGAGAGCAGAGGCAATACACAAGACACCATAGCCCATGACAGTGTGGTAAATGCAACAGTTCTTAGGGTTATGCAACTACTGCATAGCATGGGTCTTTAACTACAGCACATACACTACTACTGTGTAAACTGAAGAAAGCACAGAAAGGAAGCAAGACACTGACATGGACCACAGAGATGACTAAGGCATTCGGGGAAATGAAGGCAGCAATAAGCACAGCACCAGTGCTAGGAATCACAGACTACAAAAAGGAATTATTTGTGTTCTGACACACTGACGGTGTATTGATTAAGGCCATACTGACACAAAAGACAAGCATGGGCCACAAGACAATAGCCTACTACAGTGGGCAACTGGACCCAGTCATGAGAGAACACTATCAGTCTGAACAAGCTTTGGCAGCTGCTGCATTTTTAGTGGAGAAATCAGCAGCAATAACGATAGGGCGCAACACCATTCTTTACGTGGAGCATGCCCTCTTTGCAATACTACAGAAGGCAAAGAGCACTCTGACTACCCAAAGAGCCTCAGGATAGGAGGTGATACTATCGAATGTAGGTCTGAAGGTAGTGACATGCAGGATTGTCAACATTTTTAGCAGGTGTCCTACAGATAGGAGACTATGCACCTGACTGTACTGCAAACATAGAGATGTTCAGTGGCACTCGCAAGGTAGAGGAGGATGCACTTGATGGGGGAGACGTACTCTACATTAACGGGTCGTCCACAATCGACCAGACAGAGGGGGTCAGGCATACTGGGATTGCAGTGGTAAGACTGAAGGAAGACGGGACAAGTGAAGTGGTAGACAGTGCGTGACTAAAATCCCATTGCTCAGAACAAGCAGAAGAACTAGTGGCCCTAAAACTAGCACTGGAAAACAGCATTGAGAAGGAGGTAACAATTTACTCTGACTATGCCTATGTGACATCCAGAGTACACTCTGGACTGTCACAAGGGCTCAGGAGAGGGTCCAGAGGGCAGACTGGACTCCAGTACAAAATGCACCTTTACTGAGCAGGAAGATTGAAGTAATTGCTTATCCAGCACAGGTAGAAATAGTGAAGTGCCAAGCACACATGAAAGGTGAAGATCCCATCTCAAGGGGAAACGAAGCAGCAGACTTTGAGGCCAATTGTGCAGCATATTTTGGGGAGCTATGGGAGCTAGGAGGAGCTCCAAATGCGGGATAATGCACCAGAACTATGGGACTTAAGGAAGGGTACAACGTGCTGCCAGAAGCACAGATCATGGCGTTGCAGGGAGCTGCACCCAGGGAAGTGAAGGAACTGTGGATACGGAGGGGATGCTCAATGTCTCCGACAGATGCCCTATGGAGGCAGGATAACACAGGGAAAGTGTTAATGCCACTAGCATTATTGAACACTGCATTGGCACAATTGCACTATCCAACACACACAGGGAAGGAGGTCATTGCTACACGCATTGGAGACACATGGTTCTGTCCCAGTTTGGCAGAAGATGGGGCTGAAGTTGTGAAAAGTTGTTTTGTTTGTCAGCAGTTTACAGCAGGGCAAACTATGAGAGTTGTGAGAGGAGCCATACTGAGATCAGTAGGCCCATTCCATCAAATACACATGGATTATGTAGACATGATCCAAGTCTGTCAAGTGTACCGCTACATGATAGTAGTTGAATGCCCATTCTCTAGGTGAATCGAGGCTGGCCCCTGTTCACATGCTGACGCCCCCTTAGAGCAGCCAAATTTCTCTTCATAGAGGTGTTCCCAAGATGTGGCGTGTGTGATATCCTGAAGTCTAACAATGGGCCTCACTTCGCCAACAAAGTGTTTCAGCACATCACAGCATTGTGGGGCATCTAACACAAGTTCGCCTGTGCGTACCACCCACGAGAAAATGGGGGGTGTGAACACATGAACGGCCTCCTGAAAGAGTGCTTAGTCGAAACACAGCAGAGTACCAAAAAGAACTGGCTGCACTGTTTACCTCTTGCCTTGTTTGCATTGCGCAAGAAGCCTGGGTCCGACCACCATTTAACGCCCCATGAGGTGGTGATTGTACGGCGCATGCATCTTCCCCTGGTTTCTACCGCAAGAGCACTGAAAGATTGTCAAAATAGTGCGGATGTGTTAGGGCAGGAAATGAATGGCTATGTTACTTCTTTGGTGACCAGAGCTTCTTTTATCTCTCGCCAGATACAATGACACCGGGGAGGCCCAGAATACAGCGAAGAGAGCAACTGTGACAGTGCACCACAAGTCTCTGAGGTTAAAAACCCTGAGAGTGTGAGGGACATCATCCTCCTCAGGAACTTTGTGCAGCGCTGGAATGCGCCACGGTTCACAGGCCCGCACATAGTGGATAAAGTTGCCGACCTTGCTGTCAAAATCAAAGGGAAGACAGTCTGGAACAACTTGGTGGACGACAAGCCCTACAAAGCAGCGGCCTCACCTGGCAACAAGGTCGCCTTGACCGACATGGGCAATGCTCAGCACCTTGGAGAGCTACAAGCGCACTCTGAACTTACACAACCGAGAGGAGGACATCCAATGATCGATCACGCACTCACGAGCAGCAGAAGTGGAGACTGGAATACTCGTGGACATTGATTACACTGTCTGTTTGTTATTTTTCTCTTCCGCACACAGTCTATGTGAAGTAGATGTAATTGTTGATGATTGTCCATGTTGCACTCTTCCCATCACCCTGATACTTTCTCCAACCAATTTGTCCGCACTGTGATGAGACCCAGTAGATACCGAGCCGATCCTTGGAGTATACTACCTTGCCTTTATAGAATATATGGCCCAAACATAAAACAGCTTCAGCACAGTGATCCCCCAGTCCTTGCCACTCTAAGAGACACATCAGTAAGAAAATTGTAGGAAGAAGTGTTTGCCTTTGCCATCATTGATTACATGGTCTGCGGGGCTTAAGAGCATTTACAATACTACCAAAATAACACATTTCTTCATGCATTTCAGGTGGGCAACTATATCTTCAGGCTGCACGGATCAAGCAGTGTAAGTGGAAATGAGGGAAATAATAAAGAACATTATTATTATATTGTGTCTATTATTTCCAAGTGGGTTGATGGGATTCGTGTTTTGTTAATATACCTTGTTGCTAGTGCTACTGCTGTACCCTCTACTAGCATTCCTCCAACCCGAGTAGGTGGAACGACCATGTCAGGTGGAAAGGAGAACACTGCTGATAAGGTAAGGAGAGATTAAGTGCAGTGTTGAAACAGACAGGAAAGGGGTTGCCATGTACATCACTGACACTGCTCCAGTGTCTAATAACATGTGTTACAAACACATGACAAAAGTAGGTAAGGAACCCACCAGGAGAGCTTTTCTGTCTGCTCCTTAATCCCCTATGCAATGAGTGCCTCCAGAACATTCATAGCAACTGAAATATCCGCGTCAAGAGCACAATGTCCAATGTATCTCTCAATGATGCAAACTCGAGGAAGATTTCAAGGGAAAACAGCCCACTGAGATGGATGTCTAAAGCAATGTTCCTGTATGAAGATAATTACATAAAGAAATTAAACATGTTGAACAATTATTGGCCACTGGATGAAGCTATGCAATACATAACTGATGGACCTGACAAAGGAGAAACACAGACTATCACTTTAAAGGAGCTACCATGACCCTGGACAAGGGTGAGGGGGACAGGAGGAGAGCCTGGTTGTTGGGAAAGACCACAGATACTGGTGTATGGCCAAGTATACAATAAGAATGAATGGAAGGCTGGAGTGGCGAAAAGCAAAGCACTGACACTAGCACAGTCATCAGTAAACAAGGTACAGGAAGCAAATGCCAAGTGCTTGAAAGAATGGGACATGACTGCCAAGTTGCTGACATGGGTGGAAAATGAAGCTGGTCCGATGCCAATAATACCTCTGTAGACACTATTGCTTTGCTATCAGAACAATGGTGAAGTCGAAGTTGGCGAAAATGTTGGGTGCAGAAGCATTGAACAACACGCCGCTATGAAGGCAGAAACAGCAGTACTGATGGATCACTATCGAGCTTGCGGATCGAAAGCATACGAGAAGCTGCCACCCGAATAGTGAGGAGTTTGCGCTCTGGTACACATCAACATGCCTTCATTGGTTGTGCCAAGGAAGGATGTGAAGCTTGACGACTTACGAAAAATGGATAATAACAAAAGAAAGAAGAGATCAGACGAAGTAGAACCAACAGCCAAGACAGAAAAGGCAGAGGAGCCAGCTGGACTAAGTAGGGTAAAGAGAGGAGGAACTTACTTCTTAGTAGCATCAGAAACAGCATTAGATAAAGTTCTAGCAGAACACAGGTTGTTCAGCAGGATGCAAATGTTCTATGTATCAATAATACCATCTGTAAAGACGTACACAAACACAAAGTGATTACAATTCACCTGCTGGGAGCTGATGGTGATGATCAATTCTACTGTGAATGGGTTCAATGTAATGAAGGAAAAGCTCAGAGCAATAAGGTAGGTGGTGCTCCAGAAAGTTCTGGATCTACTCACAGCTATGGAAGGAGGAGTTTGCTCAAAAATTGGGCATTTTTGTTGCACATTCATACCTGCCAACGATGAAGACAATGTAACACTATCAGATGCAATGGCACAACTGGTGCAGATGCATGCTAAAATGGAAGATGAAGCAATGGGGACAGGAAAGGACCAGAGCTGGATAGTGTACATATGGTCCTGGATGCCACCCTGGTTGTCAGATGGACTAAAGGTGATAATAGGAGCACTTGTGCTGGCAGCAACATCAATGTGTGGGATTAGAATTTTCATGGCAAAGAGGAAGAAGCCAGCAGAAGACGCCTTTGGAATGTAGATTATGATGGACGTGAATATAGGAGGAACAAAGGACGAGATTGTGGCTGATAGAGACAAGATAAGAGAGAATTGTGCAGTGCGAAGACTTCCCACTTGGAGCAATAAAACTGGACAACCCATTTGATGCAAAATAGTATGAAGGAAAGTGGGTTTGGTGTAACCCCGAAGGAGTATGCTGTTATGTGAACTGGTCGTTCGATGACCACACAAACTACTATGGGCACCTCAGAGGAATAATGAAGATATGGCAGCCAAGAGCAAAAGGACTGTCGTATAAGGATGTGGTCGACAGGTCGACTGGGGGGACTAAAGAGGGATGGGGAAGCCTATCACATCTTTCCCCTCCTACTAAATTCATGACAAGGAAGAAGGCCATACATCACTGCAATCACACATTCTATTTCAGACAAATCCCCAATGGACCCATGATTGACAAGTATGTCGAGAAGTATCGCCTCAGCCAACCTTACCGATCAAAGGACATACAGATCAATCCATGTGTGGATGAAGAGTCACAGGCCAAACCCCTTAAGTGCCAGGCTATTATGCAAGTCTATGCAAAAAGGACGAGCATACTCGTCCTTGGCACTTAATATATGGACAGTTTGGACTAAACACTAAGAAGCCACACTGCTGACTTTATTAGAGACACCACGACATAGCAGCTTTAGACATGAAGCACACGTGCTATCTGCACTTCGGGACACAAACATGCACTCTAATACATGAAGAACACGAGCGTACAGTTATATAAAGGACAGATAAATATAAATACTGTAATTGCTTTTATTATTTTGCCATTAGCCAAATGCAGCAACGCAGAAACCGCAAGACACAAGAGATCCTGAGCAAAGCTTGCAGATGCTTACATGCTAATAACCCAATGGAACTGCAGGAGCACCTAAGGGACCTGAGAGAGCCACATGTGACTAACCTATGGAAATATAGTATAGCATGGACACTGTAGAAACCGCATTATAAGGTTTAGGACAATTTCAGCAGGCCTCAGAACCAGAGATGAGTTGAGCTGATTCAGGCTGCACAGAGAGCTAGACATGTGAGATAGGACCCGCAGCCTAAGTCAAGAGATACAGATAACATTCCAGTCCCCAGATGATAAAGGGACCAGCTGCAGAAAAGGTGAATAAATCCTCATAATTCAGAGCTGCACGGCTCAGATTTGTGGTCTCTGAACACCTGACTCAGCCGAAGCAGACAATGGACAGCAAGCAGCGGTGGGAAAGGAGAGCTGGTCCCAGGCTGCCAGACAGAGACAGTGACAAGTATGCAACAATATGCAGCATTTGTTGCGCCAATCAGGTGAGCACTCTCATAAGCTAAAGTGGCATACACAAGTCACAATGCAGACACATAGTTTTTCTCATTACCTTACGAGGTACACAGCGAGCTCAGAAAATTTGCAGGTCCCAGGCCTAGGGACGTCAGCTCTAGCCAATCACAGTTTAGTATCCGAGGGGTGGGTAGCAATGGGCAAGAACCAATGGTAAGTCCACAGCACTGCAACAATGTTATAGTTAGTGACTTGGGGATCGAACAGGCCAGCCATCTGACATGCGAGGGCCAGTAGAATAACATCTATAATGTCGACTATAGGTGGTAGAATACTCACTACCCAATCATTTGGCCCGATAGGTTTTCTGGAGAAGGGCCCAAGTTGTGACATCATGCTGACGACATTTGGAAGTAAAACCGGCCTGTGAGCCGAGGAAGAGTGAGATGTGCATGGATTTTTCCTGTTTCTGTACTGATCCCTGTTGGTTTTGTCTGTAATAATCCACAGTTTGAACTTGCCGTTGACTGAATCCTCTGTGTATCCTGGGTAGGGAGTTAGGCCCTCCAAGTCCGCGAACTTCCAGTGTCCCTCTGGCATACCTGGGGTTCCGACCCCAACAACATTTTCACCTGTCTATCACCAGAAAGAGGGGAAGGATCTACTCCTCTCCATTCCTCCCTCTGGTTGACATATCAGCCACATACCGATTGTTTACCCTCCCCTGCATGCAATATACCAATGCGTCCCTATATCAGTCACCTCCCTCAACTCAGTGCTCTATCTCAAATATGGGAGGTATTGTGGAAGACACCCCTAAAGGGCCAATTGTATCTCCAATCATATTGCATTCTTCTGATCTATTGTAAATGTATAATTTTCTTTCAAAGGTGTGGCATATTTTGCCCTCTTTTATTATTTGTGTGTA
This sequence comes from Ambystoma mexicanum, assembly GCF_040938575.1. NCBI lineage: Eukaryota > Metazoa > Chordata > Amphibia > Caudata > Ambystomatidae > Ambystoma > Ambystoma mexicanum. The sequence goes on along the minus strand of NC_090939.1, from coordinate 454,027,992 downwards.
TATGTTTTCCTACCCCCTATTACGCGATGCATATGTTAATTAACATGCACAAAAAGGGACCCTGCCATTACGAGAATTGGGAAATATTATTAGACGACATTTATATATTCTTTGAGGGGACTCACCAGCCCATTTTCTGCTGTCATTCCTCTTTGTTCTTCTCTTGTTAGTTCTTTAAAAATACATATGTACACATATTTGTCTTTCTCCACCCCACAAAATGTCCCTGTCCCTGTCCCATTTGCCAGCTGCATGAAGTTAATTTCCTGGCCATCATCTCGTTTAACTTCTATTAGAACATTGGGTTCTTTGTTCTTCTCCATATTGAGTCCTTCATTAGTTCGTTATTGCTCATTGGCTGCTCTGCAGCAAGTTCACGGGCCCCTTAGTTCTGAACATCCTAGCCCCTGTCATGAGGATCCACCTAAAACCTATCTCCAAGTGCAACTCTTGGTATGACTCTGACTTGGCCACCCTGAAACATGAGTGCAGGGTAGCTGAGTGGAAGTGGAGGACATCAGGCAATGCCTCTGACAAACTGGCCTGCAATACAGACCCTCCGTCTTCTCCAAGAAGAGGGTCCACATTCAAGCCTGCATCACTGCGGCCTCTAACAACACGGCTGTACTCTTCAAAATCTGCAGGGAGCTGGCCAAGCCTACTGCAGTCTCCACCTCTGCTGTTCCCTCCCAGGCCCTCTGCTCTGTCTTGGCCTCTCATTTCACCACTAAAACTCAAGGAAGTCCTGTCCTCGCTTTCCTCTCCCTCCCTCCCGCTCTCCCTCTACCTCTCTCAGGCCCCCTTTGGCCACCTCTTGCCCTCCTCTCCTTTCCTCACTCTTCCCGAAAACACCTGATGATTTTTCCAGACAGGTCCGATCTATGAAAGTGTCTTCCAGACAGGTGATTCCCTGCTCTTCCAGAACTATCAAGGAGCACATTGCTTCCCTCGCTCCAGCCTTGACCGATTTCTGTAATCACTCTTTCAGCACTGGATATTTTCCCTCTTTCCTCAAGTGCTCCCTTTGGTAACGCCTTCCAAAAAAGCCTTCTGCCGAACCTTCCTGTCTGGAAAACTACCCCCCGAGCTCCATCACTCCTTTCCTGGGTAAGCTCCTTGAAAATATGGTCATCTCCCAGCTAACCCTCCACACTGAATCTTTTGGTGGTCTACATGACCATCAGGCTGGCTTCAGAGCAGCCAGAGGCACAATACTGCTCTTATGAACACTGGTGAAGATCTTCTCCCTAACCTTGACTCCAGCTCTCCTACTGTCCTCATCCTCCTTGACCTCTCCTATGCCTTTGATATGGTCAATCACGCCATCCTGATTAATCATCTCCACGAGAACCTAGGCATCATGGACCAGGCACTGGTGTGGCTGACCTCCTTCCTCTTGGACAAACCATCTGAGGTCCAACTTTGGTTCTTTCTCTCCACCAGCTCTTTCTCCATGTGTGGTGTCCCCCAGGGCTCTATCCTCTTACCCTGGCTCTTCAATGTCTTCTTGACCCCTTTGGCCCACCTGATTTCCACCTTCTCTTCCAACTTCCAGTGTTATGCGGATGACACACAGCTCTCTTTCAGGCTTCCCTTAGCCTCCTTTCCTTCCTCGCTCATTCCAGACTGTCTCTCCACGATTCAGGAATGGAGTGCCTCCAATGATTTCTGCCTCAATGCCAGTAAGACTGAGATTCTGCTCATTAGAACCCCTGATCCCCTTTCCCTCTTGCACTATGGCTGCCCTCCTTGGGCCCTCTATCCTCGCCCTCCTCGGAGGCAAAAAACCTTGGGCTAATCTTTGACTCCACTCTCTCTTTCCCTCCTCACATCACAGACCTTGCCAAGAGTGCCCACTTCCAGCTGCACATCCTCAGAAGTATTCTACCTTTTCTCACCTTCCCCCAGAAGCTCACTGTCTCCAGAGCTCTGGTTCTCTCCAGGCTGGACTACTGCAACAGCCTCTTTCTCAATCTGCCTAACTCTACCCTTAGCCCCCTTCAACTAATCCAGAACAGGACTGCAAGGCTTATCCTTGACCTCAAGCCCACGGATTGCATCTCTCCAGCCCTGAAATCTGTGCACTGACTCCTGGTGACTGCAGGGATCAAGTTCAAAACACTTTGCATCATCCACAAGGCTTTCTGGGGCCGGGGCCTGCACTATATCCAACTATCCAAGCTTAGAGGTGGGTAGATCCCTCTCCTCTGCAGGTGCCTCCCTCTGGAACAGCCTCCCTGCCCCTCTCTAACTTGAGCCACACCACCTGAAGTTCCAGAAGCTGCTCAAGACCTTCCTTTTCTTCTCTGCCTTCTCTCTCCTTATTCCTTTCTATCCTGTCTACCTGCTCTGACTGGTTGCCGGTATCCTCAGAGTCTCACAGGGTACCAGGCCCCTGCATGACCAGTCTTCCTGCACTGCCTCAGGGCCTACTGCATACTTAGGGTCTGTAAATGTGACTCCTATTGCCCCTGGCTTCCATGCACTTGTCCAGTGCCACACTGCACTGGCTGCACTTACTGAGAGCCTGGCGCCCTGACTGCACTTCCCCCTCTCCCTTCCCCCTGCACTTTTGTTGTTGCACCTGCACGATATGAATGACACATGGCCTAGTAGGATAGTTGTCCCATCTTCCCTCTATCCCCCTCCTTGTCTTGTGGCACCTAGAAACACTTGTGTGCAGGGGCATTATAAATACCAAATCATATCACATCATATAAGGGCCATGCTTTGGGACGCATTGTCTTCTTGAGTAAAATAGTAATTCAAGGGGACATTGTCATAATTGAGGGCATAAGGATGGGGGAGTCCATGAAGAGGATTGATTCTTCTTTTGTTTCTTTTAATTCAGCAGCAAATGGGCATCTGGCTGGGTCCCATAAACCCTTTCTTATGACAGTTAGGGCTTTCATCCCTGCTCGTGGGTGCATTAGTCACTTGAAGTGCAGGTGTTCTCTGTCCATCTGAAATATAAAAAACTGGGCTAGTATCTGAAAAATAAGTGAGTTCTAACATCAGCACTTCTTCCTAAAATCTAAACATTACTACTTCAATGCTTCTAAAATAGTACTACCTCCTAAAAAACTTGCTACTAAATTTCTTCTTTTTCACTTAAATTGAATGGCTTCGCCTCCCTCTTGTGCATACCTTAGTGTGCCTGTAACGTGTGACCAAAAAGCACACACATGTGTTGTTTTACCCTCGCTTGCCCCCACCCTTTCAATAGGTTTACACACCATTTTGTCCTTCTCAATAGTGTGCTGAGCTCAAATGTCATCTCCAAATGCTTTTTTAAATTTATTAAGGAAAAATGTCTCCTCTTTCTTTTGATAGAATTGATTGTGAACTGTTACATTATTAATATTACTGGGGATAAACTACCCATCTTTTATAATAAAAATAATAAAACAAAACATACAAGACAAAACCAACAATAACACAAAAGGGACAATTTTCTTCTTCTGCTGGTCTTTTTCTTTCTTCTTGGCGCAACCATAGATGAAATATGCTTTACTTTCTGTAAAAACCAAATGGAGGCAAAAGTCATGATATAGAAACAACCGAAAATGTACTTTACGTTTAATACATCTTCTCCTGTCTGCATGTAGGAAATTAGCCTTGCCACTGTATATTTCAATTAATGTGATGATGCTGGGGTCATCTCAATTTTTTCTATGGCCAGGTAGAGCATGATCTCATCCTTTTAAAATAAAGGCCGTGGTGCATATGCTTTATCGTTTTTATATGAATTTGTTGGCAGGCCTGCTTTTTGGCTACCTCAGTGCAAATCTTCTAAAAACCTATGAAATTCACTGACAAAAAACTTTGATAAAGGGATGGTATGGTTAGGTTGCACTAGTAAAAACCTATACAATCAGTGATGTTATCAATGACATTTGCGATGTCATGTTTGATGTAATGGGTGTTAGTCTTAGCAGTGCACTGTGGTGGGGCGAGTTATGGTTGCCTAGGTTACCATAACTGGCAAATTTCAGGTTTTTTTTGTTTTACTTGTAGCCATAATATGGATAGTTTGTTATTAGTGCAAAGTAAGTGTAATGTTACTTTCAAGTATTTGTTTGCACTTAATTTGATAGGTTTTTCTTAGGGCAACTGAAAAATTTCATTCCGTTAACAACGTTTTTTGTCAGTGAACTTCATAGCTTTTTAGTAGTGCAACTTACCCATAACGTCCCTTTAACAAGATTTTGTGTGAGTGAATTGCATAGGTTTTACTAGTGCAACTTAACCATAACGTCCCTTTCGCAACATTTTTTGTCAGTGAATTTCATAGGTTTTTACTAGTGCATCTTAAGCATAATGTTCCTTCAGCAATGTTTTTTTTCAGTGAATTGCATAGGTTTTGAGCAGGATACCCTTACATTTTCAAGATGTGCTGTACAACATACTGAACCTGTGGGCACCGTGTTAATGCTCACAGCAGTCTCGGAGAATGCATCTGTTCGCAGACATTGGGTGGCATCGTACCTGTTCAGAAAGGCAGGGGCTCTCTTACATAGTGATACCATTCAGCAAACACAAGGAACATATGTAAGCAGCAGCATGTACATGCATTGCAAGGTAAGATAGAGTAGGGCTGAAAACTGTGTACTTATGAAGCAAACAGCACAAAGGCATAGGGACTACACCGTAACAGAATACACCAACAACAGAAGTGATGTCTCCCTTCATACAAATCTTACCTCACTGCTACTATGCATGGGAAACGATGATATTGAAATTGTTGCTGAGTGTATATGTGGTATTGTTTTTAAATGCCGTTATGACTCAGCTGCGAATAGTCCTCATAGGAATGACCACAATTAAGCAAAAGATAGGTGTCCTACAGACACGACACCTGCCCGGGCCTATCCGCAATGACAATGGAGGCATACGTACAACGCCAGCATGACCCACATGTCTGCATGTTGTGCACCACCTATAATTATGTGTGGGAGCAGACGTTTGTTCGTTGTGCAAGTACACACATATGTATCTGTTCCTCTGTGTCCTGGTGGTACCACCACTTAGCATCATATGCGAACGCACGTTAATTAAGTCATGCCACTCACCACCCAAGAACTACAGCTAACATCCCACCTGCTATACCCTATAAACACCCAGCGCCTCCCAAAATGGTTGGCGCATGTGTGTCGTACTATTAATCAGTAGAGAAGTTGCAACGGTATGCATAGCACACCTATGCACATGCGCACAACGTATGCAGAACTTACGCACAGTGTATGCCTCTCAAAACACGTGCTGTGGACAGCCGTCCCAAGGGAGAACAGTGGCAACGTCACCATGTGACCGCCCCACGCTGCACGTGGGCCGTTATGTCGGGACACAATCCAGACCCTCAGACAGCAGAAAAGTACAGTCTTGTGCAATATACGTAGTGTTTTTCGGAAAGTACACACTGAAAACACACCACATTGTGCCGGTGCACATGTATATATGTTTTTCAACAATGTAGGCCTGTTTTCCAGGTGCAAGTTCTCCACAGCAGCCCTACAAAAGGCCACACCCCAGAGCTGCTCTGCAATCTGTTTGTAGCTTTTCAGAACAGGGTAGAGGGCCACATAGGTTTGCCATGTAAGTGATGGTGGACCGGATCTGCTGTGCTACAAGTAATGGCAACCATGTCAGCCGGGCTCAGTACACACAGTAATTGAAAAAAGTATTAACGGGCCTCCCTGTGACTCACACCCTCAGTTGTGATAGTCCCCACTGTCCCATTCCCATGGGTAGCATGCTGAAAATGGCCATGCCCCAATAAAGCAGAAACATTCCTTCTTCCCTTTCCACTTTCTTCTTTCCAGCACGCCGTCATTGGGTATTGTTAGAATGTTTCACACGCATCCTCCAATCACATTGAAGAGCTCTCCATGTAACAGTATCAGTTCTGTACAACAGTCCTCTGCGTACACACCACACCCAGAACTGGTATTGAGCAATACCCCATGCTCCACAGTCCCATTTCCATGGCCAGCCTCAAAATCCTTCTTCTTCTTCTAGTGAAACACCTTTTTTCTGTTTTTATTTGATGTTGTGTTTTCTTGTGCTCACATTGTTACAGTAAACTCTTTAACGCATCCTGTAGATGGGCAAACAAAACAGCATTACCATTGGGCGACAACGAAATGTCATTTGCTTGGAAAAACTGCATTTCCACCACTAATGTGGTCATTGTTGCAGAAGAACATCCCACCATTGGACAAAAAAGTATATATGCTTCTGTTGATGAGACACCTTCTAACCTCTTGCTCTGAACAACATCCAGGAACATTGTCCCATACTCTTCTTGGTGTTTTGGATTAGAAAAGCACCTTGGCAGTGGGAAAAAACCTCTTCACTACGTTCAGCAACCTCTTCAGTCAATGGAACAAACCTAAAAATGCCACGTAACCCCATAGTGCATGATGACAACATCGACTGTGGCCGTGCCGCAGTAAAGCAGGAGCAGTCCTTCTTACCTTTCCACTATTTTTTGTCCACCACTACCTCATTGGGTACGGGTAAAGAGTCACACACGCATCCACCAATGCCATCGAAGACGTTAACATCTAACACTGTCCGCTCTGCACACACTTCATGTGTACCGTTACAAAGCCTGCACGTATCTTGTCATTCGAAAGCACGTCCAGTAGAAAGTTCAGTAAAAGATTGCAAGATGTGTGCATCCACATTCATCCACATGAGCACCCATCACCACAAAATAGAAGTATGAATACTTTTTATGCAGTATGTTTACAACTCTGTTATAAGTGCCTCTGCGCACGGTATCTGCCACTGAGCGTCCATTACGTTCTTGAAAAGCATACTGTTTTTTCTCCCCTCCCCTACCATCAAGTGGCACTTCAATGGTATGTGGTTGCGAAGTTGTCATTTACCCATATCATACATTGTAATATCGAAACAGAAACTCTCTTCTTTCCTTCCAACAATTCTACAAATTGTTTTCCCCACTAACCCATCTCCTACATACATCGTAATAATAAGGCACCAAAACCAGCACTGAATGCATCTTACCAACCTAAAGCAAGTTCCGAAAAGGTCACTCTCTACACAACTGTCGTTCTCTCTTGGCTGGACTATTGCAACAGCCTCTTCTTAAATATGCTCGCTTCTACTCTCCGCCCTCTGCAACTCATCCAGAGGAGGACTGAGCAACTTGTCCTTGGCCTCAAGCCCAGGGATCGTATCTCTCCTGGACTGAAATGTCTGCATCAGCTCCCAGTGACTGCGATGAATAAGGTGAAAACCCTCTGCATTATGCACAAGGCCTTCTTGGCCCTGGGACCTCAATACCTTCAACTCTCACTTCCTAAATATCTCCCTGCTCAAGCTCTTCCCTCATCTGCCTCCAACTCCCTCAGGGTCAGTCCCTTCTGCAAGCAACCATTTGGTGGTAGATCTCTTTCTTCGGCTGGGGCTTCCCTCTGCAACAGCCTCCCTGCCTCCCTGAAACTTGAGGAAAACCATTGCTGGTTCCGGAAGCACCTCAAAGCCTTTCTCTTTGCATCTGCTTTTTCTCCTCCGCTCCCCGGCTGACTTCATGGCTGCAACTGACTCTCCACTGGTTAACTGGCCACTCTCTGATGTCGGGCCCAGGCCTCCTCCCCCAGCCAGTAGCACCCCTGCCAAGCCTTTCTGGTAAACCCTGCACTTAGGGACTGTTTTCTGTATCGCAAACGGTTCCACCACCACCTGATGTCTGCACTTATCCCTGCACTGGTCACACTCGGGTCGTATTTTTACGTTGTCATTTGATCTTCTTCCCATGTACTGCACTTGCCCCTCCCCCTACCCATGCACTTTGGCGATCAGAGTAACACCTGGCCTAGTAGGTTTGTTGTCTCTGTCTCCGCTCTGTTCCTCCTCCCTTGCCTCGTCACGCCTTGCAAAACTTGTGTAAAGGCTCATTATAAATGACATATTATACAATTTCACATCATATGATACGATAGACACATTGCATTCAAAGCAAGAGGATGCCTGCCACTTACCTTGTACATTGTACAGGTTTTAATGTTTTCCGCAGTACCCCACTTACTACACACTTTTCAAAAATGATCACACAAAAGCAGCATTGAATGCATGTTACCAACTTCACACAAGCACATACAGTGCATGCATACAAACAGGATGCCTGGTTCTTACCTTGCACACTTCCACCATAGCCTTCTGCACTTCTTTGTGCAAAGAGACCTTCTGCCACATTTTTTGCATACACACCACAACCACAAACCTTATTGCGCAATGCCGTAGCCTCCACAGTCCCATTTCCATAGCTCCCATTCTGAAAATGGCCTGATGTGGTACGGGTAATCCTGAAACTACTGCAGAATCCACTCAGTTTTTGTGCTAGGAAGGGGAGGGAGTGTGAAACAGGGTTGGATTTGGGGGTTTTTGTGGTTCCTCTCAAAAGTTTTGGTTTTTTATTTTTCCTTGCAAACAACTGTTTTTTTTTCTCTTTGTATGAGTTTCTGTTTGTTTCTCCTCCTTCAATTTTCACCGAATTATGGCCCACGCTTCTTGGACAGTGTAAAAGAAAATGGTATTGCCAATGGCATTAAAAGAAATGCCATTTGCACGGAAGCAGTGCATATTTTGCAACTTCATGCTCTCATAGTGGGTGGAGAACATTCCATCAGTGCACATGAATGCAGACATGCTTCTGTTTATAAGACACATTCTGAGCTCTGGCTGGGGACAAATTACACCGGCATGGTCCCATCCTCTTTTTGGTGGAATGGTTGAGAAAACGACCTTGGCAGTAGGAAAAATCTGCATCACTGCATTCATCAACTTCTATAGGTGACGGAGCAACCGTCCACATGACAAATAACCCAAATGTAGACCTCCATAATGCACCATGACAACTTGACCAGTAACGATAGAGGCGACATATCTGCAAAGATGAACCATCCCGCCAAAACGGCACACATAGAGACTGGCCCACAAAACGTCCACTCCTTCCAACCTCAAAATAGCAGCAACACCTCTTTGCATGGCATACCTGTGCAGATCTTGTAGAAAAGTATCACCCAGGAGCAGCACTGTGCGTCTCTCCATCTCTACCAACCTCATTACACAGAGAGTATTGGGAAAAAGTAGTACCGCCCCTTCCTGTGAACTGCACCCTTGACACCTGATTCCATAATCCCCACAGTTCCATATGCATGCTCACCATGCTGAGAATGGTAGGATGTGGCATGTGCGCTTTCCCAGCTACTGCGAGGGCTACACCGCAGTGAAGCAGGGACAGTCCTTGTCCCCTCTCCACTGTTCTTCTTCCAGCACTCCCTCATTAAATACTCTAAAATAATTATGCATGCATGCAGCAATCACAGCCAAGAACTCTGCAGCCAACACTATCATTTCTGTACAGCACTCCATATTTACCTTTCAACACTCCAAGTCCACGTTGCGTGTGCTTCCTAAGCACCTTCAGTACAAAGGTCTGGAAAAAAATCCACGATGTCAGAATCCAAAATCATCCAGAGCAGCACCCAGCACGCCTTTGGTCATGCACACAAAAGCCTACTGCTTGCCCACACCCGGCACAACATAATGGAGCCATGCATGCAAACATGTGGCCAGAAACCACAATCCACAAATGTAACATAGCCAGCGGCACTTCTATCCAACCCCAGCACCATAAGACAGTGATGCATGGAAACATGTAACAGCAGAGTCCACAAACATATCACTGCCTCCGCCACCTCTACCCACTTCCATTCACAAAGTATTCTATCACTGCCAACCAGACCACACAATCTTCACAAAATTGGGCCTACTCCCAGGAAGCTACACATACTAGAATATCCAAGCACATAGAACATTCACGTCAAGCCTACCCTCTTCTATACTGACAGTGTTCCAACAGTGCACCCAGTGGGCACACTGCAGGACTTTTCAATGCACAATCTCCAGCCATACACCGAAAACCGTAGGATGTTCTAACAATGACCGCACCCATGGAAGCAACAACATATGCATGTCAGCACACTTCTGGTGCTCTATGAAGAGTAAAATGTGCTCCACAACCATTCCGTAAAAAGGTGAGTACCCACTGACAGATGCAGTCTAAACTACATTGCTGCGGTAGGTGTGGGCAAGGCCTATACTATTGGGCGCATGGCCTACAGCCTTTGGCCCTGCACCCAATAGTCTAGGCCTTGCCCACACCCACCTCAACATAATGCAGCGGTGCATGGAAACATGTGCCCAAGTACCCCACTCCACACATGTACCACAGCCACAGCCACTGCTACCCAACCTCCGCACCTGAATACAGCTATGCATGGAAACATGCAACAGTTAGCAGATTCTACAAACATTCGACAGCCTCCGGCACCCATACCCACTTTCATTCACACAGTATGGCGTTACTGCCAACCAAACCAAAAAAGTTTCTGCAACAGTGGCCCTGCTCCCAGCACGCTATTCAGTACACAAAAGCAATACCTCATAGTGCAGTATAGTAGTCAGCACTCCGTGCAATGGACACTACACAATCCTATGAAATATGCAGTTCGCTCCTATCCACTTCTATGCACACCCTATTTAAATATTGCACCCACTTCACAGACTGCAGTATCCATACACATAGAAGATGCACTTCAACCTTACCCGCTTCTATACTGACAATATTCCTACACTGCACTCAGTGCACACACTGCAGAACTGTTCACTCCATTAGCTGCAGCCATCGAGTGACCACTGTAGGATGTGCTAACAAGCACCACACCCATGGCTGCAACAATGTATGCAATGCTGACAAACCACACACAGAGAAGGCAACAATGTCAAACCTAATAGCAACCACGGCACATAGTGTTTGGTGCAAAGCCTCCATCCATACATCAAGTGAGCTACGGCCTCGGCACATGCAACACACCGGAGTACACGCTATCTTACAATGTGCATGTCACGTGCAATGTAATCCCCTTCTGCAATTGAGCTCCCACTAGTCACCACGGAAAGAGGTCTCCGCACCAGCTGTCCTGCCATACTGAAACCTGCCTGCATTCGGCACACATGGTAGTGGCCTGTGGAGCTACGCGCCGATTGGCCCTCTACGGGCGAATACTGCAAGCACAACATATTCGTCCACCTTTTGACATATCTAAGATTAATCACTTCTAACTCCCCCACCATTTCCATCCCTTCATCCCACCACCACATGGAATAATATGTTTTCCAATGCACTCCCTGTCTGCAAATCAGCTGCCACCAGTCACCACAAGCTATCGTGCCGTAACCAGGGCTGTCTGCATTCAGCACACATGGTAGTCACCTGTGCAGGGACAAGTGAATTGGCGCAGTACGCATGGATACTGCAGGCACATCACCATCTTTGTCCAGCTAATAATCACACATCGCAGATGAACCACTTCTCTCTCCCCCACACTTTCCATCCCTTCTTGCCACAAATACATGCCTTACACTTTATGTATCAGTCCCTTTCGGTGCCACACTGTCCTCCGATACACCATTGTGGCATTTCCCAAACATTTTGACACACACCATGCTTCCCTCCAGCCAGCCATCGACCGCATCCAAAGTTTGCCAACATCACGGCGTACTCCAAGCCAATGAGATTTCTGTCCGCCGAACAAACAGGGAAATGGGTCAGCAGAGCGTAGCCAGATATCACACAATTATTTAGACATAGATTTCAGTTCTTTGCAACAAAAGCACTGCTCGGATTTCCACTAAACATACAAAAGCACACTTTCTGAAATTTCCTGCCGCAAATTTGGTGAAAATCCATCCAGCCGGTTGGATTGTAGCCCATTCAATCTACGGAAAAAAAATTGGGACCCTCCTATAAGTTTCCCCCCTGCATGAAACCTCACCAAACTTGCTGAAAAGATTCAGAGCGGGCCATATAATTTTTTTGCAAAGTTTGGTGAGGATTCCACCAGGGGGTGCGGAGTTATAAGCTGCCAAAAAAGTGGTCATCCTATGGGTTTAGCAACTTAACCATAACTACACGGCCGCTACTGCGGGCCGGGTAATATAGTACTTTCACCTCAACCTATGACACTCTACTTCGGAGAAATGCTATCAGTTTGAAACCACTGTATCCCTCACTATCTTTCACTTGTACTCACCTTTGATACTAAACAATGAAAATATTCATCCACTAATACTTACCTCTTCTTATAATGTTTCTCCAATTGTACCGCTGCACGCCACTAAGGCCATATAAACATTCCTCCTGTGCTCCAAAAATGACACTTTTTCATCCGTAACATAAATCAACATGTTTACATAAACGCATATACATACATATATATAATAAAAATAATGTTCTTGATACTTTCATATGTTGTTCTTTGCACTGGCAGGAGTTCTCTCGTTGTGTTTTCCACATAACCCCTCCTTCCTGAATTTGCCCGTTGCATGTTACTGTGTGTCTTTTTATTTTTTGTAGTCCCTCCTCCTCCATAATTTTAAAAATGCTCCAAATATACTACAAAAATGATATGCACTCTATGGTCTCTTATATTGTGTTAGCAGTGTTAGCAAGACATTGGGTTAATGTTACTTAACTTTATGCCATGCTTGCATTGTAGAAATATTGTCTACTATTGTGGGGTGTATGTAGGTTAAGCATGTGTGTGTTGCTCACCCCCGCTTTGTGGCCATAAGGTGACAAAACCATAACATAATATGTTTTCCCAGATATTATGCATAATGACTTCTCTTTCCACACCTCCAAGTTCCCTTCTCTTCACTCCTTCTAATAAATCAATCATCGTAAGTACTACTGATCCATAACCTGCGTAGTACTTGGGCCAAAACTTCCTTATTTCTGTTAGAAATATTTAACTGCTAAATAAACTTCAATTAAACAAGCCTTTGTTTGTCAAATTAATCAATCTGTATGCTTCACCAAGAGTCATCACTGTCCTCCAGTTGTATTCCCTAATTGTTGCAGCTACTAACTTGCTTGCACTCTTTGGTCCTTCTTGCTCATCCATGGGTATGTTTTATTTAAATAAAACTCTGTGGGTACTCCTAACAATCTGCCTTTTATTCTTAAAATCCATGCTAAGCAGTGTGTGTGCTCCATCTTGGCCTTAAAGCGCTTACTCAAACCTCTCCCCAATATATTGTTAATATGTTGCAAAACATGTAAAAATGGTATAAGAAATCATGCTCTCTAGCTTATAGTGTTAGCAACTTCAGTGCTGTGCTGGGGAAAGTGCTCCCTCCCATTACTATTACTTCTCCCATTCTGAATCTAAGTGTTTGTGTCAGTGTGTGCGCATTTTATGGCGCTACTGCAAAAAGTGCTTATAATTTTGTTAATTCCTGCTGTACTCATGTAAGAGTCTGCCGTTCCTGATCTGGTGTCACTTACTATTGCATTAACCTACTGTGTTGTGTAATTTGCATTTATGATTGCACTTTTATGCTAGGCCCATGTCTTGCACCATGTGTGATTTTGGCATATTATTTCAATGATTCTGTGCTATGCGGTAGGGGATATGCTGTCTCCCCTCTTTCTGACTTTAGTTACTTTTCTGCCCAGTGTTCTCACTGTCTGGCTACTTGTAGTACTCTCATGCATGCATTCATTGCATTATCTGTCTCATCCTTGCTCTCCCAGGCCTGTTTCATTCTCACTAGCATTTCCCTCTTCTAACGTACTTCCTTGCCTTCTTATTGTTACACATTCTATAAAAACAAACTATGTGCATCTGCTCTCCTTTTTGATAATACACTGACACATCTAAGATCCCTTCCAGTTGTTGCAATCCTTTCTATGCTACTTAGCACAATGGAATGACACATCTCTCTGTGCTCATTCATTGTATGTTGAAAAACCATTGGGCAAGGAACCTTCCCCTTTTTCAAATTACTTTTTCAACAATGTACCTAAACTTTAAAAATGGTTTCTTTCCATCGCACAGCATGACTTTTTCCCGTATCTGTGTGACTACCCTGTGCACACTTATAGTATATGCCTTTTCACAATGTCCCATCTATTATAGATTCCTAGAATGTTTAAATGGGATTAAAAAAAGGAGGCGGTGGGCTCTGATGTATACTAATTTAATGTCTATGATCAGATCCTAAAACAAAAAGTATCTGGCATAGCCCCAAAAAATTCAAAATAGCTAATAAAACCTTAAAATGGGAAGTGGCTTGTGTAATTTTGAAAATTATCTCCTGGAGCCATTCTGGGTCATTTATGGATACTGAATAGAGACAAACTCTAGTGTGAAAAAATGTGCTGAAACTATGGTGGCCAAAACTAAAATATTCAAAACTATAGACCCCCACCAGATAAAAGAAACATGGGTTCACATACCCCACAATCCCATATACATCCCAATCAAAGGCACCCCAAATAGCACCATCTCAACATAACATATAACAACACATCTAATCCTTTTCTTCTTAAAAAAAACCATCCAATCTCAAATACTCTCAACTGTGGTTGCTCTCTTAACTTAACAATGCTTAGCAATGCTATCCCCTAATCATAAACAGCATAATTACCAATATATCTTTTAATCCTGGCTCTAAAAGACTTTTTCAATGAGAGTAGCACATAGCCCCTGCTTCACTTAAAACTCTGTATTAAAAATCATTTACTATATTCAACAAATCTTATATATCTGTATAAATCTTAAAAACCTATCTTTGTATCATCTTCATGCACAGACACATATATTATATCTAGCCTTACTCATTCTTGTATATATTATTTCAAAAACACTTAAAAACAGCCCAATCCAGCTTTTCTAAAAATACAAACCCTTGCTATCATCTCTCCAAGCTTCTTCATAAATATTCAACTGTAACTTACCCCAGCCCTACTGAACCATATACATCCACTTGTTTACACCCAACACCCCCTCTTGCTTCCTAAAGGCTTTCAACCCTTTTGTAATGTGGTTAAAGCGCCCACTGCTTATTCCAACTGAGCCATTCAATTCAGCCTCTCTTCATAGCTTGTAATGCAGTTTGGCTTGTTTTGTCTTGTTTCTGCCACAAAAAAGCCCTATACCCCCCATTGTTTGATGTATAGAAGTGGGTTTTTGTAAGAAGCCGCTTCACCTAGGGGCTGGAATACTTATACGGGAGGGTTGTGAGTTGAATTGTCAGGTAATAACTGAGGAGTCTTGCCACTTGTTTCACACATATAACAGTGATATATTACACACTTAAAGCCGACACATGTTTCAACCCGACATGGGTCTTTTTCAGGTTTGTGGTCAGTTTACATAATGTGCAATAGTGTTAATAAGTGTTTGTGAACATTTTAGTGTTGAATGATCTGAGTGAAGTGTCCCAATTTTGCATTAGGTTGTGTTGTGACATATTGGAGAACGGAAGAGATGTGGTAGTGACAAACAAACGCATGACATACGGATTGAGCATATTGCATAAGTGTCACAGAGATGTTTGTGGATAGCAAGAACATTGAAGAGTATGGTAATACACGTTTGCAAGTTTAAGATAGAATTGTTAAGAACATGTAATAGCCATGTCAATATGGTAGGCGGCACCAAGGAACAAAGAGAGAAAAGGACAAAGAAAAAGAGATTGGAGTTAATATGGCGGGTGTGGTTGCCATGCCAATATGTGAGCAGGGGCGGGGGGGATTTATTGTATTGCTGGGTCTGGTTCCTTACCATGTGTATTGTATGGGAAAATGTAGTTGCAAATGGAGCTCTTGAGTAAGGACTCTTGTTGGATAACCTGGGGGTTAGACATAATGTTGAGTCATTGGGTAACTGATAGATATAAATAGGAATGGTCCCGAATGGTGCTGCACAAGTGAGTGTCTGTTAGGGGATGATGGGTGGGTCTGGCTTGATGCCCAGGTCTGTTTTGTTTTGTTTGCCTGGGCACATTACTCAGGGCATAGGGATAAAATTCCTGTAGTTCTCGTGACAGATCACTGTCTAAGTCTCATAGTGTGATTCCCTAGGCGCTGTGAGTCACGTATGGTACAAGGAAGGTCACTTGGTGTGGCATCGGACTATGGGTTAACGAGTGAGGGTATGCTGCCAGTGCTACATGTATATTACGATTGGTGCAGGTAGCGTGAAAAGGTAGAGGGGGCAGGGTAGAGAGTGTTGGAGCGGTCCTGTAGGCCTGCATTGGCTGGTCTTATGGTTGTAGAAAGATATAGGATTATAGGGGTGAGCAAGTTGGTCAACAGCCCTGGCCGTGGGTGCGATTGCGAGTGCGATTAAGCAGTTGACATGTCCAGGTTGTGGTGCAATAAGATCAGACTTGACTGTATGTGTATACAATTATTTAGCAATTATGGTCTTGGGCAATAGCCCTGGTGATAGGCGCAGTTGGGGGTGCGATTAAGCAGTTGGCGTGTCCAGGGTGTGGCGCAATAAGATCAGACTGGATTGTATGTGCATACAATAATTTAGCAATTACGGTCTTGACAGTGGTTACTTACAACTGAAGCATTGGGCCAAGGTGAGTGTATTGGGGAGTAGCCCCAGTTAGAGGGATGTGTTTAGCAAAAATGAGTATACTGGGGATGATTCCAGCAGCTCCCTGGCCTTGGGATAGGTTTGATCCAATGGACTGGTGTCAGCATGTGTGATTTAAGGGAATTGTAATACAGAACAGGCTCGTGAGCTAACCAAGGTGGAAGGGGCTTATTTGAGACTCGGCATGGGCTGGGGGAGCCTAGCCCTTGAAGTTTGATTTACAAAGTATAGGGGTCAGAGTGCCTGTTTGAATTTGTAGTCCACAGTAGTCCACCAGGGCTGGGAGTAGTTACAAAAAGCTTTAAATTAAAGTGTGAAGTGCAGTAAGGATTGGTGTTGGTGCAGGGACTTACCTGCCAGGCCATTAGGGCCTCAGCATAAATATGAGTGGTCACAATGATCTTTTGATGCCGGCTGCCATCTTTGTTATGTGTTTATGCAGTTGTGTAATGCTGTGTGATTGGCTGTTCGTATACAGACTTCTGATTTGTTGTTAGGATGCAGGCTTCCTAATTGGTTAATACTGTATCATATAATGCTGGGTCGGTGTGCAACTGCTGTTCTAGCGAGCGATGTGTGCTGGGGCAAATGTAAGTAAATAAATGAGGGGCGCAGTGATTGATTTCTGGAGTAGTAAAAGGGCAACTGTGTCTGAGTAAAGGTTTAGCACACTTCAGTTCCGTGTCATGAAAGTTTGGCATGTTGCTGCAACATTTTGTGCGGGCAGTGTATGCCCATTAGGCAGCAGGCAAAGTGTGGTGGCATCTGTGTCTGATGCAGGTGGTTTGTGGGTGAGGTTTGCTCAAGAGGAGCATGGAGGGGAGTTGACGTAGTAGGGTACAGATTGTGGAGGAAGGTGTGGGTAGGGGGTATGATTAGGTTGGTAAACCACTGACCGAGTAAACTCAAAATTGAGGTTTGTGCTGGGAATCCATGGTCTTTTTCCTTTTCTCTCTCTGTTCCTTGGTTCCACCTACTACATTGACATGGCTACTACATGTTCTTGACAATGCTATCTTAAACTTGCAAATGTATATTACCATACTCTTCAATGTTCTTGCTATTCACAAACATCACAGTGACACTCATGCGATATGCTCAATCCATATGTCATGCATTTTTTGTCACTATCAAAACATTTCTTCCATTCTCCATCAGGTCACACCACAACCTAATGCGACACAGTACAAATTGGCACATTTCACTAGGATACTTCACCACTTAAATGTTCTCAAACACTTTTTAACACTACTTCACATTATGTAAACTGACCACAGCCTTAAAAAAGACCCATGTCGGGTCGAAACACGTGTCAGCTTTAAAAGTGTAATAATTCACTGCTATAGCTGTGAAACAAGTGGCAAGACTCCTCAGTTATTATCTGACAATTCATGTCACATCACAACCCTCAGTATCAGGATTCTAGCGCTCGGGTGAACGGAGCTTCTTACCAAAACCCACTTCTAAACTCACAGAGAAGGAAGAGCACCATCCCTAAAGAGGCTCTGACTGGCAGCAGAACCCACCTTAATCATCACGATCAGTGCAGTGATCTGTATATTCTACTGATCTACTCCCTTTCCCAGTACTTCTTTGAAGTGTGCTAGCAGCCCAAGGAATGTTATCTCTTGAAACAGTTATACATCTCTCACTGCACATTGCAAAACACTGTATGTGCATCTTCTAAAAAAATCTTTTGTTTCTTGCTTTATATGATAGGCACATGATTGGGCCTTAATAAAATTCAATTTGTAAAAATTAGCTTTTTAGGTCAGAGCTATCACAAAAAACTGCTCAATTACCCTTTCCAAGCAAGTCAAGCCATGTTCAGGGTGGAGCTACCGACACTGCTCAATGTGGCTCTGTTATTTCTACAAATGCAGCCCACGAACAAACTTAATTTCCTAAAGAATGCAGGCTGTCTTGTTTCTGCCGAGTACAAGCACAGCAAAGGAATGTTATCTCTGCCTCTCTGCTTGGTATGGCTATATATTTTCACAATACAACTGAATTTTAGCACAAAGAAAACACTGTCTCTTTCAAAATTCTTTTCATTTTTAGCTTTTAAAATGCACACATACTAGATATAAGGAAAATCACAGACCTTATAAAAAAAAACGCCCTAGCTTTTCTGGGCTGTTTGTTTAAAACTGTGTTCCGTGGCTATGCACTGGTTTTCTGCAGAAAATGCAGTCCACGTTCCAAGCCAAACGAAACAAAATGCATTTCTTTATTTTAAAAATAAAAATGAAATCCCTGCCTTTGAGCTAAACACAAAATGACAATGATGCACCACAAAACACATATAATAAATCAGCCGTCACTGGCACATGACAAAACACAACAAACACTTAAAGAATAAACCCCCAAAAAAGAAATGTGCACATCATTTCAAGGCTGTCATCTCCCATTTTCTGTTAATGGAGGTAACTCATCTCAAATGTTACCCCTTCTTGTAGTGTGACACTCACTTTTCATCTTGGCTCTTACCTCAGGTATCCATCCCTAAATTGACCCAAACTGAAGTGTAGTGTGTGCGCTTGGGTTCCCTTGGAACTCAAAACGGAGGTATCCTTTCCCTTCTTCTTAAATGCAATCCTAGTATATTTCCCCTGTATATAATACACAATACAGTGGGCCCCATTATGAGTCCGGCAGTAGCCGTGCCGGTAAAAAGAGCAAGGCTGCCACCGAAATAATTTTTTTTCCAGCGCCTGGCAATGGGCAATTACCGGGGCATTGCAGCCCCGGCGGACCCGGTAATTGCCCATTGCCAGGCGCCGGAAAAATTACTCCCCATACCCATTTGAGTCCCATTGGACTCAATGGGAATGGGAAGGATGGTAGCACCGGCACCATTCAAAATGATCCCGGTGCTACTGTCAATGTCTGTGGGCGGGTGCCGTTCCGTGCACCAGGTAGGACGTAGTGGGTGGGAAGGCACACGCCTGCAGAACTCATAGTTTGCCTGGTAATCAAGCTTGTAATGAGGCCCAATGACTTCCCTTTTACTACTGTTGCCCCCACGTGTCTCTCCCCCTTAGTTCTTGTTTCTCACACAGTGTATACATCACCCATAATTTATGGAAGCCAGCTCCTCTTCTTGAAATTCACCATCTGCGGAGCACTGCCAGTCACGAAAACATGCTTTGTAAAATTCGGTCATACTGCAACTTTTCCTTTCGCCTTTCATTCTTCTTCTGAACATTCTTTGTACCTGGTAGTGCTGTACATCAGAGGATTGTGGGCACTTTTCACTTTTAAAGATTTAAAGCTTCTCATCTTGGGGTGCCATTATTTAAAGGAGGTCATCTCTCAGACAATTCTCTGCTGCGAGCTGTCCTGGAAAGCAAATACACACTGTGCAAGGAAGAGACACAAAGACAGCCGGCTGGGAGCATCTTGTTTAATCAACTGTCTTACAAGCTGAAAAAAGAATATCTCACTGTTTTTCTGCATCCATCGTGGTTTTATAAGATGACAAAAATTACACAATAATTGTATGCTAATCTGAACCATATAAGCCAATTTGCTTAAAGGTCAAATATATTATTAGTTTTCCATTTGACATACACACTTCCTGAAACACATGATCATTTCCTGTCACACTACAAGGCATTTATGCAAATCAGCATGACTGGTTGTTTTTCACATTTACTGGATTACAAGGCATATGTTGCAACTTTCAAAACCCAACAAAAACAATTCTGTGATGACGCACATTTGAGCACAATGTGCTAAGGACACAAGATTTGTTGGTGCATGTATGTTGGTTACCCCGCCTCACTTCTCTGCTTCAGGCTACTGCCAAATTTTATTTATAAAAAACCTTTCAACACCACTGTTAAAAACTATATATTCCTACCATTTAAACTGCTAAGTCACTGCACCTTGGCCCTCATTACGATACTGGCGCTAAACCATGGCGCTATTAGCACCACGGTTGGTGCCGGTATTGTAACGAGTCCACCAATGTTTAATGGGGAATTACCACCCCATTCCAAGGTTGGCGGGGCGGTAATTCCCCATTGAACATTGGCCCTTCCCCATTCCCATTTTTGCCCCATAGGGCTCAATGGGACTGGAGAAATTGCGGTACCGTACTTAGCACCAAGGTCCCTTTGCGGGTCCGTACTTTAACGGCTGGTCTAGACCAGCCGTTCAGGTCGGGTCCCGCAAAGGGACCTCATAGTAAGGCGCTAATGGGTTAACGGCGCCGCAGCCTTTTACGGCGCCGTTAACCCATTAGCGCCAGGGTCGTAATGATGCCCCTTGTCTTTTGCCCAAACCCTCCCTTATCCCAATAACCTTGCCTTGGATATCTAACTACTTGTTTGAGCTCTTCACAGCTCCATATTTCTGGGGTTTTCAGCAATCTGCTTTGAGGCCTATTTTCAGTTTAATACATGCCATGGTATCTATTTTGAAAAGAATGGTTCCCCTTGCTATTGTTATGGGCCTTATTTTGACATGTTTTTTCTAATGTCTACTGAGTGTGGGAAATATTTCTTATGTCAGGGAGCTACATTCTTTGTTTTGTATGTTGTGCGCAATCTAAGCATTTCTTTATGTTTATATGTTGTCCTAAATAAATGTGTGCAGTGTCCCCTATGTTATATTGTATCTGCCTATAATAGGGGCAGTCTGGCTCCCTCAATGGACAATACTTCTGACTTTTACAATGTTAGACAGGAGGGCGGGGCACAGTCGATGAATGACATTTTCACCTGTTTATCACCAGAGAGAGGCGGAGGATCTACCCCTCTTAGTTTCTGTTTCGCTTGAGACCGTAAATGAATTGTACCCCATTACATTAGGATACTATGAAAACCATAAGAAGGTTCTGAATATGACAGTGTCTGCTGGGATTAAAAAACTCTTTTGAGAAAGAAAGAAGACCTAAATATTAATCCCATACTATGAGTCAGTATGGGTTGTATCCTGGTGGAGCGTCAGTGAGGGAACGGTATGCTTGCTATTCCTTCAGATGGAGTGGAGCAGACTGATAGCTGTATCCTCTTACAGTATTCCTACAGATGCCATACATTATTTCATGTGTTATGTGGAGTGAGCTCATAGAGTTCAGCTCCATAAGAACACCAAACAGGGTTGAGGTTTTGCAACCACTGCTCCCCTTCAGTAGGAATAGTAGTAGTATTCAGTATCAATTAGCATCAGAATTAATGAGTGGTGTACATTACTCTATCTATATATCTGGTATAACCATAGAGGAGCGGAAAACATTACAAAATGGTGGTATCATTCCACACATGATGGGATGTTAGTTCCTTTTTTATTCCTATGAACACACTCCACATAGCACATGACAATGGCATCTTCTGTAAAAATGCCAAATGGGGACACAGTTATCATGCCCTCACAACTCCCTTAAGGAGAGTGGTGCTTCCTGAAGTTAAAACTCTATCAGGATAGGGATACCTTAATTCACTGAAAGGACTATACTAGATAGTTTACTAAGTCCTGAAACTGAACAACATATTGGATATTACCTGTAAACATTGAAAACACAGGACAGGACTGGATGGTACATGCCTGCATTGCCACTATAAATCACTTTCATGAAGGTGTCCCAAAATCTGCCAGAAATGCCACTGCAGATCACTTTCATGATGTTGCGCACAAAATATTTAAAAAAAGAGGTGATGGTTGGAAGGTTTGGAATTAATTCTAGCCTATGGCATTGCTCTGGGAAACCCTCCAGAATATTGTTCTTCAGTCTGCCAAGCCATTACAAAAGGGTCCAAAGGCTGCTGGGACTAGAGGCCGAAGATACTCCTCACTGTTGATGCCCAATGAGGTCAAAAACATGTCTGGGCATGTTTGTGGTCTCGTGCAGAAAGAATGTGACCTAGCAGTTTGGGCTGGACTGCCACTTTTGGGGTGGTAGAAAGCCTGATTTGCATATGGTCTTTCTCCTTCTCTAATGGCTGGATGGATGCCCAGAGCAGTGCCAGGGGTTCTGATTGATTCAAAACATTACAGCCATCACCTTTTTGATTTGCACCCAAAATATTGCCATAGTGTCAATCACGTTAATGTTACACCCACAGCAAATATGAGTATTGCCACTGAAAATCACTTTCAAGAATTTGTAAGGAAGTCACTGGCCTGGTAGAAGTGGAGGAGAATGCAAAGGATTCTATACAATGGCGCCTTAGGTACCAAAGAGCATAGACCCAGCTATCCACATATTTAATGGCTGCTAAGTTACTCTTGGTTCTCCTATTGATAACTCTGCAGCAGACGAGGTTATGCCTAAAAGAGGTAAGGGGGATAAGAGAAACAACAAAAAAATGTCAAGGTTACATGTGATTATAGTGAACTGATAAATAATAAACGTAATTTTACCAGGAAAAAAAATATTGAATTTCCTTTTTATAAATTGCCCCCCCCAAGCTCCCTGTTCGCCCATGCTTCTAACCACACCTCCAACTACGCCACACCTTTTAACCCTTACCCCCACCCCTTATATATTTAGCATTCAGTATTTATTTCGGTAAAATTCTATTCAGTATTTCTAGTCGATATATAATCACTGCATACTAAATTTCAATCCAGTGACAATTGTCCCGGGAGGATTGCTCAGCGGCAACGTGTTCACCTTGGAAGCAAGACGACACAAAGCAACACAGGTTTGATCCCCGGGTCCACGCTTAGAAACCTCTGGGTATTTAAGCGCGTTACAAATACACAACTAAAACAAGAAAAAAACAATTACGCAACTAAAAAACAAACAATTCCTGTAACAGCGCCTCGATGCCTGCGGGCTGTGTGAATGCTTTAAAAATGCAAATAAATAAATGTACATAACTATAACGTAGTAATATGAAGCAGAAAACCAAAACTTGGATACAAGTAAGCTTAGACACGTTACTGGGATTAAGCCCCAGGTTGTTGTATTAAATCTGGTTTCTGGTTTATAGTGACTTTTTCGAATGCCATATTTTCGAAATACCACTTTGTCTGCACCAAATTGCTGAAAAATAAATGTCCAATTTTTTTTTTGTATTTTATTTTCGAAATGGGGGGTTCCCCCCAAACTCCCTTTTTTTATTGACACTTTTTTTACTTACAAAACACAAAAAATATATAAAATAAAAAAATACATTTCCAAAAAAATAAATTGCAAATTGTTTTTGACCAAATGGTATTTCGAAAATAAGTTTTAGAAAATATAACCGGATACCATGGTTTCTATGTCTCTATTAGCATCCATACCAGTAGAAAATGTGCTTACCAATGAGTTGAGCAAGAAAGGAGGCAGGGGTTGGGCCAGGAATGGATGGGACCTAGCTGGAATACAGTAGTTAGCGACTGTGGAATAGTGTTACGTTTTCCAGGTTGTAGGTGTGCGACTTAACTAAATATTGAATTGAATATTAGTCATGAGAAGTGGTAGTGCTAAATAAAGGAATGTCTTCTAAAGTTGGTTAGGGATGCAATCCTCTTCCAATATCTGGTTTGGGGGGCTTGGATATCTTTCTAAAAACTCACTTTGTATTTCTCCTAAATAATAACTTGGTGTTGAAGATCTAACCATGAAAATTCCAAAGTAGCTTTTACTGGTGGAAGACGCAAGATGAAGGGTCCCCAGATCAATGCAGCAGGGGCTCTCAGTCAGTTCTGTTGTGTTCCATGAAGCAGATGCTGCTGGAAGAAGGGGTCATCTGAACGAGATGTGTTGTTTCAATCTGGGTTTATCTCAAGTTTATCTCAGTTAGTATTTATGATTCGCTGTTACAACGTGTTACATAATCCGTTTATATTAAGAAGGTTGAATTGGCACAGATGTATGATGTGTTGGCTGCAACACAAGGCACAAGGCTTAAACCTTAAACCTGAGATGCTGAGGGGGGAGTTTGAAGGAAATATATACAGAATATTTAAACAAAAGTCTTACATATTTTCCAAAAAGCAAAGGAAGACGCCTATGTATGTTTCTAAGACACTTACCGTCCTGCTGATTCTGGATGACTATGAACCTGGAAGTAAAGCAGAATAGGATTGCATGAGGGAGAGGGATTTACCTCCCAAATCAAAATAAGTCACACAAAAAAGCCCTTTTGTCCTTTGGTTTTGCAACACAACATGTAAAATTGTACATTCTCACATGCAGCCACAAGATGCAACATTCAGCATGTTCAATCACAAAGCAATGCCAATTCCAAAATGTAGGATTCAAAATGCCAGCAAAGTACAAAGTACAGATATTAAACCAAAAAGTTCAATTCAAGAGCTTATTCCCTAACACAGTGATAGCTCGTGGCCCTTGGCCTGTTCTTAGGGAATTGGAAACCATGGGGCACAAAGCATTATCTCTCACCAGTTTGAATTTCGGATATGAAATGCAGTATCTCAGAATTAACCTAGATATTTTAAAGAATGAATTGGCATAAATCTGTGATTTCAGAGCTGCAAAGTCAATGACAAGTCTTAAATATGAGTTGAAAAGAAAATGTTTGAATGCAAAGAATGTGTTTACATTAATTTGAGGTCATTCTGATTCAACTTCCCCAAGACACCAGGATAAGATAATTGCCCTGCTCAACTGAATGCGCAGTAGCAGAGGGCAGTAGTTTATAGAAAAGAAGATTACAATGCCCACTCAATCCATGGCTCCAGGATTTTCTTCAGAGTGGAGCACTCTGTTCATGGTGACCTGGTGAGAGAGTAAACCTGTTTTATCCCAGAAATGATCTTAGACTTAAAAGATCACTCTAGCTTGCACAGGGGGTAGGGTAACCCAAGCAAATTGACAGTTTGTCGCTCATAGCTGATACATGCATAGGTAACATTAGAGGAGCAGGCCTACATCTATTTCTTCCCTATCAACATAGGCCTTTCACATATAGAACAACAAATAGGACGGGAAACGGTCAGAACCAAACTGACTTTTACTTAGTGGGAGACAGGAAAGTACATGCGGCACCAAGTTATCAAAAAATGTATATCTCCTTTGATTCACAATGTATCACAAGATAAAGCACATTAAAAAAGCTTTTAAGCAGAACACATTAATACCTTATTTACTAAAATATTCTGTGATGTTAGTATACATATATGTGAAATAAACACCAAGAAAAATAAATCAATGCTTTTTCCATTACAAAGAGTGTAAGGGTACTCCCTCTTTTCATCACAAAATTTTTAGTGTTCAGAGTATGCTTTCTGGTGTCTCTGCACCAACATTCCTTGAATTCTCTTATTCTGTCCTAGCTATCACCAGTGAGAAAAAAGTGGGGTTGGACCAACTAGAACAAAGATGACAAGAAATTGTTTACCAACTCTTAGTAAAACATCATATTTATTTTACAATTACGAAAACAGTTTCACAAAATGTAGTAAGCTAGGCTCAATATGCAAAAACCATCCCTCCGTTCTATTCAATCATAACTCATACATGCATTTCTCATGCTCGCATACGTTCTGACAATAAGGTAAAATGATGTTACCATTTCAAATTCTAATCAAATAAATGTCACTTTAACACTCTAATATTAAACGATGTGACCCTCTGGACATCTCCAGGGGTTGGAAAAATATCGTCGACACATGTTTCGGTTGGGTTTCCAAACAAGGGTAGGGTCTCCTTGCCCAGTTATTATAATCAACCTTCCTCAGGATGGAATGCAACGTCAAATGCACCTTGCCTCTTCATAAACCAAAAACGGGGGGATGGATCGGGAGAGCCTCAGTTCTCCTCTGGGCTACCAGGGGCCAATGGCTCGGCAATATGGAGAGAATCTGTTACGCTCACCTGGTTCCCACAGGGGCGTCGATCGGACCCGGACAGCTGCGGTCTCCACCAACGTGATGCGTAGTGCAGACATGACTGTCTGGACTGGCGGCCCGCCTAATCTCATCTGCTGGACCTGTAGAAGTATTCTCCTGCAAGTGGAGAAAGGGATTTAGCCACCTGTGGACTTTAGTGATGCCCCCCCCACTGTTCTCGTTCTCCCCACTAGTCACCTCCGATATCCCCTTTTAGTAACCTCACCTTATGCTTTTAAATGATGAGCTCTCCATCCTGCGTGGCATGCAGGAGCGCGTAGATACCAGTTACTTCACTGGTTTGAAGGTACTGGAGGAGTTTAGGAGGAATATTGACTCCTGGGTTTATAAAGTTCAAAGAGTTCAATATGTCCGATGTTCACTCTTGTTCCATTCCCTTGTTGAATTGCAGCTGCGTCCAAAAGAATATTGCCTAGGGGCAGCTGATGGCGTTCAGGTAAGAGTCTGTATTACCCAACACTGTCCAGTAAAAGTTGCATGAGTTTAACTTGTTGTTTTCTCTCCCTTTATAGGTGCGGCATAGGAAGATGTGGCGTATTAAAGGGTAATGCCTCCGGTGGTAAATCAGGTAAGTCTATGGTGGTAAAAGAGATTGTATTTGTCGGCTCTCTCGGCTCACCTTGTTATTTCTTTTGTTTTCCCTCCAGGTGCTGAGTTCGACGAAGAAAATGATGGAGGCAGCGCCAAGTCGAAAGATGCTGTGGACTGGTGAGTATGACGCGGCGCTGCTGCTGACGTTACGACGCGTGCTGAAATAATGTCCTTTCCAGGCTCGGAGATGTGCTGGATCCGGAATCAGGTAAGGAATTAAAATAATGTCCGTGATCTAACCTTTTCTCCTTCTTTCCCCTTTTTCTAGGAGCTCCGGATTCGAGGCGGGCGTGGCAGAAGACTGGATGCTGACTTGCAGGCATGCTGAGCATTACGCTGCAGAATGCAGAATAACGCGAAGCGTGTGCTGCTGTTCGGGCGTGGTTTAAATAGCCTCCAAAGTAGTTCCAGGTAAGAAGTTCCCCAGAACCACACCCGAGTAAAAAATAGTCCCTGTAATAAAATAGTCCCATCCAGACCTCACGTTGGCTTGGATTCATTTGCAGCATGGTCTGCATGAGGTAAGTAATGTCTATGAGCCTGGCGCCTATGGCGCCAGGACTGATTTCTAAGATGAGCCTGCCGCCTAAGGCTCCAGGACTGAACCCAAACAGCCCCCAGCCGGGGCTGCTGGGGTTTTAGTAAGTATTTGGATGCCTTCTCCCGGGGCTGATGGACTCGATCCGGATGCCCGGGGGTAGGCATCATGACAGCACTCCCCCCCAAGGCTCCTCCTAAAGATGTCCTCCCCCTTGGCCCTGGCTTGTCTGGGAAGTTCCGATGGAATTTTTTCACCAACCGAGGGGCATGAACGTGGTCGCTAGGTTCCCATGACCTTTCTTGTGGTCCGTAACCCTTCCAGTCAATTAAATAAAAAAGCCTCAATTTAACCATCTTAGAGTCCAGGATGTTTTTTACCTCAAATTCAGGTTCTCCATCTATTAGGATGGGGTCAGGTGGTTTGGTTAATCTTGTCCCGGGGTGAACTGGTTTTAGAAGTGAAACATGAAAGACAGGATGAATTTGCATATTAGAGGGTAATTCTAATTTGACGGCCACCGGGTTGATAATGGCCTTAATGGTGTAAGGTCCCAAATATCTAGGATTAAAAGTCTGAGTTCCTTTCAGAGGTATGTGTCTTGTAGCCAGCCAAACTTGATCTCCAATCCGATATGGTGGAGTCTCACTTCTATGTTGATCAGCATTTTTCTTGTATTTCTCTTTTGCTTGTTTCAAATGTTCTGTTGCCTCCTTAAAGGCTTGTGTAATAGTAAAGTACAGATGGGTCACTGCCGGCATTTCTAAGTGCTTGGGCGAATCGAGTTCTGAGGTTGAAGGAAGATGTCCATATATGGTATAAAAGGGGCTTTGTCCGGTTTCTGAATGTACCGAGTTATTGTATGCGTATTCAGAAATCCATAAAATATCCTTCCAATTACTTTCGGTTTGGTGAAGCATACAACGTAGGTATTGTTCAAGAGTCTGGTTGGTCCTCTCCGTCTGACCATCGGTTTGGGGATGGTGACTGGTTGACAACCTTATGTCGATTTGCGCCAATTGACAACATTTCTTCCAAAATTGCGAAATGAACTGACTACCTCAGTCAGAAATCAATACGTAAGGAAATCCATGTATTCGAACAATGTTTTCAAGAAATTCCTTGGCCAAAATTGAAGCGGAAGCTAATCCTTTTAAAGGAATAAAGTGGGCCATCTTGGAAAAAAGATCCACAATAACTAGAATGGTGTTCAATCCATTACATGGCGGTAGATCTGTAATAAAGTCTAAAGACAAAGTGTGCCATGGTGTGGGTGGAATATCTAAAGGTTGTAAAAGACCAGCTGGTTTTTTCTTCTGACTTTTGTTTTGGGCGCAGATGCCACAAGACAGTACAAATGACTTTACGTCTTTTCGCCAGGTGGGCCACCAGAATTGTCTTTTAATTTTAGCTTCAGTCTTTGCAATACCTGGGTGTCCTTCCATCAGAGCATCATGGTAATTGGAGATGACTCGTTCTTGTAGTTCCTTGTGTGGTAGAAATAGACGCCCTTGATAGTAAGGTAAGTCATTGATGACTGAATAATCTTGGCCCTTTTTCACCCAGTCCTGCAGGGCTGCTGAATCGAAAAGTTGTTGGATCTTTAAATGAATATCTTCTAAAGTCTGTAGAGTAGTTATGCCAAGAATTCTTTGTTCTGGAATTATAGGCACCGGTTCTGGGTTCGAATATGCTTCTCCCATCCCTATTCAGGATAAGGCATCTGCCTTACCATTTTTACAACCTGGTCGATAAGTGAACACGAAATCGAATTCAGCAAGGAATAATGCCCATCGAAGTTAACGCGATGATTGTGCCTTGGCTGTTTTTAAATACTGCAAGTTCCTGTGATCGGTGATTACAGTAATGGTGTGCCTGGCACCGAGAAGATAATGCTGCCAAGCCTTGAAGGCGGATTTGATGGCTAACAACTCTTTATCGGTAACCGCATAGTTTAATTCGGGGGCCGAGAACTTTCTGGACCAAAATGCTACTGGATGAAGTTGACCGGTTTCAGGATCCTTCTGGGACAGGACAGCCCCCATGCCTAAACTGGATGCATCAGTTTCAACTATGTATGGGAGCTCTGGGCATGGATGCTTTAAGACAGGTGCCGACGTGAATTTCAATTTCAGCTCTTGGAAGGCTTTTTCAGCCTCTTCGGTCCACAAGAAGCGTTTGTTTTTTCGCAAAAGTGCTGTGATGGGGTGTACAACATGTGAGAAGTCAGGAATAAATCTGCGATAGAAATTAGCAAATCCAAGCATGCTTTGAACCCCTTTAACTGAACTGGGTGATGGCCACTTGAGAATTGCGTCCACCTTTCGAGAGTCCATCCGGACTCCTTTTGGAGTCAGGATAAATCCAAGGAATTCAACTTCTGTAGCATGAAAAACACATTTTTCCAATTTTGCATATAACTTGTGCTGGCATAGTTTTTCGAGGACTGCACAAACGTGCTTAACATGGTCTGATTCTGAGGAGGAGTACACTAGAATATCGTCTATGTATACGACAACACAGACGTCAATGAGTTCACGAAGGACATCGTTCATAAAATACTGGAAGGCTGCTGGTGCATTGCACAACCCGAAGGGCATCACCTGATATTCGAATAATCTGTACTTGGTGCGAAAGGCAGTCTTCCATTCGTCACCTTTCTTTACACGTACCAGATGATATGCCCCTCGGAGATCTAATTTAGTGTAGATGCAGACATCCTTTACTTGGTCTAGTAATTCGAGGATCAGAGGCAATGGGTATCGGTTCTTCACAGTAATCTGATTTAATGCGCGGTAGCCTATGCACGTTCTGAGGTAACCTTCCTTTTTAGGCACGAAGAATAAAGCTGAGGATGCAGGGGACTTGGATGGACAGATGAAGCAATTAGCAAGGTATTGGTCCAAGTATTGTCGTAGGTGAAGGTTTTCGGGTTCCGTAAGGGTGTAGATCCTACTGCATGGAGGTTGTGCACCGGGTATGAGGTCGATTTGACAATCGTATGATCTGTGAGGTGGTAAGGTGTTTGCTGTTCTTTTTGGAAAACATCCTGAAATTCTTGATATTCCTGAGGTAACTGCACGACTGAATTAGTGACTGTGGCCAGGCCTTTGTTCAAGGTTTTTTCCTGGTAACAGGTGTGTGCACAATCCTGGGAATGTTATTCTCTTCTCTCGCCAATCAATACAAGGATTATGTGTTTCCAACCAAGGTATCCCCAGTATTATTTGGAACTGCGAGGCTTTGATTAAATCAAACACAATAGTCTCTTGATGCCCATCTTGACCCAACAGTGTCATCTCTGTGATGGAATGAGTTACAGGCCCAGAGGCAATTTCAGTTCCATCGACTGTGGTGATGACATCCGAAGTGGTCTTTTTGCAGAGAGATAGATTCATCCTAGAAGCCAATTCGTGGTCCATATAGTTTCCTACGGCCCCGCTATCAATTTATGCCCTTACTGCATGCATATGTGATGGCTATCTTGGATCAATGAGGACCATTGGTATGATTAGGTGCGAGGTCTGAGTGTCCTTCTTCAAGCTCGGCAAGCAGACCTCTACGCTTGTCGGGCGTGGTCGTTTTCCGAATCAGGCTCTGTTTGATTTCTATCAGCAACTACTTTGTGGATGGTTTTATAGGGCAATCCCGTAGAAAATGTCCTAAGGCCCCACAGTACACGCACAATTGCATCTGCCGTCTCCTTTCTCTTTCCTTTTGAGTTAAGGGTCCCTTAACCCCCCGATCTGCAAAGGTTCAGATGCATCTGTTCCTTTGGGGGTAACATTGGTTTTAACCAATACCCGATTCTCGAACTTAGCTCGATCAGCCTTTCTATTCTGAAGTCGGTGGTCTAACTGGACCACTAAGTCTATATATTCTGCACAATCCTGAGGTGGGTTCACAACTTGGGCCAAAACATCTTTGAGTTCACCCCGAAGTCCACGATGAAATAATGTAATTCGTTTTACC
Source organism: Ambystoma mexicanum (assembly GCF_040938575.1). Lineage (NCBI taxonomy): Eukaryota > Metazoa > Chordata > Amphibia > Caudata > Ambystomatidae > Ambystoma > Ambystoma mexicanum. Next base: position 453,996,588 of record NC_090939.1, on the reverse strand, counting down.
TCTGGCCATCCATTTTCCACCACCAACCTATTGAAGGTAGCAATATAGGTTAGCAGATCCTGGTTACCTTGTCGGAGGGATAAAAGTTCATTATCCAGGGCCTGTCCCTGTGAATGTCTGGCGAATAGTCTTTCCATGCTCAATTGAAAACCCTGAAAATCCCGAAGAAGAGGGTCATCCTGGTTGACTAGTGGAATTGACCAATCCGCTGAGCTGCCACTAAGGTATGATAGTACAAAGGCTACTTTGGCTTGGTCGTTTGG